>NW_027117369.1:0-1200000 GCF_038363865.1 Apiospora hydei
CCTAACCCTAACCCTAACCCCTAACCCTAACCCTAACCCTAACCCTAACCCTAACCTAACCCTAACCCTAACCTAAACCCTAAACCTAACCCTAATTACTTTTATTTTTACCCTTATTTTTTTAATATACTTATAATATTACCCTTACTTTTTTATTTTCCTTTTTTTAATCTTTACCCTTCCCTTTTTTAACTCTTACCCTCACCTTTTTTTAACCCTTACCTTTATTTTTACTTTTTTTTTATTTATTATATTCCTTTTTTTTTACCTTTTTTTTTATCCTTACCTTTATTATATTACCTTTTCTTTTACTTTTATTTTTACTTTTAATATTCTTTTTATATTAATATTTATATCTCCATTTTTATTTTTATTCTTATACCCTTTTTTTATACTCACTTTTTACTCATATTTATTTTTCTCTTTTTTTTTTTTATATTTATTTATATTCTTTCTTTTTCTTTCTCTTCTTTTCTCTTCTTTTCTTTACCCTTATTTCTACTTTTATTTTCTTCTTTTTCTCTTTTTACTTTTATATCCTTACCTTTATATTTTTACTTTCATATTCTTATTCTTATATTTACTATTATTCTTATTTACTTTCTCTTTTATTTTTATTTCTTTCCCTTTATTTTCTTCATTATTTTTTTTTTCATTAATTTACTTTTTCTTTCTCTCTTTTTTTACCTTTATTTTTACTTCCACTTTTATTATTATTTATTATTACTATAATTTTTATTATAATCTATTATTATTATAACCTTTATCCTTATAATAATCCTTATTTTTATTATAATTTTTACCCTTACTATAATTCTCACCCTCTCTCTTACCTTTACTTTTATAACCCTCCCCTTTTTTAATCTTTCTCTTTATAACCCTCCCTTTATAACCCTCCCTTTTTTTACTTATATTACCTTACCCTTATACTTATAATATTATTTTTATTACCTTTACCTTTATTATATCCTTTTTTTACTTTTATTTTTTTTATATTTATTATATTACTTTTATTCTTACTTTTATTATCCTCTTTATTTTTAACCCTTACCCTCACCTTCTTTTTAACCCTTACCCTTACCTTCTTTTTCTTTCATACTCATTATATTACCTTTATTCTCACCCTCACCCTTTTAACCTTTACCCTCCTTTTTAATCTTTACCCTCCCTTTTTTTAATACTTATTATATTACCTTTATTTATAACCCTTACCTTTTATAACCCTCTCCTTTATAACCCTCACCTTTTTTAACCCTCACCTTTATAACCCTTACCTTTATAACCCTCACCTTTATAACCCTCACCTTTATAACCCTTACCCTTTTTCTCACCCTCCTTTTTACCCTTATAAACCTCACCTTTTCTTTTACCTTTTCTTTTATATTTATATTACTTTTACCCTCACCCTTATCTTTTTTTAACTCTTTTTTTATATATATTATTTTTTTCACTTTTCCTTTTACCTTTATTTTTTTAACCCTCTCTCTTTTTTATACTTATATTAACTCTCTTTTTTTTTCTCTCTTTTTTTTTTTCTTTTTTTTTTTTTCTCTTTTTTTCTTTCTCTTTTTTTTCTTTCTTTTTTTTCTTTCTCTTTTTTTTTCTTCTCTTTTTTTCCTCTATACTTATTATATTTAATATACCCTTTTTCTCCTTTTTCTATCCTTTTTTTATATTTATTATATTACTTTTATTTTTATATAACCCTTATTTTTACTTTTATTTATAACTTTTATTTTTATTTTTATCTTTTTTATACTTATTATACTACTTTTATTTTTATCTTTATAACTTTTACCTTTTTTATTACTTTTCTTTTTTTTTATACTCTTTTTTTCTTTTATATTTACTTTTTTTTATTCTCTCTTTTTTTATACCCACTTTTTTCTTTTACCTTTTCCCTTTTTTATACTTATTTACATCCTTTTTCTTTCCTTTTTTCCCTTTTTTTTTCTTTCTCCTTTTCCTCTTTTTCTCTCTCTCTTTCTTTTTTTCTTACTTTTACCCTTACCCTTACTTTTATTTTTACTCTTATTTTTATTACTTTTATTTTTTTTATATTTATTTTAACCTTTTTCATTTTTTTATTTTTATAACCCTTATCCTTATAACTTTTACCTTTTTCTTTATTATTTTTCTTACTCTCACTATAAACCTCTTACCCTCTTTTTTTATTTTTAACCCTTACCCTTACCTTTACTTTTTCATACTCATTATATTACCCTCACCCTCACTTTTCTTTTTCTTTTCTACTCATTATATTACCCTCACCCTTATAACTACTTATAATATTACTTTTATTACCCTTACCTTTATTATATTCCTCTTTTTTACCTTTATTTTTTATACTTTTTATTTTATTTTTATTTTTACCCTTACTATCCTCTTTATTTTTAACCCCTACCCTTACCTTCTCTTTTATTTTTAACCTTTACCCTTACCTTTATTTTTAACCTTTACCCTCACCTTTTTTAACCCTCACCTTTTTAACCCTCACCTTTTTTAACCCTCCCTTTTTTTAACCCTCACCTTTTTAACCTTTACTCTCCCTCCTTTTTTTATATTCATAATATTATCCTTTTCTTTACTTTTACTTTTACCTTAAACTTTTACCCTTACCCTCTTTTTTTTATACTTATAATATTACCCTTTTCTTTACTTTTACTTTTACTTTAAACCTTTACCCTTACCCTCTTTCTTTTATACTTATAATATTACCCTTTTCTTTACTCTTACTTTAACCGTAAACACTCTTTTTTATACTTATTTTTACTCTTTTCTTTTTATATTTATTTATATCCTCTTTTTCCCTTTTTTCTCCTCTCTTTTTTTTTTTTTTTCTTTTTACCCTTACCTTTACTTTTATATTCTCCTTCTTTTATTCTTACTTTTATATTTATTATTATTTTTACTTACTTTTTCTTTTACTTTCTCTTTTTACCTTTATTTTCTTTCTTTTTCTTTTTTTCTTTTTTCTTTTTTTTTCTTTTTCCTTTTTTCTTTTTTCTTTTTTTCTTTTTTCTACATTTTCTTTTACTAACCTTTTTTATTTCTTATACCTTTTCATTTTCTTTTTATTACCTTTACCTTTACTTTTATTTTTTTATACTTATTATATTACCTTTATTTTTACCTTTATAACCCTCACCTTTTTTATTACTTTTATTTTTCTTTTTATACTCTATTTTTTCTTTTATATTTACTTTTTCTTTTACCTTTTCCCTTTTTATACTTATTTACATCCTTTTTTTTCCTTTTTCCTCTCTTTTTCCCTCTCTCTTTCCTTTTTTTACTTTTACCTTTACCCTTATTTTTATTTTTATTTTTAATTTTCTTTATATTTATTAATTTTATTTCTTTATTTTTATAACCCTTATCTTTATAACCTTTACCTTCTCCTTTATTATTTTTCTCACTTTTACTCTTACCCTCTCACCCTTTTTTTATTTTTAACCCTTACCCTTACCTTTACTTTTTATATTCATCATATCACCCTTACCTTTACCTTTACTACCACCCTCACCTTTACCTTTCTTTTTCTTTTATACTTATAATATCACCCTCACTATATTACTTACCCTCACCATTACTCCACTTTTTTTTCATACTCATTATATTACCTTTACCCTTACCTTTACTTTTTATTTATACTTATTATATTACCTTTATTCTTACCCTTACCCTCCTTTTTTATTTTTAACCCTCACCCTTACCCTCCTTTTTTCATACTCATAATATTGCCCTTTTCTTTACTATTACTTTTACTTTAAACACTCTTTTTATACTCATTTTTACTCTTCTTCTTTTTATACTTATTTATATCCTCTTTTCCCTCTTTTTTCTTCTCTTTTTTCTTTTCCTTTACTTTTACCCTCACCTTTGTTTTTATATTCTCCCTCTTTTATTTTTACTCTTATATTTATTATAATTATTATTTACTTTTTCATTTACTTTTTCCTTTACTTTTTCCTTTACTTTTTCCTTTACTTTTTCCTTTACTTTTTCCTTTACTTTTCCCTTTATACCTTTATTTTCTTTCTTTTTTTATATTTTCTTTTTTTACCCTTTTTCTATTACTTACCTTTTTCATTTCTATTACCTTTTCACTTTTTTTATTTCTATTTCTATTTTACCTTTACTTTTATATTTGTTTATTTTCTTTTCACCTTCTCTTTTTTACCCTCTCTCTTTTCATTACTCTTATTTCTCCTTTTATTTTTATTTCTACCTTTTTTTATTCTTATTTCTTTATTTTTCTTATTTATTCTTATTTTTATTTTTTATCCCTTACTACTACTATTTTTTTACTATTACCGTATTTCTCGCTATACCGCTCACTATTATTTCTATTACTATTATTTTCTCTTTTACTTTCACTTTTTCTTTTATACTTATAATATTACTTTTACTATTATCCTTACCCTTACTATATCCCTTACTATATCCTTCACTACTACTATATCCCTTACCACTATCGTATCCCTCACTATTACCGTATCCCTCACTATATCCCTCACCACTACAGTATCCTCGCCATATCCCTTACCCTTACTATATTTATCACTCGCACTATACTTATTACCTTTTATCTTTTTTATTATATTTATATTTTTATTTATTATTTTCCTATATTATATATTTTATTATTAACTTATATAATTATTTCCGGAATCTTTTATCCGTATTTTATTACTTTTTTACTTTTATTTTTATATTTATTTTATTTTTATTTTATTTCGCGTTATTATAATTATTATTATATTTTACTGTTTTACTTCTTTTTATTTTTATTTTTACTTTTTTTATTTGTTTTATTAATATTTCTTTTTATTATATATCTTTTATTTTTAGTTTATATATTTATTCTTTTTTATTTTATTTCATAATAAATATCTTCATTTTTTAACCCGTACCATTACCCTCGTTTACCTGATTTGCGATATAATAACCCGCGGGCGACACTACCCTATAAAATATATTATTTTCAATAAACGACACTACTATATAAAATATCCTGTCTCCGACGGGCCAGCTCCGCAAACCGACGGGTCCCACCACCCTGTAAAAAATATTGTCTCCGACGGGCCAGCTCCGCAAGCCTGCGGGCGACACCACCCTGTAAAATACATAATTTTTAACCAACGACACCACTATATAAAATATCCTGTCTCTAACGGGCCAGCTACGCAAGCTTCAGGGCGACACCACCCTATAAAATATCCTATCTCCGACGGGCCAGCTGCGTAAGCTTTAAAGATATCTCGATTAAATATAGTATATTTAACGAGATACCTTAAAAAAGCCACATAGTCCGTTTAATCGTAGCCTAAATTCGTAAAATAAATATACTAGCCGCTTTAAATAAACACCACCGAGACCATTATAACTAAAAACCACCACAACTAGGACCACCACGACCAAGACCACTACGACCAAGACTACTACGACCAGGATAAGAAATAAAATTGTTTATGTTCACTTCTCTAATAAAACACTATAAGATTATTAAATACCTGGTCGTCGTCAAATCGACCAATATACAAAAAGCCAACATCAACGACATAAAAGCCGTAGATTTCGCTCGCGACAACGAGTTCACAAAGTCCTTGTATTATTAAAACACAACCAGGACCACCACGACCAGGACCACCACGACCAAAACCACCACGACCAGGATAAGAAATAAAATTGTTTATATTCACTTTTCTAATAAAACACTATAAGATTATTAAATACCTGGTCGTCGTCAAATCGACTAACATACAAAAAGCCAACATCAACGACATGAAAGCCGTAGATTTCGCTCGCGACAACGAGTTCACAAGGTCCTTGTATTATTAAAACACGACCAGGACCACCACGACCAGGACCACCACGACCAGGACCACCACGACCACCACGACCAGGACCACTACGACCAGGACCGCCACGACCAGGACCGCCACGACCAGGACCGCCACGACCAGGACCACCACGACCAGGACCACCACGAAATATTGGAGCTACCTTGTAGCGGAGATAAAACCGGCGGCAGCGAGGTCTACGAGGCCGCGGCGACGACGAGGCCTGGTGCGTTCGATAAAGCGCGGCAAGATGCAGGACCACGATAACCACGACCACTACGACGAAGACTATACAGATTAAAACGGTTAGCGTTATTTTAATAAACGCTATAAAAGTAATAAAACTAAAAAATAAAGATTAAAAACTCGATAATATAATCGCTCGCCACGCCGCGAAAGCGTTTGTAACAACCGCCCCGTCAACCCGCCGCGTTCGGCAAAGCCACCCGGTATACGATTCGTCGCTCGCGTCTATATCGAACGCTTCTCGTAACAGCCTCTGTAGCGACTGGCTCGTCCCGGCCAGCATCGCTACCGGGAGTACCGTATCGATCCAATCACACTCGCCCCCGGCCACCCCCTCGCCTTCCGCCCCGTACACCACCCTGCGGCAGCCCACACCGGTAACAGCAGCTATACTCGCTAAATCGCAGCCTTTCTCGCCACGTACGATACTCGGCCGCCCGGATCGTGTGGCATACCCGAAATGCGTGCGAAACCTTCCTTTGTAACGCTTCCGGCCGGCCCCGTTGTAACCACTTGACGAAGCAGACGGGGCACTTCCCTTCCCGTACCTCGTCCAGCCAACGTTGTAGTACCCGGTCGGTTTCGTGCTTTTTCCGGTACCATTGCTGGAGCCGGCCCTCGCCCTCGCCCTCGCCCTCGCCCCTACTCTGACCCTCGCCCTGACCCTCGCCCGGACCTTGACCCTCGCCAGCACACCGGTCACACGGCTCGCCTTGAACCCCTGCGCAGTCCCCCGCCTTGCCCGTCCAGAAACGTCCCGAACACGACCCGCCGGCAGTCGACGCTCTGCACGAACCACGCCATCGCCTGCCGGTTCAGCTGCTCGACGTCGCTCCTCTGCGGATCCTGCCACGCCGGCCGTCCGTCCCACACGACCACCGAATCGACCGTCTCGCCTTCCCGCCGCCCGCCCCGGCCCGTCTGCTGCGCGAAGTCCACCAGCCCGTACGGCAGCCCCGCGTGCACCACCGCCACGATCCCTTGAATGTCGACTCCGGTCCCCAGCCCCGTCGTCGCCGCAATCCAGCTGCTGCCGGCTTTACCGCTCACCCACGCCTCGAGCCGCCCCCTCCGCGTCGCCTCGTCGACGTCGCTGTGATAAAACGCGCAGCCGATCTTGTCCGCCAGCCCCTCGCACGCCTGTTTCGACCGGCAGTACACGACCCCCTTTTCGTCCTTCCGCCAGCCGCGTTGCAGCCGGATTACCGTACGGATCACCTCGTCGTCTACCGCCGTCGGCCCCGGCGCTACCGTCGTTACGCGGTATCGGATATTCCGCTTGATCGTCGACGCCCGTACGATCTCGGCGTCCTCGGCCAGCATCACCTGCCGGAACGCGCGCTCGAGCCGCACCGGCAGCGTCGCCGTAAGCAGCACCACGGGGCAGTCGAACCGGTGCAGCTCCCGGAGCTCTTCGAGCCGCGGCCGGTACGCGGCGTCCATCAGCACGGTATGGCACTCGTCGATAAAGATGCGCCGGAGCAGCCGCCTCGCGCGTAAACTGTCGGCGTACGCGAGAAACTCGCCGCCGATCGCGACGTCCGCGCTCACGACGACGAGCCGCGCGACCCGGGCTTGTTCTTCGCGCCCCTCGACCTCGGCCGGCTGCCAGTGTAAACAATCCAGCCCGGCGTCCCTCGCGCGTCGCACGAGATCGTCGATTAGCGCGGTGAACGGGACGACGACGATACTCACGCCGGCGTGCATGTCGGGCAGCGCCGGCAATTGAAACAACACGCTCTTTCCGCCCCCCGTCGGGAGCACGACGATAAGCACGGCGTTGCCGCGTAGCGCCAGCACCCGACGGGCGCCGTCTTCCTGCTCCGCCGACCGCCAACGCGCCCCTTTTCCGAGCAGCGTCTCGAGCGCGCCGTCGGCTTTTTGTTGTTGCCGCGCGGCCGCGTCGTCGGCCGGGGCCTGCTGGTGTCGCTTCGCCGTCTGCTCCGCCTTTCGACCCTCGTCCTCGCCGCCGTCGGGGTGGTTGCGTTTTCGGCTGTGGTCGCCGCTGCTGTCCGTCCTTTCGCCCTCGCCGCCTCCGTCGAGATAGCGGTGCCAAAGCCGGCTGATCTCGCGGTAGTTGGCCACCATCTGCGGCTGGAGTTGGCCCGGGAACCGAACGTCGACGGCGTAATGCTGGCGCGCGGTCGCGGTGCTGTGCGTCGCTTGCAAGTCCCACATCGACTCGATCCGGGCCCCTCGCCGCGCCTCCCCCGTCGCCGCGTCCCGGACGAGCCCGCCCCCGGCCTCGTCGTCGCTGTCGGCCTCCCCCGCGAGTTCTACCTCGACCTGCCGGATCACGAGCCCGCGGATCGTGCGGCCCAGCTCGATCGCCACGTGCCGGTAGCTGGACACCGTGAGCTCGACCCCGACGTACCGGCCGGTTACGCGCACGAGCTGTTTCGTAAGCTCGGCCGTCTCCCACGGGCCCTTTTTTCGTCCGTCCTTCCACAGCCAGTCGTCGAGCGACGGCGCCGCCCCCGGTATGCCGGCCTGCGCCTGCAGCAGCCGCTCGAACGGGAGCAGCCAGACGACGTACGCGACCATCATCTTTCCGACCCGCGCCGGCAGAAAACGCGCCACCTTCCGGCCGATACCGCGGATCGCTTTGCTTTTGTCGCGGTCGGTGACGAGCATCACGTCGCCGTCGAAAACGAACACGTTCCGGAGCAGCTGCTGCGTATCGCAGTGCCGCAGCGTCATCACCTCCGGCCCGCGGCCCGGCTGCCCGCCCCAGACGTGCGTGTTGACCAGATGGGCGCGCCGGAAGTCCTGCAGCCGGTCGAGCCAGCGCCGCACGGGCTCGTTCCGCCACCGCCCCCGCCGCCCGTCCCACAGCGTCGCGCGCGCGAGCCCGGCCAGCCGCGCGTGCCCCGGCCGCAGCCAGCCGTTGGCCTCGTGCGTCGCGAACGACCGGCCGGCGCCCTCGAACATGACCGTGTCGACGATGCGCGCGAGGTCGAGCGACCCCGCGAGCGCGCCCCAGCCGCCGAAGCAGAGCCCGTCCAGCAGCGCCTCGGCCTCGTCGACGACGGCGCGCGCGGCCATCCGCACGTCGTCCACCCGGACGCGCTGCCCGAAGTAGCGAAGCGACTGCCCCTCGGCCTCCCACAGCACCCGCGCCGCGCCGCCCTCGTTTCGGCGGTGCCCCTTCCCGTACGTCATCCAGCGGACGATGGTGCTGACCGGCGTGTTCGTCCCGTCGGCGAGCCACGCTCGATGCTCCCGTTTGAATTCCTCGACCGCGTCGGCATCGACGGCCTCCGGGTCCTCGGGCTGGCCCTCGAACGCCGCCTCGAGCAGCAGCGCCCGCGCGCACCAGAGCAGCCCCGCGAGCCGCGGGGGTGTAATGCTTCGCCTGCCGCCACGCGCGCCGCGTAACGTCGATCCCGAGCACGGCGGCGAAGTGCAGAAGCGGGCTCTCGAAGACGCGGCCCCCGAGCTTCTGCTGGAGCGAGTACACGCAGAACTGGAAGACGGCGCGGCCGAGTAGCCCGCGGGCATCTGGCTCCTCGCCCTCCTCTTCCGCCGCCTCGGCCGCCTCCCCCCTCGTCGAGCGCCGCGACCACGTCGGCCAGCGCGTCCCACTGCCGGTCCGCGAACCGGATCCCCCGTTGCGCCCCGGCCTCGTCGCGCCCCAGCTCGTACGCCCGCACGCAGTAGCAGAGATAGCGCCGCCAGTACCCCCGGTACGTCTCCATCGTGTCGGGGTGCTCTTTCGCCCCCGAACGGCCGCGCCGCCGGCCGGCCCGGATCGGTGCTCGCGAGCCAGCGCCGCGCCTCGTGCGGCACCCACGCGAGCCGCTCGAGCGACCGCGCCACTTCCCCGTCGAACGCCCCCGCGAGCCGCGCCAGCCGCGCCTGCGCCGCCCGCGCGTCCGGGTCGCGCAGCTTCGCCCGCGCCGCCCGCGTGACGGGGGCCGCGCTCGCCTCGTACAGCGCCACCAGATCCTTCCCTTCCAAGTGCCGCGCCCAGCCCATCTCGCGCACCCAGACCGAGTCGCCGTCGATCCCCGCCGGCCCGTCGGCCACGCGCCGCCGCGCCTCGTCCTCGGCCGTCAACTGCGTGCCGTACGCCGCGAGCATCGGCTCCCAGCCGTCGTCCCGCTCTCCGCCGCTGTCGCCGCCCTCGCCCTCGCCCTCGCCCGCCACGATCCAGTACCGCGCGTGCCGCCCCGGCGAGTACGACTGCAGCGTCACGCGCGTCCACCCGCGGCCCGCCCGTCCGGCCCTCGCGTGCTGCGGCGCCGTCCGCGCGTGGTGCGTCATGTTGTTATAATTCACCGTCCGGTACGCGCACCCGGCCGAGGCGCACGCGTACCCTTCGAGCCGCGCGAGCCCCTCGACCGCCGCGCGCCCGTCCGCCGGCAGCTCGACCGTCGCGGGGTCGCGCGCGCCGCCTTCGACCGACCGGCATCGCGCCAGCACCCGTTGGAGCCGTTCGCCCGTGAACCGGTGCCGGTTGCGAAAGTGCGACGCCGCCGCGCCGACGCCCGCCCGGCAGAGCAGGCAAAGCACGACACGGCGACGCGCGTCGATAACGACGACGTCGGCCAGATCGTTTTCCGCGTTCATCCGTGTTTTATACGATCGAGTTTATTCAGGGTTTATTATATTATTAAAAAAAAAAAAATCGAGTGTTTCGTATACATCGTACGCGTCGTTCGCGCGAAATCCCCTGCGTCGTACGGCGTAACGCCGATAACCCCAACTCTACCCTAAATTACCCTAAGTGGGGGCGCGCGCGCGCGCAGCCAATCCGCGCGCTCGTCGTACGGGAACTCGTCGTACGGGAACCGGCCCGTGCGCGGGCCTCACCCCACGCCCAACGGGCGCTCGTTCTCGGAGAACGGCGGGGGGAATGGCGGGCAGGCCAGCTCCGCAAACCGACGGGTCTTACTACCCTATAAAAAATATTATCTCCGACGGGCCAGCTCCGTAAACCTACGGGCGACACTACCCTATAAAATATATAATTTTTAACGAACAATACCACTATATAAAATATCCTGTTTCCGACGGGCCAGACTACGTAAGCTTTAAAGATATCTCGATTAAACGTAGCATATTTAACGAGATACCTTAAAAAAGCTATATAGTCCGTTTAATCGTAGCCTGAGTTCGTAAAATAAATACACTGGCCGCCTTAAATAAACATCACCGAGACTATTACAACTAGGACCACTATAACCAGGACTACCACGACTAAAACTATAAAAACGAAAATAGCCAGCGTTATTTCGATAAGCGTTATAAAGGTAGTAAAACAATTTATATTTATTTTTTTAATAAAATACTATAAAATTATTAAATATTTAATCGTTATTAAGTTAATTAATATATAAAAAGTTAATATTAACGATATAAAAGCCGTAGATTTTATTCGCGACAACGAGTTTACAAAGTCTTTATATTATTAAAACACGACCAGGACCGCCACGACTAGGACCGCCACGACCAGGACCGCCACGACCAGGACTACCACGACTAGGACCACCATAACCAAAACAACTACGACCAAAACCACCACGACTAGGATAAGAAATAAAATTATTTATATTTATTTTTTTAATAAAATACTATAAAATTATTAAATATTTAATCGTCGTTAAGTCGATTAATATATAAAAAACTAATATTAACGATATGAAAGCCGTAAATTTCGCTCGCGATAACCAGGACCACTATAACTAGGACTACTACGATTAAAACCACTACGACCAAAATAAGAAATAAAATTATTTATATTTATTTTTTTAATAAAACACTATAAAATTATTAAATACCTAGTCGTCGTTAAGTCGACTAATATATAAAAAGTTAATATTAACGATATAAAAACCGTAAATTTCGCTCGCGATAACTAGGACCACTACGACCAGGACCACTACGACTAAAACAACCACGATCAAAACTATTACGACCAGGATAAAAAATAAAATTATTTATGTTGATTTTTTTAATAAAACACTATAAAATTATTAAATACTTAGTCGTCGTTAAATCGATTAATATATAAAAAGTTAATATTAACGATATAAAAACCGTAAATTTCGCTCGCGATAACGAGTTTACAAAGTCTTTATATTATTAAAATATAACTAGGATTATTACGATTAAAACCGTTACGACTAGGACTATTACGATTAGGACTATTACGAAATATTAAAGCTACTTTAAAGTTACTATATAACGGAAATAAAACTGGCGACGACGAAGCTTAATACGTTTAATAAAGCGCGGTAAAATATAAAACTATTATAATTACGATTATTACGATAAAAACTATAAAACTTAAAACGGTTAACGTTATTTTAATAAACGTTATAAAAATAATAAAATTAAAAAAATAAAATTAAAAACTTAATAATATAATTGCTCGCTACGCCGCGAAAGCGTTCGTAATAACCGCCCCGTTAACCCGCCGCGTTCAGCAAAGCTACCCGGTATACGTTTCGCCGCTCGCGTTTATATCGAACGTTTTTTATAATAGTTTTTATAATAATTAGCTCGTCTCGGTTAGTATCGCTACCAGGAATACCGTATTAATTTAATTATACTCGTCCTCGGTTATTTTTTCGCCCTCCGTTTTTATATATTACGTTTACGGTAACCTATAACGGTAATAATAGTTATACTCGTCGAATCGTAGCCTCTCTTACTACGCTTTATACGCGGCCGCCGGGATCGTACGGTATAATATAAATACGTACGAGACTTTTTTTTAAACTCGGCCGGCCGTTTTCGTTATTATTATTTTATAAAATAAACCGGGTATTTTTTTTTATACCTCGTTTAATTAACGTTATAATACCCGGTCGGTTTTATACTTTTACCGGTATTATTATTAAAGCCGGCCTTCGCTTTCGCCCTCGCCCTCGTTTTCGCTTTTACTTTAACTCTTACTTTAACCCTCGCCCGGACTTTAACCCTTACTAATACACCGGTTATACGGCTCGTTTTAAACCTTTATATAGTCCCCGCTTTATCTATTTAAAAACGTTCTGAACATAACCCGCCGATAATCGACGCTCTATACGAATTACGTTATCGCTTACCGGTTTAATTACTTAACGTCGCTATTCTACGAATCCTATTACGTTAGCCGTTCGTCCTATACGACTACCGAATTAACCGTTTCGCTTTCTCGCCGCCCGCCCCGGCCCGTTTATTACGCGAAATTTATTAGCCCGTACGGCAGTTTTATATATACCACCGTTACGATCTTTTAAATATCGATTTCGGTCCCTAGCCTCGTCGTTACCGTAATTTAATTATTATCGGCTTTTTTTTCGCTTACGCTTCGAGCCGCGTTTACCGCGTCGCTTAATCCACGCCGCTATAATAAAACGCGTAGCCGATTTTATTCGTTAACGCTTTATATGTTTATTTAAACCGGTAATAAATTACCTTTTTTTATTATCTCGTTAACGGCGCTATAATTAAATTATTATACGTATTACCTCGTTTTCGACCGTCGTCGAGCCCGGCGCGATTATCGTAACGCGATATTAAACGTTCCGTTTCGTCGTCGACGCCCGTACGATCGCGGTATCCTCGGTTAATATCGCTTGCCGGAACGCGCGCTCGAACCGCACCGGTAACGTTACCGTAAATAATATTACGAAGTAATTAAACCGGTATAATTCCCGGAACTTTTTAAACCGCGGCCGGTACGCGGCGTTTATTAATATAATATAATATTTATTAATAAAAATACGCCGAAATAGCCGCTTTACGCGTAAATTATCGGCGTACGCGAAAAACTCGCCGTTTATCGCGACGTTAACGTTTATAATAATAAACCGCGTAACCCGGGTTTATTTTTCGCGCTTTTTAATTTTAACCGGCTATTAATATAAATAATTTACCCCGATATTTTTTACGCGTTATACGAAATCGTTAATTAACGTAATAAATAAAATAATAACGAAACTTATTTTCGCGTATATTTCGAATAACGCCGATAATAAAAATAATACGCTTTTACCCGTACCGATAAAAAATACGATAATAAACACGGCGTTTTTTTATAACGTTAATACCCGACGAGCCGCGTTTTTTTATTCCGTTAACTATTAATACGCCTTATTTTTTAATAACGTTTCGAGCGCGTCGTTAGCTTTTTATTACCGCCGTTCGGCCGCGGGGTCGAGCGTTAATTTAGACCGTTTCGCCGCCGGCGTTGTGGCCGTAGAATTTTCGTTCGCTTACTCGTTTATACGACGTTGTTTTTAATTTTTTCGCCGTTGCCGCCGTTATAATTAATACTATTATTACCGTGTTCGAAATAACGGTATTAAAACCGGTTAATTTCGCGGAAGTTTATTATTATTTACGGTTAAAACTAATTTAAAAATTATATATTAATAACGTAATACTGCCGCGTTATTACGTTACCGTACGTTACTTATAAATTTTATACCGATTTAAACCGCGCTTTTTCGTACGCCTCCCCCGTAGCCGCGTTTTTAACCGCCGCCCCGTCGCCGCCCCGGTTATTATCGCCGGCGAAATCGACCTCGAACTGCCGTATAATAAGCCCGCGAACCGTTCGCTTTAACTTGATCGCTACGTATTAATAATCGGCTATTAATAATTTAACCTTAATATATTAGCCCGTCGCGCGTATTAATTATTTATTTAGCTCGGCTATTTATTATACACCCGCCCGCTTATTTTTTTAAAATAGCGGTACGAGCGCCGGCGTTGCCCTTATACGCCGGTTTACGTTTTAAAAACCGCTTAAACGAAAATAATTAAACGATATACGCGACTATTATTTTCCCGACGCGCGCCGATAAAAACCGCGCTACTTTCCGGCCGATACCCCGGATCGCTTTATTTTTATCGCGGTTCGTTATAAACATTATTTTTTCGTTAATAATAAAAACATTACGAAATAATTATTACGTATCGCCGTATTATAACGTTATAATTTCCGGGCCGCGACCGGGCTATTCGCTTTAAACGTACGTAATAATTAAATAAACGCGCCGGAAATTTTAAAGCCGTTTAAACTAACGCTATACCGGTTCGTTCCGCTACCGCCGTTTCTTACCGTCCTATAACGTTATACGCGCGAGCTCGGCTAGCTACGCGTGTCCCGGCCGTAATTAACTATTCGCTTCGTGCGTCGTAAACGACCGGCCGGCTCTTTCAAATATTACGATATCGACGACGCGCGCGAAATCAAGCAAGGCTACAAACGTACCCCCAGCCGCCGAAACAAAGCCCGTTTAATAGCGCCTCGGCCTCGTCGACGACGACGCACACCTTCTACCGGAACGCCTCGAGCCGAATTCGCTGCCCGAAATAGTATAATATTTTTTTTTTTGCCTCGTTTTTTACCGTACCGCCGATATCCCGCCTTTTTACCGGCGAAACCTTTTTATACGCTATTTAATATATAATCGTATTAACCGGCGTATATAAACCGTTTATAAACTACGCCCAGTACTCTTATTTAAAATATTCGACGGCGTTAACGTTTACCGCCTCGGCGTTTTTCGGCTAACTTTTTAAATACCGCTTCAAATAATAGTACCCGCGCGTATTAAAATAGCCCCGCGAACTAGTTCGTATAATTCTTCGCCGCCCGCCACGCCCGCTACTTTACGTCGATCCCGAACACGGCGGCGAAATATAATAGCGGGCTTTCGAAAACCCGGCCTTTTAGTTTTTATTAAAGCGAGTAAACGCAGAACTAAAAAACGGCGCGGCCTAATATCCCCCGCGCGTCCAGGTTTTTTTCATTGGCGACGTTGTTTTTTTTTTTTCCTTTTTTTTTTTTTTTTCTTTTTCGAGCGCTTCGATTATATCAATTAACGCGTTTTATTACCGGTCTACGAATTAAATCCCCCGTTACGCCTTCGCTTTTTCGCGCCCGAGTTTATACGCCCGTACGTAGTAATAAAAATAACGTTATTAATACCCCCGGTATTAATTTATTATACCGGCGTGTTTTTTCGCGCCGAACGGCCGTCGCGCCGGCTTACCCGGATCGATGCTCTCGAGTTAACGAAGCGTTTTGTGCGGGATTTACGCTACCCGCTCGAGCGACCGCGCCACTTTACCGTTAAACGCGCTCGCGAGCCGCGTTAGCCGCGCCTGCTTTTTTTACGCGTAGCGGTCGCGTAGTTTCGCCCGAACCGCCGGCGAAACCGGGCCGGCGCCCGCTTTGTATAGCGTTACTAGATTTTTCCCGTCTAAGTGCCGCGCTTAACCTATTTCGCGTATTTAAACCGAATCGCCGTCGAGCCTCGCGGGGTTTTTAACGATACGGCGTTACGCCGCTTCCTCGGCGGCTAGCTGCGTACTATACGCCGTAAGCATTTGCCTTTAGCCGTCGCTTTATTCGCCGCTGTTTTCGCCTTCTTATTCCTTTTTATCGTTATCGTCGTCGTCGTCGTCGTCGTCGTCCGCCACGATTTAATACCGCGTATACCGCCTCGGCGTATATAATTATAAAATAACGCGTTTTTAGCCGGCCTCGACGTATACCGTTTACGCGTAATAAATTATATTTTTCGAATTTATTATCTAATACGGGTACCCGGCCGAGGCGTACGCGTAACCGGGAAGCTTCGCGAGCCCCTCGACCGCGGCACCCCCGTCGGCCGGGCGTTCAACCGTCGCGGGGTAACGCGCGCCGCCCTCGATCGATTAGTACCGCGCGAGCACCCGCTAAAACCGCTCGCCCGTAAACCGGTGCCGGTTACGGAAATACGCGGCCGCCGCGTTTACGCCGACGCGGCACAATACGTAAAACGCGACCCCCGGGGCCGATCGAATACGACGATAGCCTCCGAATTATCGTATATAATAACGGTCGCTATAATCGCTTAAAAAAAAGCCGAGAAAGTTTAAATATATTTTTATATTAAAAAAAATTAAAATAACTAAAAATAAAATAATAACGAAATCTTAAATACGTATTTTATTATTTATAATAACGACTTAATAAAACGTAAAAAAACCCTTAATAGCCGCGACCCTACGTAACCTTAAATTAACCTTAAATAACCCTAAATAAAGCGGAGCCGCGCTACGAACTAACCCGGTCGCGTTATTATACATAACGCGGTCCTACGGGAACGGGCCCGTGCGCAACGCTAACCCCACGCTAAACGGCCGGTTATTCTCCGTAAACAACCGCCGGAATAGCGCTTAAAATAATTACGTTTTTAGTTATAATCGCCGTTATTATTCGTTTTTTCGCCCTCGCCGCCTTTATTAAAATAGCGGTATTAAAACCGGTTAATTTCGCGGTAATTAATTACTATTTACGGTTAAAATTAACCCGGGAACCGAACGTTAACGGCGTAATATTAACGCGCGGTCGCGGTGTTATATATTATTTATAAATTTTATATCGATTCGATCCGGGCCCCTCGTCGCGTTTTCCCCGTCGCCGCGTTTTTAAACGAGCCCGCCCCGGCCTTATCGTCGTTATCGGCCTCCCCTGCGAGTTTTATTTTAACTTATCGGATTATAAATTTATAAATCGTACGGCTTAATTTAATCGCTACGTATTAATAATTAAATATTATAAACTTAATTTCGACGTACCGGCCGATTATACGTACGAATTATTTTATAAGCTCGGCTGTTTTTTACGAGCCTTTTTTTTATTTATTCTTTTATAATTAATCGTTAAACGACGGCGCCGCCCCGGTATACCGGTTTACGTTTATAATAACCGTTTAAACGGGAATAATTAAATAATATACGCGACTATTATTTTTTCGACCCGCGTCGGTAAAAAACGCGTTATTTTTCAGCTAATACCGTAAATCGCTTTATTTTTATTATAATCGATAATAAATATTATATCGCTATTAAAAACGAATACGTTTCGAAATAATTATTACGTATTATAATATTATAACGTTATTATTTTTAATTCGCGGCCCGGCTGTTCGCTTTAAACGTATATATTAATTAAATAAACGCGCCGGAAATCTTATAGCCGGTCGAATTAACGCCGTATAAGCTCGTTTCGCCACCGCCCCCGCCGCCCGTTTTATAACGTCGCGCGCGCGAGCCCGGCTAGCCGCGCGTACCCCGGCCGTAATTAACCGTTAATTTTATATATTATAAACAATCGGCCGGCGTTTTCGAATATAATCGTATTAATAATACGCGCGAAATCGAGCGATTCCGCGAGCGCGTTTTAATCGTTAAAATAAAGCTTATTTAATAACGCCTCGGTTTTATTAATAACGGCACGCGCGGTTATCTATACGTCGTTTACCCGGATACGTTACCCGAAATAGCGAAATAATTATTTCTCGGCTTTTTATAATACTCGCGCCGCGCCGCTTTCGTTTTAACGATACTTTTTCCCGTACGTTATTTAATAAACGATAATATTAATTAACGTATTTATTCCGTTAATAAACTATATTTAATATTTTTATTTAAATTTTTTAACCGCGTCGGCGTCGACGGCCTCCGGGGTTTTAAACTAGCCTTTAAACGCCGCTTTAAATAATAACGCTTATATATATTAAAATAACCTCGTAAACCGCGGGGTATAATACTTTATTTACCGTTACGCGCGCCGCGTAACGTTAATTTTAAATATAGCGGCGAAATATAAAAACGGGCTTTCGAAAACGCGGCCCCCGAGCTTTTATTAAAATAAATACACATAGAATTAAAAAACGGCGCGGCCGAACAGCCCGCGGGCATTTAATTCCTCGTTTTCCTCTTTCGCCGCCTCGGCCGCTTTTTCCCCCTCGTTAAGCGCCGTAATTATGTCGGCTAACGCGTTTTATTACCGGTTTATAAACCGAATTTTTTATTATATTTCGGTTTTATTACGCTTTAATTTATACGTTTATATATAATAATAAAATAATACCGTTAATACCCTTAATATATTTTTATTATATCGAGATATTTTTCGCCTTAAATAACCGCGCCGCCGGCCGGCCCGGATTAATACTCGCGAATTAGCGCTATACCTCGTACGGTACTTACGTAAACCGTTCGAACGACCGCGTTACTTCCCCGTTAAACGCCCTCGCGAGCCGCGCTAACCGCGCCTGCTCCTCCCGCGCGTTTAAATCGCGTAGCTTTACTCGCACCGCCCGCGTAAACGGCGCCGCGCTCGTTTTATATAACGTTATTAAATTTTTTTTTTAAATACCGCGCTTAGCTTATTTCGCGCACTTAAACCGAGTCGCTATCGATACCTGTAAATTTTTCGGTTATTTTTCGGCGCGCCTCGTTTTCGGCGGTTAATTACGTTTTATACGCTATAAATATTTACGTTTAACTATTTTTATCGCCGTCGCTTTTTTTTCCCTTTTTTACCGCTTATATTATTATTATTATTATCGTTATCGTCGTCGTTATCGTTATTAATAACGTTAAATACAATTTAATACCGCGCGTACCGGCCCCGCGCGAACGCTTAAAACGTCGCGCGCCCTTAATCTTTCCCGTCCGTCGCCCTGCCTACGCCCGCGCCCGCGCCCGCGTACGCGTAATACGATATTTTCGTTCGATTAATCGTTTAATACCCGTAACCGCGCCGTAAATAGCGATACCTCGCTAACCGCGAAAACCGGGGTAACGGCGCGTTTTTATTGTTCGGTAACGGCGCCGTATATAAGTCACATAACGGAAACGCCGCCGCGTACGTCGTTACCGCTACGAGCGTTTTTTTTAAATAATAAACCGCGCGGAAATACACGTTAATATACGCGCCGCCCGGCCGCAGCGCCGTTATATAATATATATAAAAAAAATAGCCGACGCGGCCGATTATATTATATTTATTTTTACTTTATTCTCGCGCGTATATATAATAAAAACCGGAAAAAGCGCTAATAAAAAAAAAAAAAAAAAAAATCGAGCCTCGATATTAAAGTATAAAAGATTTAAAAATAAATAATCCGTTTAATTCGCGCCGCCACCGCCGCCGTTCGCGTATTACTTTAACCTTAATATTTACCTTAAATAAAACAGGCGGCGCGACGCGCCACTTAACCGCGTTACCCGGCTACGTATTATTTTACTATACGTTAAAAAAGCGGGCCCGTGCGCGCGCGCTTAACGCGAAATTATTTTATTTAAACAATTAAAAGAATAGCGGGCATATTTTTACTATTAAAAAATATTATTTTAATACAAGGCGGGCAGCCGTTTTTAATTATCAACGCACCTCCTTACATATCCACCCATAGTCGGCATTGCCCGAAAGTTGGAGAAAAATAACATGGAGAGTCGAAGGAGTGCCGGGGGCGCATCACGGTGGGGGCGGCCGCCAAGAAAGGGGCAATCTCCCGGGGTAGTCTTTACCCCACACTACGGCTCTTGCCCGCCACAGTGCACGAGCTACAAGCCGACGAATCGGCAACACATCGCATCTTCTTGCTAAACAACTCGACTCTCAACTACATTCTCGTAATCAGAAGGCCAACCGCCAGCGGACATTCACCATGCGACTAGATGTCGATGATTTCGTCGTGGTCACCCACGAAGACGCAGCACCAAGCGCACTGCAGTCTGCCCCGCGTTACTTGTCCGAGCTCAATGATGCCATCGATCGCATCACAGAAAGGCTGTGGGAGGTCAACAAGAAGATCCACGACAACCCGGAGCTGGGATACGAGGAGTTCATTGCCCACGATACGTTGACGACGTTCATGAAAGGCATTGATGGCTGGAAAGTGACGCCGTCTGCCTACGGCTTGAAGACGGCCTGGGTGGCGGTGTGGGACAGTGGGAAGAAAGGGCCCGTGGTGTCTTTCAATTGTGAGATGGGTAAGTCGCTGCTGCAATCGCATTACTGGAGATATCCACTGACTAAAATAGATGCATTGGAAGGAATCGGCCATGCGTGTGGACATAATCTCATCGCGACCGCCGCAGTGTCAGGGGCGATAGCCACAGCCGAGGTCACGAGAAGCAACAAACTTGCCGGAAAGGTGGTGCTGTTCGGCACCCCGGCAGAAGAAGGTAAGCATCGCCACACAGAAGTCCCAAACATTGCCCGCTAACACACACCAGGCGGAGGCGGCAAGATCAAACTGCTCGAGGCCGGCGCCTACAAGGACCACAAAGTCGACCTTAACCTGATTTCACACCCGGGCATCACCCGCAACCACGCGCTGACGCGAACCTCGGCTTACACGGCGCTGCGCGTCGAGTACTTTGGCCGGGAGGCGCACGCGGCCGCGAGCCCCTGGCTGGGCATCAACGCGCTCGACGCGCTCATCACGGCCTACAACGGCCTGTCGGTCCTGCGCCAGCAGACCATGCCCGGCGACGTGATCCAGGGAAACATCACCGACGGCGGCGCGCGGCCCAACATCATCCACGCGTACGCGGCCGGCAACTTCGTCGTGCGCGCCAACACGCAGGCGCGGCTCGAGGAGCTTCTAGTAAAAGTCCGCCACTGCTTCGAGGCGGGCGCGACGGCGACGGGCGCGCGGCTGGAGATGGCGATGGGGATGGCGTACGCTGACCACGTGCCTAACCGCCCGCTCGGCGCCTCGTACGCGCGCTACTTCAACGCGCTCCTGCCCTCGTCTTCAAACCAAACAATCCCCGCCGACCAGGACCTCGACGAGATGCTCGGGCGCAGCGGGGCCAGCACCGACCAGGGCGACGTCAGCTACGCCATGCCGAGCCTGAGCCCCGGGTTCGCCATCGTGCCGGGCCCGCAGGGCAACGGGCCGCACAGCCCCGACTTTGAACAGGCGAGCGGCACCCGGGACGCGTTCGAGCGGGCACTCCGGGTGGGCAAGGCGCTGGCGGGCACGGCGGTGGATGTCTTGACTGTCGAGGGGCTGTTGGGCAAGGTCAAGCAGGCGTGGGAGAAGAGCATCAAGGGGGATGCTTAGGCCCAGCGGGTTCAGATTGGTGTCGGAGATTCGACTCGATATCGCAAATTGTATGGGCTCTGCAAATCCCATTGTCATCTAGAAGGTGATATGGTAGGCCGTAGAAGCCCATCTTTGTCAGTGGCTCTTTTGACGATAGATGTGTAGCTTTGTTCCCCTAGCTAACCCCTTTGTGTCGAGGCTCACGGTTGCTGGTTGCGGAAGAGTCGCTCCATTGTTGAGATGGTTTACAATAATCTACTAAGACGACTTGCGAGTCTCTCATTTCATCTCTCATCTGTATGCATAGTAATCAAACCCCGCCAAGATGGTTACGCGCCCATGGGAACAGACAGCGGATCCAGCCCAAAACCGGCCGGCGCGCAAAGCGCCCCGAAATTTGGTCTATAACTATTACACGGGCCCTCATAACCCGGGCACCGCTCCCTATTGGGCGAGCACGATCTTGTGTCCCCGAGGGTGGAAGAGAGAGATCATCTCTACGCCTACATGGCTCATAGACTGACAGAGAACTGTAGGACGCGCCATGGCCCTTTGACGAGATAGAAAACCGCAACGGGACGACGAGGAAGGTCAATCCCAGTGAGGTACAGGGTGTTCACATCCAGTTATTCCTCCAGACTCTGTTGGCGATGCCTGTCAATGGCCGCTGTAAGTGCGATTGGCTGAG
The DNA here is from genome assembly GCF_038363865.1 of Apiospora hydei. Classification (NCBI taxonomy): domain Eukaryota; kingdom Fungi; phylum Ascomycota; class Sordariomycetes; order Amphisphaeriales; family Apiosporaceae; genus Apiospora; species Apiospora hydei. The sequence goes on from NW_027117369.1 coordinate 22,617, forward strand.
GATTCTTGTTTTGCCATCTTGCTAACATCAGGGGGCCAAAACGGCAGTGATCACCCAAAACTATTTCCTGGACAGCGGTATATCGATTGCCCTCAATGCGTACAACGTGCGCGTTCCCAAACGAGAGCAGCGAGTGGTACGTCGGTGATGCCTGTGAGGCTCACTCGACTTTAATTGCTAACTTTGTGCCGCAGTGGGCGTACTTTCATTGGCGCGGTGCGCAATCCTGCCTCGACGTGCCATCTTTGCCGGGTCCTGGGTTCGACTGGACAAGTACAGATTCTCAAGCGAAGACGGGCGCGACGAGCGAGACTAGAGCGCGAATAAGCGCGCAACTATATCGCGAGCAAATTGGTCCTTGGCCTTCTGTAATAAACTTCCCGTTTCGCTGGGTCCCGAACGGCCGCAAGTATCGGCTGTGGTGTTACATCCACCGCCATGAGAAACCGGCCGGCGGCAGATACGACGACATTGTGTACTCGATGAGCGTCTGGGATCGCGAGGTAAGCGACCATAGCCCTTGACTACTCTGACCCTCAAACTCTGCGCAGAACAACCAGATCTCGTGGCACGACCCCTGGGGACACCAAACCATGCGGCAAGATGGGCCGACGTTCAGAAATTGTGGGCCAATGCGGCACCTGGATATCTGCAGAATAGACCCATCGTGGCCGTGCCTTATACCTCACTGAGAAATCGTGAATCGCTCCTTTCCTACAGCTCCGCATCATCATCATCATCATCATCCCCTGAATCCATTAGTTTCTTTTCGTCTCCTGACCATGTGCCACAGTCCAAACGACGACGCACCGACGCATGAAGCCCAAGTTCTCCCAGGTCGCCTGCGTGGCCCTCGGGGTCTGGCTGATGAACCACCTCGACGACCCGGCGCCGCTGCGCCCGCCCGACAGAGGTGAAATCCTCACGGGGATGCTGGCGACGCAGTTTGCGAACCTGGCCGTGGTGCTGTTCCAGACGCTGCACGAGTCCAGTGAGCGCACAATCCGAACTTGCGGAGTCGGGGGCAGTGGATCCTGGATGCCATGGTGCCGCCTCTACCACCACCACCACAATGAGAAGAAGGGGAGGGGACGGGAGGATGGACGGGAGGAGGTGAACGCGGGCGTGCCATTGCTGCTCGTTTCTTCATCAATCATGCCGTGTTTGGCGGGAGGTATGAGGGAAAGCTTGTTTGTCATTAGATTATTATATATTACCATCGTTAGCTTCTGTTCAGATATGCTTGATATCGTGATATCTATATGATGCACGAAGCTTATTATCGAGGCTCTTCCCAAACCCGGCTACTGCCTTAGGATCCTAGGAACCCTGTCCTAAACCGGTCGGATGGACTGTGGATACCAAAAGCGTTCCTCCGGGTCATACTTGGCTTTGAGCTCCTGCAACTTGGGCAGGTTAACGCCGTAGTACAGCCTCTGCGCCGTGCCCTGGTCCAGGTTGGCGTCGGCGTAGTTGATGTACTGTCGCAGCAGGATGGAGACAGGGGTTAGCCCCTTGAAGCGCTTAGCGCGCTACGCTAGAGATCTCATTGGTGTATTTATTTAGCACCGCAGTGCCTTTCTCTTTTGTCTTTTTCTTTCCTTCCTTTATATAGCACTTTGTGTCGGGTGTAAGTTACCTAATCCTCCTCTAGTTCCTTCCACAGATCCATGCGAGCTTTCATGGAGATAGGTCGAAGCAATCTTGTCATCTCCCGCAACTCTTACAGCATAAGCACGTTCACAGCGACTGTGTCTGTGTGTGAGCCGCTCTCGTGTATGGTGACAGGCGTGTTCGATTTCTGTCTTTTCGGGGGTGGGGGTGCCAGAAACTGTTTGTGTACCTGCGTGTCTTTTGAGCTTCGTTCGTGGATCCGCGCTTTGGGTCTCGGCCTGAGTAGTGATTATGCTTGTTTTCGGCTCAATCTGGAGTATTCCATAGGGGCCCGAGGCTTCCGCGATATTCTCATCTGCTGCATGCTGACCATCGCCGTCCTTGGCTGCTGCTGAGTACTGCATGGCGCCAGCGTATGCGACTACTCTTGTTGTGACAGGTGTGGGAACCTCGAGGATAGCCTTAGCAAGCCCTTTCTCCTTGGCCCAGTTGGATATATTGCACACAATAATGCGACCATCGATCATGATGGGCTGTCTTGCGGTTGCCGGATCCATCTGCGCAGTAATGATGTCGGACAGGGCGATTCTTTCGGTCATCTGTGCGTCGCTATGGTCGAGGTCTGTCATGATGTGCAAATCGGCCACCATGGTCTCGCAATAACTCTCGCCGCATTTCGAATGGTTCTTGACGCTCTTCGTGACTTTGGCGGTGGTCGCGAACATATTCGATGGAACTTGTTCTTGATATGAACGACGTAGTCGGTCATGGCAGCATGAAGTCTGCAGGGTCGATGTGCGTGCGCCGGCTCAGTGCAGAACTTGGGGACCTTGGGCACGTTGGCAGGATCTTGGTTGATGAGTTTCAACCAAACATTGCGGCAGCGAGCCTCTCCGCCGCCGTTGCCAGAAACACCTCCCCGATGCCCGAGAAAGAGGTGGTACGTATTGCGACAAAACCAGTCGTTGCCGCAGTCATGTTCAACGATGCGTCGAGTTGCCTCAGGTCGCCCAAACTCATTTGAGTAAACTTGAGCCCACTGCCCTTGTTGAGAGCGGCCGAGCTCCTTTCAAACTTCCAGTCCAACCATCTATCCTCATCGGCGCCAAGGAAGAGGGCTTTGTGGAATGGAATAGGCATGGGATGCTGGTCGCAGCCAATCTTGACAAAACCCCAGTCGCGATCAGGTTTTTCGTGCATGTTGGCAAGGAACTAACGACCTGTCCGGAGAGACATGTTGGAGTACCGCACGAATACCATCGACAGACAGCCCCTTGGGTAAGTAGGACTGGCTAAGGGCTTTAAGCCCGCGCCATACTCCCGACCCAAGGACTGACAATAGTGCCATTAGCATGCAATCTCGTTGCGGCAGCCCATTTTGCATTTGAAGTTTCGAGGAGCATAGCCGTCCACCATGTCTCGTGGCACATCGAACTGCTGAAGTGACAAGGAGTTGGAACGTGAGGGGCACACAGGTCCGGCTACCTGGCAAAGCGCGCGACAGAGTAAACAAGGTGTCCTCATACACCAGTAGCAAAATCTATATAGCTCCAATGCCGATTCCTTATTATTCCAGTGTCTTACTACCACTTCTTCAAGTGATTACCCATCCGACCCCAGTGGAAGCTTATGTGACTAGTGTCTCATTGGCTTCTCGTCCAAAGGTTACTCCGTTGCCCCAGTGGCTCTACTCGCTGTTCCGCTGCCGGAGTGGAACCTCTCCTGCGATTATGCCGATGTCCCAGTGGTTGCTAGTTGTTATTCCAGTTTCTAGGTAGCTTCTTCTCCAGTGATTACTCCGTTTCCCCAGTGGTGTTATTATTAGTCCATTTATATAACCCTATTGTCTAAGTACTTTACTATCTAGTGGTTACTCCGTTATCCAGTGGATTCTACTTCTACTATAGTGTCTCAGTGGTTTCTTATCTAGTGTTTACTACGCTTTACCAGTGGTCGCTCCTTGTTATTCCGGTGTTCTTATAGCAAGGGGTGCATCGTCAGTGAAGCTGCCCATGCCTATGTGGGCAGCTTGACGACCGTCTAGATTGAGATCCAATGGTGACTCGGTTCCAGTGAACAGAGTTGGCTTGTTTCACGATTACAGCATTTTGGGATTTATGCTATATAATCTCTGCTGGCCTTACCTTCCCTTGTCCGTGTAGTGCAGGATGAAGTCTTGTCTTGGTGACTGGATCTTCGACCGTCACTAGAAGGAGTTTGACATGATCACCACTACGGAGCCCGTGAGCGAGGAGATGAACCAGCTTGATGTCGACCTGTCTGCCCGATACAGCGCGACACTTAATCCCGCTGATCAAATCTTCTCCTTGTTCATCGATGTGCCAAAAGCCAAGGTCACCATGGTTGGCGCCAACAAGAGTCGTCGCAACGACGAACACACAGACGTGTGCATGGACCTGATCGGATTTCTCCTTGAGCGTTATGAGTTGGATCCCAAGGAAGCTGGAGTTGTGACTCCATATTCCGCCCAAGCTCGTGTCATCCAGGAGGAGTTGCATCGCATTGGCCTTGGCGACATCTCGGTTGGCACCGTGGACCTTTACCAGGGAACAGATCGCAAGGTTGTGGTCTACGTCATGGTTATCACACGCGAGGATGGTGCAGGCTTTGCTGCCAAGTGTGAGCGCCATGTTGTGGCAACAACCCGTGTCACAACTTTAGTCGTCGTCATTGGGGACAGAAACCTGTGCGAACCCGACCACACAGTTCCCCCCTCCCCAGCGCCCTCGTTTGCAGCAGAAGGTCAAGCGCGAGTTGAAGGTCCTCAAGAGCTGGACGGACGAGGCCAAACGGAGTGGTCGCGTCGGCACTATCAAGCAGGATTCAGTGGTCCAGTGTCACCATGACTGGTGGCAGAGGTTGGCGTAGATAGACAAGACAGTTGACAACAAAGGTTGCGATGGTTAGATGATTGCTAGGGATGAGGTAGTTAGAGACAGAACAATTGACGGCTCACGAAGGATGAGCTCATTATGACCCATTGATTCGTACATATATATATCATTCCGTGACTCGTGATTTGATGGTTGAGTTGATGTAGTGTTTGGAACACCTGTGCTATCTATCAGCTTTGGCGATATGACGATTCCTTGCTTATACAGGAATCGGTTAGCCAAAGGAAAAGAAAACACCATTGCGTTAAAGTGGTGATGGGAACATATTTACAGCACTGCTGGGTTTGGACAACGCCAAAATAGGTGGCACCAGAGGCCAAACAAGCTCTGCAGCAGATAACATACCCACTGGCCCCGGCATTATGCATCAATTGATGGAGATTAGCAGGGAATATCACGGCATGCCAGGGAGGCGCCAAACTTTTTTGGTCCCGAATTGGATATGGGCGGCATGAGTCGATTGAGAAAATCACGAGAATCACGATGCCGTTGTCAGTTCACGAAAAGGGTTTTTTGGTTTTTTTTTTCGCGCGAACTGTGGCCATGGCAATTGTTGCTTGAGGTAACAGGTATTATGGTATATTACAATCATACTCCCCAGTGGCCCGTTGACATATCTGCAGAAGATGTCACCAAGTAAAAGAGGAATAGAGGGCTTCTTGCCGCACAAGATAGCCTTCTTGATGTGGTCTGTGGTCTTGGGCACCGCAATGGCCACGGGGGTATAGGGGATGCGGATGTTGAAGGCGGCCGAGTCGGCGTTCCAGTCGTCCGAGCCCTTGACGTCCTGGGGGACGCCGGAGGATGCAAGGCACTGGTTGATGTCGAAACGGGTGATGAGGGCGCCCCCCTGAGCAAGAGCGACCAGGCTGCTCAGAAGAAGCGTGCTTGCGAACATCTTAATAATAGGGGCAGCTCAGCAAAGGCAGAGCTAACTCGGTAACAGAAGGTATAGATTTCGCGGACGCCATTTCCAACTTATAGATCTGTTGACACGTAGAAAGATGTGCTTGTTTACACACACCTGGGTATCCGGAGTCTCCGGCCGTATTACCAACAGCCCTCATCCTGGGATATCGGAATCGAGAGTTTTCTGCCAAGGTGCTAACAGGGCACAATATACCCCCAGCTGCTGGGGCCTCGGAACCCAACGGCCTCTGCCAAGCTTCCAACAATGACCAGCTGGTCCTCGTCGCCAACACAGATCAGCGGAAACATCTTGATTGAGGAACCACAATTGCGCCTTGCTGGTGCCCATGAGATTCCAGAAACTGTGCATGCCAACGCCTCTTGCTGACTCATGACGCGCCAGGAAAGCCTCCTAGCCAGGTTGCGGACCAGGCTGCCGATGAGGGGTGGGATCCCCGGTTTAATATCGAGCGTCGTGCCACCGTCACGTCTAACAGTCTGGGGAATTGCGTGCCGCCCGGGATGCGTGGCCTCTTCTCCATGCTTCCCCAGGTCTTGGCGCAAGAAATGGCGCGGGGCACCCGTTCATGTTGTCTTAGAAAAGACTCTACGGAGCGGAATGCGTTGGTGTTTGCTCCGGGAGCTGAGGGACTTCGCGGCTTCGAGTTTAGTTTACCGCAGTGCCAAGAGGTGCTAGTTGAGAGCTGGGAACAGACTGGCTGGTTTCGAGGTTTCGGGTTGTTCCGTTGAAGACTCGAGACCCGAAATGAGACATGCAGAACATCATTGATCTAATTGGCGTTGGGCTTTTAGAATGCCTAATATACTTCGGATACCGGAGCCTCGGGAGACCAGAGATACGACGCTGCAGCATGTGCTGTACCATGTGTGCCACGGCGTGCAACGTCGAGGGTTCGCTGTTGACAGGATGCGATGGGCGGGCAGCTTGGTCTGAAAGAAACCTAGGCTGCGAAGTCAGGACTAGTGCACAGTGACCCCCTGTCTCAAATCCCCCAGCACTTGCATCTCCAATCCCGTCATCACTTCACAAGCCCGGTCTTGCAGGACCGCTTATCCGAGAACACGATGACCGCATCGCGTAGGAACCACCGCATGTGGTCCAGCAGCAAAAGAGTTGAGCACGTTTCTTTTCTTCCGGAATCAAGTCAGCCAGGTTATCCCAGAGCGCCAGGAGCAATGTAAACATCCATCGCCGTAAATGATTTGGTGCAATCCCCCGCAGTTGTGGGATTGGCAGTCAAGCTACATGGTCATTGCCACATTGTAGGAGCACCAAGCATGCAGCATGCGCAGAATCCCCAATATACCAGAGAGCAGATATCGAAACAACGTAAGAAATCGAATCCCGGAGTGATGAACTCCTGCCAACGGATCGCGAGATACATCATCGCAACGATCCAACGCGTTCAGGCAAGCACATTGAGTGACACGCGATTGGTCAGATCAACCAGTCGCCCGTAGATGGGGATAAGCCGGGGCTCTTATTGTAGCACAATGGAACAAAACATCACGACAGGAAACCAAGTCACGTAGATACACAATCATACAAGCAAAGTGTTTATATTCTGTCTCTCGTATTATGAAGTTGGAACGCTGAGGCCTCCCATACGCTAGACTAATGATATATAATTCCAATCAGCATCCAATCATCCAACCATCCCCCGTTCCAATATTCCCTCGGTTCTGCATCTTCTGAAAGAAGCTAGCTTAGTTGATTAAGATGCGGTGGCATATAGTCGATATGCGAGGAATGCCATCAAACTGATGAGGGTATTACGGTCGCGGAGAGTCGTATGTACGGATGCAGCAAGTTTCAGAGGTGCGGTGCCCAGAATGATGGAACCCTTTAAGCCATATCCATCCCCAATCTAGCCGGGTAGCATATAGGCAGAAGATGACGCAAGGGTTCTAAGAGGCGCAAGTCAACAACATCACATAGCAGCAGCAGCATAGAGCGGGACTTAAGTGAATAGACAAGAGTATACCATATGTATTCGGCTTAGCTCTCCTAATCGATTCTTGCAATAAGTTGCCAAAGTACAGTACTGGCCCCTTGCGGCTCATGACTCCCAATATCTCCGCTATGGATGATTCGCACGTGTGCCAAGTTTCCGTAACCATTTCATCATGCCTTAGGCTGGACCGTGGTTGCTGACGGCGCCGACGGCGGCGCCCCTGTGGGCGGCAGGTTCGCAGCCGCGGCTGCCAGCGTCGTCTGCACCACACCCGTGGGCGAGGCGCTGCTGTTGGCCTGGTGCTGCGAAGGCGGCGCCTGCGTCGTCGAGTGGCCGTTCTGGCGCGCGTTGTTGCCCTCTTCCGTGAGGAGCTTGCTGAGCAGCGGCAGGTCGTCGCGCGCGCGCGGGTCCCGCTCCAGGCACCGCTTCACCGCGTTCCACTCGCCCTCCTTCATACGGGCGGCGTGGGGAGCAGGAAGGTCACCGTCGGGCTGTTGAAGAGGGGACCCAGGACCTGGCGGGCCTTTTCCTCGCCCTCGGCCTGCGCACGCTTCGTGGCCTCGAGGTCTTGGGCCGGTGGGGGCGCCGCGGGGCCCGGTATCTGTCGAAGCGGTTGAGTTGGTGGTGGTTGCTGAAACTGGGATGGCTGCTGCATCTGAGGTTGCTGCATCTGGGGAGGTGGTTGAACCTGGTACTGGGGGTGAGGCTGGTGCGGGGCTTGAGGATGATGTTGAGGTTGTCCTTGGGGTTGAGGATGATGCTGAGGCTGAATTTGGGGTGGATGCTGAGAATGAGGTTGCTGTGGTTGATATTGATGAGGAGGCTGAGCCTGCTGAGGAGGCTGGGGAGCCGGGCTTTGTGCATGAGCCGCAGCTGGGGCAACTTGGCCTGGAATGACCGGAGGCGGGATAGGGGTATGGCTCTGATGCGTCGGGAAGGTCGCGCTAGGAGGTGCTTGTGGCGTGGCTGGTGACCAGGTCGGCGCAGCAGCAGACGACTGCCGGCGATCAGGCACTGGCGTAGAGGCCTGCATCGATAGCGGAGTCGGGGTACCCTGTGGCACAGGCATCTGAGCCTGGGACTCGGTGTTGACAAACGGCTGCAGCTTCTCGTCGCGATACACAAAGATCAGCAGCAAGAGAGGCTCGGTCCGGTTCTGAGGGATGAGATGGCCTTCGATGTTCTGAAGTGGCTCCGGCAAGGGACCATCGCCCTCGGGTATGGGCACGAGGTAGGTATCCCGAACATTGCCCATCTTGCGGTCGCCCACGACGCCGTACCGCTTCTTCGACATGAAGTAGTGAACAACAGTTTGAAGCTGGCCCGCGCCGCGGCGTCGTTGGAGTCGGCAACTGACAGACTGGTAATAACGAGATCGATCTGGTTGTTGTACCGCAGACCGCAGAGGTAGGGGACCGCCTTGTCCTCGGGGATGCGGCCGGCGACGTTCAGGACGACGGGGATGAGGTCGTTCCAGGCGATGCCGCTCTGCTTGCTAAGGTCGGCACCGCCGGCATACTTGGCGACGGCGCGGAACTCGGCGGTGTTGCCCATCTTGAGGTCGCCATGCCATACCACATCGGGGTCCAAGTTCTCGGTGGGGGAATAGGGAGGCGAGTCGGTGCCGTCGTCCAACAAGCGATCGACATCGGGATCCACACCCGGGCCAGTAGGAGGGACTGGCGCTGAGGGGCGGCGCTGGTGTGCGGATGCGGAAGGAGAACGTACACCCCCGAAGACTTTGTCGATATCAAAACCGGATCCCTTGGGTGACCGCTGCGCGCCCTGGGTATCAACCCGGAGAGGTTTGCTTGGTCGCTCAGCCCCTGATGCCGTGGCGGATGCGCCCTGGCCCGGAGACTTGCTCGATTCGCCGGCAGAGGCGTCCTTAACGCTCTGCCTGCGCAAAACCGAGGGCACCTCCTCGGTGGCGGCAAAGCTCTCGTTCTCGACAATCTCGTCGCCCTTGTGGGTGCGTCGGACCCGCGGGGCTTCCTCGGCCACGAGGGTGGATTGCTTGTCGGCCTTGGCCTTCATCTCGGCCGTCTCGCGCTGGAGCTCCTCGGTGGCCAGTTCGTTGGTGGACATGGAGGCGACCGTGGGAGGCGTCAAGGAGCGGTTGAAGACGCGGACGGCGAGCGGCACGTTCCTCTTCAGGTTGAAGATCAGTGTCCGCGCCTGGGTGGTGGCGGCTTGTTGGCTGTGGCTGTCGTGCAGGGCGCGCTCGATCTCGAGGGCGTGACGCTCGGCGAGAGCCTTCTTGTTGCTGTCTTTCGGGATGCTGAAGAGGTGCTCCTTGACGGCGGCTTCGAGTGCGGCCTCGAGAGACTTCTGCAGACCCTGTGCGACCTTCTTGCGGGCTGCGGGCTCCAGCTTGTCGACGCTGGCGGCCAGGTCCTCGGGTGGTGTGTACTTGGGCCCAGACGGGACGGCCGGCGTCTCGGCGGCGACCTTGCGCAGCTTGCTCTGGGGTCCTTGCGAGTGGTCGCGCTGCTGCTGTTTCCGCTTGCCGCCCTTGGCTGCTGCGGCTGGCTCCTCTTCCTTCTTCACCTCGGGCGTCGGGGACGGCTTGGCCTTGGAGGCGGACGCGGCGGGCGAGGTGCGGTCCTTGGAATTGGAGTCGCTGACGCGCTTGGCCTTGCCCTTCTTGCCGCCCTTCTTCTTCTTGTTCTCGTCCTCGTGCTTCTGCCGCCGCGTGACCCAGGGCTCTTCGCCGCGCCCCATGCCGTCGAGGAGGTCCTTGTGGTCTTCGGGCTTGCACTGCTCGCAGAAATACTCCTTAGGTAGATCGTCGTCGAAGATGCTCATGCCCATGCAGACGTTGTGCTGCCAGGCGCCGCACTTTTCGCAGGCGATCCATGGCTCGTTGGGGTCGTCGTTGTCCTGGGAGATGGCGCCGCAGACGCAGCGGATGACCTCCTCGTCTTCTTCCTCCTCCTCCTTCTGCGCCGCCTTCTTGCCCTTCTTGGCGGCCTGCTTCCGTTTCGTCGGCTGGGGGCCGTTCTCGAGGGCCTCGAAGGCTTTGGTGTGCTGGCCTTTGGTGGCGCGCACCGATCGGCGGGGCTCTTGCTCTGCTGGTGTGGGTAGGTTACGTGTTAGACTGCGTGTGTGATACTGTTTGTGATCAGACTGTCGTTGGGAGGGCATGACGACTTCGCCATGCGTCACGACACTTGTCGTGGCGCCTCTTCTGCCGCTCCGCGTCATAACGGGGGACGACGGCGAGGTTTGCGCAAGCAGAGAGGCGCGGGTGCGGGTTGCGCCAGTACGGTTGTGGGAGGTGCGCTTACCAGACATGGTGGGTGAGTGAGCCTGTTACAGAGTGAAGCTGTGCTGTTTTCTTATACGAGTTGCGTGTGGTTTGCTGTGATTGCCTTGGGGTGCCGTGAATGTCTGCAGGATGGACCGCTTTGGATGCGACGGGCAAGTGTAGGAGGATGTATTTACTAAGAGTGGCTTGAAGGGCGAGCGGTCACTGTCCGGGCAATCATGGGAAAAACTCTACGCAGCAAGATTCAACTATTGCTTTGAAGAAAGAAGGCAGACGCGACACAGGCAGGCTGGTAAAGGACTGCGCTGTCGCAAAGTGTGGGCAGAGTCTTGTGTTGATCGGCTCCCAGCAGCTCTCGTCAAGCACTAATCCCCGGGTCGAGCCAATTCCCTCCAACCTACGATTGCGGAGAGAACGAAGGAGCTTCCCAAGCTGTTCTTGTCGGGCGGCGAGTATGTCAGCCGTGTCGCAAAGTATTAGGCGACAGCTGAAGGAGAAGCTGAGAAGGATTCGAGTGGGTTGCGCGAGGAGAGGTGAAGGCGGCGGTTGCAAGCGGGAACGGGAAAAATCACGGTCGCGAGATCGCGTGCCTCGTTAAGTGGAGTTTGGGGAGGCAGAGGAAACAGGGTCCGTCCGTCAGTTCAGTCGCAAGGTCGGTCGGGAAGAGAGGAGGTGCGAATCATGCCAGACTGGTGTCGCGCGGTAGTGGTAGTCGTAGTCGTCGTAGATTCGAAGGCATTGATTGATCGGACCCCTCACATACTGCGACAGTGCGAGGTGCAGGTGGTGTGGGAGAAGATTGAAGATGGAGAGTGAGACTTGGGCAGTGGAGAGCAGTCAACGAAGATTGGGATTGGGATTGGGAGGGCTCGGGTAGAAGGCTAGGAAGGAGTGCGGAGGAGTCTTCTGGAGGAGTGGCAGCAGGGCAGGCCAGAAGAAGCGGAGGTGGATTGGCCTAATCGATTGATCACTCTCATGTAAGTACTGCCGCTGCGAATCAATAGGGCACGATACCTCCCCAACACCATCTGATTAGCGGCTGCACGGACCAGAACCTTCCAGTCGGTTGATCAGTGGCCCATTGGAAGTCTGACTCAGGCCAAAGTGCCAGAGAGAGAGCCAAGTCTCAATGCGGACAGCTTCCGCCACAAGAGCTCCAAGCTGTTGTGGCTGGTGTGACTTGGTGGCAGATTGGTTTCTTATCTAATCGCAGCTACCTCGCTACCTGCCCACCCGAACGCGTGTGGGCTCTTGCCTAGCACTACCAGCAGCTGAGGTCCCGCCAGCCTTTCCCTAGCGCTGGATCAATTGCGTTGGCCAGCTCTCTGCCTACTGCCACTCACTGCCACTGACTGCATTGACCTTACGTCGTTCCCTCAGCCTTCCCGCCCAGCAGCATCACAAGTCCCGACCCGCGATACATCCACCCGACCAGACCGTAGAAGAAACACTGCTGTCTCTTCAGGTCCCATTCAACAGATAACCAAACCACCGCCGCGGGCCATTTCCATCTTCACATCCCGCCATCATGTCTCGCCGCTACGATTCCCGAGTAAGCCACCTCTGCCAACCCTCCCGCATCTTGCACCTGTGCTGTTGAGCTGGCCCGCCGCCCTCACCCAAACAAACAAAGCTGACCCTCCCCTCCAGACAACCATCTTCTCCCCCGAAGGCCGCCTCTATCAAGTCGAGTACGCCCTCGAGGCCATTTCCCACGCCGGTACCGCCATCGGCATCCTCGCCAAGGATGGCATCGTCTTGGCCGCCGAGCGCAAGGTCACATCCAAGCTGCTGGAGCAGGACACATCAGCCGAGAAGCTCTACATCCTGAACGAGTAGGTGGCCCGCGCACTTGGACTTGCGACTCGCATAGCAGCTAACCATGCACAGCAACATGATCTGCGCCGTCGCTGGCATGACGGCCGACGCCAACATCCTCATCAACTACGCCCGCCAAGCCGCCCAGCGCTACCTCCTCACCTACAACGAAGACATCCCCTGCGAGCAACTCGTGCGCCGACTCTGCGACCTGAAGCAAGGATACACACAACACGGTGGTCTCCGACCCTTCGGTGTCTCCTTCATCTACGCCGGCTGGGATCCCCAGCGCCAGTTCCAGCTCTACCTCAGCAACCCCCTCGGGCAACTACGGCGGCTGGAAGGCGACGAGCGCCGGCGCCAACAATGCGAGCGCCTCGAGCTTGCTGAAGCAGGACTACAAGGAGGACTGCACCCTCAAGGAGGCGTGCGCCATGGCGGTCAAGGTGCTCAGCAAGACGATGGACTCGACGAAGCTGAGCAGCGAGAAGAGTATGTACCCCGGGATCTGCCCCACCCACACTGAGATGATAAAACGGTACTGACACCAAACTCTTAGTTGAATTCGCGACAGTGGGCCAGACAGAGGACGGCAAGATCTACCACCGCCTGTGGAGCGCCGACGAGATCACCACGCTATTGAAGGAGAACGATCTGGCCAAGAACGAGAACACCGAGGACAACTAGAGGAACCGTGTGTCTGTCACGGAGTATGGGTCACATCATAGAGCAAAGCAAACTGTACTAATATGACACCAAAAGAATGACGACTGGCATGAACCGGCAACGACTTTTGGCCCCATTGAAGCATGCTCTTGGCAATGTGAAACGCATCGAGTGACTTGGCTAGGCAGCTACGTAGAGCAAGACCGACTCCCTGCCACCATCTTTCTTTCAATGTTATGATGTGATGCTAAGCCATGGTGACCTTGACGGCTGCCTGTACCGTTAGCAGAAACAGCACACCAAACTCTATGCACGTACGCCACCTCCCACAACATCTTGTAGAATTACGAAAGTGACTGCTTTTTACTTGTTATGCCACTGGTTGGCAATTGCTTGGCCTCATGCAGCCCTGGATCCCGTTTCCTCTGGCCGTACCTGTGTACTGACTTCAATGCTCGGGTAACACCTTCTCAAGGTATCAGCAAATGGGTTTCTATCGCTTCTAACTCTCGGGACGTTTCGGAGAGACCTTGGCCTCGAAGGGAGACTGTTGGTTTCTTGCCAACCCAGTTCCATGATCCAAATTCCAGCGGCAAGCAACACCACAGCGCCTCGCCATTTCCGGCTTCCTGCTAGACTGAGATCGCGTTTTCTCAGTCAATGGCAGTAAGCCGTCTGAATACCAACCTCTATCCCCTTGATGGCGACAACGCTGCTCCCACCCTCTCCTGTCGTCCTGTATAGACTGGGGAATAATTAGTTCTGTGGTATAACGCTTATACTATTGTACCAAGAGCAGCGTTGTCGCATTTAAGGGAATACACCATTCCCAAAGTCATCATAGCCATTGACACCCAGTGACAGGTAAATGAACCAATACAAGCAACCCAGCTCTACTATTTCCAGACGGCGTTAGATATGCAAAGCATGTCAGCCCCATTCCTCCGGGTTACAAAAATAATTGTCTGTTATGCAGTCTCTGTCTGGCATGCTTATGTACGTGTTCCTCGGGCAAAGAGGTGGCCCGAGTCGATGCCATCCTACCATCATCGGAGTGACGTCTTATGTCTGTATCTAAACTCCCGGTCTGTAAGAACAGTCTGCGGTCAACTCCATGGTCTTCCTGAAATCCATGAATCTCTTGGCTAGCCTGTTGATAAGGTAGTGGTTCGGAAGGATCAAGAGTAGGCATATGCGCAGTTGTTTCAGTGGTTGGATTTGGTTTCACACGCTGAAGTTTTCGCTGCCGCAGCCTAGAAACCCACGAGCTGATCTATGCTACAGTCATGTCGGTGAGCCTGGCAAGGTTGGCCTTGTCCTCTTGTGTTGGATATGGCTCGGGATGCTGGCTGACCCAATCCATTAAGTGTATATTCTATGCTCCAGAGACCCTGAACCGGCGTTGTTGCTGCAAGTTGGGGCTTTCGGCTTGCACATTCGAACCCATATCTTCAATGCATGCATTCTCCAGCGGCATTGAAAGATCAAGTAGTGAGTCAAGATAGGCGTCGCCAAATTCCAAGAAATCATTGAGTCCGGAAGCAAATCTCCATACTCAAAGTCGATTGTTTCTGCTTGGTATGGCCGTGCTGAGAGTGTTGAGGATCCCTGGTGGTGTTTTGGTGCGGAAATGGATGAAATGAAGACCTCATACCGAGCCGGTTGAAACCATGACTGCCACTCATCCCTTGATTGGACGAAATGGCACATCCTGAAAATCATTGCTGGGGGCTATGCTGACCTGCATTGCACCCTGAAAACCAGTCAACAGTGCGAATGGGCAATGCGACACAGACTCCTTACACCATGAATACCATCGCCATGAAAGTCTTCACCATGAATGCCAGACCAAAGTCCATAAAAGAGGCACGATTCACCTCAATAGCCGAGATAGTCCCGGATGGACGGGATATCAAGTCTCCCAATCTCGTATCTGTTGTATTTCCAACGCTAGAGACTTTCACTTCTCTCCTTGGCATTCAGCCGTCCTTGGCAACAGGTAGCACGCCACACTCGTCCCTTGGGTTGAACAACCCCTCCTAGAACCGACGGTCGGGTTACCACCCAGCCTATCATCATCCAGTATGCGTACGTCTTGGCTCACCCGTCCGCAGCTTATTATTAGAATTGCCATATCGCCGTGTTTGCCTACTTTATTATACTCTGCCGCAGGCCCACCCCACCCGACAGTCCGTTCATTCACAAATTGACTTACACCCGAGCAGGCGTTGTACTCTCTAGCTACCCCTGCACCATCACCGCCAATCAATACCACTACCCGTCCCCTAGCCAGCAACCCGCATTCACTCATATTGTGGATCCTGATCCAGCAGAAATCAATCAGCAGACTCCAATGTCACCCGAGGTTATCGTCAGCATCGTATTTGGTGTCATTGCGTCACTTCTCGCTATCGCTGGAGTTGTTGCCACACTATATCGTCACCGAAAACAGCGCGATGCGGATCGGGCTACCCATAGTGAGGGTCTTCTTCTTGACTGCCTTCGAGAACAACTTCACTAACACAGTAGACAGTGGGTTTCCCGGTTTTTGTCAAAAGTCAAAGTTACCGCTTCACACGCTTCGAATCGATAGAGTACTTTGGCGGTCGGGTCACAACACCACACCCAACCCGATGGCCACAAGAGAACCTAGAGTACGGATGCTAATCCAGGCTTGGGAGGCCGCCTACAATGGTGACTGGCGCAGGTCCGGTGGATAGACCGGCCCTCTTGAACATCCCAATTATTTGCATGGGTAATGGGCGTGGTAAACGCGGAGGAGGATTCCCAACAGGAATATCACAGATGGAGGAAGATGAATACTACAGTCAACTGCGTCTGCAATATCCATTAGGGTTGACTTCCCTCTCGTATCTTAGAAACACCAATAATTATGATGAACCACTAAGCGCGCCGCATGCTCACAGGTCTCCTTACTTCCCGAGTGCTGTCTGTAACAGGCTGGCCCAGTCCCGCTGACGCCATGTAGTTAACCATGAAAGAGAGCTTTGCGTTCGTGGTTCTGACTTTCGTAGGTCACCGAGTTTCACAATGACTGATGGAAATTAGGCCCAGAGAAACGCATCTAAAACAAAATTGTATTATAAACATGGATCCAGCTATTGTTCCTGCGATATCTACTCAAGTTGTGTTATAATATGCTACCGTCCTCTCTTATGGTTTTCCGTAGACTACAGCACTATAAAACAATGTATCCGAATAGATTGACGGCATCTCCCAGCCGAGTCTCTGTTTTTGGTTCAGTCCACCAGACGACACCAAACCCACTGCCTCCGACGCAGTATAAGTCCGGCACCGTCGGCCTGGACCAGAGCGTCGAGGTCAAGATTCTACATGATGACGGCGACGAGCTCCCCCGTGACGGTGGTGAGAGCGGGAGCTGTGTGCAGGAAAGGATGCGGATCCAGGGGCTCAACGTCACGACCCCTGCTGTTGTTTCGTTGCTCTCGGTTGACTCCATACTTAACATAGGTATACACGAGGGCAAAAAAGATTCCAAATGCGGCACCACCCAAGTGTGCCGCATGACTGACGTTTAGGGGGCTTGATAGCCAGCCAGCTGCATCTCCAGAGCGTTCCGAATATGTATCCTAACGTCGAGTCGATATTGATCTATAGCGTCCCGGCCAACCATGTAAAGAACAACGGACCAGAGAGGTATAAAGGGAAGCACTCGTGTCCGCGGGTAGAGGCAAGCCAGGGCGGCCGCGATCCCACAAATAATCGCGCTGTTTCCTATAGAGTTCCGATTAGTAATTATTTTGTTGATTTTCATTTCCCATGGATCTTCAGGGTCATGGGGAACTCTCAACGCGAGCCAAACCTCCATCCATTCTGCTAAAGTCGCCACCACCTGGGTGCCGATCGTCAGTATCATTATGGACCACCACCCCAAACCGAGCCTGAATGCTAAGCTCAACAGGCAGGCCCCAAACACCACGCCGCTCAACAAATGCTCCCAGCTTGCGTGTAGGAATGCTCCCATGATGAGGGTATGATAACGCCCCTGGCCCAGGTTTTCTAGTGAGATCAACCAGTGGCGAGGGAGATGCTGACGAAAAGGCTGGGGTCTAGTGCCTCACGCCAGACTTGGTGAATGCTGAAGTCGTCCAAGCCACCTCTGGGGCCTAGAAAGTACGCCCAAAAGAGCTTTGGGTACCACATGCCGCCATAATCCATCTCAGCCTCGAAATCTTCGAGCATAGCTTGCAATGCCTTATAGCAGTTTAGTGGTACATAACTATAAGTCGCGAAAAAGCATGCAAGGGCGTATCCCAATATCAGCAAGGTATTACGGGAAACCCACGCTTTGCTCGATGCGGATTGACGAGGGAGCTCATTTTGATATCGGGGCGCGGCGGCGAAGAAAAAATAGCGAGATCATGTGTCCTGATAAACTCCCTTCCTCTTTTACTTGTTGGTGAAATCTTCTGCAGATATCAATGGGCTGCTGGGAAATATATATGGTACTTTTTGCGCGGAAAAAGCTTTGTCATTCATAATACTATTGCTGCAGTTATTGTTAGACTAAAACAATGGCACTGACAAGTAGTCTCTTTGTCCGACCTCTATCAACTTGTCGGCGCCATGTAAAAAAGTAAACATTTCGATTGTGAGCTATCATCCTAGCCACAGCTGTGCCAGAGCAAACAGCAGGCCAAATGCCGCACCTCCCAAATGAATCGAGTTCCCAACAAGCAACGCTCCGCGGGGGCGGCGCCAAGCACTCGCCTCTTGATAAACATTCGAAGTCCGCCGGACTTCTGAAAATTGATCATACCGAGAACATCGCATTTAACGCTCCAGATTACCCAGAGCCAGATGGGGAAAAAGCCAAGCAACTCGGCTCTGGGGGTCAGAATAGCCACAGCTATACCCAACCCAGAACTGAACCCGCTGGACCCCATGCAGGGACAGAACCGTATCTGGTTGTCAACATACTGATCCAGTGCGTCTTCCGGGTGAGAGCCTGTCAGTGCTAGGCTGATTTCAGCCCAGATCCCGATACCCGCTCCTATTTGGGAGCCTGCCACCAGAACCACGACGGACCAGGGCGTCAAGCCAGCCTGAAATGCCATATTCAGCTTGTCGCATACAAAAAGAAGCTGGCACAAAAGATGCCCTATTGAGCCGTGCATGAAGGCTGATGCCAATATCGTATGATAACGCCACTGTTCCAGGTTGTCCTTCGATAACTTTACGTGTATGCCAAACATGTCCAAAGCCTTGATCAAAAAGCCTTCCATAAACCTGCACGTTTTGTACTCATCCAGAATCAGCCGTTGCTGCACACTGAGTTGGCCATATTCACAGAACTCCAAGAACCGCCCATCTGACATGCTTTCACAACCCATCTTGGTCCTGCGGCCTTGGATTGAAGCGCTCAGAATGGCCCGGCAGCTCATTTCGGTGAGAGTTACGAGGCACGTCAGGTAGAAGAACCCGCCTATCAAAAGCACTTCGAAATACCTGGTGTCACTCGAGTCGGCTTGGCTTACGGTTTCCATCTTGATATCGACAGCTCCCATGTTAAACGCCAACGGGGCGTAGTGGAAAAGATGGGTGTGAGGACGTGTATATTTCAGTCGCTGTGACGTGTCTGGAAAATTGCTAGTCCTTATCTGTCGCTTTTCCTCGGATTCGTGGTTGGTGATGATTTTTACCAGAGAGCCGCATAGAAATATGTTCATATACTCTGATGTTCTGCGCATTATAGTAGTTTCCTACCTTTGCGTACAACACAGAGCTTTTGTTACTGTATTATCGTTAGGCCAAAACAACAGCATTGACAAAATAGCTCTTTGTAGGCCATCCATTGTTCGTGCTGGGCTATCCTAATTCGGAGGTAACATGCTCTTTATACGAACTAGCAGCGGAGGCAACATACGTGCGACAAAAATATCTTCATCGTAGCTATACTTGATGCTTTGCTTAGGAGTCCAGGCATTCCCCAAATGGGCTTCAACCTGCGAGAACGTGGGTGTTTCCCCTGGTTTGCAAAAGACCGAGCAGGGCCAAGGCAGATGTGATGGTATCCCTAATATTACTAGAAGGTGATCCAACAGAAGAGTGATCCTTGATTTCCACATACAATGTTTCAAGTAATCCAAATAAATGCACTACAGCTTAGGCCTAACCGCCAACGGCACATCCTTGAGATCCACAGGCCGCCCGATCCTCCAACTAACATCACCGCCCGCGTCCTGGCCGGCCTTCCACCTCCACCGCGTCGTCTCCTGCTTGCGCGCGCGGGCCAGCTCCACGATCCACCGGCCCGCGATGGGCAGCATCTTGAACGCGTGACCCGAGTCGCCGCTCGCGACGATCAGGGAGTTGCCGCTCGTCCCGGGCACAAAGTCGATGATGTACTCGGAGTCGGCCGTGTCGGCGCACCAGCACATGTGCTTGTTGATGAGCGGGCGCTCCGCCAGCGCCGGCAGGGTCTCTCGGAGGAGCTTGCGGATTTTTTCCTCGTCGGCAGGCGTGATGAAGGCGTTGAAGTCGGGCGGGACGGACGAGCTCTGGCCCCCCTCAGACTCGGATGAAGACGAAGACGAACAGAAGTTGGTGTACCCAGCGCCTGAGGGGCAGAGTTTCAGCAGGTTGGTCCGCTGGTCCGGCTCGAAGAAGAAGCCGAGGTCGCGCGCGTAGGTGACGGGGATGCCGCGCAGCTTCTGGGCCTCGGCGGGCGTCAACTGGATATGCGCGACGGGCCAGGCGTTGGCGGCGACTTGCCGACCGACTTTGGGGAGGACGGTGGCGAGCGCGGCACCGAGGGCAAGGACTGTCAGGGCGGCGGTGTACGTCTTGCCGGACGCGGTGACGGCGCCGGTGCAGCGCTTCTCGACAGTGTAGGTCAGGGACTTGACGGCGTCCCCTGTGTGGAACTGGACGCCCATGGCGCAACAGGCCGAGTACATGGCGGTGAGCGCGTCGGCGGAGTGGGCGTAGCCTGCGAATCGGTTGAAGTAGCCCTTCCACTCCATGGGCCCGTCAAACACCGGGGCGACCTTGGCGATGTCCGCGCGCGTCTCGATGGGCGAGATCTTGCCCCAGAAGGCCGGGTGCTGCTGGATGGACCCCAACGACTTGAGCAGCGTCTTCTTGGCCTTTTCGGGCGCCGCCGCCGAGTTGGCCAGCAGGTAGCCGGTCTCGTGGTAGTAGGGCTCCAGCAGCGGGTTCGTCTTCCAGGCCGCCATGGCCTGCAGGGCGAGCTCGGCGTAGAAGGAGTCCTCGTACTCGGCCCGGACGATCTTGTTGAGGTCGTTGCCGGCCGAGTCTGCGGGCGGCACGGATGTGGACTTTTCGAGAACGGTGATGTTGGAGTGGCCGGCTTGGGCGAAGTGGTAGGCCGTCGACAGGCCGAAGGTGCCAGCGCCGAGAATGAGGATGGGGGCGTCCTTCTCCATCGTGGTTCTGTTTCCGCAGTGTTACGTGAACTTTGCTGTATCTTGGAGTGTAATCACTGGGCCCTTGGATGAGCGTTTATTGATGGAGCTCCGAGATGTGGTTATCAGGCTCCGTTTGGGTGTCGGCATATTCTCCGAATCCGATGTCGGATGGATCTCCACTCCGGGTTCAAAATTGACCCATCACAGCTCCGTTGGTAGTACGATCTGCACCAGGATGGGAGGCAGCAGATGCAACATGCGTAAGGAGTCGTACTCCGCCGTATGTATATCTAGTTTCGAGTGGTTTCGGGCTGTCAGGCCGAGCAAAGCAGCTAAGTCGTTGAGTCTGGGGAAGTGGGATTGCGACAAGGGCCGGAGTGTTTAGTCCCCGCTGCATCGTCGTGCGGGGAAGACCCCCCGGGTGCCTGTCCTTGTTCAGACAAACAGTCATTCTAGAATCAAATGCAAAGCACGGTCGCCATCCCAATAGCTACCTACGTATTTTATGTTCAAGAGTACCGATATCGTCGAAGGAGTTAGGCATCGCTTGAAAACAAACGCCTCCACGCGCGGATCCTTGTCGATAAATTGGTTCATGCCGTTCGCTTTTCGTTTGTTGTCCCAAACAGATGAGTACATAACACTGCTCGCCTACAGGGCCGCCTCATACGGCATGCGAGACTGGTGGAAGCAAGCTGGCGATACTGACCAGCACATCTTATGCATGAGCGGATGCCAGCCCGGCTTATTACATGTGTGAGACTGATTGGTCCAATGCTGTCACTATGCGGACCCTGGACTTGGATGAGCAAACAGATTTCGTTTAGAAAAGTCGCATCTTGCTGGACCAGGCGATCAACTCCTTGCGTGATGTGGAGTCATATATTGGCAAGCTAGTTGATGGGAATAGAGATCACAAGCTGGCTATCTTATCGGCTACACCTATGACTTGGCCACATACCAACAGCGATCAAGCCGGTGTTGGTGTCAGTTCCCGCCTGCTTTGGATCTTGTATATGGCCTGAAAAGGATGCAAGGGCCGCAAGAGCTGATCGTATCCAGACCGTAGCAACTTTGCAACCTACCTCTCTATCCTTGACCAAACAAGCAGCCAAGCTAGACAACACCAACCCAACCCGGAAATGCCTCCTGGACCAAAGCTTTTTCTTGATATCGAATATCCGACAGTAATTCATTCTCTTTCCTTCACCCTTACGCACCTTGAAAGGGGGCTCGCTAGGAAACCCACGGTTCAGTGACGCGGCCTCTCTATTCCAGCTTGCTGCCGTATCGCAAATCTTGCATAATCAATCCCCTTGATGGCGACAGCGCTGCCTCTGGTACAATAAATACTTTTCGAAAATACTCTATAGGTCTGTTTGCCTAATGATATAAACACCATATCCAGTAGGATAAGCATTACACCCAAGTGGATAAACATCATACCACGGCACTTAATATTCCCCAAAGTATACAGGAAGGCACGGCATAACATGGTGAGGGCAGCGCAGTCGCCATTAAGGCGATGCAAAAGCGCCCCGCCCCTCAGTGGTTCTTTCAAGTAGTGTACCGAAAACTGTCCTGCTTCTTATCGGTCTTGTCGTCGAACCCTTCCAGCGCCGACGATCCCTCGCGGATCAGCTGCGGCTTACCGTACCGGCGGTCGCGCCGCCCGTTCTCCCAGGTCGCGACCGCCCAGTACGCGCCCAGGAGCAGCATGCTGGCGCCGTAGGCCGCCAGCATAGCCACGACGCCCGCGGTGTACTTGGGCGCCTGGTCCGAGCGGAAGGTCTGCGGGCCGATGAGGTTGCCGGCGGCGTAGCCAATGGTTACGAGGCTGAAATGGGCGGGGAGGCAGTTGTCAGTTGGCTATTGTGGCGAAAGAACGTGGAACGTCCTTACCTGTACGTGACCGACTTCTTCGTGCGACCGCTGGTGTTTGCTTGTGGTAGAGAGATGCCGACGACATAGGGTGCTTTGCGGAGTGATTAGTACATGAACCAAGAGCAGAAAGGCAAGAGAACGCACGCCAGTAGAAGTACATAAAGTACAGCCCGACCATCTGACCAGGAATGTTGTCTCTCGGAAGCCCATACACCAGCGCGGTCCCCAAAATGGGCAACAGCAGCGCGATCGAGGCCACCAAGGTGCGCCGGTTCCGCCACTGCGCGGCGATATAACTGAAAGCCCACGCGCCGCCCGTAGCGACGACGCCGAAGGGCATGGTCAGCAAGCTGGACTCGAGCGGGCTGAAGCCGAGATCGTTGATGATGATAGACCCAAAGGTCTGGAGCCCGCCGTTGGGGATGTTGATGACGACGTTGAACAACACGATCAGCCAGACGCGGATATCTAAGACTGCTTCGAGGGCTTGGTCCCATTTCCACGTGCCCCGGCGGTGGAGGTGGTTTCCGGCGATGCCGGTCCGGTTGGCGGCGAGGCGCTGGACGGCGTGGAACCTTTGCTCGGGCGTGTAGAAACGGGCGTTCATGGGGCTGTCCGGGAGGACGAAGAACATGATGACGGAGACGAGGATGTTGATGGTGCCCGTCATGATGTAGAGGTACTGCCACTTGGCCAGGGGCGCGCTGTCGGGGATCTTGCCGACGACGAAGGCGAAGAAACCGTTGAGGATGGAGGAGAAGTAGGCGAAAACCACTGTAGTGAGATGTGAGAATGGACACCAATTCTTGACGCTATATAGTTCTGCGGGAAGAAAGCTACCTACAGGCATTCCTGGGCGGCTGTTCCTCCTTCTTGTAGAACGAGGCGATGATCATCGTCAGGGTGGGCGTGATGGCGGCTTCGAGAAACCCGAGGAAGAAGCGCAGGGCCATGAAGCCCTTCCAGGACCGGCAGGGCGCGTAGCAGATGGTCAAGATGGACCAGCACACGGACGCGCTGCATAGAAGCTTCGCCGGAGGTACCCTCTGCACCAGGTACGAAGCTGGTACCAATCCAACGAGGGTCTAATGTAGCTTTCATCAACAATTTGTTCTTCTTGATCAACAGATAGATGCCGCTGCAACTTACACCAACGGGAAGGACACTCCCGAGCCAGCTGTATTCCTGTCCTTGGAAGTCATTGTCTTCTTGGAACCCGTAGAGCGACGCTGTCCCGATCTGGACCTTGTCCACGGCTCCGAGAGTGGCGATGAGCAACAGCTAAGTCAATACGCATGTTGTTAGAAAGGGAGATCTCATATGCCGGGGATGTGAAATTCCGCTTACCAATGGTACAACATAGAAGTCTACCTTCTTGACAATCTCCTTCTCCGTTTCTGGCGTCATGGGCCCGAACTCATCGTGCGTGGCAATGTATCGCGCGGCCTCATCCAAAGCGGGGTCACCCACTGTCTTTAGTATCTCCCCATGATGGGCCGAGGAGACGGGATGAACAGGCTCGTCCGCCTTGTCTTCTTGAGACTTTCGAGTAGTCATCCTGTACGTAGAAATCAACCGTGTCTGTCAGTTGGTATGTGGATGGACTGGAACTGGGGCTCGAGAAGCACGATAATCGCTTGGAGTCTTATCGAGGATTTCTGTCAAGAAAGCGCAGATCATAGATTATGCCCGAGCTCTCTTACTCGCACTCTCTCCCATTATCTTCCATTGATAGAGCAGGTATATCACGGGCTTGGATGAGACCAGACGCCACCTATGACGCTAGGGCGTATTTGTAATACATCAGATTGTGGTAGCATCTTACACCGCATTTTGGACATTGACTCTATCTCTAGGTTCCACATAGTCTGGGGTTCGCGTTACATCAAGTATCACGCGGATGGCGCGACGTCCCGGATGGTACGAGTGGAAGAGAACGAGGGGTGATATTCCGTGTACGAAATATGCCGTCGTCTGTCCTTCGTATCATGGAGATAAGCATGTAAGGGGTGATACAGGGGATTGTGCAGTCCGTTCATCCTATTGGACGATGTGCCAAGACATCTCCAACAGGTTGCATTGTGCCGTGTCCCGGGGAAGCCCGAATCGACGCCCAGCAATGCGTGGGGAACCTCAGCCTAGCTGAAAGGAGGGAGGGGTAAGCGCTGGCAGCTCACACTGTACTCGCTGCTGTATTTTGAGGCCAGCCCATTGGGGTAATCGCAGATATTTCTATCAATAGCCGAGTGAAAGTGGTGAGGCAAGTGGGATCGACTGCACCTAACAGCCATTGCAGTAAAACAAGTCGGACGACTCCGATATCGACTTCGGATCTGTGGAGCTGTGATACATCACTTATATCAACTACGTCCGTCCACGTAGTTATCACAAAACCCAGCCCTTGGCAACAAATCAAGTCTCAAACCTTTAAATGTGCTGATAACGAACGACCATGACAGTCGAAAACAAACCTGTAGTTGCGCCCGTTCCCCCCAAAAGTGTCAAGTTCGCGATTGGTGAGTCTTGCCTTTGATGAAAATTCGCCCCTTTTAGCTGCTGTGAAAAGCCATCCAAGCTAAACAGCTGGCCCAGACCGCGGAGGAACCTTCACCGACGTTTGGGCCTCAGCCCCCGGCAGAGATGACATTGTCATCAAGCTATTATCGGTCGAACCCTCCAGCTATGATGATGCCCCGGCAGAAGGAATCCGGCGGGTTCTGGAAACTCTCTCCGGGTCCACGATCCCGAGGGGCTCTCCTATCCCCAAGGACCTGATCCAGTCCATCCGTATGGGCACGACGGTGGCAACCAATGGTGAGTATCCCGAGTCCTACCACTATGATAAGCCCCTGGCCCTAATTCTGCTTGCCCAGCGCTACTTGAGAGAAAGGGTACAAGACACGCCTTCATCGTCAACCAAGGGTTTGGGGATCTGTTGGAGATCGGCTACCAGTCGCGACCGAGGCTGTTCGATCTGGGCATCGTCAAACCGGAGCTGCTCTACGACGAGGTCGTAGAGATATCGGAACGGCTCACGGTGGAAGCGTACGACGAGGACGCGAGGAAAGATAGCCTGCCACCCTTGGACGAGATCCCCGGGGTGTTGGTCAGGGGCTCCACAGGTGACATGCTCCGCATCATCCGGCCCCTCGACGAGGACGAAGTACGGACCAAGCTGCGCGCCATCAAGTCCAAGGGCATCGACACCCTAGCCATCTGTCTCGCGCATTCGTATCTCTACCCCCGACACGAGGAGCGCGTGGCTGAGCTCGCCTGGGCCGAGTTCGGGTTCGGCCACGTGTCGACCTCTTCGTCGGTCGGCGCCAACATGATCAAGATGATCTCGCGGGGCTCCTCGGCGTCGGCGGACGCGTACTTGACACCTGAGATCGCCCGCTACGTCTCCGGGTTCGCGCGGGGGTTTCAGGGCGGGAACCTGGATGGGGTTTCTTGCGAGTTCATGCAGAGCGACGGCGGGTTGGTGAGCCACAAGACCTTTAGTGGGCTGAAAGGGATTCTCAGTGGGCCGGCTGGTAAGTCTCATCCGTGTTGAACGTTTCCTATACCACTTCGACTTACTCGAGGGCAACCTACAGGAGGGGTCGTCGGACACGCCCGAACCTCCTACGACGGCCAAGCCCCCGTCGTTGGTTTCGACATGGGCGGCACCAGCACCGACGTGAGCCGCTTCGGCGGGTCCTTCGAGCACGTCTTCGAGACCCCGACCGCGGGCGTCTCGATCCAGTCCCCGCAGCTCGACATCAACACCGTCGCCGCGGGCGGCGGCTCCATGCTGTTCTGGCGCGACGGGCTCTTCAAGGTCGGCCCCGACAGCGCGGGCGCGCACCCGGGACCCGCCTCGTACCGCAAGGGAGGGCCGTTGACGGTGACGGATGCCAATTTGTTTCTGGGAAGGCTGATCCCGGAGTACTTTCCCGCCATCTTTGGTCCGGGCGAGGATCTGCCCCTGGACTCGGACGTCGTGGCGAGGAAGTTTGAGGAGCTCGCGGATGAGATCAATCGCGACAACAACGCCAGAGATGGTCGCACCATGACCCCGGTGGAAGTGGCGCACGGCTTTGTCGACGTGGCCAACGAGTCCATGTGCCGGCCCATCCGCGCCCTCACCGAGGCCCGCGGCTTCGAGACGGCGCAGCACCACCTCGCCACGTTTGGCGGGGCGGGCGGACAGCATGCTTGCGAGATTGCGCACAAGCTCGGAATCCGACGGATCGTCATACACAAATACTCGAGCATCCTGTCCGCGTACGGCATAGCCCTCGCCGAAATCGTGCAAGAGGCTCAGGAACCCTCGTCGGAGTTCTTGTCGGAGATGTCCCTGTCCAGGATCAATGAGCGTATAGCAGCCTTGAAGGAAAAGGTCACAGAGGGCCTCAGAGTTCAAGACATAAGGCAGGCCGACATGGAGCATGAGGTGTATCTCAACCTTCGGTACCATGGGACTGATACAAACTTCATGGTACGAGCCCCTGACGATGGGGACTGGCGATCAGCCTTCGAGAGAGAACATCTCCGAGATCTATCCTTCGTGTTCCTACAAGATCGCAAGGTCTTGGTGGACGACGTCCGTGTTCGGGGCGTAGGCAAGAGCAGTGAGGTTAGTTGCGACAATGAGAAGTTGGTGCTCGAGCTGAAGAGCCGCCACTTTGAAAAGTCAAAGACCCCCGCAGAGAGATCGGTAAGTTGCATCATTTTGATTCTTTCCTCCCTCCAACCCGTTGGCTAACAGAAGCTACTATCCAGGCAAACGTGTTCTTCGCCAATGGCGGAATGCAACCGACTCAAGTCTATCTTCTCGGCAACCTTGAGCCAAGCACGGTGGTCCATGGTCCGGCCATCATCATCGACAGCACCCAGACCATCGTTGTAGTACCTCAGTCGCAAGCTCGCATCCTTACCTCGCACGTTGTCATTGACCTCATGCTGGACGGCAAATATCAACAAGACGAGTCGCCAGAGAAGGAGAAAGAGCTTGTCGCGGATCCCATCAGGCTGAGCATCTTCGGCCACCGATTCATGGGCATCGCCGAGCAGATGGGCCGGACCCTGCAGAAGACCAGCCTGTCGCTAAACATCAAGGAGCGGCTGGACTTCTCCTGCGCCATCTTCAGCCCGGACGGCGAGCTGGTCGCCAATGCGCCTCACGTCCCCGTCCACCTGGGCAGCATGAGCTACGCCGTCAAGTACCAGCACAATCTGCACAGGGGCGAGCTTAGGCCGGGCGACGTGCTGGTATCGAATCATCCAGAGGCTGGAGGTACTCATTTGCCAGGTAGGAAGGCTTTTTGTTGCGCCATTTTTCTTGTTATATGCCGGACTGAGAGTTCTTTCTAGATATCACGGTAATCACTCCGGTTTTCGATTCCGATGGCAAGACCATATGCTTCTACACCGCGTCTCGCGGCCATCACCTGGACATTGGTGGTTACCGAGGAAACTCCATGCCCCCGTACGTGGATATTGCTTGTTGAAACCCTGATCACCGGATGTCGTATGCTGACCTGATCCAAGAGACTCTACCATGCTCTGGCAAGAAGGAGCCGCAATCAAGTCCTTCTTCCTGGTTCGCGATAGCCACTTTGACGAGGAAGGCATCGTCAAGGTCCTCCTCGAGCCAGGCCAGCATCCCAACTGCAGCGGTTCCCGCCGGCTCGGCGACAACCTGTCAGACCTCAAAGCGCAGGTCGCGGCCAACGCCAAGGGCAGCGCGCTCATCGACACGCTCATGGCCGAGTACGGCAAGCGCACAGTGCACTTCTATATGCGCAAGATCCAGGAGAACGCCGAGGTCGCAGTCCGCAATTACTTAAGAGGGGCGTATCGGCGCTTCGGTGGAAAGCCGTTGCAGGCCCGGGACTATCTGGATAACGGCAGCATGATGCAGGTTGCTATTACGATTGACGAGACCGGGTTCGGCACGTTCGACTTCACGGGCACGTCGTGCGAGATGCTGTCCAACATGAACGCGCCGCCCGCCATCACCTACTCGGCGCTCATCTACACTCTGCGGCTGCTCATCGGGTCCGACATACCCCTGAACCAGGGCTGTCTCTCGCCGACCAGGGTCATCTTGCCCAAGAACTGCTTCCTGAATCCATCTGCTGGGCCCGCCGTGTAAGTCCTCTGGCCTTTTCTACAATACATCACCGTAGTAGCAGACCCTCTGGATCTTTTCTCGGAGCTGGGCTTACTGACAACACGCTTGACACAGGTGCTGTGGAAACACATTGACATCCCAACGTCTTGTGGATCTTCTCCTCAAGGCCTTCCGCGCCGCGGCCGACTCCCAGGGCTGCATGAACTGCTTCGGCTTCTTTGGCAACTGTGCCAACAACGATGGCGACGCTGGAGGAAAGTCTGGATTCGGGTTCGGGTATGGCGAAACCATCTGCGGCGGTGAGGGCGCCGGTCCGACATGGCATGGCGCTTCTGTAAGTTATTTCCTTCCCAACCTCAGCACAACATCTATTGCAGTCTCTCGAGCCTTCCCCTCCCATAAATAGAAAATTTGTTATCACTGCTTCAAAGAGAGCTAACACGGGACAAGGCCGTACAAGTTCACATGACCAACACCCGCACCACCGACATGGAGATCATCGAGAAGCGGTACCCGGTCCTCGTACGCGAGTTCTCGATCCGCCGGGGCAGCGGCGGCCGCGGCCTATTCCGGGGCGGCGACGGCGTCGTGCGCGACTGGGAGTGCCGCGCCCCGCTGACGTTTGGGCTCATCACGGAGCGGCGCGTACACCAACCGCACGGCTTGTTTGGGGGCGAGGAGGGTGATTCGGGGGCCAACTACTGGGTCCAGCGCACCACTAAAGCCACTCGAGAAGAAGGAGACGATGAGGAGGGTGTTGGAGAGCGCTGGATCAATATCGGCAGTCGTGGTCAGGTCGATATGCAGACAGGGGATCGCTGCGTCATCCACACTCCTGGTGGTGGTGGCTGGGGCCGGGCGCATGACTTTGTCGAGGACGACATCGACCGTATTGTGAGGGATTCTTACTTGAGCGGCAGCAGCAATAACGGAGTTGCCAGTGAGGCGGCGGTCTATCCGAGGGCCACGGGCAGCTTCCACGCTTATTCTGCTGCTCAGCAGGCTTCTTCGTAGGAATAGGGTTGTTATGCATTAGCTCCATTTGGAACAGCCATTATGCAGTTCTATATACCGAGGTGAAAAGGGGGTTATCTCAGATTAGCCTGCCTACGTGCTCAACTGGACCAAAAATACGAGGTCAGTACGTGGCATAGCACTATTCAATTGGGGTCCTATGCAATGTACCTCTATACAACTAGCCTGACGTTGAATCTGCCCCCAGGTAAAGATCCTTGATGGAAAAGGCACGCAATCCTGATGGAGAAGAAAGCCCAGGCGTCCCGATAAGCCGCGGTCTGTAATGGCCACGTTGCGATGCCAGTGCCTGCCTTTGATGACTTGGATTCCGCCAATGGAACCACGGTCAGCCTCATGAGCCGGCAACAATGACATTAAAGTTCACGTCGCTATCGAGAGTCTTCTGGCCAGTGATTTGGTGGTCGGAGTGGGTGCACACGTCCAGAATGCGCCCTGCGGCGCGGGCAACATTGGCACTGTTTTTTGTTTTCATCAGTTCTGGGATGAAGATCAGGATGGTTGAAGGGGGAGTAGATAACCAGGGTGTATTATTACCAGGAGCTCGCGGCTTCTCCTCTCCCGGCCAGCCCCACGATTTTGGCTTTGTGTTGCAGGCACATGAGGACCCCATTGACGCCGACACGGCATTCCGTTTCTCCGAGGCCTGCGAGATAGCTCACGCAAGAGCCCGCGTCAGGACCCTGGTAGGGGAAAGTGAAGAGATCAGGGTTAGCCACGTGCGCAATTTTGGTGAGTGACTGTGTGGTAAAGCAGTCTTGCTGTATGTTCTTACAAAACAGTACGCATTGGTATCACAGCCCACCTCGGAGTCACGGGCCATGAGACGGTTGGGTCCAGTGGTGGTGGCATTAAGGGCATCAAGAAAGGCCTCTTGTTCGGCGGTCGGTACGATGGGGCTTGGAACTGGCGGTGGCACGACCTTGGGCGCAGCGGCAACGATATGGTTGACGAATTCTTCATAGGAAGTGGCCGCGGCGGCCAGAGAAGCATAGGGGTCGTCTGGTTGGACCATGACGTGGCCCACAGCGACAGAGGTGAGGCACAAGAGCACCGCAAAATTGGCTTTGGTCAACATGTTGAAAATGGGTGAGGGAAAAAACAGGCAGTGTGTTTCTTGCGTTGAAGAAGCCAAAGACCATTGGGTTGCTGAAACTATTTAAAGACAATATTCTACCTTGAATACTCGTTCAACTTTTAACTCAATCCTATCTACTGGGAGATAGTCAGCGAGGCCGTTGTTATTACCACCATGGCCAAAATGCTAGATATATTTATCGGAGGCCGAATCTGCGACGGGCTTTGGCTACTGTATAGGCAGTACACTATAATCTCACCACAGAGATACAGCAGCAATTGCGAGTCCGGATAAATGCGGGTTTTAGATTTCGCAATGGGTCTCACAATTGATAACATAGGATTCACCATCATGACGGCAGATACAGGTTAGGACAGACACTCGCCATGGTCTATTGGTCAAGCAAGATACGCTTATACCGGGACAACGTGGGATGTCTCATGTCAGACTATTGGTTTCTCATCTCGGCCGAAAGTAATTGGCGGCAGATGACGTCTTATGGTAGCCTAGTCGCTGTTGTATTGTAGCATGGCTTCTGCAAAGTGTAAGCAAGTACTGACTTTTTTTTATTTATTTTTTTTTGTTCTTTTGCTTTTCGACTCATACCAGCGCAGGCCAGCAGTGTAAGCAAGTACGTCGATCCTTTCGATCTATGTGGCTCCTGCACCAGAGCATCATCACAGCCATGGTGTAAGACTTCTTGCCGGAACTGGACGATGGCCTGCTTCGACTACAGCTGCTGTGTTGACGAGTACAGCAGTTGGATGGGATGCAATTCTGGAAACTTGGACCTCTCATCGGTGTCCCTGAGTGGTGTTTGGGTGTGAAAGCATGCTCTTACGGGTCAAGGGAATATCTCGGCGTGTACCGCCGGGGAGCGCGGGAAACGTGCTGCAAGAAAGACAAGATAAAGCTGATAGCGACAGGTCGGTTAATGACGCGAATTACACACGAAATCAACTGGGGACCATTCATGATACGTCTTGAATCACAACTGTGGGATGCAACAACCTGCACCCACCACTTCCAGCGCCCTTTTAGCATGTGAGTCTTGATTGGGTTGGTTGGCTATGTCATGTTACATTCTACCATCTTATCGTCTCCTCTTTCGACACATGAATACACACATACAGTCAAGACGGTCGTACACAATCCCTCTACCAAGGCTGCACCATATCCCTCCTCACAACCTTCCCCACCTCCCCATCCCTCTTCCCCTCCACCACCTCCCGCACCGTCTCGCCGCCAACAGAGGGATCCAGCGCCCCCGCGGCCTTGAGCCGGTCTGCTCCCACGCCACCGAGCCCCGTCGCCAAGAACCCCGGACTCACCGCCCAGACCTTGACCCCATCGTTCCGCAGGATCCGCGCCCACTCCCGCATCACCATATTCAGCCCCGTCTTGGCCGACCGGTACCCCGTCACCGCCATCGTGCCCGGGCCCGCCGACCCCTTGGGCCACCCGGCGGGCGGGCTCGCGTTCAGACGCTGGCCCATCGGCGTGTCGAAGATTTCGGTCTCGGCCAGCGTCGCGGTCCCCGACGTCACGAACAGCAGGCGCGGCGCACTGGACTTGAGGAGTAACGGGGCCGCGAGCTGCGTCAAGACGTGCGTGCCGCTGACGTTGACGTCCCACATCTTGTTGAAGGCGTCGCGGACCGACATCCCCGACCGTGGGGCGCGATGTCGTTGTCGAAGCTGGCGCCGCCGTTGTTGATCAGGACATCGAGGCGGCCGCCGTGGTTGGTGGAGATGGCGGCGACGGCTTGCTCGAGGGAGGCGTCGGACTCGAGGTCCGCCTGCTGTACGCTCAGCGTCGAGGCGGATTCCGGGATCTCCTTTTGGAGAGTGGCGATGGCTTCTTCGCCTTTGGAGACGGTGCGGCACCCCAGGATGATCTCGTAGGGGCGCGGGGACTTGTAGAGGGCTTTGACGACCTCGTAGCCGAGTCCGGTGTTGCCTGTGTGTTCATAGCGAGTTAGATGAGCGCATCCTCTTTCATCATTGCGGCCATTTTGAGGTATAGCCTACCGCCAGTGATGAAAACAATCTCCTTGTTGGATGCCATGGTGACCGTGGTTTGGCAGTTGACGTGAGTATCGAACAGGGTGATGAGATCTTCAGGTAGAAGGGCTTACACAAGCTTGCGAGTACGTGTCGGAGTATGAAGTCAATCCAAGTATAGATCATGCAAATCTAAGTAAACAATAGAAGATAATGTCATGGAGCCTAATCACTCAAGTCGACTACTTATACGTGACAGCCCAACAGGTAGAGAGAAAGCGATCCCGACTCGTATCTCCGGCTCGGCCCTCTCGCGCCCAATTAGTGTGCCCCCCGCGTCGTGCTATCTCCTTACGGGCTTACGAGCGGCGTTAACTCCATACAGGTACCTTGGGCTACCAGCTTGGGCTGGCTGACGAATACAGCAATACAGCACGACTGATAGCTCCGACCTTCTTTGCGGGGCATTAGGGTCGGGACTTGGGGAGCGAATCGCGATACGTGACTGATGTAGCGTCCAGTTACACCAGGCTGACGCATGTGGATTCAACTGATTGTCTCGTCTTGCCAGAAGGGAACACCAAAGAGTGAATAATGCAGTGACCTAGCTACTACTTACCCAAAGCAGGCTCACTGGACTCCCATTTGCCCTGACCAAAGCAATGCGTTCATGTCACATCCACAGGAGCATCGATGCTTCGAGATCACCGAATAGAAACAAGCAACCACCACGACAAGCAAAGCAACCCAAGTATCTAAACGATTCTTTATTCAGCTCGGTATTAAGGCAGGAATAACTCCCGCGATGCTGTCTATGCTGTTATCTACTTGGAGGACGATGAGGGGGCTGCTAGGGAAATCGGTGGTTGAAAACCCGCATACTCCTCGATGCCTCAACTGCAAAAGAAGCACGAAAGGTTTTTTCCCCTCTCGCATCGCTGGTACAGACAGCAAAGTACCCATCAAACATAGGTAGACAGACTTGTATCAATGCAAGTCCTCTTTTCCACCGTCAGCTCCTCCCTTCGCCGTTTTCAACGCTCCGCAGTTCCACTCGACAACACTGCTTGATGCCACAAGCAATTGTGTCCCAATTGCGAAAGCCTTTTCGAGGTGAACGGCCATAATGCTCATCATGATTCGCCCGGAGCATGTCGCTTTGGATTCCTCCTTGGTAACTGCCGAGGCAAATGGCCAAAGTGGCACTTGGCTCCACCATCCTTCCGAGAAGACTGCTTGTTGTAATCTACCTCGTAACATTGAGTGTTGTCTCATGGGATGAGACGCCAAAACCACTGCCAGAAAGACAGGCAATGTAAATCATCAGCGAGAGAGCAAGAAACGCCGATCAACACCAACGTGAGATGCCATGTCAACCAGAGAATTCGTCGGACCCTGTATCCTCGAGGGACGCCCATGTCCAGAGAGCCGTTTTTGTGCTATGCATGCAACCCTACCATTGATACTCCGGGAACCCTCCTTTTTCCATGTAGCCGGTGACGCCGTTGCAATCATCATCATCAAGTCGTGAATTCTTACTACTACCGCACTCGGATCCGTTCATCTAGACCATGGACTCGTAGGGATGCGGCTCGTAAGTCTGCGGCTCCTCGCTCTCGACAGTCGGCGCCACAGAGAACTGCGGGACCCACCGACGGATGAGACGCGGAACACCGGCGCCCGAGGGCTGGACCACCTCTTCCTTCCAGTTGAGGGCATCCCAGGCGTCCACGATGGCGTGGCGTTGCGTCGAAGACAGTCGGCGTTGAATCTCCTCGGCGCCAGGCACGTTGCCGTTGCGAACGGCTTCGACGGCGCGCAGGCGGCGGACTTCGCGCTCGGCCACAACGTCCGCGACCGCATGATATCGATCTTGGGCTGTGTTCCAGCCAGACACACCGTTGCTCTCCGAGGTGAGAACGTAGCGGAGCGTGTCGAAAGGCAGGTTGAGGAGGAGGCGCGACAGCTGCGGGGAGCACTTAGCCGGCTCGCGAGGTGAAGCAGCGTCCTCTTCCGGATAGGCCGTGGGGAGATCACCAAACTTGATGCTAGAGAGTCGGGTAGGCTTGGTCTTGGCGCCTTGACGAACCGAGGAGCCTCGTGCAATGGCCGGCGCCGTCTTCTGGTGGTATGTGGGCTTGGGAATGGCCGGAATTCGCGCAAAGGCAGGCGGGTCGAAGACGCTCGTATCCAGCTCGAAGTTGGCGGGGAAGGCATTGATGAGGAAGTTGACCAGGGCCGACATGAGGATCTCCATATCGCGGCCGTAGTTGTATTCCACCTCGAGGAGATCCGAGTCGTCGTCCGCGAATCGCTCGTGGCTGTTATCCAGGGCGAAGGCGAGTCCCTCCTCGACGGTGTTCCAGTTGATCATCTCGGCCGCGATCTGCAAGCCCCGAACGAGGACGTCTTGCATCTGGAGCAGGTGGCCTGCGGCAGTGTACGCCAGGGCGAAGCTGAACTGATCGGCATGGCGGCCTACTTGCTCCGAGGTGGGCATGTTGCCGCCCATGGGAGGGAGGTTGGGCAACAGGGGGCCCAGATACAGTCTATGGACAGCCATGTACCAAGCGTCGGGGCGGAGCCACATGTCCTCATTCTGGATGCTGATGGTGTGAGAACCGGGGTCCTGGGCGCGGAGAAGCATGATGGTGTTCATCAGGTACGGGCTCCGGGCCAGGATGAGCTTGTGTCCCTTGATCTTGATGGGATCCTGGCGGCGGTCGGGGAAAACCAGCTCGAGAACGCAGTCGGCCAGCTCGGCCGAGTCGAACTGGCTTCGGAAATAAGCTACACTATCTGCCAGATCCTCGGCCATCATACCCGGCCTGCCGCCAAAGTGAGCTGGCGGCATGAAGGGCTGGAAGTGACCATGGCCCATGGCATGAGCAAGGCCAGGAGGGTGGCTGGGATGAGGTCCGTGGTTGCCATAGCCGTGGCCGTTGGGCGGGAGGAAGTGTTGTCCGTTCTCGGCTCCGTTTTGGTCTCCAGACGCCTGCGAGCCCTGGAAACTGTGAGGCGTGGGAGGACCGTAGCGGCCCATGTTGGAGCGATAACCATCGTAGGGTCCGTGGGGAAGGGGGACGGGAGCCTGCACCTGGTTGTAGCCATCCATGGTGGTGGTGGGGGTCCCATCTCATGACGGAACGGAGCAGGATGGCCGGGGAAGTTGGTGGCAGAGCTATCGGTGTGCGCATGGCCGTGTCCGTGGAAACCGTTGGTGGGAGGGAAGACCTGACCATTCTCGCCGCCGTTAACGCCGTTCATGTGGCGGCCGTTCGGGGGTGGCATGAAGCCGGCGACAGGAGGAGGAACGGGCGAAGAAGAGTGCGAATCGGGGAAGCCCATGCCGCCAAACATGATGGCACCATTGGGGGTCGGGTGAGAGCGCATCGGGTGAGCCGGGTGGAAGCCGGTGGAGTCGGAGCCGTGATCCATGCCTAGGCGGGGGTGGGCCTCGTGGAAGTGGTGGCCGTTGGCGGCAGCATGGGGCACGAAGTCGTGGCTGGGGTAGGTGGCCGACGGAGGCTGCGAATCGAAAGCGGAAGTGGGCGAGGAGAGTTCGCTCTGGTGGTAGGATGCGACTGCCAAGTCAAATGGTAAGCAAGTATTCACCAAACGGAGGCGCAGTGGCATGTCTGCAGGAGACAAGGAAGAAGTACCTGGATGCTGCTGCTGCGGGTGGTGAGGTGCAGACCCATTACTCAGCGCGAGGGGCGTTTTCTCCGGATCGTTGGCG
The DNA here is from genome assembly GCF_038363865.1 of Apiospora hydei. Classification (NCBI taxonomy): domain Eukaryota; kingdom Fungi; phylum Ascomycota; class Sordariomycetes; order Amphisphaeriales; family Apiosporaceae; genus Apiospora; species Apiospora hydei. The sequence continues at coordinate 59,055 of NW_027117369.1, forward strand.
GGCGCAGGTGCTACGGAAGCTTCTTGGACCAGCGACGAGGCGCGCGTTCGGGCCGGGGTGTCGGGGGCATGGATGTCGCTGGGGATGTCGCCAAAGGTGAGATTACCAATGCCGTTGGCCGGGCCGTTGTTGTGCGAGGATGACTGGTTGCGTTTGTGCAGCTTTGCGTCACCGCGGCTGTTTTGGGCTTGGACGTGGTTCTGGTGCTTGGTGCCGTTGACGACGCTGTTGTTTCGGCCACGGTTGCCCTTCTTGTTGCCGTTGGTGTGCTCATGGCCTCGAGGGTGTGCACCGTTGGTAGCACCGTTTGCCGCGGTAGAATGGTGGTTGTTGCTGTTGCTGGAGTGGGCGGCGGCGGCTGCGGCTGCTGGTGCTCCGGCCTTCTCCACACCAGCGCCGTTGGTGGCGGCCTCGTTTCCAGAAGCCGACATGTTCTTGCGGTGGGCGGCCTTCTGCAGGGCCAGAGCGGAGTCGGGAGCGACGGCGTGGTGGTCGATCAGAGCGGCCTCGAGAGAGGCAACCGGGTGGCCATTCGCAGAGTTGGCGGCTGGTGCACCGTTGGTCGAGGGTCGTCGCTGGTGGTGGTTGTTGGAGTTGTTGGAGTCGCGCTGTTGGTGCTGGGACTGCGGCTTCTGCTGTCGGCTGGGCTGGCGATTGAGGTATTGCAGAGGAAGGGCGGGCACAACGGCAGGGCGAGCGTTCGAGGAGGGTTGCTTCTTGGGCTGGCTTGGTTGCGGTGGTTGCGGTGCTCCGGTCGATGATGCTCCATTAACTCGGCCTGCTGCTGGCTGGGCTTGGGCAGGATGGGCGCCTGGAGCCGCGGTCGGGGCAACAGCAGCGTGGTGATTGAGGGCGTGCTGTTTCTGCTTGATGGCCTGACCACCCTTTTGGGGCGCCATGATGGGTTGGGGGAGCGAGAATGACGGTGGTCGTTGGGTTGTGGTCAGTCGCGGGTGGGTTGGGGGTGGTGGTTAGGATAGAAACTATTTTTCTTTCTCTAGGATCAAATGCTGGGCAGCCTGGGGCTGCTGGGCTGCTGGGCTGCTGGGGGGGCGGATTGACAGGCAGTCAGCGCAGGCGGGCGGGCGTGGAATATTTCATCCACGCTTGATTGGCGATTGGATGTTTTCGGCCTTTCCCTCCTCTCAGAGACCAGAGACCAAAGACTCACTGCCAAGGGTGGAGGCGCCGGGCACTGGAGGGAGAGTCCTTGCTGAGGCGTGTGGCCCCAGAAAAAAACTTCCGTCCTTCCAGTCAATGCTTTCCTTCTCTGGTGTTCCAGTCCCTCTCCTCCACAAAAAAAAAAAAAAAAAAAGAGGCACACAGCTGCTGATGCGATGCTGCTAGGTCACAAGTCGCCTAGCCTCGCCTGCCGGTAACAAAGAAATCCAAGCTTAGGTAACACCGCAAAGCTCCAAGTGTGTATGATGTATGTATGCAAGTCACAAGAGGAATTTTGGAACGGCTGGGGGATGCGCTTTCGGAAAACACAAAGATTGCAATTGGACTGGAATTGGAAAAAGAACTCTCTCAGGACACCTCTCTCTCGCGCAGTGCAAATGCAAGCGGCCGGCTGCTGGTCGGTCGCTTTTGGTTGGTCTAATTTTTTTTATCGGGGATAGGCAGAGAGGGAGAAAAGGTGGAAATCGAACGGTCGTGGTGTGTGTAAGGGACCAGGAAAAAGGATGTTTTTTTGCTTCTGGGTGCTGGCTTTTCTCCGAACCCAGCGCCGATGAAGGTCCGCCAAGTCAAGAAGATGAGGTCCTGTTGGGTTATTGAAGTCTTGCTGGTGGTGGAAGGCGCAGATGGCGATGGCCGAGGGGTAATGGCAAGAGAAATCGTCCAGAAGGTTGGCGCTTGATTGACTGATTGGAGTCGTCGCTATCAATGATCGCCGTCGCTGCCGCTGCTGCTGCTCTGGCTATCGGTCGGCGGCCTGGGATCAATGGGGACTTATGAGGTCAGCGTTCGGCAGGTAAAGCTGGGGAGCCTGCAAGCTGAATAAGCTGCAATTGGAATTTGGAGCCCTGCAGTTGCTGCTAGCACGGCCGATTGATTGCCTTGGCGCTAATGCTGGGCCAAAATGGCACGAACTGGCTTTGCGTCTGCACCTGCATCTGCACCCTCCTCCTAGGAGAGCGTGTAGATGGAGCAATAGGTAAGTAACTACGAGATGGCAATGGGCAAGAAAAGGAGGAGGAAAAGATAGATAAGTAAAGTCAGACTGGCAGCAGGTCAATAGATTTGCATTCGGGACTGCAAGGAAGTAAGACTGTTGAACACTTTTTGCCTTCAACGTAGCCGGCTGGAGAGGCAGAGGCAAAATGCACGGGAAAGAAAGGATGCAAATGGGATCTCACCGATCCGCTGCATAGACGGCGACGGGACCTGACCGCCGCACATCACCGCCGCTCTCCACGCAAACAGCCTGCGGAAAGGGTCTATGGGTTCTAGAATGCCCTCACCAACCGAGGGTCACGTTTGTTCCTGGGCCGCCCAAAGGTTTGCAGGAATCCACTCCCACCAGCTATAGACTTTCTGCAGGAGGAGATGCCCCTATGCTGCAGCTCCCATCATTCCTCATTGAGCCAACCGATGAGACTGAATGCGCTTGTCCTTTGTCCATGGGCTGCATCTGCATTGTGTTGTGTATGTGCACAAAGAAAGCAAGACTATATCCACTGGAATGTGTTTCTACCTAATTATATCCGATGCATCCATTGTGTAGGTCTCTGATATCCAGATAGTTGAGAATTGATGGCATCGCAATTGATCTGATCCAACCCAATGTGACCCCCCACCGAGCCGAAGGGTGCCAGGCCGGGTTTTTAGTACGGTGCAGGTACTCCATAGCGCGACCGGATGCTAGAAGGGTACCTGTTCTGGGTACCTACCTGTCCAGGCCGCATGCGTCATCGGCGAGATCTGCTGAATGGTCCCATAGCGGTCTACCACCATGTCTCAGCCATGCGACCTCTCCCGTGGTGTCTGCCATTCCTCTCTGGTAGTTGCCTCGGTTAACTACAGTATTATTTCTGGGTTACAATATCTGGATCTCAGCATAGATGAGTCTGGTATCTCCTTGTCCCAAGTCCGACATGCGCCAAGATCGGTTTCGTTTCTTCCTCTCCCACCTTTTCGGAAAAGCCTTGGATCGATTTTAAGGTTTCCGGTCCGTGCACCTGTCTCCACCGTGGTCTGCTCAACCCCACATCCGGTCCTTTGCCCTCCAAATTCTTGGGGACTCTCAGTTGCATCGGGATCTGCCATGCACAGTCAAAGAGTTCACCAAGATCGAGAGAGGCGGTAACAGCTAATGCTTGGGTCACACAGTGCATCGTAGTGCATATCAAATGCATGCGTGCATGCAGCTCCCATTGAGTTCAACCACAGCCGACATCTCGCTGATAAAGACTGCGACTGCTGTTGTACTGCAGGGCTCAGATACTGTAGGTGTTCGTCATAGCGCCGGAAACAGTGCCATTGAGCTGCTGCTGCTGCTGCTCAACCCCCGTGGACCCCACGTTGCACTAAAACCAGCTTGCTCGGGCCGCACGATAGGATAGGCGATAAAAATAGTAAAAATAGTAGCCCAACTCCGTCCGCTCGGCTCGGCGCTGGGAGCGCGATACGAAGCGCGTAAAGCTTCAAGATCCGTCATCCAATAATCCACCACTCTGCAAGCACGTCGCTTTGTCACAGCCTCTGGTTGCTTTGTCACAGTCTTTTGCTAACCTCGTAATCACCAACGATGCTCAACTGTCCGTGCTGTGAAACTCATCGGCGTTACTGAGCAGGCGTCTGCGCCTGCAGCGCCACCGCGTTGGCAACGTTTTATTCCCCTTCCCATGTTCTTGGCTTCAATGACACCAGATCGTGGCATTCTCATTTCCCATCATTGTAGCCTTTTCTCACTTACACCTGCTGCTGCGATATTCAGATGCTTCGTCTGTCTGCTGGGATGTCAAGTCATATTATCAACTTACTGGCAACCTCAATGAAGCCAGCCATCCCAAGTGCCGTTTTAGCCAGCAACCAGAGGCCCAATTCGGTATCTATCCACTATCTATTGGTAACGCAACTGATTACATATATGCATTTTTCGTACTCATCGTCTTGTTCTATCAATCCGAAAGCTTTACGCTTCAAAACCAACGCGAGGGAGGCTGAGCCCATCATCTATTCAAGCTATCCCAAAGCGCAGGGCGGCGCAGCCACCCAGGAGATCTAGCTGGGCCTGGCCGCTCTCGCCCTTTCTTGCCAAACCTCTCTGAGAGCCGTGCCTTCTTTCCCACAGACGACCAGCGTCTATTCCAACTGTGGCAAGATTTGCGACCTGGCTTCAGTCTGACATCTTGTAGATGAGGGCACAAGGAGAAGGAAGGCGTGGGATGACAGTTTTCTGTCGCGCGGAGGCTATACCTCCTTCTCGTATCTTGCCATACCCAGGATAGCCTACGCTCCTTGCTGACAAACACCGGTGGTAGTGGTTTTCTTCAGTGTGCGGGTGCGGATGGACAATTCGCCATTGTCGGCCTTCCCGCCGAAAGGGCAAGACTGACAGTTCTTACTCAGCTTAAGTCCGAGTTTGGTGACTTCTGATCCTGCCACTACTCCCTTCTCGATGTCGTTTCCAACTCTAGCTGTCAACGCTGTGGATGGCTATTCGGTTGGGATAGTGTTTTGACGGCTACACTGGTGTCAGTCTATATACCTTCAAAACACTCCGCAAAGCCCAGTATTGGAATATGTAGACAGATACGTCCCTACGAGGATTGCAACTTGACTCAAGACATGGCTGCGGCCAATGTTGCAACGACATATTCAGGAAGATAGATTCTTTCTTTCAGCTCAAATACTAATGCAATACGGAGTCCCCCCATTCCGATATTCTATTTGCCACCCGATCGCCCAGGGCCCGGTGATTATCACAACGCCCCCTTAGATAGATGGCATCGAAGAAGTCGTCGTGACATATTGGTCTTCTCGCGAGGCACTTCTCCTGTCATACATCGTGTTACTCTTCAAGCTGATCTTCAACGCCAGCCTTTTCACAAGTCGTTGTCTCGTCATTATCCCCAAGAATACGACTGGTTCCTCGATGGAGAAATGTATTACGAGGTAAAGCATGACTCCTAGCGTTCCCCATAAAGACACTTGGTAAAACACCAACACATCTACAAGAACCAGTCATCTCAACCGAAAGAAACCCCTAGATCGCGAAACAGCTTTGCCTGCTACAGTCATCCATCGCAAATCATTGCAGCAGATTAGTATCGTGTCTGTCAACAAGATCAAGCCCGCTCCCGCCTCTCTATACCCCCCTGGTGTATCAGCACACAAATCCATATCGCGACGGACATTGGATCGCAATAAGATAAGAAGCAAGGATAATGTGTTAGTATGCCTGAAATATCGGCCCCTGGATGAGAAGAAGCCGGGGGCCTGTCCGGATCCGCGGGAACGCCTTGTAGAAAGAAGAGCGAAGGGGCCAATTTTGCGGCAGCGGCAGTTTCCATCCCTGGATATATTGAAAAGCCTCCGGCGCATGGGAAAATAGATCAGAGCAACATGAAGGAACGGGGAAATGTATCACTATGCGTAGCTTGTCCCGGTAAACCAGGAAAATACTGGAGATGGTATTGGAAGCACAGCGAGGCAGGTAGACAGGCCTCAAGCCCGCCCACACGAAGTATACCGTAATCAGCCAGCTCGTATTGATAGCTCCGACACCCACCTACATAAAACTTGACATACTGCGAGACTAATAAAAACAGAAAATTGTCCTCGGCGACATTGTTCTCTGGGTGGCGACCAACCGAAGAAGGGGCGGAGGGACTCAACAAGCGAAGGTGCGAACCCCCTTGAGCAGCCACACACACACCATGATGTGTGTCTTCATCCGGACCAAACCAGCAAGTCGACTGAGCCGCTACAGTACTGCATATGGACAGACGACGATGTATCTACTTTGGATAAGCCTCCTTGGTGAGGACGACAACAGACACAACATATGATCCTTGTGCATTACCATGTCGCCAATAAATACACGCATAATCACACATCATTGCCATATTGCTAGTTGTCCAAGGTTTTCCACGAAATCGTCTGGGGCCAGCAATCTCAGCAGTTATTAGAGAAAAGTTTACATGCTGGATAAGATGACTTGCGCAGTTGCATGCCACAGCGATGGGCTTTTCTAATGTGCTGGTCCACTGCAGTACCTCAACTGTCTGCTCGTTACCTCCTTCTTGGAGCAGATGTACAGACGGAACATAACAGCTCCCAAGCTGTAGGAGTTTGGGGTCCCTATTGCACCATGGACCATCTCCAGATGGCCGGAAGAGAACACGACAACATCGAAGGGTCACGGGCTACCATCTACATGACAGGCATCGCCAATATTAGGAATATTAAGGATACTAGCAATATAAAAATCGTACCATCATGAAACATTATGGCTATAAGTAAACAGTCTGTCTAAACAGCCAGTCAGCCTCAGCCTCTTTCCTCCTCCTCAAGCGCCCCTGAAAAGATGCAAACGCTGTAAGAAGCTGGTATACACATACACCCCCGTCCATCCATCACCTCGTACACGAAAGAGAAAACGCAGCTCGAGATCAGCACTCCTACTCGTCCTTGCCACCCACCATCACCCCTTCCTCATTATCGTCACACTCATCGTCCTCTTCAACGCCCCAATCCCGCCACTCCGTCCCCCGCATCCAACTGACACCCTTACGCCAGTTCGCCTCGCGAACCGCCTTCGCATCCCGCTCGTAGACCGCACCCGTGATGGCGAGGGCAACGACAAACACCCAGAGGTCGCCGCCCTTCATGGCCTTCCACCAGCGGCGCTTGACGCCGACCTTCCAGAGGCTGTCGACGCTCGTCCGCGCCGAGTACAAGAAAATGCCGCGGCCCCGCTTGCGCTCGACGAAGCCCCAGAGACCCGCGAGGAAGCCGCCGAGGAAGAAGCGCTGTGTCGCGAGGAAGTGCCGTGGGAACCACGTCTGGAAGAAGCAGATGCTCGCCCAAGCCGTCGAGACGGCGCCCGTCACAAACGTCGAGAGCCGCAGAGTCTGGCCGAGAAGCTTGCTGAAGACGGCCATGGGCGCGTTGTAAAGAGACTTGTAGCGCGGCAGCAGGAAGAGCGAGTACAGCACCAAAAAGAAGCGGCCGATGCGCGGGAAGGACCGGACCCAGAAGGTCAGGTAGGTCCGCAGGCAGGACGGGTCGGCGCCATGCAGCGTCGCGCAGCTGAGCGAGGTAATCAGGGGGTGCGCCTGCGAGGTGAGGGGCGCCAGCTGCGTCAGGGACGCCGGTAGCGTTTCTTGGTTGGGGAAGAGCGCCGGGCTGACGAATGGTCTACGTTGTATGTGTCAGTAGAATGTCGATATAGATGATGAAAGGGTTGGAAAACCACTTACGGCCAGTTAAGCTTCGCCATCTGGGCCAGGCTGTCGGCCACGTCCCACGGACCAGGCCACTTGACGCCCGCGGGGAGGTTCTTGGGCGCGCTGTGCAAGTACGTGGTCGTGCTCTTCCAGATGAAATCCACATAGGGCACGGGCGAGCACTCGCGGTCGAAGGTGACGGCGTGCAGCAGCTGGCCGAAGGCGAAGGGCTGGATCATCCAGCTGCCCCACCACCAGGGCCGCTCACGCTTGACCATGCCCTTGCCGCCGACGCGGGCCTTCCAGCCCCAGATCATGCCCTCGCCTTCCAGCAGGTTCCAGGCGAACTCGAGGGCGCGGAACATGGTGTAGATGGCGACGGACACGCGCAGCTGCTGGGAGGGGTAGATGCCGAGGGCGAACCCGGCCAGACTGGCGCCGACGGCGGGGGCGTATGGCGAGGTCAGGGTCAGGGCCGTGCGTGGGTTTCGGGCGCGGAAGGGCTCGGAGGAGGGCTCGAGGAGGTGCATCCGCAGGCGGCCCAGGAAGCGGAACAGCAGGCGGTAGAGCAGCAGTATCGTCGAGAGGGATAAAGAAAGCCGTAGTGTTGACGACTTATAGAAGGGCTCCTTTTTGTTGCTGGTCAAGCTATAGTAATGTCAATCATTGGTCCATCTTGAATAGTCCACAGACCAGCGGCAATCGGGGAACAAAACATACGGTTTCTGGCCCTTGACTCGAGACATGACCATGTCGTAGACCTTCATGCCGAGATTAGTGGCCACAAAGACACGCAGGGCATGGCGCACGGCACGCGCGTTGTAGCTATCGCCGCGGCTTCCACCCGCGGCCGACGCGTCTTTTCCCTTGCCCTTGTTGGCCTTGCCTCCTTTGGATACCTCGTCGCCACCGCTGCCGCTCTCGGAAAACTTCTCGACGGCCAGGACGCTGGGGGCTCGGCGGCGCAGGACGCGCGATCGGGAGAGGACGTATTTGTGGAGGGACTCGTACTCGCGAGGGGACATGGTGTAGCGGATGGCATTTCGCAGGACGGGGTCCGCCAGGGACTTGGAGGATTGCTGGGCGGAAGAGACGGCCTTGGAGGCGGCACGCGGTCGCGATGACATTGTCGACGGCTTGGTGGGAATGGTGGGAGGGACTCTGGATGGTCCAGCTGGTGACGACTCCATCACGGCCGGAAGCGCCAGCTCGGGGCGCAGGTCACGACAGGTTGTCCAGACGTTTCGAAACGATGGGTTTGATGCCGAAGTCGGTGTGGGCAATCGGAGAATAGGGGAAAAACTATTACTGATTGAAGGCGCAACTGGCGGGCGTTCCGGGTCGAATCAGCTGAAGTTGGCGAAATGGAAAAGGGTAGCAGCCCGACGTCATGTGTCGAGGCCCAAACGCAAAGTTCAGGGGATTGTCGGTGACGCAAGCACAATGTGTTCTCATTTGATTGATTTGCAGAGGCAGAAGACAAGGAAGTAAATAGAGAGCGAGACCGCGACAAGATTATGTGCGGCAGGACGCGAAGGGATGCGAGGAGGGATGCACAGAAGAAGGGACGCTTGGCCGCATCGCAGTGCAATATTGCAGTGTCTCAAGGGTATTACGGGATGGATGCAATGCAGGCAGCCCGTCAGCTTGGTGCTCGGCTTGATGGTGATGGGCATGAAGAAGCAATCTTAGGAAAAGCTGGAGCCTCGGCACTCATCACATGGCAATCTGGCCACCCATCGCCAGCTCACATCCCTGACTTGTCCCCTACTGGCCCCTACTGGGCCCTAAATGGCCCCTACGGCCCCCCAACAGGCCAATGGCAGGCCGCTAATCGACGCAATGCTTTAGTGCTTTAGTGGGTGGTGGGGTGGGCGTGGGCATCCCGGCAATCCGTCTCCAGCTCAGCTGCTAACAACCCCAGGTTTCTGACTCCTGCCCAGCATCTGCCCAGCATCTGACAGACCAGCATCGCACTGGTGGCACTGGGATGTCCCGCATGGGGAGATGAAGATGAGTAGCACAGACATTCAGGCCCCTATCATTGGTTGGCAAAAGACTCGTTGTTGCTGACTAGAAGTAAAGAATGCAAGTCCTTGGCAGCCAACTATCTTGGGTAACATTGGATAACACATGTGTCCAGGTTGACCCTGACTGTCTTGCAAACTTCAATGGCCAAACCAAGCAGGCAATATAACCATACATATATCCCTCGTCTCAACAAGCACCGGATTTCTGTCCATCATCGCACCACAACCGGAGTTGCGTAAGACGTAGACGTAGAAGTAGACGTAGAAGATGTAGAAGTAGTCGTAGGCCTAGGTGTAGATGAAGTAGGCGTAGGGCAATCGATCATAGTCCCAAGAGGCTTGCAGTTGAACTCCTTATTGAGCTGGAAGCAGGACCCGTTGACACACTCGCACCTGGCAGCAGTCAGTAAACAAGCAGATATCCAATTGTCGAAAGAGTCTTGTCAGGTCAGGTCGTCCCTACCAGTTGTGATTCAACCCTTGATCGGGGTCCGCCACGCTCTCGCATTCTATGCCTTGGCCGGCTGCGACCCGAAGGCTGCATACCAAACCTGCAACAACTCCGAGTCTCATGATGGTGGTTTTTTATGGTGATATATATCGAATAGTCTGGCTGGGGCGCTTCAAAGCTGTCAAACACTGATTGTACATGTATGAAGGCAGTAAACAGCAGGTCCAGTGCAAGTTGTGGATTCCTTCGAGACACCCCAGAGATATCGCCATAAACATAAAATACATCATCATTGCAGCATAATGTCGGTCCTGGATCCAGTACACTAGATCTTGAACCGTGTTGATTTAACATTCAACAGCGCCGATATGCCAAGAATCATGACGTTACTGGGGATCCATTCCCTTGGCTTCTTAGTAAGTCGTCCTAATACACATGACTTTCAGGCTTGCTTTCTATCGACAAAACCGTCGCTGCCAGACACTCATCCCCCTGAACCATCAACCCCTCAACACTAATATAGCACCTGGCAGCCAGAACGTCGACACATTCTCGGACCTTCTCCCATATAAACCTCCATGGGATGTTCTTGGTCCTCCCCATGACCGCGTTGAAGCCGCGGCCGCGCGTGGAGCTCCAATATTCCGTGAGCTGTGGGTACCGTTGCCGGGGATGCCAGTCCGCGATACTTGTTGGTCCGGTCTATATCTCCCTGGATCAAAGTGTCCCCCGGTGGCTGGTGCTTGTTTTCGTTAATTGGCCAGCCAGGCCCATTTTTCTGCCACCATTTCCCTAAACTAGTTGGCCACGGTTCTCCGCAGCAGGAAGTCCGTCTAAACCAGATGGACAGATGTTCTGTGTGCAAGTCCCCCTGATGTATGACGCCCCAAACCTAGATAATCCATTATAGGTAAGTAGGTATATGAATGATAGGGCAAGTATGTTTCGTACTCGAGATATGCCCGAGTCGGCAAGGCGCAGCTAGAGAAAGTCGAGGGGTCGTTCTTGGGATCCATAGTCTCCATCATCATCGTTATCATCAGGTGGGCTACTATTGGGGAGCTGGCTTACTTAAGTATATGTAGAGAACGAATGCGGTGCCCAACATCTTCGGTTTGAATACATTCCGGTTGAGCTCTCAAGGTTCTCCAGAGGTAAGGAGATTCCCATACACACTTGGAAAGGAAAAAAATAGCAGCCATCACCTCTTGGTAACCTCTTCTAAGGGAGAAGGTAGCTAGCAGGAACTCAGTCCCATCTTCGTCACCAATCAAGCAGGGTGATGGAACGTTGCACAGCCTGATCTTGCCCCAAGATTACCGATCAATTTCCTCTTCGAGTGTAATATGCACGAGCAGTGCTGTACATCAGTAGAGGATGAGTCAAATGAAAGATCAAGCAATCTGGGACGGGGGAAGTAGGCGTACTCTTTGAAGTAAAAGGCACACTACCTATGAGCTGCCTGGTCTTAATCGTATCAAGAGAGGATCTCAGCTCATACGCTTTTGCACTATCCCGTTGTACTCAACATTCGCGAGCCCATTCTAGCTGCACACCTATCTTCCTGGTTATTACAAGTGTATGGTTATACGTAACCTATTGTGTTGCAAGAGATACGTAATCTGCGATACACGGGTTTGTTTCAGGTCAGTAGGACTTGTGACCCGGAGTCTACCACCATCATTCTAGCACAGCTCAAGAAAGCTATGATTATATAAACTCGTCGACTTTCGTCCAGTTTTGAATCACGAAAACCCTCCGTCCAGCACCCAAAGTGACACTAACCAGACTCATCCACACGAAACAGAGCCTCGAACATAACAAATCTTCCAGCATGAAGCTCACCCACGCCATCGTCATCATCGCCGCCCAGGCTATCTTCGTCACAACATCCCCCCGTCCTCGAGGTGGCAACGTGCCCAGCCCATGTAAGTATCGATCGATTCTCCAAGGCCGGTAATACTTACAGGCTTCTCCGACAAAATCATATCAACCTACAGATGGACAACGTCCTCGCGCCTCATGGCGCCGACAACTGCTGGGATTGCTGCTGAAGGATGGCTCACAACACATACTAGCTGAGACGAACGGCTAAGCCTTTCTACTGTCTTTGGGAGAGCATCCAAGGGCATATCGCTTAGTAGTGGGATCGGAGTAGGCAAACAAATTCTACGAAACCAAACCAAGGCCTTGCTTTTCTGTGTTTTACTCGTACACCGTGAATCATTATTGTACTTTCTTTTCTCTATCTTGATAGAAGAACTGAACTGCCTACTTAGTTACTCAGGGGCTCTTCGCTCTTCTTCCCTTTGGCAAAGTAGGAGGTTACGCTCTGTCAGAAATCGCAATCTGGTAGAACCAAACCAAGCCGCCTGGAAAGACCAATCCTCAAATGCCCCCTTCTTCTCCTACCCATCTCGCCTTACGCCGTAGAAGAAAAGACAAAGGAACCAAAATAAGGATTCGTCGGACGTTGGTATGGTGACGATGGTGATGCCTACTACCAATACACACAAAAGAGATGAAGAGACAGACAGAGACACACAGAGAGAGATAAGAGAGAGAATACCAGAATTAGATATAGCAACGCCCCCTATTCAATCAAACCTGCCGCTGTATACCATGAATACACATTGCTTGGTCATGTTGCCCACAGACCCCGTAACGCCGTTGTGTGCCACCATTGCACGTCACATGTAGTAAGTGAGCAAGTCAGTACGCCTCTAGAGATTTAATCGACTCCGAAACCGCAGCAACACACAAACACACACAGACTGCCTGAAAAGTGGCATATGCAAAAGAAGAGAATGATGATGATCAAGATGGCAGTGTGACTGCTGCCTTTCGTTTCGCTTTTTCCAACAACGCTTGAATGAATTATCTTATCGCTGTAGAAGTACTGGTCCATAACCAAGTAACAGTCGCCACTTAGTTACTGTAGCCGAGCTGCTTGGATTCTTGTCCGTCGTCCGACAACGGCGCGGGCGTCCCGGGAGTGATCATGAGGCTGGGCGGCACCGCTCGTGGGGCATTCGGATTGCTGACGACAGGTTCCGTGTTCAGCGTTGCGAGTTCGGGGGACGCCGAGTTCTTTTCCCGGATGGCCTCCGGGGCCGCTGAAGGGGATGTCGACTGCGCGGGAGGCGTTGATGACGATGACGACCCGTCGCTTTCGGCAAGGGGTTGCTTCTCTTGCATCGTCATCTCGCCGGTAGGGGCGTTTGCGTCTTCGATATGCTCGTGATGGCCGACAGACTCCTTATCGCTCTCGGCAGCTCCCACAGCAGCAGCAACTGCTGCATCTTCTTGTGTGCCGTTGCCGGTCGCCGCCGACTCGCCGCCCTCCAGCTCGACGCCCACCATCTGCGAAAGACTGGTAAAGTTGAACATGGACTCGGTGCCGGCTCCTTCGTCATCGCTCTTACCATCGGCAAGACTGAGCCCGCTGCCCCGAGGATCGTCATGTGCGTCGCCACCAAGCTGCTGCGTATGAGGATAGCTGCCAGAATGACTGTCCATCCCGCTGGTAGACGAGATAGAGCTGGCGTTGCTTATCTGCCGAAGATGCGAAGATCCTCGAGGCGGTTGTGAGATGGGTATCGGTAACGACGAGTTGCTGCTGCCGGATGCGGGAGCCGAGGTTTGCTGTTGCGACGACATGCTGCTCTCCGTTGAGGCGGTCGTGGCAGCAGCATGTTCCACACCCTTGCCTTTATCTCGAGAGGCTTCCTGTTGTTGCACAGCAGCAGCTTCGTTGGCCGGCGTTGTTGACGACGTAGAAGACGTAGAAGTAGTGGTCGTCGGCAGTACTTCCGTGCTCTGGCTGGCAGCCGTATTGGCATTGGCCACGGCCAGGCTGCTCGGCCCCGTGCTGGCAGAAGCGCTATTCCTGCGGCGCAGGCCCATCCCTAGACTGAGCGAGCTGGCGCTAGCCGCCGCCAGGCTTCCCAACCCTCCCGCAAGGCCCGACATGCTGCTCATGCGTCTCGACTTGCGTTCTTCCTTCTCCTTCTTCTTGGCGTCCTTCTTGGCTTGTTTCTCGGCCTCCTTCTCCTCCTTCTTGCGGCGCTCTTCCTCATCGGCCAGGGATAACCTAATCGCCTCGGCCATCATCATGCTCTCCAGATGCGCCGCATTGATCGCCTCCCCTGCTGGGACCTGTGCGAGCCGAGGACGTGCGCGCTCCGGGGTCGGTCATGCTGGGCTGCGCCTCGCCGCCTGTTTCTTGCTGCTGAGAAGAGCCGGCGTTCGCGCCTCCTCCTAGATTATCGGACCCGCGCGTGCTCCGCCGGCTGATGAGATTCCGTCCCGAGCGCCCAAAGATACTGGTCCGCTGCTCGACCCCGCCGGGCATGAAGAAGGCGGCCTGGTGCAGCGCGTTGGCCGCGGCCGCTCTCCTGCGCTGCTGAGCCCGTGCCGCGTTCAGCTTGTTAGACCAGTCGGGGCGTATGCGATCCGTTGTGATGACGCCCGACGCGTTAGCTGACAGGCTCTGTGTCCTCCGCCGGTTGGCATTCATGGGCGTGTTGGCCGATGTGGGCGACAGGCTGGTGGTGTTGTTAAGTGACGAAGATGAGGACATGGCCGTGCCCATCGCACCGAGACCGGGACCAGACGCGGCATAGACGAGACCTCTCTTGAAGGGCGGCGGCTCGTAGGTGACACCGAATTCGGGCTGTTGACAGTAGGGGCAGCGGGCGGGCTCCATAATCAGCTCCTCGGTATCTTCACTGGCAGCTTCTGCGCCTCCTTCTTGCGAGGGTTGGTCACCGTGGTGCTCCGGCAGATGGGGATCCGGTCTCTTGATGTGCACAAAGCACTCGCTGCAGATGGGCTGGCCGCAACACCTGGTCGTGTTGAGAAACCGAGGGTAGTACATGTAGCAGAGGGGGCACTCGTCGCCGTCCTTGTATAAGAAAACCTCGCGCGGCTGACCGTTGACAAAAGGATCGTCGGGGGTTATGTTGACCTCACGCGGGCCGGTGGCCACGGGGGTGATTTCCTGCTGGGATCCGTTGCGCGACAAGTTGCTCATGACGGCGGCCATAGCTCGCTTGTGAGGCTTGAGAGAGTGTGTGGGGGCCGGGGAGGTGGGCGAGGGCAGAGAAGAGCCGGGGTTGGATCCCGTCCGCTCGCTCGAGGCCGACATGGTCCTGGTGCCCATGGGGACCATCAGGTTCTGGATCGACTCGTTGGGGGATTCGACCCGGCCGGAAAGAGGTTGGGGGACGAGGCCTTCAGGGACCTCGTCGGCGGGCGGTATGTCCAAGCCTCGGGCAGCCGCGATGATCTGATGTTCGGCCCATGTTTTCTCGAAGTCCCCCAAGCCGCGCCAGTAAGGTGCTATCTTCCGCTCGATCTGCGATACCATTTTTGTTAGCCGTATCCCAAGTATCTAACATGCAAGAAATGCTATGCCTGAGCGGGTGCTGCATGTCTCGAGCCGCAGACAAACCAACATCCAGACCACGGGATGGAGTGGTATAATAGCGCCATGTTTGGCTCGACTTACCTGTAGCTGTCGGACGACAGAATGATCCCAGTCTTCGGCGGCAGGATAGATGCCAGTAGCGACCAAATAGCCTCCATCGACGTGTTCTGTCGCCATGCTCCGCTCGCGCTCGATGGCCCGCATCTGCCTCTCCTTATTGAGGCGGCGCTGTTCCCGCTCGGCCCTGGTCTCGCGGCTCTGGAAGGGAGCATCATCGTCCTCTCGTTCTCGTTCGCGCTCGCGGTGTTCCCGTCTCGAGGAGCCGCCGACGGCGCCGCCGGTCAGGATGTTGAGAGCCGAGTTCCTCTCGGTACGGTGGCTCGTACGTCGTGATGATCGCTCGCTGATGAGTTCGCCGTGAAACCCCCCACCTCGAGAGCTACCGCCGGCATCGTGGCCGTCTCGACCTCCGCGGGCCTCCTTAGTACTAGTATTCCCCATCGTCGTCTATCGATACAGAAGTCGGCGAAGGCGATCGGGGGTACGACGCAGGGATGGGTCGGTCAGGCAGGCGGGAGGCGCAGATTGGTGTACAGCAGCAGCAGGTCGGATGGCAGCTGATCTTGGGTAGGTAGCAGCCAGGGCACCGTGCAGTGCAGCCCAGTCAAAATGGGTCAAGGGTACGTCAGGCGTCAAGCATCCAGCCGCTGCGTTGGCAAGGGATCGTCGGCGTCAAGCAGGTGAGGTGGGTGCATGGGTTGGTGGTGGGATATGACACATAGGTTTGCTGGCTGACGGTATTGTTGTTGTTGTTGTTGTTTTGGTGGTGTTGAAGAACTGCTCAGCCTAAGCGATGTATGTGATGCAGGTACAGACAGACAGACACGGTGAAGCAGAGTGCCGGTAACCAAGAACGAGGCCTCGAGAGTTGACCAGAGCTGGCCTGGCGATACGTGTCGGGACTCAGTGATCAGTACTCAGCATGTACGACTGACTGCAGCTGATGCTGATGATGGAGGAACATGAAGATTGGCTTTCGATTGCAGCGCAGTGCACAAGCGTGTTCGGGCCGGATGGAAATGATGGAGGGGCTGGGCGGAGGCACCGGGGCGACCGATGCCAAGCTTTGCTGGTCGTGATGATGCGATGCAAGACACACTACCGGAAGATCTCGCAGTAGCCAGTAGTAAAGATGAAAAAGAAGCACAATGCAAGGTGAGAAAAGAAGATGCTGCTGGTGGTGGTGATGCGATTGTCGATTGTCGGTGGATTGACCTTGTTTTGTTGCTGTGCACGTCTGTTGGGTGCAGCGCAGATCCAAGTGAGCACTCGCCTAAGCAAATGCCTTAGCAGGTGTCTGACTTGCTGGCCTGCTAGCCTTAGCGCGCGTTGGTAACTGTTATTCAGTGGGCAGGTGGGTTTGGTAGCGGTCTCGATGGAAGCGTCGGGCGTCAGGCACAGCGCGTCGACCAAAAAGAAGGGCCTTCTTTCCACCGCTACGTTTCAGCGCCGATACACTTCGGCATTATGAAATTTTCTGTAATTACAATCATTCTGATCATTGGCAACAGGTAACTGTATGTAATTATTGTATTGGCAGATGTTGGGGAAACCAAACGTCATATGTCATGCCATCCCAATTGTTTCTGGCATTGCGTTGTCTCCTCAGTGCTACAGCTTGAGCTCTCCTGCTGCTACTGTAGATGCATAGAGAGCTCTGAGAGGCCAGCGTCATGCAACTGTTTAGTAAGTAACTACATGTAACAGCCAAAATGCTTGCCGTCAGCCAAGAATGCACCCCTGGCTGAAACGTAAGACCAGCACACGCAGGTGCAGACCATAGGTGGGAAGTGGAAACACGTCCACATCCAGCCCGTTGGCCAAAAACCTGATGCAGGTGTAAGAAAGTGTGCAGAAGCAGGCGGCAGGCCTCGTCAGCTTCAGTCCAGCAGTCACCATGCCATTGGTAGAGCCCACCCAGCCTATGGGGCCTTGGGGGCTCTCTTCCCGCAAAAAAGAAGCGCCAGCAGCCTACTCGTTGGAGCTCTTATCAATGTTGGGCCAGCTGCCAAGCTCAAACAACATCATCGTGTAAGTAGAGTAGTGGACATGTTTCGATCACGATATATTCTCCGTACAAGTCAATCTCACGAGACACTCACTCAATCCCGGTACTCGCCCTGCAAGCGACCGTGACCTGCCCACAACAGAATGCGGAGGCGGGGTCCTATTGCCCGCATGTGGGTTAGTTCTGGCCCATCCCTTCACCACATCCTTCCTTATCTCTCCAAAGCTTCAACCCTCTCTGGGCGCATTCGATGTGCGACATCGGCAGTTGGATGCAACACCTCGTGTAGGCCAGTCACGATTGGACGATAAGTTGGTACTATGGAGAAATACGAACTAATCATCTCAACAGTAGAGACATTCACTTGGCAGATGATGATGATGATGGATATCAAGGCCTAATCTGGAGCCCCTCCATATATGTCTGCAGGCACAATTCAAAAATAGGCATGGGAAGAATCCAGGCATCCCTTCCTGCACCCGGCATTACGACCGGTGTGAGTACGTAAGTAAATTCTCACATGTACAGCAGCCGATATGTCCAAACTAGGTGGTCCCTAGCTACCATCTCCCCACGTTTCAATGCGATATGATGCCATCTTTCTTCTAGAACGAAGCCCAGCACCTCGTGAGCGCCAAGGTGAAACATCCCATTCCAAGTCAGTTGACACAATATGTCAGTTGTTGATAGATCTGGCATCTGATCTGATGTATACTTACACGTTCACGGCGACCCATGCCGAGGAGTAGGCATACCAGGTCTAGCCGCTGATCAGCATCCTGGCAGGCGACATAACCAGAGCAGGCAGATAGAGTAACAGGATTGGCCTATAAGTACAGGGCATTGCGCATACCTACATCTTGCGTAGCGACCAATATCAGGAAGATCAGATGGTAATAGAAAGTGAGGATATCATCATGTCTAAAAGTCTAAGTCTTTCTATATCTGGCAGAGCAAAAGAAAAATGCTGGTATGATGTCGCTAATTCCACTTTCCCGAGAGACTTCCAGAGGGAAGTCGATGCATGATGACGGGCTCTACTACCCATCGTCCCCCAAAACACATAGCCGTAGCCTTTGCGCCGTCCCGTGCCAATTATATATACAGAATATTGTATACACAGTAATTAATATCATCGAAAGAATTCTGGCTGTGGCTGTAAAGCATGCCACTTAGAAGCAGAAGACCTGGTCGCTCATCTTGGACATCGTCCCGGCCTTCTCAAAGCCCAGCTCGACCAGCGCCCCCCGTGGCGCCCTTGACCATACCCGGCGGCCCGCAGATCATGATCTTGCTATCCGACGAAGGCGCCGGGAAGCGCTCCGTCATGATGTCCTTGTTCACGCGCCCCACAGTGTACATGCCCTTCTTCAGCGTCGAGTTGCTTTCAGGGGCAGCATCCAGCAAGTAATGAATCCGCAAGTTGAGGGGGTACCGCCGCGCAAACGACTCAAGCTCTTCCCGGAGGAGCATGTCGGCCTCGGACCGGTTCGCGTACACCAAGGAGACCTGCGTCGTGTCCCGCTCGTCCTCGCAGATGGCCCGGATCAGCTGGTACATGGGCGTGATGCCCGTGCCGCCCGCCAGCATGCCGATGCGCTTACACAGGCCCCGACGGTACCGCATCGCGCCCTTGGGCCCGCGGAACTGCACCTCGTCGCCGACCTCGAGCTTGGACAGGTAACCGCCCGTCAGCGCACCGTCCGGGTAGCAGCGGATCACAAGCTCCAGGACTCCCTTGTCCGAGTTGTTGGACACGGGCGTGTACGATCTGCTGACGCCCGCCTTACCGTCCGGGCCGATGGGGCCCGCGATGGAGACGTGCTGGCCGATGGGCAGGCCGGCGACGTCGTTGGGGCTCGGCAGCTCGAATACGAAGCGGTACACGTTGGGCGCCACCAGCACCTTCTGGACGAGGGGAAGCGTCTGGTACGCCGTCGGGTGCAGCCAGCCGCGCACCAGTAGGGGGTCCGGCCGGGGCGACTTGGGCATGCGCATGTGCGTGGGGTTGGCGAAGATGTTGGCGTGGAAGTCGACCATCTTGGAGAACTCGTGGCTGGCCATGGTTCCCGCGACGGCGAAAACGGCCGAAGCGGCGAGGATACCCTCGAAGAAGCCGAGGCCGCCTTGGCGTTTCGAGCCGCCCAGACCACCGATGCTGCCGAGCGCCGGGGCGAAGGACTTGAGGTGCTCCAGCATCGCGGCCGGGATGATCTCCTGGTTCGACAGGCTGGCGGCGTAGTAGAGACCGCCGATGGCGCTCGCGGCGATGGCGGGAGGCGGCGATGCTCTTGGAGACGGCAAGGCCCTTGCTGGCGGCCGCCTTCTTCTCCTGGGGCGGCTGCAGCGTCACCTTAACGGGCTGGGCGCCGAACTTCTTGGCGCCCTTGAGCCGGCCGACGCGGTACTGCTCCATGATCTCGAAGGCGTCCTCCGAATGGCCGGCGTTGTCGAAGGCCTCGGAGGCGTCCATGCCGGCCGCCTCGACCAGCACATCGGCGCCACCGGGGTGGTCGTGGAGGTACTTGGTCACATCATAGACTGAAGGTTTTGTTAGCTACGTTTCATTTTCTCTGGTAAATTCAAGAAAGCGCACCCTCGCCGTGGATGGTCATCCAGGCATCGGTGCCCTCTCTGTGGAGGGCAACCTCCTTGGCGGAGAACTCGGTTTCTGTCGAGGTCGACATGTCTGGTGATGTGCAATATGGGACTGGACGTGGTGTTGTGCAAAGAAGGAACACAAGCAGTCTCGTCTCTCTCCGAAATGGAAAACTGTCAGGGCCACGGGGGTTCTTCGAGGACTCCCGAACCTTTGTACGACAGTAGAGCAACTCTTCGAGTTGCTACTAACTGCCTTACAGGGGGCAGAGGCGAATCCACAGCCCGAAACCTTGTCCTGCTATTCTCGATACCCGAATCCGTCCATCCATAGCAAACGGCAACAGGGCCGCGGCATGACTAAGACCAGAAAAGTAGCGGGATGCCGAGCCGAGGCTCGTGGACAGGTCGCGGTGGACCGCTGGCAAGATTGGTCCTTGAATCTCTTGGTTTAGTGTTGGCTCCGTGCTCCATTTCGGCGACATCGCGGCATTACTTAAGCTGCTTGGAAAAAAGTGGACGGGCCCAAATGTTCCCTGGGGCTTTGGGGCCTTTGCAAAGCCCTACAGCGTCTGGAAATGGCTACGCTCGCTACGGCCAAACCGTGAAAGCTCGCTTTTCGATGCTTAGTGCAGAAACACGTGTACGCGCATGCGTAGGCTATGGATACGTTTGACCTTGATGCCGTTTTTGGTGGCGTGGGCTAGGCAATGCCTTATGCCTGCATGATCATGATGGATGACTCCGGGATCCGGAAGGCTCGGTGACGGAGCGACCGGGGTGGCCAGCGGACATGCGGCACTTCCCAGCAGTAACATATCAGAAATAATGTATGGATAGTGACTCGCGAACGTATCAATCCAAGCAAGGAGTCCAGAGACCAGAGTCTCGGAGATCATGCCTCACTTGATGATAGAAAGGGATAGACAAGTGTTGATTAGGAGTTTGATTTCCAATAGGGACGATCATGCGATTTTCTCTCAGTTCTCGGGCCTTGCTATCTCGCTCGCAATCTTGTTATCTTGTTGACACTGCAACGTCAAGCGCCGGGACATCACGACGCCTTGCCAGGACCGGCTAGCTCTACCGGCTGTAGGTCTCTCTTAAACTTATTTCTGGAGCCGCCAGCGCCCTGACTGACATCAGACGGGTCTAAGGGGCGCCCCTAGCTGCCTAGCACGCATCCCAACACCCTAAAGCCTGCGATCCACGGTACTCGGATCGGCCCCGCCTACCTCTTTCGATGCATCTGCCAGCATCTTATTTCGTTGTTTGGGCTTCTAGAAAGCCTCTGAAAGGCTTGAGTGGCTGGCAGACTGCAAAAAGGGCCCTGATCAGAGCTCGTCCCGGTCATGCCCGCATCTCGTTCCCGCTTTTTAGCAGAAAAATCCTCGACAGCCGGCCAGGGCAACAGGGGTGGATGGGCCATTACGAATTTTGGGATCCTCCTTTTTTTTAATCATGGGTTTTTGCGGCCGCGCCTCTCGTCTCAAACGGCCAACTGGTCCAACCAGATCGACGGCATTAGCATTTTCGCATTTTCTCAGGTCCCCGACGGCGAGGTAGGCCGCGATAAGAATGGGCACTTCCTCGTCCTGGGTCCTGGGCCGCGGTCGAAAAACAGAGGGGCGCCTCGGCATCCTGAAATCAAGTACAATGGCCATGTTGGTGACGACTCTTGACCCTTTGGCCACTTCCGGATAGACTGGAGATAGAGAGAGACAGAAAGAGGGAACTCGTTGGGATACGACGTTACCGGTAGGTACTACATGTAAAAGCCCAGATCGCATTATTTCTTGAAATCCAATATCTTTCGATCGACCCCGTCTCTGAGCCTGCCCACCCACTCCCCCATCCATTCCCTCTCAGTTGCCCAGTGTCTGTGTGTTTGGTTGCTTGTGTGTGTGTTCACTCTCGTATGTTAGTCGTTCACAACTCAGACAAGAACCGTACGAACTGCAACGCATAGTGGTATCGTGCCGCCCTCTTTTCAACCTTAGATCTTTTGTTAGATCGCACTCCTCACATCTTCGGTCCTTCCCCCAGATCCGCTGTCAAAATGTCGACAAAGACCTTCCACCTGCTCGGCGAGGACGTCTCCACGGCCCGAGAAATCGACGTGCCGGCGACGATTGGCGAGGATGAGCTGCGACAGCTGGTGGCCTCATATTTCGCCATTGTGGATTCTAAGGGTAGGTCCAGAAACAACACCCCCAAAATCACCATTTGCTTTTATTTACTGACATATTTACCCTCTAGGCGTCGGTTTCGTATCCCAAGATGCCGCGTTAGCGACGACGGCCGACGTGATCGAGGCCGAGGGCCCCATCGCCATCTCGGTCGACGGCAAGGCGGTGCGCGAGGTGCCGGGCCCCAAGGGCCTGCCCTACATCGGCAACTACTTCGAGGTGTACCCGGACCACCTGGGCAACCACCAGCGGCTGTTTGAGCGGTACGGCCCCTTCATCAAGACGTGCAACATGGGCTCGACCGTCTACCACACCAACGACCCGGCCCTGTCGCAGATCGTCTTTTCCGAATCGGAATTCTTCACCAAGAACATCATCGCCGGCCACCCGCTGCACCCCATCAAGAACAAGGAGTCGGGCGTCTTTTTGGGAGATACCGACACCGAGGAGTGGCGCCTCACCCACAAGTTCCTGCCGCCCGCCCTCGGGCCCAAGGCCGTCCGCCACTACGCCCCCACGATGCAGAAGACGGTCGAGGACGCGTTCAAGGTCTTCGACGAGCTCGACGGCCGCGACGAGGCCTGGAACGTGTACCCCTACATGCTGAAGCTGGGCTCGCAGGCCGTCGGCAAGCTGGTGCTGGGCATGGACTTCAAGCACTTCGAGGCCGTCGACGCGCCCCTGCACGCCATGGTCATGCGCATCGCCCAGTCGCTCGAGCTCAACAAGAAGATCACCTCCATGGGCAGCTGGTACGCCAGCATGCCGTTCGGCGCGCCCGCCCAGCTCAAGGCGGCCCGCACCCACATCGAGTCCATGATCAACCAGTCCATCGCCGACGCATCGAAGGGCGTCGAGGACCTCGAGCTCCAGGAGGCCGCCGTCAAGGCCGAGAACATGGTCGACTACGTCCTGCGCGCGACCGACAGCAAGGGCAACAAGCTGCCCATCGAGAAGATCCGCGAGCCCCTGGTCGTCGCGACGGGCGCCGGCTTCACCACGACGAGCTCCCTGCTCTCGTGGCTGCTGTACGGCCTCGTGGCGTACC
Source organism: Apiospora hydei (assembly GCF_038363865.1). NCBI lineage: Eukaryota > Fungi > Ascomycota > Sordariomycetes > Amphisphaeriales > Apiosporaceae > Apiospora > Apiospora hydei. Next base: position 82,267 of record NW_027117369.1, read on the forward strand.
CGGGAATGCAGGAGCGCATCCTGCAGGAGCTCATCGACAACGACGTCGACGAGGACACGGCCATCACGCCCGAGCTCACCCAGAAGCTCACCTTCCTCGACGCCTACATCAAGGAGACGCAGCGCAAGCACAACCCGTCCTACCAGCCTGCGCGCACCTCCAAGGTCGACATGATCCTGCCCGGCGGCTACAAGCTGCCCAAGGACTCGATCGTGATCCCGGCCATCCACCACATCCACAACAACCCGGCCATCTGGGACAACCCGGCGCACTTCGATCCGGACCGCTGGTCCAGCGAGGCCGTCAAGAACCGGCCCACGGCCTCCTACATCCCCTTCGCCACGGGGCCGCGCATGTGCATCGGCTTCAACTTCGCCCTGCAAGAAGTCAAGGTCTTCCTGCCCAAGCTCGTCTACCGCTACCGCTTCAGCAAGGCCAGCGACGTCAGCGTCGACTACGACCCCATGTTCCAGCTGATCCGCCCGACCAACCTGTACGTGCGCGCCGAGAAGCGCGTCAAGTGGCCCCCGAGGTCCGAGGCTTAAGTTGTTTCCCACAACACGATGCATTTGGTTTCCACGGCGTTTTATTTACTTCGCTTGTACATCATCATACACACGGTTTTGGGAGGGCTTTTCCCTGTGGATAGAGATATACCTACTTTAGATCTGCTTAGCGTTAGGGATTGCATGAGACACACTTGGCCTTTTTCTACTGTTATATACACATGCCGTATACTCAGACGATATACCTCCTAATCTAAGTTTTGAACTTACTTTTCATCGGTTGCGGTTCGGTGATTAGAGCGTTGATAGTGATGTATTGGTTGTTCGGCATAACTAGCATTGTAGCCTCTCTTTGCCACAGCCGTAGAATGATGTCGTATGGTAACATTGAGTAACAGCACATTTCCAGGCATGGGTGTCAACCACTTGTCGCACATGCGTTGGAAGAATCTCCGTGATATAGATACTGTCTGATGGAAGCTTCAGAACAAGGAATGTTCTTTCTACTTAGGGTGTGTAAGTATTCATCGAAGCCAGGCATGTTGTCGCAATCCATCTCAAGTCATCCAACAATATAAATGTAGCAAAGCGCAACTCTCATTCCTCTCTATATGTTCGGTCAATGAGCAAGCACTCAATGACATCACCCGCAACGCCCCTTTCTACACTCACGACAACCTCTGCTACTTGCCCGTCTGATGGGAAATGCTTGCTTGATAATTGATCCCTCTACACACCTAAACTCAAGAACCCCTCACATTCTCAACTCTCCAGGCCTCTAGTTCCTAGCATCCGCCCCCAACTCCCGGCGAATCCTCTCCATGAACCGCAGAGGGGTCTTCAGCCCCGATCCGAGCCCCCGAAACCCCACAACGCCATCGAGACTCAAGCTGGTCCCGTTGGGCGAGATGGTGTTCTTAGCGACCCACGTGTTGAAGGCGGGGTTCTTGGCCGCGGGCAAATCGTGGTACCAGTGGCCGACGCCGTCGTGAATGCTGAAGGAGCTGGCGTTGTTGGCGGGCTCCGCGACCGGCTTGCTCGAGTGCGCGTACGCGAACCGGGCTTCTTGGGTCGAGTCCACGGTCGTCGGTTCGCCGGTGAAGTCCATCCAGCTGCTGCAGCCCTTGCAGAGGGCGGTGAACTTGAGGGTGTCGCCCTTGATGCCGGTGCCCTTGAGGACTTGGTACGTGGCATCGGCGTAGGGGGTGGGCGGGAGTAGCCGCTGTTGGGAAGACGTCAGTAAGTGGTCTAGACTTGAAAGATAGAAAGAAGGAAACCATACAAGGCCATCCGCGACGAGTGCACGACCTGGTCCCCGTTGGCCCAGACGAGCGTCAGCGGGTTGTAGGTCATCTGCCCGGCCCAGGCCCAGCCGACCCAGCCGATGGACTTGGGCGCCTCGATCTGGAGGATCACGTCGTAGGGCTGGCTCGGCTCGATGAGCTCGGGCAGGGCGACGCGGAACTGGATCCCGTCCTCGCTCGGGTACTGCTGGAACGTGATGCCCGTCTCGGCGTCGGTGTAGGGCACCGACTCGGCTTGCGCAGCGGCTGTTTTGGTGTCGTTAGCATACGGACATATATCCTTCATGAGGGGCAAGGGTCGAAGAAAGGGTAAGGAGGGGTAGAGGACGCGATGAGAGACTTGTTGACTTACCAGTCCCGACAAGGCCTGCAGCGGCGGCGGCGATGGTTGACCACTTCATGATGTTGGCGGCAGAGAGAGATCAAACAGATTACACCTTCTTGTGAGAGTTGCGGGAGGGAGCGAGGGGATGAGCAAGGGCTTGTGTTACTAGTTCCTGCCCATTGCCAGGTTGAAGCCGCCGCTACTTATACATGTAGGTAGATATGATTAGCCAGCCAGAACATAGATGATCGCCGTCCCCCCTCTCCGTATGCGATAAACGTATATCGATATTGGCCTCCACCGGGGTCATGGGTCCTGGGCCGGCCACAGCGTCATGGGCAATATGGAAGCACTGTCCGCCGCGTGGACAGGCAACCTTGCTAAATCAACCCCTGACCCGACCCAAATACCTAAATGTGATTTCGGGACAATCTCACCGTCCTCCCGCGTCCAGTTAGCGAATTTCCCGGTCGCCCTCCCCTAAATCCGGTTCCCACAGCGCTTGGGGAGCTGCTTTCGCTTGAAAGGGAGAGCATGCAACGCTCATGTACCGTCGACGATCTTCAGTCCATCTCTCCCTCTTGTGATTGGCTCCGTAAATCCGCTACCTGTGATTCTTGCCAGAAAAAAAAAGGAATTCCGAGTTCGTCTCTTTTTTATTTCCGCCGCCGCCTCTGGTATAATCTTGAAAAACGAGGTGATTGCGCCCCTATGTTGGAGAAGAGGTTCTTCGGTAGCCTAAACACGACGGCGGGGTGCCCCATCATCAGCACCATCCAGGGGAGTGAACGCGGCATCGAAAACCGAGCTGGGCCTGCAATAGCACCACGCAAGCGATTGATAATGTGACGAATCCCATTGGGCGGTCAAGTGCCGGCACGCACGTTGAGTAAAGTGGCCCCTGGCTACGATCGCCCATAATATAAATGCTACCTCCCACCATCTGCAGGGGAGGCGACTATCCCAAGACGACCAAATAGGAATTGCGGCTCTCATTGCCGCTGGGAGCTTGCAATGAGCCAAGAAGGAAAGAAGATCTTCTGGCAAGCATCAGTTCTTGGCCGCCGTTGTTTTTCCCTTCCCGTTATGGAGGAAACAGGGAGAGAGGTAGGTGGACCAAATGCGACCAAGAAACAATCAGGCTAATCGGGCCAAAACGTCGTCCGCCTCCGTTGCTCATCACGGAACTAGATCGACGTCAATCCTCATAAGGCAATCGAGTTGTTGCGATAGAGAAGAAAAATCATTGCTTATCATGTCGATAGGAGATGCCTCTAGTGTTTTGATGAAACGGTCGCCTAAGATATGCCCCTTTTCTGGTTGGCTTGGCTGATGGTTTCGCGTCACTGTGAGAAGCGGCAGTCTTTCTTGAGAGGACGAAGGAAAGCTTGGCCCAATGAGAGCTCTCTCTATTTCTTTTCCCTTCCCATCTCTACCTCCCTGAATAGGTAAGTAGTCGACCAACCAATTGAAAACGCCAATGCGCGCACGCACAAAAAGACTATGCAACCGCTTGCATACCCCGTGTTCATCACCCAAGTCAAATCCGACTCTCTGCTTAATGAAACAGCGTCATATCTACTTTACTTCCCGTGTTGATAAGGACATCTTGAGCAGCAATGTACTGAATTGCATCTTCGGCTATCTGAGACATATATCTAACGGTGAAGAGGTTCGTCTTTCGCAATCAAACGAGTGGATGTCACTCCTTTTATCAGCAGAGACATGATCATCAGTGGCTTTCGCTTACGCACGGGATCGACCGAAGAAAGATGACGTGCTTTTTGTTATCTCCCACAGCCCACGTACACGGTCCCCCTCTGCCCCTCACTGCGAGCTGAGGCGGAGCCAGCGCCGAGAAACATGATCGATCTGGGTTGAAACAAACCCATCATCAGGAAACAACTTTACGTACTTGGGCAGTTGCCCCGACAGCCCGTCAGCCCGGCAGCCCGATTGACCCTAGGAGAAGACGGGACAATTAAGAAGCAAAGACGTAATAGAGCTCGGGTCGCCTCGGACTTAAGCCCCGAGATGCGAGATCTCACCCATCCTGATTCCTGATCCTGGAGCAAGCGCCATCGCAGCGCCACGCGATTCGTTGCATGTAGCGCCCAAGGGAGTCGCCGAGAATAGAAAAGAAGGCAGGGAGAATAAGCAAGGAAAGAAAGGGTTGGGACGGCCATGGCCAGCTAGTGATTCATTATCGCGGGGTTAGTGGCACGGCGGTGGGATGGCTCTAGTTTAGTCCTCGCTGTGCAGGATTTGATGTTGGCTGATGGTTATCAATATCCCTCCTGTCGCAGATATCTCAACCTCGAATACAAAATAGCCCTGAACCTCTTTCCTGTTGCTTGTTCTGCTAGTGCTGCTACTTCCTGCACGATCGATCTCCAATAACCTACCTAGCGCCTGGGAAAGAGACAAAGTTGTTGCCAGGAACCGCCTGTCAAATCTACAAATCTGCACATCACCCCTCCCCCACTAATTCCCATTGGACCCCTGGAACCCTGGCCGCGGTTTACGTCGCAGATCTTTTTGGTTGGCCGTTTGTGCGACATCGCGACATCCCCCAGGCCGGAAAGAGCCGTGTAAGCGTAGAAAAGGACAGACAACCAGACCGACAACCAGACAGACAGCGCTGATTCGACACATTGTGGATTTTACTTTGCTTTCTACTACTCTTTCTTTCCGGCCACTATCTTTACATTGCAACCCCTACCACCTATAATCTCACCACCACCACCCACCATGGGCTCCGTAGCCCCCCTCCCCCAGCAGCAACAGCCGGCGCAAAAGACGCCAAAACAACCCCTCCACGAAGTCCTCCCCCCGCTCCTCCTCGGCACCGCGACGTTTAATTACCAATACGTCTCCAACCCCCTCAACCCCGAGATCCTGCCCGCCCTGAGCATCGTGACCCGGACGCTCGAGCTCGGCATCAGCGCCTTCGACACCAGCCCTTACTACGGCCCCTCCGAACAGATCCTGGGCGCCGCGCTCTCGCACCCGTCCAACGCGGCCAAGTACCCGCGCAGCTCGTACTTCCTCGTCACGAAAGCAGGGCGCATCGGACCGAGCGAGTTCGACTACAGCCCCGGAGTGGATCCGGTACTCGGTCTACCGCAGTCTTGAGCGCCTGGGCGGCGGCGGCGCGGGAGGCAGCGCGCGGGGCACTTGGACCTAGTCTACCTCCACGACGCCGAATTCGTGACGCCCCAGGAAGTCCTCGGCGCTGTCCGCGAGCTCCGCCGCCTGCGCGACGAGGAGGGCGTGATCCGCTACGTCGGCATCAGCGGGTACCCCGTCACGACCCTCTGCGACCTCGCCGCCCTCGTGCGGTCCGAAACCGGCGAGCCCCTCGACGCCGTCCTGAGCTACGGCCACTTCACCATCCAGAACACCACGCTCAGCACCTCGGCCGTCCAGCGTTTTGAACAGGCCGGCGTCGACGTCGTCCTCAACGCCAGCATGCTGGGCATGGGCCTCCTGACCACGCGCGGCGCCGACGCCGGGCCCATGGCGAGCTGGCACCCGAGCCCCGAGGGCTTGAGAAAGGCGGTGCGCTCGCTGGTCGGGCTGGCGCAGGCCAAGGGCGAAAAACTTGAAGTGGTCGCCATCCGCTGGGCCATGGACAACTGGGCGCGCGAGGGCGCGTCCAAGGGCGGCTCGTCGCCCTACCCGCCGGGGCACGCGCGTGGGCGTCAACGTCATGGGCGTCGCGACCGTCGCCGAGCTCGAGGAGACATACCGCGTCTTTCGGAGCGTCATCGAGGGGTACAACCCGGCCGCGGACGCGTCGGCCACTGACAACAAGGAGCTGGCGCAGGCGCACGACTGGAGTCTGGAGCGCCGCGACAAGATTCAGAAGCTGGTCGAGCGGATGTGGGAGGCGCTCGGCGCCGAGTGGAAAGACTACAGCTGGAGCAGCCCCGATCCGGGTTTCGTCAATACCCGGAAGAAGGAGGAGATGGGTGTCGTGCCGCTGGATGACGGGATCATGGAGAAGTACTCGAAGAAGAAGCAGGTGCGGTGAGACATTAACAATGGGGATCTTGAGCCCTTCTATAAGGGGTCTCGTGCGAGAGCTATTCAACATTGCCGATGGACATGAAGATGATGAGTTAAAACCCGAAAACCCAGTGCGACTAAAGGTACATCGTCAGGGGTCATTCGCTAGAATACCCGTCAAAGATAGAGGCGAGACCGTATGTTGACGTGCCTAGGATGTTACGAGAGCACTTGCTACCTACCTGTGCTACTGGCAATTGGAAGCGGCTGAAGCTATTTGTAGTTCAGCATTGCGCGGTGGGATTACACCACCCCTTGGTATGCTGTGGTTTAGATTGCAAGGTCACTTCACTGCTGTGACGAGGTATTTGTTAGCATAGAGATCATTTAATTGCACCAGGGAGGGTTTAATATACCATCGTTAATTCGTTATTTCATACTGTTTTTCGAACTGGTGTCTTCGTCCTTTTTTTTCTTTCTTGTTTCCCCTGGCACTTAGGTATCATTACCCCCCGTAGCAAACCTCCTTGCCACCCACGCGCCCCCAAACTCCTCATACTCCGCCTTCGTCACGCACAACCCGGCCATCTCCTCGGTCCGCCTCGCCAGCTTCGCGCCGCCAACCCACGTACCCGTGATCGGGTTAGCTGGCCGCGCGACGCGCACTATGCAGTCGTCGGGCACGAGTTTGACGATCTCCTTCTGTAACCTCTGGATAAACCCGTCGAACAGCGCGTTGCCGCCCACCACGCACACGTTGGCCAGCAGGGCCGGCCAGAGCCCCGTGGGGACTGCGAGCAGCGACTCCCAGACCAGGTTCGCGAGGCCAGACTGGTGCAAGCCGATGTCCGCGGGATGAAATAGGAGTTCGGGCACGCTGAAGCGCTCGTTGCGCAGCGTCAGGACGTCCTCGGTGGCCTCGCCCAGTTTGGCCAGCTTGCGCGTGCGCCCGGCCTGCTCGGGGTCGAAGTCGCGCACGATGCCCTTGGAGCGCGTGTGGAAGTCGGGCAGCACGTATTCCTTCGCGATCCCGCCCCCTGTCAGGTAGTCTTCGCGCTTCTCGCCGCGGGTGCCCTTCCAGGCCTTCTCGAGGTCGGCGTGAAAGTCGAGGGAGACGTAGCAGGCCTGCTCCTTCATCTCGTTGACGATGTGGGGCTCGTTGCGCATGTCGTAGTGGCGGAGCGAGATGAGGCGGGCGAGGTAGTTGGTCAGGAGCTTGCCGCCGACATCTAGACGGCGGACCGCTGAGTGTAAGGGTCGCCCTTGCAGAAGGGGGGTCACGGTCGTATTGGAGTAGCCCGTGTCGATCAAGAGTAAACACTCGGCGGGCAGTTGAGCGACGGTGGCCGGGTCGCGCGGCGTGCGGAAGATGGCCTGGACGTCGTGGTAGGCGTTGAGGGAGGGGCCGTTGGCGCGGTAGTAACTGGCGAAGCCGTACTCCTCAAAGATCATCTGGTCGCAGTTGGACTGCAGTACCGGCAGCGAATTCGAGTGCTCGGCCAGGACGAGGCGGGTGTCGGAGGGGTCGCAGGGGCCCTGGGGCGCGTTGGCGTCGAAGAACTGGCGGTCCCAGATCTCCTTCTGGGCCTCCCAGCTCACGACGAATCCTTTTTCGACGGGGCGGCGGAAGGCGATCTCGGAGAAGTCTTTACATTGGTCGAGCTCGTGACCGACGTAGACGCGGCGGTCGGCGTCGCGGGCGATGCAGTTGGGGATTATGGTAGGGGTCTCGTCGGTGGTGGCGTCGTCGTCGGTCACGTAGCCGGCCTTGAGGGTGTGGGCGCCGTTGTCGAGGACGAGGGTGCGCGAGGGCGGCGCCGGGCGCGAAGTTTTGGACTTTCGGGGCGCCATTCTTGGGACTTGTCTTGTCGCGCCAAAAGACAAAGTTTCGACAAGCTGCAAGCTCTCAGCTCGCAAGCCCAAGCACCGCTGGGGCGCAAAGAGACTGAGGCGACAGGGCAGCAAGTAGATACGAAAAGATTATTGTCGGTCGAGCCGCAATAGGATTCTCCGTCGCATCAATTGAATGAGAATGCAGCGCAAAGATGCCGCCTGCTTGTTTCGCCGCAGAGAAATTTAGTTGAAGTCCAGAAAAGATTAAGCCCAAAGGACGCCTCGCTGAAAATGACGTTAGTTGGAGGGTTCTGTCAATTTAGTGCACGGACTGCTGCTACTGTACTGGGGGTTTTCAAACTTGGGGTCCAATACTCAACTGCCGGATCTGCTCAGGGGCCGCCGGGCCATCACCATCTCCAATCTCGGTACTCCAACTGGGGGAAAGACCGGAGTTCACATGCTTGGAGATGAAAAGCAATAAGACAGTCTTCAAGATACGGCCAGTCGGTATCTTGATTTACTTGGCAACTTACCCCTGGCCATTTCTTCACTCAAATGGACAGACAATCGATGGAGTTGAGTTGATCTTTATTCTTGAGGGGACTTGCTGCTGTTGGGTACGGTGGGTGTCCCGAACCGTTACCGTCATCAGATGAATACCACGGCATACTACCTAATCTGTGTGTGTATCATCATCTTCCTCGTCTTCAAACATGATTCATGCTCCCGGCCTTGCCGATCTGAGACGCCAGTGGTCAATCAGATATATAGTGAAGGTCTGCCAGAAATCTCTCCAGATTCCAAGCGTATTACCCTCGGGTCATACGGAACCAGTATGACATTCCATCCCCGGATTCCAAAAGGGGTTCGTTCTATTCCGTCTAGTTCAGTAAACTCATCATCGAACATGTCGGTTCCGACTCGAGCACCCTATCATCAACACTCATTAGCAACAGTAAGATAAAAAAAAACCTCGGAAATTTTGGCCAACATACAATCGCATAGCGTCATGGTCGAGCCCTCATGGTGAATGAGGCAGTAGCCGCCACCGCATCGCTTGCAGTGCCGCTGCGTGTTGGCGATGCAATCCATGCACTGTTAGTTATGGTGTCAGTAAGCTCAACTTTCTCTCCGTACTGCAAACCTCCCAAAAGCGCAACTCACGTTGTTTTCGCACTCCCAGCAATCTTTCTTGATCTTCCGTTGGCCCTGTTGAGAAGTCTGTCAGCAAGCTGTGTAAAGAGAGCGCCCAAGATGTGTGAAATATCATGGAAGTCAAGGCGGTTTCGGCAGGGGAGTCGCGCAGCATACGTTTATCCCGGATGAGTCAAGCTCGAGAGCTCTCCGCATCCATCTTGTACAGGAACAGGTGGGTGTACAGGTCTTTGGTATTGGGGTAAGGTGGGGGGTTTGAGGGCTTCCTTTCTTTCTTCTTCCTTCTTCCTTCTTCATCCGGGGCGTGACCGCCCTTTCTTGAGGCCACGGAGATTGCAGTCCACACAGTATCCCGCTCGTACCTTGACTTGTGGTTGCTCCAACAGCGCCGCCGCTTCATGCGCCGCGAGCCCGCCGGTCTCGTCGTCGAGCGCGACGACCTGGACGCCCATCAGTTCCTCCTTGCCGGGCACCTGGTAGCACGCCTCGCACCACCACTGGTCGCACGCGAAGCAGTACCGCTCGCGGATGCAGTCCTCACAACGCGGGACAAACTGCTGTTTTCCTGTTGTCGCCCCTTTTTGCGGCCGCGTGGCGGCGCGGATGTTGGACGAGTCCGTCGCCAGTGGCGCGAGGAGGGGCAGCTCCTCGGTTAGTGATTCGCCGTACGTCGTGAAGCCCTCGGGCGCGGTGCCGCAGGATGCGCAGCCGCCGACCGAGTACGTCGCGACGCTCCAGGGATGCGTGGCGGCATCGCCCGTGATGGGCGCCCTGCCGAAGGCCGGGGAGTTACGGTGCCGCGGCCCCGTGCAGAGGACGGCGTCGAACAGGATCGAGCCGCGGCAGTCGAGGATGGTCTCGGCCCAGCCGGCGCCGACGGGCTTGCTGATGATGCGGCCCCTTTTGTGGTACCAGTCGTCGCCTTCGTCCTTGTGGATGGCTTCTTTCAGCGCGTGCGCCGACTTGTGGTTCCAGTTTGCGCCGACGTTAGCGGCCGGTGTTGCTTGCGGCGAAGGCTTCATCGGCAGAGCGGGCGCATCGCGCTTGCTGAACAGATAGATCCCCTTCAGCCGGGGTGTGTTCTCTGGCCGCGAGGGTCTGCAGACGTATTTCAACGACTGCATCAGCTTGCGGTGGTTGAGGTGCTTCGTCTCGCGGATGGAGAGGATGCGCACCGCAAACTGGGGGTCCACCAGGATGTCGTGGACGAGTTCCGCGGTGACAGACAGGCCGTCGAGGACCAGGGTCTGCACGCTCTGCAGTATGTGCTTCTTTTGCAGGTTGGTGAAGATTCCCCTCAGGGGGCCAGAATAGAAGTCATCTTCGGTGAGATACTCATCGAGCTGGACATTGCGCCAGACCTCGCCGCCGTGGTCAACGCCGGCGACTTCGAACTGGGCAGCTTTGACGTGGGACAGGTCGATGTGGCGAAAGACGTCCGGATCCGAATAGAGCAGATCCCTGAGCTGCTTGGAGGCGGCAGTGAGATTCAGAAGAGCAGAGATGGGCAGGTAAGGGATGGTCTGGCGGAGCACCAGCGTGTTGGACAGGAAGTCGGCCAAGAGGGAGGAGGAGGATTCGGATGAACCGGACAGAGCGCGCGTGTTCCGTTCCAGGGCTGCCGATGCCATTACATGCAGATGCCGGCTGCTGTAGGTGGTACGGCGCTGGTTCTGGGTTTCAGATAACCTTCTTTGAGGCGTTGTTGGGAATATCGTCGTAAGTTTTGAAGCAAGCTCAGCTCAAGCTTACATGCAGGACGTGGATCGACAAAAAGTTGAAGAGCTAAGTAGATATCATACGAGTTTACTTGCAACAGAAAGAGAACGGAAGGGCAAGTCTTAAAAAGGCATGCAGGGAAAATTGGCGGACCGTGAAACAGTCGATCATTCAGTCAACAATTGGCTAGACATGTCGACGGGTATACATACTCCTCGGTCGGTAGGTACATGTAGGTATAGAGGAAGAGCGGTGACACTGCGACTTATCAGATTGGAGTGCCGCTGCCACATTGGTGATCTGACAATGAAGTGTGATCATCTCGAATGAGCAACACTCGGGGCCCACAGGATCTAGAGCAGCTCCTGTTCTAAGGCGAGTCTGGCGAGGGGAGACTGGACCAGACTGGATCAGACAGGACCCAGATGGCGGATGGCGAGCAGCAATAGGCAGAGAATGCCTGCAGCAAGGGTCGTGGAGCCCTGGGCAAAGCCTGCAAGGCCTGCAAGCCCTGGTTCGTTTCTGCAGGATGACCCGGCAGCTATGCGATGCTACCACACCATTCGGTGCGAATGGACGGGGATTGGCCCCTTTGGCAAAACGTGAAGCTTCGAAGATCGCTGGCGTGTCGGATTGCTTATTTTTGGGAATGGCCGCCTGCTAACCGGGATGGGCTGTTTCTCGTTCCGTCTTGGCCCAGCAGCAGATCTAGGGTCTTGGTGGGCTACTGAGCAGCAGGGACAGGGCGAAAATAGAACAAAACGACAGTGCTCAATGGTACGGTGGCCACTTGGCGTCGGTGTTACTTGCTCGGTGGCACGCTGGTGAGGAGACAAGGAGAAGACAAGGAGAAGACAAGGAGAAGACAAGGAGAAGACAAGGAGACAGGCAAGTCGGAGCTGGGGTAGACGATGCTGATACGGTCGCTATGTTGCAGCCAGTCCCAATGACCACGGGTTTCGTTTCGCTACTCGTCACAGGAGACCCCTCTGTCTCTGATGGAAAGTGTGGTTTTCGCAAAAAGGCTGTATCATCATTTTGTTTCGTTGGGCCTTGGCTTTCTGGATCGGCGGCTTGGCCTTTAAACCATTTACTTGGCGCTTCGAGGGGAACAGCACTCGCAGGCGGGAACAATGGCCTGCGCTGGCGCTGGTCCTGTCTGCAAATACCGAGCTGGCCTACAGTAGGTAGTATGCAAACGCAATTAGTCATATCTTGTATAGTCAATAACTCCGTCTTGGAACAATATACAGCTCTCCACTGGATGGAGCTGCCAAGGGAAAGCTCATAGTGTGCCATGATTCAGTGCGCCCCCTACCAAACCTCCTCTTTCTGGCAAGTATGGATGTGGACAGCGACGGAGCTGTATAGGTTCCGTTGGTTGACCGGAGCAGAGCCCGACGACGTGAAGCCCGACCGGTCGAAGGGTCTTGATATATCTCATTCGTTCGAGTCGAGGACAGCAGACCCGACTAACACACGGCATAGCTGCATGTCTCGGGACTACCCACCAGAGCTAGCCTATGTAGCAGCATGAATATGGTGCAGGCCAGGTAGGTATAAGCGAGGGAAGAGGCGCGTTTACCGGTGGTGCGTTGAGCGAGTTAGCATGGGGAACCTTGAGCAAGAGAGCTGGGCATCGTACATGTGGCATCTCATGTGCAGTCATTCACTTTATGTCAAGTAGAGCCATCATGATCAGCTAGAAGACAGCTTCAGGCCTGCTATCAGCTCGGAGATAAAGACCCCCGCCCCCACCATCGGGAGCTGGGATGGAAATGGCACCGATCACCGGCGCACCCATCGGCGTCATACGTAGAATATCGCAGAAACGCCAGGCTGCTGACTGATTACGACGCGCAAAAGGCCAGAGATGGCGAAGATGCTTCTAGTTCTTGAAAAAATATTCTGCTACTGCTTTTGTTGCGCCAGGCAGATTCAACGTTAAGAATTGTGGTTACCAGAATATCTTGGGTACCGCGTTTGCGACCATTGCCGACCGAGGCACACAATTCATCCACTGAAAGTGTCAAGAGTTTGGACTAGACCTACCTAAGTATTCTAGCCAAGAGCTCAAATAGAGCTCGATTTGCCGCCGACGCTCGCATTTGCTCGAATGGATCAACCAAGCATCTACAATCTTGAATAGACACACCAATCCTGTACCGATTATCACAAGTCTTATCATCGATTGGTTCAACGTTAACTGTTTCGGCGGCGGGATTGCCCAGTTGGCTGTTTTGTCACTGTCCCTACCTACTGCCTAACCCACCAACCAAACCCGAGGTCGATTCAAATATCATTACTTGACTTTCGAAAAGCAAGTCTCTAGGAGCTTCACGACACGCGATACTCCGACATTACACCACCGTCAAGAAGCAACATGGAGAACGGACTGCCGCAGCCGAGGTGGTCTGCCACTTTTGCCGTCGTAAACCCAGCAACTACAAAGAGCGTTCCGGGCGACAAGATCCTCTTACCACCGTCCGCCCTTCAAGAGCTGATGTCTGCCCTCGAGGCAGCAGTGTCGTCGTCGCAGCCCCAACCATCGCACATCTCGCGCAGTCGCAACAATCCCTACTATGCCGAATCCGACATCATCCAGCCTCGGTTCGACCCAAACGCCGATTCCACCCCGCCGCTGCCCTTTGCAAAACTCGCCCCCATGATGTTTCGACTGGTCAACCCGGCGAACGGAAATGCTGTATATGCTGGCATGCGAGAATTTTCTGCTGAGGAAGGGGACGTCGCCTTGAGTCCATACCTCCTCGACGCATTAGGGATCGACCCCAAAGAGCTATCTGCTGCGCAAGATGGCGCCTCTGCCGAAGATGCAGTTGATCTCACCAACGATACCGACGCCGAACCCAAATCCAAGCCTACAGCGCGCCCGCAGATAACCGTCCACTTGAACGTGCTACCAAAGGGCACGTACGTTCGTCTACGCCCCCTCGAGGCCGGCTACGATCCCGGAGACTGGAAGAGCCTGCTGGAGCGGCAATTGCGAGAAAGCTACACCACCCTGACCATCGGTGCCCTTCTGTCCGTCAAGGGCGTCAAGGGCGAGGAGTTCCGCTTCCTGATCGACAAGTTCCTGCCCGAGGGCGACGGCATCTGCGTGGTGGACACCGATCTCGAGGTCGACATCGAAGCCCTGAACGAAGAACAAGCGCGAGAGACCGTCCGGCAGATCATGGCCAAGTCGCAGAAAGCACCCGGGACGGCGGCCGGCAGCTCCATGGGCCACGAGATTGACATCTGGAAAGCGGTTCAGGGCCAGGTCGTGCCGGGAGAGTACGTAGACTACGAGCTTCCTTCGTGGGATCGGTCGCAGCCGTTGCAGATCGAGCTCAGCGGCCTGCAAGACCACGAGGACGGTGTGGACTTGCTCGTGTCGCCGAAATCCACGAGGCTGCGAGATCTCCCCCGCGAGACAGAGCATGTGTTTGGGGTCTTCAATGCGACTAACGGAACCAAGACTTTGTTGCTCCAGCCGACTAACGCCGAGCTCGAAGGTGCTGAGCATTTGATGATCTCAGTTCATGGCTACTCGAAGTCTAGTTCTGGCTCCGATGCGGCTGACTCTACTTCCACTCCTTCTTTCACGTTGCGGGTGCAGTCTGTGCCTGCTGAAAGTGCCACAGAAAAGGACGACACGACCACACAGACAGAAGGACAAGCTGGTGGACCTGACGAGGAGCAGTGCAGCAACTGTAAGCAATGGGTCCCTAAACGGACAATGGTGCTGCATGAGAGCTTCTGCCGGCGCAACAATATCGCGTGCCCGCAGTGTGGCGAGGTGTTCATGAAAGATTCCAGCGAGTGGCAGCATCATTGGCACTGTCCCCACGACGACGCCCACGGCTCTTCCGAAGCCTCCAAGGCGAAACACGACGATATCTTCCATACCGACCGGCAATGTCCGAAGTGTCCCTTCCAGACCAACTCGATACCGGATCTGGCCCGCCACCGCACCAGCGTATGCCCAGGCAAGGTCATCCTCTGCCAGTTCTGCCACCTCGAGGTGCCCCAAGAAGGCGACCCCTTCAACCCCCTCAGCCGAAACCCTGCTCTCCGGCTTATCTGCGCATGAAGTCGCCGACGGCGCACGCACGGTGGACTGCCACCTCTGCAACAAGATCGTCCGTATGCGCGACATGGCGACGCACATAAAGCACCACGAGCTCGACAAGGCGCAGCGGACCAAACCGCCCATCTGCCGCAACCCGAACTGCGGCCGCACCCTGAACGGCGTGGGTCGCGGCGGGGCGGTCTCGGGCACGCAGATGGGCCAGGGCCCCGGCAACGACCTGGGCCTGTGTTCGCTGTGCTTCTCGCCCCTCTACGTGCAGCTGCACGACCCCGAAGGCAAGGCGCTCCGCCGGCGCATCGAGCGGCGGTACCTGAGCCAGCTGCTGCAGGGGTGCGGGAAGACGTGGTGCGCGAACGAGTGGTGTAAGACGGGGCGGGCCAACCTAGAGCTTGAGCCCAAGGGGTCTAATACACAGACGATTCTGCCGCAGATCAAACCCTTGTTAGTTGCGATCCCAAACACGGACGAGCCCATGTTCTTTTGCGTGGACGAGACGAACCACAAGCGGCGGAATGTGGCGGAGATGCTGGCGGCGGAGGGGATGTGGGAGCTGGAGTGGTGCGTGGCGGCGTGCGAGGCGGAGGGGGTGGATCCGCAGAGGGCGACGCAGTGGTTGAGTGATTGGGCACCGATGAGGTCTTCTTGAAGCTGGTGATGTGTATATAATTAAAACTTGATATTTGCACCCGGAGTTGCTTCAACTGGTTGTGGCTGCGAATCTATGGATGGGATGGGACAGGATGGGCTGGAATCTTAGATTACTACTATTTCTACTACGTTGATACCCCTATAGATAAGATTGGTCCTTGTGAAGTCCACACACACAAACACACACACATACACACGTAGAAACGCAAAGGATGTCTCGTGACAAGTCGACGGCTTCTTCACGGGGCTTTTGGAGATCCACAAGCGCGAAGTCGGGAAATGTGAGCAGTCCAGATCATGTCCCTCATCGATCGTTTAATGATGGTGATGGTCGAGGAAGCCCGAACAAGTCTGTTTGGCAATCCACGCCAGTAAGGTTGGAATGGAACGGCCCGGGATGAGATAGCCAGCGAAGGGATAACTCATGATGCTTGGCCGTTGGGCTACCTATGGCCTCGCTTAGACTTGGTCCCCGGGACTTGTTGGTGCATTGACGACGTCCTCCACGATGCTACATGTCAACCAACATCTAGTTCGTTCACGTGGGCTCGAGCAATAACCTTGATACATGTCATGTGGAGAGGAGGCTTGGTGAAGGATCAACACCAACACTTTTCTCGCGAGGTCGAAGTCTAAGAAGAACGAGGGTGAGCAGTAGGAGAGGGCGTTGAAGAAGGTGCTGCTGGTGGGCTTGTTGGGAGGGCACTTCGTCTGGTGAAACCCTGTTTCCCAAGATGCCTCACCTCACTACCATGGGTTCTCTGATCTTGAACATCGCATCGGCTTCGTCGATGCGTCGTGATATATACTCATATTCGTTTCCAACCTCCAAACTGAAGTCCGATCGCATGGTTTGCTCGAATGGCATCGAATGCCGACCGGACGCGGGGACCGTGACAACTGGTCGGTGGTGAAGTATGGAATCACAGTGCGCCTACGTACGCAAGGCGGAGGGGGGCATCGCGGGCTTGGTTCATGTTCGGTTCGGTATCAGATCCGTTCGGTTCATTCAATAGGAATGGAAGGCGTGAGGGGGCTGGTCCCCCGGATCTCTTGCGGCACTGTTTGACTGAGTTGGCTGGGCTATCGATTCCCACGCGTGTGTTCTCGATACATCGTGTAGCTGGGGGCCCGGTAGTCGCTTGTTGATATACTCGATCTCGTACCTCATAGCTGTGAGATTGCCATTAGAAGCTTTTGGCGAGCGTCTTTGGGCAAGAAGGAAGCGTGGTGGCTTGCCTCATGTAGGACTGGATCAGGACTCGGGTTCGTAACGATTTCGTTCAAACATCCCAACCCTCTCTTCCGGGAGCAAGCCACCAATATAAAAGAGATCAATAGCTTTGGTCAAGGGAAAAGGGAACGTGGAAAGTGGACGGACTCCGTCTTATCAGCCTGGGCCAAACTGGATGTCAACCGGAGGGTCTTCTTGGACAATCTGACAAGGGTCAGCAACGACACCCAATACTGCAGAGAGCACGTCAAGCTATATCAAGATCGGCATAACGAACAAGACGACTTGGTCAGGATTCAAATGAGTGAATATTCGAGTAAAGCACTGTTGCTGAGGCTGCATATGTACCACTCCATCCCCTCTACCCAAACCCAATCAACCCCCTGTCCATATGGCCATCAAGGTGTCTGCTTTCCATGGTGGTGTGGTGCCAACAGCACAACCACACCCGCAACCACCACCACCATTACCATGCCCCAAAGGGAAAGAAGGTGGGCTTGTTACCCCCTCATGGTGTTGTACACTTAGTGGGACTGTGTCTTTGGTTAGCTTTCATGTATCTTGCTTTCCTGCTCGCCAACGGCAATCAGGTAAATATCAAGTCAGGCCGTGACTTACGCAGCAAGAGCAAGAGTTGCTAGACATAAGTTAGCTGGTTGTTTACTTTGGTATCTAATACAAGTAGAAAGTCAAGACGTCGACGGGACTCACCAGTTAGAGCAAGCACACGAGGTGCATCCACAGCTGGCGGGCTCCATTGTGTTGGTAGTACTCGGTTGAGTCGTTTAAGTGGTTTGGTTCTTGGTGGGTAGTAATTCTGATAAGCAAAGTCACTTGTGTTGTCTTAGAAGAAGGAATATCTTTTGAGAACCCTTCTGGCAACGTTGGACCCTTATATATACCGCCGTCGAGGACCCCTTCCTCCCCACCACCCTCTTCCTTCCTGCGTTCTCCCCCTCTTTCTTGCCTCCCAACATCAAACATCAAACACCACCCGGCTCAGGGCTGACACACACACACACACACTCACAAGAAAGAGGGGAAGTTCGGGGTTGCGGCAAGCGCGGGTTGGATGTGGTGTTCGCTCAGTGCATAGAGCCAGTGTATCACAACATCCCACTATCGCTCCCACGCTGAGAGTTCGTTCGCTCACGTAGTCCGGTGGCAGAAACCAAGGCCCAACTCCAAACATGAGCCTATCACCAGGCTCTGAGGCCCTCCTTCAAGTGCGGGGATGTGGTTTTCCCGATAAAAGGCGCCCGAACGGGCCTCTCCGGAGTCCTAGTGTGGTTCCACTCTCCCTTTTACGCGTGGACCAACTATGTATCTAACTAAGTGCAACTCCACCGGTCGTTGGATCGCTGTGTTGTTTTGATGTCGTTGCGCAAACCGGTGACTGGTGGAGTCCGCTACCCCGAATATCCTACAGAGAAGTGAGGCCTGCAGCCCAATGACCTTTGGCTGACGTGGTTGTGCCCCGGTGGCTTCTTGGCAGGCATGTGATACCACCACAGATCAATACTAGGATAAGGATCTACGGTATAGATTAGCAACGTAAACATGCTCTTATCTGATATAGGGTGCTGGTGATTGCAGCGGTTGTACGCTTTTTGCTTCGTTTTGTATGGTTCCTGGTAAATATCCGATCAGCAAATAGGAATCCGTTCTCTCTGTTGATATCACCCTCGACTCTACATGCGTTTCTAGCAAAGAGGTCGACGATAGATGCAAATACATCTCGCATATTCTTTGGAAAGTAAAAATGCATAATGCGTCGTGAATGCAGGGGCAAACTGCTCCAATATCCACCGGAGAAGATGCTTTCACCGTGATCAACGCATTACACATACCGAGCTGTAAGCATTATCTAGGACGTCCAGCATGACCACGCCACTAACATGCAACCCGAGTCCATCTTAGGAAGGGCTCTTGGGCCTAAGAGTGGGAAGCGATGCCTGTTGTGGATGGCATGGGGGCGCTGAAAAGCGTGTTGGGATTTTTATGATCCTTCTCCTCCTATCAGTCAGTTTCACCTCGAGATAGGGGATCTCGGTGACCAGGAGATTAACATCATGTTATGATCTCGGCTCAGGGCAGAGGGGGAGGGCAACCCACTAGGTCCGTCCCCTGTGGCTACTCGATCACCCCGTCATGTCCTCTTCCGAAACGCCCTCCACAAGAGACAGAAGCAACGGCACCAACACGAAGGGTTTCTTTTCGTTGTCCTTTCAAACTTAATAACACAGCTCACAGCTACCAAACCGGGCACTATCTTGTCAAGTGAAAGGTGCCGGCTCATCTTTGGTATGGCATGGTATGGAAGATGGTATCCTGGGAGGGTGAAATGATGTGATGCGAAATCCAGTGAGCCCCCACGGCCTGAGACCCCATTAAGAGATGGATATTGCTCACCAGCCTGGTTGAGCATGCAAACAAAACATCTCCTGGGCCATGAGCCACAGCGAGGGTCAGCTCAGCGGCCGAGCCAGGAGGGATTTCCCGTGCCGCAGCAAGGAAACCTCTTCCAAACGGCCCGCAAGCTGGGAGTCCAGCATTTTCGCGTAAGACGAGCAAGAGATTGTTTACTGCAAACAAACCCAAGACTGCAACAGGCTGGCCTTCCCAGTAAGTAAGCGTCTGCCAAGGTTCGGAATCACGAAAAGCGGTTGTCCCTTTCCCTGACCCCAGATGCGATGTTGTCACAATGCCAGGAGGCAAACAGACTACTATATATGGACGGTATACCTGAACGAGTATTTCCAAGCTATCTGAATATTCAACCATAGTCAGACACTCACAGCTGGACTGTTTTCAGAAGTTGCAGGATGGGGTTCGCATATGTTCAATCCAGGTTTGTTGCAATCCCAGTACGAGCTCCAGCGCTGCAAGCTGCGAATACATAAGAGCAAGTATCTAGACCAGGAAACTTTAGATATTGCTCAAGTGAGTTGACACCTGCGATTCCTCGTCGCAGAACTGAATACGGCTACCACCTGGGAGATCATCTCAGGCGGTTTTGATGTCTCACTCGAAGCGCTTCAGCCCCAAGCCCCCGATTGGGGACGCCACCACGGCCGCCACTCTGCCCCACCATATGAAATTAACCATTCATATTGTAAAATACGAGCCAAAATTCTATCCACCATCGACCAGGACTTTGACCAAGGCCCATTAGTATAGTGGCAGTATACGTGCTTTGGGTTTGTTCTTAAATGCACGTGACCCGGATTCGAATTCCGGATGGGCCCTTTCTTTTTATCTTTTTTTTCTTTTATTATTGGATGCTGGATAATTGGAGCTAGAATTGTTTTCTGTTTCCCTGTTGGATGTTTTCATCTTTTGGTCAAGCTCCCAAACCGGTTTCCTCATCTTGGGTGGTGTGGAGGGGATGGATGCCCGGCGGCTCCAACTGCGGCTCCCTGGGGCTGCCCCACCACCAGCAAGGAATGTCCCGGCGTGAACCGCAATCAGCAACTCCTCACAGGTGTCTATCAGTTACGTGCTTGAAGAAAAGAAGCTTGCTAGGAGCAGGACCGTGTTGTGATGAGCAGGATCTCTTTTGGCATGCTATGTCACCAAGTGGATTGAATGAGCAGACAACTGCGGCGATCCTTTTGTTTCCTTGGATGCAAAGCTCTGAAAACCCAGCGTCCTGTCATGTCGCACAAAGCAATGCAACTCCATGAACCTTTCCCGCAACGATCGTGCCAAACACCAAATCAAGTATCCACAGCTCGCATAGTCTTCGGCCAAAGACACCAAGCATGTATCGTTGTCCAATTCTGTCCGTCCAATCTCCCCGCGAATTCACTTTGTAGACTCAACGCCATCACCCACAATCCCCTGCCAGCCACGCGTGAGCTCCGAGGGAACCCAGTCATCCGCTCTCTCGGTGTCACCAACATCCTCTTCCGCATCTTTGTTTGAGTCCACATCCATAGCGTCAAAATCGTCTGCGCAGCACTCTTCCTCGTTCTGGTTATGTCTCTTCTCCTTTGGAAAGAACAGGTGAAGCTTGTCGGCGAAGACCTTCTGCACGGCGTACTCGGCAGCGGTTCTAGAGCTGGGACCAGGAGTGGTGGCGGCACTGAAACGAAAAAGAAAACAGGTGTTAGTCTTCTGCTGCGTAGCTTGCTCGTCGCTGCTTACTTCAGTCTGATTCTAGGGGAAACCGCCATCCCAACACTCCTGGCGAAGGGACAAAATGAAAGAGAGGAGGCACAGTGATACGTACTACTTGAAGCGAATCTCATCGGCAATGGCGTCAGCGACGTCGGCCTGCGCGCGGCGGCCCAGCTCGGCCCAGGCGGTGTCGGGCAGGCTATCCCGGGCCATCTTGCCGGCGCGGCTGCGCTTGACGCGAGTCCGCTCCCGGTCCTTGGAGGCCGGGTCCATGTTGGCGTAGTCCTCGCGGCGCTTGATGTTGACGGCCGTGGTGGAGAGCTGCTTGCCCGAGGGCCTCATGTTGGTGTTGGTGGTGTTGGTGTGGGCATTATCGTGGTCATGGTGCTGCTGCTTTTCGGTATCAACCTGATGGCTGTGGATGTCGAGGCTAGCGATGGCGGCACGGAGGGCTTTGCGCACGCCTTTTCCCTTGTGTTTGGTCTTGGAGCCTTTGGAGGAGGCCATGTTGGCGACTCTCAGGGGTGTCGATCGATAAGTGCGACGTTGGCTCGGCAGTTTGTATGTTGGTTGGCTGGGTTGGGGGATTTTGCTTCAAAGGAGAAGCTCAGGCCTGTAAAAGCCAGTATGCATCGCCGAGCATTGAGCAGAGATTCTGTACCGCCGACCCCTTTTTACAAGCGAACCTTCCCAAGAACGAAACGGAGTCGCCGAGTCTCGTATGGGAGGATAATCTCCTGTGGGAGGAAGAGTTTGGGTTGTCCAGCACACAGTTGATGGGAAGGGTATGACGTACGTGGGATATCAGGGCCGGAAGCCAGTTGGGACATGTCATGATTGTAAGGGCATACAAGGTGGCATCTCTTGGTAAATAACTGCTATAATATGCCATTTACACGCAGCTGGTAGACGGGCATTTCTCTTTAAGGGATCATCTTTATTGAATTCCTCTATATAGAAATCAACCAGCCTGACAAGGAAACGTTTGTGCCTCTTCGTAAGGACGTCGTCGTGGTGGAAGGACTACAGATGGCCATTCACGTTGTACGGGGACACATAGACTACTGTATATGAGGTGATCAGACTACTCCAAAGAGCACCAACCCCTTTCGACTTTTCGAGAAGTTCTCGCGGTTAAGTCTGCCTCAATTGTGCTCCTGCAAACCGCATTTGGTCTTCAAAGCCTGAGCGAACATAAAGGAGCAAAAGTTTGCTATCGTGGGTTCCTCCTTCCCTGCAGACCTCCATAGTTTGCCATCATGCATGAAAAATGGAAGCCGGTTATGAACACGACCTTCAAAGCCGATAATAACTACTTGTACATGGCTTTGTTGTATTTCAAGCTGTAAGGAAGCTTTCCAGCTTTGGAGTTCATGTACATACATACACATACATGCGGTATTTACACTTCAGCATCAAGACGGCTCTATCCTACCTGATCTTCCGGCATCTAAATCTCATTGACCTCCAGGCCCATAAAGTACCATGTATCGATTCTGCATATGACAGCAGGCCTGATCAGCCCGTCCTCGTCATGGCATCCACAACAAAGCAGGCCAAGAAGCTGAGTCCAAGCCGGGTTCTCCGTGTTCCCGTTTTCTGAATAAACCACCATACGTGCCATCACAGGAACCCAAACCGCATACATGGGTTTGCCTCTGGAAACCTCCACCATGTGGGTTGCCCTCGACGTACGGTCAAACAAAACCAGCCCCCGTAAGGAGTGTCTTCGTCGTACAGCACGTTGGCCTCATGAACCGGACGCTGAACCACATCCCGGGCATGTTGTTACTAAACGGGTGCCGCCAAAAAGATGGACTTTTAGGGGGCTATGCTGTATAATGAAAGACTTAGTCCTGTTTCCCCTGAACGGTTCCCCCGGAGAAGCAGGAAGCGGTCTTCTCGATTTGACGATCGAGAGTTTTGTTTGATGATAGAACACTTGCGATTCGTAAGGCTTCGCTTACCTTCCTCTCCAAAATGGACAAGAGGCTGGACCGTGGAGTAGCTGTAGTCAATAACTACATAGAAAGGATGTACGGTATCGTTTGCTTCTTGCCTAGCAAGCTTCTGTGTATACCTCCGTAGGCCCAGCTGATAGGTGTTTTCATGGCTGCAACTCATGTAGTCGAAACCAAACAGATCGTGTATGGCCTCTCGCCCAGATGCTCACAAGCAAGGGCAACGTTTAGTACTAGCGAATCAGGTGGCTATTCTGCCGAAGCCGAGAAACGACGACCAGTATGACTTATCTAAGCGACTCGCCATCGGAAGGTCGTAGCATCGACGGAACGTGTCTCAGCCCGGACCCAACCATGAGCCTTATAGCTTTGGCGATTTGAGTCAACCGATCGTGACGTCGGCCCAGGCCTCGATCCGAAACCTCAGCCAACGAAAGAGCTGTAAGTCGCTTGATGTTGTGCTCCAAGACACATGCAGGCATATGCGATGTCATTATGCCCATGAGAAAGAGATATGCTCGCATTTGTGCGGCGAAAGAAAAACCTCGGCTTGCTCGGCTTCTTGTCGGCGACGCTGCCATGGTTTCATATAGAACACGAACGGAAGAGTCGCAAGCACGATGATCGTACATGTAGTAATAGCAAGAATATCAGTGTGTTGTGGCATATTCGCAAGAGATTGCGCTCTCTAAATAACATTGAGTGGTGTGGCTGTCATGCACGTCGAGAAGAAGCAAAAGACAAAAAGAAACGACGCCAGGCTAGGATCGCAGAGATGCATGCCTTTGTCTCAGCTAACTGCCTAGCTGGGGTTGGTGGTGATTTGAGGTTGCTATTATTAAACGGGATCGCCCTATGTGGCCTGTCGCTTCTAGCCGCATCCTCGATCGGGCGGACGCCTCTGCCGATCTCTAGCGGGCGTTTTGACATCATGGGCGCGGGTTGGGGGCCGCACCTTTTGTCAGGTTCTTCATCATCATCATCACCATCATCTTCTTCTCCATTGCGCTTCATCGGCATATATGCTCTGCCTAATTGACGTCTGTATGCTTACCGACGAGGAAACAAGAGAAAAAAAACACGATAGCTCAAGAGTCAATGTGAATCTGGAATCTGGTGTTCCTGGATTGTCAGTCGCCTCCCCAGTCGAGCTTACTGTCGCCCCAAGCCCAATCGAGAGACGCGGGCCACGGGCGGAGATTAGAAGCCAGGATGAAGGGGGTTCGTCGATCCATCAGCCTAGGTCTTACTACAGCGCCCTAGCCTCGATTCGCTTTTCAGCTCCTCCTGGGCCTCTGTACCTGCATCGTGTCTAGCGATGTCCCTTGTTTATATAGCGTCTGCTTCCCGTCGCCATGGAGTCCGGCATGTTTTTAGCAGCAAGTCCTGAAAACACAGCTTGTCAATCCAAGCCTCTCTTCAGCAGCCTTACCTTGCTGCCACTAATACCAAGATGCGCTCCTCCGCCCTAGCCCTCTGGGCCCTCAACGCAGCCAGCATCGCGGCCGCGCCCAGCAACAGCTGCCGATCTCATTCCATAGACTCCCGCCAGCATCAGTACGGCACCGGCGCCAAGGCCTTCGCCTCCTCCTCGGATGGGAAATACAAGCTAAGCGCCGTCGACGCCCCCGTGAAAGGCGCCGGGTCCCCGCCCAGCGGCGCCTCGCAGTGGAAGCTCAGCATCGACGACACCCCCGCGGGCCACCGCCAGCAAATCACCGGCTTCGGCGCCGCCGTGACGGACGCGACCGTGTCCGTCATCAACTCCTTACCCGCGCACCAGCGCGCCAAGCTGCTGCGGGAGCTCATGACGTCCGAGGGCGCCGACTTCGGGCTGCTACGGCACACCATCGGCGCCTCGGACCTGTCGGCGCTCCCGGCCTACACGTACGACGATACGGAGGGCAATGTCGAGGATAAGGACCTTGCCAAGTTCGGGCTCGGGGACCGCGGGAACGCGATGGCGGAGATGCTGGCGGAGATGAAGAGGCTGAAGCCGGAGCTGACCATCTTGGGATCGCCCTGGGCGCCGCCGGCGTGGATGCAGCTGGACCGCAAGTTGATGGGCGGGACCGAGAAGGTAAGCAAATCCTCGTTACCAAAACTCTGGGCTTCCCCCAAGAATCATCGCTAACAAGCCTCCAGAACAACCTGGACCACGCCTACGTCGACCAGTACGCCCAGTACTTCGTCAAGTACCTGCAAGCCTACGCCGCGAAAGGCGCCCCCGTCGACGCCATCACGCTCCAGAACGAGCCGCTCAACTCGCAGTCGGGGATGCCGACCATGTACGTCTACGCCGACGAGTCGGGCAAGCTGATCCGCGACAACGTCGGGCCCGCCCTCAAGAAGGCCGGACTCAAGACCAGCATCTGGGCTTATGACCACAACACCGGTACGTCTTCTTGATGTTTTACTGCTCACCTCCGACTACACATTAAGTGGCCCTGCTGACTCTGTTTTCAATCCAGATCAACCATCCTACCCCCAAACAGTCCTGGACACCGCCAAGGACTACGTCGACACCGTCGCCTGGCACGTACGTAACTCCCCACCATCCATTCCTTCCTTCACCACTAACACCCCCAGTGCTACGCCACCAACAACCAATGGTCCGTCCTCACCGACTTCCACACCAAGAACCCCCAGTCCTCCCAATACATGACCGAATGCTGGACCTCCTCCAAATCCACCCCCTGGCACCAAGCCAGCAGCTTCACCGTCGGCCCCCTGCAAAACTGGGCCAAGGGCTCTCTCGCCTGGACCCTCGGCACCGACACCAACGACGGCCCCTACCTGGGCGGCTGCGACACCTGCCGCGGCCTCGTCGTCGTCGACACCACGTCCCCCCAGAACGTCACATACAGCTTCACCGTCGACTACTACATGCTGGCCCAGTACTCCAAGTACATCCCCCGCGGCGCCACCGTCCTCGCAGGAACCGGCAGCTACACCTACAGCGATAGCGGCACCGGCATCCAGTCCGTCGCCACCGCCAACCCGGACGGCACCCGCACCGTCGTCGTCGAGAACACCTTTGGCAACGACGTCTACGTGACCCTCAACACCACCACCAAGGGCGAGCAGTGGACCGGGAAGATCCTCGCCAACAGCGTCGTCACCTGGATCTTGCCGTAAGCCAGCCTCCTCCTCATTCTTTCACTTCTAGTCTGTACATAGTTTTTTAAATGTATTTCTTTCTACATAGCCCCTTCGATGCTCCTCACGAAGTGAAGACCGGAAAAACTTTGCCCCTCGTGGAGTCAGGATCGCCTCGTCGTCCCATCATCTCTGCTTACTTGCTGCGGCCATGCTTCTTGGGTTCCTCTAGTAGCACCCAAAGCATGATTCAGATATGATCTGCATCTAGAACATGCTCATGTTTGTATACTTGCATCATAACTAGAATGGATCATCACTACACGTCTCCCATGGTGGCAACACTGCCAGGCCAGATCTAGTGCAGCCGATGCTTGGGTCACAGTACAAAATACACATATCACGAACCGACGAAGACCAGCAGATCAGATTCATTGCTCTCATTCGTCTCAGATTGACTCATGTAGGCAGCCTCCAGGATGCTCTAACTACCATCTATCATCTTCTCATGTCAGTCTGCGACAAGCAGCAAAGACAGATAAGACAGTCCGTCAATCATATGAGTCTGTCTCTCTATATCAACAAGGGCATGCTCCGAAACACACACAGAAAAACGCAAGTACACCCAGCATCCGATCTCAATCTTCTTCATCAACAACAGCCACAGTCTAGGAGCCACTGTTCTTGTTGCTGGAGGCAGCGCTCTTCGGGGAGGTGCTTCGGGAGCGCTCCAGCAGCTCGCCAGTTCCACTGATGGTATCGGTGACTCTGGTGCGTCTGGCAGGAGCATCCTCCTCCGCGTCGTCATCAGCGTGGTCGTCAATGTGCGAATTGACGCCAGAGGCAGCCGACTGCTTCTTCAGATGCTCGATGTGAGCCTCCTTGAGGGGATCCGCCATACCCTTAACAGCGGCCTTAGTGTTCTCTTTGAACTTGAGGTTGCATCCGCTGTGAGATGCATGAGGGGCATAGTTCTTTCCCTCCCAATGCTGCAAGACAACGCCTTCAATGCGGCTTACAAGGCTAGCGATGCTTTCCTTGTACTGGGCGGCCTTCGGGACCGGGAAAAGGCCAGCCGAGAGCAACTGACTGACAGCAGATCCAAACATCATCGTCTCACACTTGTCTGCATCGACGCCTGTCTTGCAGAACTTGACGTCACCGGTGTGGGCACTAACGGTCTCCAATGCAGCTTCGATAGCAGCCAGGATCTTCTCGATCGTCTCGGTTCGGATGGCAGTGATCTCATCTGTAAAGAAGCCTCAAGAGTCAGTGACAAGTTTACAAGAATCAATGTTAGATACGTACCGAGAATACCGGCAGGCAGAACCAAATCCTCAAGTTTGGTGCCAGCTGCATTCACCAGGTCGCCGTCGTCGTCAACCTTCGCAGTCATGGTGAGGCTCTTGACCATGTTCCGCAGGAGCTTGGCATCTCCGAGCTCCCACGCGATGAAAGCCGCCTTGTGATTGACGGCAGCGGAGGAATCGTCCTTGTGAAGCTGTGCGAAAGGACGGAGCCAGTGAGAGGCCCAGGGCATGATCAGTCCAGTGCTCTGGAACTTTGAGGTCAAGTTGGTTACAGCACACAGACCCTCCAAGTTGACCTCGGCAGGAACCTTCGCGAAGTCGAAATGGGCAATTCGAAGGAGCGTCTCCAGAGCGCTCAGCTCAACCTCACCAATGTCCAAGTCGACAATGCCATCAGTGACAGAATTCTTGCCATCCTTGCCAAAGATGATGGCGCGAAGAACATCGGAGGCAGTAGCAAGGTTCATGCCAGAAACCTTGTACTCGACGGCTCCAAAGGAACCCTTGACGTTGAGAGTAACGTCGGCAGCATCGTGGAAAACAATGACTGTGTCCTTGGTGACAACGGGGGTGTTGTCGGTAGCCTCGGGCGACTCGGGCAGGGGAAGGGCCTCGGCCTCCTTGGGAGGTTGAGGGATGGTGTTGGTCTCGGTAGACATGATGACGATCAAGACTGTACAAGAATGCCAAGGCTGGTGGTGGATGTTCAAGCAATCTAAGAAAACAGTGGTGAGAAAATGTTGTTTGCAAAGACGCACTCTACCATGTGTGTGCGTTGTGTTTGCAAGTAGGATCGGCAAGATGAGGGCCAGGGAAAAATCGCAGAAGGTAAGACGGTGATTTGGATTGGGGAATTTGAGAGGAAGTGCGCGATTGAATGAGCCGACCTGTGTGTTTGTATCCGCGTGTGTTGCCTGGGAGTGGACGTGTGTTGGTGGTGTGGTGAGGGAATGTGGGAGGAGGGGCACACGAACTTGCAATCGCAAGCAGCAACAAGAAGGGTTGAGGGGAAAAATTAGAAATTTGTGAATGGGAAAAATCAAAACTTACCTGCTGTAGATGACTGGAACAGATCAGACGGTGACAGGAACCTGACCAAAAGTGCGTGTGCCGGTAGTGACTGAAGGAAGGCAGGTGGTGGTGAAGGAAGCGATTTGCAAGTTGGACCTTGGGGATGAAGGAACAACAGTGACAAGATGCGGGAAGACTGCGGGTCTGGCGTTTTTGTGAACAGAAAGAAAAGCAGAGGGTAAGACTGAGTTGCCAACAGAAAAGAAATCTCTTCCAGTGACAGATGCTTTCGACTTGAAGAAGTGAAAGGATGTTGTCAACACCGAAGGGAAACGAGGTTGGTGGGTGGGAAGTGGTTGAAGGAGAGATCACTTAACCCACGCACAAGATGTTGGTGGGGAAAAGAAAAGCTGCTACAAGGCACCAGGCACAGATTGACAAGGACCTAAGGCAGTGAAGAATAAATCAGTACCTGCTGGAATTGGGAAGTTGCAGAAGCGCGATTGTTCCATCGCGGGTGACTCAGGCTGCGGGCACTTATCAATGGAATAACCACCAAGGCAGCTGCAGGCTGGAAGGTGCCCCACGCGTAGGTCCAGAGCAGCACCTCAAAAATTCAGCAGGGCATCAAGATGCTGCTGTGTTGATTGATCTGATGTGCTGCTGGAACAGAAAATGCATACATACCTCTTGTGCTTCGGTGTCGATCGAAGCCGTTGGTTGGAAGCCCACTTCAGGAGAGGAAACCCAGTGATGTACAAGAAGAGGATGGAGTTTTGGGAAGACAGATTCCCTGCTGTATGGTCTCTTCCAGAACAGAGAAACCAGAGTAGAATGCAAGTGGTCAGACACGTGCTTGGTTGGTGAGCCTGGCCAATATAAGTCCTTCCGCCTCCAGATGTTGATCAAGATTGCTGCCAAGCCGAGCCAGATACACTCACAATGCTCCACTAGCTGCTGCCGCTGCTTCACATTCACTTCCATCAGTCAAGAGATATCGTGTACAAGTAAATCATGTATGGCAAAGGTCGCATATTAGAATCCAAATATTTTCAAGTAGGCTGTAACCTAAATCAACGCTCAATATTGATACAGGAAGAGTAGCTTGGTCATCATCACCTGCTTGTAGATGACCTGACTGCTGCTGTAAAATAAAACAAGGGAACGCTGCACTGAATACCTCCCTATGCTACCTATGTATGTGCTGATGTGTGGTGTGTGGAGGTGGCATTCTTGTGTGACAGATCCTGCTTCTCGTCTTCCCCTATCCCTGAGCCACCTAAATATGCCGTCTAATAGCTATTAACTCAGCATCACATGCTACTACTGCTTTCTTGCTTGCTGCTCCTTCATCTTCCAATATCTACGCGATCTCCAAGAGACACTTCCCTTCAGAGGGACCCAGACTGGTTCTCCCCTTCGGAGCCCAGCCACCGGGCCAGGGCAGTGTACACCAGGATCACCCCGATGCCTATTATCCACTTGTTGCGCAGCCAGCTCCGGCCGGCCGCGTCGCGCCGCTGCACCACAGCATCCACCACCGCCTGGGTCTGGCCACCGCTACCGGCTGCGATGCCCAGACCAGGGGGACCGCAGCTGGCGCCGGCAGCGTTGGCGGACTGGCCAGTTATGGAGTCGATCTTGTGCTCGGCCATCCAGGCCCAGTTCTCCTTATCAACCTCGGGCCACTCGGCGCGGAACTTGGCGCCGCCGTCGCCCGCCTTCACGTTGCCCTTTCCAGCTGCGTTCTTCTGGCTGCCTCCCGCCGTCGAGTTCCACCATCGCGACCGAGCTGCCAGGAACTTGCGCTCGCGCTCCGTGCTCGAGACGGAACCGGTAGTCATCTCTTCCGATGTCATGAATGACAGCAGCGCCACGAGGATCGTCGACACCTCCCAGGCCGGGTTGAAAGACTTGGGGTGGAAGTCGGAAATCGACAGGCACAGGCGCGTCGAGGGCTGGAAGCGGCCCGAGGGCGTGTGCATGCGGATGGCGGGCGGGGCGAAGGGGTAGTTGGAGGGGAAGATCAGCGTGCCCCAGTACTGGCCGCCGTAGTAAGGGGTCTCCTCGGGCCCCGTGATGATGTAGTGCCACTCGAGGATGTTGCTGTCGGACGGATGCGCCTCGATGTAGGGCGGCGGGTTCTGCGAGATGGACTTGTATTCCCGCGTCAGACGCTTGTGCGCTGCCTTGCTAGCCATGATGATGCCTGATTTCAAGGCGGTTTTGCGTGTTTCGGTTCGTCTTTGTGTCCGTAGAATGGGCGTGCTCGGTTTGGAGGATGCGACTTTGTTGGGGGTGGTGTCGGGTAGATAAAGATGCAAGTTGGCTCAACCTTTGGTGTTCAGGGACCAAGGGGGATCCCAGGAGGCGAGGACTAGGTCGGGTCTTGAACGAGAGAACGGCGAGGTGACGTCGGCAGTCTACAATTACGTTGTCCCATCCAAACTCTTTGTGGAGCAGGAAACTCTTTCGGACAATTGGATCGTGCAGCGGGTTTTGAATGAAGACTGGTCAAAGAAGAGAGAGAGAGTTTGAAGAAGGGCGAAGTGAAAAAAACGAGGCAGCGTTTTCTGTTGGTTGGTCTGATCTGGACACACTGCAGCAGGGCCAGTAAAGGATGGATGATGAATGGGTTAAGGTAATGACTGAGGCTGAGCCAGACTGCCAGATTGGTCTCAAAGGGTTGAGTGGTGGGTGGTGGTGATACGTCGGCGTTACCTCAGTAGGCCCCGTAGTTCTCAAAAGAGCCACTGGACGGTCCCCTGGGTGTTTGGCGTGGCACTAAGCACCGCCTAAACCCCGAACGAAAAAGATGACGGTGCTGCTGCAAGTTGCATGACCCATGACTTGCCTCTGGAAACAGACAGGGGACGCACGACTTGGCGCCGTCGGCGATGCTGGAGAAGCCTGTTCGGACTGTCTGACTGGCCGCAAAGGGCATAAATCTGGAGAAACGGTTTTGTTCCACCTGCTGCAAAAAGGGCCTGGGATGGAGATGATGGGCGATCTGATAAGCGCAGGGAACTGGAGTTGAGTCTCTGTCTCTGTTTGTCAACGCTGTCTGTCTTTGATACAATACCAGATCAGCTGTAGAAATAGGAATAATCGGATTATTTGTACGCAACTACCGGTACATCTCCGGTGTATACGCAATTACCGGACTACATCTCCGATTTAATATAACCAGCCGACGTATCGGAGTATGGTGTTTTGAACGCTGCCCTAGGAACCATAATCCCAGAGTCTTGTACTGAGCGCTGCATTGAGTTGCAGAATCACAAGCCACAGCCACATGCCACCGGCTTGTCCCGCCTGGCCCGCCAAGCACCTACAGCACCAGCCACACCCCACTCTAGCTTTTGTCAATTGGAAAGTTCCGACTGTAGCAAGTCAATTGATTGATTTGAGTGAGGCATTGACCCGAGAACCCGACGGAAGCTCGATATTCGTGCAATTGAGCTCAAGAGCCGCATCTCCAACTCACCGCGAGAGTTGATTCTGCCTCGGTAGCCCCGGCCGGCCCTCAAGATGGCGTCAAAAGCGTTTGCTGACAGCAGCGATGTAAGTATACCCGGTGCTGCCCCTCTCTGTGCAGTTTTGTCATGTCACTTAGACCAGTGCGCTGATGTCACATCTTCGATATTGTGTATTAGGCTTTCGAACGCACCCTCAAGAACGAGACAGCCTCTGTCGACCAGAAGCTAGCAGCAGAACGAGCCGAAGCCTACGCCGAGACTCGCAACCTCGACCTCGTATGTACCATTACCAATGGCCTTCGCTATATCCTCCTCAGCCCACCCTGAGCGCAATTGCTAAACCAGTTTTCGCTTACAGCTCTCCCAAAACGGCACACTCCCCGTCACCTTCTCCTCGATCGCCGTCCACGGCGCCAAGAACACCCGCAAGTCCTTCCTCGACCCTGTCTTCCAGCCCCTCGTCGACAGCCGCAACAATGATAAGTACACCCTGGCCGAGATGCTGGCCCAGATCAGCGATGCCGTCGGCAAGTTGCAGCGCTTCGACATCTTCCACGAGCAGATCCAGGTCCACCTCTCGCAGCCTTCGCAAGTCGACCCCTCGTCCACCCCGACCGACTTCGACGTCGCCCTCCGCGTGCGCGAGAAGTCCCGCATCTACCTCAAGACGGGCACCGACCTGGGCAACGCCGAGGGCTCGGCCTATGGCACCATGTTCTGGCGCAACGTCTTTGGAGGCGCCGAGACTCTGTCCCTAAACGCCTCGGCCGGCACCCGCACGAGATCCGCCTACACGGCCGAGCTCAGCGCGCCTGTCCTGAGCAACCCCGACTTGCGCCTCAGCTTCGAGGGTCTGGCGAGCAGTACCCAGAAGCCATGGGCCAGCCACGAGGAGGCCGTCAAGGGAGGCGCCGTGAAACTCAATTGGTTGGATCCCGCGGGCGACAAGCACCAGTTTGGCTATACCGGCGCCTGGCGACAGATCACGGGGCTGCACGAGAAGGCGTCTGCCTCGGTGCGGGGCGATGCTGGTGACTCGGTCAAGAGCTCGATACAATACCTCTTCCAGAGAGATCGCAGGGACAACCCAATGCTCCCGCAAGCCGGTTACTTGGTGAAAGCGGCCACGGAGTTGGCAGGCTGGGGCCATCTGCAAGGTGACGTCGGTTTCTCCAAGAGTGAGGTGGAATTCTCGGGCGCTGTGCCGGTTCCTGTCCCAGGTATCAGCAGGCCTTCCGGCGTGTCAATAGGGGCCGGCTTCAGGGCCGGCATGCTGTACCCGCTGCCGCTCGGCTACGGCCTCAATGGCGCGAAGCCCAGCAGACTGAATGATCGGTTTACTCTGGGTGGTCCTACCGATGTTCGAGGTTTCACGTTGGGCGGCCTTGGACCCCGCGACGGCGCGGATGCGCTTGGCGGAGATGTGTTTGCCGCCGGCAGCGTCAACATGCTGCTTCCCCTCCCGCGGTCCGGCGCCGACAGCCCGTTCCGACTGCAGCTCTTTGCGAACGGTGGGCGCTCGGTCGCCATGTCCAGTAAAGCGAGAAGAGGAAGCGAGAAGGAGGGAAAGAAGGAGGGCAGCCAGCAAGGCATGAGCAGCGGCGCTGTCTGGAACGGCATGACGTCGGCCACCAAGGAGCTCGCCAACGGCCTCCCGAGTCTTTCTGCCGGCTTTGGGCTGGTGTATGCGCACCCCGTAGCTCGGTTCGAGCTCAACTTTAGTTTGCCCCTGGTGGTAAGGAAGGGCGAGGAGTCGAGGAAGGGGCTTAGTGTTGGGGTTGGTATAAACTTCTTGTAGAAGTAGTGGAATGACTTCGAAGAAGGTTGACTGTCCTGCTTGACGAGGACACCCTTGTACATAACAATGAAAGAAAAACTCCTACTTTTGCACAACTGGATTTTACCATTGGTTACTCTGCCGATAATGTGTAAGTTTATGTGTAGAGTTTGGGTTG
The DNA here is from genome assembly GCF_038363865.1 of Apiospora hydei. Lineage (NCBI taxonomy): Eukaryota > Fungi > Ascomycota > Sordariomycetes > Amphisphaeriales > Apiosporaceae > Apiospora > Apiospora hydei. Next base: position 116,035 of record NW_027117369.1, read on the forward strand.
CTTTGGAACGGGTTGATCATCAAAAGCTTGAATGCATGACAGGTTCCAACCCATTCATCGCGACCCTTCTATTCTTAGTGTCGTAGGTCATTATGCTGACAGCAAGCCGCACACTGGCGATTATACGTATTTACATAAAGTGTACCTGGTTGGAATGGCAGGTAGAATTCGAAATATCACTTTCCTGTTGTCCCTTGACAAAATACTGCCTGCCAGCCGGACTCTCAAAGTTCACCTCCTTATCATGCCAACGTCTTCTAGGTCAAGGGCATACCCTCGTATTAGTGCGAAGTGCGCAGCCCCTTTTCCCTCCTTGAAGTAGGAGTCATAAACAGGTGTGGGCATGGTCAACATAGATCTTGATGGGTCAAATGTTGCTCAATGGACCTTCTCTTCCTAACTGCTTCATGATACTGGTTGGTCTGGATTGGTGGAAGGCTGTATGAAACATATCTTGGCCAGAGCCCATCTCGTAGAGCCGACCACATACTTACTTGCAGAGGTACATACTACGAGTGATGGCTACTTACTCTCACTGGCGCTGTGGACATATCCAGCGTCGAAGGGAAGTCCCATGGAAGCTCTTTGCGGAGATGCACGTGGGAGGAAAGGTATGGAAATGCCCTCTGCAATATCTTGCTGTCCAGGTGTGTTTCGCGAGCTGCATAGTACCCAGGGTGAAGAAGTTGAGGGGGTGTTGATGCTTACCTACCCACGATGCTGTCGGGCGGTGGACTCCTCTTTACCAGGTACTCTGCAGAATCCAGAATCCAGATGTACGTGGAAGAGCCGAACTTACGCATCCGGGTCAGTAGACGTTTCGGTATTAGCAGTGATCGCCGAGACCTCTATCCCACACGAGTGATATGGGGGACTCTTTTGGAGGCGGAGGGAACCCCCCGGAAATGCATGCACGAGTGGGTCGGCCGGGAGAATCACCTGGCATCGGATTCGTTTCGCTGTGGTCCAAAGTCAGAGTGTGCAGCAGGAGCGAGTAGTCTAGAGCCTTTGATCACCGTCAAAAGTTGCCTGGTACAGAGAGGGTGGTAAGAGTGCATGTGAGTGAGCATGGGAGAAACGGAGATGTTATCTCTTGCGCAATGGTTCGTCTCTCTGGCGTGAGAGCGTTCAGGCACATTTGCAGATGATGGATCATCTCCCTGCCTGCCTGCCGGTTGGGAGCTTGTTGGAAGAGAGGGAGGACGAGGACGAGGTAGACGGACGTGGAAGAAAGACCAGTGACAGAAAGGCAGCGCTAGCTAGATGCAGCTTATTTGAAATCCATCCCACCTCGGCGGTAACGGTTCGCGGGCGGTCTGGAACTCAAGGTTACCCCAATCATGCAACCCCCTACTATCATATGTGCTGCTACAGCATACTACTACTGCATGTGAGGGAGGGAAAGAAAGGAACGCCCCGTTGCGACACCGCACGCTGCAGGTTTGCTCGGCGGCTTGCTGCTTGCTGCTTGCTTCGATGCATCCATGCGGGCAGGACCAGACCAGACCAAACCAGGCCACAGGGTTGGTTGGGGTGGTGTGTCCGTCCGTCCGTTTATGTTGTCTGCCGGCGGCGTCGATCTACATGCGTGCAAGTGAGGGATTTCCTTCTCCATACAATCGAAAGTCTGTGTCTGTTCTTGTTGATAAGTATGTAAGTACTTATACTAATTATAAAATTTTTATATATCATTCCCCAGCTTGTGATGAGGAAAACAAGAAAAGAGGTCAGTGGGTTGAGAAAGTAGCCTCCACCAGATGAAAATAAATGGCGTAATAGTATATCCAAGTCTGTCCCATATCAGAAGAACTAGCGAGCACAGTAGCCCTTCACTGTGAGTTAGTGCTAAGGTCTGTGAGTCTGTTAGTGGCGGGCCCGCAGAGTTGAGAACCCCCACTAACACTAGCAGGTAGCAGTGGAAGTTGGAAGACTGAGAGCCAGAGAGAGAGCCAGAGAGAGGCAGGCTAAGCGACACCAACCGTCCGTCCCGACAACCGATACCCGACAGACGAGAAACGACCAACTCCGGACAGGCACGCCCCATGTTGACTGTTTTTTTTTACTGGCCTCGTTCCCAACTTGGCTGCCCCAATCAGATCAAGTGCTCGAGATATCTATCTGTCTATCGTATGATCATCGTCGTGTTTCGTCAAGGTGAAGGGCAAGACCATGCAATGCATGCTGACAAGCCGCCAGCCGTGCCGTGGTGTGGTGCATGGTGAAATGGGAGGAAGTATGCATATGCAGCAGGTATGCAGTGTAGCGAGGCGAGTTGCCGCCGAACGTGCGAGTGCGACACTAGGGAAGCATGACAATTTCCATGATCTTCCGGCAGGTTGGTATGTCAATAGAAAAGGAAGGGTCTTGCTTGCTTGCCGAGCTGCTTTTTTGGGATCGTGACTGGTTGAGCCGGGATTCGGGATAGGCCTGCGGGCACAGTGCAGACAGGCTTTGGTAGGTGTAAAGGCGGCGTCCAAAAACCGAGCGAGATGTTTTTCTGTTGTATGTGTCAGGTGGCTCTTGGATTGAGCCGCATTCCTCGTGCTCGACACTAGACACTAGGCACTAGACACTAGACCACCTGCCCTGCCCCGAACTCGAACGAGGCCCTCCGCCGTTCTCTTCTGGTTCTCGGAGAATCGAGGAGAAAACCAGGCTAGGCTAGGGTCGGGGGTGCACAGAACGCCCTCTGGTAGGTCGAGATGCCACGGACGCTCAAGAACCAGAGGAGGAAAACGAGGGCGGATGGATATCCAAGTGCTAGAGTGCGGCGGTGAGTGGACTGGCCTGTGGACTACTGGACGTTACTGGACGGGGATCGACCCCCCTGGAGATTACTCACAGCTTAGCTCGGCCGACTACTTACCAACGCTGGACTAACTGCTACCACTCCAACGCTCGTTTTGTCACTAACACATCCCGGGAATTGCAACATCTGACTGCGGATTGCAACACCTCTTGTAAGTCGTCCTGCCTGTCTCGAGGTTCAATACTCCGGGAACTAAAACTTTAGTCAACTTGAAACGGGACAGACAACCTACTGGTCGACACTGAACCCCGGAAATCTCGTGGCCCCCCCAGTGTCTCTGATCTGAAATAACTCCGAATGGGTTGCTGCTGGATGCTGGTGGGGGGGAACGAGGGAGGGAGCTGACACGGTGTGTTTCTTAAGCACCGAGACAAAGCAGCACCCACCACCCACCATCCAACACGAGACAACGAGACTTCCGGGCCGGGCATGAGGCCGAGGTAGCGAAGAGAGAGAGCACCTGCCATCTTCTGCAGCAGCCTGCATCGCTGATGAGGTCGGGGTTGAAGTGCCGGTCGGCCTGCTGCTTTTGTTACCATTGATTTCTCTTGACTAGAATGTGTGATTAACATGCCTTGGCGGACAGTGCAGTGCATGCTGCTGTAATAGATAGACAGGCTGTTGGTGTTAATGCCAGCCAGCAGCGCCTGGTCTGTCGGTCACTTGCTGAATGGGGGAAGAGCTAGACCTAGTCGCAGTCGCGCACTGTTGCATGTCCTCTTAAGCGCTGGCCTGCTGGCCTGCTGGCTGCTCGCCTTTTGGTTCATCCCTCCTCTTTCCTCAGTCTTCTTCTTCCGTCGTTGCAGTTGCATACCATTGTCGTGCATTAGCTCCCACGGTGGAGCCAGGCCGATAGTCCAGTCAGTCAATCCCAGTGCAGGCCAGACCGTCGGCAAACTCTGCGATCTCGGTGCACCTGGCTCGAGCTGGGGCCGCAGCGAGACCATCACGCGGCAAGCAAGGCTATCTGGGCACTGGGAGCGATAGTCCCATGCTTTCTACCCTGCCTCCCTGCCCCTCGTCGAGTGAGAGCAGCGATGGGACGGACCATCGTGGGTTGACACCTAGCGAGACAGTATGCGCACCCGGCGGCACTAACTGTAGTCGGATTTACGTCACGCTTTGCTTAACCCAATCCAGTCCGCCCTTTATCTCCGTCGCAGATCAAATCAAACTCGCTCAAACCATGGCCATGGCCATGGGGGGCATGGGTGTGCTATCAACAGACATGCGTACTGTACACCAGCCCGGCCTGTATCAGCGGCGGGCGACCTGACCAGGGAAGAGTAACGAGCAAAAAAGGGGAAGAAAAAAGGCTGCACTCTGGACCCAGAACACGACCAACCTACTTCCAGCCCGTTCCAAGTATCGTGCACACTCTGACCGATCTATATAATTGGCGCTTGCCCTACACCTCTGCAAAGCTTTTCTCTCTCTTTCCTTTTCTTCAGTGTAAGTGACGACTTGGGAAACATTTCTGTACTCGAAGCGAGAGAGAGAAAGCAAGAAACGAGAAAGACAAAAGAGCCAGAAGAGACGATCGTCTGTGTATTTGTTGTTGTATTGTTGTGTATGCAAGCAAGCGTGCATGCCTGTGTATTTTCGGTGATACAGACAGAGGACAGCAGCAGCAAAGACTAACGGCAGCTCACCATCTTCAACAACCACGCCACCTGCCTCATCTCGATCCCCGGTGTTCTATCGGCATCGAATCGTGCAGTGTTCCGTGGAAAGCAGCAGGAAAAGGACATAACAAGACAGACAGACGCCTGCACACGTTTTCTTTTTCATTCGTCGTCGGCTCGACTGTACATACTTATTGTTATATCTATTCACCTGTTCGCCTCACTCTAGTCAGTGCAGGTCATCGGCTCTTTTGCTGCATCACCTGAAAAAAGAAAAAAAACAGTCTTCGCTCCTCGAAGTTCTAACATTCTAGCCACTTCGCTCGTCCCCGTCCCCTCCATCTCGGGTTTTGACAAAAGAGCGAGCCAGGAATCCGAAAGAATTCCCCAATTGAGAAACCAACTTCCAATCAGGTGTTATTCTCGTTGCCATTCCACAGCGCTCCGGACCCCGTTCTTCGCGCTACGGCAGAACATCAAAAAAGAAACCCACACCCACGACAACGAGCAAGTTGAGTTGAGAAGAACGACAAGAAGGAAACAACCAGAAGACCAAGTCAAATCTCCAGGAAACAGAAAAACCATCAACAAGACCAACAAGAAAGACTTCCATGTCTTTAGCCCAACATCTCACAGCACTCGAAGGCATCGACCGAGAGGAGCCCCTCGACGTCCAGTCCCAAATTGCCGTGGAAGATGAAGACCTCGAGGAGTGCGGCAGCAAGGTAGGTGGCACCTGGCGCCGCGGCAGCTTCGACGCCTTTGCGCCCCCGGAGACCACCGCCCTGCTGGCCCTGGACCCAAATACCCCGCATGTCGCCGCCTACAACATCTCGACGGCCAGACGTATCGGTAAGTTTCCACAAGACACCACCTGCCCTACACCCCACCCCCTGTCCCTACACTGCATACATGAGAGATCGCATTGATGTAAAAATACACACGCGCGCGCCCTCGAAAGCTAGCAAGTGTCAGGTCGGATCATCATGGCAATGCACATTGCACCCACGCGACGCCATGATGGAACAAGACAGGTTCGACATTCCCCAAGAGAGAAAAGTCAAATGATGGCTAACACCCCCTGCGCGCACCCTTACAGCCCAAGTCATCTTCGCCATCGTCGCCTGCTGTTTCGCCTCGGGCATCGTCTTCGGCTTCGCCTCGCTCAAGCCCATCCTGATCGCCGAGGGCGTCTACGGCGAGCTATGCTACCCGACTGATGAGCAGGTTGGCGGCATTTCGACCAAGAGGAGCGCCGAGGAAGTTCCCTGCCCCGAGCAGGACCTGCGCCTCAACCTCTTCTTCATCGCCGCCTCCATCACCTGCAACATGTCGTCTCTCCTGGCCGGCGCCGTCCTCGACCGCTACGGCCGCCGCTGCTGCTACACCGCGTCCGCCGTCTTCATGGCTATCGGCTGCATCCTGATGGGCTACGCCTTCAAGATCCCCGAGTTCGACGGCTACCTGGTCGGCAACGTCTTCCTCGCCCTCGGCGGCACTTTTCTGTTTGTGCCCAGCTACCAGCTCGCGAACGCGTTCCCCAAGTACTCCGGTCTGATCGTCGCCGTCATCACGGGCGCCTTTGACGCCTCCGCCGCCATCTTCCTCTTCTACCGCCTCGCCTGGGAAGCGTCGGGCGGCTCCTTCGAGCCCTCGCAGTTCTTCTTCCTGTACCTCATCGTGCCCTTTGGCGTTCTGGTGGGCGAGTACACCCTTATGCCCGCGGGCCCCTACCACTCGACCCCGCAACTGGAGCAAAAGCTCGAAAAGTTCCAGGACCCCATGCGCGACGTCCACGAGTCGGACGAGGACATGAGCGACGGCGAGCTGTACCGCGTCCGCAGCCTGCGCGCGGACCGCCGGCGCGCCAAGGTCGACCGCATCGAGGATATCTTTGGCGACCGCGAGGAGCGCGAGGAGCGCGCGCAGCAGGTCGAGGAACGCCACGCCGCGAGCGGCATCTGGGGCGTCCTGCACGGCCTGCCCGCGCACCGGCAGATGCTGACGCCCTGGTTCGTCTTGATCCTGCTGCTCACGGTCCTCCAGATGCTGCGCATGAACTACTTCATCGCGACCATCCGCTCCCAGTACCGCTTCATGCTCGGCTCCGACGACGTCGCCGAGGAGATCAACCACTTCTTCGACATTGCGCTGCCCATCGGCGGCATCGCCGCCACGCCCTTCATCGGCCTACTGCTCAACAACATGAGCGTCGCCACCATGCTGCTCGTCCTCAGCGGCTACATCGCCGTCATCGGCGTCCTCAACTGCCTGCCCTTCGTCTGGGCCGGCTACGCGACCGTCATCTGTTTTGTGCTGTTCCGCCCGCTGTACTATTCGGCCGTGAGCGACTACGCCACCAAGGTGTTTGGGTTCGCCACGTTCGGCCGCATCTACGGCATGCTGACCTGTCTGTCGGGCGTCGTCAACTTCTCGCAGAGCGGCATCGACGCGCTCACCCATGGACCCTTACACGGCGACCCTACCCCAGTGAACATCTTCATGGGCGTGCTCGGCAGCATGATTGCCTTCGTGCTGGCGGCGTTCGTGTTCATTCGCAGCCGGCAGTACGAGGCTTCGCTCGTCGTGCCCGAAGAGGAGCCCAGTCGGTTCCCGGATCAGCGCCTCCCCCTGATCCGCGAGTTGACAGCGGAGTACGGAAGTATTCCCGGTCGGATGCCTGCTATCCCGCGCAGCGACTAAAGGGCTTCTCGGGGAAAGGGGAAGTTGCTTCCTCACAATGGACTCTACGGGAGTCAAGCATAGAGAAAAAAGAAAAAGAGACGAGAAAAAGATAGACCAGCGAACGAAAGACCTGATTTTCGAGGCGCTGGCAGGCATGGATGGTGTTATTGGCGTTTTTACTTTTACTTACGAGTATGATCTCATGACGGAAATGGTTTCTGTAAGGCGTTCATGGTGTTTTTAAACTGGAGGGGAACGACAGAGACTTTATGCTATGTCACGAACGACGAATTGCATGATGAGAATGATGCAAAAAGAGATAATAAATCAAAATAAAAACTGTCCAAACATCCAAAGAGTCATCAACTGCCTCTCATGAAATCGTGTGCTACTTGGTTGCTAAGCATTCCAATGTGCTTGAGGGGGGTTTCACTTGCACGCATGCACATGGGTAGCCCGAAGCGACTTACACTGGAATAGCTTCATGTCATTACCGGCGCGCGCCAACATTGAGGGCGTGGGGACGGACCGTTCCGCATGGCGTCCCCCTTCGTGGATGTCGGCCATTTCAAATGTATGCAGGCCGGGTGAGATGTCTCACTTCGTCCGGCGGTCTGACCTGACGAAACCTATCGGGGAAAAGGAGTGTTACACCAACGAGAGCCGGCTTGCCGCATGGGGTGTGAGTGGGTAGATAAGCCCGTTTCTCGCATAATGGTCCAGACTTAGACATGGCGACGTGGATAGTCACCAGTCTACGTATCAGCAAGCATGCCTACAGGTAACCATATTCTGCACGAAGATGTCGCCAACATCACACACTTCAATCCAACAACACCGCTCCTGACCAAGCTCGAACTCCAACATAACAAAAGCGAGATACAATGCTTTCTGCTCGAATTGAAAATGCTATACGGATGCTGTAGCTACGTATAAAGAATATACAACTTTCGACTTGTTGACGCCGGCCATAGTACTCAAGGCAGAGAAAACAAAAGCGACTAAGTGAATGAGTGTGTCGAAGTGAAGAGTATGCGTGTGAGAGAGCGCGAGCGCAATCGAAGAAAAGAAACTTTCGTTCTGCGTCGTTGCCAAGCCTGAACAGAACCCCGCCACGCCACCATATTGCCATACCATCGCTGCCAAGGTTCTCTCGTGTAAGTGCTATACCAAGCAAGCGAACGTGTCCACGAAGAAACATCTGCCATCCCCCTGAACGAAATCCCAATATCACCATTCCGGGATCTTGCTAAAGTTGGTGAGAAGCCCCCCTGAAATCAGACTTAGGCTTCCTCCCCATCCGCCCCCGGCGTCGCATACACCACAGTCCCCACCCCGAACCTTCTCTTCCCCGCCTTCCACACCTCCACCAGCCCCAAATAAACCAGCACACAACCCAGCACCACTCCCCACTCCCGCCCGATCGCCTCGTGCTTGAACACCAGCCGGTTCACCACCGGCAAGTACACGACCGGGAACGTGATGACGAACCCCGCCATGACGGCCCCAAACAGGAACCGGTTCCGGTACACCGTCCGGAACACCACGAACGGCCCCTTGCCGTAGATCTCCGGGTTCATCGCGAACAGCGACCGCGTAAAGTGCTTCACCTCCCACGCCGTCACCAGCAACAAGAAACTCAGCGTGGCGAACGTAGTCGCGCGCGCCTTGAACACGGCGTCGCACCCCTCGCTCCAGTCCGAGTTGCACCCGTATCCCAACGCCGCGGGCCGCGGGTCCCCGCTGAGCCCGTACGCGACCGCCGTGAAGGACGCGAGACATAAGGCGCCCATGAAAAAGCCGTACGCCATCTTGTCCGCGATAATCTCCCAGGTGAACACGCCCACCCTTAGATCGTGCGGCGGGCGGATCATGATATCCGGCTGCGCCTCCTCGAGCCCCAGCCCGAGCGCGAGGAAGGACGACGTGATCAAATTAGCCCAGAGGATTTCGATAGGCGACAGCGGAAAAATAGACTCGCCCTGCTCGTCCTTGAACGATAGACCAATCAGCAATAAGAACACCTGCGCGATGTTGGACACAAGCAGGTGCAGCAGGAACTTCTGGATGTTGTCGAACAGGCGCCGCCCCTCCTCGACCGCCGTCACGATCGACGCGAAGTTGTCATCGGTCAAAACCATGTCGGCCGCCTCCTTGGCCACGTCGCTGCCGTTGAGGCCCATGGCAATGCCCACGTCCGACTTTTTGAGGGCCGGCGAGTCGTTGACGCCGTCGCCCGTCATGACGCAGAAGGCGCCGCGGCGGTGCATGGCCTCGACCATGCGGACCTTGGTCGCGGGGCTGCATCTCGCCAAGACCAGCGGAAGGCTTGCCAGTGCGTCAATCTCCGAGTCGCTGAGAGCATCGAAGGTGCTGGCGGGCATGGTGGCGTTGACTGCTTCCGCGGCCGTGAGGTGCTTGCCGAGAATGCCGACTTCGTGGGCAATGGCCGTAGCCGTCTTGATATGGTCGCCCGTCAACATGTGCACCGAGATGCCGGCCCGCTTGCACTTTTTCACAGCGCCGGCCGTCTCGATGCGAGGAGGGTCGTAGAGACCGGCCAAGCCGAGTGGCGTCAGATCACTCTCGGCAAAGTCACGCTCCTTGACGACTTCATCCGAAAGGGGCGTGGTTCTGTGCGCAATACAAAGGACGCGGAGACCTTCAGCGGCCAGCGATTCCGCCTTGGCCGTAAGTTCCGCCTTTTCCTCGTCATTCACATTAAGACGAGGAAGGAGTGCCTCGAGGGCCCCCTTGGTGTAAATATTGACCGTCTGGCCATGCGCCTGTCCGTAGACGACGCTCATGCGCTTGCACGACGAGTCGAAGGGGAATTCGGCCAGGATGGAAGACGCTTTGGCGTGCGAGACGGTCACTTTGCTCAAGCCGAAACGCATGGCGAACACGTTGAGGGCAATCTCGGTCGGCTCTCCCACGGCGGTCCAGGAGGCGGGCGCCGACGTGGAGATGGTGGAGGTTTCGCCTCCATCATCAGTGGCACCCGCTGACTTGCAGTCAGTGACAGTAGAGTTGTTGCAGAGCGAAATGCATTCGACGAAAGTCCTTGCGTCCGCAGGCAGTCGCGAGACGGACGAAGAAGGTCGTGGGGTTTCCTCCTTACAGGGGCCCCAGACGACGGTACCACTGGAGGGATCGAACGAGTGAGTGCAGTCATTCACGGTAGCGCTGAGGCCGCCGCGAAGCCAGATCTTCCTGGTGATCATCTTGCCCTGGGTGAGGGTGCCGGTCTTGTCGGAGCAGATGTTGGTGACGCCACCGACGGCCTCCAGCGCCGAGAGCTTGCGGACGATGACGTTGCCCTTGGCCATGGCCTTGGTCCCGACGGCCATACTGATAGTGAGCACCGCGATGAGGGACTCGGGGATGACGGCGACGCCGACGCAGATGCCGTAGATGAGCACCTCGTCGTCGACCTGCCAGAGGCTGACGGAGAAGACGATGATGGCCAGGAGGACGGCGAGGCCGAACAGGAGCAGCGCAAACTTGCTGAGCTTCACCTGCAGGGGGTGCCTTCGAGTCCGAGAACGCTGCGGAGGCCGTTTTTGAATCGGTTCAGCAGGCGGGCGGGACCGGACAGACCGGTCTTGGCCTTGGGGTTGGCGCGGAGCATCTCGGCGATCTTGCCGACCTCGGTATGCATGCCGGTCGCGACGACGACACCTCGTCCGCGGCCGCGCGTGACGGTGCTGGCCGAGTAGAGCATGTTGATGCGATCGCCCAGGGGGACGTCGGCTTCCGCGAGGATGGCCTCGGGGTGCTTGCTGATGGACAGGGACTCTCCGGTGAGGAGAGCCTCGTCCGTGGAGAGGTTCAAGCCGTCAATGAGGCGCAGGTCCGCGGGGACGATATCGCCGACATTGAGGACGACGACATCTCCCCGGACAAGCTCCTCAGCCTTGATCGATTCGATCTGCTGCTGACGGATGACTTTGCAGGTGGGAGCTGACAAGGCATAGAGAGACTGGATAGTCTGCTCCGCACGGTAGTCTTGGATGAGTCTGGGCACTCGTCATCATTAGCGCGAGTCATTGTTTGTGAAAGGGGAAAGGAGGGAGATAAAGTAAAAACTGACCCGACGACAATGTTGAGCAGAATGACCGCTGCGATGACACCGCCCTCGATGAAGTCGCTAATGGCAAAGGACAGTGCCATGACGATGAAGAGTACTACAGTCAAGCTGTTGGAGACCTGTCTCAGGAGAATCTCCCACACGGATAGCCCTTTAGCTCCCTTAACCGAGTTCGGCCCATCTTGGCCCAGGCGGGCAGCCGCTTCGGCGCCGGTGAGCCCATAGCCGAAGCTGGTGCCGAAGGCCGGCTCCAACTCGGCGAGAGGGAGGGTGTGGGGATGAGAGACGGCATTCAAGGGCTGGAAGTTGCCGGGTCCGGTAGTGTCGCTGATGGAGACGGAGCACTTCTCTGTCTGTGGGGGCGACGACGGGCCGGTTAGGTGCTGGTGGCGGCGGCTCGGGTCCCGGGTGTTTAGGGTTGCTGGGTCGCGCTGGCTAGGGGGACCAGCGGGAGAGGACGTGGCATTGGGTAAACCACATATAGGAGGTTCAGTCGACTCCTCGACAATGATTTGGTCGGTTTCACCCATTCACGTATGACTGCAACAGGGCGTGATGCCTGTGTACTCGATACTTATATCCTAGAGGAAGGATTTCTTGATAAAGCAGAAGTAAGAGAGTGAGAGAGGCAAGACGAGTAAGAGGGAAGAATAGAGAGAGTGAGAGGGAAACGGGATAAGCCTGATTTGAGGATCCGATCCGGGGACGGCTAGATATAGTGGCAACCCCCGCCGATTTGGACCGTCCATCAGGTGGCTAGCTGCCAATGTGATGCCAAGGGACGTCGTCCCATGTATCTTTCGGTTGCTGGTTCTGGCATGCTATACTTGTTTCGTTAGTGGGAGAAGAAGGGAGGGAAGCAGAAAAGCGGCGAGATGGAACGATCCCATTGGGCTGCGTCATCAGCAAGCCCATGCGGCTTGCGATGGGTACTGCAGGGGAGAGGAGGGTGATGGGTAAGGTAGGTACACACTTTACTGACCACGGCGGCGAACCAGCTTGCCAGGAGGAGGCGACGGTCAAGCTTCCAAGCCTGCCAAGCGGCGCTAGAACCTCCGCGGTTTCTTGGAGAGGCGCAAGACCAGGTGGGATGCCAGTCGTGGTCAAGACGTCGTCAAGCTCGCGCGCTCAGTTACTCCATGATGATGCGGTGAATTCAATCGGGAGATAGTGAGGCGGCATAGGAGAGATCATTGACGATATTAGAGATCGGGGAAGATAGAGATGCAGCGAACGTGCAGTGAAATTAATGTTGATGGAACTTCCCAATATCTGACTCGATGGGCCAACTTTGGGTCGTCTTGGACCTCTTCATGCATCTCTTCGAGGGAAAGTGGTGGATTGGTAGCTCTTGCCTCAACCTGTTTATGGTTACATGCCCAAGCTTTGTGCTAGACTCGAAATCGTCGTCCATCCGTTCATTGAAGTTGAAGCTGGGCGACATGCTTGGCCTACAGCCGGGGCCCGAGTCTGGACGATTGATCAGATGGTGGTTCGATAACGGAAATAACTTAAAAGCCCGATAAGACACAGCAGCTGGAGCGGTAGCTGCAACAGTCAGTGCCTTATGTACTGTAGCGGCTGCTGTAGCGATTGATGCCTCCCCCATTCCCCCATTCCCCCATTCCCCGTCGCTGGCTCCCCAACCCACCGCTAAAACCGAACCCTTTTTTCACCTTGGACACCTTCGTCCCAACACTGAACCCGTTCACAGCGCTCGCGGCAATCGGCACATGCACCGCCGGGCTGAATCGCTAAGGTGCATGTTTTGTCCCTCATCAAACTCATAGGAGTCAGTCGCTCGGTCCATTCCCGTAATACTTCCACTTCCACTTCCACGTCTGTTTTCTGCTGTTTGCAGTTCTGCCAACGCTTGCTGGGTGGCTATGCCCAGGGCCATCCCCGTATTCCAGCCCCCCGCACTTCCCACAGACTTGGCCGACGAGGGCGATCCACTGCGGCGCCGCTTGGCGGCTCACCTCTCTTCCTTTTTTGCCCCGGCCCTAATTTCCTCTTTCGTTTTCCGCCAATGTCGCGTGCCGACAAACAGAGGCCAACGATCCGTTGATGACAGAGTCTCGTCATTTTATCAACTGTGGATTCGTGTTCTTGGAAGTGAGAGATGCACACTTGCCAGCATTGCCAAACATCGTCGTCCGCCTTGGTCCGGCTGATGAACGAGGGGAAATGTCTTGTACGGCTTCCCGGATATGGAAAATCTGACAAATCAGCCCATTACACGTTGAGAGACTCATCACGCGTGATAGGAGAGGTGCATAACCAGGTAAGTCATGTATGCATCTTCCCCAAGAATCAGTAATTGCGTGAACCCGGTGAATGTATGCATCGTCCAAGTCTACGATCGGGCCAATGATGCCCCTGACCGTTACATCGCCCGCATGATCTGGAAGAATGCTGCCTCTGCTTTCCATGTGCTTACTTTGATTACTCTCCCCATAAGGCAGATAAGGTGGTGCGAAAGCGAGCACGAATGATCGGTCGACGGCCGCGAGGCACTCCGGCAGTGGGGGCTCCTTTTGCCAGCAAACTCGGGCGTATCGGTCTTCCGCAACGGCTCCGGGGAGGCAGGCAGGCAAGTAAGCGCATGCAGACATCCCCTCCAGACTCGGAGAGTCTTGTTGAGGGATATCTCCACATGTCCATTCGACCGCAAATGGAAGGTCCAGACCCAAACCGTGCATAGGCGAGGGCGTCTCGTGCAGTAGACTGCTGCTGGATGATAAGCCAGTGAGACGCGAGAAAGCCCTTGCTTCCAAGGCTTGGTTTCTGTCTTGGTCAGCCATGGCAGTCTGGTCTTGATTGGACGGTCGGGTGGGAACATCTTACAGTTGTAGGTGACATCTCGGTGTATGACCGAGGATTCTCCTGACTGACGTCTCAATATCCGCATTCTTGTGACTTACGTACATCAATACATGTGAAGTAGGAAGAACTGCTCGACCACGTCCAGCAAGCATCATCAGTGCCAGTAGGGGCCATTCAAGTAACGTGTAGGTATAGTTCCTAGCCTCATCCAACTTAAGTATGGATGTTAAGCACCGTTGTTGCTACCGCCAGGGCTTATCTATGTATGCGCATGTAAGAAGTACATGTCCTAAGCCAGCGATGTCTATGCCTCCGCCTCATAAACCTTAACCCCCCTAAACCAAGTCTCCCGCACCCTAGCCTCCAGCAACTTCTCCGCCTCCCACTCCATCTCCACCACCGCCAAGTCCGCCGACAGCCCCTTCTCCAGCCGGCCCGCCCACCGGTCCATGAAGCAACTGTACGCCGACCCCGCCGTCGCCGCGGTCACCGCCGCCGCCAGCTCGAGCGCAAACTGCGGATTCATCATCCTCACCGCGTCTTTATCCCCATCCTCTTCCGTCACGGCCGGATCCCGCGCCGACCGCCTCGTCGCCGCCGTGTAAATATTCTTCAACGCCGCATGCGGCGCCGTCGGCGCATCGCAGCCCAAGGCTAGGACCGCCCCGCCCTCGGCGAACTCCTTGTACGCGAACGCGCGCCCGCACCGCTCCTCACCCAGCAGCCGCGGCCACGCCTTGAGGATCGCCGGGTCCGCGTGCACGGGCTGGACTGACGCCGTGATGCCGAGCTTGCCCAGTCGTGCCGCGTCCTCCGGGCTGGTCATTTCCAGGTGCTCGATGCGGTGCCGTTTGTCGGCGTTGGGGGTCGCGGCCTGCTTGAGGGCGTCGATGGCGGTGCGCACCGCCAAGTCGCCGATGGCGTGCAGGGCGCACTGCAGGCCGGCTTGGTCAGCCTTCCGAACGACGGGGACGATGTCTTCGATCGTCCATAAGAGCTCGCTGTTGGTTCCAGTAGAGGAGTACGGTTCCGTCAGCGCCGCGGTGCACGCGTCGACGATCCCATCACAAATAATCTTGATGCCCGCGATGCGGAAGTCGGACTCGCCTTTAAACTCCCGCCACAGCTTAACGGCGCGGTCCACCTGCGCGAGGTTTTCCGCTTCCGTCGCGCGCGGCGTGATGAGCCAGTGCGCCGCGAGCCGGATGGGCAGCTTCCCCTTCTGTAGTTTCCGCAGCACCCGCACCGCCTCCAGCATGTTCTCGTCGAACGCCATGTCCACGGCGCCCGTGTACCCCTCGCTGGTGTAGGACGCGATGGCACCCTGCAGTGCCGAGAGCTTCTCCTCCATCGAGGCGACCTTGGCGAGGTGCGGCCAGACCACGAGCATGACGGCCGACTCGGCCAAGACGCCGGTCGGATTCCCTGAGGCGTCTCGGTGGATCTTGCCGCCTTGGGGATCCGGCATGTCCTGCAAGCCCATCTCCTTCACGGCCGCCGTATTGCACCAAGTCGAGTGCAGACTCTTCTCATCAATGTAGATGGGCCGAGGATCCAGATCGTCCAGCAAACCCGTCGACGCCTCCTCCCCTTCCGTCAACATGGCATACATCCACCCCTTGCAGCAAATCCGCGGCACCTCCGGGTTCTCCCGAGCGTACCGCTTGATCGTATCCCGAATCTCTTGCAGATTTTTGCAGTCATCGAGTGCCACGTTCTGCAGCGACTGGCCGAGGCGCAGGAGGTGCATGTGGCCCTCGACGAAGCCCGGCAGCACCACGCGGCCCTGCATGTCGTGCCGCACAGCCCCCGCGGCCTCGGCCCGTGCGACTTCGGGGTCGGTAAGCGACCCGACGTGCGCGATGGTTCCAGTAGCATCGATCACGAGGCACTCGGTGAAGGCATGGGCACGGCCGTTGGTGCCTTGGCTCGTGAAGAAGCGGCCGTTGTGGAGTACGGCCGATACTGGTGAGAGGCCCATCCTTGGCTGGGCTCGTATTCTCTAGGAAAGGGACTTGACCACGTTAAGTAGTCGGTAAAGGACAAATGTAAACGAAAACGTTAATAGAACGACAATGTCTAACGCGCGTACAGGCTATTGGCGTGTATCGGAATCTATGGTCTATGATCTGCTTCTTTTCGAATTGGTTGGAGAGAAGCAGGTCAGGTAAAAATAGTAGGCAGGCAAGTTTCCTGGAGACGCCAAGTCCGATCGCGGCTGTCGCCGTTTTGACCAATGCAGCACCAGCATCTCAGGCCTCTTTGACGACATGACCCGACATGAGTAAGTGATTGTGATGGTAGCTAATTATAATCGGCATTGGCGTGACACTATCCACGCACGTTCCCGACTACTACTGACTTGAGCACTGGGCACTGATTTAGGTATTAGGCTGTAAGATTGATGCGGCGATACGTGTTGGCTCACAGTCACGGTTACACTGACAGACCGGACGTCAACAGCTTTTATTTTCAGGTGGGTTTAGCGCTCCCACCCCCCCCACTGTAAGGCACCCCAGCCAACAGACAGGCAACCACATCTTCGTCTTCGAAGCAAAAAGGCAACATAATGTACCAAGCTCTCATCCATCGATTTTTTAGACATGACCTCAGACGGAATCTTTAGATTCCTCATTTTGGACCCATTGACATCGTCGCAGAACTAGGTGCACGTCCCGTACGTCGCCTGGCAGCCAGTCGCACAATGCTCCGTCGTAGTCCCGCACCATCCCCTGTAGCGAAGTCAGATCAAATCAGCCAATTGTCCATACATCCACTTCAACCCCATCACCGTAATCTACTAATATGAAAGCAAGAGCGAGTACGAAACACCCGGTATAGACAGAGAGCGCGGGGGAGATAAGAAAAGAGAAAGGAAAACTCACGCAGCCGAGCAACAATCCGACCCCGGGCACTTATACCCGTACTTGCCCGCCTCGACCGTGCCGCACGTCCCGTCGACGGAAATCGTGGTCCCGGGGACGGGGTCGCGGCACGCCGCCGCGCCGCCCAGCGAGAACTCGCCCTGGCAGCCCGCCGAGCTGAGGCAGTACGCGTCCTCGGCGCCGCAGTAGCCGCTGCTCGAGCAGCACGCCTTCTCCTCGAAGCACGTGTAGCCCTTGCCCTCGCCGGCCTTCTCCATGCCGCAGGTGCCGTCGGGGCTCACCTCGGCGAGGGCCGCGGTCGCGAGGAAGGCCAGGACGATCTGGGGAAGCATGATGGGCGAAAGAATGAAGATGAAGATGAAGATGATCGGGGGTGATGTTGTTAGATGTTGTGGCTATGGCAACATTCAATTATGCAATTGGACTAGAGGGGTTCGACCTGGTGTTCTAACCACTCATTTGTGCCCATCATGGCGATTGGGTCGTGTCCTTTATACCACGAGCCAGGCTCGACAGCCATGACTTCTCCCCCAACGCGTCCCTTCAATGCCCTCACTCAATCTCCCGATGTCGTATTACCACTTGGAGTAGATCGTCATCGATGTTGGAGCTCGATATTGTCCTGCAGAAGAGAAATCTGCACCGTCGTGATTTTCCGTCCTCTGGCGGTTCTTCGCTTGATTTAGCCGAGCGGCTCCTTAATATCCAGAACCCAAGCGACGGACGGGTGAATTGATGAAGGTAATGTTCCATTGGAGCATGTAACCCAAGTCTTCGTTTAGTATGCGCCATGGCAATAATAGTAACAGACGAAACTTTCCTTCATTACATGCGTATTACATGCGTCTTCTCCATCCAGTGGCTACATGCGCCAATGGCGGCCATCAGCTGGCCGGCCGAGTAATCGATGAAATCTCCAAATCACTCGTGCAGCTTTTCGGTATGCGCTGAGGGGCTGTTGGATATGACCCCGAATGACCTTCTGTATTCGAGATGGATCGCCCTTTTGAATCTCCTTCCTCTTCAACCACATGACTTAGCTTGTATGAGGGCTTGGTCTCCACCAGCATGGCAATGATGATAGCATAATTGGTCAATGGACTGGCTGGGTAGGAAACGGCGTGGTTCATGACCGTACTTGACATAACATAGTTACTCAGAGCGGGTTTAAGCTCGATCATTGGTGCCTAAGTAGTCTAGAATATCAACATGCATTACGATTACAGGCTAGGGGTATCACCTATCACTCTAATATCAGCCATTGGCAACGCCAGATATATGCCATAAACGTAATCTAGTACAAGACAGCAAGTCCCATCACCAAGCCATCAACAACCACGTACCTCCTCCTTCCCGCATCATTGATCCTCCTCTCCGCCTTAGCTCACGCATCCCGCCTCACCGGCGCCGTCCGCCAATTGTAGCTATACACCCCCGGAAACAGCCCGACCCCGCGCATCTCGTCCATGGCCGTACAATTAAACCCCATGTCCGTCGATGTAACCTCAAAACGCTCAGTCACGCGCCCGTGCTTCCGGATGTCGATCGGGGATCCAATGGCCTGATCTTCGTGCCAAAAGGTCGCAAAGTTGCCGCCGCCGCGGCCCCAGAAGGCGAACAGGAAGTCCTCGAAGAAGTTGTTGGTGATGTTTTCCTCCAGGACCACCGTCTCGAAGTCCGCCATGCACCGGTCGTGTCGCGAGTTGGTGTGGTGCCAGTCCTCCTCGAGGCCGCCCGTCCTGCAGCAGCCGTCGACCCACTCGTCGTGACCGTGGCTATTGACGCCGCCCTCGCCGCCCCGTCCCTGCTGCCCCCCGATCGCGGTGCGCCGTGTCCGGGTGCAGGTACATGCGCGGCAGGTCGCGCAGCACCAACGTCCTCGTCGTGGGCGCGGCACAGTCGAACTAGGAGTTATTGACGAAGTCGGGCGCGAACCGCGCAAAGTCCGAACAGCCCTGCAGGTCGAGACTGCCGACGCGGTAAGGGCGGAAGGGCGCGGACAGGCTGCTGTTGCGGACGACGAGCTCGTCGACGTAGGCCGGGCCGCCGCCGAGCCAGAGCTTGCGCACGCCGGACACCTGTGCGCGCCCGACGCGCGTGAAGGGATTGACCAAGACGGCCGCGTCGCCGTCCAGGGGCTAGGTTCAGGCGCTCTGTGTAGTTGTTGCGCAGGGCGATGCCCATGTTGTCCGCGTTGCCGTCGTTCTCGGGCCTCCTGGGGACCGACGCGGGGTCGGTGCGGTAGCCGCTGACTGTGAGCAGTTCGACGTTTTGCGTATTGGCGCCATCGTCGAGCAGCGATGCGTGACCCAGGTCCGAGAGGCCGGTGTTGCGGACCTCGACGGTGCTGGCGGCGAAGGGAGGGGGTGTAGCGCTTGTGCGAGAGCACGTTGAGGCGGGGCAGATCGACGGCGTGGAACTCGGAAAGCTTGGCCAGCTCGGACAGGTCGATGCTGGACCCGGCGGGTAAGTCCTCGAGGACTACCTTGCCGCCAGTAGGCGTTCCATAGCGGTCCCCCATCTGCAAGAGGTTCTTGAAATCGACAGTCTGCAGCTTGGGCATGTCGCGTAGAATGAGATCGCCGTAGATGTCCCATATGCCCTCGTGGCGGAGCGCCGTCACTTGCGACCCGTCCTCACAACGCAGGGAGCCTTCAATAACGTCGATACCGTCGAGGGAGATGTCGCCGGTGGCGTCACTGGCCAGGACCACATCTTGGTCGATGACCTGGCAGCCCTTCTCGCCCACCGTGGTGTTGAAGTCGGCTTGCGAGTGGATGGTGAGCGAGTCGCAATGCACCG
Source organism: Apiospora hydei (assembly GCF_038363865.1). Classification (NCBI taxonomy): domain Eukaryota; kingdom Fungi; phylum Ascomycota; class Sordariomycetes; order Amphisphaeriales; family Apiosporaceae; genus Apiospora; species Apiospora hydei. Next base: position 135,757 of record NW_027117369.1, read on the forward strand.
AGTGATAGTCCGCAAGGGAGCCACCGAAAAGGAGGAACCAGGCTAGGAGCCCTTGTCCTGGCATTGGCTGCATCGTGACAATGCAATAGAGCGAGAGTATGACACTGTGGCATCACACCTGCCGTGCCGCGCCATTAAGGGCAGCTGGGCTAAGAACGCTGGATATTTGTACTTACTGCAAGGTGGAGGGTCCTTAAAGCTGCCATCATCAAATCTCCGAACCGCGCCGCGTAGCCGGAATAGCATGCGTGTGGCAGGGGTCTGGTTGACCCGCTTATGAGGACCATTCCAGGCTGCAGCAAATGCCATCAGTCCATTTCGACTGACTCTGGACTCTGGTCCCGTCCGGCGCAACCCTTGGGACTCCAGATTCTCGCCTACCGGAACATTTCTGTATCTCCCTAATATATGGCAGAATACCAGGTGGAACCGCGTGCATCATTGGGACGTATTCAAACGATTAGTCCACCTCCGGGTGTTGAAGCCTTGAATACAGACTTCTTCGCCTCTCCGATGCGAGTTAGTTGGACCACGTAGATACCCTATCGATATACCCTATCTTGAAGCCATCAGGGCGGAGAAAGCCAAGCATTAGGTCATCTTCATGTTAGGCATACCCGAGGAATGCTGTTTGGGGTTTCTACGAGTTGGGGCTTCTGTGGATACTTACGACAGCAAATTCGGTGGGAGATAACTTCGTCATTCCCTTTGTTCAAGCCGTAAGAGGCATCGCATGCTCAGGGGATGATAAATACTAACCATTCTGTCGCAAGCTGCGCTATTGGCATGATCAACCTTGTATCACCCCATATCCGGATGCTAGAAAGAAGGTATGTTCACTTATGCAAGGCACACAGAATGATTCGCAGAAGAGACTCGGGCCCATCTGGGCCGATGCAAATGACTTGAATAGAGAGTTTGTAATGAGAGTTCCGTTTACCGAATAGAATGCAAAGATTGTGTTGTGAAACACTTGAATATATCAAACCCGTCGAGTCATCCCATCAGCCTCGCTGACTTACACATTCCCGTGCGCTTCGTCAATCCCCATCCTCCCCGATGTGTCATTATTCAACAGATTCCACATATCAGGGTATTCGTTGATATCATACCACTCGTGAGGCACCTGGCCTGTGTCACTAGTGGTCATAGCATCACTTCCAATATGCAACGTTTCCAGCGGCCCTTGCAGCTCCTCCCAAGGCAGAAAACCGGCTCCGTCCATAGGAACGACCGGAACGTAACGTGGGACCGGTGAGCCATGGCTATTACTCCAATCAATAGACATGAATTTTACACCAGGTGCAGTTCCCATATTCACCCTCGGATCAAACGTGAAGTCCGGCATGGAAGGAGTCTGGGGCGAACCCAGCATCCAAGCGTCCCCGTCGCTGAATCCGTCCGTAGTAGAAAAGCTTAGACATGACCCACTCGATCCATGGGGACTCGGTCCTTGCAAATCGGCTATATCCTCCATCTTGGGCTGCTTTGTGGTGGTACCATCCGAGGAGTTTGGGATCGTTGGGAATAGTCCCGGATAATCCCGTAAAGCGCTGGCGATGTGATTCCGGAGGAGATGCGGATCCTGCTCGCTTGGCAAAGTTCCAACAGGGAGTAGGGAGTCCCGAAGACGCATAGCCAAGTGATCCGCAAGTTGATCCCACCAGGTCCCGAGAGACTCACAATCCAGTGCTGAGTTAGCGGCTGACGGCGTCCTCAGGTTGGCTTCGCGATTATCTGGCGGGATGGTCTCAGCACACCTTACTCAATGTCACGATGCATTCCAACTTACAGGCAGATTCGGGCCGGTCTAAGTGAGGAAATAGGATGGCCCATATCTCAAACCACTTCTCCTCGGCGTTCTGACACGAGCTCCGCTTCCGGCTCTTCAGCATGCTCATTTTATCCTGGCCAATTCCTTGGACTACCGGATCTCGGTAGGAATTGTCTTTCATCGGGCATGGCGTGGCCTGTCTTCTATGAGCCACGAGATCTTTGTCCTGCTTGAACGTTTCGAGGCACCGATCGCACGAGGTCTGGTAGTGACACCGGTAGATGTGCTCCTTAAGACGTGGGATCTCTAGCCATCCCCGGCTGGCGCATAGCGTGTCCCGGGAATACCGCTTCGGGTAAGCGGCGTACAGCGGACACGCAAAGGGTTGGTGGATGAGGGGCTCTGAACGGGATCTCTTTGGATCTCGGTGGCATCTGCTATCATCGTCCGGAGGCGGAGGGCGCTTGGACGTCGTGCCCGGGCAACCGGAGGTTAGGTCCAGCTTGCCCATCCCATTGGTGGAAGCTCAAGTGGCAACTAATTAGAGGGAAGACTACCACGAGTTAAAACTTGAGACCTATGACAACTAAATGAAAACACAGCCCATTTCAAGTAGCAACTTGTATGTATGCATTGAAGGTGTTCCAAGAGCCGCCGAATTCTTGAAAGAAACAACACGTATGAACCAACTTTGCTTACTTTGACGTGACAAGAGACAGCCTTGTTAGTAGAGAAGAGTTATGCCGCGCTTATTCTTCATCGAGTGTGTATTGTCCGGTTGCTTCGGAGTCGGACCGAAGATGATGACAGACGGCCGCCGATTGGGACGGATAAAGCAAGGGGCAATTTGCTGACACCCACGGACTGCATAGGATGACCTGCAACAGTTACGCCCGAGGCAGAAAAACAGTCGCAACGAAGGCAGATAAACACACGAAAAGAAGGCAACAAGAATGGAAAATGGCCAGGGCAGGCAGAATGTGGGCAACGCCGGGTAAGTAGGCTATTCACCTTGAAGGCTGAGTTTGCCGATCGGAGTGTGGCGGAGCAGGGCTAACGTGCATGCTGACGTGCGCCCGATTACTACCTGAGAGGTCTAGACTACTGGTAGTTGCAGATCAGGCTGCAGATTCTGTCTACACAGCCCCGTTATTGTGCGTCTTAGGGAAAGACATTCTAAGCCATCCTTTATCAAAAGGAGGGGTGATCACACCGCCGACTCTCCATCACGATATGGCCCCCATCTCCGTGTTCTGTACAATCATTGATATAGCTCAGCGGTTACAAATGTCGAGAAGGCTCAGTGAGGAAACTGCAGAGGAAAGTCTTTCCGAAATTACACAACCGAATAATAATCAAAGAAGGCACTTCGGTCGTCAATACTATCTTACGTTCGAGGCTAGGGATATGCCGTGGGAGGCGCACTCCCACTCACCACCGCTCCAATAACAGAGACCAATAAAGACTTGGCAAGCGACACCTCAATACATATCTGGTCACAGCCTGCTCGAGTTTGCCCGACTGATATGAGGCATGCAACAGGAAATCTAAACCCCTGTTCTCAACCACCCTCCTAGGCGTCCATTGTGCGGCTCTGGGAGCCAAGATCATTTCGGTGCAATCTGTTGACCACCCACCAATTGCTGTTATATGCTTTTCCTTGATGACTTTTGACATGATCAATAACGGTGTTGACCAAATTGAAAAGTGAGAAGGGCTCAGCCGAAAATGTCCGTCCCAGTATCCATCCCCTGGGTCGTCGGCAGTGCTTCCCATAAACACGTATTGGCTATCATACCCGGCAGTCCAAGGAGCCTCTCAATAAATATTCCAACACAACCAATTGGTTTGATTTCCCGATTTCCATCCTGCCGTGGCGCGGTCTGTCTCGACAGCCATTACAAGACGGAGGGAGCACAGACTGGAGGAAAGTCCGGAAACCCTGGCCGCTTATCACTCGTTGAGGCCAGCCATTGGTGAAATATCCAAACATTACCGACCATTCAGGAGCCCTGGCAACCACCCCTTCCTCTCCTGGACCTACCAAGCCCCTGCAAGATGTTAGCTATTCGGTCCAGTCAGGATTCGCAGTAACATCGTCTGAAGCACATGGCCCCGTGCAAGTCCCAAAGGTACTGACCTGCTTTAGCATGGCCATCATGGAGGGGGATGCCAGTCCGACACAATGGCTCTGCCCCCCAACTCCGTGCCTATCGCCGACGCAGCAAAACATGATGGTCGTCTCCGTATTTGAAATGGAATCGCCGTGGTTCCTAGCCGATGCTTTAAGACCTCAAATTCCCAAATAATTCGTCAAGGCCTAACCACCACGCTCTGGCTCTGTCCCAGGAGAACCGCCTATCGTTACCTACCTGGCGTTCGAGAGGGCAGCTGAGAATTTGGTAAGACTCATCCCCTACCGCCAAGTCGGAGGTGAGGGCGCGCGTCAGCTAATGTACTTTAATAACGCATAAGAAAGACAATCAGGACTAGAGCCTTATCGCAAGATACGTCGCCGCCAACGTTCCAGCGTTCCAAGTTGGTATCAGCGGAGAGTCACCGTTCCACTCGCAGCGACTTGTGACATCTCATTGTTCCTCTACAACGCCCATTGCCCTTGGCAAGCCGGTGGGTCCGACAATTGCCGCGTCCAGACAGCAATCCTCGACGCCGAGGACAGCAACCACGGCGCGACTAGCTTCAACAACTCGACGTACCCTACGGCACGCACCAAATAACTCGCCGTGACAATACAGATGCTTGCTTCAATGAAAGTGACAGTAGCGAAGAGTGCAGAGGCACTATGGGCGATGACTTCATCGTTACCCCTGGCCCTTGGTAGACAAGTGAAGGGACGGAATCTTCGCTTACTCCCCTTGACGCTCCTCAGTGGCACAGTCACTGGTGCGCCATCAGTAAGCGTGAATATACCTAGCACGTATATGCATCCTCTTTGCTGACTTTGCCAAGGCACCAACCATGGCCTCAAAGCTGGCCCAAGCCGCCGAGGCTGAGTCAGTCCTCTACCAAACGAGAAGTGGGTCGCTTAACCAAAGACAGACGATAACGCTTGCTGACCAGACTGCTATAGCTGAACTCAATGGCTTGATGACTGAAGGTAGCTCTCTTCTGTCACTGATCGGCGTCACATCGACCACCCTGAGATCGGTTGGAGTTATTGTCGCACTAGTCGCCATCGTAGCTCTAGGGAAAACCACTTGCTTCCCCTCTGCACGCATCGATGCCTCAGTCGGGGATACGGTACAGCGCACAACCCATATTGAGCACGATGTAGTCTCTCATAGTAGCGATATGTCTCGCAACCAAGACCTCCTGCTTTTCGACAGTTCCGTGGGGCTCAGCGACTCGGATGAGGAGACCGACGCTCTCGATCAGCTTCTCCATGACCTTTTGACGTCGTCTGGCCTCAATCACAATGCAGATTCGCATCTCACCGCCGACCATGACCAGAACCATGATGTTCATCTGACTGGGTCCCAATTCGGTCTCGATGGCCTTCCAAATATGGAAGGAAGCGTCCACATGCCTTCTTCTGGCGGCTCCGAGGCAGCGTCCTCCCGCGGATCCTCTGACGCGGGACTCGGCGGAGGACTTCGACCCGCGCAACTTGGAGAGATCCGTAGAATAACTGATAGCTACCACAACATCCACTTCGAGTATACTTGCAACGAACCAAGAGACGACGACAGTGTCTCAGTAGCGAGCATGGCCGTTCTCATCGATCGGGACGAGTCGCAAGGCTTCCATTAGGAGATCCTATCGGTAGTCTCATACTGGTTCCCAAGCATGCGAGGGGGTTGGATGAAGATCATGCCATGCTTGAGGCTTTGAAGAACCATGGAGAGAAAACATTAGAAATCGTCACATAATAGATTCCGACTTAATAGATACCCCCTTTTGAAAACAGGAATGATCTAAAGATGAGATTTCATTTCGTACTTTCGTTGCAGACGAGATGTAGAAAAGCATGGCTGACGAGAACACCCTAATTTCGGCTAACCATTTACCTTACAGACATGCAAGGACTGTATTCCCTGATATACGATGTGCTGAGACCTTTGACGTGGTCACCGAAGCAAGACCCGATTGGGGGCAAGGGGCTGGCTGACAGTTGGAGTCATGTGGGGGCAGCCCCAACGGGATACTTCCCGACTATTGGTTCTGATTGGTATATCGCAGGCGTATTACATCGAGGCCTAACTTGAGACCCGCGAGGGGCTTATCGTCTTGTGGTACCGAGGGAAAAGGACCTGGCATTGAATTGTCCACGTCAGAGGCGACGCCCCTTTATCAAGTGCTATAATTCAAAATCGAAAGACATGACTCAAAGAAGGACCTCGCAACAGACCAATAGAAGCCCGCCATTATACCAACAATGTCTACTTATCCTAGCCAGCTAAGCCATTTATGTCTGTATGTATATGAGCATCTGATCACCCGGAGACGCCGAGTACCAAACTCCCAAAAGTCCCGAAAGCGTGCTCGAAAAACATGGAACTTGATAGTGGCAGTGGTGTAGTTACTCCAAAAGGAGACCCCGCCGGAAACCTATGTAAACATACCGGAAAGTACACAAATGAGCATCTAAGTCCTTTGTCATAGGTTGTCCGAGTTCAACAACCAAACTACGCTCTTAGGTGCTCTACTAACCAGTATGTTTACTCCAGGGAAGTCGGTGGTCTGCTGAGGCCGTGGTACACCAACTGTATCAGCATTGTCGAGTTCATGTGTAGTTCGATAGGGATACCGAAAGCCTGACACTATCTCACAGGGTTAACAAGTAATAGGCCAAGAGTTAGGGCATCAGGCCGATAGTTTGTGCTTTCTGAAGACTAGCATGGTCGCTAACATTCCAAGACACACTCAATACATGGTTGAAAGTGGAAATACGCCTTAATACAAATCTGGTTTGCATTATTCTACAGCTGACACACCACAAGGCATCTTACTTCTATGCTAACCCTAGTAAACGTTTCCTTTCCATCCTCGTTCAGTTCGAACGAGCCATGGGCGCATTGCGAGTGACGTAGGCCCTGCGGGTCTGAATTCCCGTTGCTGTCGAAACATTGGAACATCAGAACATCTTTGGGGGTCATTGCACTCCAGTACCAGAAGTCCTGGCCCTCCCTGTACTTGACAGCCAAGGTCTCTCCAATATAGTCGGGGTAGATCTGCTGTACCGGGACCACGTCGTCCTCGGCAAGGGTACGGGAGTCTGCAAACGCAAGCGGATGGTCACAAACCAACACCAGCGGCTTCTAGACGTTGATGATGCGGAATCGCTTTCGCCCACTTGAAACCATATCCCAATCGTGCTTGTCTAAGTGCCTGCGTGCGCGCCCCAGTGCCCCTTTTGGCGACTGGTCGATATGGACCTTTTTCACATGGTTCGCTGGCAACTTGGTAGAGCAAGCGCGGCGGACAGTATAATCGAAGAAGACAACCGTTTCGGCGCCTTCTACATGTCTCATGATGAGATCCTCTACAAATGGCAGGTATCTTGCCTCAATGTCTGCGCTCTGGTCAAAATCGATGCCGTCATCCGTCCCTTTGGGATACGAACCAGGCATAACTGCGAAAGAGTTGACGTCGAGATCGAACCCACTCTCGAGGCCTCGACAATCCTTGATGCAGGTTTTCACTGGGTTATGCTTGTAGTTTCTGATCCCTGGGTTGTGATTGGTTTCGGCGATATATGTAGGAGCTTTTCCTCCGTCTGGCTCACTGTAGAAGTGAAGAATACGAATGAGGCGACCCGCGGCGCAAGGTCGGGCAGCTTCTTCCACGATTTCAATTCTTCTAGTTTGGAAAAAGTTGCCGGGACACCACGGTGGACTTTATATAGAAAGGGTGAAGGCTTTGTAGCAGTTTGGTAGCCTAGGAGACCGTAGTTCTGGAAGTTGGCCTTCTGCAATCGAAGCAGTCTTAGGGATATCGAAACTTATCGTGGAATTTGAAAGTGATAGTTCAACTTACCCACGGCGCGAGCGATATTTATGCAATTTTAACTTCGACAGGATGCCCATACGATCCAAGGCGAAGGCAAATCAAAATTGATCATGGCCAGACTATGTTTTCACATTTATCAGTTACGCAAGATTACGCAAAATCTTGGTGGAAGGTGTCACCCGATAAAAGTTTCTGGCCGTGATAAGAATTGCCCCGCCAAGTATTTGCAACAGGCTATCCTGCACAGCTTTCATCACCCTTCTTCCACTTGTTGTAAAGCCCGAAAACAAGACATAATCCAGCGTCAAGATGTCTGCCACGCGACAACCCCAGCTGTCCTACCATGAACGGTCTCTTCATCATCCCCACCCCGTGGCGAAGCGCCTCTTTGAGGTAGCCGAGCAGAAGAAGACGAACCTGGTCATCTCCGCGGACTTCACCAACACCGAGGAACTCCTCGCCTGCGCGGACAGTAAGTACGGCCAATCACTTCCCACGGGCTGCCATGAGCTAATGCACCACCAGAGCTTGGCCCGTATATTGCCGTATTCAAGACGCACATCGACATGATCGCCGACTTTTCCGACGAGACCGTTACCGGCCTCAAGTACTTGGCCGAAATGCACGACTTCCTCATCTTCGAAGACCGGAAACTGGTCGATATCGGCAACACCGTCCAGAAGCAGTACCACGGCGGCGCGCTGCGCCTCGCGGAGTGGGCCGACCTCGTCAACCTCAGCATCCTGAGCGGCGACGGCATCGTCGAGGCCCTGGACCAAACCATCACCGCCCCCGACTTCCCCTACAAGGGCGAGCGCGCCCTCCTGCTGTTGGCCGAGATGACCACTAAGGGCAGCCGGGCCGTCGGCGCTTACACCGAGCAGTGCGTCGAGCTGGCGACCGCCTACCCCAACTCGGTGATCGGGTTCGTCGCGACGCGCGCCCTCACGCCTCCTGCGACGGGGTCTGGGGACATGGTCGTGTTCAGCACCGGCATCAACATGTCCGCGGAGGGCGACACGCTCGGTCAGCAGTACCAGACGCCCCAGTCGGCCATTGAGCGCGGCTCCGAATTCGTGATCGCCGGTCGCGGCATCTATGCGGCTGATGATCCGGTCGCGGCGGCGAAGGCTTACAGAGCTTCTGGATGGGAGGCTTACGTACAACGAACACGGCAGGGAGATAAATCTTCCGCTGCATGAGGGAACTAAAATAGCTGGCTTCCAAAAGAGCTTTAACTACTATGACAACTAGGACTGTCATGAGTAGATTGTTTAAGATCCGTTTATATGAAACGATGATAACATTGTACAATAGCATATAATATGGCCAAAATATGGCGGGAGAAACCTGTCTATATCAAGGGAATACCCCAAAAGCGATTCGAAAAGTCGCAACATTGTCATCCGACACCTGTCGTGTCATAGTTCCGTGGCTGGACACAAGTCATGTCGGATGAATAGAGTTCGAAGAAGCATCGAGTAGCACTGACTCTAAGACCAGTGGCGTTAAAGTGAGAAGCAAAACACTGTCAAATTATCATGCCTCCGTTGGGGCTTCTCCTCCTTCCATCACGTTAAGCTTTGGTTGCTTAAGGGCTGCACGAGTTTGAGAGCTCCTTCTATCTCTCTTCCCTGCGTCTTTGGCTTTGAATGGCCTCATGCTGTCACTGTCCGGATTCAGGATAGAGGCCAAGGGGCCATGAAATAGGTTGGCGCCGGTGTCTTGGGTGTCTGGAAGCCGCGACTTTAAGTTCTCTGTAAGTAGTTTCAGCAACACATTTCCCCTCAACAGTGAATCGTTTGTTGGAGAACTCACCCCAAACGCGCCTCGTCAAGTCCATCGTGTTATATCCAATAACTCTTACAAGCCATACGAAAAGGCAATATGGCAGCAAGGCAAGCGCAGGCACGATGCTAACGCCGGTCATCAAGGTCCACCTGTCCTGGTTCATGGCGTTGTAGGCCAGGGCGACGCGGTGGGCGGGCATCTCGACCAGAACGTACATTAGCCAAAACCGTATGTACCATATTGTTCTCTGTCTCCCGGGTCCGACATCTGCCGCGTGGTCACCTGAGTTATCCGGGGCGGCAACTTGGCCTTCTCGTTTCCTGCTGCTTTTGGCCAGGTAGCTCCGGTTCAATGCCGTTTCGGACAGGCTGGGGAGTTTCCGCGATATCCCATTGGTGGTCAGCGCCAATCCCGTCAAGACGAGCGCGACGGTCGCCACAATGGCCATGCTCCCTACCAGCTGCCCGTCCGGCACCTCGCTCATGCTGAATATGCTCGCCGCGAAGCCCAGGGGCAGGAAGACGACCGTCACGTATGTAAAAAGCGGATATTCTCGTCGCTGCGCAGGCTGAGGTCGTTGCGGATCTGGTCCTGCCGGCTGACGAGGAGGTCCTTGAGCACCGTGATGTCCGCCTTGAGCCGGCGCAGGTCCCGGACCTTGCTGTTGCTGGACCCGAGCCGCTTCTTGATCTCGCCACTGTACTTGCGCTCGTCCCGCCGGGTCCAGCGCGGCCTCTCCGCGCCGCGGTCCCGCTCCCGCGAGTCCCACTTGGCTATCTCCGTCGCGATGTGCTCCAAGCGGTCTTCGACAACCTGTAGCGTCTCTTGGCACTTTTGCCAGTGCTCGCTCGACGAGAAGTAGTCTCCGCTGTCCAGCGCCACCATGGAAAACACCTCGCCACTCACGCCGAGCTCCCTCCTCACTCTGTTGTATATCTCCCTGGTGCTGTTGACTACTTTTGTCACGATTCTCTCGAACAGGTACAGCTCGAGCACCTTGCGCTGTTTCCATTCTCGGTTCTTTGACGACATGGAGCTCGAGCTGTCAAATGGCAAGTCCCACGTCTTCTCCGAGCCATCGGAAGGGACGTATTCGATAAAGTGGCAAGTCCAATAGCGATCAAAGAAGTCCCCAAAGAATCTGAATCCCATCGAGGCCTTGGTAAGATCACACGGGGTCTTGCTTGGAAAGGGCTCCCTAAATGGCTTTGTCATGCCGATCGGCTGGCTCTTGCCTGTCTCGAGGACCTGATAGAAGCTTATATGCAGCTCTGTTTCCCACGTGTTCAGGTGCGGCGTGGTGTCATCGAAGAAATACAGCTCGTAGTTTGAATGTCGGTCAAAGAACAGAGTCATCGGATCTCGCTCGACTGGAGGGCTACCCAATACACAGACGAGGGCCGTAGTTTGGCTGGCATCCGGGAGCCAGATGAATCGTTTCTTGGCCTTTTTAGGTGTGCGAGGTGACTTGAGGACTTCGTGCCACAGGTCGTCGTTCGGGATCCTGACCCCAGAGAGGATATTATGGCGACCCTGCGCTTTTGGGTTTCGTCCTTGAGAGATCTTCTTAGTCGTATCCACCACAAACGCTCCGCCGCAGTCGTCAAAGTTTACTCCGTCCGGCAGTATGTATGACTTCGCGAAGGCCTCCTTACTTGATGGACGCACGTCGTGTTGCTGAGGTACAGTATCCACAGGTGCTTTCCCCGCTAACGGGACATCGTCATGAGGTAATAGAAGATTATCCATGTATCGTTTAATCTCCTGGCGTATCCATGACCCGTTGGCCACCTGCTGTGATATCTCTTTCTGGAGTTCTTTGTATAGAAACTTTTGGCCCAGAAGAATGCGAGCCAACATAGCGTCGTCGTCGCCCAGAATTGCCGCAACTCGTTCGGGAAGAGCGGGAAAGTTCAGCCCAAAGAGTACAAACACATCGATATACCGCTTGATGATAGACCTGAGCGGTGCTCCCAGTCCAGAACTTACCAAAAGGTCTTCTAAGACTTGGACTCGAGGGTCGTCGGGAGCAGGAAGCTTTTCAGTGGACGAGTCTGGGACTGGGCGGGATGAGGAATTGGTCAAAGTGCGTATCGAGTACCAACGACGCTTAGACTTGGAAGACAGCTGAATAGGCAAATCTTGGGGAGGGCTTTCGGCTACAGTCGGATTTGAAGAACGTGTCGCGTCGTTGTCCTCGGGTTTCAAATCATCCCACCTTCCGCTTACACGGAGTACGGTAATGATTGATTCCTTTGCGGCCCCAGACTGTGGGCCAACTGCCCTTTCTGTAGACCCGGAGTCCTTGTAGATGGCCAGAACGATTTGGGCAATAAGTCGGCTATTCGAGAACCCATATGACAAGCTATCGCATAGCTCCATTCGTAGTTCTTCATCATTCCAAATTATATCTAGAATGATCGGCGATTGGAGTAGCAGCTTCTTCGCCAACTGTTCACTCAGATCCATACCTTCAAGGAGGTAAGTCATCATAAGTAAATTGGCATCGGATCCAGCGGATATGGACTTGTCCTCGAGGAAGGCAGGGTAGTTGTACAACCACTCTTCCTCCATCTCGACAATATTAGTCGAGTCTAACAAGTGGTAGAATGGTTGCCGCTTTTTATAAACTACGGGTTTCCCAAGCGGCCTGAGCAAAGGTCCTGGTATACCTGCAGTCCATTGATGGTTAGGTGACATCATCTTCTCCTGCAAGCCAACAAGTTCTTGCCATTTTTCAAAGTCTGGAATCTCCATATTTCCTCGGACAGGGGTAGCGTTAAGCATGGCGTCAGGGTTTTGACGCTTTTGAGTTTCTTCGCTGGGAATAGTGGTGATTCGGGAAGAGTAAGCCAGAAGAATATATGGTATCTCGAAGGTACAGTGGAGATGAAAGTCACGATCTTCCTCTCTGAAGAAGCAGATGGGTTTCTTCGTGGTCGCATCCAGTTGTCCGGCAAAGAGCCCATTTGGACTAGAGCTTTCCAATAACGTCGAGAGTGAACTCTTGAGAAGGTCCTGGGGTGTTCGTTTGTTTAGACTGTATCCTCTGCACCCCATAACGACCGCGAGGGCATAGCGTAAAGAATTGTCCCACTGCTCCTCGTGGTTCTCGTCATGGCGACTCTGTGACTCGATGGTATTGGCCCATAACTCGCGAGTAGGGGGCTCGTCCAAAGGAAACCCCCATTCAAGCGCGTGGAAGAGGATAGTATCACGGGCGTGGAGCAGGAATCTGGTCTCCCGACAGGATCGAGTGACTGCCAACATCCTTGTTCCGAAAATATCGTCATTCCGTGTGGTGAAGTGGCGTAACATCTCTCGCTGAACCTCACGGTAGGAGAAGATAGTTGCCGGTTTCTTGGACGCCTCATTGTTCTTGAGATAAGTCGACATGTCTGGGTGATCAGTAGCTTTGAGAGCCCGCCATATCCATACGTGATCATCCAAGCGAAATGTGGGTAGGCTTTCGCAGGCATGGGCCCAAGCGAGGGACTTGCGATGTTCTTTCTCCTTCAGCTCCGCCATCCAGTTGCAGGTCGCACCTTGGATTAAGCTCCTAGCAGTGGCTCCAAATTCTCCATCCAGCTCGGAATAGTCTTCAACCTTGATGATTTGAAACGCCGTATCAAGAAGACTGTCTTTGGGCAGCCACGTTGGACTATTGCTCCCATCAATTGGCTTGCCGCTCACCCAGTAATTGGCCCCGAATCCTTTATCAACGTCCCCATTTGCTGCTGTACGAAGCCAGTGGATATGGCCTTTGCAGATCGTTTCGATTCTATGCGTGAGGTGCTGTATGTAAGGATCCTCCTTGTGAGTATAATTACGAAGACGACCCAGTATCTCGACCAGGAATGTGAAAGCAAAGCTGTACGAGCGTAAGTTACACATCTTGGCCTGGTTTATCCGACGTGATATATATGGCGAGAGACGTTACTCACAAGCTAGATGATCCGGAAACCCGATGGAACGATACATCTCCGCAAGTCAAGGCAACCGGGACGATTCGATCTTCTGTCAACTGTGTCTCCCGACTTTCTGCTAACGTTGTCTCGAGCAGCACACTCCGAATTGTGCGAGGAATTATTGGGATTGAGCAATTGGAGAGAATGTGTTCCAGATGCCTGTGGACTACAAACTCAATATGCTCGGATGCGTCCTGTGGTGTTGCTGGCAACGATCGGGGTTGTGCTCTGCCACTGTCTTTCCTGATGATGTCGGAAAGTCGCAACGTGTCTGGGCATGGAATCTCCCTAGACATAATTGCGCTGACGTCCATAGCATCTGCGGATATGATGAAGCTGTCCCAAGTGTGGAATTGAGATTTTGGTGCAAGTGCCATCTTGTATGCAATCACAATCTCGGTAGAAGAGTCCGCTTCCAACATTATATCCCAGGTTTGACCAGGTGTTTCAGCGGTTATGGTGCTGGCTTGGGAACTGGCCGGAGGTGCCTCTTGTGGTACTTTCCATTGAATGAGGTTCCCGTCTTGCATGATGGATGTAACAACCGCAATTGAATCTTCCCAAACCCTCTGGCCCGATTCATTAGTGGTCCTAGGCTCTCGTCGATCAAGCTCGCGTACAAAGACCCAACTGTATTGGTGAGGCCCAAACACTTGCTTGTACTTTACATAAAGTGGATAATAGGCATCGACGTGATCAAGGTCTCGGATATCCAGGGCATTGTCGCCCGACGGTAGTCGACATTGCAGATGGATACTCTCTTGGCCGGAGTAGCGAAGTTGAGTTTGTTGCAAGATTAGGCCATCGTGGGCCACCCACTGAGTCGTAGTCTCGAGCGTCGACTTGTTGTCTTCCATCTTCTCGGATGCCTTAAATCTCGGCCATCTGTAGTTCACCCACTGCAGCTCTGGAAGCTCGCTGGGGGTAGAATCCGCCTTGGTCCGTCTGGAGATTCGGATGACACTTGGTGGACTTGGAGGCCATAGTGCGTTTCGAAGGCATCTCCCCCTCTGCCCAATGCTGCAACTGCTTTGTTCGAGATATCACCCAATATGGCTCCTCACTAGCTCGTCGGTCGGCGGTGAACATGCCGGACTGGCCGCAACCAGTATAGGTCCCGAACTGAATCAAGTCCCCGTAGGCGCCAACCAGCGCTGTCGTGCCCTCATCACCGAATGCGCACCAGGCCCCGTGGTTAGGTGCATCTTTCCATGAATAGCACTTGGGCTCGAAGCTGGAGCGACTTGCCAAGGCCAGCAAACTTTGGAACTCCGCGGAGGTCTCTTCGGGGACATCTTCCTTCCTCCATGGCGAATAGACATCAGGAGCAGTCTCGGTCATTATACTGTTCAGTTGAAGCTTTGAGCAAATGATTATGCCAACGATGTTGACAGCAAGTCACAGAAAATGAGGGGAAATCATGGTAGGAATCGGAGAATTGGGTAGCTGGTTTGACAAGACGCTGGTCAGCTGAGGGTGAGAAACAGTTTCCGCCCCCAAATGCAACACCACCAGGCTCCCCAGAGTCAATCTACATCGCTTGTATTAATCAGCGAGAGCGGGGTTGTCTTAATCTTTGCAAAATCCCATTGGTTCTACGGCGTGCGTAGAACCAATACATGAAGATGACTGCCCACATGTGCATAGGAGTAAATCAATTCCTCCAATCTGACTTTACCCGTTGGCACAGCATGTCGCCTAATACCAACTGGCGCAGGTATTGAGCTGCTTATCGCTGGACATACCCTCGGGGCTTCGCTTATTCCGTGTAACGTCCCGGATGCAGTCGAGTGCACGATGCATGCATCGCGGGTATCTACCCCCCTAAAGCTCTCTCTCGCATAGTGAACTAATTCATTTTCATGAGGGCCTATGGCACCAACAATTTGCACATCCTTTCTCGTCAGGTAATCAAGCAATATCACCGCCGCTGACAGGGACCAGACCGGTACTTGCATCAACCGCTAAGAAGGATACGTCTTGAGAGAACAGACGTCTAGTTACCATGCTGACCAGTCACATGGTATCGCTGTCTGTGTCCACAACAAGAAGTGCAACGTTTTACGTGAACCATGCCATTCCTGGGCTGACTTTCGCCAGTACTTGGTGGCATAAGAACCATATCATCGTCGACGACGGATATCATCAAATGGTCAAAATGCAATTGGCTATCAGCGCACGTTGAAATATTTCTTGGATTTGGTCTGGGTTCCCTTTCATTTTGTCTGCGCATGAGCCGGTAGCCAGCAAGATTATCTGCCTGGCGATCATTGCTATTTGCGAACGTAGGAGGGGCAGGTCGGGGAGCTGTGTATACCCCTTGCATTACCTGGCATTCAAGTCTACGAACAAATGGGAAATTGGATGCTGTACGGAGTACTACAGAAGGATAATAGTGCCAGCGCCAAGTTATGATACCAAGTGTGATGACTATGCAAGTAACGTGAGATTCCCCCTTGTCACCACAACAGTCCCGGACGCTTGGAGAACCAACGAAATAAGACTCACACTATCCAACCCATCCGAACCCACGATCTCCCAGATGTCCTAAGATCAAAGGGACCAATTTCAAAGCTCGGCTGACCTTTGCCGGTGGAGATATTACAGATGTACGTATAAATGCCCGACTTCCAGCACATTCCTGGCATCGCTCTTCATCGTCATCCCCATAACGGAAACACATATCATCACTCTCTACCTTCATCCCCTCGTCACTCGTTAGCTTGCTTTACCTGAAATCTTCATTGGACATTCCTTCTCCCCGTGGTTCAAGCCAAGCCGATATAATCATTCGTCTACACTCATACGACAATGGTTTCTGCTCACCTTCTCCTCGCTACGGCCTTCACCTGGTTGCACGCATCGGCCGCACCCACGGCCACGAACATCAAGAGAGATTTTGTATTAGGGTGGTGCGATGGAATCACCAGCTCTGCCGTCGTAAGACCATGCATGGAGATCAATGCGACCCCGGCATGTGGTGAGCCTTGGGCCAACGATTGCTCTGTAGGGTGGTTCCGCGCTTGCTGTACGTCACTTGCCTCGTCTTTCTACTATTACTCCTCTTTCGATAAATCGCTTCCACTGGAGCGTATCGGGTTGCGGGGTTCTTTCTCATTGCTATCGTGACTAACTAGGGTTATCCAAATCACAGGTGAGGCTCATGGCGGCCGTTTCCTAGACCCTTGAGATGGGATACGAGTCTAGATATACTTTGTCGGAGGCGCATCTAACAGGGTAGGGGTTCGACGGTCTGATGACGGAGCGAAGTTTCAGTTCTAGGCACCAGGTTCATCAAATTTATGTCCTTGTCTTCTTTTGGCGTCATTGCAATTTGGGGTTTTTGTTAGAGTATGGCTCGGGGGTTAATTATGTCGCTACCGAGATACATACTAGATCATAGTTAATGTTTATCCACCAGTAACTACAGCTATCAGATCAATGGCCAAGGAGCACCCAAGATCTCATATAGCATCAATCCTCCCAAGTCCGAGAATGTTTGACGACGATACTACTGCCATGCGTCAAGGGCAGTGCTTATTGATTTTGTCTTGCGGATATTTGAATAAGCCGGACTCTCTTTTAAATTTCACTATATACCAAATGGACTGGTTCGCAGACATATCCAGATAGGTGACCCCTTATCCCCCTTGCAAGGCTTGATCGACCAGGGGTTACTCGTCGCCTTCCCATCCAGCCCCCGGAAACAAAGTGGATTTAGCAGCTTATGGACCAATGGCCCTTCCTCCAACAAGCTTTTCCCTCTTTGCTTTTTCCTTTCCCAATCCAGCCACATCCAAATCAACACGACTCAAGCACCTGCAGCCGACAAGCAACAACAAACCTACACGATGAGTAAACCCCAACCCCCGTCAAGATCACCACCTGCACCCTCCCCGCCGGGGGCCGGCTCCTCTGGGGCCCCATCATCAGCGGCGTTGTCATGTACGCCTCGGCGCGTCCCGGCCTGATCGCGCCCGGGTCCTGGCTGTACGAGACCGCGCTCTCCGGACACCCGACCGCGTTCGACGCGGCGTGGTGGGTCCAGAAGGGGCTCTTCTACTTCCTATTCGGCGCGCACGCAATTGAGATCGTCGCGTTCGCCGCGGGGCCGCTGCGGAAGCATGGTGTCCCGCTGTTCGGCGCGGCTTGGTTCCAGTGGGTGTTTGGGTGCTTAGTGGGCGGGATCTTTACGACGAAGCATTTCGAGAATGTGGTGCGGGCGAAGGAGCGTGGGCGGCAGTGAGCGGCGGTTGAGGGTTGGAGGTCCGGCATACTATTGGCGTTGCTTAAAAGCACCCGATGACCCATGTTCGCAGCGTATTGCAGCACTGTCTCTAAACCTGAAGGTATCATATCAGGACAATAAGATCGAGTAACCAACGTGATGTGCGCGTGTTCTTGTGAGGTCTTCCTTCACCTATACCTGGTGGACTTGGAAATATTAACATGCACATGCCGTGACACCTGGCCGGATTTGAACGCCTATCGCCATCCCTGCATAGGTCCTCGCTTGTTCAACGAATGAGGCATCGGAGGAATCCCCCGACCCCGCAGACCTTCACCATACCGCGCCTGGATCAACCCCCAAGTTTAATCATTCGAGATCCCATTTCCTTGCATCCGTCAACCCATCGAACATGTCGCACAGCTACAATTCAGCAAGGACAGAGCTGGAGAGGGATCCGAGTAGGTGTGTAGGTCAGGGAATTGCATCAGTGGCCGGTGAAGACACGCTGCCCGGAATGGAAAAGATGGAGCCCTTTGAGCCTCACGACTTCCACCCCGAAGACTATCCCGACATTGACCCCAGATATCTTAGCCCTAACATCGTCTCGTCGGCGGCGCTTCCACCTAGCCAGAGTGGTATACCGCAAGAGGCCTGGTTGCCAGCCGAGTGGTATCGCGAGTCCAGTGGCTCTTCCGTCATCGAGCCAAACTCGGTGACCGAGGATAACGGTCGGACTTATCACGGGTACAAGGAGGGAAAATACTTCCTTCCCAACGACGCAGTGAGTCTGTACAAGTGCGAAAAGGGAGACATACGGTAACTAATAAAACTCCACAGGCGGAGCAGGACCGGCTTGACCTTCATCACTATTCTAGCAGGATCATGCTACAGGGCAGGCTCTATCTCGCGCCCATTCAGGCGCCCAAACGGGTCTTGGACCTCGCCACCGGCACGGGCATCTGGCCGATGGAATTTGGTGTGTAACCGAGCATCAAGATGACGGGCCATGTGGTATTGACAATAGCAACAGCCCAGGAACATCCAGACTGCCATGTAGTCGGGACGGACTTGAGCAAGATACAACCACAGCACCCACCGGCGAATCTGCAGTTCATCCGGGACGACGCCGAGGAGCCCTGGGAGTTTGGGCCCGAGAGGTTTGACTTTATCCACGCCAGATACGTCTGCACCTGCTTCGACAACCCCAAGGCCGTGATGCGTCAGGCATTTGAGAACCTCACGCCTGGCGGCTGGGTCGAGTACTGTGATTCCACAGTGGATGTTCTATCGATGGATGGAAGCAGCCAAGGTATCAGCCACCCCTCGGTCTGCTTAATCGAGGACTTCTCTTAATGATACTGAGCTTCTTAGGCACCACCTTGGAACATTGGGGCGAACTGATGATGACAGGGGCCCAAACCACAGGCCGCGACTTTCGCGTCAGCAGACACTACAAGCAATGGCTTGAAGAGATTGGCTGTAAGAACACATTGACCCGAGACAAGATATCTGGCATATACATATTATTCCGTGCACATAGCTGACTTGGTACCCTTCTGCTAACTATCACAGTCATCGACGTCGTTGAGCGAAATATGGCCGGCGTCGTCGGCCCCTGGTGCAAGAGCGCCCGCCTCAAGCAGATGGGCCGCGTAACGGCGCGCGCCCTCTACGACAACGTCACCGGCATGTCCTACAAGCTCTTCCGGAACGCCGGCTTCACGCCGGAGCAGATCGACGAGTTCGCCGCGCGGTTTCGGGCCGACCTCTTGAATCCGGCGATACATGCCTACTTTCCGGTGTAAGTGCATTGCAACCCCTACGCGATGCGTCGAGAGGCTGATGGTGGCGTTGAAACTAAAGTTGGGTCGTGTATGGTCGGAAGCCTGATTAGGTGGCTGCCTCTACATGAGGTATGACGGTATGAAGTATGTAACGACTAGATGACGCTTACCGATTGCATCACGCACGGGCATCAATTGTGTCATTTTGGAAGAGGTCCTGGAGGCAGTTCTAGATTTGCTGGAGATAGGAGGGCGGGGTCTGGTTCTTGAGCCTCCCCTTGCCTCGCCCCTGGCTGACGCGCATGATAAGCTACTGTAGCGGTTTCAGAGCAATTCGTAATCTTCCATAGCTCCAAACATGAGGATCACAACTCATCATGGCTGAGAACCTGCTCCCAATATCAGCATTATGTCGTGGAAGGGGGAAGAGAAGCTGGTTCTCGACTTACAGGTTCGCCATCTCTCACGTCTGTCTTGACGACGGGGCCCTGTCCGCTTACGGCCAGGACCCCTCCCAAGTTCTCGCGGCCCAACTCGGCTTTGACGCGCTCGTAAGCAGCCGTGTCCTCATTGGCATACCTCTGGGCCACGTCCATATGATGGTCGGCTATCTTCGAGTCTACGGTAAAGTCCACATTGGGCCGGATGGATGCGGAAAACAGCCGCGCTCCCGAGGCCTCATCGTCGGCCGTGACATCCAGAAGACCAGTGCCGTCGGTTCCGATGGAGACTCTGATTCGTGGCACGCCGCGGGGAGCTGGGGGGATGGGGAACTCAAAAAGACCGGCGAAGGGGTTGTCCTTGGCCAGGGGACGTTCCCCCAAGACGATCCGGAGCTTGAAGGTCGATTGGTTGTCGAGCGCCGTGGTAAAAACCCTGGTGTTGCGGCTGGGTACGGGGGTGCCGCGGGGAGCATCTTGACCGCCAGATCTCCGGCGGTCTCGACGCTCAGGGATAGACTGTTGTAATCGAACATCGGAGGGCAATTGCTCGTCCCTTCTTCTCTGGACAGCACACCAGCCTGAAGAGCGGCACCAAAAGCGATGGCCTCTTCGGGTTTGATGCCTCATGAAGGCTTCGCATCGAAGGAGTCCTCGATAGCTCTTTGGATGTACGGGATATAGGAAGAACCCCCAGCGAGAACAACATGGGTGATACCTTCCCTTTGGACTCCTGCGTTGCTAAGCACTCGGCTCGTAGGTCCCAATATTTGGTGTAACAGGTCTAGGTTCAGCTCCTCAAACTTGGCCCTAGTCAGCGTTTCCGAAAGGGTCTTGCCTTGGAAAAAGTCCGGGATCTCGATACGAGTGGTCATGGACTTGGACAAGGATCTCTTGGCTCCCTCGACTGCATGCATTAGACGGTTCATAGCTTTATGGTCGTGGGTTACATCAACCGAAGCTTTTGTGTTGAAGTTCGTAGTCAGGTAATCGATGATGCGTTGGTTAAAGTCATGACCGCCGAACTGGATAGTGTCATGAGCCAGAATCTCATAGATGCCGTCTTCAACTGTAAGCAGAGTGGTATCCGTTGTCCTGGCACCGATATCGTAGACCATAATCGTAAGCTCGGTTTCCGCAATCGTTTCCAGTCCGTAGGCAATACAAGCAGCCGTCGGCTCGTTGAGAATGCGCAAGACGTTGAGTTTGGCAATTGTACCCGCGTCTTTGACGGCTTGTCTTTGCTTATCGTCAAAGTAAGCGGGAACTGTAATGACGGCATGGGTGACCTCCTGGGTACAGGTAGGACTCGGCGATATCTCGCATGTTGCGGATAATGACAGCAGTGACTTCTTCAGGAGTAACCTGCTGGACGTGACCGGTCGGCAGCTCGACCTCGAAAACTGGCTTGCCGGCCTGGTCGATGACTTTGTATGGAAAGCGACTCAACCCAGTCTGGACTTGGCTATCGTTAAAATTCCGACCAAGAAAGAGTCTGCAAGAATCTCAAGGCGTCAGCCTTGTCTCTGTTAGGGTCGCATCCCAGATTGATCCTTACCTTGAGTTAAAGACAGTGTTACTAGGGCTGGCAGCTGCGCGCAGCGTCGACGACCCGGGGCCCGTCGTCGGTGTAGGCTACGTAACAGGGAGTCGTGGTATGTCCTTGAGCGTTGACCAGAATCTCAGTTCTTCCCTTCTGCATAACCCCGACAGAGGCATATGTGCCGCCTAGTTTCTGCCGGTTTATCGTTAGTTGTCGACAGACTAACACCCCCCAGGGGAAGAGACAAGGAAATCGATGGGTGATTGACTTACAATACCAATGACATTGCCGTACCCGTACGGATCGTCGACCTCGGCCGACGCTAGCGGGGAAAAGAGAAGACAGGCCCCGGCAATCAAGGCTATCATGGAGGCCCTCATCCTCAGCGGCCTGATTTGCAGCATAGGGTAGAGAGTGCGCTTGTGGTGGGGGATTATGTTGCTTCAAGATGGGTGCTTGTATGGGCAGGATGGAGCAGTTGATACGATGATGGCTCTAGCGGCCTTTTAAATAGCTGCGACTAAACGCCACGTTAGGTAGCGAGAAAACGGCATTCGGGCATCGTGTTCTTCTAGTTCCAATGCTGTTGCCAGATTGCCGGAGCTGAAGAATTGTACCTAGGCCCTCCACTACAGGCCCTCGGTAGCCTCTTGGCAGATGGGTTTGGCCCGTAGTGGCCGAAGATGGATGCCTGGAGTCTGGACCCACCTGCGAAGAAGACAGCCAAGCGATGACTCAATCAGCAGCAGTGAAGCGACAGAGAAGAATCGTGATGCGCTGTCAGTCCAAAGACAGGAATGACATCGAGAAGCGGTCGTCAAGGTCAAAGCCAATCAAGGTAGCATACTGTGTTCTGCGGACGGGTCCAATCGGGTTGGAAGTCCGCATGGGACGGGCAGAAGCTCCGTTTGGTATGCATCAGCGGCTCTGGGTGGTGCACGTAACTTATTATACCCAATTTGGAACACACCGGTAGTTGCGCTCTGTGCGACGTATAAAAAATAAGTAATAACCGACTAGCTATCTTGGCCACCGGATCCTATCGAGTGGTTGTGGAAGAAATAGGTAGATTAATGCGCTGACTGCTGCAATACACATCTGGGAAAGAGTCCAGCCCTAAACACGCATCCGTAATTGTGTATGTAGGTCGATATTACCTTACTCCAACAATTCCGCAGCCCTCTACTCCACGGGCCAAATCGCAGTGAAACAATCTCTGAGGTCCTGGACTCCTGGACAAGCTGCGACGGCTCTTCCAGCGCAGCAAAATGCCCTCCGTGTTCATGTTCTAGGCCTAGTTAGCACAACCAGGATAGGGAGATAATATTATCCTCGAGGTCTTTGAGCATACCTCGAAACCACTGGCAGTTCCCCGTCGTCGCCGCCGCTCGCTGACTGACGGGCGCAACATCGTACCGAAAGCTCGACACCCCAAACGGCGCCCGAATCGCGTTCTCCCGCCGCGCGTTGAACTCCGTATAGTTCTCGTGCCGCACGTTGTTGGTGTAGCAGAGCGCCGACGTCATGATGCTGGGCGCGGTGAAGAATTAGAGGCACAGGGTCGTGCACATCATCCACGAAGTCCCGGCTGCTTTCGTCGTCGAGAGAGTGGTACTTGGGGTCCACAATCTCGTAGTACTTCTCCCCCCACCCACGCCAGCAGCCCCAGTGGGCTATCGGACAGCGCGAGCCCGATCGTCTGCGGCCGCGTCCGCATCTCGACGGCGTAGCCCATGTGCGCCTCGTGACGCGGGGTGCCCAGCCACCAGTCCGTCATGCCTTGCGCTCCGTTTTCGCGCGAGAACTCGTACCAGCTGCCGGGCCAGCCGTGCACCAGGAGCAGCGGGATGGCGCGGTGCTGCCAATGCTTCTTCGCGGCGGGCTGGTGCACGAAGTGGACGCGCAGGTCTTCGATGGTGGTGGTGTAGTGCTTCCACCGACAAATGCGTCGCTGCGCCGCGTCCCAATCAAAGTCGTCCCGCCATTTGGCGAAGAGCTTGTGGACCCAGTCCAGGGGCGGGCCGTAGTCGTCGCCGGCGTCGGGCACGACGGGCGTCTCCGGGAGACGTGTGTCTCGCAGTCTGCGCCAGAGACGCTCGACTTCCTCCGTGGGGATGGTCGGGTCAAATTCTCTGATCTCTGTTGACGTCATGTTGAGATATGCGGTCAAGGGCGGGTTTTTGGTACAAGGTCCAACTTTGCTGAGCAGCAGCAATGTGAAAGGGTACATATAGGTAATCTCGTATTAGTAATACCAGGTATTGGAAGAGCCGGTCTCGAATGCGTAGCGACATCATAGCGGCAGAATTATGTTCCCATCTGAGACACATGGCGGCGTGGACTATGTCATCCCTGCATCAGCCCGTCTGTGCCGTGCCGTCTGCACATACGAACTTTATCTTTTGGGTTCATTCTTAATTCAACGTCGGCCAAAATAGGTTTCCCTGGGCATCCACAGCGATGAACTTTTAAACATTGATTCAATGTGATATATAACCAGGTGCTCCGACGAGAGGCTGGAGGAAATGAAAAGTGACTCTTCGCAATTGAAGTGACTAATGAAAAACCAAGACAGAGACACGCCCAGTACTCCAAACCGCTGCCCTTTTCCCTGAAGAAGAAAGAGAGAAAAAGAAATCGCCTAGGAATCATGACTAGCTCCCATATCAGCTTCTATTCCTCGGAGCAACCGTGACCCAGAAGTCCGTCATCAACCAAAACGCCGCGCTATGCATCTTCTTTATGGGCGCAGTCGGATCAAGGATGGTGAAGTCGTATCTCCTCAACAGCTAAGTCAATTAGGTCAGCACTTCGTCGTCATAAGTAACGTGTCAAGACGGCAAACTTACCTCTGGTAGCACCTTGTTGATCTCCATGATCGCAATGCCTCGGCCAAGACACTTATACTTGCCGTACCCGAACAGGATCTCGAGGCACTCCGACATGTCCCCGAGCTGCTCCTTCCCCGCCTCAAGCCAGCGCTCAGGTCGGAAGGCATGCGCATCAGGGCCCCAGTACTCCTGGCTCCGCAGGATGCCCCAGCCGTCAATGCCGACCTCGGTGCCGCCCGGCAGGAAGTGGCCAGCGACCGTGTCGCCCTCGGCCGGCACGGACTTGGCAAGCAGCGGTGTCAGCGACGGAAAGACGCGGAGACCCTCGCGGATGACGGCTTGCAGGTACGGCAGGCGCTTCGCCTCGGCATCACGGATCGGCGTCGTGATGGCCCCGGCCCTCGCGGCGCCGTCGAGCTCGGCCAGCAGCAGGTTGTAGACGCGTGGGGTGGTGAGGATGTAGAGCAGGGTCATGCGGATCGCGACGGCGACGGAGTCGGTACCGGCCACGCTGCATTGTTGTTAGAGACAGGGTAAAATGGAATAAGTATAGTTAGGTAAACTTACACTTGCACCAGTGCCTCTCCGGTTGCTTCTTCCTTATTGGCGCCGTGCTTGAGGAACATGGCGATCATATCGCGGCGCGCCTCTGCGCCAGGCCCGAAGCGCTCATCGATACTATCTTGGGCAAACCTAAAGTGTCGCAATACCAACGTCAGTACTTAATAATATTTCCAAAAGTAAAAGACGTCTTACTTGATGAAGCGCCCAAGTCCGACCGGATCCCTCGGCTTCGGCAGCAGCTCGGACATAGGCCAAGTCTGGACCAGCTTGGACAGGATAGGCAGAGTGGCGGCAGTGGAGGCGATAGGGAAGAAGCCCTCGTTCCACTTCACCCAATCATAGATGTCCTTGCCGTCGTCCAGGAACCCAAATGGCTTGCCATAGCACATGTCGCCCACGATGTCGATGGAAAGCAACTGCGACAAGACGGCGAAATCCACCGGCTGGTAGGCGCCATTGGTGGAGAGATACTTGCGATCGACGAGGTCGATAAGGCGAGATAGCTGGCGGTCGATTGCTTCTTCCTAATCAATCAAGCGGCAGGACGTGTTAGTTAGTCCCCGTAAATTGGACGCAGTTGGGGGCCGCTGTTGTGTCCAACCAGCAGTTTGTCTGTCTGCGGATAGGGTGGAGATTTGGAGAGGGGACTTTTTCTGTTTTCTGTTTCTTACCACTAGGTTGCTAGCCGAATAGCCAGGGCCGATCTTGGTCCGCAGGGCTGCATGCTTTTCCTCATCCACCATGCAAAAGGAATGGTCCTTGCCCTTCTGAAAGCGGAAAGTGCCATACCACGGGCCCTTCCGATAAGGCGACTTGAGGGCCTCCATGCGCTGGGCATGCCGGAAGTCTGTCGTGATGACCGTGTTGGGTCCAATCCGCACCAGGGAGCCTGTTTTGATAAACTCGGGATCAGTTGGGTCCGTCCATTCCACCACACCCTTCAGGTCCTGCCTATACGAAAAAAAAAGCAAAAGCGAAAACGAAAAAGGCAACTCACCATATCTGCTGGTGAGCTCGCTCAAATTGGAATGCGAGTGGCCGCTCAGGTTGACGCGGAGTAACGGCAGCGAGGACAGGGCGTTGAAGAAGGGGCCGGGAACATGGCTGAGCCTGCGCCAGCTCCAGAGAGCTTGTGCTGTGTAACCAATAACGAGCAGCAACAGAAGGTCCCAGACGAAGGATCCAGTGCTGACTGCCCCATAGACGCTGGTAACAACTTTGGCCATGGTACGGTCGATCGAGTTGGAGCCAGTCTGTCGTTTACTTTGGTATTGGGGGGATATGTGAGAGAGATGCAGAGTCATGCTCAAGAAAACGAGGAATGACAGAAAATAAGGAGAGCGCAACCTTAACCGTCCTTTTCGATCCGGGGGTTTCTGCATGGACCTCTTTTCTCTTTGTTCTTGTTCGTCCTGCCCCCGAGGAGAACATGTGCAGTCGCATTTGCTTACTCCCCCCATGCGCCGCGCTATCGTCTGCGAGCCCACCACCAACGGCGTCGCATTGAGAGGGTTACATGGATCGAGATAGCGTGGGCCGGCATGTTACCCCACCTCCGCGCCGCAGACTCCAGCACACTCTTTTGGATCTATAACAGGTCTGTAACCTGCTAACGTTGGTGTTTGCGTCTTCCAGCAAGCCACCAAGCAGCCAAGCAAGCATGATATACAGCCAACTAGCGGCGAGGGAAAAAGAAAAAAGCAGCTTGATCATGATGAAAGAGGAAGCACGAATGCAATGAAAAGCCACGGCGAATGGCGTTCTGCTTCCGGACTGCCGGGCATGCGTGGTGCGGTGCTAGTTCTTCAGCTCTGGCGCAGTTCTGTCACTAAATGAGGAGAAGGAAGAAGTTTGGCCCATGCCACATGCTGTTGGGCGGGTAGCCGAGACCCCTGTTCCCGGACCCCCTGTCCAGCCCACAGATAGCCACCCCGTTGCCCACGATTGGACTGGGGAGGGGTGGAGTGAGTGGCCTAACCCCGGCCGATTTTCTCTACTTGTAACGGAGAATCATGAAGGAAAGAGAAAAGGAAGCCGAGATTGCGCTGTTGATTGGCCACCGCCAATCGATCTTGGGATTAGCGCTATGCAGCGCTCAGGGAATCTTGGGACTGAAAGATCCCATCTTTCAAGCATAAGCCCGGAGAAGAAATACTCAATATGGACCAAAAATAACGTTGGGGCTGCATGGATGGTGTAGTGTAACCTGTCAGATGTGACCAGCCGGCTTGGGGCGTGGTCGGGGGATTTGGCGCCCTACGCCTACAACCTACAGGTCCCTACTAAGGAGGGGGGGATATGATGACTTGCCACGACGTTGGTTTCGTTCTTCCATTCATCACTCAGAGGAGAGACGTTTGTTATATCTGGAAGTGAGTTGTCGACTTTCCCGAGCTTCCGAGCTGATAAAATGCAACGATATTGGGTTTGCGACGCATCACTGTCGTTTCAAAGGGTGGCAGTCATTTCCTCGTCACTATGCGTTTCCCAGCCACGCATGCCAATATCGACCTGGAGTGAGGACTTAGCTGTTGCTTACACACATGAACACTTACGCGCCTGCAGCTCGATGGAGCTGCCCAAGAGATAATCTGCAAGGGCGGGCGTCCAATCCTGCTGCCACCGTTGGAGACGAGGAGACGATCCTGTCCAGTTCTAGGCCAACAGGCAACACCTGGCCTCTGGCATATGCTGCAGGCAAATGCAGTCCAATCCTTTATTGATAAAGTGACTGTGCGGAGAGCGAGATTTGATTCATCATTTGAGGGGACGTTACGATATCTCGAGAAAAAAGAAAGTCCCCCAAGAATGGTCCGACTTGAGGCCGACGAGGATCTGGAAGCACGTTCTGCCCCAATTTGCCTCTCCCGTCGGAGTTTCTGAAATATGGTATCATGGAAGCTGATATATATCTCCTCTGTGCCGTCTTTGTTCCCCAGAGTCCATGCCCCCGACAAGATCCACAGAGGAACTCCACAAGCCGCTCCCGTTGATGCAGAGCTCGAACCTTCAGACGGCCCTACACTGACTCGTACAAGACCCTGATTCAAGCTGTCGAGATGGCACTTGGCGGCGACGGTCCCTATCTGGTGGCGGTTCTTTGGGCGCTGACGGGTCTGATCCTTTTCTTTCTCTTCCTGCGGCTGTACACGCGTATTGTGTGTGTCGCTGCCTATGGCATCGATGACCATTTCTATGTCTTCACCTGCGTAAGTTGCTGTCGGCCAACCCAGCGTGTCCCTCGACATTTAAGGGGGCTAAGCTGACATGGACACCGTATTTCACAGGTTTTGATCGTAGCATACAGCTCCTTGGAGACTGTGGCGGCCTACCATGGCTACGGCCAGTACGATCTCGACGGCGATACGATTGCCAGGAGCACCTACTTCCGCATGCTCGGCCAGACCTTCTCGCTGATCGCCACCGGAGCTTCGAAAGCCACCGTCGGGCTGTTCCTGCTTCGACTCGTCGTCGTGAGGTGGATGATCATTGCCATCTGGGTGGTTATGGCTATTATGGGGATACTCTCGACCTGTTCGTCTACATTGCCGTCTTGGTTTCTGTTGGTGTTACTCGACTGACACACAAGCTACAGTGGCCACCATCTTCACCTGGGCTGCTTGCACGCCAGTCGTCTTCACGTGGGATGAGCGCATCCCAGGCGGGACGTGCATCAACACTGTCCCGCTAGCGATGGGCCTGGCTTGTAAGTTGCCTCGTACATGCCCTTTCCGTTAGAGCCCTGGAAGCTTACCACGACCTTTCCTGTCACAGTGTTCACCATCGTAGCGGACCTCTTCTTTGCCATTCTCCCATGGATCTTCATCTGGAAGCTCAACATCCCGAAGCGGGAGAAGATCATACTAGCTGTCAGTCTGAGCTTGGGCATATTGTACGTATCTCAATTTCCCCCTTTTGCACAACAACAATGCCCCGAAGTACCTAAGCTGACCCCAACAGCGCCGCCGCCGCCGGAGCCAAGCGAATCATGGAAGTCAAGGGCGTCCGCGACGTCCCCGTCGGCGTCATCGTCTGGTCCCAAGTTGAAACAGCCGCCACCCTCGTCTGCGTCGGGATCCCGGTCTGCCGACCCCTCTGGACGCGCCACCTCAGCAAGTTCTTCAAGTCGCGCAGCAGCAACTCCTACGAGCGCCAAGACGGGCCCAGCGACAACAACGCCCCCGTGCCCATCGGCATGAACACCTTTGGCGGCGGCACCATGCCCGGCGCCAAGAAGTCGGGCTCCGCCGGCCGGGGGTCGCCCAAGAAGTCCATGTCCAAGGTCAGCTCCCGGATCTCGTCGCTGTGGTCCATGACCACGACGTCGCAGGCGCCAAGGATGGGCACCGAGCACCGCCGAGACGACAATGAGAGCGACGAGATCAACCTCACCGAGGAGCAGCACAAAGGCCCCGTGATGAGCGAGGGCCACGGCCAGGGCGTGCCCATGGGCTTTCCCGACGGTGCCGACGGCAATACTGGGGCGGTCGGGGCGGAGCTGAAGCGGTCGTGGATCCTGGGCGAGGGCG
Source organism: Apiospora hydei (assembly GCF_038363865.1). Taxonomy (NCBI): domain Eukaryota; kingdom Fungi; phylum Ascomycota; class Sordariomycetes; order Amphisphaeriales; family Apiosporaceae; genus Apiospora; species Apiospora hydei. The sequence continues at coordinate 165,182 of NW_027117369.1, forward strand.
TCAACCAGGCCTACATCCAGGGCGACGAGAGTAAGGATGGAGAGATGAAGGAGGGCATCATGGCATCCAAAACCTACGAGATTAAGCGCTCGTAGTGGGTCCTTGTCCGGATTGTAGCGGGTTGTACATCTTGTGATATTACTTTGGGATTAGATCTCTGGCCAGCGTAAGAAGCTGAAAAAAATGTCACTCTTCTGCGCATTGGGCGTTGTTTCGGCTCGCGGAATAACTGTAACTGACGTCCGGTTCACAGCTTGTGGTATCAGCAGAGGGAGAACAGTACTCTGCTGATGCCCTGACACACGTAGTTAGATGAATATGATGATCAGATAATGAAGTATTCGTTCCTAATCATATGCGATGGAAGGCCGACCGCTTGTATTTCTCTCAGCTTCTTCTTTCTCCTCTATACAACCACGATATGCGTAGTCCCCTCGGAAGCACCCCATAACTACTCACCAGCCGTTTGCGCCACCCAGAACGAGCGCCAGTGGATGCCGGGTGGGCCGATAGACAGACGGCTCAAACGAGCGTATATGGGCGGATGGCCTCTCTCTCTTCAGATGCGCAGGACATGACTACAACGGGGAGTGCTTTCAGCGGCTGTGGCGGGCCTACTGTAAGTAAAGCCTGCATTTGCTAATCGCGCCTCTTCCGAGTCCTTTGTCTCTTCTGTCGCAGTTATCTACCTTCATATGTTCTACAAATATTTAAACTAGCTCGTCGTGTGCCGAGTTCAAGGCGATGCCAACCCTTGGCATGTTTACGGATCTCATGACCGCCATGATTGGTAATGTATGAGAGACGGTGTTTATTTGTTCATACTCTACGAGACTCATCAACAACGGATGCGACGGGTTACAACAACAGCAAGCGACATGGAACAGGCACTAGTTATGGCCAGGCAATAATAATAGAAGGCAGATGTGGTGTAGCACAGCCAATGTACTCATTTTCGGTATCTAAATCCCAAGAGGGCCTATCAATTAATTAATGCTGTGGACGCCCAAACCCCAGTGCTCCCCATTTGCCCCAGAAGCACCTTGGGGATTTCCTGTGTCCGAAAATCATCCATAGCAAAAGCAAAGAAGTGTCATCTAATTCCTGTCCGCGACAAATTGATTAGCAGTCGTCCTTGTAGCCAGAAGATGTTCGCAATGAGTGGCACTTACCATGATGACGCGAAGTAAACATCTACATTGTCCGACGGAAATCTTCCGAGGCGCGATGTCAAGGTGAAGAAGACTTAGTAGACGGCGTAGCTACCGCTGCTGCCGCCGCCGTAGTAGCCTCCTCCTCCAGAGTACCCACCGCCGCTGCTGCCGCCATAGTAACAGCCGGTAGCAGGATAGGCACCGTCTTCACTGTTGCTACTGCTGCTCGAGTCGTACTGGTCCTTCTTGCTCTTCTTTTTCTTGTCCTTCTTATCCTTCGAGCTGCTGTGGTGCTTGGACGACGAGTGCTTGCTCGAAGAGTGATGATGGCTGGAAGAATGGTGGCGGGAGGAATCATGATGACCGCTGCTGTAGGACTGCTGTCCGTAGCCCTGTCCGTAAGCGTATCCACTGCTGCCGTAAGCCTGGCCAGCACTAGCGTACTGAGCAGTGCCGCCAGAAGAAGCATTGAAAGCGTAGCCACCAGCGGAGCTGCCGTAGTGAGAGCCACCGCTGCGGCTGGTCTTCTTTCTGGCGATCTGATCGAAGCCGCTGTTCGGGGCGTACGCGCCAGTGACGGGCGGCTCCATGGTGTGGGGGCCGGAATGGCTGCGAAGGGACTTTCGGACCGACTGCTTGTTGCCCGTGAGGTTGCGGACGTTCGGGCGGGCCAGCTCGTTGCCGTCGCGGTCGTAGTGGCGGCTGTACTGGCTGTTGGCGTTGTAGCCGTCCTCGGAGTTAATGACCTCGTCCAGGGGAGGGAGGTCCTCGCCGCCGCCGCCGCCACGGGTTTTGCGGCTGTCCTTCTTCTTCTTGTCGTCCTTGCTGTGGGAAGGCATTGTGGTGAAGTTGGTTGAGGGTCGGGATTGCAACTGTGTTTAGTGCAGAGGGGAAGGGAAGCGATGTCGCAGTTGGCTGTTGTTAGGTAGATCAATCGAGGATATGTCTCAAAGGAGGGAGGAGGGCAAAGTGACTGCAGTTATCAGAACCAAAAGGCTGTTGGGATCACCTCGAAGCTGAAGACCTGGGAAGATGCGTGGGAGGGGAAAAGGTTGGAGGGAGGAGGATAGGAATTGAGGACAAATTTATAGGGACGATCTTCTGGTCTGTGAGAGTTGCATTCAATGTAGCAACATTGAATGGTTCAAGTCAGCCATTAGGTCGTTACTATTCAATGCAAGTTCTGTTACGACTTGCTCACGGATCAGTACGGCTTCTAAGGTAAATCTGAGTGGAAGGATACGAGTTCCTCACACCCCTTTTACGCAACAGATGTATTCAGACCACCATGTCTGATGCCCAAGCCGAAACCGAGTAGGAGAGCACAAAGCAACCACTGTTATTATCGAAATAGTATAACAAGCTGATCACGCAGCCATTATAGTACTTTTAAGTAAATTCCTGATTGGTCGGTAGTCCCAGTCAATGAAGGACAGCTATCCGGCACGTTTCCTTGAACTCCGGGCATCACTGGCCGAGGACCTCATCTTCCCATCACCCATAGACGGCGAACTCTGTGCGCAGTTTACAAATAAAAGGCATATCGTGGGTTACTTGTAATGGGCATACTTGTTAATGACCCAAACACAACGAAAAGCAGACTTCAATTTAGCAAACACTTCACTAGTCATTCTCACTCCACAAAATAGCTTCGAGTGGGAAATCAATGGCTGGGATCATGGCATTACCACAACATTCGACACATGAGTATTAATAATTACCTGCAAACAAATGCCAGAAAGATAGGATTGGTGTCCTAGAGGTTTGCATTGCTATGTATCCAGGCGACTATAGAGCAAACTGGCGAGGGAACACTCGCGTGTGATGCTTAAGAAACATCGCAAACCAAAACGAAAACGCCAAGCGCCTTTCCTTTGCCAGAATATTAAGCCCCTCTTCCCCCCTCGAACTGCCAAAACGCCAGCTCATAGCATCGTGAATCGTCGTTTTTCGTATCATCATAGCATCTAGGGTTTGGAAGCCTGGCAGTCAGTACTTGATTCTGCTTACATGAACGTCTAGGAGTCTCTGCTTGCTTACCATGTGATTGGGGAACCCCGAAACCTCAGCCTCTGCTGTCTCTACTTGTACTTGAACGCCTTTTTGGCATCCTTTGCCGACGAAGATACCTTGGGCTCCATGACGCTGCGATGGGCGCCGCTGCCTGAGGGGTTGTTCGTCTTGTACACGGACAGGTCCGTGCCGGAGACGGCGATGCTCCGCTCATCGCGGTAGGTGCCGTTGCCTCCGTTACGGAGAGCCTCTCCAAGAGACGGAAGGTTGTGACCGCCGCCGGCACCGCTGGCTGCCTTGGCGTTCTTCTGGCTCTGCCACTTCATGGCGTAGATGGTATGTAGGTGGAAGGATTGGGGGACGGAGGTTGGCTAAATGCATATGGAGAGGTTTGCTGATCAGGTTTTGGCAGTGAAGCTGACGAAGGACTTTGAGGTGAGAAGCAGAGTTGGGTGGAAGTGGCGTCGATGGAGACCTGTTGTGCTGAATGCCATCTGCAGTGGAGAGTGGCAGATACATAGGCTGATGCGCACTGTATTCAAGTTCATGGGCATTGAATGCAGTGGTGAATGGTGGAGGCCCTAGCTAAAGGCATAACCAACCTGGACGGCAATTGAATGTTAGTGGTGAGTCACGAGAAAGGCAATACAGAGGTCACTCACTTACAGGTCACTGTTCTCGATTATCCACTTATAGTCTCTCCACTATACATTTATAGGACAGTCCTATAGAACAGTCTCACAATTGGCCCACGCCAGCCGATAAATATTTATTACATAATCATATAGTGATGACCTCCCGCTAATAATAACAGGAGAATGGAAGGTGTTATATATAATCTTTTATTACTGCACTTCTCATAAGTGGGTGAGTCCTAAGTGAACCTCTAGTTTCATATCTCATTTCTTGAGAGCGGGTGAGTCCTGGGTAAAGCTCTGGTCGTGTACTAATAGCACTCAGCCGTGGGTGAGCCCTGGATCAGGCCTTGGTTGTATGCCACCAGCATCTAGGAACAGGTGAGGCCTGAGTGAAGCTCTAGTCGCATGCCAACCGCGAGTCCAAGTGCGCTGACCTTGCAAGCCAGACTACCAACCATTCAATGCTCTGCATTCAATGTTTTTGCATTGAATGCAACTTCCAGTCCCTCCCAGATTTCCACCTATAAATGTGTCCCCTCTTCCCAGTCTCCTTCCCTCGATTCCTTTCCCTCTCCAAACTTCTCCAGTCTGAAAGATCTAGCAACAGCTCTTCAGTCTTGACAACCACCAACAACAACACACCCACACCAACCTACCTTCCCTCTCGTGTCTTTCACCTGGCACATCGTCATCCATCTCAATTCATACAACTCAATTGCATCCTCATTCATCCAATATCCATCAACAATCATCAGCCATGGGTAAGGACAAGGACTCGAAGAAGCACCACTCCACGTCGAAGAAGCGCGGCGGTGGTGGTGACGAGGACCTGCCTCCGATTTACGAGGCCATCGACAACCCTGTCGGCTACGGCACTTACGGCGGGCAAGGAGGTTACGGTTCTAACATGCGTGAGCGCAGCCAACTGCCTCCCCGCAACACCCGCAACTTGGTTGGAAACAAGACCGAGTTCGACCGATCCCGTAAGGGAGCCTACGACAGCGCCGGCTACCTGGAGCCTAACCCCGACGGTCCCCACTACTCTTCGTAATACTCCGGCTTCGATAAGTACGCTAGCGACAAGAAGAAGTCGAGCTCCTCCAGCCATCACCATTCGTCGTCCCGACATGAGTCCAGCAGCAAGTCCTCCAAGGACACGGACAAGCACAAGTCCTCCAGCAGCAAGTCGAAGGACAAGGGCAAGTCGGGTTCGTCGAGCAGCTGCAAGGACAAGCGCCACAGCAACAAGGATCGCTACGACGACGACTCAAGCGACAGCGACGATGCTGGCGGCTATCAATCCCGCACTGGTGGCTACGGCGGTAGCTACAGCTCTGGCTACGGTGGTAGCGGCTACTACAACACCAGTGGCTACGCCTACTAGGCTCTACCTCTTTTCTCTTCACGATAATCCCCAAGCGAAGCTGTGTTGGCTTTCGCGGGAATGAATAAGTCTACCAAGACGAAGCTATGGTAAGTTCTCATTGCGCACATCTTGAATTCGAAAATCTTCTTTGCTAACCTGTGACATAATTAATTTAGAATCCGCCACGCTCTGCTATGAATGGTTCTCGGTTGCGAAAGATCGGTATGAATTTTGCCATGAGCAATTGGGTAGCGTAGGCGTTCAGGTTCTGGTAGCATTGATTTTCGGGTCCTCTTACAGGCCCTAGACACTGAATTCTAGTACATTAAGTGTGCTACACCAACTGTGTTTTCCTTACTTTCGCTGCTTCTATGTGATCAATTTCGTGCTGGTTATCTGTGATTTTCACTATTCGTGCCCTGTGCCCCTCCGAGGGCTGTAATTACTGTACTCTTGGGGGCTCCCGGGCCATTGAATCAGTGCAAACTGGATGTCGTCACAGCCTCCATTAGGTACAGTTAGGGCGCATGTCCATTCCTCACATTATTCGCCAGTCCATGCTGCGCAATCAAGCATGGGAACCCAAGTCTGAAAGGACGACCTTGAGGTAACGAAGGACATGTTGCGCCATAACTGACTACTAACAAATGTGAGGAGAAGTAGTACGACATGTCAGTTCCTCACGACATAATGGCATTCCTTACCTACCTGATCGCGGCAAATCCTTCACGCCATGCCTGCTCAAGTCGAACCGATGTCGATAATTGACGCTGGCATCCATCTGTACTTTGCCAGAGTCGCTGCCAAACCCCCCACCCTCGAATCCCCGTCACTGGTGGATGCAGCAGCACAAAAGTCAGATCCCCGACCGTGAAGAACCCTTCCGACTTCCCAAGAACAGCCCCGGCGTGCCACTTCCGACCCAAACATCCTTACCTCCATCAGCGCGAACCGTCGGCCGATGAACGACCCCGTGACTCGTCTCCGAACACATCGAACGCATAAAATCAAGTCCGATCTGAAGCCAGAACATCCCACCGATCCGGTCTTACTTCTTCGGTGTCCCGGGCCCAAGCCGTTTGGTTCATTGTGGCCACCGCGGCCATCATGTCGATTTTCGTCCCCTTAGGAATTCCGAACCCTGTATCTTCACATCGAGCGCAGCTTGTCGCGGCATGAAGGCCTCAAGCCATATCATGCGTTGCACCTCCTTGACAAAGCTGGTGGAATACGGTAGAGCACCAGTCTCGGCGAATGGCTGTCATCCTTGGGGGGTCCCCGATCATGAACCCTTGGAAATTTCCCATTGTACATGGATCTTGTCTCTTAGCATTCCCCCTGACCCCCAGAAGGTGTCGATGAGATAGGATCCCAAACCATTGACCTTTAAACGGGGTTGCCGATATGATAACTATCCTGGGAATAGAGATGATACTCACACAAATCTCTATTACCACGAGCGCTCACGTTGACGTATTCAATTCCTCGGATCAACTTTCAACTTGCAGTGTAGCGAATTGCGGATGTGCCGTATCGGCTCACGTCAAACAGCCAGGGACCATCTAAGCCCCCCTGGCCCGACGGCAGCACACCGTGTGGATGCGAACATCAAGCTCGCCTTCAGTGTGTAACTTATATATTAAAGCATTCCGGATGTACCGTGCCCAAACTCCTTGCGTCGCATAAGAAAGTCAAACGCCCAAACTCCACGGATGAGACCTTCAATACAATCAACCCAGGTGACTAAACCTTCAGTCCTAGCCCAGTCCATCAATAGCGTGTTGTATGGGTCTTCTTCCCTTAGACAAAGCCAGCGCTTCCATAAACCTTTGTCGGCTTCCAAAAGCCTCCAGATCATCGATTCGGGGGACACACCGCAGTGCTGTGCCTCATGGGCGTGGAAGCTGAAATCCGACAAGACGTAGTTGATGATCTCTGAATAGTCTTGTAACAGGCGAACCTCTCCATCGGCAACAGAATCCACACCAAGGGCAGGTTCTTCGTCATCTTCCCTCATACTATTAGCAAGTAGGTCTAGCCAGTCAGGGGTCGAAGGAAGCTGCAAGCGAAACTGTCTCTGCTCGGTTTCTGAAGACGCTTGCTACGCAAAGCTTCGCACACTGCTGCCTCTTCTGTGTCGAGGTCTTTTCATTGAACCGTCTTGATCTGAGGATTCAGCATGGTCATAATTCGAGGATTTAGGAAGAACATGATCTGGCGATTCAGGGCGCCCTTCATGAATCCTGGCAGAGACTAGTTCATCGAGCTCTGGAACAGCGATGACATCTAGACATGTATACATAATGTCTAAATGGAAGGTCCCGAGGGTAGAAATCGTTGGTGAATTCATCTGGGCGTGGGCTTTCTTGAAGAACTCGACAACAGAGCTGTGGATCACAGAAACATATCTGGTATCTCCCTGCTTTGAATCTAGCGATCCAGCGCGCCCGAAAAGAGACAGCTGGTCGTCCTGTGACTTCCCACCAGTGGAAATGGTTGCCGCATCCATGACACTCCTAGTATGGGAAACGTGATCTTCCAAGACCCGCACCAAGCCCATAGAAAGATTGCATATCAGGTCCGACAGATCCTCGTCATTTTGCGCCCAATACTCCGACCTCCGGCATTGGACAAGAGAGTGTGGTACTGGGCGATGCAGGAATGGGAGAAGGTACCGCCATTCTCGTAGCGTGAGACGTCTGGCCAACACAGCCCATTTTAGTACCTGCAGCGTCATATTCGGACTTTCGGACTTGTTGATCAAACTCTCGTAGAGTTCCATGAAGGTAGTAGGGACTTCTTTGAGTTGCATACTCAAATAGACAATGTTTCTTTTCCTTTCACTACATCTCTGATCAGGTGTTCCATCGCCAAAACGGTCCACAGAAAGATGCCTCGTGAGAGTTCATGGATCTCCTCCTTGATAGCCTTGAATTCATCTTCGTCGTGGCGTTGATATTTGTCAAACGTCCTGTCGATAAGATGTCGGATGTCCGAGCTGTTCTCCAACTCGGCTTGGATATATGCGCACCCCTGGAGGGTCATAGCGCCGAAATATCTAGTTGTAAGACATATTCTTAATCCAGTATCGTGCTTGAAGATTAAGTCGTGAAGGAGATTGACGAGCCATATGTTGTTGTCGTCGCTTTCGCATTCGTCCAATGCATCAATGAAAATGACTGTTGGCGGGGAATTAGGCGCGAAAGTGCTCTGGATCATTTGTACCAGTTCATCCTGGTTCCAAGTAATAGGTTCGTGCTTGCTCTCTGTTAGCCTCGCTCGATGCAAGTCGACTGCGTCGACCATCGCCCGGTGGTCCTGGGGCAGTAGTTGGCAAAGCAACGACCTGAATAGACCCAAAGGACTCCGCAGCAGTTCGTTGTTTGCCTGTGAGATGAAAAAGAATGATGCCACTCGTGTGTGACCGGATTGCTCATCTGAGGACAGCATTTGGAACGCCTTCCTGACCGCGGTGGTCTTCCCTGAACCGGGAACACCTTTAATCCACAGGATAGGCTTGGTGGTGGGGGCAGGGCGTTCCTTGAGCCAGTCAAGATATGCGCCATGTTTGACAAGCCACTCGCAGTCCCTGTTGACCTTCCATGGCAAAGAAGCTTCACGCTGGCCTGGGAATAATAATGATTCTAGGAGGTCCATGAAGAGCACTGCAGGAAGGTAAGCTTTGGGTGGACAACAGACCTTTTACCATGTGACATACATTCTTGGTCGGAGGTATCGCCAACGAATCCAGTCTCTGTCGTGATATCGGAAACAGACTGAGTTTCCATCCTGTCCTGATGTCCCTTGGTTCTTGGGTGTGTCGGCACTGGTAAACTGAAACTGCAGATATCAGAAAGTTCGGCCAGAATCTTGACGAGATTCGGATCTCTACGACCGGAGTATCGACACACGTCTCGGTGGTTTGCATTGAGAACCTCTGCTTGTTCACGGTCATCGCCAAGTGATGAAGAAACGTCATCAACAACCTTGTTGTTCAGTCCACCGAATCTTGTCCCTTTGAGCCCCTGTCCTTCCTGAAACGTTTTGACTCTAAACATGTAGCTGTTCCAAATGGCCGAGAATGCATCTTGCGACCTCTGCAAGTCTGAAGTCTTCAGGCCGAGAGCGTCCAGTAAAGCCGAGCTCGTGTCCAAGCCGAGGGAACCCACAATTTTGGACGCGCTTTCTCCTAACTGGGCCCACGGGCTTCCTCTATGTGGAGTGCCGAGAAAGATAACAGCGGCCGTGGACTGAGCGATGGCCTTGATTCTAGCATCGCTGGAAGTGTGTGACAGGGACAACATCTCCTCGTCACGATACCGCCCAAGGAATGCGCAACAAAGATCATAGGCCTAGGAGCGGACCCCAGTCTGTTGAGGTCGTAAAGAAGATCTTTTCCGTGTTGATACACAGTGTTCTTGTTGACTCGCTTTTTGAAACCCTTGGTGACATGGCTATCATAACCCCAAGTCAGAATCCGAGCCCCGGAGCAGAACCCGGGTAATGCTTCTTTCGGCCAGTAATAAAGAGAAGATTTGTCGGACATATCTTCGGAGGTACCCGTTACCTTACTTCTGGCTTCACTGACTGTACGGCTATCCTTGTCCCTGGTGCTACCATCCTCTGATGTTGTGACAGCGTGTCCGGACGACGCGGTCGACTTTCGCCCTAAAGCTTGAAGGACCTTTCTCCAGATACTGCCTTTCGCCGTTCTATTCTCGACAGACATTCTCGCATCGCCGATCGAACGGTCGGATAGGATAGAGTCTCTTGTTTGCGATCGCAAGGCAGCCCAGGTTCGATACGGGTGCCCCTGTAGGCCGTGTACGAAAACAATACTAATGACAGGTGTTGCGCTTTGTTAGCAGCCCGCTTCCACAAGACTTGCCTATCGACACATCAACGCGTTGCAAGATTCCTTACTCGACAACCGGCACGCCGCTAGGCTCAAACACCACCGACATCCCGGTGTCGGTTACGGAGGCGGGGCCGTGCCAGAGCCCCACGGGGTTGGTGACCCTTCCTTCGGTACTTTTCCGGTCGGTACTGGCCATCAGTGATGGAGTTGATCGGCTGGCAACATCCAATGTCATAGAAGCCAAGAGATTCGATGTGCGCGAATTGATTGAAGACGTGGAGTTGAATAGCCACGGGCTCTACCTCGTCAGATCTGCTGAGTTCCTGAACGTCTGCTTCTGACCGGGTCAATTTTATCACCGACGTATTTAAGCGAACCAATCACTGCACACGACATATCGTTCCGGACTTGGCGTTCATAGGTACAAATTCTTAGTTTCGTTGCCCCTATGATTGAGCCGCGATGACTACATCATCCGTACGCCATCGATAGAGTCGTTGTCTACACCGATTGGGGAAACCCTCGGACTGTGATGATATTGGTAACAGCCAATACAATCGAAGCAACTCAGATCTACACGTTGAAGAAACATGCCGGAACGGCCTGAGATATGCGGCTCTCGTGTAGGCTCGCTGGGCAAACGGAGTTCGAAAAGATGACAATAATAGACAGTCCAGAAGCGCGATGGCAGCAAATATGTATGTCAAAAGTACTCACTGTCAGAGCCATTGCGCCAAGGTGCGGTTGGGAGTATGCGGGACCTACAACAACCCCGGCTCTCGTATCTAGTCCATTTCTCGGCCAGGCTTCGTGGTGCGATATCGCCTGTGGATCATTTCGTCCAGGGGCTAAGCTGAAGATCGTGTTAGTTGTTCATGCTAGCTCTCAGCTGAGCTGGAGACTTGTGGCTTCGAATAGCCTTACCCTTAGTGCCGATTTGCGCACATCTCCCCCAGAAGCTAGTATACACTACCACTAGACTAAGCGTGGCGTTGGGACAAGCTTGCTCTAAGATTCAGCTCATAGAGATAGGATAGCTTCCATGGAAGTTTGACATGTAAATACCATCTTTTCGCCAGGTCAGTGTCGCTTCAGGTTCTCCCATCATCTGCTATCCGTTCCTTCAGTCATTCGTTAATTTGCAATTTGGAGTCTTTGGATTCCTCCACGCTCTTTTTGACCGGCAAGATGCAGCTGGCTACGGTCATCCTTGGTGGCGTTGCTGCCCTCTCCCACGCCGTTATTGCAAAACCAGTACAAAATAATAATAATAACCCGATCCCAATACCCCAAGTAAGTTTGCGTGATGATCCGTCGCGCAAGACCACCTCAGCTAACTCTGCACAGCCAGTACAGCAGTGCGAGCGCGACTCGCTATATGACCTCTTCCATGAGGACGCGCACACCGCCAAGGCGAGCCGTTACTGCAGCAAGCTCATCCAAGCCAGCGCCACGACCGTAACGGCGACAGTCCCCTTCGAGCCCACCACCGTCTATGCGCAGACGACCACGGTTACTCCCGCCACGACCTACGTCACGGCGACGGACTCGGCCCAAGCCACCGCCATCGTGACCTCCGTGGTGTACACCACCGTCATCGTGCCCACCACGGCCGTGGTCGCTACCTCTACCGTCCTCTTCACTGATACCGATACCTTCACTACCACGGCCGCCACAACCTTCACCTCGGTCGAGTCGGTAATCACGACGACCACCACCGACGCCACCTCGACCGATGTTCAGACCGAGTAAGCGCTCCTTTCCCTAATATCTGCCTCCGCCGCACTTTGGTCACTGAGACTAACCCTCTGTGAAAGCCTGACAACGACCACCGTCGCCGCACCTGTAGTCAGCATAGGGAAGCGTCAAAAGAGGGACCACTGCGGCACGGCCAACTGGCTTAGCACCGCCGTTCAGAGCAATGGGCCCTCTATGCTGAGCAGCGCCTGCTCTTGCCTCCTCACGCAGGCATCCGAGACCGTGACCGTGACATCGACTGGCGCCGCCGTCACGCAGACTAGCCTGGTAAGTACTTTCTCCCATCTGTCTTTGTGTAGCCCCCTTCTCCATCGTCTATGCATGAAACGTCGAGGAACTTACGCGAAAGTATAGTTCACTGTGGCTACTACGGCCATGGGCACGGACACGGCCACCGTCACGGACACTGAGACGGACACCGCGACCGCCACCTCCGAGACACGCTCCACGACCACCATTGACGCCACTGCCACCGAGAGCGCGACCTTGACCGTGACGAAGACCGAGCCGGTCACCGCCCTCGGCACGACGACCGTGGTCAGCACCAGCACCATCTACAAGACCGCCTTGGAGTCCACTACCGTCGTCGTAAGTTAACCCCCCCTCCTCCGGCATTGCTTCCCCGATAGACTTGCCCCAAGATACTTGGCATCCGAACCAGGCTAATCTCCCCGTCACTCCCACAGGCCACCACGACCGTCATAGCCAGCCCCCCAACGAGTGCGAGCAGCTCCCGAACCCGTACGACTTGGGCTTCGAACAGTACTCGCTCTTCTGCAATCAGAGCTTTCAGACTTTCCAGAGCGCCTTGCCGATGCCCATGCCTGAAACCTCCTTCGCGTCGTGCGTCGCCCTCTGCAACATGGTCCCCGGGTGCACCGCCGTGAACTACTTCGGGTTCTTGGGGCAGTGCAACTTGTTGGCGGCTGCCGGGTCATTGGCGCCCGCGGGCGGTGGATCCTACGCGGCGCTTCTCAACCAGGCGGCATGAAAAGAGCTCACGAAGGAAAGAGAAGAAAGGAAGGAGATACGGGGTCGCTCACTAGGCCGGATCCCAACAGACCAACCGGCCAAAAGAGGGGGGGTTTGAAATGTAGCTTATTTGGATAAATTAGAATGTGAGGAATTAGCCGGCAGGTTCATAGCAGCTGGAGGCTGGAGCGGCGATCCTGACACTCCAGGCGGCCTAGACCTGTCGCAATCTTAATATCATAATGTCTTTGCTTCCTAATAGGGCTAACAGCCCAGTCTAGCGACGGGCTAGTTTTACCGGATAAGAAACGGGTTCGACGCTTGCTCACCCCCTACGTACGCAATAGGGGAAAAAAACTTTTGAGGTTTCTTCGTCATTTCATGTAGTATCACTCGAAAACAATACATTGCTTTGGTACGTATTGAAATGTGACAAGAGACCCGACCGACGTAACGCCACGAATTTCCGTCATCGGCGAAGAGCACCAAACGAGGCAACATCCCACGCCAAGCTCATTGGCCATGTTGACATGACAGTTTCACTTGTGCGGGAACGGCAATTTCTCCCTCCGATGTGCGCCGCCGTCGTCTGTGTCGTCAACGACGTCGCGTCCGGGCGAAGGCACGGGCCCTCGGGCGCCCGTTTGGATCCTGGGACTCCGGCGGGGGCGGCTGATCCACCGGCATCAGCTTCGGCGACAGGTGCGCCGGAAAAAAGTCTTGGTCTCCACGGGGCCCGTCGGGCATGCTTTCAGTGACTTACTTGGGCAAAAGGGAAGGCCGAATTGCCCTAACACGCCCCTTATATCAGCCCATCCAACTTCAGACATCTTGCCTGCGGCCATTGACTTTTACAGCCAGAGCGCGGAGTAGCTCGACACGAAGTTACCGTAGTGAGGCAGATCGTCATGCCATGACGAGTCCGCTCTTGGCTGAGAACTCCAGAAAGGAGGCGCCAGTGAGCGCGACTAAGTCTTGGGCTCGAGACAACGCGACCTGGAGCCGAAGGCATGGAAGGTCCAGGGGAGGTTGACAATGTCCTGCAGCAGGGCGCTCTTTCACCCGCCAACTCGAAGTGTTGACATAGCCTGGAGCTCCCCTGAATGCCAGCAGGTCATCCGATACTGGCGGAGGAGGGCGGTTCCCAGCATCAAGAATTGGGTGACACAGGAGTTTACCGTTGACTGACTATACACAGAGGTAAAGAGACGTAGTCGAGAGAGGATGAAGATTCGCGTCCGTCCAAACGTAACAACTGTGCGTCCAGGTACAGCTGATGATAGTGTCTCTCACTGTTGCACCATGTCTCGCATCTGCCACCTCCATTGAGCGGAATCAGCGGTTTGGCGATGCCCTTTTCCCTACGAACGGGAGACACATTTGCCGATTGAATCCCAGACGAACCCAGGATTCAGGAACCGTAAAGTGTCGTACGATTATCTTGTCGATGGCGAAGAGATGAACGGCGATTCCCACAAGGACTATATGAGCTCACCGCTGCCTGGCCGTCTATATACCAAGTATGGAAGTCTTTGCGAGCCATTTAGCGTGTGTGGTCACCAGCAGCGCTGCAGCAGTGGCGTGAGTTATCCGCGCAGCTGAGAAAAGCAATATAGCAGATGGCTTCCTGTTTATCATCTATTCTTTTTACGGCAGATGCGACACTACTCCACCGTATCTCCGAGCCGTGTGTGGGTAGCCGGAGCAAAGACTAGAGCATGAGATCTGGCGGCTCTACATGCACTTGGCACCACTCCGATGCGATGTTTCACCTCGTGTGGCCCGATGTTTTGGTTATAAGGGGTGTGTGGTGGTGGACGCATGCAAGTCACGTCTGCATACACAATCGCCCAGTTACTTCCTTTCTTTTTCTCTCGGGACCGTTGGAGGAAAAAGCAAATGCACCCTCGTGGCGCAGACCAGATTTCGAAACATCTTCGCCGCAGAAAAACAAAAGTCCTAAAATGCATAATGGCTAGCAGGCCCTCTAGGCCCTGGCCCCGAAATTACGGCGCAACGATAATAAAATCTGGCGTATATAGGAACAGGGTAAAAGCCTACCCGAAAGAACGGGCTGGCTTCAGGGCCTGTCTTTTTCGTGGTATTCGTAGCGATGGCCATCCCATTGGCCTGGGGGAGAGAGGCTTACTGTACGATGGCGTGTTGCAACGTCGAGGTTCCTTGCAATGCGACCCGTTGGGGCTCTAGACTTGCTCATTGGAGGAGAAAAGCGAAAATGTTACGCAACCGTTTGGACTGCACAGTGCCACCCCTGTTTGATCCCCAAAAGGGATGGTACGATGTTACACCTGATCAAGAGATCGGAAATCAGTGGAAATTCGTTTTATTTAGAATACCAGATGAACAGATGAACCGTCAACCGGTTGTGCCTGGGAAGTAGATGGTGCCCAAAACTGCGTTTGAACCCCATGATGCGGTTCAGATGTGGTATGCATGTCATAAACAGTTGGACCAACCCGTAATTGCAGTGCATTTCCTACCTGGTGCGAAGACCGCATAGAGTACCTGCGCATGTATCCCCGCATACGGGCAGAAAGGTCATCCCCTTGACGGCCCAGTAGATTTCGATCCCGAGGTAGTAGGATCACACGCATAATGTCCCTCACCCTGCGCCGACACGGAGCAATTCCATCTTAGTCCGCCACTGCATTCCCCGGGAAGCGAGGTGGGAAACGAGGTACTGGACTTCTGGCCTGGTATTGGATGTTCAGCTCAGCCGTCCGGTCGCAATGTTGCATCGTCGGGGGCGAGAGAAAAAGAGAGGGGAAGGTGCTATATATCGAATAGCCTTACGTCGAATCGCCTATTTTGAAATCTGGCCGAGCAGGTGGAGAGGAGACTAATAGGGCTTCTGACAGGGGACCTGGCTAGCTGGGTGAGAGCGTATCCTGGTCGTTGCTTTTTTGCCCAGAGTCGTACGATGATAATGTGGATCGCCGGCAACTCTGGCCATTCATCCGGACCCAGAGGCTCGGGTGCTCCCCTTTGGTGCTCGTGTGCGTTCCTGATTTGAGCGGCCCTGCCCAAAAGTCGGCCCGAGTGACTTCACATGTTATGCAAGCCATGTCAAGCGCAATATGAGATGGGATTTGCCGCATCGCCGTTGGTGGTCGCGCTACAGTCCCCTTCTCGGTCGTTGGGGTTTCTCGAGCTTCTCGTTTCTTGCAGTAGAGTCAAGAGGATGTTATGTACGACAGCGGTCTATTATCCAATTTCTAGGTAAGCTAAGCTTAATGTGGTATATGTACGAGAGCCTGTCGATCTACAGTTGTATGTAGAATTTTCCGGAAGAACCAAGGAAACATTATCGACATCGTCAACGACGTCAATCGATCTCTTCCTGAAAACAGTAAAACAGTGGTGACCTTTTATTCCATCACCCAGTCCAGCTAGACCTTCTGGTCGTGGTTAACATGGACCGTCTCCTCGTCGACATCGGAGCCTCCTCTGGTGCGGCGGTCGAGAAGGGGCTTGAGGCCCGGGAGGAGGAGACGACGGTGATGGCGAGTGCCATCTCGAGCATGCTGAGGGGGTCTGTGGTATCATGATTAGCCAACAAGTCACAGTCGGGCGTAGAACTGCCCCGCCAGTACTCGAGGATAACGTGGTAGGCTTACAGACAAGGTTCTCCTGCCCGGTGCCGATCTTGAGGCACGCGAAGCGGACGACGGTGGTGAAGATGGTCAGAGTACCGAAGACGAAGGTGACGGCGAGGCCTGTGGAGGATGCCAGGACACCCTGGATCAACAGGATGAGAGGAATGGCATAGACTGGGGTACCGTCAGTTGAAGTTTCTCTGAATTGTGACAACGTTCATCTGTGGATGTAGACTTACCGACGAGGTAGCAGGTCAGGTTGAGCGTGAAGTTGAGGATGAAGGGCTCGGGCGCGTAGAAGACGCTGCAGGCGCCCTCCTCCTGCGACCACTGCACGGACACGTTCTTGCCACAGAAGAAGGTGTCGTCGAAGAGGATGGTCAGATAGCAGACGCATACAAATGCGGTGATGGCGTAGAGGGTCTTGCGCATGCCCGGGCTGATGCTGCTTCGGAAGAAGGCCCAATAGAACGCCAGCATGCTAAGCTTGGGGAAGCCCATGCCAAAGTCGTAGAAGTAGTTGGACGCGAAGGAGATCTAAGCAGAGGGTTGGTCAGCCAAAACGCCGCTCATGAACTGGCAGTTGGTCTCGTCATGGTGTTGGGATTGGGATCGTCGTTGGGCATCACTTACCTTGGACAGCCTCTCAGAAGTCTCGTACTCGTCCAGCACGCCCATCTGGTAGGTCAGGGTGTCACAGATGATCAGCCCGAGCGCGATCCCGGCCGAAGCCAGGAGCAGGTAGTCGGACCAGTCAAGTCGCTGGCGGAGGCGCAACAGGCGCGTGTAGATGCGCAGTGCGACGAAGACCAGAGCGACCGTCAAGAGAATCCATTCGGATATCTAGAACGACGGGATCATGATGTCAGTCCAAGTCCAAGCGTGCATGGCGAAAAGCAGTGACAGCGAGACCCGTCACTGCAGGACGGAGGGGCTTCGCGGGAGTGTCAGAGAGCTGCGGCGTGCTTGCTTACCATGACATCCTTGCCGTCAATGAAGTGCGCCATTGTGAGGAACGGGACGGGTTGCTCGGTGCTCGGTGCTCGGGGAGCCGGTTCTTACGCTCAAAAGAAACGATACTGAGATCTGACGGCAGCTGCAGTAAGGGAGGGAAGAGTTTACCGCTGTGCAACAGAGAGAAGGGTCATGGAAGCCAACGTGGCACTTTAACCGAAGAGGACAAAGTGTTCGTCGAGATCAATATAAAGTAAAAAGACGGGATCGACAGCCCTGGCATGAACGGCCCTCGAGAGCCTGCCGAAGAGACAAGACGTGCACACCATCCCGGGAATGACTTTTTCTCCATTGCCAAGGCCGACAGGGGAATGTGTGGTCTCAGACGACATTGCCCGATAAAATGTGGGACGTACGTGCCGGATACAGAGAGGACAGGGCAGATAGAGTAATTTATCCGGGGCCAATGGGACGGCGCAGCAGCGAGGCACAGGCAGACGAGAGAGGCAGGCCAGAATGCAAATGCAAATGGCAGAGTCGAGATGGTGTGTTGGTTCCAGGCTGGCAGATGCAGGCAGGCAGGCTGGCCAGTTCTGGAACCGGTAACGTGCCATGGAGCCAGGGCCAGCTTCACTGACCAGGGCCTGAGTCCCCTGTGGATGCGACCCTCTCTTTCAGTCAGATGCGATGAACCAAACAAATTAGCGCAACGGGCCAGCCCAGCAGCATCAATTAGCATCAACTGTCAACGCCCAAAGAGTGCGCAATTGCAACCGCACAACACCAGCAACCGAGCTTCCGAAGTATCATCGAAACCCCCAGCCATGCTTGAATTCTATGCAGTGTAGTTTTCAACGCCTTTTTCCTTTACCCCTGGTTTTCTTCGAGACTCGACTTCAAAGATGTCGCTATGCGTATACTGCCGACCGCAGACAGATTCAATCTCGGCCGATGCAGCCAAGGCTCGGAGGACTCCACCGTCTGGGCGCATAGCGACAAGCTCAACCGTGGCAGGGTCCATTTCCCACTCATTCGTACCGTCCCCCAGCGCCAGCACCCACCCTAAGGCCCCCAGTACGCCGCCGGACCGGCGGGTTGGCCTATTCCGCGAGCCGTTTCTTCTTCCACTTCCCCCATCATCACACCCAGTCATCCCCATCCACCCCCATAGTAAGACGGGAGGGCCACGGGCGAAACATGATTGAATCGGATTGGATCAATCAATCACGCCACACCACCATCTCCCACAGCACCTGCCTTCTTCTTTCTTTTCTCGCCAAGGCCCTCCGCCATCCCTGTTCGCTTCCTGTTACACACCGGCCCTCGTTGTTGTAGGGGACGGGAGAAGAAACGAGAAGAGGCTGCGTCTCGAAGCGGGAAGAGTGTAACGGTTCGCTTGACACCTGCATATAGGAGAAATGCATGCATATTACGAGAGATGAGGACCACAGCCTCTCACAGGTCGCCTATCTGGACCTCTCACACCTCTCTCTGCCCGTCTCTGCCCGTCTCTGCCAGGCACCCCCTGGACGGCCCGGGGGGGTGAAGCACATACATGTAGTAAAGAAGAGCGATGGGGACCCTCTCCCTCCTCTCGCTTGCCATGCCGCAGTGGGCACGCCCATATTCCTTCTCGCGTAACACGTCCTCTGATAGCTCTGACTCGCTCTTTGTAAAGCGTTGGGGTTTCCTTTTCGGAGCAAGAAATGGACAAAGGGAATGACGACAGGACCCATGATCGGCCGTTTGCATCGGGCATATTAGAAGTCCTGGAGACCCCATGCCCATGCGACGCTTTGCATTGGCGTTTTCCCAGTTTGCGGAGCATCTGCCTGAGATGTAGATGTGGTGGTGATAGTTGAACTTAAGCCTCTCCTTTGCGCCTCGTCGTCGAACGACGACCCAAGAATACGACGCTCCTTTCAATTATATATACACTGTTGTTTGTGTGTTGGTAATATTATGTCTGAGGGTGGTGGAATCCACCAGACGGCCGTCGTGGTAAGTTGTATTCCTCTCTTGTTGTTTTCCCCTTTCTTGTCCCCCAGATCCGATCTCCGGTCTTGAGTGATCGGATCGACAATGTTTGCTTCCCACAATGGACTGGCGCGATCTGGGACAAAGGCTAACGTTGGGCGCCATTGACACAAACAATAGCCCGTCGAGTCCACGCTCATGGCCGTGGCCATGGTCTTCGTCTCGATGCGCCTCTTCCTGCGGCTCGGCCTGCAGCGGACGGCGCTGACCGTCAGCGACTGGTTCATCGTGGCGTCCGCGTGCGACCTGATCGCGCTGCTCGCGACCGACGTCATGGCGTACAACCTGGGCGGCATGGACGACGACTTCGACCCGCGCACGCCCATGGCCGACCAGATCTCGCTGCTCAAGGTCTCCTTCGCGGGCAACTACTTTTACGACTCCGGGGTGTACCTGCCCAAGCTGGCACTCATTTCGTTCTATTACCGGCTGGTCCCGCCCACGATGCCCAACCTGCGCAAGATGCTCTACTTCACGACGGGCCTCACCGTCTGCTTTTTCCTCACGACGGTCTTTGTTGATACGTTCTGGTGCGGCGCCGACGTCTCCGTCAATTGGAGCATCGACGGCAATTGTACCACGTTCGACTCCATGACGGTGACGCGGATCGACTGGACGCTGAACCTGATTTCGGATATTATGAGTATGAGCCGCGATCTATTGTTGCCCCTGATGGGAGTGCTGACACACCACACAACAGTTTTCTCAATCCCCTTTCCCCTGTTGCCCGGCCTTCAGATCAACAAGTGGTACATGGCCGGTCTGACAGCGACCTTCTCTTCGGGGATCATTACGCTCGGCACGAGCATCGGGCGGTTTGTGACGATGCAAGTCACGCACGCTTGGACCAACGTCTGTAAGTCACATACCCCTTTCCAAGATCCACCCTCAACAGGCAACTCCCAAAGCTGACTCCTATCTACAGATGTCCTGTCCATGGCCGAACTAGTAGCGGCCGTTGTGGTAGTATGTCTCCCATCCCTGAAATCCCTGGTGCACCACGGCGCCTCCATGAGCAGCTCCGCCAAACGCACCGCGACGAGCCGCACGGGCAACAGCCACATCAAGCTGTCGTCCGGGCGGGACCCCTACCTCGTCAGCGGCCACCGGACGGGTCCCGTCGTCGTCAGCGGGGGCACCGGGCTGGGCGAGGACACGGGCAGCGACGTCGAGCTCAACAGTCTCGAGCACCGGTCCGACGTCATCTACAAGTCGCACCGGGTGAGTGTGACGTACGCGAAGCGCGAAGGGGATATGGTTTGATGGGGATTGGGCAATCGCTTTTTCTTTGTATATGGGTTTAGGATTGACGTTTTATGATATTATTTCACCTGGTTGGGTATCTTCTACCATGGGAGTGGCTAGGAACTGCCAGAAAAGGAAAAGAAAGTGAGGAAGGGTCAATTGATTCGGGTATAATTAATGTTGTATTACTACATTGTAAGCCGCTTCGCTGAGGGGAGAGAAGGGCAAAGGATCTGTGTTGCTGATGATGGATGCTGGTCGAGAAGGGTCCCTGGTGTTGACAGAGGCAGCTGCTACTTAGCTACTCCTTCAACACCTCTGCCAACAACATCAAATGGGCACAACTAAACCAATTCAACGAGCTTTCTTTAAATTCTGACTTGCTGGTGGTCTGATCTGATGTGCCAACTCGAGTACGTCCATTTGTTGACACCACTTACGCTTGTTGCCCGCCTTGGCCATTGAACCGCACAAACTGCTGACCCAAAAAAAACCCTCGATGAATGACCAGCACGCGTGCAAGGCCGCTCTTTCCTCACTTGAGCATTTCAAGAACTCAACGTCCAATTGTCAGAAGGCAAGTGCGCCAAAACTCCAGGCGGGGTTGCGAAATTCCAAACGCCCAACTTCTGCCCTGCACTGATCCTGTTTGCACGCACTTCCTCCAACATCAGACTTTCACCTCAACCTTCTCGTCCAGTATATTCGACAAGTCACAAGCCAATCTGATCACCATCGCCACCACTGACATCCGTCACGATGCCTGGCACAGCTCTCTTAGATCTGCCGCCGGAGATCTTCTGCGCAATCCTCAAGGAAGCAGTGCTTGGGCAGTGCTTTGATCCAATCTCGGCCACCGAAGACGTCGAAACATCCAGTGATTGGGAAGCTCTGTCAGACGACAGTGTGGAATCCCACATTCAATCTGGATCGGAAAACCCTAAGGCATCCACTCCAGATATTCGGGTGGTTCTACAATGGAGAAAAGTCAATCGTAAGTGCCCGTCCCTGGCTGGCCTACCATCCCGGCTTATCATTCTAACATTGAGGATACCAGATACCTTCGACGATGAAGTCATGCTATGCATCGAGGATGTAGAGCTTCTTCGGCCCCACAATTGGCACGATGTCGACATCTGCCCAGCGTGTCACTGCCAGGCGCCAATCGACAGCCTCAGCTCCTTTGCTGCTTCGTTCCTTGTTCGCCAACCAAACAGCCGCAAGCCCTGGAAAAGCAATGTTCCGGCTCTACTCAGTACCATCGTGGACGACATCATCTGCCAGGAGAGTCAGCAACCAGAAGGCAACTTGCAGCAACAGCGCCATCACTACCTCAAGGTTCTCTACCAAGAATTCGTCCAGCATATGGTTCAGAAGAACTATAACCCCAAAAGCTTAACAGGCCATGGCCATGAGCTGCTCCCGGGTATCCATCCGAATGACTCGCTTACAGTTCCCAACTCAAGGTGGCCTGAGATTGGGGTCATATCAGCCCGCATATTTCTCGGGCAGCTCTCACCGGTATTAAGTTTCATCCGACACAACAAAGATCGCGGCTACGTGAAGTACCCTTCCATTCATGGGGGATGCTTCGAATCATTCATCTACGCGGCTGTCAAGACCGGACAACACGATCTTACACGAGAGCTACTTGATCTGGGAGCTCGTTTCCCTTCGATTGAGATCGCATTGGAGATTGCCTTGCAACGGGAAGATCTTCTGATGATCCAGCTCCTATTGAAGTCGAGTCCCAAGTCCGATTTGGAAAGATGTTCATTCGATGACTTGCTCCTTAGATCTACCCAGCTCGATCTGCGTCCCATCACGAATGTCCTACTCGATTATGGACAAGATATTCGTCACGGACTTGCTTGTAGTGTACTTAGGAATGCCTGCTATAATGGGAATGAGGACTTGGTCCGACAGATGCTGACCTCCCACCCGGGCATGGATCTCAATCGACCACGTAAATCTCTGACTTGGTGCCTGGAATCATCAATATCGCCTGTGGGAGCCGCGGCACGCAGAGGACACGAGGGTATATTACGACTTCTACTCGAAGCAGGTGCGACTACACATAGTCCATTTCACTTCGATGATGATGACGAAGACATTGAGAAGGAATACATGATGAAAGCTGCTGCAGCTGGTGGACACATTGGTATTGCACGCATTCTCCTTGATGCCGGGGCCAATCTGTCTCCAGGGCAATGGGCATACGTCGTACAAAGCTACGCAGAAGCCAGAGAGCCCGGGGCCCAAAATGGGAGATTCATACATTTCCTTCTGGACGAGAAGCTGGTTGACATCAGCAAGTACATGCGCGAGTATTCCATTTATCTCTACGACATGGTCTATAACCTCTGCATTGCTGGCGATGTGGAGGCGATAAGACTTTTTGCATCATATGGAATGCCGATGCATGGCGACTTCTATGAGCGAATGCATCGTCGCACGAACCCTATGCAAATTGCAACTGTTTATGGTCAACAGGAGCTGATACAGACCCTCGAAGAATTGGGAGCACCTCCTTGTGGTGGTCGCCAACGAATCCAAAGAAGAACACCTCATAAACCACCAAACCCACGCGATGTGAGCTTGAGCTGCTCAAAGTGGACTTGTGAAGCCCATCGGCTGGAACTTGAGCGCAGAGCCTAGCGCCGTCTTAACGCAAGCCAAGGAAAAGAGTTGATGCGGTGAATGATACTTCCGATGGCGCTGGTACAGATAGCATGATGAATCATCATTGTAGCTATATTAGTGTAGTAACCAGGAGAATTCGCATATCAGTTACGTCTACGTGCCATTAATATCGCCTGGTCATGTTTCAGCAGAGCCTTCAAGGAGCCTCATGACAGAATGATCCAGTATAGCTGTGACATATCGTTTCGTTAATATCCATATATTCTCCTGTGACTGCATGCCCGCCTGCGCCAGACATAGCACGTAACCATGGAGCAGGTGCCTCCGATACTGAAGCCACGCATCTTCCCACTCTAAGTGAGGCCCGCCTTGGCGGTGCAGCGCCTCCATATTTGCTCTTACTATGTCCCCCTCGTACGCCCGGCGGTCCTCAACGGTGAGAGCACTCGCCACAAAGTACGCCACGTCGTGGAAGCCGTTGCCGCGGGCCAGGGTCTGCCAGTCCAGGAAACCGGGAACGCCTGCCGCCGTCGCGTACGTGTTGCCGATGTGAGGGTCGCCGTGCACGATGGACTGGAATGCCGCTGATGACGGTGAGCAGTCGTAACTCCACAGGACCTCAAAGGCGCCGAGCATGCGCTCTCGGTCAAGTAGAAGGGCTTCGTGCTCCTTGAACCGGCCGCCGTCCGGCCCCCCATGTTCCGGGGCGCGACGGCATCGAAGGGGGCCGGGCTTCAGCAGCTCGCGGATGATGTCGCGTAGTGAACCGCCCTGCTGCTTCTCCAGCCATGGGTACTCGTCGTTGCCCCTACGTCCGGACCACGTCGCCGCGTGGAGCTGGGCGAGCTGCTCGACGCCGGCCCGTACCTGGTCCACCGACATGGGCCGCTCGGGCCTGCCGAACGTGTAGCCGCGGGCCGCGAGGTCCTCGAGGACAACGACGCCCTGCCCGCTGGTGGTGTCGACCCCGGCGAAGTAGGACTCGGGTAGGCGCACGCCGGCTGCGCGGAGTTGGGGCGCGAGGTGGTGGTAAAACTCGGCTTCGCGGCGGTAGGTGGCTTGGAGAAAGGGGGCGAGGGCGGCGAGGTCCGGGTTCAGGCCGCCTTTGAAGAAGAGGCGGGAGGGGCGGGGTTGGATTGTGGTCGAGGATGATGTCGAGGAGGAGAAGTCTGAGGAGATGGAGGAGCGGGATGAGCGGGGGGTATGGGATGAGGAGGAGTAGGAGGCTGTCGACACGGAGCGGGCGGGGCGGGAGAGGTGGGAAGAGTCTAGGGAGCTGAGGGTGTTGAAGGAGTCTTCAGCTTCGGGAGAGTAGGGGGCTCGAGGGAATCGTAAGAATGTTCATCTTCGTATGTGAGTTGCATGACCAGCGAGGATGAGGAGCCGTGCTGGGCCGAGACGATCTTGACGTCCGCCACCGGGGCGCCGTTGAGGATCTGGGAGCACCATTCCGCTGTCACGTCTTCCACCCTCAGGGGGAGATGGTCTGCTTGGAGGGATTTGGTGAGGTTAAGTTCGTGTGTGTTATTGGTAGTCGTCATGATTGTATTATGACACTGTGCTATTTATTGTTGATTTATTGAAATAGACTGGTTAGGATGTTGGTGCTATATGGTTTCTATAGATAATAGCGAGAGATTGGTTGGTAAGTTACTTTTATTGCTGAAAGCCTTCAGTAAATATTCATCCCATCGACTCTTGGCGAGGTCGAGACCTTGAGGATTTCTACATATTTCCTAATTGTTCTTTGATTCACGAAGTCTATTAGTCAAGCCCAGAATGAAACATCCAACGCGCAGGCTGATTGGACCTGTGAGCCAAACAATAATGAAACTTCTCATGAGCAGATGGTTTCCAGATATCTATCCAGTGTTTGACAGCCACACGGACAGGCCCAGGATGTGCTCAAGCATAATAAACTTTGCGGGCGACTGTTTGTTGCATAAATTGCATACATGGTCTCAGACAGATGGTGCCACTGCAGATCATCCCTTTGTAAAACAAAGTCCGCGGAACCCGATTCCATATAGTCGTTATTCCATCCTATCTGGGATTACTATGAGGTGCTCTTTTGTAAACGAGAAAAGGAAACTGTCGAGACAGTAAAAGAAACGTATCCCCTTGATAGCGGTAGCGCTGCCCCTCCGAACCAGTGAAAATTCAATGCCGTGATACGAAACCACATCTACCCTACTACATATAGTGCTTGTTCTACTGGAAGTGATGCTTGATGAATTATATAAGACTGTTGATTGGTTTTGCGGAAAGTACCTTTATACCAATGGCAGCATTGTCGCCAGCAAGGGGGTCACGCGTTGCGCGTATATACTCCTTGATCATCCAACCTGTCACTCACTCCGGTTTTCGGCAACGTACCAGCACTAGCCGGCTATCGCAATCCGAATTCGTGGAGCTATCAACCTAGCCAGAGCGGGAATCAGGGTTCAGGGGCCGGGGGTTTCAGGGGGTGGAGTCTTGGCCCATGCCCCGACCCCGGCCCGGGCCCGGGCCCATTGTGGGCAAACCTTGTAGACCCTGAATAGAGCAAGGGGAAAAGCGTGTTTTCTTCCCGCCACCAGCTAATCGACGCTCGGCCTTCGGGGAAATCATTGCGCAAAAGCGGGTAAGTGACCGGGGATCGACTGGTCTCTCCTTTGTACCTACCCCCGGCTGTCACCACCGGAGCGGCGGTGAGAAACGACATCGCGCGATTCTCCGCTTGGAACCTGACCCAAGACTGACCAAGGTTAAACCAAGATTTATGTTTGCTCGAA
Source organism: Apiospora hydei (assembly GCF_038363865.1). Classification (NCBI taxonomy): domain Eukaryota; kingdom Fungi; phylum Ascomycota; class Sordariomycetes; order Amphisphaeriales; family Apiosporaceae; genus Apiospora; species Apiospora hydei. The sequence continues at coordinate 191,211 of NW_027117369.1, forward strand.
GCATCACGTTGTTTATGCCATCGGCTTCATTGGCGTTCCAGCATACAACATCGGACGATTGTCGAGCTGGGCCGGCGTCGCGAGTCATCTTTTGCCCAGCTGCGATTCAGCTCGATCAGCGCTTTAATCATTCCTGAGTCAGGCTGCTGGGACCTTTGGGTGCAGTTATGCGAGTTGGTCTGTCCAGAGACTCGGTAAGTTACATCGACCGGATGCCAAGACTTTGATAACATGGCCTAGAAACTTCCCTGCCTAGTAGTGTGGAATCGCGCGCTGCGGGCCGCACCTACAGCCTGTGGTGTGTATGCTTGTTCCCAGCCATCAAGTTAAGGTTTGCGCATATGCAGCCGTCAACTGGAAAAAACATCCGACGAGAACTGGGTTGGGGACCCAGCGATCAACTTTCGGCCATGTGGAACACGTGTATGCCGGGAATAGGGGCAAGTAATGGCCATGAGACTACGTCGGTCACGCGATGACATGACTGCTTCCCGACTGGGAAGTTCCCAACGACAAGTCGTCACTCGATAGGCTCCGTCCCCGTCGCCGAGTAGCTGACCCTGTAAGAGGCAGACCCTCTATACCAATAATGTTGAGGCATCGGTTTTGAAGACGAAGACAATATACCCACACGCTGCCTCTCACGTCCCGGGCCTCCACTTGTTGTCGATGTTATAACCCCGATATTCCCTGGGTATTGCTGAGTCTCGTCTCTTCCCCTCCCATCCATCTGTAACTTTGCAAAACAACTACCATTTATCACATCCGACGAACAAGACCATGGCTACTGGTTCGAGCACAGCCACCGCTGTCCTGACAGCCTCTCCCCTTTCACCCAACTTCAAGTCCCTGTTTTCTAGAAGAGCTGGCAAGCTATCAACATTACGCTTCCCCGCTTTTGCCGTCAGTCCCAAGCCTGCTCCGCAACAAGATGAACGCCAGAGGCTTGTGCGGAGGTGCACGGGCGAGACCATCCATGTCGAGAACCTGATGAGCCTGATGCCGGCCTGGTTCAAGAAGATCCACCCTCAGAAAATATTGGATGAGGTCAATGTGGTGATCGATGAGTGGCTAAAGACGTGAGTTACGAAATGGCGAACGGCCATGGATGATGGTTTTACATCCCTTCTTTAGCATCGGCGAAGGCTAACACACTGACCACCAGCGTCAATCTTCCAGAAAAGAAGAAAAGAGCACAACGTCAGAAGGGAGATTATGTCATCATCTCTAGTGTTTTCTACGCGGACTGCTCCATAGAGAAGCTGATTACGCTGACGAAATACAACTACTGGGTAATCAGAGCCCATCTCCTAGCTCTCGTCACGAATCATCACGGTGGCATGAACTAATACGAACCGGCAGATCTTCATGTTTGACGATGAGATCGACCCCGGCGGTGACCTGATGCACGACGACGCCGGCACGCGCCGCATCTGCGACCAAACCCTCCAGTGTATCGATGCGTGCCTGCATCCGAACCCCAAACGCGCCAACTTCACGGCGCCTGCTGGGTCTCCGGGGACCGTCGAGATGCTATACGACATCCTGGCCGCGATGCGGCCCGAGATGGGCCCCGCGACCATGGAGCGGATGCGCCGCCAGCTGCACGAATACGTCGAGGGCGTGGCGCGGCAGCAGTCCGTCAGGCACGACGACCGGCTGCCGGATCCGTGGTACCATCTCAAGCTGAGGTGCGACGACATCGGGGTCCGGCCTTCGGTGACGCAGATTGAATATGCGATGGACTTTGAGCTGCCGGATCATATCGTGCATCACGAGGCCATGGAGCGTGTTGTGCTGGACTGTGCTAAACTGTGTGTACTGGTGAATGAGATTCTCAGCTTGGAGAAGGAGTTCGTAAGTATCCCCCCAGCACTTACAATACCTAGATTTGATAGCTAACACACCACACCACACCCCAGCGCGACGGCCAACTCGAGAACCTGTGCCTCCTCTTCGTCAACGCCGAGGAAATCTCGATCCACGCCGCGATCGCGAAGGTCAAGCAGCTGATCCAAAAGCACTACGGGTCCTGCGAGGCCGCGGTGGGGCGCCTGCCCTGGACCGCGGACGAGCAGGTCAACGAGAACATCCGGCGGTACGTGCAGTGCTGCCAGCGGATCGCGACGGGGACGGCGCAGTGGTCTTACATGTGCACGCGGTACTTTCAGCGGGCGCAGTTGAGCGGGAAGTGGCATATGACGGCGACGCTGGGGCAGTGATTAGATGGATATGAGAATCATGATTCGGGGGCTATGACAACCAATGATAATGATGTGATCAGATCAGATAGAGGATTTGCGGTTAATGACAGATGACTCCATATTTGCGTGTCTCATACTTTGGTTCAGGTTGCGAGACATGGATGCGATGGCGAACGGCCGAGTCTGGGCCTGGGGCTGTAACAAGTCATTACTGTGAGACTACAGATCGGTTCTACCGGCAGCAGCCGTGGCAACAAGGCCCGGTGAGTTACTAGATGGTCGAAAGGATCGGGCTGTCCAGATTGAAGGTCGAGGTCCTGAGACGTCCTACTGCTACGGTGAGAGAGATTGCTCTACCCCTTTTCAGCCAAGCAGCCCGAGTTCTTTGACTTTTGACTGGACTGTCTCGGCTATGGGTAATAGCTGGGCTTGAAAAGATTTTCAGCTACTAGGTAATAACGTCTCTAGGCTAGAGCGTATGATGGCGAGATGACTTGTCACGATGCACCAAGGTCAGAGTGGCGGTGTGTTTGGATATCATGCTGGGTAATTGAACGTACAAGCTATCAGAATGTTGAGAAACAACTCGCGAGCTGCATGGAAAATGACGGTGCCAATTAAATTGGTGGTGAAGATAGCACAGTTGATGGGCGTTTGATGGATATTACAAACCAAGTCATTGTTGGGAGAGTCTGTATCACTGATGCGGTGGGATGTGGTGATGTGTGGCAGCTTGGGCAAGTAATACGATATACAGCGACTGATTCTTTCCAAAATCTTCCACCCCGATCCTTCTTCGTACCTGTGACCGTGACCTACTCCGGAGAATAGGGATGATAGCCGGGACTGAGACATCGCAAGTGCCGGGTGGGGGTTTCATCGGGGGCGGTGGTGCTGGTGGTGGCGGTGGCGGTGGTCTCGGAAGACGTCAAGGAGGACGGGAGGTCGACAAGATCGGAAGTGATTGGACAAGGTCGGATCGGCGGGTAGGACTATACGACCAGGATCACCTGACCAAGGCATCCTTGATTGTGCGTATGCTGCCCTACCATGACGGTGGCTCTGGTACACCGTGGGTGACGAGACCGTGAGCCGATAATGAAAAAAAAGCTCCGGCCGGTAAGTGGCCAATAAATTCCGGCATTGGGTCGGCTTATGAAACAAAATCTTTTTTGAGATGCAGCAGCTGTGCTAGACACCATCGCTTCTGCCGATTGACAACTGTTTTCTGCCGTGTAAACAAGTACCTGCATCTGGTGCCACAGTCAACGCGCTTCTCTCATCAACACATACCCCCATTCCATCTCATCAACCAACTACAAAAGCCCTCCGCAACCCAACTACAATCACCACAAACCAAACATTCCCTTCCCACTTGCGTTCAAGCAAATATTCTCATCTTCATCGATCAACAAAATCTTACTTCAGTTTCCATCTACCAACACTCCCAACAAGCGGGATCCTCGTGTTCATCATGATTGCCCTCGCCATCTGGATCTGGGCCACTCTGGTCTGCGCCCTGGTCAGTGGTGCTGCTGTTCAGGTATGTATTGATATCTTCACAAATACCGTTTCATCGTCAAGCAGTCATCTAACCTTGCTAGCAGCCCAATGGCGGCAGCGCCTCCAACAGCTCTGCCTTGATGCCCGGCATCATCTGGCGTGGCAATGTCACTGTCGACGGTCCCATCTACGAGTTCAACGGCACTGTTCAGGTATGCCTTCCCCATGATGACCATATCCCAATTTGCATACAACTTGATTTACTGACTTCGGTTCTCTTTCTTCCCACCACAGGAAATCTACGCCCAGATCAAGAAGGTCAACCCCGCCTACGAGCTCATGCCCCGCAAGCACTCGTCCTCGAACCCCAAGCACTCGGTGAGTATCACTTAACCACCCAGCCGTACTTTCCTGGTCTGCTCTGCTCTGGCTCCCAGGAAAGGGTTTGGTATATGGTGTGTTCTTTGCTGACAAATTGCCCTCCGTGTCATCCAGCTCACCCACGTTCAATGCGAGACGCCTTACGGCCCTCCTGATGACTGGGGCTATGCCGTCACCAACAACATCCAGGACGGCATCACGTACCTTGAGGGCCTCACTGGTGACTGCGGCGTTACGCCCGGACCCTGTGGCCGCGTCAGCTGCTCCTGGGACAGCGCCATCTCGTAAGTAGGCATCCTATTTTGCACACCCAACCTGGTTTCGTCTCCCTTGATATTGTTTTCTCCCTCCCCTTCCTTCCCTGTCTACCCTGATCTGCCTGCGTTTCTCAACATGGCACCTGATCACACCGTGATTCATATGTCATCTGGAAAGCGAAACAACGTTCATTGCTGACTAGCTCTTGCTTGCAATAGGTGGTGCTGGAACAATCCATCCGGCGGCTACACGCTCAAGTGCTCCGAACTCGCCGGCTACGCCCAGGAGGTCGTGAACAACTGTCCCTACCGGCCTAATGAGGTCTGGGGCGAGGCCTACGACTCAGCCGGCTTCAGCGTCTTCTGCGCCGGCAAGCTTCATTTGTGCTAAACGCGCACTCACAGCACCCACACACAACGTTTCTTCTTTCCTGCGGAAATTCTCAATCTTGGTGTTTTCGTGTGACTCAATTCATGAGAGAAGAGAACCCCCGACAGCAAGAATTGCAGGACTGAGTATGATGGTTGGAGAGAAGACTGGCTAGATTGTATTTTGTGACGGAAACGGACGAAGATGTTATGCCTCCCATGAGGAAGGGGCATCATCGTCCGCCCTGGTTTGAGATGGACTTGCAATTGCGGTTTTGTTTTCAGTGTCAGATAGTACACGCTCGTTTGCATCTCCTTGAGAAACGAGAATCTCAAGTTTTCATACAGCACATATGATCGATATGACCCATTCCCTGATGAGATGTACGTGGCGACAACGAAGCTCAATGGCTCGTAGCTGATCATGGTAACGTAGGATGATTGCTCGTATCTGTCTGTATGTATGAGTTCGTCAAGATAATAGATCACGTCAAGCTTGGAAACCCCTTGCCCTTTATAGCAGGCATGATCCTCCTTTACATGTGCCATTATTTGTGATCTTGATCGCATTTAATGCCAAGAGCCAGGCCCGGTCGAAACGCTGGCCTCCCCGACTAACTACATGCCGAGCATGTTTGCTGCGGACTCGGACGTCGTTTTGGGGATCGGTAGTTGCGCCACTTGCCGGTTGTCTTCAATCGACCCCCTTGCTGGGCGGAGGTGCCAAGCCGGAATCTTCCAGGAAGGAACGGGTTGCGACCGGCACTCACTTGGTCATGGAGCGTGCAAGGGAATATCTAAATTATATTGATTTGGATCTATCAGAAGAACACTGGTTTGACGTGCAAGGTCACATTATGAACTGTTATCATCCGGTCTTCTGCTCATTGGCCGTATTAATGTCACCGGTGACTAGTGCTGGGGCCAGTCAGTTCGGGGCGCATTAATTACCAGCTATCGGGTAGCTGATAACCCTCGATAATGGATTGCAACACGATCGCTCAATCCCCAGCAAGGAGCGTTGCCATGATCTTCAAATAGGTAATAGGTGCAGTTCAACGTCATGTCTTTAAAGAGCACTACTGGCTTCCTGGGGTACGACATCGATCTCGTGATTGGTGCATCGCGTAATCTGTAGGCTAAAGTCTTTAGCGACCGTTGCACTAGAAGATTCGCCAGATCCCCAAGCCTGCAGGCCCATGTAACCTAGCGCGAACTGCTGCCAGGGCCCGCGTGCGCGGTGTGGCCTGCACAGGGATGGTGAAACGCCGTTGCTGATCCCCACCGGTTACAGGATTGTTTGGACAAGCCTGGAGAGTTCAGGTGGCAGGCCACGCTACGCCGCACTTCCCCGGCATTTTGTGCCGTTCGCTAATCGACAGCGTCTGCTTCTCTCATCGACACAATCGCAGATCTTGTACGCTAGGTATTGTTGATCATATATTTGGAGTCGTCAAATGAAGGAGGAGACAGCGTGGGTGTATCCGTCTGTCTGGGTCCCGGTCGCGAGACTGGCGGCACGTATTACAGCCAGCGCAATGCCGAAATTAGGTTGTACAGTGGTGCACTCACCAAAATGGATGCTGCCAGAGCCCACTGAAGGGGGGCAACCAGGGCCGAGACTGGCTGCCTAACTTCAGCCCATGCTTCAATCGAGGGTCAATCTTGCCCGACCCCTCAACCACTATTTGCAGCGACCCGGCGATTGGGTTCAACAGAAGATTGATATATCGATCAGGCGTCGAGTCTGCCTGCGGTGATCATTGACGGCGATTCTTCCACGCGTGCATTGGTCGGTCCCATGTGCGTGCCGTCTCGACGTGGAGATGGTCGAGACGCCTATCCTGCTCCTGGGCCCCGAGCTAGCCAATGACAGAACCGTCCGTAGCGTTGCATCAATCCCAAAGCATGTCCGCCAAGACTGAAACAGAGAGCAAAAGGATGGACACTGGAAACAGGACCCTTTTCCCGATATGGCGAGTTGACGATACTTTCCAAGCCCGGCTCTTCCTATCCTCTTTGACTGGCTGACCCCCGTCTCGTTTCTTCCTCCTCTTCTTTCCATCTCTCTCCCCAGGACTGGCATCCCCAAGATCGACCGCACTGCGAACGCGTTTTCTCTTCGTCTTTCGGAAGCTGGCTTCACTATTTCCTATTCGAGTAATTATAGATATTGAGATTTTGTTTTGGACTTGAAATTGAAGGCTTAATTGGATCGATTGTCAAATGAGGCTATTACAGAAAGGCAACAACAACATGGAGTACAGCAAGCAGCCCGGAGGTTACCAGAACGTCGCTCTTGGCGACGACAAGGACGAGGGGCGCTCCAGCACGGAAGTCGACGAGTCGGTGATGGGCGACGAGAAGCACTGGCGCGGCAACTACCATCACGAGTGCCAACATCATTCGCACGAGAAAGAGTCGACGACGAGGAAGTACATGACGCGATTCCGGAGGTACCGATGGATCGTCGATACATTGCTGCTCTGCGTCAACATCTCGCTGTCGCTGCTGCTGGTCCGCGACTTTTGGCGGGAGAAGTCCGTGTCCAGGATCCAGGTTGGCGGTGATGTTACCGGGCTGGGGCCAGACTGTGAGCTTCCGGACTGCATGCCAAGAAAACGAGAGCGAGGTGCAAGGGCTAACCTGTGCATGTGCGAAATCTAGTCCCGACCAAGATCGTCAAGTTCAACGCGGATGAGGCTTTCGTGCCCAACGACACGTCCAAGTTCTTCAGCAACGAAACTATCGCCCAATGGAACACCATGTTGCCCAGTATGTTCACTCCGCTGCGCATCCTGGATGGTGCCTTGGGATGAACGGTATAGGCTAATTGAATCGCAGTCGGTTCCGGATGGGGCGAGGTAACGGACGAAACCTTCTTCACGACCTCAATGACGCACCAGCTGCACTGCGTGGTGAGTACTCTAGCTATGGAGTTTTGGTCCTTGTCCTTCAGACACAGGCATGCTGACTTGAGGGAATGAATAGTTCATGATGGCGCGCATCTACGCCAGCCTCGAGGGCAACACGAAGGAGCGCCTCCCGAGCGACTACCACAGCCACTACCTGCACTGCGTGGACTACCTGCGTCAAGGCATCATGTGCTCGGGCGACTTGGCGATGGAGCCGCACGACCAGTCTGACTCGGACGACAACGGGCCGCTCGACGGGAGCTGGAATGGGCATCATGGTAAGTAGCTGGAGCAGCGAGCAAGCAGCAAGGAATGGCAAAAGCGAGGTTACTGACCGTTCATTTCAACAGTATGCAAGGACTACAACCATGTCATTCCGTACTTGGAGGGTAAGCCCCTGGCCCACCTACCTGAACGGATGGCTCAGCTAACAAAACACACAGAACAAATTGCCGACGGCATCCGCAAAGTCCTGCCCATCGACGACTAAGCACACACTCTCTGAACCCAATCTTCAATCTTTTGATTTCAAGCATAGCGTGTCTTTTTGCATATACTCTGGGCGTACAGTCTTTTCTTAGAAAGTACCCTGCATTCCATTGGGCGGCAGCGGTGGTTGCAAGACGGCCACGAGTCAGCGTAGCGATCCAACTATCTATCAACTTTTCTTCAATCCAAAACTATTCAATCTCCAAGAGTCCCCTTGACTGAGTGATCCCAGCGCCCGGGGCTTGGAAAGTGATGCATCGCGAAAGACGTCTTGGCTTGGTGCTGGGCTGTAAGTGCTTGCGACACTTGGACGCTGGTCTGGCGGTGGTGGGGCACGACACACCAAGAAAAGCCATGCCAGGCAGGCTCCGAAGCGGTTCAGAGGACTCGACATTTTGACAAGCCATGCAATTGAGCAGCAAATACAGAATAGAAGGGAGAAGGAAGCAAAAAGAGGTTTTTGTCGTATGCTGCAAATGGAGAGAAATGCAAAAGAAAGATTGCCCACTACTGGAATCGAACCAGTGATCTCATCATGTCGTCGGTCGGAAACCAATTACTAGTGATGCGCTTTACCACTAAGCCAAGCGGGCTTCTGACCAGACCAGACTTTAATTGATACAAAGTGCTTCAATATCATTATATATCGTGTCATTCAAGACTGTACTAGGCCAATCTCACCAACAAGGATGCCCTGACCGTCCGGGTTCACTATTGCTTGAACAGATGTATAGACATAGACAGGAATTCCATTCTCACCTTTGTTGTATGTCTGGCGGCCGGTCGCATATGCCACCTCAGTAATGTGAGCTGCTGCTTCCCATTGATAGACAAGCTTGATTACCCCTGAAAGACTTTGCCAGTTCTAATTCAACTGGCGCAATAAAAAGACGTCATTCTATATAGATTAATGTCGAGATAGATACAGGCGATGTGATTCATTCTCTTGGCAGTCTGTCTGTCTTTTGAATATTCAGTTCCCCTCTCCACGCCGTATTGCCACGAAACGGCACCGGGGGTGCCGCCCTCATCCGCGATAAGGTGTCTGCGGCCGTCAAGCGCCAACACTAACGCCAATACATGCCAAGAGCCCTGCCATCCAGCTCGTCGAAGCGGCTGCTTCTGCCCGTCAAAGATGATATAGCTCCCCAAGGGAATGCGATGTTGCCTTGCTGACTGAACCGATGAGTAGCCATGACCTGATATTGCTAGTGCTTTGAAGAATCTGTTTGGAATTGAATAGCCATGGTGGTGCTAGGTTTGGGATAGTCACTGGTTGACCAATTGGAATAAACAAATGCATGAAGTTGAGTAATATATACGAATCCCAGGCGCGGACATGGCGGATCGACTGAGTGGTCTTGATTGCGCAATTGTACCCAGCTCCGAAAGGAGGCCTGTCACACGCAGATCCAACAGTCACTCTGCAGAACCAACTGGCATGCAGCATCGGCCCAACAGGGGCCTACATTCCGGAAGGGCTACGGCGCCTAAGGGTAGAAAACAAAGGGAAGGAAGGACCTTAAGGTCCCCTACGATGTGTATATAAACCTCACACTCGACCTCACTTTAAGTGAGAGAAGAACCAGAGACCCTAGAAGTGCCATAGTCAAATATTAGCTGAATCAGATCCAAGCCCTTCAAGCCCTTGTCACAAGGCCACCCATTCGGACGTACCACACTATATCCGGGGCGGATTATGTTCGAAGGAGACGATAGCGAGTAGGAATCGTTCGAAATCGAAAAACTCGCGGGCAGGCGAATTTCGCGCGCCGGCCAACGACCAATGATCGAGTACCTGGTCCGATGGAAAGGGTACCACGAGGGATATGGCGAGTAGTTTTCTGTTAGTAGGTGAACTGGCTGCCTGGATTCCCCGCTTGAAAGGACCCTTTGGGATTTGGAAATTGTAGAGGCCGGGTCCCCCGTCCATTTTCCCTGTCGAGTTTCCTCCCCTCTCATACTTGATTGTAAAGAGTCATGTATAAACATCCATCATTATTTGGTATATTCTCCAATAGCTTCACCGGAGTCACCATAGGACCCCGAAGAAGAAGAGAATGCAGAGACTCGCAATTTCGACATCACCCTTCTCGATGGTGAACATCGAGACCTAACCAGAGCCTAGGTTCACGGCATTTAAGAACCGCCTTCTTGAGCTCGTTGTTGTTGCAATCCACTAGCTTGCGGTCCTACTTTATCGTGTCGGTGAGACCAGGCACAAGGACGGTGGTGTGCACGACTGGAAACCACCAGAATCTAATGAGCTCTTACCGGGAATTCCACTCAAGCGGCCCTCTGCCCACCATGTTCCGGCACGCGTGGTACATCGACTACGATTAGTACCCCGAGGGTGTCTTGCACATGGCCGCGTACTGGGCGGAGTCGCGCATAATGGGTGGTGTGGTACTCACGGAATATGAGACTACAGTATGGTGATCGATGGGAGTCAAGTATCGAGGAAGCTCTTGGGGGTTTTCAGTGGAAAGAATGCCAATAACCAGTAGCTATAGTCGAGGTAACAAAGACTGTATAACCAGGAAGACTTGCTACAGGAATGGGACAAGGATTCACGAAGTTATCTCTCCAAGTAAAGCCGTGGATGTACGTGAGACAGCATGGTCCTGGATTCTGCTGGAGGTCACTGCGTTGATGTGACCCTAGGTTCCAGGTTTAAATCGAAATTACCTATAGCCCAAATGATTCGAGAACCTTGCGCCTTTAGATTGCAATGTAATGAGACGAATAAGACAAAAAAGGCACTCAGGATTTGTTTCAAAACTGCTGATGGCAACTTGGCCTTTGCTTGTTAGCAGAGACCTCGGTCTGGACTTCAATTGAGTGCTTGAGATCTGGGCAGTCCGTGTCGGCAACCGCCCAAGCAATTCGACAGGGGCCAACATTGATCCGTGCCGACGACTTCAGCGCCTGCGTCACTGCCTGCCCCAGGCGCCTGGCCCACTAAACATTGAGCTTACGGCCTTGGGGGGACGTATCTGTCGCGTCGCGCCTTTCCGACGCCCGCTAATTGATTGATTGAGCGCACGCACCTGGGAAGCTGTGTCTGACCTTTGATGATAGCTTCACCACATCCACATCCCCATCAACTTCGCATCTCGGTTACAGCAGACATGCGACAGTCGCATCGCGTCAACGACTCACGATGCACATCATCAAGCCTTCATGGCTGAGCCATCAAGGTAAACCCAATTGCCCGACCGGCATCTTTGCCTTGAACTATGCCTCTCTAACTTTGCGCTCCAGGCGAAAATAAAGATTTCGAGGTCTACAGCTGCCATGTGTCGCCCGACGGCAAGAGGCTGGCTACGGCAGGCGGAGGTTCGTCGCAAACTCCCCTCTATCCTGTGTCGCTGGCATTCAACTAACCTGACTAACCCTCTCCTCTAGATGGAAACGTCCGAGTCTGGTCGACCGAAGCCATCTACAACTCCGACGACAGATCCTACACGAAACCGAGGCAGCTCTGCCATATGAGCCACCATCTCGGCACTATCCACTCCGTGCGCTTTTCGCCCAACAGCCGTCTGTTAGCATCCGGCGCCGACGACAAGATTATCTGCATATACCAACTGGAAAGCGGCCCACCCACTATAGCCACCTTTGGCAGCAACAACGAGCCCCCTCCCGTCGAGAACTGGAAAACCTCCCGGCGACTGATCGGCCACGACAACGACGTGCAGGACTTGGGCTGGTCCTACGATGGATCTATACTGGTGTCTGTCGGCCTCGACTCCAAGATTGTTATCTGGTCGGGGCACACGTTCGAGAAGTTGAAGGTCCTGTCCGTACACCAGAGCCACGTCAAGGGCATCACCTTCGACCCGGCCAACAAGTTTTTCGCCACGGCCAGCGACGACCGAACCATCAAGATTTTCCGCTTTACGTCTCCGGCACCGAATGCGACACAGCATGACATGGTGAACAACTTCCAGCTCGAGACCACCATCAACAGCCCCTTCAAATCCTCGCCTCTGACGACCTACTTTAGGAGATGCTCCTGGTCACCGGATGGTAACCACATTGCTGCGGCGAATGCAGTCAACGGGCCAGTCAGCTCCGTGGCCATCATTGAGCGATCGAGATGGGACAGCGAAATCAACCTGATCGGCCACGAAGGCCCGACCGAAGTCTGCATGTTCTCCCCGCGTCTCTTCCACACCAAGAAACCAGCCGAGAATGGCGTAAGGAATGGTAGCTCGGGCGGTTCCCTGGTGACAGTGATAGCATCGGCTGGCCAAGATAAGACCTTGAGCATATGGAACACCAACACATCGAGACCTGTAGTTATCCTGCAAGACCTCGCAGCCAAATCTATATCCGATCTCACGTGGACTCCGGACGGCCAGACACTGTTCGCTGCCAGTCTGGATGGGAGCATTATTACTGTCAGGTTCGAGACGGGCGAGCTTGGATGGGTGGCGAACTTGGAAGAAACAGACAAGGCACTATCCAAATATGGCGCCTCGAGGAAGGCCATGGGCATTGCAGAGGACGTGGATGGTTTGAGGCTCGAGAATCACAGCAAAGAGGGCGAACGAAAAGGCGCAGAGTCTCGAATGGGAGCTCTGATGGGTGACTTCCACCCCATGTCGAAAGACACGGAGACACCCGCAACCAATGGTGTCAAGACAGGCACGGCCACACCCAATAACGTGGCAACCCCCAATGCGCAGCTAGAAGCCGAAGCCACCAAGGAGACGGACAAGGAGCCGACCGCAGCAGCTGGCGAGAACTCCGACAAGCAGGTGCAACGAGTCAACGAGCTCAAGTCACGTGTTACGATTACCAAGGATGGCAAGAAGAGGGTCGCGCCTATGCTCATATCTTCATCCGGCACTGGCCAGTCGTCGCTTCCGCAGACCCAGTTAGTCGGCTCAAGCACCGCCAAAGCTGCCCAAAACGATGCGCCCCAAACAGTTCTCGACTTGTCCAAACCATTTGACGGCCTGCCGGAGGGTGGCTTAGCTTCCATGCTGCTGGGCAACAAACGAAAAGCGATTCCCTTGGACGACGAGGATGAGGACCATGCATCCAAACGAACGGCTACCGGACCTAGGCCTATCGTGCGGAATGGTGTCGAGGGACTGGAGCCCGCTACATTAGAACCCCCGAAACACGGCCTCGTACCGACTCCGGAATACCTTCGGCCAGCGGTGCTCAACCCGTCCATTGCCATATCGCAAGTCCGGCTTGCTGTACCCAAGGTCAGGTCACAGATTGTTCGACCGCTTGAACGTGGGGTGTTGCTGGGCGATACGAGCTTGGAGGACGCGTCCAAGCTACCGGAGAACGTGATCCTGGAAGCGAAGAACCCGGTTGCTATTCGAGATCCGTCGCACATTACCGCCTCTAAGCGTGGCGCTGTGCTCTGGCAAGACTTCCTCCCCCGAGCCATTGTACTCGTCACGGGCAACAAGAACTTCTGGGCCGCTGCTTGCGAAGATGGCAGCCTCTACACATGGTCACCAGCCGGCCGAAGACTGGTCAATGCCATGGTGCTGGAGTCGCAGCCCGTCATACTGGAATGCCGAGGGTGGTGGCTCCTCTGCATCACCGCAGTTGGCATGTGCCATGTTTGGAGTATCAACAGTCTATCCTCCCCCCACCCGCCTGTTTCTCTCGCACCCGTGCTGGAGATCGCCATTCATTCTCTACAGCCCCATGCTGCCATGCCAGCTCCCGGCGTGACGTCTGCCCATCTCAACTCCAACGGCCACATCATTGTCACCCTGACGAATGGTGACGGTTACTACTATAACCCTAGCATGTTTTCCTGGCAACGCCTATCCGAGTCATGGTGGGCTGTTGGTAGCCAGTATTGGAATAGCAATGACTCGTCCATCGGCTCTCTGCAATCGACTGCCGTTGGTCCGACCGCATCCAAGGCCACCAAGGAGGAGGAAGCCAGCGTCTCGGCAGGCATCATCCCCTTCCTCGAGCGACACACAACAAATGAGTTCCTGCTCAAGGGCCGCGCCTACTCATTACAACGTATCGTCAAGCTATTGTTGTCCAAGGATGGCTTCGAGAACTTTGAGTCGAGCGTCAGCATTGCTCACCTGGAGAATCGCATCGCTGGTGCCCTGACACTGGGATCGAAGGACGAGTTCAGGCTCTACTTGTTCATGTATGCTAAGCGGATAGGAGCAGAGGGTCTCCGAAGCAAGGTCGAGGAGCTGATGAACAGCCTGCTCGGCGGCATTCTGCAAGACCAGACCGAAGAAGAGGACCATGGCAAAGGCTGGTTCAGCAAAGGAGATGAGATTTGTGGATGGGACCGCAAAGAACTCCTGAAGGGAGTTGTTATGATCCTTGGTAAGTTTATGCTACTTCTTGTTTACCTTTGGACTCATCCGGCGACCACAAGCTAACCTATTCTCGCAGGCAAGTTCCGGGAACTTCAGCGACTGACTGTACAATACGCACGCGTGCTCGACCTGACGGATGAGGATGAAGAGGAAGAGAGCAGCGACACCATGATCGTGGAGGCATGATCACGTGTTGCTGTTGCTGTTGATGTGGCACCGACGACGACGATGGTGCCGCGACATATGTAGAATTGCAGGCGTTGATTTTCATCTTTAGGGTAGGGAAAACGGAACGATGATACCTGAGTAGTGCTTCCTTTTGCCTATACTTATATGTAAACTACTTGGCTGTACAGAACAGTAGTGGCGATAATACCACAGTGGATTAACACAACACACACGCTGTCTTCTCAGCATCGGCGACGTGGTGATCTTGGACGACGTGCGTGATAGGGGAGTCGGTGTTGAGGCCGATTGTGGTGGCGTCTGCTTGCTTGAGGGTTGTCTCCAGTTGTGATTCCTGTCACTGCCTTTGCCTCTACATTTGTGACGTAGGTGCCCTGGGGCTCATCTAGGGCGATTGTCCCTAGTCTGCTTGCTTGATGGTGTTTCCAGCTGCCAGGTAGGCGCTATCAACGCCTGTGCTGCCGCCTACTTATCGCTACTGCCCGCCTGTGTACTTGCTGGACAGCAACTGGAGCCTCTGGGACTCGTGCCTGCCCCCGATTCTTCCCATTTGATCCCCTTCTGGAGGTTAGCGCCTGGGGAACCTGGAGAACCACGTGCGTGCTTTCCTCTGCCTTCATCGCCGAGCCAAGCACATGGCAGTAGCTTGTTTCCATCTTGCATACGCCCGCCCACGTTCTTCCCACCTGCCATTGGTTGATCCTGTGACTTTGATATTCGCACACTGTCATCAATCGACCTCATCTCGTACGTTGACAACAGCCTATCCCCAACTTCCTCTTCGCAACAACCTCCAGACACTCATTGTTCAGTCCCCCTGTGCTCGTCGTCGCGATCCCTGTGCTCGTCGTCGCCAACCCCTGGGATCGTCGACGTGATTCTTGGGTTTTCATCTTCATCCGTCCCATCATTCATTATCCAGTCGCTCCTTGACTTTGATTCTGATTCTGATTCTGATCTTTCTCTTCCAGACCAACTTTTTCGCCTTTCATTTCTACGTTCCCCAGCTGTTTCACAATCCTTCACCAGCCAGACTCGAGGCTGTTGGTGGTGTTCGCGTCACTATCGACCCAGCATCGAGTCAACTGCAAAGTAACAACACCGACATTCATTCCCAGCAACATCACAGCACACCTTCGTTTCGCGGCGTCTGAACTTGTCTATTTTCTCTTTTTCTTCCCAAAAGTTTGTGGACCCCGGGCCTTGTGTTTCGTTCCTACCACAAAAAGACATCTCCGATCGATTTTGGTCCATTCTTGGATCGACACCCATCCGTCACGCAGATAAATCCCTTGTTCAAGAGCACAACACTTCCAGCAACACAAGATTTGCGACGAGCGATACACAGTATTGAGACCATGCCGCGATCCAATGGCGGCCACGTTGCACGCAGCCCGTCCCAGGGCTCGATTCTGAACTACCATGAGCTCGCGCTTGTAGATGCAAAGTCCTACAGCGTTGAAGCTGCTGGTAAGTCCTTTGCCGACCGACACCAAGACGACGTAGAGCTTTCGCTGTACAATAAATATGCTTCAAGTCCTGACTGTTTTTAGGTGCAGTACTCACTGGCGCGTCGTCGGTCTCGGATGTTGAAGGCGCTGTCGCCTCTTCTCGGTAAGTGCTTTCAGGTTGTTGTCGCCATTCGTTTACTAATAACGCATACTTGTCAGTAGCCCTCATTCGCTCCGCAAGAGCCTCGTAACTTTTGCTGGCTTAATCTTCATGATACTCTTTATATCGTTCCTCTCGCGAGACGAGACGATTCTACAGGGAACAGCGTCGCCTTTAATCAACACTGAGAATGAGTCGACTGTTTTCACGCACCCAACCCCTGAGCTCGTCGACGGCTACCACCACGGACACAAGCAGCTTGATCCCCTGAGATGGCTCCGCGATAACAGCCACGTCGACCCTGTCAAGTTGCCGAGCAGACGGATTTTGGCTCTGCAGGCATCCCGACCCAAGGCCGCCCTGATCTCTCTCGTCAACAACTCAGACGTCGCCGCCATGGTCCACACCGTCACCCAGCTCGAAGCCAGCTTCAACGCCAAGAAACTCCATCGTTACGACTGGGTGTTCTTCAACCACGAGGAGTTCACCGATGAGTTCAAGGCTGCCGTCCTTAACATCTCATCGTCTCGCTGCTTCTTTGAGCGCATTCCCGAGGAACACTGGTCTATCCCTCATTGGGTCGACCATGCCGAATTTGCAGGTGCTCGCGAGTTCCTGGAGGATATCGACACCGAAGTGGCCTGGCAGGAATACCACCACCACAAGTCGCGCTGGAATGCCGGCCTCTTCGCTCTGGAAAGCCGGCTCCAAGGCTACGACTGGTACTGGCGCGTCGAACCTGGTGTAAGTTCTTCCAACTGCCATCTCACATGATCATACACACCCTGCTCCTTTCTAGCCGTCCTTGCTATCCGCACATTCGTCCTTGTTTATACCCTGAGATACACCTTGGTGCCGTTTTGTCTCCCCGATCCATTACCTCTTGCACACCCTTACCCTCGGCGATTGCTAGCCCCCATGCCGTCGGCGAGATGGTATACTTAGCTCTTGGAAAGTTGTTATATCCTGACTACCTTGATGCCTTTAACTTTATCTGTTGTCTTTTGGGTTCACCGCATCTAGGTCCAATCATAACACCTCACGATATCTCTTCCATGAGTCTGGTACCCTTCCCAGGTGCCCCTTGTTCATCATGAATCGACAACAGCTGACCAATGATTCCAACAGGTCCAATACACATGTAACATCAAGTACGATATCTTCCGATTCATGCGCGATAACAACATGGCCTATGGTTTCAACCTGGCTCTTCTCGGCGACGCTCGCTTCTTCCCCTCTCTGTGGGACCGCATCAAGGTGTTCAAGCTGTCACATCCCAACATGGTGCACCCCGAAGCCGACATGGGTTGGGCCCTTCACACACCAAGAGACTCTCGCGACGTCATCCGTTCAGCCTCGACACCTGCTGGCTATGAGATCATGACCGAAGAAGAATACAACATTTGCCAATTTTATTCCAATTTCGAGGTTGGTTCCTTGGAGTACTTCCGTGGTGAAAAACACCAGACCTATTTCCAACATCTCGATCCATCCGGCGGCTTCTACTACGAGCGCTTCGGCGATGCCCCAGTACACACGCTCAGCGTCAATATGTTTCTTCCCAAGCGTCGAGTCTGGTACTTCCGTGACATTGGCTATCCCCATGCTTTCTGTCCAGACTGCCCACCTCACGTTGAGAAGCTGACGTATGGCCCTGAGCAAGATCCCAAGAAGATCCGAGCTGCAGAGCTCAATGCCAGCCTCCGCCGTCGCCGAAAGGAGTTGGACCAATACCGAAAGCATTTTGAGAGAGAACGAGACGCCCCCAGCCTGTACTGTGGCCACACCATTGGTGGTCTTGACCATGACAACTCCAGACTGGTTCCGTACACTTCCAAGCAGAAGAAGCCATTTCACACCTGCATCCGACTCTGGCTTGGAGGTAAGTGGCTGGTCAAGAAACGCGGCTGGTCCCGCGAAGAGGAAATATCCCTTGGAGGGGATGGATATGGAGGCTATCTTGTTGACAGCTTGCCGGCTTACTCGCTCGAAGGTGATGAACCTGTTCTTCGAATTTTGCAAGATTGGCGCTCTCGAACCGACAACAACGAATCCTCATCCACTGCCCGCCTCTACTCGTGGCTCTACTTTGTCCTCATGATCTTCATTGTGGCCACGATGGCCTAGGATGGACATGTCACTCCTCATGTCCCAATCACTCTTTCACCTTCCCTTGATGTCTGATACGAGCTTTCAAAACTTGTATGTAAAGCTCACTGCTGATTTTGCAGTCTTTCTACCGTATATGGTTCATTCGAGGAGGAAGCCGATTCTATGCCTTGTATTCTTCCATCGAATTGATACTTTGGACTCTTGGAACATTCTGGTTCTCGAACAAGGTCATCGGCGGCGTACGGTTTCTAAGCCAGGAAGAGGTCTTTCGTTTCGATGTATATATGGATGGGTTCCACGATTCTTATGGTTCAATGAGCAATGAATGAATGAATTTAAGATGAAGTGTTTTGCTCCTTGTGCCGTGATAATCGCAACCTCTCATCAGTGATCTAGGGATGATGTCACACGAATTGTGGCTTGGGACTCAGGTCTAGTGCTATGTTGTCACAATTGTCGATCTGTTGGTCATTCTCAGCTTGACTTTTGTTTGTTCGTAGTGTGTCAATTCAAAGAATCGCCAATAAAGACGAGACGGCGGCTAGACGGTTGGTGACTCAAAGGCCCATCGAGAGGCGTTGACAAAGAGGCGAGCAGCAACAAGAGCCTTCTAATACAGTCTTCTGTCCCCTAGTTCCTCTGTGAAAATCGGTGTGCCTCTTCTTATCTGCAAACACAACTTGTACTATCCTTCGCCTTTTGGCTTTTACATTCATTTCGCGTCGCAAGGTCGACAGCATTACATACTTCGCATTTATCAGTCGCTCGTTTATCTTCTCATTCATTACATATTCAAAAACCATGTCCCGTACTTCGTTGGACTTTGGCAATTCTCCTCACGTCAACAGCGCGCCGTGGCTGTTCTCGGACCCGTACGCGTACCAGTATGCCGACATCCCGGAGCATATCCGCACCATCAGCACTGCGGCTGCGCGCCAGCCGCCGCGCAGCGAGAAGGAGGCCCAGGCAGCCTCATCAACAGGAGTGGTGATGGGGGCGGTAGAGGCGGGCAGTGTGCCTGTTTTTGAGATGGAGGGGTGTATGCCGGCGGTGCCGATGGTGACAGTTACGTAGGGGAGGGTGGAGATGGGCGATTCTTCTGCGCCGGGGATGCGGTTTGAGTTGGAGGGTTGTAGTGATGCTAGGGGAGATCTTGCTAAGTTGACGATTACGTCTTCGGGCCCAACCACTGGTGTCGCGTCGCCCTTGACGCCGGGATGTCTGCAGGTTGGCGGTAGCGAACTCAAGAGCCCACGTGGGCAGGATCCAAATGGCGAAGGGATGGAGCTATTCCTGGCGCCGACTACTCCGTCTACACCTACTTCTCCTGCTGTCGTCGGACAGCAGGGCGGCTCTGGTCTCCTCAGACGCGCCACGGCGACTCGCATGTCGGCCCGCCCCTGCAAGACCGGCGTGGTGCCCACCGTTCCGGCGGTACCGATCGCAGAAGCGCGCCGCGGGGACGCCGCCGCCTCCTTACGCGATGGCGCCTCCGAACATCCAGCTGCAGCAGATGTATCAGCAGCAGGTACCGCTCAGCGCCCTGCCGCCGCATCTCCGTCACCACCAGCAGACCCAGCACAACCCCCAACAGCTCCAGCACCACCAGAGGCAGCAGAGCCACTCCCTGCCGTCCTCTCCGATCATCGCCACCGCGCCCCCGTCGCGAACCACCTCGCCCGCGCCGGCGTCGGATTTGGACTCGATCTTGCGCGGGATCGACTCGGACCGGCGGCGGGGCTCCTCGGTGCTGGATCTGGATGCGGAGAGGAGGCGGGTGTCGAGGGGGTCGAGGGCTTATGAGAAGTATTGCGATTTTAACTAGGTATGGAGGGGGACTTCGAAGGTAGATGGGGTTTAGGAGGGGTCGTTTAGATATATATACACATGGGTTTGGGGTGTTTTCGATTCTAGAGCAATGCAATCTGTTTTGGTTTTGTAGAATTGGGCTGTGGTCTAGGTATATCCTGTGCTGTTTTAATGTGTTGCCGGGTGGTCTTGATCTTTTGTCGTTGGCCCTCCAGGTAGGTTCAGTTGCCCCTGGCACAGCTAACCACTTGCCAGCTGAGGGGCAGAAGCTGCTGGGCTGGAACTTCCACCCTTCCCCTTTGACTTCTCCAGGGCGTCAACCCACCGCACTCCAGGTACCCAGGGCGAAAAGGTACCTGGGATACAATCTATTCTGGTGCACAAAAATCATCTATTCAATCTCCTTCAAGGAACTTTGGTTATCATTTAGCTGTAGCAGTTGCGCTTGCATTGATGTGTTGTTGAATCCTTTCGCCCAGATCACCCCACGCTTGGGGACCCAAGCACCCTCAGTTGACCACCAAACCTTCCGCCCCTGGCAGCCCCCGCCATTAGGGGCAGTTTCCCTTGGGCAATTCTGCCATAGACACGAGAACACAACAACACCGCCCTTTCAAGCAGAGACAGTAAGATTACAGCAATACATGTGCGAATCTGAACTTTTGGTCTTTTTGACTGTATCTGTCGATGGAGCTACTGTTTAGTGCATGGCCATTCAGTCGCCCTTGGCCTAACAAACCCTTGCCGAATGCGTGGCAGTTTCGCATGCTTCGCCGCCAAAGACAATCCAGGTCGAAATGCAAGGGCGAAATGCGTACTGTGGGCCGCTGCAATCTCGTCAAAGGCCTTTTTATTTTCTCCGTCAGTACATCGGGTGTAGAGCAACCGTCAATCGATCCGTACGGAGTACAGTGGGCTTGGTCCAAACCGGCCCCTCCTACTGCCGACCCGATAGATATCTCCTGCAACAGATTTCTTTGCCAAATCCTATCTTCATAGCCCTGATGCATTTGAGGATATTTTGCTCTATGCGAGCTTTGTGGCTCTGTCCCTCTTATGGGTCAAAAAAGAAAGGAGAACGAATGTCAGAAGTTGGAGGCATCAGCGGACACCCATTTTGCCATCGTGTCATAATAAGAAACAGCATGATGGGAGCTTTTCTCATTAACGCCATCCTTTACCCTCAAACCCTTATCGCCTACTTGCTCATGCTGTTGTTTTCAACTTCGATCCACCTACAATCCATTCAGTCAGTTACGAAAGTCTCATGATGAGCAGCACTTCCAAGGATCCATCTGGGCCGACGGGCAAAGCCCATGGTGACCCGCCTGGAGAAGACAGACAGTCACTCACTACGGGTTCCACCAGGTTGTACCGAGAAGCCTTGGCCAGATTCACAACCAAGGCAGAACGCGAATGGCGAGATGACAAAGCCAGACGTCTCCTTCATCAGTTCCTATGTGAGCGAGATACCCCCGAAAGGAGCTGGGCCGCGGCCAAGAACCTAAAACAAGACTCGTCACTGAAGTGCGGCGATCACCACATCGCCGGAGGCATCAAGATCCGGGGGGCTTGGATCGAGAACATACTGAGCAACATCCAAAGTTTCATCTCCGTGGGCAATTACGCCATGGAACATGCCCCTGAAAGCCTCGGGTTGGCCTGGTTTGCAGTCAGCTTCGCCTTGAAGGCCATACAGAGCGATTTCGAACTTTATGGCCTGTTTGGTTCTGGACTGACGGATATCACCGAGATCATGATTATTATCCCCCCACTACGACCGACTGTACGACGAGGAGTTCAAAACTCCAGACTGGAAGCCAACTAAGATTACGGACAAGCTTTTCGAGGACATTAAGAACGCATACGTTGGCGTCCTCAATTTCGCGTTTTCCGTCAAGCGGTACATCAAGGCCGGCAAACGGGACAAAGTAACACACGTCGTCAAGAACTTTTTCGGCATTTCCAAGGCTGACTTTCAAGCAACAATTAATGAGCTAGCTTCGCTGAAGAAGAAAGTCCTCGACGCTACAAAATCCGCCTTCCAACAGGGTGTTTTCGACTCTTTCAAGTCTTTGGAAGATACGACTAACAGCATGAGGAGGATCGTCGAGGGCATCGACCAATTCCAGCAGAAGCATTCGGAACTGCTGAAGATGGTCGGGAGCGATGTAAAGGAGCTCGGGATCGATGTGAAAGAGATCCTCCACACAGTGAAAGCGAATACTCCGCATCATTTTGCGATGCAGGAATTCGAACGCATCACAAAGCGTCTCGAGGTCCCTGTCAGCAGCATGTCAGCCAGGTTGCAAAGGCTGCTCGTAGCCAGGCTTCCAACAACGTGCCAATGGATTTTCAAGCAAGAAGTTTATGTATTATGGGAGAGCCAAAAGTCCAACTGTGTCCTGCATCTTTGTGGAACAAAAGGTAAGTCTTGATCCGATGATATTGATAGTGATTGGGTAAGAGCTGATATCCTTTATGCAGGCAGTGGCAAGTCTACCGTTTTGGCTTCAGTCTACGAGCATCTAAGGGACCATTACGGCATGGGCGGTGCCATCATCCTTTTTGCATATTGCGAGCTTGATGCTGGCAATTCAATGACCTACGAGAAACATTCGAAGCTCGCTACCATCTATAACACATTGTATCTCCAAGTCCTTCAATGTGTACTTGAAAATAACAATGATGTCTCTCTCCTTGCGAACTGCAACAAAGTATTTGCCCCTCCCACGGACAGACCCGAAACGGAAAGCAGAACGGCACAAACCATTGATCAGAAAGACAACTACATACCTGCATTTGAGAAAGCAATATGCAAGCTTGCCTCTCTCTTGCAAGTCGATATCTATATCGTAATCGATGCCGTGGAGCTCCTCGAAGAGAAAGACCAAAACGAACTGTCAGCGACGCTGGACGCAATCTTCAAGGCTCCAACATCTGCCTCAACTCATCAGGTGCGAACAATCGTGGGCTGCCCAGTAGATACGGCATTCCATTGTCAGATCCCCACGCATAAGCTTGAGACCATTATCAATGTCGAAGCCTACCACAAGTCTGATATGGCCGTGGTAATTGCCCATGCGTTGCAGGATATGTCAAACCTTTCCGCATCCGACATCGATAGAGCAAACGCCATGATCATCGAGAAGGCTGGCCAAGACTTTTCCTATATCGTCAATGTTGCCATGCCGTTCTTAACAGAGCCTTTCATGGGAACTTTCTCTGAACGTCTCGACTGCCTTCCAGATGGCATAAAGGCAGTATACAAGATGGCTTTGGAGGCAATGCCACCGGCGTATGCGACCCTTTTGCGTACTGCCATATCCTGGACTCTCTTTGCGCCTGTATCGGACTCTCCAACAATAGAGGAAGTCGGCGATGCTTTCCAAGGCGCCTATCAGCAGACGGACACAGGAGACCACATTAATGACACCGCCGCAAATGTTGGATTTCCTGTTGCTACCCAACTATTCCGGAAACAGCTTGGGAAAGCTGCTGGGCCGTTCTTGGCGATTTCCAATACAGGTACTGTCAGCCTGCAAGATCGGAAGCAGATCCATTCTTTTTGTCTAAATGCCGTGGACGGAGCCCATCATGACAGAAGTCATTCACCTGGGCAATATTGCGATCGCTGTAAAACACAAATCTCCCAGCCGAACAGTTTGGCATTTGATGCACGGCAGGAACATCTGCAAAGGGCATTGACCTGTCTTCGCCATATCAACAATCCCTCGTTTCAGAGACGCGCTGGACTTCTGGAACGTGTTACTGGTGTTGGGCATCCCAAGGCCCAAACGGACAAGATCGATATGTCTTCAGAGAAAACTGTTACTGAGGTCACTGGGCCTGGGGACGCAATGAAAGAGCACAAAGGGAGCTTCGACGAAACTAAAATCAGATATGAGATAGTACATTGGCCCTACCACCTTCGTCAAGCAGAGGAGCTCTGGAGTCCCGAGGAGCGAGCGAACAACGGCATATGGAGCGAGGTTCTCATAGAGATCAAGTCCCTTACGAACAACACAATCGCGTTTGAAAATTGGCAACGCAAGTTCCATGCTGCGAAGACCAACGAAGCAGAATACATGTCAACCCCGCAAAAGCCCCTCCATGTGGCAGCCTACCTGGGGCTTGTCGCCTGGGCTGAGCGTTTACTTCTCAAGGAACATCAAGATCCAAATGGACTATCTGGCGATAGAAGTGTGCTCCAGGCCGCTTCAGAGAAGGCAGATTGCCGTCCTATGTTACAACTTCTCCTCGAGGAGGGTGGGAATGCCAACTACGAGTCAAGTAGCCATCCGCCTGCATTTCATTCGTGGCTTCTTAGCGATTCAAGCCTGGCAACCATACAGCTGATGCTACAACACGGTGGAAATCCCAGCTATGCCACGAGATGGAACCATATGGGGTCTACACCAGTGCATTGCTTCGCTGTCAGAGGAGACGATCCTGAAGCTTTCAAGCTCCTCGTCGGTCACGGTTCGGAAGAATCAAGGCCTGGCTTGGTTAATGCCAAGAATTTAGCTGGTGTCACCTCGCTTAACCTCTTGTTCACCAGGAAACCACCGCCGAAGGCACTTCTCAAAACCTCTTTGGAACTAGGAGCAGATGTAAACATGGATGGAATAGGTTCTCTCAGGGCTCTGCAGTTTGCCTGCTATATCGGCGACCTTGACTGCGTCAAAATGATCCTTGATCATAACGTTGAAGATCTAGACGATACCGACGTCTATGGGAACACTGCTCTTCACGAAGCATGCTTTTCTGGCCATTGGAGGTGCTTAGACCTTGTGGCCCAGAGCGGCGCTGACGTGAATATTAGCAACAACCTCCAAAGCACCCCTTACACATTGCTGGCTCCCGAGGATATACCCAATGTGTGGCTACACTCTTACTACGAGGTGCCAACGCTCACTCTTTTGACGCTCAAGGACGGACGCCATTGCTCATGGCCTGTTCAAGTGAGTCACAAGAGGCAGCAATTTCAATCCTAAATAGCCTCATCACATCGAAGCTCCCCCATCTCCGAGATCAACACGGCTACGAAAGGGGATAACTTTACCCCTCTAAGCCAAGCTTCTTCTTGTGGGTTCGATGAGGTGGTTGAGCGGATCACAAAAAGTGCCCTTCATGAGGGAAACGTCTCTGGGCTTGACGTCGACAAACAAGACACGAGGGGCATGTGTGCTTTACACTACGCATCTTTGAATGGACATTTGAAATGTGTTCGTCATCTCCTAGGAGTTGGAGCTAACGCATCGCTCAGAAACAATGATGGCCAGACCGCGTTGTTCCTCGCATATATGGGCTGGTGTAGGGCGCTTGACCCGAGTCTTGAAGAAATTGTCTCGATGCTGATCAAAAATCAGCCGGAGGCCGCCAAAGCGGACACGGAGCTCCAAGGTATATGTGCAATGAACGGCAGCATTCGACTTCTTGAGCAGTTGTACAACCTCGGAGCTGACCTGTACCGCCAGGACCGTTATGGCTGGACACCCCTCGAGCTGGCACAGATCGAAAACCAGATTGAGGTTGAGTCTTTCCTGCGTAAACGTGGCATGCTGCCATCGCGGTGGGTTGGAGGCGGAAGTGTACTCTCTGATGACGGTCTGACCGTCACACTGGCCTCGAACCAGACGCCTTTCCCCATCTTCGCTGATAAGCCTTTGCCTCCCTAACATCGAATCGTACTACTTCGAACTTAGATTCTTGGATCTGGACCATCCCTCCTCAACCATTGATGTCGACGATATCAGCAACGCCAGCAGCAGCTATAGGACCAACTATAACTCCAACTACCGTAATATCGACAACAAAGCTCAGAAGCAGTATCTTATCGTGGCGATTGGCCTCTGGGCCCGCGGCATAATCATGTGCCCTAGCATATCCTGGCCCAGCGCGCCTTCGGCACGATCCTGGGCCTACTTTGGCGACGACGGCGGCTTCTTCTCGGCGTCGGAAACACCTACGGCGACCTGGTTGAGGCGGGGTCCACCGTACGGGTTAGCTGGCGACACAGTCGGGTGCGGCGTCGACTTCGGGGTCGGCAAGCAGCGGGGCACCGCCACCATCTGGTTTACGCACAACGGGCAGCGGGTGAAGCAGCACGAGTTCACCGACGTTCAGGGACGGCTGTGGCCGGTTTTGGGGCTGAAGCACGCGGTTAAGTTGGAAACACGGTTCAGGGGGCCTTTCTTGTACAAGGGCGCGGGCGCGGGCGGGACGGGAGAAGAGGAGAATGGTAAACATGATGGTCAGGGACTGTCAGTTGGTGCGGGAGATTCGTGAGTGAGTCGGGTTGAAAGTCGACGCATTTGTATGAAAGTTATGTATGTTTCCGTTCGTGATGAATGTCTTTTGAATACGTTGTCCATTTCACATTACCAGTATCAAATCCACCATTCCAGGGACAGCATCCGGCAACCTAGCTGTGGTTACCACCTTCGCCATGACAGGGGCTGGCTTGCGCTGCCCCAAATATCCAAGTGCGTTGCAATGAAGAGGCTCTATAGGAGGTTATGATTTCCACATGTGAGGAGTTGGACTCAGTCTTGGAATGTGGTGAGGGACTGGCGTTGGAGAAAAGGTACGACCCGGATTGTACGCGTTGGTCCTCTTTCTTAGTGAGCCAATCGAACTGCTTTCCAACATACACAGATGCACTCCCCACATGGGACGCGGTTAAGAAACAGGACTTCGGGGGTATCAAGCGCAAACCTCTTTATACTTAGTGTCTACTTCTCAGATAGTACAGCGATTAATTCCCACACAAATTCCATCTCGGAGAAAGTAAATTACGGAGCGTCACCATTACTGCCCCTATTTAACACCAGCAAAGGTTGACAAGAAAGCCCCCGTGTCTTTACCCAAGCTCAGACCGTGTCATGGCCTTGATGGGCCAGATAGATACCCAGGTAACTCTGCCGTCGTCGTGGTGTATTGCGGTTCGACTTTCGGTTGGTACGGTGCCGGGGTCTGGACCCCGGCTTGGTCACGGCGCTGTCGTCTCTTTCGCAGGAAGATGAAGACGGCGGCGGCTGCGATGGCTAGGCCTGCTACAGCGCAGCCGACGCCGATGCCGACCGCCGCGCCGGTACTCAAGCCTGAAGAAGAGTGCGTGTCTGTGGTCGTAGGTGTGGGTGTCGCCGTCGTTGTCGGTGTTGTAGATAAGGTTGAGGCTGCGGTAGTCGAGGACGTCGTGGAAGTCTGCCAAGTTAACACCACAGCTCGTTGCATAGTGGCTTGCCGAGATATAAGTGAAGACTTACTGCGTCGGCTGCTCCGTAGCGAATTTGCACGCTGTATGCATTCATGGCGCCGCCTGCATTGGTCAAGGTGGTATGGTACGTTGTAGCCAATGACACTTGAATCGCACTCGTTGTCCATGTCGTGGCCGGCATGTTGCTTGCGCAACCCAGCGTTGACTGCCAGGGCTTCTCGAATATACCCTGGCATGTGTAATGATGTTGGCTGAGAGGGTGGATCGGTCAGTCATGTACGTTGTGTAGGCAACGTTTTGATATAGTTAGCGGGAGTAGTAGATAACCCTTACGTTGGACAGCATGTGACATAGGTATCTGTCAGGGTCGCTATGACTGCAGTTGAAGTGCATGCTTGAGTGTACCCGGACGGGCACGCTGTAGCTGGTCGGTAGAAGTGGTCCTTCGACTCGATATAGTTATCGGGCATGCATCGCGCAATACTCAGCGGTGGCCCCTGCAGGAGGTAGTGATCCAACGAATTCCAAATTTCATACACAATGTCCATCTCTGTACTACATACAGAGTTTTTGGTGAAGGGAGTTGGTAATGTACCAAGATTCGTCGTCATTTTGGCAAGGTTTCTTCCTGGTGATTTTCGTAGTACGGTAAACCTGATGCAGGTGGAAGGGAAGCAAAGTGAACTGAGTAAGGGCGGGAGCGGACTGTCGACCTTTTGAGCAGCCTGGTCCGCATGGCTAGGTATGACTTGTAGCTAAAATTGGGCGTGAAGCAGAAGGCTAACCGGATACAGGAAGTATTTAGTGAAGTGTATGCATCATTTCGTATTACTCCAGCCACTGGAGCGATGCTGCTTTTGCTGGTCAGCCTGATCACCGGCCTTGGCTGCGGTGATAAGGGGGTTCGGAGCACACCTCCCAGCATTGATCAATCACCAGCCTTCCTATCCTATGCGAGACGATGTCTACCTATCGACTAGAACCATCCTCATCTCACACGCGAGGAAACGTTAGAGAAACCGATGATCAATAGTAGGGACATGGAAAGAAATCATCTCGCCATTCACCCCATAATCATACACTATCCGATTGTCTGCTAGTTCTCCGCTCGCCGTGATGGGGGCAGGCTTGTAGTGACCTTGTGCTACCGCCAAGCTGAGCGTATGGGCTGCATGGTGGCTACCGCCATATCCGGTGAGCTGAAAGATAGCCAAATTACCGGGATTGCATCCTTGGTGGCTGGTTTTCTGCTCCCGACTTGATACGTGACCGGGGTTGATAACAGCAAAGGGCCAGAATCGCTTACTTACGAGCTTTTGGTGCTACACTCCAAGGTACTGCTCTACTTAGTTCTTGAACATAACGTTACGCGGGTCCCAGCTCACACAGCAATCCCAGCCCGACGGATTGGAGCAGTGACTTGAACCGATCTGCCGACCGATAAGAGTACTCTGGCGCTATATTTTGACAGGTACCGCGCCCACCGGAAGATGAGATGCCCAATCAAGCTTTAATGCTGGTAATGTCATGGAATTTACATACGATGGCGAGGAACCTTGGGATTCAGGGCAAGCTTTGCTGACATATCCTCAACTCCTTCGGATTGAGCACCGCCGGGTTGCAGCCCCTTGCTCAAATCGACGCCCTGCCCATATCCCAAATACCAACGCCGGGGAGCTGCTCCGTATCTCTATCTCCACGCGGTCTTCATGCCCCGTCAATCTGCAGTGGATGCGAGGATCCGTACGGCTTTCGCATCCCCAAGGTGACAACCCCTCAAGCAGCCTCGGGGTAGCTGGCGTGGTCGCGTCTCTGCTAATTCCGGGACAGGGCGGGAAACTCTTCGTCCACCTTCTTCTTCGTTGAGCTTTTCCGCCCATGCTTAATGGCATATGACAAAAATGCGGTGGCCGCGAATAAATCTTTTCATCGAACACGTCCTGTTGAATATCAATGGGACAGAAGGAAAAACGTACCATGCGGAACGGACGACCCCTGAAGTGAGGCAGTGCGCCTGCTGTGTCTATTTGGGACGTTTAGTGTTACCATAAGATAAGATAAGATAAGAACAGCTTTGAGTTTCTTTTATATCGCAAATACTAGGTCGAATCATACTTACCAAACATGGTCAAGGTAAAGGGGCTGGCTATGTATGAGCCGCTCGCAAAGCCGCAGTCTATCCATCAACGCAGAAATAGGGGCCATAATGTCGCCACGCCAGCCAGGTTTTAAAGCAGTACGTCATTTGGAGCTTGTTACCGAGACCGCTCGCACGCGTGAGCATCGGCCACCTGCGCCATCTACGCGTCCAAGACGGCTAGAAACGGGACGGCCGCGGGTATCCATCACATAGTCCAGCGAGTCGACGAAGTTGATTGGATGCCGCAGCGATTCCCGCGGCCACATACAATGCTGTTTGTCACCCCTCTCACCTACACCCAGGGCGTCTCAATGTTGTTACAGGGCACAGTCCGCAGATGGTAACGGCGCTGGGTAGCAAATGGCTTAGCATCACCAGCCGACTCTCGCACGCAGATGTAGGAGATGCTGCTATTACTAAAGCACAGCTCCAATATCATCACCAAAACAGCATCGCAATAGAACTAATAGTGATGCAGCTTAACGCGCCCATTCACCATATCACGAGAAGCCGCTGACTGGCTGGGCCTGGGCCTGGGCCTGGGACTGAATGTCATGAGTACTGCTGGAGAATGCGCAGGGAACCTTCCTCGAGCTCAGCCCGTCCTGGCAGTACGAAGGGCTCGCGGTCGGATCAGTGCTAGTACATGCCGAAGTGCGAGAAGTCCTGGGTTGCGCGAGGGAGTCACGAACGGAGAGGCTTCCGGCGGTGATACACATGTCCAGGGGCGGGTCCCGGTAGGTTCGCCAAGAAATCCCACGATACTTTGCGCCGCGCATCGTGCATGGATGGCATGGGCGAGCGAAAAGGCGCCAGGAACGAGATCGTACCGCGGGGAGAGATGGTGCAGATGGGGCAATGGGATCGGGTTGTCCCTCTTCCGTGGGAGACCCTTTATGCAGGAAGCATCCATGAGCCACGAGCCCAGTTGTGTCTAGGCCTCTAGTACCCGAGTCAATGGTTTGGGTATGACATCAGAGTGGCCTGATTTCTGGCAAAGAGGTCGAAATTGGGAAATGCCGGGCCTCTTTTTAGCACAATGGAATTGATCCGCTTTGCTACTTCTGCGCCAAAGCGAAATAGACAGCGGCCTAGGCTGACAGGCGAGACAGGGGGCCTAAACGTCAGTCAGCCCTACAAGCTCTCAGGGCACGTGTCCAAGGGGGATTAGCGCTGTGGTCCGCGTAAAGCGTAAAGGGGGCCGCTACGAACGACAGGATTGGCAGCAGGGATTGGCTTGTAACGGTTTCCTGTTACCCGGAACACAAGGTCCGTAACTTAGGCAGGCACAGGGGAGACACACCCAAGTTTTCTTGATTTCTTATATTTCAGGTAACGCTTTATGCTAAGTGAATCCGATGGAAGCGCTGGATTAGCTGGTGACTCAGTAACAAACACAGGACACATTAGCAGCTGGTCCTTTGGGGCGGTTTGCCCATTCGATGGCGGGGTAGCTCGAAGTTCATTGCTATGGACAGCTACCCCAGCACCCCTTGAAAGCGATTTGGGTCGATGTTGACGTTCACAAATCCATGTAAATCTTTGTGATGGTTGCCATTTGCTGGTGCAATCGAATGGTTTCCTTTTGGCTGACGTTCCATGAGAGGATTCATATTATCGGGATGACTGTCCACGGATGTTCCTTCGTCGCAAACATTCGTACTTGTCTCATCGTTCGTTGCCCCGTGTTTGACTGGCCCACACTCTTTGGTATCGCCCAGCTCAGAGTCACAGCCCGGGCCAGCTCTTCGTTTGTGTGTTCCTCAGATTCGAGCAAACGAGTCTCTCAGGTATGAGCATCTTCGTGGGAACACTTAAATGGTGATGCTGCTGTAGTTTATGGAATATACTGCTTGCTTTTCACATTGCCGTCTTGCCTTGGTCTCCTGTAAAATCTCTCCACTGTGGCTTACCAACAGACCGTCAAAATGGGAGATGCTCAAGCTCCCATCAACAACACCGACACCAACGTCAACATGACAGATACTCAGGGAGAAAAGGTAGACATACATGCGCAAACTGACAACAAAACCCGAAACTCACCATTGCAGGTTTCCACGGAAGGTAGCCAGTCTGGGACAGTCTATTTCGATACCGCGACATCGATCCACCACGAGAAGCCCGAAGTCGCCATTCACCCTCTCAATGCCCGGAACGGCGTGCTCGTGGAGATTACCCCCCAAAGAGCCGTCGCGGCTGGAGTCAGCCCATGTGCCATGCGACATCGTCCTCGTGCTCGACGTGTCCGCGAGCATGGCCGAATTCGCGCCCATCATGAAGCCCGGAGAACGCGACGAAAATCCAGGTTGTACCGTGCTCGACATCGTGAAACACGCTGCTCGAACCATCATACACACTCTGGACGAGAAGGACAGACTGGGCCTCGTGACATTCAGCACCGTAGCCAAAGCTAGGCGGCCGCTGTTGCCGATGACCCCGGAGAACAAGAAGTCCATCGAGAACATCATCAATGGGTTGCAAACCGAATCGGGCACAAATATGTGGCGGGGTCTTGAGAGAGGTCTGGAGTTGTTTAATGTGGAGTCCGATACTAACAGAGTGCCTGCGCTGATGCTGCTGACGGATGGCTTGCCAAACCAAGGGTAAGAAGAAACACCATGCCCACCAGATCCGGATGTGTGGCTAATCAATGAGCAGTGAACCTGCCGGAGGCTATGCGCAAGCTCTCCGGGCCCGGGGTCCTCTCCTGACCACCATTTATACATTCGGATTCGGTCCCAGCATCAAGTCGGGCCTATTGAGTACCATGGCAGAGATCGGAGGAGGCTACTATGGATTCATACCTCACTCCAACATGGTGGTAAGTTGCTCCGAGGTTCTGCTCAACTCTGTTAGCCCATACTGACAATTACCAAGTGTACCGTCACCGTGAACGCTGTAGCCCATCTGCAGTCAACATTTGTTACCAACTGCCGCTTGGATTTGAGGATCCGATCACCCATTCAATTGCAGATTTCGACAGGACAGGTACTAGAGATGAGGCAAGGGCACATATTCAGCGACTTTACCGTGTCCGTCGCCCTTGGAAGCATCCAATACGGGCAGTCTCGGCACATATACCTGCGCTTCAACGAGAAAGTCGGCGACAGCTGTGTTATCAAGCCAGAACTGGCCTATTCGGGAAGTGGTGGTCGCGATCACATCTTGGGGTGCGACGTGCCCATCACCCAAGCGTCCACTTTGTCGGCCAACGATATGGCTTTCCATCGAAACAGATCCATACTGTGCCGGTTCATCTTGTCTTTATTCCCTCTGGGTAGGCGAGGATACATCGTCGAGTCGCGCGATTCGGCCAACCGGGTTTCCTTGTACGGATACATGCTGGAGGCCCTTTCGGCGGCGAAAGACGGCGACGACCGGTGCAACCAGGCGCTCCACGAACAGGTCGAGGGGCTCATCAGGCAGGCCGTCTACGCGGACGACGACGAATGGAACGGGTGGGGCAAGCACTACCTGCTGAGCGTCTGGGCCGCGCACGCGAAGCAGCTGCGCACCACGTTCCTTGACCCGGGCGTGCAGATGTACGATGCCGAGAGTCCGCTGTTCGCCAAGTGCCAGACGCGGCTCACCAAGGCGTTCGAGGAGGAGGTTGCGCCGCCGAAGCCGAGCCGCCTGGCGGAGGCAGACCCGGTGTATTCCAGCGGCAGCGCGACACTGCACATGGGCTCGTACAGCGGGCGTTCGTTGATGTACTCACAAAATCCGTTCGCCACCCCGAAAAGCTCTCGCAAGTAATCCGATGATTTGGACCAAGAGTAAGGGAAAGGCTGACGTTTACTGGGTCTCTTGACGTGATGTGATAAGGATATGGTGGATGAAGATCACCGGACGATGTCTGGCTAATGAAGGGTTGGATGAATGGACTGATGGTTTTGCTGACGACGAGGACGAGGGGGTGAGGGGCATGCGCATGCACTAAGAAGTAGCGCTCCGCTAAGCCATGCAGCAGATTTGACTCGGGGTGGACACAGCAAGCATCACGGCATGTATCGGAGATTTTTCTCTCGTAACTTTGAGGGGCCGTCGCGACAATGCGCCCGGAGCAGATGGGTCACTTAAAGTAGGTACGTAATGCGTATCTGTATCTGAATACGACATTAGATAGATCTACGGACAAATCAGTTCCGCACCTCACGTTGCGACTTGGCCCAATGTCGAGAAGCCATCCGTTGAGAAGATCCGTTGAGTCGCAGTGGGCCTAGAGCTAGCTGTGTAATGGCCTAAATTGAAGCTCGCCACCTGCTTCAGCTTGCCTCGTTGAAGAAACGGTCTTGCAGTCTAGGTAGAATTCCGGCCTGTCACATCAGTGCAACCGTTTCCGACTAGCATTTCAAAATACCGAATTGCCGAGGTTGCCTCACAAACCTAAGTACTTTAGGAATTGGGCTAAGTGCGACCCTGTGTCTTGGGGGAGATATTTTTGGGTGCTACTGTACACGAATGAATGTTCTAAGTATGGAAACCTGATTGAGCGGCCTACGGCTGAGTGCTGCGTCTATCCTGGCGAGGTAGGACCTGCAGAAATGTTTATATGGCGGACAAGCATCTCGGCGAGTCAACCGATTCGCGGTGCTGGCCCATCCTGACGGTAAAGTTGGACATGCTGGGACGGGAGATCGACAAGCATGCAAGTGCTGCCCGCTCGGCCGAATCCTTTTCTTTTTTTGCTTCATTCAGCAAGTTCCTGATTGGGGATGCAGACAAGGAAGAAAGTACGAGAAGAGAAAATGAAGGCAGGAAGTAGCGAGCGAGCCTGCCGAGAAGAGAAATGAAGCGTGCAGTCAGCCTTAACCTCCATCGCCCGATTCCCGAAATGGGAACCGAATCAATGCCTAGTCTGACGAATGTGGAACAGGAAGGATGGATGTGTCTTTTGATCGTGATTGACAGCATGGCAGCAGCGTCCTGCAGTAAGAGTCCCATTAATGATTAGGTGTGGTGCTGCAGCCTGCAGCGTTCTGGTTCTGGCAGGATTCGGTTTCAACTAGAGCCCGTTCTGTCCACCCTCCAGTCTGGCTGGCTGGATGCCATGTCCATCTATCCACCAGCAGCCGATGCCCATTTGCCGGCGGCGACTGGACATTTGTCAAGCGCACGTAAAATTTCAAATGGCAGGCCGACGAGCGCAGGGGATCGCGATCGCGGTCTCGAACCCTGGATTTGGTGCTGGGCATGCTAGGGTCCCTCCATTGGCGGCTCCTGTCTTTTTGCTGCACTAGTCCGCCGCACGAGGTGCGTCTAGAACGCTCCGTAAAGGCACCGCCGGCTGGTGGCGTTGCGCAACGGTCGCGCGTCCTCCCTCCCTCTCTCTCACCTTGCCTTGCGACCAAGAGAAGGAAAAAAAAGTAAGGAAAAACTAGTTACTACCATTTCGTCCATCTGCGATACCCTCAAGCAGAAGAATAGGAGAGAGCGAACAACCGTCCGAAGAAAGGGAGAGACCAACAGCGGACACCCACTATCGCCATCTTGGCAACCAATGCGACTCACAGCGTCTACGGCAATCCAGTCTCACCCCCTCCTCGTCATCCCTCCGCCCTATCTCGGACCGAGCTAGGCTCACCAACCATCCACCACCAAACCTGACTTCCAGCAAAACGCATCGGCAGCGAGTGGGCGCGCTTCCTGTGAGAGCCACCTGCCACTTCGATGCGCTTCTGACACGGATTCTTGCTGGGTCGTCATTCCCTCCCCTTATACCTGAACAGCAGCATCCTTCGACCCTCGACCAAACTAAACTTCCGGCCTGTCACGGCCTCTCCTCAATGATATCTTTGGTATCGCGAGACGATGAAGTCCGGCGCCCAGACGAAGCAGGCGAGCTCGATGCCTCCGTGGCGCCTGCTCGCCCCAACTTCAACTGGCTGGCCAACCCCGTCATGAAAACTTGACGGAATTCCAGCAATTCGTCCTCAATGTGGACTGGGCCAACACCTCTGTTGGTCCGATTGAGCAATGGCCCCAGGAGCTCCGGCAGTTGCTTCGCATGGTCATCGTCGACTCGGCGCCCTGCATCATTTACTGGGGCGAGAAGTTCACCATCTTCTACAACGAGGCCTACATCCCGCTCATCGGCAACAACCACCCCACCATCATGGGCAAGAACGCCGCCGATGTCTTCCCCGACTTCTGGAACTTCTTCGACAAGATCATCACCGATCAGCGTCTGACGGCGGAGCCGGCACAGGGCGACGCCTCCATGCTGCTCATGGAGAGACACGGCTTCCTGGAGGAGACCTACTTCGACTGGAAACTCGTACCCCTCATTGGCGAGAACGGCGAAGTTATGGCTTCGTACGGGACCCCACGCGACCTCACCATGCACGTCATCAACAAGCGCCGCAGCGACTGCGTGCAGCAACTCACTCACAAGATATCCAGGATCACTAACTTGGAGGACCTCTGGGCCACCACGCTGGCGGGGCTGAGTCAAGACGAGAGGGATCTTCCTTTCGCACTGCTGTATTCGGTCGACCAGAAGCCCAGCATGCTCGCTCCCCCGTCGAACCCGAGTCTCACCTGCCACCTGGAAGGCACCATAGGGGTCGACCAAGACCATGAGCTGGCGAGAGAGTACCTCAACATTCGCCACGATCTGGACGGCTTTGGTCCGGTCGTTGTGGAGGCCCTGGAAAAGGGCGAGATGGTGGTGCTAAAATCCGACCACCCCAGTCTCCAAGCAGCTCAAGGGCGTCGGCTGGAAGGGCTTCGGCTTACCCAGCGGGCAGTTCGTCATTGTCCCGATCAAGGTCGAATGCGAAATCGTATCCTTCTTGATCGTCGGCCTCAACCCTTACCGGCGCTACAACCAGGCCTACACGGACTTCCTGCGTTATATCGGGAAGCCATCGCGTCGCAGATCGCCAAGATCCGATTGACCGACGAGGTGAGGGCGCGGGCGGAATTGATAAAGAAGGCCAAGATGGACGTCGAAAGGAGCGAGTGGCGCTTCACCAAATTCGCAGAACGCTCACTGGTCGGGCTCGCAATCGCCCAACCTGATCGAAATGTAAGTACTTCTCACACCAGATCTACCCTGTTATTCGCTTGCCACAATATATGCTGACATACCCCCTAAGATTCTCTACGCCAATGACGCTTGGTACAGGTTTGCCGGCGTGCCGCCAGGTACGACGGAGTACCCCAAGTGGCTCGAGAACGTGGTCGACGAGGATAAGCCCCTGGTCGAAGAGTGGTATTCCCGCGTTCTTACCGAGAAGAAGGGGGCCAGTTCCAATTCCGAGTCAAGCAGCCTTTTCGACAGGGCCATATGCACTCGGAGTACATGACGATAATGAGTGCCATTTACGCCGACCTGGACGAGTTCGGCGAGGTGGGGTCGGTCATGGGGTTGACCATCGACATCAGCGAGCAGAAATGGGTTGAGCAGCAGCTGCTCATCCGCAGCAAGGAGCTCGAAGAGTCCGAGGGGAAGTGGCGAAATTACGCGGAGCACTGCCCTCTCGGTATCGTTCGAACCGACAAGGACGGCTATGTGGAGTACGGCAACGATGCCTGGCACGGCTACTACGGCTTCACCCGTGGGGAGGTCCATGGACCTCAGCCATGGACTCCGTACATCGACGAAGCTCAGGTCGAACCCTGGAAAGAGTGTTGGAAAAGGCTTCAAACGGAGGCACACCCCTTTTCGATGGAACTCAAGCTCAAGGACAAAGTGTTCCGGATGGAGGACGGGGACGAGATTATTGAGAGCTCAGTCTGGATCCTGGTGACGGGTTTCACCGAGTTCAAGGCGGACGGGAGCGTGGACTACATCGACTTCTGGGTGACCGACATCAGCGCGCAGAAGCTGGCCGAGAAGCTCCTGACGGACAAGATGGACGAGGCGATCCGGCTCAAGACCCACCAGGAGCGGTTCATTGACATGATCAGCCACGAGATCCGAAACCCTCTCTCGGCGGTGCTTCATTGCGGCGAGGAAGTCGTGGAAGCGATGCAAAAGTGTCTGGACGATATCCAAAAAAGTCCCGGGCTCAGTAGCTTCTGCTTCCCCCTAACACCCTTGCTCTCGACAGCCTGCGGTCGCATCTGGACAGCGCCATCGATTCGGCCAATACGATCATGTACTGCGTGCAGCATCAGAAACAGATTGTGGATGACGTGCTTACCTTGTCCAAGCTGGATGCCGACCTTTTGGTGGTCTCGCCCATACCCGTTCAACCAGTGACTCTGGTCAGGACGTCCGTCAAGATATTCGAGCCGGAACTTAAGATGACCGGAATCTCACTGACGATAAGCGAAGACCCGTCACTAAAGGCCCTCGGGGTAGACCACATCCTGTTGGACCCCAACCGATTCCTTCAGATTGCCATCAACCTCGTGACGAACGCCATCAAGTTCACCAAGAATGCGGCGGTCCGAAACATCGACATCACCGTTTCCGCACTCGCTCACCCGCCAACGGAACAAGAACTCGGGGTCCAGTACGTGCCGCGCCGGTACGAAGAGGCGAGGCCGGTCAGCCCGACGCACGAGAACCGCCCGGAGTTTGACGTGTGGGACGAGGCCGTGTACCTGTGCTTCAGTGTCAAGGACACGGGTAAAGGGTTGACAGAAGAAGAGACGGCAGTGCTCTATAAGCGGTTTTCGCAAGCTTCGCCCAAAACCCACATCGAGTACGGCGGCACGGGGCTCGGCCTGTTCATCTCGCGCCAGATCACCGAGATGCTGGGCGGCCAGATCGGGCTGCACAGCGACGCGGGCGACGGCTGCACCTTTGCGTTTTACGTCCGGACGCTCAAGGGGTCGGCACCCCGACGTGCCTCGGTCTCGGTCGAGCCCATCATCCAGATGACCCGCACGCTGGGCCTCACGACGACCGCGGCCCCGCTGGTCGTTGCGCCCGACCAAAACGGCGGCGCCCCAATCGACTTGAAACTCGTTCCGACTGTGCCACCACCGGCGTTATTAGTGACGACGGCGCCGAAGACGGAGCGAATGGTGCTCGTCGTGGAGGACAACCTGATCAACCAGAAGGTTCTGTGTAAGCTGCTCCGCAAGCGCGGCTTCATTGTCGAAGCGGCGAACCATGGCCAAGAGGCGCTTGAGCTGCTCGGGCATCCTTCCTTGACGCCCTCGCCTTCATTGGAAAAGGAAGAAGACATAGAGGAAGCCAAGCGCGAACTGCGCGACGTCTCACTTTACAGGCGGTTCGAGGTGATTTTGTGCGACATCGAGATGCCGGTCATGAACGGCATCGAGTTCACCAAGTCGGTCCGGTCGCTCGAACAGGAAAAGGAGCTACCAGGCCACAAGCCCATTATCGGCGTCACGGCCAATGTGCGCGGGGAGCAAATCACGGCGGCGATCGAGTCGGGCATGGTGAGTTATCCCCTAGTGATATGCGCAGAACATGCGTCCCTTTGACGTGGAGACTAACAGGTTGCAGGATGGCGTGACGACGAAGCCGTACAGGATCGACGATCTGATTGCGCATATTGACCGCGTGTGCGAGGCACTGCAAAAGAAGGACAAGAGGAAGGGATGATGCATCATACGAAGAATTGGACTTTTTTTTTCAATCAGCATCAACGGTATCCGGCCGTTTCGAAGGCATTGCGCACTCCGACCGAGCTTTTCCCCATTTTCGACCAGGGTCACCATTTCGACCGAGTCAGGTCACGGCACGCGAAGCGACGAGCATTCACCGCTTCTCGTGGTTTCGCTAGAGGGCAGGAAGCTCGTGTGAGCTTGTAAGATATAAAAGGCTATGTCGGCGAAAAGGAAACAACAAGATGGATTACGAGGTACTGCGCATTGGATCTCACGGAACCATCCGGATTAGTAGCGCTCGCCGGAAAAGCAGCCCAGCCAGCAGAGCGGCTATACGTCGCAACTTGCGGGATGCTGGAATATGTTTGAGACGGTATCCCGCAAAAGTAGGGAGGTTTCGGCCGGAAGCCGAGCCGTGCATACGCAAGTAGATGCGTGCGAAGAGGGATTGGGTGCTCCGTTGCCAAAAGGCTGTGCACTACCGATTCACGGGGAGTTGATCGCAGCTGCGACGGGCACAGCATGAGAGACTCGCCAATCTCACAATCCAATTGAGGGAGAGATCTCGGAAGATGGGGCAAGCCGAGGGATTCGTGTTTTGAATTATATACCACACTGGAGGCTTTTGAGACCAGACTGCTTGCTTGTCTTGTCGGTCGATTGGCATTTGCATTTGCATCACATTTAGACAGAGGGTGCAGACCCGCCATGGAGGGGCGAGGGACCAAGATGGCCTGGGTCCGTGTAATTTTGGAGGGGTCAAAAAAGGGCGACAGACGGATATAACTGGAGAGAAATTCGCATGGCAATTGCATAGCATCCTGGATACCTGGGTGGCATTGATTCTAATTAATTGGGTAATCCTAAACATTCAAATACAGTAAATACACTTCAGAAGGAAAGCATGCCCGCTGAACCATGTGCAAACCCTCAGCTCTGGATTCGTTGCTTACCCGTGGTGTTTGGTAATGTCTATCCTTGGGCACATCGAGGGGTTGGGTTTAGCCTGTCAGCACGAATGGCCCCTGGATTTTAGCGAACTGTCTTCAGCCATGAAAGTGGCATCAAAACAACATAGCAATTCTCTCCAGGATAAACATACCTAATATTCAGCTTCTCATCAAGAAGATAGCAGATAACTATTCCCACAGTCTTACTTTCCTCCTCCTCTATTCCTGTTGCCATTTTTTCCCCCTCAAGCTGGGGTCCTTGTCCGGAGAAAGGAAAGTGGTGATGCAATGGCGTACAAACCACGGGCGCTCCCGAGCACTAACATTCCCTGTGCATGTGTCAATCGAGCCGCATCGTAGTCTTACTTTTTTCCATGGTGTCCCTTTGTCCATGATTGCGTACAATGAACGCGATCGCATTCCGTCATCGATCGATCATGATCTCAGCGCTACGGAGTTTCTAGTAGTGATAGACAATTACAAGAGTCCAGAAGTTGAGATATAGTCTAGATAAAAAGGCCACTGAAGTCCCTTTGTATGTAGAGGCGATTCAATCAGTGCTACTGTAACTCGGCTACAACTTATTGCCAGCCACACCATTACAGCAAACAAGACCGCCAACACTTTGTTAGGATTATAAGTCAGGATGGTTTCCAGCAAAGGTGGGCAGATATATACACCTCTGCTATACTCTCTGGGTGTACCATTGGGACTTACATCTTTCTCTTTCCCACCTAGGCAAGCCCACCGACCCGGAGCTGCGCGAGGAGCTCAAGGAGAAGATCAAGGCCGAGCCCAACAAGTCGGGCGGAGGGGAGGGGCAGTGGGCCGCCTGGAAGGTGAGAGCTTTCTCCCCTTTTTTGCTTTTTCCGACAGCGCCACGCCATTTGCGCCATTTATTCTTCACCCCCAACCATCATAATCTCCGATTAGCCCCAATCACAACATCGAATAAGGTCACCAGCCCTTATAGCTCAGTGGTAGAGCGCGTCACTCGTAAGAGAACTGTTACCGTCTAGGAACGCAGGGATCGATAAGATATGACGAGGTCCGTCGTTCAATCCGGCGTGAGGGCATCGATTCCTTTCTGAGATTTGTCTTTTTGTTTCCTCTCGCAGAGGTGTGAGGGAAGGGAATGTTTATCTCAGACCTCAGACCGCAGACCTCAATCTGCTGCTTGCTGATATCTGGCCAGTGCCAGGTTGTGGCTCGTGTGGCTGGTCAATTTAAGCTTGATTTAAGCTCACAGCACACGAGCCACACGCTGGACGACAGCCAAAGCGCCAGACCACACACTTTCACACACACACACAACCGCAATACACATCTGAGATGCCGAGATAAGCGTCGTTGGCAAAACCTAGGTCCGGGTTTCGATTCGGAGCCGGGACCCTCTTCTGATTTTCGTTCTACCTTTCTTCCCCGTCGGTCTTGCATCACCCATTCAATCTTTCCGTAGCCCATACAGAACTAGATTCGTTCGCTTCTCATACTAACCGGATTCGCAGGGGGCCAAATTGGCCAAGGAGTACGAGAAGCAGGGCGGCGACTACGAGAACGCGGCCGGGTCCAAGAACCAGCCCAAGAAGGGTGCCCCGCAGGCCAAGAGCGAGGGGCAGAAGGAGGACGAGACGTGAGCAGATTGATGGCCTTTCGCATGTCGTACATGTCGCTGCCCTCCAGTGCCGTCAATCTTTACGATTGGTGGTTCGGTTACATAGCATATGGATATGTTATCAATTAATCGCAGTATGACACAGTTGCATTTGCACTGGTTTTGCACAGGATGAGACCAACCATTTTATGCTGCCCATGAGCATTCTTCTGGATCTTCGTGTAGTTGGGCTCTCCCGATACATTAGTACAGCCAAGCAACCAATTGGCCACAATTTAGTTGTGTCGATTAACACTATGAACGCACCTCAAAGGTGGACAACCTCTCCATCGTGAACACGGAGTGCGCCCGCAGACCAGACATAGAACAGTCGGCTTCCCAGCCACAATCCTGTCCAAGTCTTCGATCCAGAAGCGGACAGAACTTGACTGACTGCTTCCTGGGTAGTCTGGCTTGGTCGCATTAGGCTCGTTCCAGTGAACGCCCATATTGATGGTTTCCTGCTTTTCTTGCTCCCAAGTGCGACCCTGGCGCTTCCTCTCGAGCTCGTGATTGATTCGGTGCAGCCAGTAGCCCTCGAGAAAGGTTCGGAAACTTCGGGCTTCGAGACGACCCTTTGTCGAAAGATCTTCCAGTTTGGCGTGGAAGTCACCCATAAGCGATTCCAAGAGACCAAGTTCGCTAGACTCGACTATTTGGATCTCACGAACGTCTTCGTCCTTGTCCCGAGTAACGAATACCAAGGGCCCGAACGGGTGCAGACGACGGGCCGTGCAACAGGTATGTGTCAATCCCAGCGCTTCAAATGTCAACACCCGGAGAGCAGACGATATCCATTTGATATCTGCAGATACGTCGAGCCAGCTGAGACATCGTTTCAGCTTGGACGGGATATAGGGAAGCCCGTTGGACCAGTCGCAAAGTTCTCTGA
This sequence comes from Apiospora hydei, assembly GCF_038363865.1. Classification (NCBI taxonomy): domain Eukaryota; kingdom Fungi; phylum Ascomycota; class Sordariomycetes; order Amphisphaeriales; family Apiosporaceae; genus Apiospora; species Apiospora hydei. The sequence goes on from NW_027117369.1 coordinate 233,768, forward strand.
ACAGGACGGTGGATGGGCCGCAGCCGTCAGTAGAACAGCCACAGGAGCATCCGTCAACGGTACCTGACGCCAACACGTTCGAAGCACAACGCAGATGGCCGTATCTTGACAGTCGGATGCCCTCGCGCATATAATGGGCGACGAGATGAGCGCTCGTAGTATCCGCGACTAATTTTGAGTGAATCTTATTTTGGCTGGTGAGCGTCGGGGGTCTTACCAACGGGGCACGGAGGTCCGAACCGTGGTCGACAAGCCAATCCAGATATTGGTCTATCAGCCCAAATGGAGCACTGGCGGTCGTAGCAAGAGCGAGAGGCGTGTTCCCGTTGCTGTCACGGACAGACACATCTCGAAATCCAATCCCATAGAATATATCCGCTTCCTCGGAGCCCACTATGTGGTGGTAAACTGACGAACGATACGACAGGTCACGCGATACCCCATAAGGCTCAAAAGAATGGATTATCCCTTTGGCATGGAGCTCATTCGCGACTCCCTGAGCATGAGAGTCCAGAACGGCGGTGGGGTCCAGCCCTAGATCAAGCCACTGATTCTCGGTCAAGTGCGGTGTCGCTATCTGCTTCAACCTCTCTCGACGGGTTTTGAGTTGTTTGGCGAACTCTTCGAAGCCATGTCTGCAGTATTCATTCGGGGTATGCCTGCCGTGTTGCAGAATATCATATTGCAGGGCGGTTCGGTCGTCTTCAAGCAGGGTAATGACACTGTCAACCGGTCGTCGGTCGTTGTTCGAGCTTGTATCGGCTGGGTTTTCGTGGCATTTTCTTGAGCAAATCTCCATGGCACAGGAGAGCAGACTTCCTCCATGGAAGGAGAGGTTATTCAGGTGCGCTCGCGTTGCGCTCGATACTAATAAACGGAGGAGAGCAGGATTATCGAGCGCAAGACGTAGAGGTGTTAGCCCGAGAATGTTGTTTTCGTCTATGGCAGAAGGTGATGCCTCGAGGATCGTCTTGGCTCTCGGTTCATCCTGGGCAAGAACAGCAAGGCTGAGAGGACCACATCCGGAGGCTTGGTGATTTATCAGCGTGAAATCATCACTTGGTGTCAGACGACTTACCCTCTGCTATATCGTGATTTGAAGTCAATATGTCCAGGAGATATGGAAACCTTCGTAGGCGATGATCGATCCAATTCAACCAATAGGGTCGATCCCTCTGAGCTTCCGGTGGCTCCAGATTCCTATCAGAAGGTGGAACGATTTCGGGTGCTTTCTCCAGGATTACGTTCGAAGCTCTCACAACAAATTGGCTCGCTGCTTCGCTGCAATAAGTTTGGCATTGCGTCAATCTGTCAAGCAGCTTTGAGAGTGGCGTGCTATTGGAGAGTGAGTATATCTGTTAACCAGACCACGTGGCGAGTTACCTACTGTCCATTAATGTTGCAAGACACAGCTGGCGCTCCATACACAAGTAGCATGCTGAGAAGGCCAACGACAGGGGAATTGGTAGCAGAACCCCGAAGATACATGCAGATGTCCTTGTGCCTGGTTTTAGCCCGTTCGAAAGCAGCTGGGGTTCAGATTGGGGAACTCACCAAGGACGCGAATGCAGAGATCAAAGAGTTATTCTGAGAATCAACATCCAGAGGATTTGCTTTTCGATCCCTGAACAACTGTGAGATCCGCCGCGTACACATGTCGATGAAAAACCGTTGCTGTATTTCGCCCCGCTTGTAGTGAGAGTAATACCGTACACAATGGTACATCAATCTCATGGCCCGAAAGGCCGGCGACTTTCGCCTATCCACGGTGGGATAGTATGTAAAGTTGGGCTCTATGCTGTGGCCACCGGCTCCCGAGGCAGCCGAGAAGGTGCAGGCAATAGCCCATGATGCAACCGCTCTCATTCCGGTATATGCAAGACCCAGTTTCCGGTTACGGGCCCCTGAGGCGAAGAGCGAGAGTTCGCAATCGGGTCGATGCAATTCCAAGGTTTCGATCTCGTCGAAGGCCACAAGAGGACCCCACTGGCTTTGCTTTCGTTGACGGACTCTTCGCGGCCGCCTACAATAGCATCCGCTCGGTGTCCCGTGCGGCTGTTCCGTGGCGTTTGCCGAAGCCCTTGGATCGATAGGGAGAGGCGCTTCGGTTCGAGCTTCCTTCTTCCGAGACTTTGCCTCGTCGGCGAGTGTTCGAAGGACGCTGGGTTTCGACATCAGACGCGCGGCAACCATGTTGGTTGATGTCCCGACGTTCTGGCCGCCGATCAGTTAGCCCTTGCATTTGGTAGCAATGGGTTCCAGAGACTTGCCCTCGGATCCTGCGTAGGGTGGAAATACTCCTCGAGGCCTCGGAGCAAAGCCTCCATCCCGTCAAATCTTCGCATAACCTCAAAAGAGTTCTCAGTACTCATTTGCATATGCTTCATGAAGCCGCTACTTATCGCTTTTTGCTGCTCATCCAAGCGAAGTCCCAGAACATCGACCTGGTCCATGATCAGGGGCCCCAGCTTTGCAGCATCTCTCGCAACCGCGGGCAAGGATGCTCCTATCTCGCGTAGGTGGGCATTGGCCAATGTGGACTCTGATTGAACGAGAAGCAGTTCCGAGGCCACGCTTTGCACACTCGCCCTGGTATGCCCAGCGTCTGCTCTAACGGCTGTCAATGTCTCGTTCATTGAATATTGTACATCCCTGCCATTTGTCAGTGGTACGTCGGTCACACATATCAAACGTTGACTAACAGCCCAAGGGCTTGCATAGCCCCTTGTAGGGTGCACTCCGCTCTTGCCAGCCTATCTTCGAGTTCCTTGATACCTGGACGATAGAACGCATATAGAAGCTTCTTTGAGCCGGTCCGCATCTTGTGTCGCAGCGTAGAACTACGCACTTGAGAAGATGACAACCTGCCAACAAAAGCTCCGAGAGCCTTCAGTTGGGCTTCGCACGCGTCGATGGAGGCCATGATACTGGCACTGGCAGTCTCACTTGCTTGTGCACATGATGGCGATGTGCTGATGTGGTGGATTGCAGCTTGTATGCTGCCCGCGTACTGTGTCGCTAATGCCAGATCTTCCTCGCGATTGCGGATCGCATCGAGATAGGACACCAGGCCCCCGGTGACCTGTATTCCCAGGGATACCAGACCGGCGGCTAAGCCGGCAACAGATAACGGATCAGCCATCAAGGTAATAGAGACGATCAAGCACATTAACTGACGAAAAAACGGATCTTGGCATCTGCACCCGACGTCGTCTGATCAACGGGGATAGAGAGAGAGACCACAGTGAAGGAAGCCAGGTGCTTGATCGGAGAGGAGACTAGCTTGAGGCATCTTGCTGACAGACCACCCAAATTCTGCCTCGTCAATTCAGTGGCGGAGCTTCGGCGGAATGTGTGGCAAAGACGGCACGAGTAACGAATGAGCAAGCTTCACCCACCCCCCTCGCGAAGCAGTGCTGCATTAGCGGGAGCGCCCCTGCTCCGGCGAAGCGCAAGATATTGGTAAACCCGCCCAGGGAGGGCTTTAGGGAGATATGCCAGTGTTGCAAATAGAGGACGGGGACCAGGGTCGTCGCGGTACGACGATGCACCCACTGGATAGAACCCTGTCATTAATATGTTGCTTTCTTTCCTATGGCTAATGGACCTGTTACTGCATCGCTTATTACCCCCTCGCATCGCGTCACTGTTTATTCCATTCTTGACTGATCACTGGCGTAAGATCATGCGGATGTTGTTTTAAGTGTTATCTAACTAATACCCGAATAGTTAGAATTGAAAACATGTTTGATGCCGATTCAATCATCGTGTCTGCTGAAAGCATACGCAAAGAGCGCGGAAATTGGGCTTCGGAGATCCCATCGTCGGAGGGGTCGGAGGAGGCGTAGCATTATCGTGGACTAGGTGTTATCAAATTCCGGGAGAGTAGCGCTGCACAGTGAGAATCGATCAGATAAAAGAAACCTGCCGTCCAATGACTGTGATGAAGTTAGACGCGATCCTGGTGTAAGATGGCGCATGGGAAAAGAGACTCTGTCCGCTCGCTCAATATGGTAGGTGGGGTTAAGCTGTTCTTCATCATCAATGCCACCCCTGATTTTCAGCCCCCAATGGAGGGGTGGGATTTATGTCAGATGAATTGAACTGAATGAACATCTGGTCGCCCTTCGTCATCTCAAAGCCAATACTCTGGTCATTACTGTCACCTGGATTTGAGTACCCTAGCCCAGCGACGGCATAATCGAGCCACAATGGTCTTCATCAGGCCCTACCAAGAGTCGGACTTCGAGGCCTGCGCTCACATTGTAAGTCAACTCGACCAGCTTCCAGTGCCCAGCTCCTAGCCCACCCCGCACCGCCGCCCGACAGCTCTCCCCAGAAGCCCGGCAACTTTCACCTCACGAGAACCTCTTCCCGCCCCCAAGTCTCGAGAAAGGACATAGGGAAAGGGGGAAGTGATAAAAGACGAAGAAGAAGGATAGCTAACACCCCAAAAGTGCCGCGCCACCCTCCCCCATCCCTCTCCACCACCCCCGTAGCCGCCAAACTAGCCCCCCCTACATCTGGACGCACCAGTACACGCACCTGTCCCCCGCGACATGCCACATGCTGGTAGACGACGACGAGGACAACGCCCAAGATGACCCTTCCTCTCTTTCGGGCGCTGTGGGTTCCTCGGGCGGCGGCGGCGGCGGCAAAGTAGTAGGCTACTGCATCGGCTGCCCCGACGTCTTCGCCTTCGCCGACCGGTACCCCTCCTACATCACCACCATCCTCTCCCCCCACCGTCCCCCCGCCTCCCTCCCTTCCCTCATCCACCTCCCCTACCTCCCCCGGCTACGAAGACGAACCCTTCTGGATCCCCAACGACACCACCCTCACCCCCTCCGGCACCGCCCCTCTCCTCCAAGAAGCCCAACCCCGCGGCCCTGGTGCGGCTGGCCTACGACCCCCGCAAGCTGCTGCAGCTGGACGGCGGCGACGACGATACCCACCAAGGTCTGCCGCTGCCGTCGCAGGGCTGGCGCGCCACCATGCACATCGACCTGCTCCCCGCCTACCAGCGCCGCGGCTGGGGCCGCCGCCTCGTCGACGCCTACGTCCGGAGCGTGCGCGCGAGCGGCGCCGACTACGGCCGGGGCGCCTGGATCGGCATCGCGCCCGACAACGCCGGCGTCGTCGCGTTTTACGAGAAAGTCGGGTTACGTCTGGTGGTGGCGCCGCCGCCGTCGTCGTCTGCCACGGGTGAAGGCGAGAGTGGTGGTGGTGGTGGTGGCGATGAAGAGGGCATCCACATGGTCCTCGACATCGCAAAGGCTTGATTGAATGAAAGTCTCGGGTCGGTCACGTCACATATTGGAATACAGCGAAGCATGCGGATCATATCTGGTTTGGTGCCATAATGTGTATATATGACATCGACACTATTTTCTCAGTTGATGTGCTCTGAAAACTTTTGATACATCAGGGTGAAATATGCAAGGCCTGGACAGACCCAGATCCCTTCACCTCCACCCACATACACACACGTACTGCCTCTCGTACATCCGATGAGAACCCGTGAGGGCCCAGGCCCTCTGCCTCGTTCGTTCATTCAGTCTTTGCCTGCCAAACAGGACAGGCTTGCTTCCCCCAAACCAGATTTCTTGCGCCCACAAATATGCAGTGGTGTCTCCTCGGCCAGTATGCCCCTGATCATAAGAGTAGAAAAAGAAAGACAAGATTGGTGAAACCCCGCCGTTTCCAATGTTGTTGTGCATTCGTCAAGCCTGTTCGCCCTCCATCCCCTCACGTACATAAATTTTCAGCCCCAACACTTGAACTCCGAGACCAGCCCGAACAAGCGTCGAAACTCCCTAGAGCATGATACAAAGAAACTACAATTGAAGAAAAGAGAAGCCAGAGAAAAAAAAGACACTAAGGTATAAACAGATGAAGTATGCGTTACCCAATGCCGGGTAGAGAAGGGGGTCATTCATCATTACTTTTCGAAGGAAGATGGCCAAGGCTGCATCAGATCATGCCGCCAGGCAGTACTGCGCTGGTACGTTCTCGGTCCTTGGCGTTCTGCGTGACCACCATCCGCGAAGCCGGAGGGCCCATGCTGGCAAACTGGCCGTTGCTGTTCGGTGCCCCCATCGGACGGTTGAGCTGCATGCCTTGTGCGTCCGAGGCCATCTTGCGGAGCTGACGGGTGACAGGCTTGTCCGCGACGTCGTCGTCGGCGGTATTCGCCGAGCTGGAAGGTCGACTAGACGGAGCGCTCGTACTGTGCTCATCGCTCTTGCGGCCTACCAGGGAACCAAAGATGGTCCTAGTCTTTGACCCTGACCCGTCCTGTCTCCGTCTGGGGTTGATCGGAGGCAGAGGTGGCGCAGAGTTCTCCGACTTGCTGTTGGACCTCGAACGGCTGTTGCAGCGGTCCCGGTTGGCAGAAGCCTCGGCGGGCAGTGATACGGTGGGTACGCGAGAGGTGGACATGACGAATTTCGGCTCCGAGATCTCGCGCTTCTTGACTGTGCGCTTCATGTTGTCGTTGAGCCCAGGGACCTCGGTTCCATCCGAGTTAAGACCAGGGTTGGGTGTTTTGAAGGCGCGCGGGGATGCGGGCAGACCAGCAAACGATGAGGGTATGGGCGAAATGGGCGAGGGGTTGCCCAGCTCCGAGTCTTGGACAGGCCGAACCCGTAGACCTTGCTGCGTCCTCGCAGACGAGCTTCCAGGGAAGGCTTGCGGAGGCATGTGTGGCGAGCGTCGGATGTTCGTTCCAGGCAGACCAGGGGAGCGCATTGGCTGGCGAGTGTCTTCGTTCGACTCCAGTAAGCGGCCTGGCGGCGAAGAGCCGTTCCTCGACCGACTCGGTCGGCTTCCGGGACGCTCGCGGCTCGAGTCGGAGCCGCTTCTGTCGTGCTCCAAGGGCACTGTGCCTCTAGACCCGGAACGAGAGACGCTGATGTTGATGGAGTCCTCGCTCGGCCTTCGCTGGGACAGGGGCAGGGGGGTTTCCGATCTCGACTAGGCGAACGTTGTGTAGGGTTCCACTGGTTGGTGGGTGTTGCACGCCCCGCAGGGGCTCAGGCAGGCTTCCTTGTGGTGGCTGGCGGCGTTGTTGCATTTCAGCTTCCTTTACTCTCTGGAGCTCCCGGCGAGCCTGACGGAACGCGCGGATTCCGGCATGCTGTTCGCCATTGCCTTCAGACTCGTTTCCTCCAGACGCGTCGGCCATTGCCTCCCTGGCCGCATCTTCCCTCATCGAGGGCGGTGAGGTAGGAGCACCGACTCCCGCCATCTTGTTGAGGCTGGATTTGTTCCTCAACAAACCGAATGGGGCCGCTTTGGGCTGTTGGGCGTTCGATGGCTCCCTGTTATCTTGGAGGGCTAGGCTAGTAGTCGAGCCATTGTCCAATTCCACATACGAAGTGAGCTTTTCGCGGACGCGGCGGGCGCCGTCAGCGAGTTCCCGTGCAAAGTCATCCGCACCCCGAGACTCCCTATTAGCGTTAGGCTTGCCTTGGGCTGGTGGCGCCAGCTTATCTGCGTCGGCATTTGATGCTGGAGCGGTGCTGTCATGCTGAGGGTTCCAAGACGAAGTGTTGTTCACGAGATCCCGGTAGTCGTTGACTTCGTCGACGTAGTGCCTGTCGTTTTCTTCGGTGGCGGACGTAATGCCATAGATGGAAGAGCCACCACTGTCGGCTCGGAGATGCTGGCGAACCATGCCGCTGAGCCCCGCTATGGCACCAGGGCCAAGGGTCGGAGAGTCAGCTGGTGTGAGCTGAGGCTGAGGTGACAGAGACGCCGGCTCCGTTGTTGGAGATGGTTCGCCATCTGATTTGCCGCCAAGGGAAAGTGGCGTGGGCAATGCGCCGTGCCGAAAAGCAGGATGCACATTGTCGACGGGGCGCTCAATATGCAACTTGGGACCGCTGACTGGAGAGGCATCCGAGTCATCAAAGAACGTGGAAGCACTAGGCTCTTCCACCAGCGTTGGGGTTGTCTTGGTCTCGAGAGGCTGTGGTGTGAATGCAGATCCACGGGAGGCATTGGACTCGGTTCGGAACCGCTGGGTCGGTGTGTCGCGGCCTTGCTGGAGCTGTAGTTGCCGTTCAGCGAAGCGAGACTCATCGTACGGCTGTGCTGGCTTCTGGAAAACTCCCAGGGCAGTTGCCTTGCCACGATCGTTGGGCCCGATGGGCAGCGCGGCAATTTCTTCGCTTTCGCTGATTGGGGGCTCAGAGGCGGGGCTCCAGCAAGACTTCCGTTCCGGCTATCACTACTACCAGGGCCTCGAATCCCCAGATCCGGTGTCCCAGACCCAGATCTCGACGTTGGGCTCATTGACCGCAGCTGTGGGGCACTAGCCTTGGACAGAATCCTGCGGTCTCCGAATAGACGATCTGGGAAGCCAGTAGCTGTTGGGGATGGCGAGGCTTGTGCGAGATCAGGAGTTCGTGCTCCCAAGTTGCGCTGTCGGTTTAGTGTATCTATTCTGGACAGGGCCGAAGCTTGCTGCTCCTGAAGCTCGTGATTGAGGCCTGTTTCGTAGAGGCGGCGCCCTCGCGTGAAGCTTCGTTCCAAAACTGGTGTCGAACTCGCAGAAGTCGGAGCAGTAGAACCTCCTTGCCCGTCCTTCATGGATGGCGTGGGCTGTTGTGATGTTATAGATGTGGCGGCTGTGGAGTTGCGCGCCATGGAAGGTATGGAGGACTGGGTCGAGTTGGTTTCCCGCTTCCGGTTGTAGGAGGTCGAGAATGGTGATTCGGAGCGCGGATATGGCTCCTCCATGGAAGGCCTCTGGGAGCCTTCATCGCCATCGTCGGTGGCGCCTTCTAACGACTTGCGCTTTTGTTCATCTCGCTTCCATTTCTGAAATGCCGATAGAGCAACGTCGTCGTCGTACAGAACTCTACCATTCATGCCACCGCCTCCGGCGGCGATCTTGTAGACCTTTTGCCTTCCACCGAATAGATTGTTGCCCTCCGTCGGCTTTGCCCTCGTCATGATGCTGCCATGCGTTGAATCGTTGTCTGATGCGTATGGGTCGTTGCGAGCGAAAGGTGCCCGGATTGACTCGACTTCTGCTATGTCTGACAAGCCTCCAAGAGCTGAGAGAGCGCCAGCTGGCCCGAGGTCCTGCATCCTTGACTGCCGCTTGGGAAATAGCACACTGTCATCGAGCGCCTTTCCGATCTTGGTGCTGGGGTCATCCTGTTCCCGGAGCATGGAAAATCGAGCGGAAAGGCCTGTCATCAGCAAGCTGGTGCGGAAGTCATCTGAAGACGGGAGTGCTGATGAAATGTCGATCTCGGGCTTTGGTTCCTCCTGCGGCTTCTTTCCCTTCCTGAATCTGAATCCTGGCGACTCCGAGTCCTGCGAAGGCCGGGCCGCGGCCGCCTCCTCCTTCGCCTTCTTCTTGGTTCTAAACCTGTTCATCTTGCTGATGGTGGATTTTGGGTGTGCCGAGGGCTGGTTGTGTGTAGTCGCGTGCTGCCAATGTCCGACGCGAGAATGACTGGCGAGAAACCGCTCGATTCAAGGAGCTACAGACACTGTGTTGAGGATTCCATCAAAGAAGTGAAGGCGAAAAAATAAAACTGTAGATGCAGCAGTTGCCCAGTATTTCGAAAGAGCCCGGGGTGAAGGCACAGTGGCCCTTGGGGCAGAACGGAATAAGCGGAATGGCTATATTAAAGAATTGCACGCTCAGTATAGACTCTCAAGTTTCAAATGTCAGACTTCCCGGGCGGACTGGTGCATCGGCAAATGAAGCCGACTGACACCTCGCAACCAGTATCCATGGTCGGGAGGAACACTCCAACTTGTCGGTGCAACCTCACGAGGGGGCCGACAGGGTATAAATCTGCCAGTCAATTGACAGGAAAGAAAACAATTGGGTAGCTTACCTCTAGACTGGCCTGCCGGCTGTAACGAAGCTGTTTCACTTGCTAAGCTTCTAGTTGTTTGTCACAAAATAAAGCATGAAGTTGGGCGACGGGTGAGGTTGACGATCACACGGCCCAGCAAAGGGTTTCTGCTGCTAGTTTGATGTACGGAGGTTTTTCGTCCCAACGTGGGCGGGAAAAAAAAGATTCGACGGTGCCTCTTGGAACTTGCGCGTGAAACACCAAGATCTGATATCTCTTGCACTCGTCGCAAATCGAAAAATCGAAGCCTGATCTGCTCGTCCTTTTCTTCGCAATTGTCGTCGTTTTTCTTGGTCGCCGGTTGCTGTCGTCCTGGAATTGCAGGTGCGTTGTGCAACGTCGTGCAGTGTCCAATGGTACCTGCAGATTAGGCGGGCGGCAGCTGAGACTGCGATTTCTTCAGGGGAAGCCAGGTACGGATTGCTGGAATGGAAAATGACCCAATGTTGTGATTTGAGTCGGCTTGGATGCCAGAGAAAGTAGCCGTGATACGGTGTTTAATGATGTGTCGGAAATTGCTCTGTAACCAAAAAAAGGCCCGTGTTTCTGTTGTGGTTGATCGCTGTGTCGCTGTCAAGGTGCCTATTTTTCTCTTTCTCCCCGCGGGTTGGATGGGAGAGGGCTGGTTGGTCGAGGTGGTGCTAGGGCGGCCAGAGCTGAATGAATGAATGAACGACTGTGGTGAGGACTTCCAAGAAGAAAATGGAGTAGGGAACGAACAGAACGGGGAGGTGATAGGTATCGCCTGCAGGACGGACAACGAGAGGAAAGAGGCGAGGGCAGAGCAGGAGCAAAAAGTCTGGTAGACATTAGACTCGGTTCGACGCACGCCAGTCAGTCAATCAATCGTGGGCCATTGGACTGGCTAACTGGACCTCGCAGGTGTGGACTTCCAATCAATGGAGGTGACAGCGAGATTCAACCCAAAATGGATAACCTGAGCGGTGGAAATTGACTAGGGACTGGGGCCGGCCGACTGGTGACTGGGTGCAAGGATGCTTCAATGTTGGGCTTGGGCGACTGCGAGTGAGGTTTTCTTCTTTTCGCCAGGTACCAGACCAGGGGGGTGACGGGGGCGTGCCCGAAGTGATGGTAACATCCTGACCGGGAGCGTGGAGGGGGAGCTAGGCAGGCCGCTAGGGGAGTCAAGCACACAGTAGAGAACACTGTCGCAGCCATTGCTACTGCTGCTGCTGCTGTCCCTCCCGTCCTCCCCTCCGTCCATTGCTGCGGCGATCCCACTGCAAGATGCACTATTTAAACGATAAACCCCATCGGCTGCGACTTGGACTGCATGATCGTTATTCCGCGTGGCCATGCTCCCACCACCAGCTGTACCGGACGTCGGTGATACGATGGTCGATGGCCGGTCATGGTCTCATTCATTGTCCGATGACGAATATTTCCGCAGAGTGGCATGGCACGATTAGACGTGGTCGTACGCCGACTGGAAACTGTCCATTCACCTGATTCGTCAAATTACATGATGTCAAAACTACATGCATGTACCTACACCTAATCTGAAGTGCCGTCTTGGGATGAGACGTGGGGTGAGCGTTGGGAAGGAAAGGGTTGCGCGAGAGTGACATAACAAACGCCCCGTCCCCTATTCCCCTTTGCTTCCAATCTTCTTTCCTTTTGTTCGTAGGTTTGCTTCTTATACGCATGTCTTTCTCAGCTAAGACTTGCATGATTTGGGCAATTGACGGGGTGAGCGATAAGTCCTTGCGATTGGTGACAGCACTGGATGCAGAGTATTCCTTCTTGCTTCAAACGATCTACTATGCATGCATCGCATCGACGGCGCAGCTGTGCACAAAAATCAGTCCAGCTGATACGTCTAGGTAACCATCTCATCTCAACTCATCTTATCATGAGGACCCTTCCTGTAGGATAAAAGCAAGCATCAATGTCAATGTAGGTATCAACGATTGCGTAGGCATCGGAGTAGTTTGGATTATTGCGTTTTGATTCTGAGGGTTCCAACGATCAATTGATCAATCGATTGATCCTTCCTCTCCGGCGTGCTCCAACGATTCGGTGGGTTGGCCCTTGCCTGGTGCCTGGCTGGCTAGCGGCCGTCTCGCCGTTGCTTCCCACTAAAACCGCCCAAGGCTGACAGGTTTCCCTCTCTCTGTAATGTTTCGCTTTCTGCTCAACTCAATTCTTCATCCAGCACCGGCAGCCCGTCTTGTCTGACACCTGCATATGCAGATCCTTTTACCTTTACCTCCCGCCTATTTTAGAAACGGATGGAGTGACAGAAAACCGATAGTACACCTTAGCATGCTGACGACCCGACCCTCCATCTGTGATTGTACGATTGCAAGCCAGGTCGCTGGTCCCGCGGCCGTGGATTGGCTTGGTGGATCTACTGACGATATCCTCCACCAACTCTCCGCCGCCACTTCTTGGGAATCGGTGTCCGCTGGGGCAATCTCCCCAACTTCATAGGCCCATCTGGTCCCCGGCACTTGGGAGACGACGATCGTGGCTTCAACAGCTCGCACTATTGCACACTGGCCACTAACTTTTATGGTGTACTGCCCGGGAGTGGATTGCTAGGCTTGGCTTGGCTGTCGAACCATTTTCTCCGTTGTCTTTGCATAACCTCTCACCCAACCGCCAGGTCGTACAGTCTTGCGATGCGACTTCTCATACCTGCCCTTTGGATGAGACGATTGGCTGACGGCAATACGAGGCTGGATACCACCGATGGCTTGGTACGTAAGTAGCACGATGCGGCTCCTAACATGAATGAAGTACAGTTGCTACCTAATTGCTTGGGCTTGCCTGCGCCCGAGACAAGAGATAGGCAACGCTCCAGGCCGACCCGGATCAAGCCGCAAAGGAAGTTGTGGTTTAAGCCAACCAACCGTTTCTCTCCCCACGTTTGATGTTTGATGAGCGTGGGAACAAACGGGTGCTACGGAGGACCCCTCGTCGAAAAAGAAAAGAAAAAGAAAGACTCCCTACCTAAGCCCGTACCTGGATGCGCAACTTGCCGGGCTGTCGCAAAACGACGTCAATGGTTTTTTTTCTTTTTCTTTCTTTTCCTGGCTTGTTTCAGCCCATTTCCTGGTTGGTCGAGGACTTGCAGGCGAATCCTGCAAGATCTCTCCTGGAGCTGTGGCCGACGCTGTCTGTGTCTCAGATATGCAGGTTCTCAATTTCCGTGGCGTTTTCGGCTCCCTCCTTATCCTTTGCGCCCAGAGAAGCAAACAGGTGCCCTGTCGGTTTTGGTCTTGTCGGATTTAATCATCGGAATAGTGAGTGGCCGTTGCATACAAACGGTTCTGCTCAACAACGCGCCCAACTCACCAGGGCGCTGTTGAGTCGTAGGTGCTCATCTTCCAGACGTTGCGAATACTACGGTAACCAAATCACATTGACATGGAAGCAGCTGACAAAACCTCAGCAGCAGTCATGGCCCATGGCCGATCAAAAAAGGCATGTGGCAGAGATGCAAGGTCCCAGCATGCATCGTCCATCACAGCGGGTCGGCATTGGCTTCCGCGGGCCAATAGCGTTGATGTTCCTGACGCTTTCCCCAAGACGGGATCCTCGTCGGCCATCTGCCCTCCCTCTACCAGCCTACCCCTGAGTCGGGGGCGGGTCCCCACGTTACCACGTTCTATCGCTACTTGCCGGGTTGCTTCTGCCACCCCTTATTGTCTTTTTCCAGCTTCCCCAACGCCGCCATCTTCACGCCCACACTGGCCGTCCTTGGTAGCGATGACGTGAGGGTTTTCCATGACTTGTTTGTTCGTAAGAGTTCGGGACATGGCTACTCGCCCGCACCATGCCCTCCACGCAAGCACGGCATCCATGCGACGCCCAGCTCCAGGTCTCACTTCTAGACGCAGATGAAAACGGACCATGCAGGGTGCTGCAGCTTGACAAGGGATAAGCTCTCAGATCTCATAATTCTTCAGTGAGAATCCTTGCTAGGCCTGTCTCCCCATCCCGACCGTACGCAGCTCCTCGACACCACACTGTGTACGCACTGCAAATGCTAGCATAACAGCTTTGAGGACGGCGACCCTCTTGGAACTCCGACATAATTGTCTTCCGAAGTTATCCATCACTTTGGCCGAAATGAGTCTTTTCTGTGGATACTGGCTAATCACATCCGACAACGACAATGCAGCCATGCTGTTTAGGCCATCTAGTCAAAACACCAGCGGCAAGCCACCTGTCGTCCGATGGTGCGAGCGGATTCCGTGTCATTGGTGACAGAATGGTTCATACTGTCTTCGGGGTCTTTTCTTCCCTTTTGGCCGTTGGGTCTTCCGTCATCGTCATCATCGTCATATCAGTCCGCAAGCGCTTCGCTATTTTTGCACCTGAACGTTCCTGCTGTTCAACAATTGGCCAGTGCCAAGGTGAGTCCACAGCTAAACACGAGTCGTCGGTGCCTTTCGGCTTATTACCAGCGACATGGTGATCGGCGCTGGCCCTGCCCAGAAGGTCCTGCTTCGTATAGAATACATATTCTCTGCTGTTATGTCAGCATTGACCTGGGGGTCCTTTTTCCACCCAACGACACACGGCGATGATGCAAAAAAGTAATCGAAACGGGCTGAAAATCACGTTTCCACCATCGGCAGAAAGGGGTCTTGTCTCTCCCGTTCATGCAGGTTTTCCCCGCGCGTCGACTGATGGGCATCAAACGGCATGGACTAGGTAATGAAGGTGCAACATCTATGTTTAATTTTTCCATGTATCCCGTGATCGCACAGGAGCTGCTTACGAAACAAGCGGCCTGGAAAAGACATGAGCAACCACACAACAGCCCAGGCCATACGAGAGAGAGAGAGAGAAAGGGCAGGCCGACGCAAGGGAGCATTCCAATCCGAAGGTCAGGCGATCTGCAGCGTGCCATTGCCATCCCGCTCCGGCATCTTGCATATGATTATTTCTTGCCTACTGTATCTCAACCTCAACCAACAAGCTATTGTTTGTTCGCATCGTGCAGCCAACTGGTTTCTTTCCGGTTCGTCGGCGGGATTGCGCATGCAATCGCTTTTGACGTCAACAAACAGCAGTTCGTCGTCTATCCTTTCCACCTGGCATTGGGGGTCGATTGAATGCGCATTCCTCAATTCCTCCTCCATGGGTCGCGGCCATTGGCAGCAATGCTTAAACAGCAATAAGCGCACATACCCCTCCCCCTGTCAATTGTCAATTTGCGGAGATGAGGCTTCTCTCATTTCGCTACACTACGGTAACCCCAAACACTCCTTCGCCGCGGTTCTTCCAAACGCCTGGGATGCGCCCGGTGATCAGACAGCTGTTCGCTGATTACTGTCTTTGCCTAACCTAAGTAGCATATGCAGCCTTGTGCGTAGCTGCGCAGCCGGCGCGTCGCTTCAGCTTCCTTCTGTGGCTTAACTGCAGTAGCTAGAATATAGAAATGGCGATGCAGTTTCTTGGAGCCATGCCAGCACCAGCGCCACGGTGCGGCCTCGACTTGGATTTTTCCGAGGTAGTCGGTTCGAACTGCCACGAACCGATCTGCTGGTTGCCGTTCATTTCATCTCGATTTGTCTTGGAGATGATACTGATAGGCTTTGGGGCCCAGGACCGTCTGGACCGCCTGGGCCAGTTCGGACGCAACAAGGTTGGGCCCAGTTTATTAAGGTCAGTCAGTCAAGTCAGGAACCTGTCCAAGGACTGCCCATGTGCGTGCGATAACCCCTTCCGCTCAATCACACCTCAGCATCCCACCGAGCAAGGTCTTGCCAGCCTGCTGGGCAATCCGGTTGTTGAGAAGGTGCGTTTCTCGCAGTGCGATTTGATCCGCGATGCAATCCATGACCATGGCGGTTCGCTGAGCACGGCTTTCCGTTGGTGGGATCGTCGGGACGCCATTGGATTCCTCCTGGCCAATGCTTCCTCCTGCTCCCTCGCTGTCTCCATTCGCCATGCGACCTCAGCTTACAGTACCTTCCACTATCCTCGCTCTCGGAGCTCGGACACCGGTCGGGGGGCACGTGGAGTTCCTCCTACTAAGTAACTTCAAGACAAGCCTAACCCGGGTCATTTGGCCCAGAGCGGTTGTAGTTGCAATGTAAACAAATTATACACGGTTTGGGATAGGCAGATCAATAACATCAATTTCAATTCCTGAAATTGCCTGCCCAGCGCACATGGCGTTCTCCATGCTGGGAGAGACAGAAGCGCGGGGTAATAAGATGAGAAAGATGGACACCCCTCGCCCTCTCTGTCTTTGATTGACTGCATGCATACACTCTGGCAGCCCACCCTGAAATCAGACATTGATTGTATGGACCGCACGATCTCGGCCGCTGCCGTCTTATCAGTCCAATCGCGACCCTGCTGTTCCTCCATTATCAGTCCTGGGCCTGTCGACCGGTCGCCTACATCAAACGTACATGAGCGCGTCTGCGACGTATGCGTGCGCCTCGGGTGCCTGCCAACCACATCTCGTCGTGAAATTGCATGTGCCTCTCCGGTGCTGCATCCGCTGCCGTCAGCTTCCCACTACCTACCTACAGGGAAGGGTGGCACAGGCGGGTGTTGCACTGCATTGCAGTAGTTCGCGACTGTGAAAGAGAAAAAAACGAGCCGGGCTAATAATACCACCACCACAACAAACGCCCTTCTACCGGCTTCAGCATCATACCTGGGCTGATCTAATCTCCCATCTTCAACGATACGCGAAATGTTGTTTTTCCTCCCCTTGGTGAACGCGATCGCGACGCTACCTGTCTCGTCCCATCCCATCCCATCTCATCTTAGTCTTATTTTTATTTTTATTCTTATTTCTTCCTGCCGCCTCCCTTCATCCTTTCCTCCTTTCATCTTATCTGCGACTGGCCTCCCAGAGCCACAGTCACGGACGGCTCTGGCAAACGGGCTTAGGTGTTATGTAATCAAACCCCCTAGTGTTCTACACGAAACCGATTTGGACCCTAACTCGCCGAACGGGGAGGCATCAGTGCGCGCGCCGCCGCCGCATTTCCACTCACACAAATTCGGGATGGTTTTTTTTCTGTTCACTCCCTCCATCGGGTAATTGTTTAGATCTCCCGCGGCCCTGTTAGCGGTTAGAGCTTTTCACCTTTGAGAGGATGAGAGCTCTTCTCTTACGTGAACTGACTCGACAAGCCCGCAGAACCGTCCGTACTCTACGGCAATGGGGCGCATTGGATCGTCGCAAGTTGAGTCTTCGGGGGATTATTTAGTGGATGGTTTGGGGGGTGGTCTGGCTGCCGCCCGGCCGCCCGCCCCGACCGACACGAGTTGCCCTTTTTTTATTCCGTCTTGCTCCAGTGTACTCGGACCCATGTGACAATCTATGAAACAGGATTTGAGTAATTACTTCATGACTTTTCGTTCGCTTTCGCTTGGGTACATACATGCGTGGATAGATCATGGGTCGATTCGCAATACAGTGGTAGGAAATGACTCTGTTCGTCGCTGTTTTGGTGGCGTGCATGCATCGCGTGGATCGAGGATGCCCCCGTGTGGGCGTGTCGCGATGAAGCAACGAAACAACAACCGGCTTGCGCTCGGTTAAGTCGGGTCGCACAGCCTCCTTTATTCCCGCCCGCCCTCCTTTATCTGCGACTCGACTCTGGGGAAAGAGTCCCACCGCCAGCCCTTTCTGGATAGCACTGACAGTCCGCCTTATCATTCGTTTCACTCCTTCCGCTCAGAATGACTGAGCGGTTGGTATCCGCACAGAAAACGTGGTGCCATGGCTCTTACCCACCTGCCGCTTCGGGAGGAGCAAATGACTCGAGCGTGTACCATAGCTGCTCAAAGGCCGGGTCAAGCAACACAGCCTCGAAGGGGCACCAGCTACGTCAGGAAAAGGAATGAGGTTGAGCAGCTTTCGGCCTCTTACGATGCCGTCGGTCAATGATTCAACATCGTCGTGTCGTCGACAACATGAAGATACAAGACGATGCCAGGAAGTGCACGACCGACCCCTTTTCTTGAAATGGGAAGCCTGCTTCGGGGTTGCCAGCAAATGATTACTATTCCCCTCGTTCGAGAGGCTGGATGAAGAACTATCAACTCTTGTTCGAATAAGCATACAGACGGATGGCTTGAGTGTTGTAGCAAGGTACTGTAACATGCAATACTCTCGTTGATCAGGTCACAAATGGGTTGTATCATCATGTGTAGTATATATAAGTAGGGAATCAGGTTGTCCTGCCCGTACTCCACAGAAAGGGGCTCGACCGCATCCCATATAGCTGCCAAGGTCGCGCGGGATACGTTGGCCATCCAGTATCTGGTTTCCTGAAGAAGAAACATCGTTGCTAGAAATGCCAAGATGAGAACCACCACGAATTAGTCCCGGCCCGATCACAGAGTGCCCTCTTCCATCGTCGTGCTCACTGCCTTCTCCATGTGCTCCAGGCTGAGCGGCGCCTTGTCCCACAAGACCATCCGAAGGAGGTCTCGCGACGATGTTCTTGATTTTTCGCCAGCTCAGTCGCGGTGCCGCGAGCTTCTAGTACTGCTCGTCTGGCAGCGTATTGCCTTCTTCCCACTCACTGCTTCCAACTCGCCGACTTGGTCTCTGTGCTTAGGTTGGGGTGCCAAAGTGTAAGATAGATTCGAGACTTGAAGGCGTGGTTGATAGCGTCGGCGCAGTTCGTCCTCATGATATGACTCTGTCGTATCATTACAGCATCCTGTAGCTCAGGTTTCTCTGACTAGCTCCAAGATACTTTTTTATATAACCCCAGCTACCTGAGTTGGTGTAGCTAGGTAAGATAACGATGGCGAATCAGTAACATTCGCCTGAATTATACCGCAATGATAGCATTCTGCTCGCGCCAGGTTGCGCAACGCCTCTGCAGGAACATGTCGCGCTCGTCCAGCAGCAGCACTGCGTCCCAGTTCGCGCCCATGCCAAGCGCCTCTTTGAGGACCGGCTCGGCCACCAACGGGCGGCGCCCCAGGTCGCTCGCGCCGAGGGCGTACAGAGGCTGCTGCGCCTTCTCGGCCACGGCCTCGTTGGCCAGAGTCTTGTCGAGGCCCGTGTGCCCGACGAGCACCATCAGGAGGCTGGTTCCCTTGGCCACGATGAAGTCGTCGAGTAGGGGGTCGTTACCGCCGGAGCCGGAGACGTTGCCCTAGACGGAGGGCAGGACAAGGTCTTGTACCGACCAAGATGAGAAGCATGTTATTTTTATGTAAGCATCTCAGTGCAAGCCTTGAAGTGAGGCCCAAATGGCCTCAATGACCTTTTGTCTCGTATAAATGACTATGTGCTTGTTTTATTGGGAGATAGATGGAAAGGGGGTAAACACTCGAGTTCTGGACCCGTTGGTACCCGTACTGGCCTTGAACAATTTGGGCTGTGACATATCATACCTGACCTCCTTTCCATTTCAGTGAATGTACTTGGCAATGATGTGGGATCCCAGATCCTCACCGCAAATCTCAGATCTAGCACCCTCGGGAACCAGCAGTTGTCCGTGTCAATGAAGTCCCGTGGTCAGTCGGCTGGCGGTGTTCATAATACCCACTGTGGCCGAACCAGATGACCTCGTTGATGAGTAGGTCCTGGAACTCGTCGATGATCGTGTGTATCTGAGGCTTTAGCGGCTCGTATAGGAGCGTTGGGGATGGATTCACCGCAGACGATGTCTCGTCACCCGGCTCAAGAGCTATTTGAAGTATTCCCACATCTAGATGAATGGGCGAAACGGAGGCCTAAACCACAATACTCGATACTGGACGCTCTGGCGTCAGCCATTGGTGTCGTTGTTTCTGGATACATAGGTGTACATATCGATTGAGCGAGAATAGCGAACTCCATGCACACTGCGTGGTTCACTTATATAAAGGGCCAGAAGGTGTGATTTGACTTTTGCGAGCTAGCTCTGCGCCATATCGAGGCTTGACTCTTCCTACTCATCACTTGGGACTAGGGAAATTGGCAATCCCTGATTGCATGTGCAAGATTACATTCCAGTCTCAATTGCTTTGCTGTTTAACTGCCTCTGCACTCAGCTCGGGCTTTGGGTAGAGATCATGCCGAACATGATAAAGGTCCCCGTTGCCTCTTCTCCCTTCCCCTTCCTTTCAACCAGCCAACCTTCGAGCGGGCGTCATCTATGATCTCCCATATATCCCACGACTTTTCTCTCCAATCACTCTATCGAGTTCGGATGGTGTTCAATGTGCCATCATTCAGGGGCACAATGGTACGGCAGTGGCCGAGGAGCCAAAAATAGGGGACATGGTCCGTGCATAGGCAGAGCTTCCCCACGAATCACATCGCGCCAATCATTTCTCAGCCCTGATCTCCGAAATTTTCAAGTCACATCACAAGCGCATCCAAAAATCCATATCTGGTTGATCGATCAGACCTGCTTGATTGATTTTGACGGACTGCGAAATCAATAACACAATCAAACCACCACCATGGCGGAAGGCTCAGCATCCGGACAGAACTTGGCGGGTATGATTATTACCCCACAACCTCATCCCGCAACCTGAAAAGAAAACTGACAGCCGGATCCCAGCTCCCGTCGTGGCATCATCATCGTCATCCTCCACCCCAGCACCCGCCAAGGCATCATGCGCCCAATGCCACAAGGCCGAGGAAGTGTCCGACGCCGCGGACGAGGAGGGATCGTCCTCGAACCTGAAACCCTGCATCACGTGCAAATCCGTCCTGTACTGCTCGCGCGACTGCAAGAAGGCGCACCTCAAGCAGCACAAGAAGGTCTGCGCCAAGCTGGCCCAGGAGTACGCCAAGACGGCCGACGTCAAGATGGCCTCGCGGTCGGCGCCCAAGGCCGACACGCACCGCGGCGGGCTGCAGAAGTGGCAGTTCGATACGTGATCGGAAAATCTCGTTCGAGAGAGATGAAAGCACATGATGCATGATCGAATCGGAACTGTCGATGTAGATGGGAGTACGGCGTTTGGGGCGATGACTTTCATGAAGGGTTGCTATGGAGGCAGGGGAACGGACCTCGGAGGCCGCTCGGCGGGATGGTGAGTGGAGCGCAACGGACGGGGCGGCGGGATCGAACAGGTCCAGGCGGACCGCCGAAGTACCGAGTGCGTACACGGGAGTGCAAGCGACTCGGACCGGGCTCGTTCCCTCGGGTGTCGTGCCATCAGAAAACGGGGATCCCGCGGGCGCTCGCCAAATGCGGCGTCTGGAATACCACCACCTTCTCGACTTCATCTGCAAGCGAGAGGCTTAGGTAGAGCGGCATGGACTCTATATCCATGCCACAGAATAAAAAAGAGCCCCTTTAGGGAACAATGATAACCTGATGGGTCGCTTCCATAGTGCAACGAGGAGTATCACTGGGCTCTCTCTCACGCCTGTCCATATTGTCCAAACAAGATTCGAAACTATCCATGTTGGTGGTTTCTCAACCTACAGCAATGCGTTGTGCATCTTATCTTAATGCTGAGTCCGCAGCATAAGGACTTTGCTCGCCACGGACCTTACCCCCTGACTATTTGGGTGTTGCCATGGGAGCTGCCTGTCAATGTTGACTCACTCGACAACTTCGCCCCCTTTGTCGGGTCAAAAGAGGTTCCGGCCGAAAGAAGACCTGGGCCAGCGTCATCTTGGC
Organism: Apiospora hydei; assembly: GCF_038363865.1. Taxonomy (NCBI): domain Eukaryota; kingdom Fungi; phylum Ascomycota; class Sordariomycetes; order Amphisphaeriales; family Apiosporaceae; genus Apiospora; species Apiospora hydei. The sequence goes on from NW_027117369.1 coordinate 255,243, forward strand.
ACAGGATCCGAAAAGGAAGCTTGGGGTAACCCATCCTCTTATAAGCCAAGCCAACGGTTGCCCGGAACGGAAGGAAGGGGTCTGAGGGCCTATGCCATAGGTGGGTTGGCTATGCAGTATTCACTATTGCACCGGGTCTCGGTTTCACGGGAGAGGGGAAGAGGTCGCATTCGGAGACGGTCTAGACTGTTGCTGTTGGACAGACAGAGATGAGCGTGTCTGAAACATTCCCCAACCTGTCAGTCATCTCAAGTGGATAGCTACCAGAGTTGCTTCTTTCCTCTAGGATTCTGACTGCATCGAGCCAAGATAGCCAAGATGCCGACTCGGCCTCGTGGAACTGATAAGAAAGGGGTTCTTGGCTCTTTGACTCCCCATATGTCTCGTATATAATAATCAAGGCAAACCAGTGGTGATGGTCTGGGCTCCTTTATGGCTGCAACCACGTAAGCTCATCTTCTCTTTGATCTTATCTTCATATCACCTCCGAACGGACTGAAGCAAACACATATGTTAATCGATTCCGTGCTTTATATACTGCTGCCCAAATCAAACAGTCGAGGGTGAGCTCTATGCATCCTGAATAAGTATTCATAGACAGTTCCGCCTTACTTACATCCGTATCCCAGTAAGAACCTAGGTGTGCGACAGCGCCTAACGCACTGTTCTTTCGAATGAGACCCGACAAGTTGGTCCACGGCAGAAACACTGCAGTAGCGGCAACATAAGCCAGAACAAGACACGAGAAAGAGAGATCCAGGCTTTCCGAGCGAGATCCGCAGCCCGCGTGTGGGGGTTTGCGGCTGACATACATCTATCCCTCCCCTCCCCCAGCCCAGTCGCGTGGCAGCAGCAGCGTTCCTTGCTTACTACTACTAAGCCCTTTATTTCTGTGCACCCGGACCTCTTCTTCTCTGCCCAAGCAACTAATAAGCCGAGGCCGAGGCCGATCCCGAGCCCGTTCATCTGGCAGGAAGTCGGAGATTAGGTATGTATGTCAGATACGACTTTATCTATGATTCTCTATGTATGATAAGGGACGGTTATTACGTGGGATGTCTACGTGGGATTTCAAGCTCTCGTCATGTATCAGAAATAGATAGCAATGTTGCCAAGTAAAGGGGCCAAAGGGAAGGAAAGAGAATGTGCGAAACGATATGTTGGATTTGAGTGCACCCCAAAAACGAGTGCGACAACTACAAACCCGAGTTCCGAGTCCCGATGCCCGAGAGTCGCCATCAACGATGCGATGTCGCATTCAGGTTCGTCCAAGTCACTGTCACCACATCGAATCACGACAGGCGATAGTGCAGACTCATTGGCATGTTGGTGGTTTGTTGGTCGAAATCATAATTGATTAGATACGAGAATGGTGTTGGATAATATTGTGCGATGTTGGAAATAAGCTTTGCATAGTTCACCATTTCCCCCTGTCGGATGCGACTCGATGACGAGGCCCAGCCGGAGCCAGCTGCAGTGTGTGTGTGTTGGACTCAGAATGCTGTGAAAACCGGAGAATTGCCAAGAGAAAAAGGGCTGAACAATTCAATGGTCGCTCTCGCATTCGCACCCCCATTACTTATCTAGATAGGTACCGCATGTACGGCTGAATAATGGACCCTCGGAGTTTTGGAACGGAAAGAAACACGTAAGCTTGTTGTGGTGGCCGAAGCCCCCAATGCCGGTTCTCGCATAACGGCTGCGGGTCAATAGCGATTGTCGGGTTAGGATCAGTTGGTGCTTGTCGCTGTTAAGCTGTTGCCTGCAGTTAGCTGGCTCGTAGGACGCGGCTGGTGGTGGCTTGGCGCTTGGCGATGGGGGCAGTTCAGCTGGGTGACTAAGCGGGTTGGAAGCCGTTGTGTCCAATGAGAAGTCAGCGAAGTCAGTATTCCATCGTGTCGGGCTGTTGGACATTAAACGAAATGCCACTAAAGGAGATCTGATGCTTAGCGTTCTCCTTCTGCTGCAACTAGGATCGTAGTAATAGAGGCTGAGGGAATCCTGCCTGCGTCACCTCCGGGCAGGGCTTGTAACACACCCGGCCACGTTTCGCAAAGCGCAAAAGAATCCATGCTGCTGGAAGCGATACGGTGCCCGCGGGTGAGATCAGAAAATGAGATGGAGATAGGACTTTTCTTCTCCGTTGGGACCTGGAGGAATGGGGGTCGGTTGATATAAGGGTGGCCATCGTCACGGGTTTTCTGGGCAATTCTTGGTTTGGTTCATCAGAGCATTCCAACATTCGCCTCCGATCGATAGATATCGCATCGAACCTGTCGACTCTCCACCTTGGATCATCGTCGCATTAAAGCAGCTTTCGACCGACTCTCAGTTTCCCCGATCGAGTAACGAGCCAGACCGAAGCATCTGATCTGAAACAGGTCAGCACATCACCGCAACCATGGTGTCCGCCTCCGACTTCACCACCGTGTGCAACACGACCATCCTCGACACCGAGCTCTGCACGCCGCAGACCTGCTGCCTGTCGCAGGGCTGGATGGACTACATCCCGACCCTGGCCGGCAATGTCCTGTACGCCGTCATCTTCGGCCTCCTCATCCTGCCCAACGTCTTCTTCACCGTCCGGGCGCGCACCTGGTCCTTCGGCGTCTGGATGACGCTCGGCCTCATCGGCGAGATCGTCGGCTACATCGGCCGCATCATGCTGAACAACAACATCTTCAGCTTCATGGGCTTCCTGACCTACCTGGTGCCCCTCACCATCGCCCCCGCCTTCATCACCGCCAGCATGTACCTCTGTCTCGCCCGCCTCATCCACATCATCGACCCGGCCCTGCAGTACACCCGCCTCAAGCCCATGATGTACACCTGGATCTTTGTTACGTTTGACTTCATCGCCCTCATCCTGCAGGGCGCCGGCGGCGGCATCACGGCCACCGGCGATGACAACAAGGACCAAGTCGACCTCGGCGTCAACGTCATGATGGCGGGTCTCGGCTTCCAGGTCTTCTCCCTCGTCGCCTTCTCGGCCCTCTGCGGCGACTTCACCTGGCGCGTCCGCAAGGGCCAGCGTGAGTGGCGCACCGCCTCCGTCGCCTCCACGGACCCCGTCATCGAGGACCGCTACCGCGCCCTGCGCACGACGCTCATGTTCCGCGGCCTCATCGGCGCGCTCGTGGCCGCCGTCTTCCTCATCATCGTCCGGTCCGTCTACCGACTGGCCGAGCTGCAGGGCGGCTTCCACGGCAAGCTGGCCAACAACGAGGTCGTCTTCATGATCATCGAGGGGCCCATGGTGATCCTCGCCTGCGCCGTCCTCATCGCCTTCCACCCGGGCCTCGCGCTCAAGGGCTACTGGGACATGAAGGGCTTCACCAAGATCCAGCAGGCCAACGTGACCAAGATGAGCGTCCTGGGCGGCTACGGCTCCAGCACCGACCCGTCGCAGGTCGTTCTGGAATCTTCTCGCGAGGAGGTTGGTCGCCCCGAATACCGCCACACATGATCTGGCGGCAATGTCCGTCGTGATCTCTGAGCGCGCGGCGATTAAGGTCATGCGAGCAAAGATCTGATGATGGTTTCCTTTTCGTTTCTGTGTTGTCGCAACGGGTTGAAGACGTTGCTGATGGGAATGGCTAGAATGGTTTGTGGCGTGGCGTTCGGGTTGGTGCAAGACAGGATGAAACAGGATCTCTTGGCCTATTTGTTTGAGGATGATTGATTTGAGGGTGCGTCTCGGGCATTGGGCTGCTTGACGTACAACCCCCTCGCGCGATTTGGTCTCAAAAAGGGAATAATGAGGCATGTGAGAGTACGCACTTGTTTAGGTTAGAACTGTGTAGCAATGATACCCGCAAAATCGCGATATCAAGAATAACACAAGGTTCCTTGGCGATTCACCATTAAGGTAGCGGGAGCTGCCTGTTTCGATTCGACCCTCATGCCCGCCGCTCGGCGTTGGTGAACTGCCGGGTGCACTCAACTCAAGCGAGCGGTGGTTCCGTTTGGTTTACCTCTGCTTTGCTCCAACGTCTCCTTGGCATCCGTAGGTGGCTCATTCGTCCGAGAAATTGTCGTCGACCAAGGCCCCCTTCCCTTGCTCGAGGTTGAGTCAAAATCAGAGTTTGGTTCTAGTTTCAGCTTGGCGAAACAGCCTTCTAGGCCAGTCCGAAAGGGCCTGCCTTAATGCGACACGCATCGTCGTAGAGGATAGAGGGTGAGAGGAAGAGAGTGTGCGACTGCGCTACTCACCGCCGCATGACGAACGATGAGTAACGTCGGGTCGAGCCCTATCCATCGACCCATCCATCTCTCTTACGATGCGATGGATGGGCAGTGCTCTTACGATTTGCAAATGCGGCCTCCGACCACTCGCGATTCAAGGATTAATGAGGTAGAGTAAGAGGAAGGAGGACGAAAGGCAAGGATGGCCGAGCTCGCTCATGAGCCGCGCTGGGCACTATGGGTATTATGTATTCGCTTCTCCCAACCGAAATGCGCGGCATCCAGTCAGAGCCGTCCCCAGTACCGGGCCAAGACTCAGATAAGAACGTGGGGTAAATGAAAAAAAAAAAAGCAGGCTGCAGGAAGCTGCAGGAAGCTCCAGAAAGCTGCAGCGTCGCACCGCTTGGCAGCAAAACTGGAGGCAGTCAGGCAGCCATGACGAAAAAGAGGGTGTGAAGGCACCGAAGGGAGATGCCCGCCCAGGCAAAACAAGACGACGAGACGAGAGCTTGCTGCATGCACGCACCGTAGCAGCGCTAGCCCCCGGATCTGCACTGCAACGCTGCCCCGAAGGAGAGAAAAAAGAATAAGGCCCCCCAGCAGCCCAGGTTGGCCCCGGCGGTCCCTCGTGCGCTATTCGCTGGGCTGTGCAGGCCTGTTGGTGCTTGTTCATGCGGGGTAGTTCCAGTCTAGCCAGTGCCATGCCTAGCGGTCCAGGCAGTTTGCCCAGCACTAAGCAGCAACGTCAGTCATTCGCCGACCAGTCATCAAGAAGAAAAACCCAAGACCCGGGCCAAGACCCACCCCCTGCCACGGTTAATCCAATCTAGTCGTGACGACCTTGGTTCCTCTTTTATTTTTTTTCTCTTGGCCCTCCCCTTTAGCCTTCTGATCCTCGAATGACGTGGGATGGGCCTTTAGTGATGCGCAAAGGGTCCCTCCGAGCTAGGAAGCCTAGGAGCCTGGCTGCCTGGGGGGCTATGACGGCTGACCGGGGACCACCATGTCGAAGGGGATTCTTGCCTACACAGGAAAGGATGAGGCAGACCGGCAGACCGGCGACTTGCGGGAGCCTGCGTGCCTAGCAGCGAAGGGCGGGGGCGAAGCAAAATAGAGATAGGACAGACGGGAAAGAGGGGACGAGGATGATGGATGGATGGACGAAAGGGCCGACCACATAGCCTTTGGTGGTTTGTCTGTCGTCTATATAGATGGGCGAAGCATCCCCCTCTCTCAGCTCTGTGATCACTCCTCATCCTCTCGAAGTAACACAAACACATATACAATCAGTCTCCTTGTCTCTATATCAAGCCAGCGTACAGTTCATGACAGCGAAGCAATCCGACAGCAGCCTATCGTCGTCCTTTTGCCCGAGCTACTTAGACTCCTACCACCCCGCGCCATCACCCACAAAACATAGACGGAGGCATACCGTACCTCTCCACCACACCAACAACACATCCTCGTCGCCCTTCTCCATCATGCCTCCCTACTCCAAGTACTGCTGCCAATGCGGAGGCATGCTCGTCATCAGCGACAAGTGCTCGGCCTGCGCCCACACTGAGTGCACCAAGTGCTTGTAAGAAGACGAAGAAGCCCTCTAAGCTTTTAAGGAGTGAGTCAGCCCATCCACCCACCCCATCTTGCCCCACGAGTCCGCATTGCCAAGTGCCGCCCCACTGACACCATGTCAATCACAGGTCTGATGTCTTTCTACAAATGCATCACCATATCACGATACAACCCAATTTGGGGACGGACGGAGTTTTACCAAGCGATACGGGGTTGATGCAAGGCTTTATTTCTTTTTTTCTTTTCTGACGACTATCTATGATGTATTCATGAGCTATGGGGGTGCAACGGGGTCACTGCTTTTCCGGCGTTCTGTTGCCAGTGCATTGGTATTGCGAGCGCCTCGCCTATTGTACAAATCAAACTGTGTGTTCTCAATCGTGCTCGACTTTAGCCAGAGTGGTTCATCAAGAAAACATGTTCTTAATCGTTTTGGCCCCATGGTTCACATCTCAGTCCTTTCGCGTTCTCTTCTGTGACGGCGAGTAGTGGTCGGTACGGGCGAATCCATGGTTCTCGCGACCCTGGGAGAAGTCCCGCTTGATGCCTCGCTGTCCAAAAGACTGTGTCGAACTTGAAGTCGGGCCGGTCTCAAGGGTCGCGCTTCGCTGTCGCCCGCCATCCTGCTGGTACGCCTGTGTCGGAGTTCGAACAGGGCTGCGGCTGGACTCAACCATGACCACAGTTCGTTGGGACTCTCTTCCCGCGATACCTCTCGCGGCTGATGTCCCATCAGCGACCTTGTTGGAAAGGAGGGACGCCATGGTAGTGATACGGCCATTACCAGCGGCGGCACGGGCTACCTGTCGGGTGCGGCTTCGAGTGATGAGAGGGCGCAGCTCCTGCTCGCGGAAACCGGAAGCTCTAGACCACTCCATCATCTCCATCATGGCCTGCAGATTTTTACCCCAGTGCTTCAAGTTGAAGAGCTTCTGCACCAGGTCGTCCACGCCTTCCTCGTCCAGCAGCTTCACTATCTCGTCCGACTTGGCCATCTGGGTCTCCAGGATTCTGATGCGCTCCTCGAAGCGCTTCTTGTTCTTCTTCAGGGCGCTGAGGTGTTCCTCGTTCTTCTTCGTGTCGACCTTCAGTGACTTGGCATGGTTGATCTGCTCCTTCTCGTCTTTGATCAACATATCGAGGTAGGCGATCATGGCGTCATTGTACGGAACAATGCTCTTCTTCTTCAGGTATAGACCGAAACGGATTGCTGCGTCCTGCAGGTCCTCAAGAGTCTTGTTCGATTCGTCGACCTCCTTCTCCAGTCCCACGATCGCGGACTTCTTCACTTTCCGATCAGACCTATTGCCTTTGAGGCGCTTCTGGACTTCTTCGTTTGTATGCTCGACCACCGTCTCCGTCTGACTGAAACGAATGTGTAGATGGCTCTGCCAATGATGACCGCATCTCTTGCAACAATTGGGTCTCGTCCCAATCGTCGTGAAAGCCGCGCACTTAGCCATGTCAGGGTGGCCCATGACATCCTCCTGGACGTTGGTCAAATGGCAGGGGTCATGGCAGATGGAGTTGTATAAAGGTCTTTGGATTCCCGAGATATCTTTGTACTCGACACAACTGGGATCCTTACAGACCGTCCGAGGATGATCGAGTCGTTCCACTTCGATCTCAATACGATCGAAATGCAGCAGCTGTTGGAGTGACTTCTTGTCTATTTCTGCGGACTTCAGCTCCTCGATCTTGTCTTCGTTCATGCGAATAGTTCGCTCGATTGCATCTGTAATGTCAGCCATCGGCTGCGTGAGCTCCGTGATGACTTCTCTGGCTCGATTGACGCTCATCGTACTTTTGACACGGTGAGGCTCCAAGGATCCAACATGGTCAAGGAGAGCCTTTGTCTGTTTCGTCGAGTGGTTCCAGCTGTTGCGGAAGTCTCCCAGGTTGTCCATGGTATATCCAGTCTGCTTCTGTGTAGCTAGGCATCGGAAACTTTCCGAATCAAAGCAAAATACCTTGTCAGATGTGAGTTCGAGACCCAAGGAGTGGTGCTTTTCAAGAAGCAATCTGAGCGGCTTCAAAGAGTCTCCAGGCATGTAGTTTGACTGTCGGGTGTTGGTGAAGCCCCAGCAAATGTTCCGGACAGCATCACGGTGAAGGTATGTCAGAAGCTCCTGCACACAGAACTTGAAGATGACATTGAGACGAGCGTTGTTTGGCTTGACCAGAATGAGTATCCCATGCAGACTCGAAAATTGGTTCAAGGTGCTGAGGATCTTGTCCATGTTGATCTTGTCGAACTTCTCGCCTCTGGCATCTCCGATGCCTGGAGTATCGATTAGTCGAATCAGACGATCGCCATCTTGCACACGATAGACCGTGGGAGACTGTGTGGCGGATTGCCCGGTCGATCCTTCCCGTTCTTCATCGTCCTGTCCGATTTTGACATCCCGCTCGACGAAACTTCCCCCATTGTCAACGTATTGGATAGTGAAGGAGCTGGGTACGGCGTATTCCAGCTTCTCGTGCTCCATTGCATCATCGAGGGACTCGAACATCATATGGTTGTAGAACGAATTGATAAAGGTACTTTTGCCCACACCAGATTCGCCGAGTAAAAGTATGTTCATCTCCTTGTATGAATGCAGAGAATCGAGCTTGTCTTCGAGCTCATCGATGTCCCATCGGACAAGCGTCTTACCATGTGCTTCGTCATTGCACTGCCAGGTTGTACCGTTGAGACTGGTATGGCCACAGTCGCAGTAGAAGAACTTGTCATGGTACTCAAGAACACCCCGGCAGTGGTAGCAAGCCCATTCCTGGAGCGTGTTTTCGTCGCATGGACAAGGCAGACTGACAAGTCGTCTTTCGCGAGGCGGGTGATGTCCGTCATCGGCGGTGGACTTGAAGTCACGCTTCATGAAGTTTTGATCTGCAAAGTCCATGGCCCGGATCATGTCCGGTATCTTGACCTCGCCACGGCTGTAGAATAAGATGCGAGGTTTGGAAAAAGGTATTTCGGTTGATTCGCATTCCGCCATGGCCACGCTGTAGTCGCCAGGGTTGCGGGCGAGTAGCTTCGTGATCACTTCTTGGCTTTCCTGCCATGATGTGTCGTCTCGTTTCATTTGATCCGTGAAGAACATGATATATATGTCGATGCCCGTAGATATCACATTTTGCGAAGTAGTGTAGTCGAGATACTGTCCTCCATGGATTGCCAAGGTTTTGCGTAGGTAGATTTCATTGAAGACATTTGAAATGATCTGCGCCACACGATCGGGCGAGTTGCTGGATTGATAGTGGTCATCTAGCAACTTGGCCAACGAGTCTTCCGAGCGGTAACCTGAGCGTACGTCCACGAGGGCGGAGCCAAAGTCAGTCATGAATTTGTCTTTTGCCCCCAAAGCATCTTGCAGATGACTCGAAGTCTTTGAGAGGCGTTGGAGGCTGGGGCCCGTAAGCATGAACTCGATAGCGCCTGTATCGTGGATGGATTGCTTGATCTTGCTGGCCATCCTGTCCTACCTCTCCCAAGTGAGAATGGCTTGTTCGAGGACCCATTTGGGGGCTTGAACCATAGACACGCCACGAGCAAGCTGAAAACCACACATGGTGCGCAGATAATCGAGAGGTGCCAGAGTGTATGCGACCGGGTAACCACGACCATATTTGGTCTTTTCCAGAATGGAAGGTATCGTAGGAATGAGTTTCTGGACTGTCGAGTATTTGGTTCGATCCAGTATCGACATTCCCACGCTGTCGCCGAGCACCGCGAATGTCAAGCTGTCGAGATTCGGCTGCTTAGAGTTGTCTTCAGCATTGACTTGAGTCTTACCACCAACGCTTCCTCTGGGGTTGAGTAGATGCTGCGCAATCATGGACTTGATGTGCTCCATTTTATCTGCCATGTCTTCTTGTGTGTTGACTGGATCGGCCAGTGTTTGTTGGGCACAAACAATGAATTGAACACCAAACGTCATGCCCACAACTACGTGTGTATTGCTTCTGTTTCTCAGAGGCTCCTTGATGATGTACTCGCGCAGGGCTGGGCAGCTGAAGTCCAGCGAGATGCTTTCAGTAAGAATCTCCGCGAGAACAAAACCTTCTGCGACTCCCTCGTCGGGAGGAGCTTGAACCAAATACCTGGCAGCACCCCGAACTTGCACGGAGCCTGTAATGAAGCTTGCAGCAAGGTCCGGGTACACTCCGAAGGCCTTGAACCGGTCTTGCATGTTATTGGAAGGAGAGGTCTGCAACGTCATTGTCCGATTCTTCTCAATTGTCTTGGCGTTGGGCGGGTAGTTTGCTCGAATGAAGCTGACATCCTCGAAGACGTCGCGGTGGGCATTGTAAGCATCACCTAAATAAGCATCCTGCCCGAGAGCAGGTCGCAGATGACTGTTGTTGGAAGCCATGGCGACAAGGGCTTTGGTGCATAGGAAACGGAGGCGCGGCGATTGCTTGAGGAGCCGGTTGCTGTGGCGAGAAGAGAGATTAGCTAGCTATGTCTGAAGTGTAAGTGCTCTGCACGTCACCAACTTGACGACAAGGAGCGTAAAGAGATCTGATACCAACTGGTCTGTGGAAATTCTTCGTCGAACGCTCAAACTCTTCACGACTTACCAACTGATGATATCGCAATATCACGAGACTGACGGTGCAACGAGTAATATGGAAAGCAAAATGCTGCTCTGAAAGGATGGGAAAGTTCAATATGGCTGTGACATGCGTGTCTTGTTAGAAATATTGACGAAAGTGACGGGGTCTCGAAGTAAATAAGGCCAATGGGAGATGTTCGATGCCATCTGGCAATCTGAATTCTTGTATGGGCATGGGGAATTGAAGAAGACATTGACTTACCAGCTGTTAGATGTCGCGTAGCTTGTACCCTCAAAGTAAGGGACAAGGACTGGATATGAAACGTTGGGTGGCGTTGAATGTCAAGTTCCTGTACAATATTTTGCAGAACGTGGAAAGTACCAATCCCAAGGATGATGTTGCGCGGAGATTCTGTAGTCGAGCAGGCTGGGGTGATTTGATGCATCAAATGTGAGATGCAGGTGCAGTGTGTGCTTGGCTTTGCCCGGTGCATCCTCGAATAGGATGCAGCTGGTAAGCTGTTGCGCGGAACATGAAGTTGTGATGGAAGGAGGAAGCTCTGTCTCGTCGCAAAGAACTTGAGCCAATGCAAACTGGTAGACGATTTGATTTGATGGGAAGAAGTGTTCCCATCTGCTAAAGCAGGCAGGTACGCTGGTTTGGCTGACTAAAATTTAGGTGGAGAGGGTCTTGGTACTTCACAGTTCCTTCCCAAGAAACAGAGAAGGGATGTACACCATGTCTCTTTGGACCAAGAGATTACGGTGAAGGGAAACAATGCCGCTCGAAGAAATCATAAGTTGAGATGAATCGGAAGGTGTTCCAAACTTGCCTCGAGAGATGGACAAGTCAAGGGCTGGAGATGTGGTGAATTATGATCGTGTGGTCACCCAATGGCTTCAAGGCTGAGCCTCCTCGCCTCTCCAGTAAGATGAAAGAAAGTATTCGCCCGGAAGGCGGCACCCTAGCTATTCTTTGCTATCATTCACCAGTGTATGGCTTTGGTCTTTGAAGCTGATGTAGAGGTGACAACAGAGGATAAGGATGGGCTGTTTACGATTTTGGGATACCAAGAAGTTGATGTGAGCCTCGGTTGGGGTTTTGATACGCCTACTCCATACGTCCAGAGTAGGAGCTTGCTACGTGTCAGTCTGGGAGAAAACGCGCCCCTTCTAAGTCTGGCTGGCAAATATCAAACGGTGGTGAATATATCATGGCTGCTCAGACTGGATGCAAGGCGTTCTTGGAGGTCACCGTGTCACCTGACAAAGACTGGCACTTTTCCAGGCATTGGGAATGCCTCTTGTTAAATGCAAGGACAATAGAGCTTAGAAAAACACGACCAGGCTTACCTCACTAAACTGCCTCAAGCAAGTACATTTTTACAGACGATATGTCTCTGGAAGGCGGCACGATTATGACCAAGTCCCATTGGGTATAAACTGACCGAATTGCCGGGCTCCTCAGACGCAACCGCGTATCAGAGTTGTCAGTCACCTACCCGATTTTGCTTCTTCATCGCAAATTCAGCATTTGAACCTACTGATCCATGGTATCCTCTGGGCAGCACCAGCCCTATGGCTATTGGAGTAAATCTTAGTACCCAAGATAGAAAACTGCACCAGCCAGGGATGGGTGCCTCCCGGGAGCCCACGAACAATCGGACATGCATACCATTGCCAGTACACAAGATCCTCTGAACACAGTTGACCCAACATTGGCCGTCATGCAAATATTGTTTTCTTGTTTTGCTTCTTTTTCGGGGCCCAGAGACGCTACACACAATCTAGACATATAATCGACAAGGAACAATCACAAAGCAAGTTCAACGATAAAGCTATCCGGCCATCCACCATAAGCCGGCATTTCGTTGATACTCCGCAGCTCCGGCTGGGTAGCGGGTGCCAAGTCTGATTCCGTCGGCGGTTTCGCGCAATCGCCATGGCCGCCTAATCAAAGCGTCGGGTCCAAAGTCGAGGCGCGCTACTGCAGGCGCTGTGTATTCTAGGCACTCATGGTGGCTTCGCTAGCTCATTGTGTTTCGTCATCCATCGATTGACTCATCTGAGGCCGCCAGCACAGTGATGAGGAGGAAAGCTAGTCCCGCGCGGGTATTTGCAAGATTCTTTCTCCCCATTTCTAGTCAATATGTAGAAAACGTCTTAGCAAGCAGCTGGATAATCACTGTCTCCACGGTAGCCCCCATTTCAAAGCAAGCTTGAAAATGCGGGCTGGAGGTTGCTTCATCTGAACAATCGCAAGTCTAGGCGATGGCGCTAAGCCAAGCCTGGGAACGGGCTGACTTCAGCTCTCTGATTTCCCGCCAGTAAAAAGCATCACCGCCGAGATATCTGGGGTCCACCAGCCCTATATTGGCCGCTAAGCACAAGCTCCAGGTGGACACACGCTCTCTGCGCGGCCGCTGAACCTAAACTTTTAGCGACAGGACAGGCCACCCGTCATGCCGTGAAACCACTAACCGTAACCGCGAAAGGCCGAGGGGAGCGCGAAGGGGGGAAGAGGTAGGACGGCTTAAACCACCAATCTGCCAAGATGGTATGTATAAAGATCCCTTCCAAGTCGAGACGTATAAACTCTACTCAGCCCGCTATCCATTCAATATCTACCCTACACCTTAATATATGTTCACCACTGCGAAGCGCTCCGTCTCTGACCTTTACAAACTTCGAAGGTCCTCCCATCAGCTGTCTCACCTCCCAGTCAGCAATCAGCACCACAGAATCTCAGGCCAACTTCCTCTCTTCTTCAAATCACCACGAACATTCTCCAATACTAGAGAACCCAAGAAAAACTTCTCAACATCATCAGTACTGCACCGCAGCACCACCAACATGCACGCCGCCCAAGTCCTAAACTGGTCCGACGGCCCCCGCTACCTCTCCGTCGCCGCCCCACCGCCACCCACGGCGGACGAGCTCCAGCTCCGCGTCCTCGCCGCCGGCGCCCACAACGTCGTCCGCTCCCGCGCGGCGGGCACGCACTACTCTGCCAAGACGCTCCCCCACACGCTCGGCATGGACTGCGTCGCCCGCGACGACGCCGCGGGCCAGCTCTACTACGTCACCTCCATGGCCGACACCTTCGGCACCTTCGCGGAATACATCAACGTGCCCAAGGAAGGCAGCACGCTCGTAGTGCCCCTGCCCGAGAGCGCCGACCCCGTCGCCATCGCGGGCAGCGTCAACCCGGCCTTCAGCAGCTGGATGGCCATCACAGCGCGCACAACGGACCTACCCAAGGACTGGACCTGTCTCATCCTCGGCGCCACGAGCGCCAGCGGCCGCCTCGCCGTCCACGCCGCGAAAGCCCTGGGCGCGAAGAAGGTCGTTGGCGCGGCGCGCAGCGAAGCGACCCTGAAGACCGTCGACGGGCTCGACGGCTACGTCGTCTTCGACGCGGCGGAGAAGGACCCGCAGCTGCTCAACGCCGTCGGCGCCGACGTCGTGCTCGACTACGTGTACGGCGACGTCGCGGAGCGGTTCTTCGCCCACTTCCGGAACCCGGGCAAGCCGGTGCAGTACGTGCAGATCGGCGTGCTGTCGCGGCGCGACGGGGTCGCGCTGCCGAGCGGGATCCTGCGCTCGACGGATCTGACGATTCGGGGGCCGGCGGCGGCAGTTGGGGGATGGGGCAGCTGATGAAGGAGTTGCCGGTCTTGGTGCCGAAGCTGGTGGGGTGGCCGGCTGTGGCTACGAATACGGTGGATTTGAAGGATATCGAGACGACATGGGAGGACAAGTCGCTTGAGGGGCGGGTGGTTTATGTTATTTGATTGAATTTGGGATTTGCGGGAGTTCTCGGAGAACTGCTGGCTCCTGTATACGATAGAAGACTCTTGATTTACATATAAACTTAATGGAAACGCATTATGTTCTCCATGTATGTGCTCATGCCAAGTAGTTGCTATCCTGCTTTACTCGCTCCCCCCTGCCAAGACCATCACCCCTATCTTGTAGTGGGGCTTCTTGTCATCAAGTGCCTAACATGGAAGAACCTCCGCGCGGGGATTGCGATACAGACTTACGATGCCGCCAGTGGTATTGAACGACGAAGGATCTCACCACCATCTATTTAGCCGAATTAACCAGGAGTATTGCTTTTCTATTAATATATCTCTTCGACTCCATTGGTGCATTTACGGTCTATCCGTCTGCCCTGTTCGTATATGTAGGCCGACACACCCCAGCCATGTTCATCCTAGGGACTTCTCTTGTTGCTCTGCTTCGCCTTTCAAGGATTCGTCCACCAAGTATTCCATCCCAACCCACCCCGACAGCGCAAGATGAAGCACCCATCTCTGCCAACCCTGTCAGCCCTGCTGCCGCTCCTCCGCCCCGCAACCGCCATCCACGCCAACTCGGTCGAAACGCCCGACTCCTGGTCCTGCGACGCGTCCCGGGGCATCGACATCAGCTTCACCCCGGCGCCCGAGCACCACCAGATCCTGGTGAGTTTCCCCACCATCGCCCTGACCGTCACGCCGCCCGCCCACGGCTACCCGGGCGGCGCTTCCCACGTCGGCTGCTCCGCGCTCGTCGGGTTCGTCGACTTCGCGACGCAGCGCCGCTTCGCCGTCGCCAACGCCACCTGGCGCGCCGACAACGGCGTCGACCTGCCGGCGGGCGCGGAGCTGTACCGGCTGACGGCCAAGGTGGAGTATAGGATCGAGCGGGATATGGGGACGTTTCCGAGGAAGTACCCGATTGTGAAGGACTTGAGCTCGGCGGTACTTGTACGTCGTGATTTTCTAATTTCCTTTTCTCTTTTTTTTAGGACAGCGGGTCTCTTCAATACAATAAAACTACACTGACATGATGCATGCCATATATTAGCTTGACCTCGACTTGGACCCGAAACTTGGCGATCAAGCCCGCCAAGGGAAATTCGAGTACTTCGCCGAGAATCCCAACAGGGTGGTAAGAAGAACCTTCTATTCTCACCGGAAACTCTCGTTTTGCTGATACCCAACTTTCAATAGTGGTCGGAGTGCAAGAACGGATATGAAGGCAACGTCACCAAGATGTACTTCGGGCTGTCAGGCCACACCAGGAAAGGGGGTACCAGCCTTCGTAAGTACCCTCGCGATTTATAGCACCAACATTGTCGTATCATGCCCCTCCATTCGTGAAAACCTCGAACCACTAACCGCAAGATTGAAACCCCCGCAGCCGGCTGGTCCATGGATCTCGGGCTCGTCTGGGAGGACTGCTACCCGCCCGATGACATCGGCTGGGGCCAGGCCATCATCAACGGCTGGGAGAGCTGCACTTACAGCAATGTCAATCAGACGTCTCGTGCACTGCTTCCGGACGTCTTTCGCAAGAATAGGAAGAACTGACAGTGTGGATGGTGAAGTGATATGTAGACAGTGTGGGTTGGGGAGGTGGGATGCAGTGCTAGCTATGCTTTGGTTATCGCCGGCACACAGTGCAACTGGCGATTGGATGGATGCAATATGGATTCTGTCAATAATAAGCTCCAAATTGAAATAATCAGACGAAAGGTTGAATTGTGGAAAATTGCGGGTGTCCCCGTCGCGGGGGCATCGGTGATGTTTGCATCACTATGACGCCCCGCAGACGGCATCGGACGAGTCTCCAACTTTCCCCTCCGGATAAAAGCAGCTGGTGGCGGGACTGAGAGAGTGGTGAATTATTATCGTGTAAACTCTCCATTTCGAACGAAAGAGTGCTTTCTTAACCTACTTGCCCATTGAACATTCCTCTGAAACATCAAATAACGATCACTGGCATCGACGATGAGTACTCGCGGAATCGACACCGGCACCGGCCGCCCGGAGGACTACACCTCCCGGGTGGAGACAAACACGAGCGCGATCGACGATGGAGGTCCCAAGATGCCCGACCTCAGGAATGTGAGAAGTGAACCGCCGCAAGTAAGTCCAATACTCCTGACCAGGTGCGTGATCTACTGGGGATGATCAGTATCTCACAGACATGGTAGCCCAGACAGCGCCGCGCCAGCATGTTGGACACCTTCAAGGACGCCCTCCAGCCCGGCGACATCCGCGCCCGTAAAGCGAGCCAAGGAAGCGTCGAAGCGGGGCCGGCAATGGGGAGCCCCCCCAGAATGTCGATGTCGGACCCCGACAAGCATTTCCGCCAGCAGCAGCCGAGCGACCAGAAGCAGCAGCAGCACCAGATGGAAAACCTCTTCGAGTCCGCGCTGCACGGGCCCGACTACCACCACGCGCCCTCGGGCCGTCACCGCAGCCACGGGGTCATGGACCACCTGTTGGGCCGAAACCGGTCGCAAGACGACACGAGCGGAATAATCGGCTCGCGCCGCGACCGCGCCAAGCTGAGCTCCACCAAGAGCACGGGGCCCGGGGAGATGGGGGACCCGAGCGGGTACTCGTTCGACGTGCCCCGCGGCAGCCAGGAGGACCCCAGGCGTAGTGCTGTCGACGCGGTGCCCCGGACGTCGGCGCTGGATGCGGAGGGGGCGATGAGCCATGAGTACTCAGTATGTCGGCCGTTTCTCTGAAGTAATTATCCATCAATCATGCACCGTCGGGGCTTGTGGGTTCTTGAGCGCTTATGTACTGACATGACTCTGCAACTAGACGCGAAGTTCGATTGGGGGTACGCGAGACAAGGCCGACAGCCAGGTATGGAAGAATGACAAATCGCCCAGCCAGTACTTGACAGACTCTGGTCTTTATGAGTAGACCAAATTGTTTATGAAATGACTAAAAAGTGTCGCTGAGGTTGGAATTGGGGGTGGAAGAATCAGGCATACGCTACGTGGGGTCGATGATACGAGAAAGGGGGAAGCAGGCAAAGCTGGCCCCTCCTCCCGTGGCTAGCATGTTGCGGTCAACTGCCTCTTGGTGGACACGTCTTCCATGAGTTGGATGGTTCAATCAAGGTGGATTTATTGTATGCCACCAATTATCTTACCTAGGCCGGCTGTATAAAAGTTCTGGACAGATTTCGACCATGATTTGGTTGGTGTTGATACTTTAGTGAGGCGGCCGATTGACAAGGCCGGGTAGCTGCGTCCTTGGGCACTGCCACTGGAAGCTTCCCTCATCCCGCCCGTTTGCCAGCCATCCTTTCCAGTACTAGCCAGCCTGCCTCCGAAAGCCGCAGACCAAGTGAGCGTTGGCTTTCGGCCTTCTCTGCCAGTACCGCCGATGTATGATTGATGTGACGTGACGAGATGGAATTGCTTGGCTCAGTCGGAGGGGCGTTGCACTGCACGATGGCTCCTTGGGGTCGCCCGGGAACAACCTTGGACAGAGCCTGGGAGCCTGGCAAGGCGCTCAATCAACTTTGGAAGAAGTGCAGTGCAGTGCACACAACTGCAGGCTGCCCGACCGCACGTGATAACGCGTGCCGTGATTTCCCATTTGCCGCCTTCACGCTCCCCACCGCCAGACTCACTCAATTGAACTGAGCAGCAAAAGGAAAGCACAAGCACACTGGAATGTAGCAGGCGCCAGCAACAACTGTTCTCAGAATTGCACTCAGAGGCAACTGAACTGCATGTGCTTTCTTTTTCCTATCTCGATGTTAGGAACGACCGGCTTTTAACGTCCTTTTCCTTTCCACCTTGGTCACAGCCTTGGATTCATCTCCTTACTGCATCATCACCATCATACAAACGGACGTGCACTGCCACAATCAGCATCTTTCTCTAGCGACGAATCTATCAAGATGTCCAGTAGGAGGGCTGTGATTACTTATTTGACTACTACATCATTGATTACCCGATTGGCAATTACTCTTCTGCAACTATCCTCAACCGAACATGGACCGCCAGAAGGACAGCATGGTGCTGAAAGGCATGAGCAGTGTTCACAGCGTAAGTGCAAACGCTCCACCTCCGCCGTTTGCTCGGGTACCAGCCGCGAACCCCCACTGACACAAATTATGCGCAGGGCTTGAGCATCCTTCTTGGCGTGGGCCGCATCTCTGCCAATACTCATGAGCAGATCCTAGCCTTGTTGAACGATGACGACAAGGAGTCCAACACTTCCAGCGGAACCAAGAACAATGTCACCAACCTGAAGAAACCGAACCAGACTTCGTGGCGAGACAAAGACGGACCGGATTCGGCAGTATCCCTGATTGACCTGCAGCATGGATTGGGGTGAGTGATATATCCAAGTCATTTAGTGTGACTTTAAGAGTACTGGCAACTAAACTATCTAACTCAGCAACATGACGATGAGCGACCGGCCCTCCAAATCCTTCAAGAAGTCCGGCTCGCTTAACTCGGCAGCATGGCCTAGCAACAACAACAACAACAACAACGGTGGCCGTACGCCCGATGGCGAGGCTTGGTCCAGCTCGAGGCGGTCCGACATCGTCTGCCCCTGGTTCCTGACTCCGGGCTGCCGGTGCCGCGAGCAGGAGAAGGGGCAGTGCGCCTGGATCCACGAGGATGTTTCCGACGGCATCAAGGACCCTCTGATCTGCTCCTTCTGGGCCGAGAACCGATGCATCAAGGATGATGCCAATTGCCGATTCGCCCACTACTGGGCACAGCGCAGGCAAATTGTATCGGCGCCTGGGGCCAAGTACAAGAAGGGGCCTAAGAAGTCCTTCTCTGGCGATGATGATGCATGGTGATCTGTGAGAAAGGAGGAAGAACGGACTGGAGGGAACTCAGCGATGTCACTACAAATGCAGTCGCCTTACTAGGTTCTAGACTGACGGCAAAGCAGGGCGATTCTTATTCTGGGAATTAAGGGGAGCCCAGAGTAGTTGTTATCACACTTGGCGTCCTAGTAGTTATGAGACGTAACGACAGCCATGAGATCAGGCTATGAAAATCGCGATTTGGTTGAGTAGCTGGTCATTATATGGCAATGTGATCCGAGTAACATGTCAGCCTAATTAGTAGCTCTACTTATGCGTCAATCGGTGCTAGTCTTTGTTAATCCGGAGTCTATCAGACGCTTATGCTTGTGAGAGTGGTGTTGATATCGAACCAACGGCTTAGACAGCATCTCAGGGGAAAAGGGGGTCAAAGGGAAAGACTTATCTCCCGAATGCTCGATGCCTTCGGATGACATATGTGTGCTTGACATGCCAACAGGGAAAGGGGTGAAGATCGTTGCAGCGGACTATGCATTGGTCGACACCGATGCCAACGGGTTTTGGGCCCTTCAAAGTCGCTGTAGTACATTGGCATCATGTTGTTTTCAGAGTCGGCAATGCGGTGTCACATGGCGATGAGGATGTACGCACGCCGGCATTTGGACAATGCGACGGTGATTCGAGCCTCTCTGTTTGTCCGTTTGGGGCTGTGCAATGCAAGATAAAGAGATAGGGTGGCAGTATGCTATATGGCAGAGTATACACAATTCGCCTTCGGGCATTTCTGCCTCGCTTGACATGGGGGCTGAGCCGGCCATGGATGGTAAGCAATGGTCATTCACATGTTTCTGGTAGGCTTAGACTGTAAATTGTGTGGTGTTGGAACAGTATATGCTTTGGGGGCGAAATGGATTTTAAGCAGGCTATGCTTATAAAATATGTTATGGTGGGTGGGATTAGGTAGCAGGCCCAATAGCAGTTGGCTGGTAGAGATAGCCCCCAAAATCTATAAAAGGAATTTTGATTGATTGGCCCCTTCCCCGGTATTTCGGGGCCATTGCAAGTGGTACTACATATTACTAGTAGCAAACGAGAAAATTCGACAAGTTCTTGCGACGACCTCACTGAAGCCTTGCCCTGCCTGAAATGCTTTCTCGGCAATTAACTTCGGCACTGTAACTCTGGCATTGGCCTGTCCTTGGGGGTTATTATTGATAAGTATAAAAAATACTCATTTTCCAGCGTTCTACCTTACTTTCCTTGTCAAGACATCACCACATATCTTGCAAATCGCTTCAACTAGCTGCGATAATGGACGCGGACGACAGTGTCTATCTCGGTGTGTGGACCAACTGGTCCCGCGGACGTGTTCTTGGATCAACTTTGACGTTGAGCCGCGAGCATGGCAACTACCTTATTGCCCTAACAGCCTTCTTCATTGCTTTTGTTGCTACTCGGTTTTGGCGCATCTCCTGCTTCGCATTCCACCGATGGTTCTCAAGTCCTACATCTGCCGGAACTATCTACCGTCAGCGCCAGATTATTCTATGCAACTCTTCAAGTCCAGAGTCTGGCCTGGTATCTCTCTCAGTCCTCCTCTGGTCGTGGCGGAACCTTGGCCTACGCCGCCTTTATGGACTGTCGCTCCTGATCCTCTTCGTTGTCATTTGTATTTCGGGTTTCGTGCTTGCCGGCAGTTATTCCTCGCGGATCTCCACCGATGTGAGGAACGAAGTGCTCCTTCGAGCGGACCATTGCGGCATCATAAACCCTTCCAGCAGTTCGGAGAGTAATTTCTATAATGCTTGGTTTTCCCAGCAGGTCAGTGCAGCCATCAACTATGCCGAACAGTGCTACTCCAGCAGCCGCATTTCCAGCATGGTCGAGTGCGAGCGATTCATCGTACCAAAACTTCCAACTGTCATCACAAACTACAATGCTGGCTGCCCCTTCCAGAGCGACATATGTCGAAGCAACGGTTCGAATATCATGTTGGACTCGGGATATTTAGATAGTCGCGAACACCTCGGACTGAACTCACCTGATGGTCTCCGGTTCCAACAGAGAGAAGTGCTCCATTGTGCACCACTAAGAACGGAGGGATACGAAAAACTTTTCACCAAGTCTGACCAAGGCATGGTTGGCTACGATTACGGCGGCAAAATAAGTGGTCCCAAAAACAATATAACTGTGAAAAAGTATACGTATGAAGTCGTGGACGTTGAAACCCAGTACAGATTGAACAGATTCACGGTCTCTGGGAGGGATTTCATGCTCGTGTGAGTCATCAACATAATTTTCATGAAATGCCATAGTCTCACCTGATCTCACTGACATTCACTGCATTTAGATCTGAGAACTCCTTGACATACCAGAGGAAGGCCGATATGCGGGGGTCCTTCCTGCCAAGGAAGGAGCTCATGCGGCCAGATGGGGACACCGAAATCATACTTCTTTCCGGCAATGGTGTTCTCTTCAATAAAAAGATGGCCGATGACTGGTACCGTGCAACCGTACCGTCAGTCAATCTGACAAAACCTTCGTTAACGGAGACCCTGCAAAGCTATATATTCGATATGGCGGCATCTCCCATGGGCTGTGTCAGACAGTGGCAATGGTGTAACCCTTCCTTACCAAGTGAACAGGCCTGCGGACCGCTGGCCAGCTACCTGGATTCCTATTATGGTGCTGCGCCTCTGTTTGGCATCACCGACGAGGAAATGGACCCGTTTTCGGATTCGCGACAGGAGTCTTCGAAAAGCCCCGGAGGTAGTGCTCTCATTTGGGCCTATAAAATCTCCAATCATAATCCTTTCTGGCTTTACCAGTTCCTGAATATGGCACGGTCCCAGTTTCTGTCATCGGAGGAGCAGATATATGGGGCGGTCGCTCAGGGGCTTCCTGATGATCAGTGGAAGCGAGATGTTGCCAGGTGGTGGGAAACTATCTTGGCCACGCAGCAGTTGTCATACATCAACACAGTGCACGGGCCCAGGGAGCCAGAGTTCGAGGACATGCGCTGGCCCCTCGTCAATGACTATGAGAGGTCCTTTTGTGAAAGTCAGGTGAGTATGCTAATTGGTTGAAGTGGGTATCCCCAGATATGGCTACTTACAAACTACGTTGGAACAGAAAGTATTGAGCACTGCGCACACGTCATTCAGCATGTTCGGACTATGCTTCACATTTGCTACCGGCGGGCTCATTGTTATTATCTCATATGTTCTGGATCCCATCTTCAAGTTCCTGCACACACGATTCCGCCATAGGCCATACCAGCACCTGGAGTGGAGATCCAATTCCACTTTGCAGATCCACCGCCAGGCGGAAGAGCAGATTGGCACCAGTACGTGGACAAAGTGCACATCGCGCATTCCTGTGAGCAAGGCGGACGACGTACTATCCACTCTCGACATCGCGGATCCGAATCATCCCAAGCTTCGAAGGCCCGAGAGCAAAGTATCAGGGCTACCTCTGGATGACTTGTACGAAGGCAGTGAAGAACCGCAAAAAGTCGAGATCATCTCGAATGAAACCGAGGCTGCGAATGTCGATGACCCCATATCCACCAGCGATTCTACGGCTGATCTAGAACTTGGACTTCTGGATCGTCCCGGAGTTGGCCCCGATGTGTCCGATTCTCATTCTGAAGTTAGCGTCTTGACGAACCCTTATCGCGGAGGACCATCCGTTGGGGCGCCCGCGAACCCGGCTGAAATGAACGAGGTGCACCCAGTACGGCTGTGAGCCCGGAGATGGGTTCAAAGACGTCATGAAGTCATGTTGCTCCTGCTGGGATTTGGCAACATGAGAAAGTGGGTGTGCAGACCCGAAAGGTATGATGTGGCTCTCTCGATTGCACAAACAGTCATCCACGTGGTGTTACGCGACCACAGTCAGGGGCAGTCAACGTTGACTGTGACAGTTATTCCCCTTTTCTTTGATCCTTAGCATATATAGACACCCTCGTTCATTTAATTGGAAGCCACTATTACAACAACACCACTACATTTTGTTCCTTTACCAAACCAATACGGCTCTTTCAACCATATAATACACGATGTCAGGCACCACCAAAGAAGCCCCTTCAACCCCCACCATCAACAAGACCTGTCTCCCTCCCGAAAACTCCGCTTCGGCACCTTCCACCCCTTGGAGCTTCGTGACGTGGTTCTTCCGGACCCCGGTGCAAGAATGGCTCGACGGCCTCCCGAAAGACGCCGAGGGGTTTGAAGACCTGGTTTGGGCCGACGACAACAATGATGGAAGGCCGCCGGCGGATAGCGACCTGCTGGACTTTATCGTGGACGACTACTGGGTCTACATTGGCACGCGCGCCGACCTCAGGGAGAAGCAGAGGCAGAGAGAGGCGTTGCTGAGGAAGCCCGAGAAAAAGGAGGCAAAGAGGGAGACGGACGTGATGGGTCATTCGAGTTCGTGAATGTACCAGGCAACAGGGGGCCAGGATATGCGAGTTTCAAGCACCAAAGACAAGGGGTTTTCAATATATAGGGAGGTCTTAGTCTAGTAGTAACTTTAGTACTGTTCGCTTTCTCTAGCAACTGTGCATGGATTGCATCGCAAGATTATAGCAATCTCAAGAGCGCGCATGAACATCTTGCTCTTCTCTCGGTGCTCGACGAGGGCCCAATTAGGAAGTAGTTAAGTATTCCAGTTGAGGTAAACAAAGTGAATAAAAGAACCACCACGTTTGATGTCTCCTAGATGACAATGAAAAATGTGTTTGCTATGGTGATGTTCATGTTAATCTCTAACAGCAGAAGAAATTAACACACGTTTTACAAGAAGAGATGATGTTGAGACGGCCGTGAAATGGCAGTTCACCAGCCACCAGTGGGTCGGTTCTGGGGGGCCTCTACCGGAACAGGATCTCGAGAGGTATGCACTGCTGGCAAGAAGCGCAGACCCACTGAGCGTTGATGGCAAAAGATCCGAACGAGTTTCTATGACCTTATATCAGTCCATTAGGCGCCACATCTCCCTGCTAGCCGTCATATGGCTCCCCCGCACAGGGGCAGCAGAAGCTGAATAAGACAGGATTCCCCTCAATAAGACCAACAGTGGTTGCTGGACACGAATCGCGCCGAGATCAGACAGGAGATGTTATCTTTGGGGGGCTTTAGTTTACGAATTCTTATGATGACCACCGCGACTGGAATTAGCCAGGCTGAGTGTAATCGCTCAGCATTGCACTTGGGGGTGGATGGCCGAGTGTGGCGGATGGCTGACAATGTAGCGTGCAGAACATGCAAAATCAAATATTTGCTTCCTTTTTAATTGAAAATATTAGGCACCAACCCCCCTGTTAGCCGTCAATACTGGCGGAACCAGCCTTGTTGGTGAAAGCGAGAGGCCGTCAAGCTACACCAAGGGCGCTCGGCAGATAGACCGGATGTGGTCTGCCGCACTTCCATTACATTGTAGAATTCCACCTCGTGGCCGTCTTCCTTGGCTTGGAGTCGCGGCGGTTGTAGCCTCGGTGCTGCTCTTCGACGCTGCGTTGTACGTAATGTTATCGCCTGCGGGCTCGTGAACGGTTGTTGTAGCAGAAGAATCGAGAAAGCCACCAGAGTTGACGACAGGAGAGGCGCGAAGACAACCTGCCCCATGTCAGGGTTATATCCATGTAGTCAGGTCAAGCCATCTCGTCAGACAGAGTGCCATTTCTCGCAATAACTCCGTGGATGATCATGCCTAAAAGCAAGCGGCAAAGCAATGTCTTTATACAATTAGAAGGGCTTGTAACTACGTAATCCTCGGTCGTGTCATCTCGTGAGTTACTAAGTCAGTGAGTGACTGCTTTGCTCGCATCTAAACGCTGCGAACGCTGGGCTGATCAGTACCCAAACACTGCTAAAAGCATGCGAGCAGTACCTAAACAATGTTAGAAATAAGGCTAATCAATGCCCAAACACTGCCGGGAAGATCAGCCCCAGCCCGTCCCGCAGACCCGGAGGAACTCGGCCTAGGCACACCAACGCCAACGCCAGCGCCGAATTTGCCGGCTTTTGAGGTAGCTGCTATCCCTCCGATTATGACATCGCCGCCGAGGAACCTAACCCCCTTTTGGGCGTGACGATAGCACTTTATTATTATTGTCACTTTGACAAGCGCGTACCTTTACAACCAAGTGCGCACAATACCCGCTGCATTCAATACACCTGAAGCATCACTACCTACCTACTGGAACACCCAAACGTGAATAGATCCCTTTTATTTCTTTGTTAATTTCGGAACCAACACCTACTAATCTGTTCTAGACTCTCATTAAGATGATCACCCTCCAGCAAGCCCTCGATGGACTGGAGAGCCCCTACGAGAAGGTGGCACAGCTCCTGGACAAGGCTGTTGAGCTAAAGACCAACGGCGAGGTCGGCGACCAGTTTTGGCGCGCCGTAGTGCGCGAGGTGCCATGGGCGAGCGAGCTCAGCCCCAATGACGTTAGCCTGCTCGTGGCTGACTGCGTTCGTCATCACGGTCGCCGCGGCGACAACGCTGCTGCAGGCCCTGACCCGCGTATTGACAACATGCACAAGGCGATTCAGAAGTGGTGCGATCTCCTGGACGACGAGCTAGAGCCTATCGACGAAGGCTCCGAGACCGAGCATGACGACAGCGATAATTCCTTCGTCTCCGAGGAAGAGGCCAACCGTCTGCGCCAGATCAGCCAGCGGCGCTGGAACCCACTGTACAGCTTATCCGGCCAAACCCTCGTCGAAGAGGAGGACCAGCCCAGAGTTGCCAATGGCGCTAAGACTGCCAACAACGATGGCGCCGATGACCTCAACAGCCCCTGGAACGCGGTCAACGATCTCGAGGTGCTTGCTTTTTACCAGGCCAATGCCCGTGAGCTTGGCAGCACACCGCAGCCGCGATGCAGCCGATTTCAGGAGAACTTTGATTAGGATGGCATGATCAGGGTGTGAGTGGATGACCTGAACGAATGGGGTTGGTGGAGTTGTTGTTTATTTGTTTTCTTCATTGCGGCAAGGGGTTTCTTTTGGCTTGGAGGCAGGTTCAGAGCATTTGCGGAAACTGGAGCCTGAAGTAGAATACTGGATTTGGGGCCTGCATTTTGCTAGAGAGATATGTCATGTCATCCTGAGTTCAGTGCCGGTGTGCACCAAAACAAACCATGGTGCAACAGGTGCATATCAGTTGGAGATGATGCCTCCGGGACGCAACGTTAGCCCAGCCGTTTTCCCGATCTTCTAGTCGTGGTTCCGCGTGGTGCTAGCGAAGCCAATCGTGTGGATCATCTCCGTCTGATAGTTTGGGAAGATCAGGCTTGAGTCGAAGCTGCATGGGAATCGACTGTGCCCTGCATTTGATGACGGGGACATGGGATCATCATCAGGAACAACAAAACTCAGATTTGTTTGCGCACGCGATAATCAGTTGCTGACTCGCAATGGCCATCTGATCCCATCAAATGCAAGACATGTTGAAGATTTTGATAGGAATGGCAGCAGGATTGAGGTCGGGCCCAGAAACATTGAAGGAAGACAGGACCAATGCTGCGAGGGCTACATCACGTGATCTTCAGCGCTGTCTGTCCGTCCTTTCGCTAAAGCAGGATCCTTTTACCGGCTTGGCATTTGATTCTGGGCCAGCCGAATGCGAAACGTCCCACCATTTCGACCCCTCCTCCACTGCCTGTCCACTCCTGTCGTCTCCTCTCGTCAGACCCGTCACCCAAGGACCCTCCTTCACATGCCGTTTCCGAGACTTGTCCACTGCGACCTGGCTGAGGCGATTGGCGTCTCAGGTCCCACGCCTTAGCCAACCAAAGCTGACAGCCCAAGGTCGAAGATCTGAGATGTGCGCCCGAGTTGCGCAACTGCGCCCGCGTCAACTGTACGCGTGTCAGCGTCGCCTTTCCCTTTTCCATTGGACCATTGCAGCGAAAAGCTTCGCTTTCGGACGGATCTCGCCCATATTTTCCAAGATTTCCGATGCGTTGCGTCGCATTTCCATGCAGTAGCCCTGCAGTAGCTTATCTGCGCCCGCCTCAAGGTTCATCCCAGCCCTGCCGGCATGCTGTCATGGTCTGATCCGGATCGTGCACTGGAGAATTGAGGAGAAGGGGAGGGCCAGAGATGGGATCTCCGCCTGTCCGCCAAATCGAAGGTAGGTTGCGATATATGCGACACGATTAACGTCCAGCATCATGTACCCATCCGTGGACCCAGTAGTCTATCAGGGGACCGGGTGTTTCTTCTTTTCACGTCACTTCTAGTTGTTCCGTTCAATCTTTCCTTTTCGATTTATTCTTCTTTTCATTCAGATCTACTTCTATATACCACGTCGATTGGATAGAATCCCTAGTCGGCGGTTCAAGCGAACGATACCACATATACCCCGCATTACGGAATACACTTCACCATGTCGTTGACGACAACATCCACGAAATGCACGGATGAGAAGAAGGGCCAGGAGCAGACCAAGTCGGCATGGTTCCAGTTTCTCAAGGTACGTCCCCGGATCCGATAGTCACCCTCCGGCGCTTTGCACAATTCGCGAGCGTGCTGGCCGACTAACGGTCCTCGTGATGATAGTCCGTTATGACCTTCAAGGGCGACCTCACCTCATTGACCGCGCCGCCTTTCCTCCTCGCCCCGACCAGCATCATCGAGTACTCGGCGTACTGGGCCGAGCACCCCAAGCTCTTCGTCGCGCCCGCACTGGAGGCCGACCCGGAAGCACGTGCCCTCAAGGTCCTGCAGTGGTTCCTCAGCACGCTGCGCGAGCAGCACTCCAACAAGGATGAGAACGGCAAGCGAAAGAAGCTCAAGCCGCTCAACCCTTTCCTCGGCGAGATCTTCCTAGGCCGGTGGATGGACGATTCCGTCGGCGTGACGGAGCTCATTAGCGAACAAGTGTCGCATCACCCACCCAAGACGGCGTACAAGATCTTCAACAAGGGGCACGGCATTAGTGTAAGTTCCGATCCATCCATCACTTAAACTCCAACTATTTTATACCTAGGGGAAGGATAGTCAAGCTAACATGAGTTTCTCACCCGCAGCTCGAAGGCCATGTCGCACCCAAAGCCTACTTCTCCACGACCATCAACATAGAGCGCAAGGGCCACGGCGTGCTGCATATCGACCGCCATAACGAGGACCACCTGATCACCATGCCCAAAGTGCACGTCGAGGGTGTCATGACGTTCCAGATTGCGCCCGAGCTGAGCGGAGTTTCGTACATCCACAGCAGCTCGGGCTACGTATCGCGGATCGAGTACGCGAGCAAGGGTTGGCTGCTCAAGGGCAAGAGCAACTCTTTCGTTGCAACTCTAGCCAAGACCTCGGAACCGTCGAAGCCGCTGTACACCCTCGAGGGCACATGGAACAAGGCGTACACGATCAAGAAGGGCGGTGAGAAGAGCAAAGTTACGGCCAACGTTGACCTCTCTGGCCTGCGCCGTACGCCCCTGACCGTCGCGCCTCTAGGCCAGCAGCACCCTCTCGAGTCGCGCCGCGCTTGGCACGCCGTCGCCACCGCCATCGACGCCAACGACATCATGGCCGTGGGCCGCGAGAAGAGCGCCATCGAGAACGCGCAGCGCGCACTGCGGCGCGAGGAGCAGGCCGACGGCCGCGTCTGGCCCCGGCGATTCTTCCGCGAGGTCCGCATCTCCGAAGACCCCGTGCTGGCTCGCTTCGCCGACGACGCGGCGCTGCAGCGGTTCGAGGGCAACAGCGATAACGACGACAACGAAGGCATGAGCTGGAAGTTTGACGAGGACAAGTACCGCCGGACGCTGCAGAACGCGGCGGAGGGGGTCAAGAGCCCGACGCATACGCGGTTCGATTCGGGGATCGGGTTGATTGATGACGAGATTCTGGTCGGCGCTTAAAAAGAATACGGATTTCTTCTGGCGATGCGGGGCGGTTTAGGATAATGCGTAACGGCCGACACATGGTTTTGGGGATGTCTAGACGACATTACTCGGCGGGTTCAGGGACCAAATTGGGACAGGCAACTAGATGTTGACACTGGTGGGGATTGCATGGCGTTCGGGTAACTCTCATGACGGGTAACTCTTACTGATGAAGGATTGGTTGATTTCATCACCGGGTTTGGTCAACCTGTTGAACTTGGTACAATCTGCAAATATTCAAAATACTCATGATATATACACATAACTGCTTAACTATGTGATTGAATGTGTACTTAACATGTGTGAACTCATACACTTTGCTATACCCTCTGACCTTCTTTGGCAGGCGGTACGCTCGCCGGCGGCGTATCATCATCAACCACAACCTCCGTCCCAGCCTCACGCCGGATGCGCGCAATCTCCTCGGGCGGCGGCGCCACCCACTTGGCCGACTGGGTGGGCGGGACGTGCTCGACGTACATTGTGTCGATCTCCTCGAGGGTGCGGCCCTGGCCCTCCAATACGAAGAAGTAGACCAACAACCCACCTAGCACGTTGCAGGCGGCGAAGACATAGCCGTACCGGAAGTCGATGGCCGAGGTGATGAACGGAGTAAAGAAGGCGATGAGGAAGTTCCATGTCCAGTTACTCGCGGTCGCGAGGGCCATGGCGCGGGCGCGGTAGCGCGAGGGGTAGATCTCGGCGATGAGGGTCCAGACCATGGGGCCCCAGGTGGTGGCGTACCCCAAGATGAAGAGGCAGGCGAAGACGATGAGGATGATGCCGGCCTGCGGGGTGGTCTCGGGGGCGTCGCGGTTTAGTTTGAAGTGGCCCACGGACGCGAAGACCATGAAGCAGGCGAACATCCAGGCGCTGCCCGTGATGAGGGACTTGCGGCGGCCGTAGTGCTCGACCAGGTACAGGCCGATGAAGGTGACGCCGAAGTTTATGCCGTTGAGGATCATTTGGGTGACGAAGGAGCTGATGGAGACGGATCGGAAGATGGTCTGCAGGGCTTGTTAGCACTTGGGGGTCGGCATATCATTTCAGATGCTGGGGTGACTTACGGTGCCGTAGTAGAAGAAGTAGTTCGCTCCCGTCAGCTGCTGGAACATCTGGAGCATCATGCCCAGCGCGATCCGGTACGCCATGCGCGGGCCCTGGAACATGGTGATGATCTCCCCGGATGGCGCCCTGCTTAATCTGGGACTCGGCGCGCAGCTTGCTGCCGATCTCCTCCATCTGCAGGTGGACGGCGTAGTGGTTCGCGGGCGCGCCGTAGACGCGCATGAGGGTGCGGCGGGCCTCGTCGATGCGGCCGCGGCGGTAGTCGAAGCGGGGCGTCTCGCTGAAGAGCAGGATGCCGAGGCCGAGCATGATGGTCCAGAGCCAGCCGAGGCCGATGACGATGCGCCAGGATGCGGAGCTGTTCTGTTGGTGCGTGTAGGTCCCGTAGTTGAAGCAGGCCGCCAGGAAGATGCCGAGCGTGATGAAGAGCTGGTACGTGCAGACGAGCGCGCCGCGGATCCACGGCGGCGCCGTCTCGGCCTGGTACATGGGCACCAGCAAACTCAGCGCGCCGACGCCGAAGCCGGCGACGAGGCGGCCGGCCATGATCTGCTCCCACACCGTCGAGGCGGCGACTTGGATGACGAAGCCGACGGAGACGATAATGGTCCAGAGGCAGATGGACCAGCGGCGGCCGATCTTGTCGGCGACGGGGGCCGCGATCAGGGCGCCGACGAGGGTACCGATGGACAGCAGGCCGACGATGAGGCCGGATCGCGTGTTGCTGAAGCCCAGCTTGCCGTTGGGCGGCTGCGGGAACCGAACCGCTCGAGGAAGTTGGGCATCTCCAGGAATCCGCTGATCTGACCGGTGTCATAACTAGAAGGGAAGGTCGGTTAGTAAATCTTCCTTTGACATGATAAACTGGCCACGACGTACCCGAAGATCAAGCCGCCCATCGAGACGAGGGCGCCCATGGCGATGGAGCGCCCCGTCAGCCGCCGCAGCGGCGAGTAGTCTAGGGTTTCGGCGGTGGACGGGCCATCGACGTGGCTCGAGGCCTTCTCGGGCTCGTTCTTATCAACGTTGACATGGTCGAACGTGACGTGCGTGCTCATGCCCAACATGATGGGCAATCAGCACTCTTGGCGATTTGGCTCCTTACTCGACTGGTTGGCCCGGGGTATAACGAGCACATGGGAAGCGATTTGAAGGAGAGAGACAGAAACATCGTGAAGAGTGACATCGTCGAGTACTTATAAACTGACCAGCTCCTGCGCACTTCTTTCGTCATGCAATCGCAGTTTCAGCGGACAGTTCCCCAGACCCAAGCCATGGAGCTGGGACGGGGTCAGGGTTTTGGCCTGTATCGGGGATTGGATGGACCTGGGGACCTCTCCACCGAAATCCCATCTCATCCGCTCGTACGGCGTACACGGGGAGAGGAAAGATCAGCAGCCGAGTCATTTTCAGGAATGGTAATGCAGGGGTACTGGTGCATGCTTTCGAGGTGCATGTGCCAGGCCCCAGGTCAGCAGGAACGCTGGAAGCTTACCCACGAACAAGCTTTGCGGCGTCGAAATGAGCGTCATCGGTTTTGCGGGTTAGGGCGAAACTACCGGCTGGTAGGCAGACTAGGCGTCCGGAGAAGTCGGGGTCCCCAAGAAACGGACATGGGGGGCCGTTGCAGGTGGATTGCTGGCCAAAAAGGAAACGTCATTCTGCCCGGATCCGCTGCGTCCTTTTCTGCGGATTATGGCCTGTACGTCATCACCTTCAACTGCAGGAATGTCTGGGGAGATCAGCTCCATAGATAAGCCTGGTGATACACCAGAATCCCGACTTGCCTTTGCGTAGATCGCATGAACATAGTCGCAGATTCGCGGAGCGTCGCATTCTGGCCTGGAGACATTCGGTCCGTTTGCTGGATCGTCCTCACCGCCGTCAGTAAGCAACTCGCACATGAGCAAGCCCGGACTACTGCATGCCGTATTTGAGTCAGATCACTTGAAAAGTCGCGCAAGACACGGCTGACCTCGGTTGTTGCGCTCGGCCCTATCGCGGCAGTCGAGGAGGATTGGTGAAACGTAAGCCCGAGTAAGGAATCTGGAATACGGACATTCTCACTATCATTGGTTTATTGTTACCATCATTCGAGGTCGAACCTGTTCGATGGGTGAGGAGGTTTGATTGTGGAAACGGGGCAATTTGGAGGAAGTTTGGGGCTCTTGACTCTCAACCCCGCGCAAAGCTGGAAACCCTGGAGTGAATGCGGGGACATTTCAAAAGAGGACAACTGATTGTGCAAACCAATCCTTCGCGTTTCGCAGTCCGCAACGGAAGTACACTTCGATGACAAGTTGCTATGGATTGTTGGCTGTGGCATATAGTTATTGCAAAATTTCTATTAATGCCGATAGCTCGAATCGAAGGAGAAGCGCCTTGTTGATCCAATTCGCAGGCGCTTCAGCACATTGACAGGGGCTCAGCAGCATTCCCCAAATTCCCAGAAAGTGGGGAGCAATTCCGGCACTGGACGTGTCCGCTAAATTGGTGTCTACCTGCCCCAGACCTCAAGGCATATTGGCCCAGCATCGACTCAAATTGCCCACGTGTGACTTCAACCCATTCAGTCCATTTACTTGCAATTACGCTTGAGCCGGGCAGGACTTCAAGTATACTCGATGCATCGTGCACTGGGTATCACAAAACAAAGACTGCTGCTTCTTGCATACCCCTGACCCCGTCGTACGCCATCATCCCTGGCGCTACATGCGCAAGCAGGCAACCAAAACAGCAATTCCAGCCTCTGGGGATTCGCCAGTCATAACTGGCACCGCTCCGCAAGCCCCCTGGCATACTTCCGGGTTGAACGTGCTGCTGTTTGATGTCGAACTCATTTTAGCTTCACTTTCCTTCTGTTTCCTTGCACAAATATCCTCACTCGGTGTAAGCGTCTTGTCATGTCTTCGTATCGAGAGGTAGTAGAGTAGGTTCTCTGTGGTGTGTTTCGTTAGTAATTGGTACGAACTAACAACATCTACACGTGTAATTCCAAGCATACCGCCCGATGACGGTTGGAATTAGACTTTAGAAGAGCTGTACACCACAGCAGTCATATGTAATGAACATGGTCGGTGATCATATCCTACGGGGTCCCCAGGTGCTCAAGGGGAAACAATACACCTACGGCAGAGCGCTATCTGCATCAAACCGCCATTCGTTTGGACCGACGCCGCAGTCTGAATAACGTAATGTAAGGATGATACGATGCATCATGAGCTGTATCATTCGATCGGCTGCGGGTGTCAAGGAGGAGACTAACTGCCTCGCAAGCAACAGCGTATTGCGCAGGTGATATTCAATATCCAAGTGGCGGTTCCCCTCCTGGGGATCATCGTGAGCATCCCGATTTGCCAAATATTGACGTGCCTCTTTATACGCCTCATACCATCGTCAAGGCCAACCTTGGCCCCCTGACACAGCAAGACCGTTGTCCTAGATCGCCAAGAATACGTGCCGCAGTGTCAGCCTGTCAACAAGTGACAGCGCTCCAATTACATGGTACGGACGGAGCAACGTTTTCCCTCGTAAGCGAGGCGTCCAATTTGAATGAAGCCGGCTGAAATCCCCGCAAGGCAGATAGAGGAACAGATAGCTCACCACACATCCCAAACCGCATTCGTTACCTCTCGTCGTCATCATGCTAGTCACGGTCTCTCCTTACAAGATCCTGCCGCCGCCCCAGCCATCATTCCGGCTCTGTGTCGAGATCAGCTTCGACCTGCTGCGTTCCCTTGACCCCTCAGTAATCTCATTCAGCGACACCGCCAGTAACAGCAGCGTCCAACGCCAAGCCAGAGTCATATGGGACCCCTTTCTCAAGGACATCAGTAACCAACTCGGCGTCGATTTCCACTGTGTCGTCACTTGGCCCAAGCCTGAGGTCACTGAAGTCGGCTCTGTGGCCGACTACATTTGCTATGCGTATGTCTTCGACTACAATGTCAGCGAGAAACCGGAACCCCCATTTACAAGCTTGTGGCGGGAGTTCAAGATGGTGGTAATGTGGGGTTTCAGCTCGTCGAGGCCAGTGAGGAGGAACGCGTTAAGACGAATGCTGTAGCTATGCCTCGTGAGCCTCAAGAAGCGCAAGAAGCCACGTAGGTCCGGGGTTGATTCACAGGAGACAGAAAAAACATTTTTGAGAATGATTGATATTAAATGAATGTGAGATATCTAGGCAATCTTTGCTGAGTTATAAAAGGAGCCGTGTTTAGAATGAAGCTAATTTGCTCCAAACCATGGTCCAAGACCGTTAATTAAGAAAACAGTAACGCGTTCGTCACTATACGTACCGCCCATGAGTTTTGTGTTATACCTTCCTCAGGGGGGGATTCCATTACTATAAAAGAGAAAACCAAAAATACCAAAATAAAAAAAAGGATTCAAGTATATCGAAACAAACCCAAGCAGAATAACGAATGTCCCCTATACTCCATGATGAATGCTGTTGTCCTCGTATTTCGAAAATGATTGCTACGTAAATAAGATCTCCAAAGACTTCAACCAGCGGTTGGATGATCTCGATGCTGTATTGTTTGTGTCGGATCCCATGATGCTTTCAGTTCGGACTCTTTGTTGCCCTTACTGCTTTGGAAATCAATGTGTAGGAATGTAATTTTCTTGAAAAATATATTTTCGGAGTTTGCCAAGTTGGTCACTCGAATTTAGGCTCTCTTAATAATCCTAATCGGGTTCCGACTTTTGATCTCTTGCTTTCAGGGTTACCGAACCACGTGCCAAAATAGTCGAGCGGAACTTTTGGTTCGGTAACAGCGGCTCGGTCCGGCCTGTGTCAGCACTAAAGCTCAAGCAAGGGATGACTTTCCTCACCTGCCAGAGCTTTGGTACCACTAAAAGAAGAAAACAATACTGAGAAAATCACGCACAGGGTCTGAGCTACGAGCGCTTGGGGATGCCAGACATAAAATGAAACATATCCAACGTCAATCTGCTCTACTGTCACAGTCACGCCCCTAAAAGAATTCAACATATCAAAGTGTCTGCCAATTACCTGCAGATTTACATGTATTCGGCTGACTCTAGTACTACCACATGGAGACTCATAGCAACTACATCTTGTGGTCCATACATACCATATCATGGTTGCGACGGAAAGCGACGGAAAATTGGCCTCTGCACCGAAATCTGCAGCGTAGCCATGCATTGCATACCGCTATTAGTTCGTGAAGGCATATCCTAGTTGTTGAAAATCATGTGGTTGTCCTTGCATATACTGTCGCCACTGTCCCTCATGTAGATTGTGTTGCTGGCGATCATGGGGCACTTGTCATCGCAGCCAGTAGTAATGATCCTTATCGCAGGAAGTCCCTGCACACATGAGGCTATCGCTAATATCAAACCGGCTTCCCTCATATAAATAGTCACCGGGCTATACCAGGCGGTAATAAGATTAATGTCGTTTTGAGATCAAGAGTGTATGTTTCAGACTTCATCAAAAGGAAGTAAATAACCAAGGCGAGAAAGTTCAATCCATTGGCTGGCCCAATTTTGAACTTTGGATTGATTACATTGGTGCGAATTAGCCCTACCTGTTCATTTTGAACATCTGCGTGCTGGTGACTATCTACTGTGTACTGTGGTGGGTTGGAACTGCACTGCTGGCACTTTGCAAGGTTAGCCCCTTTTCCATAATGGCGTTGATCTTGAAATTCAGGGATAAAAGTGGGGGTGACTGGCAACGCCTAACTCTTTTCTTCCTGCTGCCTGTGCTCCTGTGAGTGAGCGCAGCTTTTCCAAAGAAAAGGCATATTGGACTGGCATTGGAGTTTTTGGCAAACAGGTGTATCCCTCGAATGGGCCAGGGCTAACCGAGCCCCTTTTAGTGGATTGGGACGACGCCACAACAACGCGCTAGATTAGTTCTGGACTTGCGAGGCTTGGACTTGGCTCTCTTCGCCGGCATTAGTAGGCCCAAGAGACTTTGGACGGCTATTATTAGAATACAAGATAAACTTCGTGGCCAACAAGCTCCATGGCGCCGGGTCGACTCTCCTATTAATCCGCGAATGGAAGCCTCATCAATAGAAACAAGCTTCAGCCGGTCGGCCCCTGATGCTCGCCACGGCTACTCTGTATGGTTTGATTACTTTCTCAGGGGCTGTAACGCACATAGCCACGCCGGCTATGCTTCATTTCCATTTCACAGGACCAGAGTGCCTTTTATGTATTTGGCTGCCCGCTCTTGACCTCCGTTGGCCTCTGCTTCCTCTTCCTGCCCAATCTTCATCGAGCAGCAGTCTTCCACGGAAACCAACGATAGCCCAAAATGGCTAATCTCGGCACCTTGCCCTCACCCTTCTTCCTGAGCGCAGATTGCAGTCAACAAATAGCGAGGACATACTACCCGGGCAGTATCTACCTCCTCCAAGGCCCTCCGATTACGTTTTCGGGGTGCATGCCGCAAAGCTACAACCCAACGACGAGTTTCTATTACTCCGCCTCGCAGTGTCCGTCTGGCTACACTCCGGCATGCACTGAATATGTGACCGTGGAAACATTGACCGACACTCGTGTCACATGCTGTCCCACGTAAGGGCGATTAACCCCCTTTCTTCCCAGGGAGGCCGATCATCTTCCGCAAGAGACTGACGAAACCCTCAAGCCAGCAGCAGTTCACCTGCCAAACCCGACCCCTATATGACTTTGAGTCGACCTTGGGATGCTCAACCAACTTGCCTGTGAATACATACACCTTATCCACAGTCACTATAGTGAATAATGGCGCAACGACTGTCACACCCATAACCGCTTCAGGCGGCGGCATCAACGCGTACGGTGTCCAGCTACGATACAATGCAGCAGCAGTAAGTCAATTGTCTCTTGTTGTCGATATCACAGCCTCCCCACAGAGCATGACGAAAACTAAATTGGGGAAAAGACTTCCTCGCAGACACAATCATCGACGTCCTCCTCCTCTGCCAATCCCAGCTCGACCTCATCTCCAAGCTCGACTCCCACGGCTACAGACGCCGCAGCATCATCATCGGGCCTAAGCTCGGGCGCAGCCGCCGGCATCGGAATCGGCTGCGCCGTCGGGGGCATCGCCATCCTGGCCGCCGTGGTCTTCCTCTTCCTTCGGGGGCGGCGGCGGCAGCAGCAGCAACCGCAGCAACCTTATCAGGGCGGACCACCGACAGCGCCGGGCCCGATGCAACAACAACAGCATCATTACCAGGATCAACCGCCCATGTCGCCGAACTCTATGCAGCAGCAGCACTATCAAGACCAACCACCGACGGCGCACAGCTCGATGATGCAGCAGCAGCAACCCATCGGCGACTCGCACGCGATGAAGTCTGCAGGAGTATATCGAAACTCACACGCGTCGGTGTCGACGTATCCGCAGTATAGCGAGCAGCCGGTTCAAGAGATAGGAACCACGGAACGCCACGTGCAGGAGATGTCGGGGTGATCAGTCAGTTAGCAATATGAACAACCCAGCCCCGGGCCAAGCCGCCATCGGTGACGCGGCTCCGTTCGCGGTTCGAGCAAGGGGTGCCTGTTGAAATCAGGCGGAGGTTCACTTGGCACTTATATGTAATACTAGTAATTGGGTTGCGGTTGTGACACGTCAATGGTCTTAATACGGAGCCGTGATAAGCGTCCAAGAGATTGTAGCATGGCAGAAACGTGAGCATACTCCCACCCAGAGAACATTAAACCCCATTAAAACCAATAGGAACACAGTAGATTTAAGATCAAGCCATCGTTTAAACCCAAAGGTGATGGAGGCAGTCGTAGGTATGCAACAATTATCGATCAAAATCGAATAGCTCGGGATTTGGTGTGTAGCACAATATCTTCCTATTGTTACATGTGGGACGTTATTAAGCACCGAAACATATATAGCGTACCAAGACATTCTCAGAAATGACCGCAATGTGACATCACTCATTCATAATACAAGTCAAGGCACAGGCGATTATAGTAAGCATCACATATTCTTGGCCATCTATCTACTGATACCTGTGTCTCATAGGAAGCCGAGTGAATGTCCACTCCAGAAGCCTCCAGTTGGTACACCGGCTGAATCATCATTATCAGCTTACCTGTTACAAACTCAACCAGCCAAAACCAGAAACTGCGTGTGACGTGATACGGGAAGTAGCAGGAATGATCACCCTCCTTGATCCCATCTACTGAGACATGGGCTGTACGAGGCCCATTCGTGTTGCACGTACAAACCTTACAACAGTCTGTCTTTATGAAGTCACCTCTCCCCTCTCCATTCCATCTACTTTATTCTCTACTCACCTTGCCCCAAAGAGCCGCAACGCAAACCCATAGACCAAACATGGAAGGCTTTGGTCCTTTACCAACTCCCTTCACTCCACGCTCGGCTTGTAGTACCGATATGTCCCATGTGTACTATTTTGACACATTTTCCTTCAAGGCCCGCCCCTCACCTTCTCGCGATGAATGCCAGATAACTATGTCGTGTCGAGAAATTACTACTACACTCCAGCTTCCGGTTGTCCAGCGGGATACACCCCGGCATGCAGCAGTGAAGATACTTCGAGCTATATTTATATAACCTGCTGTCCTACGTAAGATTGATCCCCGAACAGTGAGCCAGCAAACCCCAGCTTGCAAAATAACCAAACCCCATGGAAGACAGAATACATTCACATGTCAAAACGCCCCTTCTTTCAAGCACCAGGCTACCTTGGGATGCGAGTCTTTGTTGCCTTGGTGGGTAAATTGGACTTTGACATCGGTGATTGTCGAGGTATCCAGCACAACATACCAGACACAGCTGACCGGGTATTTCGGCTCAATCAACGCATGCAGCGTGCAAGTGCGGACTAGACCTGGAGAGACTGTAAGGCATTTCTCCCACGCAAAGGATGCATGTATTTTTCTGTTGTTTTCGCTCACTCTGATGGTGACCCGGCAAAGTCCTCCGTACAGACACCGATGTTCTCGACCGATCCATCGCCAAAAGCCTCATCGTCTGGCTTAAGTACGGGCGCAGCGGTGGGGATCGGGATTGGTTGCACACTCGCGGGGCTGGTCACTATATGTGCCATAGCCTTCCTCTTCTTGCGTCGACGACGAGGACGACAGCGGCATCAGGACCAATCGGCGCAACCTATCCCGCTGCAAAATCAACCCAAAGTTGAGGCGCCACCAGCAGGTGCGTCGGGTTCCCCTTCAACTGTGCCCACCTCGGTGCATCGACATAGCGAGCTACCGCATTATGAGATGGACACATTCGGGGGCGACATGACAAGGCTGCCAGAGGGATCAACCCACGTGGCGATGGGATAGACATGGAGCAGAGTAATCTGATGTAGAAAAGGAGAAACAGAATGTGTTGTTTGTCATCTTGAGTAAAACGATGATTTATGGTTATGACGGTATGAGTGCGCGTATACAATGATTACAAGGAGCTACGGTGATATAGGGAGGGCAATCAGGTATCCGTACAGGTCTCACTAGATATTTCAATTTAATTCAGCCACAGATGAACACGTTACTCGACACGATGGGCATATTGACTGTCAAAGTATGTGTACGGGTCTTGTTCAACACGGGGAGAAAGGCCGCTTTGTCGTATGTCTTGAAGACAATAATTTTGACATGTCCAGCCATTTACAAGAGTATGCAGGCATGTCTGTAGAATCGTTTTATTTCAGGGATGTCGTAGTCATGAAGTTGATTACTGTTCTCGACTGTAACACTGTATATGTTTGACTTTCTACTACCATCTACTCTGGCAAAAAGAAAAAGGAAAAAGAAATAGACGATATCAGCGCGAAAATTTAGATATGTAAATTATCAACCATATCAGCCTAAACAAATTGCCCTCGCCCGGGTCATTATTATCAGGTTTAAGTACAGGCCCATTAATGGGAATTGGGATTAGTTGTCCTCTTTTATTTCGGGCCATCGTACTCTCCGCGGTCTTCCTCGTCTTGCGGAGAGGACGTCACAAAACCAAGAGACCCCGGAAGAACTCACAGCTTCTCGGATCGCATCCATCTCCGGATACCAGGCTGATGGGCAACAGAAACATGGATTGGTTTCCTCTCAAGCCCAACGATCGACAGAAACATGAATTGGATGCCAGTCCGGCCCCGAAGGAGCTACCGGTAGGCTCGGCCAGGGGGTTAAGAGATTGGCTTCGTGAGAGGCATGGTAAACTGTTCAGGAAGTTAGCTTTTCGAAACCAAGAGCGTGCATAGTGCGGCCTACTGTCTTACGCCCTACCATTAAGAGACGCTATGGGGACTTTGTTAGATTGATGAAGACGTGTAATAGGGGTTGGCAAGGTTCGATATATTAGCATCTACGCCAGAGGGCCTTCATGAAATCAAGAATAAGAACAAATCAAAACTATATAAAATAACTTTTAGAATAGTTTCATTGATTTCAAATCATCCAGGAGAGCCTCTCAATGCTGTATAGACACTGCTTCAAGAATGAAATGGGCGGCCTGTGCTTCTGAGTGCAGTGTCCTTGCTAGACTGGGCTTTGTTTCTCTGAGACAGCATGTAGACGCCCGAGAACCTTCTTGAAAATTGCGATTGTCCTACGCCGCTGTCGAAGATGACACAGAGAAGCATATGATTGAGTATTTAAGGTAAAGGGGCCACCTGGAGGATGGCAATGATCCTTCTGATACCCAACAGCGATCATCCATACACATCTCAGTCATCACTGATATGAAATCTAAGAACCATAAAAGACCAAATATTTCAGAACAATGAGTTACTCGGGATCCCACCAAAGGACGATTGGCAGAACCATAGCCGGCTACGATCCATCAGTTGGCAGAACCATAGCCGGCTACGATCCATCAGTGCGCTGCCCTCCGGGCTATTCAAGCCTGGGTAGTGTTATGGGTCTCGCACACCTCCTGCAGAGCGGCTACTTGGACGACCAAGAAGAATACAGCATCCCGTTAGACCGCATACCCAACCTGCAACGTGTTGCCCTTGGCATCCGGGATGATGCTGTGGCTGTTTATATTGTTTTGACCATAAGCCGGTGCTTTCAATGCCCACCCGTGTTTGAAAATGGGTGGTCTAGGTCTCTTTTAACGTCCATATTCATTCCAAGGAAGATCAACAAACCCGGGGCTTTCTCAAGCGCATTCCCGAAAACCCCGAGGGGCCCCGGGATCTTGACTGCAATTTCCTGGTCTACATGTTAGAACAGGACTTGCCGGGATTACTCAATGACGATACCCAACCCTGGCCAGAAATACCAGAGGATGCCAAATATGCAAAACTAACAGAACTCGTGATCTCAACATCGAAGTCTTGGATCAGTCGGTGTGCAAACCTCAAGTGTGGCAAAGACTTGCTTTGCCAAGTCTCAAGGCCCGCAGCATGTTCCCCTGAGTGCCGGGAAGCTATGAGAGCATGGCCTTTGTCTGTGAGACTTTCGCCATTGATTCGAGACCCATCAGTACTTGACTTTCTCTGTACGCTCGTCATGGCACAATTGGATAGAACCAACCCTGGCCCCGAGTTTGCCCCAGATGGGCTGCTTGGTAGCCCGTGCCTCGTGAAAGCCGCTCTCAATTCATTCCCACCAATGGAGGCCGGGGTCACTATTAGCCAGTTGATAGGGTCAGGCGCAGGAAGCGAGGAGCGCCGATCGGTCTTAGACTGGTTATGCTACACCTTTGAGGGGATGCTGGTTCCGACTCCATCGTCGGCCGCTATCCCCCAGCTGTCTGGTAAAGGCAGCTTCCTGCTACTCAATACTCATGCGAGAATACACGCTGCATTTCAGACCGCGTTGCAGGATACTGGACTCAACACTGGCGGCATTGTCGCTTTCCATGGCACTCCGCCACACAACCTCTTCAACATCGTGTGTGACGGTCTCAATGGCAACCCGGCTGTATTCTATTCCAAAGAGCCAGAACACTCGACTTGGCTAATCTCATACAGAGTTAAGATTGACAACCCGCGAATCTGCCGCGGCTGGAGCAACAGTAAGTTTAAGAATGTGACGATCATGTTTGGTGTCGAAGTTGCGGGGTCGCTGCCACCTGACCCACCAAATGAGGAAGATACTATTTATCAGCACGCCCTCATGGTTCGCTATCTGTTCATTCTACCAGGAGAAAAGTTTCAAGGGGTAGCAAGTACACGCCACTCAGTTCCCATTGAATTCCAGAGCTACGGAGGGTGGGTTCAGGGAGAGCTGATCACGGACCGGATGAGAGAAGTGTACCGGAAGATTCATGATGGAAGCCTGATCTCAGAGATCGAATACGGGGTCACAGCTGAAAGTCAACGTTACTCTGTTAGACTATCACCATTACTTCGTAATCCCGCGGTCCTTGACCTACTCTTCACCATTCTTTATGCAGAGCTGGAGGTTGCTTCAACTGACCAATCTGCTGGTTCGGGCCGTTACCCATCAGGCATGAGCGCCGCTGATATGATGTCAACCATTGATACCTTCCCATTACTACAGCTTTTATTCTGTACCTGGAACACGGTGGGAATATACAAACAATGATAAAACAATATACTGCGAGACCTGGTACAAGGAGTCGAGCGAGGTCGTAGCTTCCATGAACCTCGAGATAGTGTGCATGGTGCCTTGGCTACATTATGGTGCAATAAGGTGGCCTCAGGCAACCATACGTGACGCAAACCCTTATATAACACCTTTTTGAGTATGAAATACCAGAGAAAATAACTCTAGCTGATCTGTGGAAGGCGTGCTGTGTTTACCGGAAACCGACCGAGCGCTTCGCGGCTCCTGGATAAGAGAAACTGCCCGACAAGCTTAAATGCTCCTCACCACTAGATAACACGAATCAGGTTCATCCAGCTTTGGGCACGATGTATTGCAAGGGCAGGAAGCATACTCGGAGCTATAGCTCTGACTCAGAGGCAGAGAGCCCCTGGAAGAGGCGACAAGCAAGATATCCCACTCCCAAAGGGGAGGCCCTTCGCAAGGCCAAGATCATCCACCTGAAGCGACGCAAGTCATGCATCCCATTGTCATCCGATATTCCCATCTACGATCCAGCAAACACAACGATTGGCGAAGACGCATATCAGTTTGTTCTCCCACTCGCCCATTTGCCTGAGCTGAACCATGTTGCGCTTGGAATTTCCAAGACGGCCACAGCCATTGTGACTTGCATCTATCTCCAAGATAACGAGTACCGTGCTTGCTGCAGCATGGAGGAACAGTGTGATGGTCAAAGAATCAAGGCCTCATCTAACCCGGATGCCAACTTTCTGACTCATTTGATGACCAAGCAGTTGCACAATGAGCTGACTTACCAAGAGACTAATCTCATGAGAGCACCACCAGAACGAATACGGAAGTTTATCACACGGTCCGCGCAAGAGGTGAATAGCAGCATCACCACTTGTTGTGTCCAATGCAAGCAACCTCTGAAGGTGACAGTAGCGCGGCCTACTGCATGCTCGCTAGAGTGCCAAAAGGGGTATGACAAGTGGCCCACTCAGACCAAGTTGTCCCCGCTGATACGCGAGCCGTCAGTGCTCGATCTACTGTTCGCCTGCCTCACGGCTCAACTCAGAGCCTATACTGCTGGGCCAGACATCCCAAGACACTGCGTGAGCGTCCTTCCACCCTGACAAATCCCCCATTTCCCGTTGGAGACATGCTCGATTTTGTCAACTCCTTCCCACCAATGAGTCCTGGTATCACCTACGAGCGACTGGTCGAAAACGGAATTGGTTCCTCTTCGTATAAACGGCGCGAAGTCCTGAAATGGCTTTGCTCCACATTCCGGGGAATGATTGTCCCAACACCGCCTTCAGACAAGGTCACATTCAACATGCCACTGCCAGGTCACGCTGAAGCCGCGGCAACAAGCTTCCTAGTCCTCAACACCCACCAAGAGAGGCAGTCTATCTTTGAGCAGCAGCTGAATGACCATCATAACTCAAAGGGAGGCATCGCTGCCTTTCATGGCAGCCCGCTCCACTGTGTGTTCAACATCCTGTGCGACGGTCCTAACCAGAACAAAATCTCGGGCGGCAACGTATTCTAC
This sequence comes from Apiospora hydei, assembly GCF_038363865.1. Taxonomy (NCBI): domain Eukaryota; kingdom Fungi; phylum Ascomycota; class Sordariomycetes; order Amphisphaeriales; family Apiosporaceae; genus Apiospora; species Apiospora hydei. The sequence goes on from NW_027117369.1 coordinate 299,152, forward strand.
TCGAAAGAGCCAACCGTCTCGATATTCTATACCTGGAGATCCCTGAGCCCGGAGCAAAGTCACATTATCGGTCAGGGCTGAAGCAACAGCGAGTTCAAAGGCCACGATGTGCTACTCGGTCTGGAGGTCGCGAAACCGGCGACGTTCTATGGCGCTGACCACGAAACCAACAGTCACCAGGATACAGTTATGGTTCGTCATCTCTTCCTACTGCCGCACGCTGTCGAGGAGACGTACAGAGATGTCTATGGCCATAGTTACTGGATCCAGGATGAGTCCGTTCGGGCTCAGATGGAGGAAACGTTTCATCGCATCCATGACGGGCGCTTGATCAAAGATGTTTAAGCAGTGAAATCAAGGTATAGGGGCAGAAAGAATACGTGAGTCATTGGCAGATGACGGATTAGTCTAGCATTATCCAGGATATGTGAGGGCTCTTATTTTAGTCAAGATTCAAAACGGTTCTCAAGAGACGCCACAGATATGCGTACCTAGGAAAGAAGACAAAAGCCCAGGCAGATGTCGACTATCGGTTAACCAGTTGGCATTTTGTATTGATGGATCCTGTCTCAGTTGGAGATTGTCAGCTTTGCGATACGGTTTATAATGAATGACACCTCAGTATTTTACAACACATACAACATGCTTACAGTAGTGTGATGTTCGTTTCTATTGGGCTTTATGGTCATGAGACAGGAGGCAACGGCTCAGATGTTGTCATCATCAGAAAGGGAGCTTTCGCATCACACAAGACTATCCGAAACACTCAGAAACATATCTAAAATTGAGTATAAGAACGCTTACAACAACCCCTAATAAGATTGCCATTATCACCACACTTCGTTAATTGAAGCAACCTTTCCACTCTTACCACCGAAACGCACATATACTCCGTTTTCTTTCTATCTCCATTACACAATGTCTAGAGTACATGCACGGGACGACGATTCAGACTCTGAGTATGAGCGACCTCGACAACGATAAAAGACCAGCACAAATGGCGGGCTGAGCCATTTAAGGCGCAGCACGAGAAACCCATGGATTCTTCATGATGTAGACCAAGTCCCCGGAGTCACGAAACTGGACAACCCTGGCGAATACCAGTTTGCCATTCCCCTATCCGACATCCCAGGACTGAACCGCATCGCGCTCGGGATCCGAGACACGGCCACGGCCATGCTGGTCCGCATCCGGCTCGGTGGGCCCGACGCCGTTTTGTGTATCCACTTCCCGCCCAACGACCACGAGAACAGACCGCGGCACCACCCTACAGCACGGCTTTCCCGTGGAACGACCATGCCGCCGCGTCCCAATTTTGCTGTAGCCCGGATCCCAACTTCCTGACCCTCCTGCTGGCCAAATCCCTGCATCGAAATCTCAAAAATGGGGAGTGGCAGCAGGGCCTACGACAAAGCTGGGCAGGAGAAGTCAAGACCGAGCTCATCCGTATGGCAAGAGAGGCAAGCGACTATGCTACCCAGCGCTGCATCATCTCGGGCTCATGTGGGAGGCCTCTAGGATTCACCACAGCACGGCCAATTGCGTGTTCAGCAACGTGCCAAGAGGAGTTTGACAAATGGCCTCTGAGTGTCAGACTATCGCCGCTGTTGCGTGACCCGTCTGTTCTGGATCTCCTTCTGAGTTGTCTAAGTTCCCAACTTACAGCCCTCATAGCGGAGCCCCTTTTGAACCCCGACAAAATGCCCACGCCGTCTTTGGGCTGCCAGGACCATGTCCAGCTGCTTCTTGTACTGGACACTTTTCCATCAATGAAGCCCGGGATCACCCTTAAAGATATAGTCGATTCCGGGGAAAGGGGAAGCGAGCGCAACGACGTGTTGAGTTGGCTCTGCTCCAAGTTTCAGGGGATGATCGTCTCGGCCCCAGCGTCTGACCAGGTTATGTTCCGGATGCCGGAGGGTAGCCAAGATCTCAAGAGAAAGGGCGATGCTTATTTCAATCCAAAAATATACCTCCTTCTGAACACCAATGCACAGCGACAGAAGCTATTGGAGGAACAGTTGGCAAGAGAGGGCCAGAAAGGCGGAGGTAGCGCTGCTTTCCACGGGACGCCGGCGCAAAATGCCCTTAGCATTCTTTGTAACGGATTGAAGCAGAATGTCCACGCGGACGGCGATGTCTGGTATTCCAGCGATCCGTTTTATTCGACTTATTACATGTGGCGGTGTCTGCCGAGAAAGGGCCACCAGCTGCTCTACCGAAGCTGGGGCAACAGCAATTTCAAGAACCAGCAGCTTCTGTTCGGTCTAGAGGCTGCAGGGCCAACGGGTTTGGAGTCAAAGGCAGCAGAGTCCTGCCCCCAAGAAAGACTCATGGTCCGCCACCTTTTTGTCATCCCGGCCGAAATGGCGGAGTCATGCAGGGAGGTTCAAGGGGGTGATGGGGCATGGGCCAAAAACACCATTAGACCGAAGATGGAGGAAACTTTCGCTCGGATCCATGACGGGTCTGTGGTGAGAGACGTCCAATTGGAGGCAACCAGTTAAGATCGGAGTGAAAGACAACGAGGAAAGTATTTCACTGAATGACTTGAAGAGCATAGTGATGTTGAAGGGTTAGCTAGAGCCTTGGCTTTTGAAATCGTAAATCTCGGGAGGAATTGAATTGCGGATCTTTGGAGGCGACAGAGGCTGCCTTTTTTCCCAGGTATGATGGATACGAGGTCACGAAAAACACCATGCCAGAGAAAAGGGCAGTTAATATACCTAGGCAGTTTCCATTGACACAACATAGCCACTCAACAAGTCCTTTTACATGATACGTGTTAGGTAGAGGCCATATTCAGGCTGTGCTTCTCGAATCTCGATTGGCTCTCTACCAGCAGTGCCAACAACGGAACATATCAACCTTGGTATCATCAAAATGGCCGCCATGTAGCCTGATGAGGCTGTGGGTAGTATTCACCAAGAAAGAGCCTTACTGCTCGATGTATGTGATCATGATACAGGCCTAAATGCCCCTATACCCATCTGGGAAAGGTCAACCCTTGGGTATCCCAGCGGGACGCCAACAGTGGCCGAACCCGAGACGTGGGACTTCGAACGTACATATGAAACCATTTCAAATGGCGGAGTTAATCCTATCATTTCGAAGAGAGTTGCCCAGAAGTCCTTGTCACATGTGCGCGTTGGGCTTGTATAAAACACCCTACATATTTCATGAGTCCCGCGGCCACGTCACACATTACACTGCCGTCATGAGTCATTGATTCCTACACTTATAGGACTGCATGGAAATGCGTACGCTAAAGTGCCTTGGATCATTCCCTTCCGTCCCCTCTATCAGGGCGGCCAGCTATCGATGAGCACAGGCTCGGGGACCCTTGACCGGTGAACTTCCACCGCCCCCTACTGGGACCGAGTCGGGTAATTTGCAAACGAGGCCCAGCCTTATCATTTAGTTCAATGAGCCGATGTCTGATGATATTATGTTACACCACTTCGTAACCTGCAGCGGGCTGTTGGGACACAATTGGGCAGAACGAATATACGTTGCATGAAGAACCACTGCCATTGGCAGTCTGTACAGCCACTGCTACACAACCAGGCGGGGTTTAATTCCTTTGTAGGCTTCATTGGCTGCATATTCAGCGGCCCACGGACTTGGATTGGTGACGAGACTGCCCGCGGCATGGATGGGTCGCAGTCGAGGGACAGGGGTGTGAGAGAGGGGCTCTTAAGCCGCAATTTTCAGGGAGTCGGACCACGCCCACCTACTTGGGAAGGGCATTTTGGGGGACCTACTCCGGCAGGCTGGGAGCTCATGCACGTAATGCGGGACGAATTATTGTCAGAAAAGATGTATGCAATCGAAGTGTATTTACCCAAAATCCCTTTGCGCCCGGGTTGCGTCTCATCATCACAAATCAGATTGGTAGGCGTGCTCTTGTTGTTGTTGTTACTGTATCTTTCGAATCGACCAGTATTATCCAACCGATCAGCAAGCCCAATACTTGAAACAGTAGCACGAAAGATGAGCAGAACCCAGATCAACTCTGTGCCTGCATACAGGCTGCGCCCGGAGGCGATTGAGACTTGGCTACGAAACAAGTTCAACGACAATGGCATCCAGGTAGAAGTAAGAAACGCCTGTGGGGGTATTTGCCTATTATCTAAGTAACTGATATATTCGCAGACTTCTGGGAACTCGTATTCCTTCTATCTCGAGCGAAAACTTACCAAGGTACGCAAAAGGTAATCTGAAATGGGGAACTTAGCTGAGAAACTGGTAGGACGAATTGGGCCAAATCCTGGCCCTGCGCAGTCGAAAGGCTCGTAGAAGAGATGCTTGAGCTTTATGTTCTTCCTGGGCCTACCTACCTAGCTAGCCCTGGAGCCCGTCTCGCTCGCTTGCGATTTGGGGGCTGGTACCTAGCGGGGCAGTGCACTGCGACAGTGCGACAGCCATTACCGACTGGTAATCGCCGCTCCTTCAACAAGGCGTTTTTCTTTAGCAAGGCATTCTGTGAGGCACATACACATAAATCAGGCGGAAATGGCGGATTGGCGTTTTTGAATTGACGAATAATGATGCTACGACTGATGCGACAATACTTCAGCTGTTGTGGAATGGATCTTTGAATTGGAACTGCGTCTCATTTACATACCTCTTCCTGACACACCGCCCCAGCGCCCTGTGATGCAACCATAATTTTGTGTATTGATCCTGCCTTCACTCAGAATCATCTTCCTGTGCAATGTTGCCCTCCTTCAGAGCCGCCCTGTCTCAAGTCCGATAATACAGTCTGTTCCTTGAGCGTGTACGAGCTTTCGGTCATAGCAAGGCTCTTCGGTGGGCTAAATGTAGCTGATATATATTTAGCAATTTCCTCAAGCGCTTGAAGAAGGCAACTGACAACTCCCATCATAGCAGATAGTAACGACAAATCGCAATGGGCGCCGATAGCAATGACCTCTTCCGAGAGAGCTGTGCTTTCTATAAGCGGTATCCAAATAACCTGCTTAGCAAAGTGAGCCCGAAACATCAGCGCGAAGAATGGCAGGAAAGGCTCAATGACCATGCGATGAAAGATGAGCTGTTTGATGGCAAGACTAATCCCTACCTCGGGTTCCTTGAGATAAGAGACGGCGCAGAAAGTAAATCATCAATCACGCGAGATCATATTACATATAGACTGACTCTCTCAGACATTGAATCGGCTGTCGTGGACAGTCAGTCTGAGCTGGAAGCTCACTTGCAGCAAGGTGTGAACGATTCGAGGTTCCGATACATGTAAGTTGGCGTGTTCTACGTTGCTTGATATATTATTTAGAGACTAATAACAAACGCAGATCACTCGAGTCATCTTCATCTCGAGATCCCCTCGACTGTTCATTGGCCATGTTCACATACCTATTCTCGTACTTGCAGATCCCGGAGTCTTCACTCGACTACATCTTCACCTTTGGCAGAACATCTGAAGCCAAGGACATCTGCCTCACCGGGTTCCAGGCTGACGATACCTTGTCCATGCCTCCCAGCCGGAGAATCGGTATATCTTCTCTTGGGCGCTCTGGTAGTGAAATCCGAATGTCGTATCTCCTGCGGATTGTGGAGAAGTCAGAATCTCCCACGCTAAGTTCGCAATGGACTGTGCGCCAATTGGTGGTATACCATTCTTTTGATGTCATCAACGGCCGAGCACTGTGGATGACGGTCAAAGGAAACGAAGATACGAAAGAGCATGTGCATACCGCATTCAGAGGCGACGAGGAAATGCGACCAAACTCGTCGCTTGGAACCCCGGCCAATTTCCGAGCAACGCTCCCTATGCAGCTTCTTCTTCTCGAGTCTTGCGAGGAGAATGTCCGATGGCACTTGAACGATGTGGAGAGTGCGCTGCGAGTATCATCAACATAGCGAAAACTGTAAAGCTTGATACGGAGCCGCACTTTGAAACGCTTCCGGACGATATTAAGCAGGAGGTTCTGCGCAGCGATAGCACCAGGTTGTCGCCCGTTGTTGCTCAAGAAACGTTCCTGACCAGAGTTGGAACGGGACTCTCCAGTCTCTTCAGCAAGAAAGAAGCAAGAGCCAGCTCACAGGACAAGGCGACCGTTTCAAATCGCGTAAAAGGGGCTATTCGCAATGTCCGTAAGCCGCAACTCAGGGATTCCAAGAGCGTCAGTCCCAGCAGTCCTACAAGATTAGAGAACTACCTAAAGCTGGACCTGTTCACTTTTGCCGATATGCAGAAGCTCCAACAGATCGCCGAAACTGTCCAAGAGGGCCTTCTCGCCGTTGAGATGAATGCGACCGTTCTCCACGATGTGAAAAGGCATTATGGGAATCTAATGGAATCTCCTGACATGCCTAGCGAGATCCGAAGCCACTGCAAATCCAATGTGGAGCATTTCATGCGGAGAATTGAAAACCTGGAGTCAGGCCTGGCCCGCAAGCAAAAACAGTGGGAAAGCTTGGAGAAGCTCGCTAAAGACGGGAAGACCCTTGTAAGTTTAACCGCCGGCCCCTAAATGATGGGTCCAATAGGGGACTAATACCGGCCATCCAGTACGATGGTATCCTCCAATACCGCAGCCTGCAAGTCAACAGAATCTATGCCGAGAGCGCTCACACTTCCGCCTTGAAAATGGAGAAGATCGCGGAGAAGACGGAGAAGGACACGGGTTCGATGCACGTCATCACGATAGTGACTCTCATATTTCTGCCAGGGACCTTCTTTGCTGTAAGGCTACTCATGGCGCCATGTTTTCAAAGGTTTGTAAAAGATCGACATCTAACCCCGCCCATGCAGAGTTTCCTCCAAAGCGGCATTTTCCAATGGAAAGAGATCGAGGTTGGGGAATCTCCCTGGATGTTCAAGCGCGAAGTGTTCAAGTTGTTCATGGGGATTACATTGGCGGTGATGGCTGTCACTATCGTAGCCTGGGTTGTTGTTTCTAAATGCGCCAGAAGGCGATCGCGCCGTCAGCTGCAGGCGGATGTGGAGGCCGGGACGTTGGCGGGAGGCGGGGAGCCAGAAAAGCCTGTGGCGGAATGACCGACAGCGCGTTTCCTTGAGCTGGTGAATTTGGTTTTACTTGCTAGTAGAATCGTAAAGAGAGCCCACACAGCCCCAGCCAGTGGTTCGTGCAGTCTTACTTGCATGCACTTTAGTACTTTTCCCCAGGCTCATTGTCAGAAAGAGCACTTCTGATTCTTGCACTGCCCCCAACTAGCTTTTCGCCTTGCTGGCAGCCTTATTACCTCTGCCAATCGACACTCCCAGTCCTGGTGTCCATGGCGGCTCATCAGACATACAGTCAGGGGCTCATCAACAACTGAGTGAAATATGAAGATATGTAAATAAGCACTCTCCGCTGCACTGCCTCACTCGACTGGCAGACGAGTTCTTGGTACAAGATCTCGACATAAGTACTGGTTTGGTATATAAACGATATATAGCTAGGCATCGGGTTATCACATCAGGCATTGCAATCTGAGGAAACTGATAAAGATCGGCAACATTGCACCATCCACTGCACCATCCCGTCTCCTGTCAAACATCGGACTACAGCAGAATATTCCTTGTTCCCTGGTCAGTGCCGCGAAAGCGTTCCACGGGTTCCGTGCAGCGTGAGACAGCATACAAAGCTACCACTCCTTCATTTGTGCTTTTGTGTTTTGTTTGCCATGATGAGTCCCAGCGAATCCCCCTGCTCCCATCCAAACCAACCAAGACTTGGAACGAGAGTTTCGTCGAATATGTAAGGAGCGTCGAGAAACCAGGCATTGACATTGACGGCAAACATTCTGTTTATGTTAGCCTCGATGATCTGTCCAAGTACTGGGAGGATGACGACCGACTGCAACACACTCTCGATTTTGGCCACACAGCGCCGATTGCCGCCGACCAGTCCAGGATACAGCAATCCTACCTTCGCATCTGGTCATGTCTTGTTTACATCGGGCACCCAGACTTCATCATTTGGTTCATCAAACGAAGCATAGAAGACGGCCATGTTTCTTCCGTCTCCGATCTGATACCTTCGCTCGCCAAGGAGGATATTGCCGTACAAGCAATGTTTGGTGCATTTCAGGAGGACTATTGGAGATTCTGGCCTGTTCTTTTTGAAAGGGACAAAAGGATGTACAAGCGACCTCTGGGTTCTCGATGTGTCCTGCCAATAACCTTTGAAGGCCAACTGACACCAATCGCCGACTACTACAAGACCATAGTATACAAAGTCCGCATCGATAGATCATGTTGTGACTTTGATGATGTTCGTCCGTCCTCTCCACACACCAGTGCGATCGGCCTAGCTGACCAATCTCCCAGAAAACGGTGGCATTCAAGGTATTCCAGCACCATCACGAACACAGCGCCGCCTTTGACCATGAAGTCAACTTGTTCGAGCGGCTCCCCCTCGATTGCTCAGATGTCATCGTCCAATACCTAGGCTCCTTCAGGCAGAATAATAAGTGTGTCGTCATCCTTGAGCTTGCACCCGGTGGCAGTCTAAAAGACTTCCTCAAGAGGACGAGACGACCGAAGAGCCGCTCGGAGTTGCACCAGCTTTGGGTTGGCATGATCAACCTACTTAATGCATTGGTCCATCTTCACAACTTGTCGCCCGGCATTGGTTGGTAAGTATACCCCGCTGTTGTTACTGAAAACGATCAAGGTTGGGTACTGATACAAACATCGTAGCGCACACCGTGACATCAAGCTCGAGAATATCTTGGTTTTCCCAAAGACGGCAGATGCAGGATATGACTTCACCTTGAAGTTAACTGACTTTGACACGAGCACCAACATACAAAGCTTCTCCTCGACCAGCCAGGGGAGACACAATCACGATGGTGGTCGAACATACTGTACGTTAAAGATGCATGCTGCTTGTTTCTTGCTAACTATTTCAGGTGCACCCGAGGCTTCCAGAGTACAGGCGAGAAACGAGGATGAGGTGCTCACAGTTCCCTTGAGGAGCGATGTCTGGTCTCTTGGTGCGGTGTTCAGCGAGCTTATTATTTGGCTCGCTGAAGGCATCGATGGCATCGACAATTTCGAAAAACGCCGAAAGCAGGAAACCAGCACCCTTCCCGGCTTCCGAGGTAGCGGTTTCGAAACATGCTTCCATAATGGAGTAAAACGTCTCAACTGCGTCGACGAAATCCACACGGAATCTCTAGGGCTCCTCATAAGACTGGACAATATCACACCGCTGATCAAGAGGCTTACGGAGGACTACATGCTTGTGCATATGGAAAACAGACTTGATGCCAAGCCTCTCTTCCAGTTCTTCGTCAACGAGATCGCCAAGCTGCCACCTATGTCACCCCCGCCGATCCAAACAGCCCAAACTGACTGGCCTGATACCTTAGGTCGTCAGTCGCGTGAGGCTGTGAGCGCCAATCCTAGAATGGAAACTGAGACGAACGATACCCGAGGGAGGTCCCCGACACGCAAAACGGGACTAATATAACCGCGAGTCAATCTTCGAAGAGCCAAGATGCAAAAGAGGCCCCGGAAACCCACGGCCAACAAATATCTGTTACCACCACTAGAGACCCACAGCTGCGTCCAATAAGTGTACTTGCTGTCAATAATTGGCTGGATTCTGGAAGGAAGAGAACTCTGTCCGGGATGGTCGAAGCTTTCAAAGAGGTCGACGGCCGCCACCTGCTCTTCGTGATAGACGACTCCTCAACTATGCGCGGGCACAAGGACCACCTGTACCAAACATGCCGGGCCATGATAGCGGTAGCTTCCGAGGTTAAACGCGTCCAGATGGTCTTTACTTCCAACCCCACCACGTTCATCAGAGATAGGCACCCGTTCTTCGGAGGAGGACCAAAGCACATGGTGGGCAAGATCCGAAAGCATTTCGAGCAGTCCAGCATGGTGGGTACCACCAACATGGAGTCGAGAATGGGGAAAATCCTCGACAAAGTGGCAGGGAAAAACATGAAGTCCACGAGCATTTACATCATGACGGATGGTGTATGGCAACCCTCCGAGGCTCCCGGTGGCGGCGTGGAAGTAGCCATCAAGACGCTCGTGCAGCGCCTCAAAGCCGAATCGAAGTACCGGGATTTCATCACACTGCAGTTCATTCAGTTCGGCGAGGATGGCCTCGGGACCGGGCGGCTGCAGTACCTGGACGACGATCTCCCTACGCTGGAAGGCATGCAAGACTAGTATGTCCCCCTCCCCTCTCTCTGGATCCCCCTAACCTTTTCATCACCATCTCCCTTTGGCTACGTTGGTCATACCCTTGCTAACATAGTCCTGTAGCGATATTGTGGACACCAGAAGACACGACGACAACGTACCCCATATGCTGATTGGTGCGATTAGCAGCCACTATGATCGCCAGCCTGCTCACGACGTGGACCCCGGCCAAACTCCACCTACTGCACGCCTAAGAGAGACCAAAACTAAAGCACGATGGAGAAGCAAGGCAAGACGAGGGTTGATGAAGATACTTTAGATCTCATCAATATCCCTGTGGTCCTGCTATTTTACGACGCTCCTATACGATAATGATCTTTTTTCTTCTTTTCCTTTTCATTTTGACATTTTCATTCGCTTAGCTTTTGTTCAGCCAGCAGGTTTCATTGCATGTGCCTCTGTATACCCATCAATTGCAGCATGTCGTACCTAGACGTTCCTTCTATTTTCTCATAGTCTGCTCAGGTATCACAGTCATATACGTTACGAACTGCGAGAGTCGTTGGTTCGGTGTGCAATGGCGTGCCGCAAGTCGTGGAGCAGCCTAGTGTGGTAGTCTTGTCCATAGATTTTGGGTCACATGCAGCTATACTAGTTAGAGGTGTCGTTGACGCTCCTATAGTGGTTCTTAATTGCGTGAAGTAGGGCAGGCAGCGTGGTGCGAGAAGGAGTGGATGCGATCTGGGGAATAGATACTGTTCCAAGAGTCATTAAGTACATACGCATACACATACGTACATATAGTGGTTAGACTACCACGAGGTTGGTATCTACGTTCGCGGCGCAAGAAGGGCTGCTTGAATTGGTTCGGCCCGTAAGGGAAACCAACTGTTCCTTCCGAATCCAATCCGAACATCGCACTCCAGATTCGTCAACACCCTATCAAGCTTCAGACACTACGATGCGTGGTGTCACTGGCATATGGTATAAGGGTCTGTGTTCACGGTCCGCGGTCCACTTAACCGAGAAGGTTCGTCACATATACAGATCTGGTTTTGAATATGCCCAAACCACATGGCAGGCAAGACCCTGAGTCATCTTTGGGAAGCCCAACGCTGTGGGCGGCACCAACATGGAGTCGAAAATGGGTCAGTGGAGTTTAGGTATCTAAAAGTAACGAGCCTAATCATCGTGGCCGATGGCATTGGCAGCCATTAACCCTCACAAGATCCAATCAGGAGTCTCCTGCGACCCCCATTCTCACATGCTTGCGTCAAATGGGAACAGGAGTTCATTGCACTGCACCCTAGTCCATCCATTTCGGGCATGATCTCATCGGGGGACCAAATAGGCTGCAGTTACCTTGACGACGATCTCCCCAAACTGGAGGATATGCATGCATGCATAACTAGTATATATGCAGGGCCCGCCCCGTGAACTGTCCCCATACTTATATATCGTACTTTTTCCTTATTTGTGTTTTTCACGCTGACCGCTCTTGCTGAGACCCAGAGTCACATCGTCATCTGGCGATACAGTGGACACTCCCCAAGCCATGCGATAACGTGCTTCACTAAGCTGATTGGCCCGATTAGCCGCACACTCGGACCATGTATACGTGGACCCTGTCCGGGATCCACTCCGGTCCCTGACGAAAAAGACCACACCGAGGGCAATGAGGCAACTGATGGCGAAATAGGTCTAGACTTCACCGAGATGCCCGTGATAATGGAGGGTTTCGATGCGTCACTAAGGCGATTTCGGTTCTAGCTGGACGATAGGCGTTGCCGGAACGGCTCTGTTTTTCGAAGGATATGACACTATACCACCACTTAATACTCTTGGTAATGTTAATAGAAAGCTCTTATACAGGACGTTATAGTCCCTATTCCCAATGCCAGTCATCAAGGCCATGTGGTAAGTCAGGCAGCAAGGACTTTGCTGCGAGAGGCCGCCCGTTCCGTGGCATATTCCAGAGATCTTCAAGAGATTCCCGGTTGCTGAAAGCGTCGGATGCGGCGATGTCTGCTTACTTTACTAGTTTTTTCAGGTGCGCATAGGATGGGGCCTTGCTGCGTTGGCATCTGCAGGTCCAACAATCGCGGTGGGCTATAGCCCCGGTTTAACATACGATTGTGCTTGGACGTCCACCGTCGACCCCCTTTTTTCCCGACTTAAGCTGTCGGAGGTAAAGTGGGACCCGCCTACGAAATCGAAACTGCGACCACCGCCGCCACACATCAATATCTGGTCTGCCCCTGACACTGACCAAAGTTTACCTGCGCTCACACTATCACCACTGACCCCTCTCACACCGCAACAAAAGCATCATCATCGATAATCAATATTGACCCCCCCAACATTGATCATGATGATGTCCGCGCCAGTATCACCACTAAAGTCGCCCGGACTCTCGAGGCACGCGTCCCTGACCGCCGCCCCCGCGCCCGCGCCCGGTGCGGCTCCAGCGGAGCAGGAGGACATGGGCCTCGGCGGCATCGTGCTCAACCACATGGACCTGAAGCTCAAGTTCAAGGCCAGCTTCAGCGAGGCCGTGACGAAATTCACCATTGACGTACACGAGCCCTTCCTGACGACCACGAAGCTCAAGGCGTCGCTGACGCGCTACATCGACGACCTGGTCGACGACGACGGCCTCCCCGTCGAGTCCACCGACGGCCCGCCCCGCCGCATCGTCGAGCGGACCGCGCAGTTCTGGGCCGCGTCGTACGACTGGCGCGCCGTCGAGGCCGACCTCAACACGCGGCTGCCGCAGTACACGACGCTCGTCAAGACCCCGCACACGGACTTCCAGGACCCCATCCCGCTGCACTTCGTGCACAAGCGGTCCGCGCGCCCGGACGCCATCCCGCTGATTTTCCTGCACGGTTGGCCCGGCTCCTTCCTCGAGGTCGAGGACATCCTCGAGCCCCTGACGAACCCGCCGTCCGCGGACCAGCCCGCCTTCCACGTCGTCGCGCCCTCGATCCCGGGCTATGGCTTCTCGCCCGCGCCGCGGCGCGCGGGCATGGGGTACCGGCAGTGCGCGGCCGCGTTCGCGGCGTTGATGCGGCGGCTCGGGTACGACCGGTACGTGTGGCAGGGCGGAGACGCGGGCAACTTCATCGGGCACTTCTTGGCCCTGGACTTCCCCGACCAAGTCGTCGCCGGCCACTCCAACTTCTGGGTCGTCCCGCCCACGCCCGAGGACCAGGAGCGCCGCTCGCGGCACGAGGTCACCGAGGACGAGGACTTCGTCATGGCCCGCCTCGGCCGCTTCACCGACGTCGGCTGGTCGTACGGCCAGATCCAGCAGACCAAGCCGCTCAAGCTGGCCGCGGGGCTCACAGATAGCCCCGTCGGGCTCGCCATGTGGATCTACGATGCGTGTGCCGGCGTCGTCAAGGATCCGGAGACGGTCTTTGCGCCGCAGCGGCTGATTACGTGGACCATGATGCACTGGATTCCGGGCCCCTTTGCCGCGTTCAGCCTGTACAAGAACGGACGAAAGGTAGGTTTATTTATTCCCATCACCCATCATGACTTGCCAAAAGTTTGGTTGATTTGGAAGCTAATTCATATATACAGGACGGCGTCATCTCCACCAAGGGCGTCCACACCATGCCCTACGTCTCGCAGCCCATGGCCATCTCGCAGTTCCCGCTGGACCTGTGGTACCGCACGCCGCTCGAGTGGGCCAAGCGGACGGGCAACGTGGTGTCGTGCGTGCGCCACGACCGGGGCGGCCACTTCGCGGCGCTCGACGCGCCCGACCTGCTCGTCGGCGACGTCCGCGCCTTCTTCGGCGACCGCGAGCTCTCGGGGACGCAGGTGTTCGTGCCGCCGCCCGTGCGCACCAGGGGGTCGTCGGTGGGGATGCGGGAGTGGCATGTGCGATAGATTTGATGGACGGACGAGGGATATATGAGAATCGGGGCAGGGGGCAATGGTCGGAGGCTGGGAAATGGTTGTCTGTTGATTGGAGCAGGAGTGTTTGATGAATGAACGGGTCCGGAAACGCATTTTATGGAACGAACGCATGCAGTGTATGACTTTGATACGTGGTATATAACAGATTGATAACGACATATTGAATGAACCTATATCAGTCAGGTCGTCCGGATGGTGTGATGACTACCTACTCCCAAATATGATATAAATGGCATGTCTTGCCTACCCAAGTCACCTCAGTCATACCAGATAACATTAGCACAACACCCCCATCCGGAATATCTACGCGCGCCACATCCCGCGCCGTAGTCGAAGTGACCTCTCCGTTCTCGTCCGTCGTCTTCTCAATATGCCACATCTGCACGTACCCCGTCCCAATATCTGTCATCGCCGCCCAGTCCTCGGACCACGGCGCCGGCGAGATGGCATTGGCCCCGCCGTCCAGCGTCGTCGTCGGCACCCGGAACAGTGGCTGCCGCTGCTCCCCCAGGATCTCGCCCGTTACCCCGTCCAGCGCGAACACCGAGATGAACCCCGTGTGCGGCTCAATGGTACCATTGCCCGTCCACGCCCGCGCCGTCGCCCAGAGATACTTCGGCCCACCCGCCCCCGACCCTCCCCCTTCACCTGCAGTCGACGGCGACGCCGACAGCATCACCTCCGCAGCCCAGTACTCCCCCGGCTCCGCCCCCACCGGCACCAGCGAATGCCACGAAATCTCCGCGACCGGCACCCGCGTCACCTCATCCAACGCATACGCCGCGACCACATTCGCCGCCTCCATAACGACATACAGCACCCGTCCATTCGGGTGCACGACCAGGTGCCTCGGATGCGACCCCTTCCGCCCCTCGGGCAAATCGTACCGCCCCCGCAGCCCGACCACCCGCCCCGTCCCGTCGGGCGAGACGATGTGCGCCCACACCGCGTCCCCCTCCAGGTCCGCCGAGTACAGCGCCGTGCCCTCCGGGTCCAGGGCCAAACCATGAATTCCGCCCGACGAGTTGGTCCGGCTGTCGTACCGCCACGTCTGGATCACGGCCTCGAGCATGCCGCCGCCGCTGCCGTTCGTGGGCGCCGTCGGGTCCGGGTTCGTCGACAGCGCCATCGCGCACGCGTCCGGGCCGGGCCAGGACGCGGTGTACACCCTGGGGAAGAGGGGGTGCGGCAGCACGAACGCGGCCGTCTTGTTGGCGCAGGCGCCGGCCGCGGCGACGCTTTTGCGGAACTCGAGGGTCACGTTCGTGACCGTCGTCGCCGCGCCTTCGTCATCATCTGCATAGTTATCATCACCGTCATTGCCGGTGTTGCTGCTGCTGTTGTTGACGACGACCTCGTAGCTGGCGATGGCCGGCTTATCCAACGACGAACCGTAGACGTTGGTCTTGCCCGCATCGAACGCGATCCAGGCGTGCGAGGAGTCGGCCGTCATGTTGGCCGTGACCTCGAGCGCGAGCGTCTCGTCGTCGAAGACGAGGGCGTAGAGGCGCGGGGGCGGGTACAGGTTGCCGACGAAGAGGTGGTGGACGCGGGCGTGGGCGGTGGCCAGTATAGTTGCTGTCACCGCTAGAACTGCCCGCAGCAGCATGTGTTTATTATTAGAGGAAGCCATGGTCATCCGATGCTGGCAGGAAATGGTGCAGGATAGGTGCAGAGATTTGATATTGCAACCTGGGTCTATCTACTTGCTGGAGTTTCGTAATTGCGACGAACTCTTCGAAAGAGCTGATCACTTTCGCCAGGCCCTATTGAACTGCCAAGCAAACCAGAATGAAAAGCGAAAGATCAAGACCCCATCACCATCGTCATAGCTGCTGCATTTATATCAATCGCCCCCTCCGAATGCGCGGGGGGCGCGGGGGCGCATCTCAATGACCCGGGATCCAGTCGCATGTGGCAAGACAAACCCCTCTCCGACGGGGATTGCGGGATGGGATGGCAAATTGATCAGGTAGCTAGCTAGCTCGCCGCGAACCGAATCTTTCCCACACAGATCGAGGTAGTCACATCATCGACAGCGTGGCATGCGAAAGGTGTAGGTGGGTAACCTTCCAAGCCATTCAACTGCCGGCGTCATGTTTTGGAACGACGTAGCACCCGATCACTTCAGGCAGATCATGCGCTGCGACATTATCTCCAACAACCCGATAACACACTGACACTGTGATAAGCCGGAGCGGCGGCCCTGCATGTCTAAAGTCGGCTTGTCGCATAAGTAACTGTACCCAGTTCAGCATGAGAACATGGCATGAGGAACATGAATGGACAGCGTAAATAATCCTCGCAGATTGATTGATAGGTCAATCGGGTATGTATGTCAATCAATCAATCAATCAACAGCCTACACAGATCAACAACACAGCAACGCATCCGATCAGTAGAGGAAAATGCAGATAATATTACAACCAATATGTTCGCTTCCTGCAACAATCAAGTAAATCAAGATCGTCGACGTTTTTTTTGCCAGCCCTTGTCCGCTAATCCTTCCTTATAACGAGTAACGCATGCCTCTGTCTGGTGCATGGATGCAAAAAGCAGCCCTATCCAGCTCCTTCGATGCAACAACTCCTCCTTCATGCAATCGGTTCAATCAACCCCTCCTCTCGGCTACGGACTGAGCGCAACTTCACAAGCAATCATTGGTTTCCTGACAGCATGATGACCAAAGTGGGTCCAGGACGGGAGGGGAGGCGTACAAGGCTTGTACAGAAGCAAACACTGTAGATGTCAGATGCTCTTAGTTGCCATTGACAGCCTTGTCATCGTGGGGCGCCACCACGACCGAGTACTGGCCACCTGCGCCAGCCCAAACGACTTTCCTTCCACGCAGCGCCGTGTTGTCGATGGGGGTAGGTTCCTCGACATCATCTATCTGTCCTTGGCCAGTCTGGTAGTTGGTCGAGAAGCCCCAGGAGTAGACCTTGCCATCGCTAGTTATAGAGAAGTTGTTGTCTGTGCCGGCGGCGACAAAGGTAGCCTCGAGATCTAGAGTGGGTGTTAGTGAATTGAAAAATCCCTCGCGTCAAGATGTATTAGACTTACCAGGAAGGACCGTGGGTTCCTTGAGAATTCTGGGCTTGCCGTTGGTGGGATCATCGTCATCGAAGATGGCGTTGTCTTCTGTGAAGAAGTCCTTCTTGAGTCCGGTCTGGTGGCCATCAATACGGCCCCAAGTGAGGACCTTACCATCCTTGGTGCAAGCGATTGAGTGGTGCACTCCAGCAGAGACCTGCTTGACCTTCTTGTCCTCCAGGCTCGCAACCATGGTAGGACGCTCAATCATGGCTTCCGAGACGCCGGCGCGGTCGCTCAGACCAGTCTGGGAGAAGTTGTTGAGACCCCAACCCCAAACCTGACCGTTGTTGTCAATGTAGAAACTGTGGTATGAACCGGCGGAAACGTCGACGGCGTAGTGCTTCTTGGTGAACCTGCCGCAAGGCTCCGGCTTAAGACCTGCCTCGGCGTGGTGCCCGCGTCGGGCAATGGTGCGTCGACCCAGCTGGAACTGACCACCGGCGCCCCAGGTGAACACCTTTCCGTCCTTGTCCATGGCCAAAACGTGGTTCGCGCCAGCCGCGAGGCGGGTAATATTCCTCACCTCCGGGATTAGGGCTGGTGTGGGCTGGATGCGGATGTTGTCGGTGAAGCCGATAACGCCATCAGTGCCTCGGAAGGTACCCCAAGCATAAACGTAGCCATCGTCGGTCAAGACGAAGGAAGCAGAGTCACACGCAGCGACGGCCGTGATCTTGGCATCTGGGTGCAGGACGGACATGTTAACCTCGCCGGGCGTGCTCTCGTGGGGGTTCATGCCGCTATCATCGTCATCGTCGTCGTCGGACTCCTCATCGTCAATGTCGCGGACGCCTCCATCCCAGTTGGTGTCGCGGCCAAGGGCGTGGTCGTCGTTCTGACCCCATGTGAGGATGCGGTTGTCATGTGTCAGCGCGACAGCGTGCATACCACCACAGGCCAGCGCCACCACGCCGACCTTGTCAGCACCGAGGTGGTGGTTGATACGAGGTCGCTTGACGTCGATGGGCTTCTTGCCATCGACCTTCTTGCTGCCCAGACCGAGCTCGCCGGAGGAGCCTTCACCAAAGACGAAGACGTCCAGCTTGGCAGTGGGGGCGTGGTTGAGGACGGCGTTGCGCTTCAGTAGGGTGACGGGCTTCTCCTTCTTAGGGGCGGCGACCTTCTTGGGGGCAGCGGCCTTCTTAGGGGCAGCCTCCTGCTTGGCCTTTTCGCGGGCCTTGTTTCCTCCTTGGGCTCCTCTTCGCTGCTTGCTTCCTCTTCAGACTCCTCGGCCTTGCGCTTTACCCCGTTGGCCTTGGCGGCAGGTTTGGCAACAGGCTTAGCCTTCGCGGCGGTGGTCTTCTTGTCGCCATTTGTAGCAGCAGCAGCAGCAGCCGCCGCCGCCGCCTTGGTCGGCTTCTTTGCAGGAGCGGCTTTCTTGGGGGCGGCGCGCTTGGCCTTGGTAGGGGCTGGGGCTGGGGCTTCGTCTACTTCATCTGTCCCGTCTGCTACGTCTGCCTCTTCTTCTTCGACTTCGGACGCGTCACTTTCGGACTCGTCTGCGGGTGGAGCAGGGGCAGGTGCAGCGCGTTTTGACGCGGCAGCTTTGGGTGCAGCGACCTTCTTCGGCGCAGCAGCTTTGGACGCGTTCTTCTTGACGGCGGGTTTCGTGTCGGCAGCAGGCGCGGCGGCCTTTGTTGCAGCTCTCCTAGGTGCCATTGTGTGTGTGTGTGTTTGTGGCGTGGGAAAAGAAGTAGAAAATAGACAGCGGCGAAGCCACCTACTCTAGGAGAGAGGATGGGGTTTGTTTGGGGGTTTTGACGCGCTGGGCGCGTTGTTGGTGAGGCTGTGGTAGATGACTGGTGATGATGGCGCAAAGGTGTTGATGCGGCGTCGCGCTCAGAATCTTTCGAGTCTTACGTCAGGCAGTCGGTCAGGTCCGTCTCGTACGATGGTCGCGCTTGATTTGGAACCTCGATGCAGCCTGGGGAGTCGCCAATGTTGTTCGTTAGAAAGAACAATTGAAAGGTGAAGTGTGCAGATGCAGGGTGGACTCGGGAGAAAGAGTTTGGATATTTTCTTTCAAAGGATGGGATGGGGGAGTCGGGTTGGTTTGGTGGTTGGATGCTTTGTGTGTGTGTGTGATGTAGTAAAAGTCGCGCCTCAGTAATATTTTTCGTTGAAGGGTGCTACGGGTGCCAGGGTAGGCTGGGTACGAGGAATTCTAGCGTCCGAATCAGCAGCTGCGGACCAGGGCCCCCAGTGGGTTATCGACTGGAATCAGGTCAGTTTAGGCATGGCTCAGGCCTCTGGTGGAGCGCAGGACAATCCCTCAGCGCTCCGATTAGCTGCCTCCTGAGCAGTACTGAGCTGTGGCCGCCCCAATTGTTTCCCAAGGAGAACAAGCCGCCCCCACACAAGCTCTTACCGCTTGCCGCATCCTGCTGCCGTTGACGGGAAAAAGTTCAACGGCAGAAACCCCCTACTTACATCACCAACACGCCATCCAATACGATGGGAAAACATGGCGCAACACTGGCCATATTCTACCACGTGCGGCCACAGGGTGACGCGACACCCCTATCACGCCTCAATCGCATCACGTATCGGCTTTGGACGGCGGCTGATACGATTGTTCGTCGGAGATCTCTTAAAAAAGTACAGAAAGAAAAGAGTTGGTGTTTAGCTTAAGCATGTAGGCAGTAGCAGCTAGAGCGGCAGCAACTACCTACCTAAACATTCGGGGCCTAGCTAGCCATTGGCAATCAGCGGCGGCCAACTGAGTTTGCTGCTATCGATTGGCCGCATCGCAGTTTGTCGCTGCAGTCGGTCACCCTGCATTCCATCGCATGTCACATGTAGCATGGAATTGTGCGGTTACACGTCATTCCGAAGATGTTTTGGTTGTAGTCGCCAAAAATTGCAGCGACGTATTAATCTTCTGTTTAATCTGTTGCGGCGGACTCTTTCGACGGGACCCGGCTCAAAACAACGCCGACCAAATGCCCTTCTCTAGCCACTGGTATCAATTCTCAATCCGTACCCATAACGCCTCGTGACAAATGCTTTCTTTCCCTGTCCTTTCCATGCATGTGTTTGGTTTTTGCTACCACGCGCATCCCTCATCCATATGATCCTTGGCAATTGGCTTGCGCAAGACCTGCTCGTAGACCGAGGCGTCTATTTCTTGGTGGTGAAGTCGGTCTCGTTGGGGTTGGCAGCCCCGCCAGCAGTGGAAGACTTCTCGCAGGTGCAGGCATCGGCGGGACGGGCACCGCAGGCGCACGAGGAGCCGGCGACGGGGGCGTTCTCGGTGGCGGATCGGTCGCAGTTGCACTGGCCGGCGGGTCGGGCGTGGCAGGAGCAGCGGGCGCCGGCGACCTGGTTCTCCGAGGCAGCCTTGTCGCACTTGCAGTTGAGGGCCTGCTCCTTGCCGCAGGAGCACTTAGCTTGCTTGGCTGTGTGGTAGACGCTGTGTTAGCTTCTCTTCCCCAGAAGTAGGTAGGTAGGTAGAGATGGGAGTGAATGTCGATTGGTTGATTGATTGACTGATTGGCTAATCATTTTCGGGGAAGACTTACCACAGACGCACTCACCACCGCTGGACTTGCCGCAGCAGGTGGAAGAGGCTTGGGCGACTTCGGTGGCCATTGTGATTTGTGGTTGGAGTTTGGTGGTTGATGGTGGTTGTGGGTTTGGCGAGATGTGGAATAACTGTCCAAGAACTGGATTGCAGGAGACTGTCGGGTGTGTTTGAGGAAGTGAAGTGGGAAGGCTGTGAGATTGGATCTTGTGATGCTGAGCTCTCTGGAATCTCTTCTTTGTCTGGGGAATGGCCGCTCTTATGTACGTCCTGCCTGATGGATTACTGGATATGGAAAGTACCACTTACATCACTGTTGGCTGGGGTCCAATGTGTCATGCCAATTACCTCGTCTCCCATTGGCCACTAGTAAGGCGCGCTGTCAGGCACTGCCCAATCAGCGCAGCGATGATTACGCCCAACTTTCAGCGCTTGCACCGGGACCTTGCCTCAATCGATGCAGGGGCGCCATAACATGTCAGCTTGTCAATCCACCGGCTCCTACTGGGTTTGTCACCATGATTGAGCTTCTCCCAATCCCTGTCGTATGTTCTCGGCATACAACTGCAGATGGTCGTTGGCTTAGCTCTTCGCGAACAGCTCACTCAAGCAACCTAACCTGCTTTGCCGCCGCTAGGTTCCCTCTTGCAACCTAGATCCCAAGTGGATGGAATCGTGGCAACTACAACATTGAGTATCTGCTCGACCTCTATTCATCCCCTAAACTATGGGCCACGTCTGTCCTTTGACACGTGCTATTCAATACCATAACTAGAAAACCGTCCCAAATGCAATTGGATCTTCTTGGGCCGATAAGCTCCCGCCATGATCTGGGTCCGTTGGGGCCGTGTAGTTCTTTCATCTGGCCTGATATCGTCGCCGCAGAACGCTGGTCTCACTATGCACCTGAGACGAGTCGCAAGCCCTCAACGCTTGCTTGACCGCTGCCGCTTTCGCTCCGATGATGTGTGCGACTTACGCGCGGGACGGCTGGGCTGGCTGGCCATGAGCCGGCGCAGGACCGCCCTCAGCGCCTAGGCCACTGATC
This sequence comes from Apiospora hydei, assembly GCF_038363865.1. Taxonomy (NCBI): domain Eukaryota; kingdom Fungi; phylum Ascomycota; class Sordariomycetes; order Amphisphaeriales; family Apiosporaceae; genus Apiospora; species Apiospora hydei. The sequence goes on from NW_027117369.1 coordinate 320,884, forward strand.
CTCAACAGACGATGGTGATGGTCAACCGGGGTTATGTAGCTCTTCGCGTCGGGGCGAGGTACGTTCCCTTCATAGCATCATGAACCGCCTGCCCTTTTCCCGGACTCCACTAGACTTGTCGATGCGCGGCGCTGCCCGACGGTCATCCTCATCTCGACCAACATACGGACCCATACACTCCAGCCTCTCTCAGATGGCATGCTCTACGCCAACGAAGACGCATCACGTTGGTGACCGCAGCGCACATCGCCGTGTACCCCTTGACCGTCTGCCAGCGCCCTAACCATCGCATTATGGAATGAATCTGGAGTAAGCTCGCAATCCACCATCGACACCATGAAGTCCAGACCGCATGCCCTGTACAACCGGGATGCTGTAAGTCTCCACGGAATGGCAACCAAGATACCCGGGCGTGGCCACTGTAAGGAGACCATGTACAAACATGTTCGGTTTAGTTGTGAAACGGCATACCGTATCCCGGTGTCCTGCAAGATAAGAACTCCGCGCCTTATAACACAAAACGGTTCTTGTCACATCAATGCACCTATCCAAGGTGACCTGGTCAATGGGACCCCCCATACGAGGTCATTGAACGTTGCTTAGCCTTCCTAGTAGTCGTTGTCCTCTCTCTTCTCCGCACTAACATGTAACAGATCTACATGGTTGTGAACCGATCCTTCTTGTTGTGTATTCCCAGGCCCGCCGACACCAGCCGCTTAAAGACAGAGTAGATCTCCTTGCAAAGAAACTTCGCTCTCGCGTGCTCGGTCTGCAACTAATCCCGGCAAGAGGTCATGGGATCTCTGATTGTTTCGAACCTCTTGAGGAATTCAATGTATCTAGCCATGGGTCTCCACGAAGTTATCTATTTAACCCCTTTTGTCAGCCCACAAATCCCGGTACGATATTAACCAAGACAAACATAGCCGGCTGACCAACCGATCGATCCAGCGGAGCTTTAGATAAACCATGCTTCATAACTCCCAGGGGTACTGAATCTCCAATTCTCATATCATCACCGGAGCTGAGGTCAGGCTGTGTGGAATGAACTCGCACAGAAGCGTGACTCTCAGGACAAGGTTCGTTCTCCGGCTGAATTTGTTCTTCGCAACAAATAGAGTCGCAACCATACTCAGTTTCGTCGCATCGGAGTTACCTTTGATGCTGCATAATCTTGTATCCTTTTATCCCGGAAAACACAATTGCCCCTATTCTGGTTACCCCTGTCTTGGTCACCTCCATCTTGCTCTGCTACAGCTCGTTCTGATGCCATTTGGGCCTCCCAATGGTCATATAATGTATGATATAAAGTCACGGACCACGAGCTCTTGAGTGATCTCCATGTCCGCTAGGGGGAGCCGGCCTCGCGAATCGGTACTAATGACTTACGTGAGAAAAACCTCAAGGGAGGATGCCTTGGATTCGGCGCATGATTCGTCGAGAGTGCACTTGGATCTGCTGTATATTAGGCTCTTAAGACCTTTCTCAGTTACTCCGCTTCGAACCGCGGTGATGAAGCTGTAGACTTGAGTCTATTGCCGGCGCCACTGTCGTCCGATCGCCTTCCTACCCAACGACGACATATGTGCCATTTATTCTCCGGTCTCTGAGGACACTGACGAGCGACCATTATGGACCTGAGTCGTTGTTTGCTGAAATAATTGACGTCAGGAGTGCAGCTGTGAAGGCAGAACTTCTTTTGCTGACCTCTCACGGAGTCAGTATCACGACTTACCGAGCTGGTGACTACGATGCGACATATTTCGACTGCCAAACATGTATTGCTATCCGGAAGACTTTGTTCTATGATAAAGGGACAGATGTACATCGTCAAATTGCGTCTCCCTGGTCTTGATCCCCGGATGAGTTCGCCTTGTCAAATCTCTCTTCACGCCCCTTCAAGTTCGAATGCCGCGCCCGACGGTATCTGCATCCGCCCCATGGCGCTTTTGGCAGTTTTTAATGTTTCCCCACGCTGAAGCGGCATGGGCTACCGGCACTCGACCTAGATGCCAAGTAAGTACTGTACAGTTGCCAATGTGGCTCAGGGGTAGCATGAACACAGGCTCGGGCAAATCCCCTATCGTGGGTGCGGTGGGCATGTGCTTCCCAGTTGTGCCGGCAGGATCTGGGAGGGGTTTAAGCCGCTCTCGATGAACAAGCAAATCCATGATATTGCCGATTGGCCAGTTTTCACAGTGGCATCTTCTGGGATGAGTTGGGCACGTCTGATGGAATGATATACGCCACATTGGATGCTCAATAACAGAAGTCAATGGCTTGATACATCATGCAGAAAGCACGACCTCTCTAGATAAACTCGTTTCTTAACCAAAAAGTCTATGCTGCATCTTGAGAATGCCCATCACCAACCAATACCACAGAATCAAATCATCAAGCCAAATGAAAAGATCAGATTGAAACCGTTCTTCGTCTACCACCAGCCCCAAGTGACCATCGCAAAGCATCCTCTCATCGCGAAGCCACATGCCGTGTCATAAACCCAGCAACGATCAAGATCAGACAAGCGACCAGCTCCGGCAAGAATACGACGACGACCCGTATCGATAAGGCGCCAGTGGACGGGCTCAGATACGCCAGTCGGGTTGTGAGGGCGACCAAGCTGTAGAAGACGCGGATGCCAATAAAAGTCAGGGCGGCAGCAACACCCCACAGAATCTACAAAGAAGAACAAGATCGCATTAGTCCCACCACCTCATCGTGGATAGTCCTATTCAACAGTCTGAAAACTTTCGTCGAAGGGCTTCTATCTCTCACCTTGGTGCCGTATCCACGAGCCGCGGCTGCAGGACTTGTTTTGTCCATCATCACTTTCGTCGTCCCCTGCCGCCGCCGGCCGAAGACGAAGGAGGAGGAAGGCAGGAAAGAGAGCGCGGTCCAGATGCATAGCACGACCCACGCGGCCGTCAGGAGCGCGATGCCGACACTGACGAGGACCAGGTCCGTCTTGGTGGCGGTGGCACTTTGCAGGCCGGAGGCACCGGCGGCGAGGAGGGCCACGCCGGGGGCCACGATGGCGTGGAAGACCAGGACGAGGAGCCATTCCGTCTTCTTGTTGGCCCCGTCGGCCACGTAGTAGGCTCTTCTGTGGGATTATGTCAGAAAATAAATATCCCAGTGCCCAGCGTCTAGGTTGGACGTTTCCCTGAAGAATGTCCAGAACCGGGACAAACTGGCAGACTGACGGGGGCTTGGGGCTGCTACTTACCCTTCGTGGAGGATACCAGAGGCAGCGAGCAACAGAGGCGACAGCCCGATATTGGCGATGAGGGATGCTGACGAGGAGTTCTTGTTACTGTTCATGGCCAAGGCGCCGCCGACGATCCGCAACGTGCAAAAGACCAGCAGGTAGAACCAACCGACCAGACCGGTCCTGCCATGCCGAACGAGACAGAAGAGGACCGGGATGCTCAACACGGCGTAGATGGCGAGCGTGACCGTGGGGAGCGCGTCGGTCGTCATTGCTTGAGCGACTCGTAGGGAGGCGGGGGCGAGTATTGCTCTGTGGTGGGTGTTGCGCTGTCTATGGTCTCGGGCTTCTGCTGCCGCTTCTTTTTGCTTGCGAAAATGGTTGCTGCGACGGAGGCGATGAGGACCAGGAGCAGTCTCATGACATACGTGTAGTGTTGATTCAATGTCTACTTATGGGAATGTACGAATCGCAAGGTGAAGTCAAGCGAAGGGGAAGGGGGTAAGCATTTGCCGAGATAAGCTTCTGTTGAATCAATTGTCGAGTAGGTAGAACCATTTTGCTTGTTAATATTGCTGGTATTTATGTCTTCAACATCGCTAACACCAGGACAAAATGCTAGTAGGTGTTGGCGGTGCAGTGCCACCATACCTTTGAGGCTGCACTATCACTAGAACACTAAACGGCGAGGCCATTGCGTCAGCTAGGCGTTGATGCTGTTGTGCCGAAGCATACGACTGGGAATTCCAGTCCAATCCAGATCAAAAGGGGCCAAGATGGGCATGACGTTAGCAAGTCGTGTAAAGAAGCAATTCATGGCCCTGTCAGCCTCCCCCACGGCAACCCAGATTGGAATTAGCTGAACCAATCAAAGCCCATTTGGCGACGATCAGCAGCTAGCAGGGATACTCGGTCTCGCTCAGCGCAGGGGCTCGTCAGCGCTTGCAGGGATCCTACCAGACTACCGATACAGGGGGCTGAGCTTATTCCGTCGACACACTTATTACCTGGCGCATCCCCTTCTTCCTCGCTCTCGTTCCCCCACAATTCCCCTCCAAAGATGAATCCTGGACGGCGCGCCGGGCTCCCCAGACTGTACCATTCCAAGTCACGAACAGGCTGCCGTCGATGCCGCGCCCGACGAGTCAAGGTTGGTTGGATGAACTAATGCAGCCGCATAGCTAACCTGCTGACGTACCACCGCAGTGCGACGAATCCCATCCCGTATGCGTACGTTGTCCATCAACTTCATATCGCACAGCCACCAAGCTGTATATGATGCTCGAATCAACTAATCAAAGTAACTTAGAACAACTGTCATCGGCATAATGTGACCTGCGAGTATGACAGATCAACGGGTCAGGGGGCTCAGAGATCCAGATCACCCCCTCGAACCCAACCAGCCCTCCCATCCACACCCCCAACCCACCAGCACTGCCGCACGCCGGCCACAGCTACTGGGAGCTCCGCGCCTTCCACCACTTCGCCGTGGCCACGAGCGCTACACTCCCCGGGGAGCCACGCCCCCGACGTGCGGGCCTGCTTCGCCGTGCACGTCCCCATCCTGGCCCTGTCTCATCCGCCCCTCTGGAGTGAGATGGTCGCCCTGGGCGCTTTGCACCTCCTGTCTGACGAAAAAGGACACCAAAAGGACCCGGGCCTCGTGGCCTGTCGCGAGGCCGCCCTCGACGCCGCGCTGCGGACGTACCGCCCTGTCCTCGGCGAGCTGGGCCCCCATAACGCCGACGCCGCCGGGTTCACTGCCATCTTCCTGCTGATCGACTCGTTCGCCACCTTGAGGGAGGCCCAACACCAACACCAACAGGCGGCAGTTGGCGTTGGGGACGTGGAGGGAGAGAAAGCTGGTCAAGACGACGATGCATACACGCCGCCAATGCACTGGCTGCGCATCGTGCGCGGCGCCCGGGCCGTCCTCGAGGCGGCACTAGCCATGGCGGTGGTGCAGAAGCAAGGGCAGGCGTCCGCCGCAGCGTCCGGGGGTAATGACGAAAATGGCACGACGACAACGGATACCACCATGAGCATCTTGACTATCATTGATTCGTACCCCAGGGTACACTACGAAACGGCCAGGGCGGCGGCAGCAGCGGCGACTTCAGTGACGTGGAGCGAGGAGCCGCCAGATCTTGGCACGAACAAAAACGACGACAACCCCCTCACCCACCTCATGGTCCCGTTACCCGACGAGCCGAAGCAGCCGACCGAAGTCATCGCCGCCTACGCCGGGGCCGTGCAGCAACTAAACCTGATCCGAACCGCCATCGCCGCTTCCGCCGCCACCCCTTCGGCCGGGGAAGCAGTAGACGACGAGAACCGGCAGAAGAACGACGACGACGGAAAGGAGCTCTTGTTCCTGTGCCGCGGCATGATGGCCTTCCCGTGCCTGGTGCCGCCGCTCTTCCTGGACCTGGTGGAGGAGCGGGCGCCGCGCGCGCTCGCGGTCCTGGCGCACTACTTTGCGCTGGTGGCGCGGATACGGGACATCTGGTGGGTTGGCGACACGCCGGCGCGGGAGGTGCGCGCGATACGCCGGGCGCTTAGGGGAGGCCGGGGTACTTCGAGCTCTTGAAGGGGCTGCCGCGGGAGCTGGGGGAGGATGGGCTTGCACGGGGCGGCGGGTAGCGAGGCAGGTGGCCGGCTAGTTGATAGAGTATTTCGTGTTCCGTTTGATTTGGAAGAATTGGCGGGGTTTCAATGGGCTAGCATTTGAGCTGCAAAAGGGTTGTTGCAGGGGATAGATGGAACTACATACTATTGTACTTACGGACCTGGCGTGGTGATGTTATGTTGCATGGATTCACAGCTATGCGTGAGGTGAAGTTTGACCAGGACACGGGAAAGAGTTAAATTCATCAAGCAGGGCGCGTGCATCTCTTTGGAAAAGGCGTTGGAACAGGTGGCACGTACCACCTGGCGTAGCTCATGCATCCAATCAGGTATTACAGATCCTAGACCCACTTTACAGAGTTTGGGGTGCAGTGCTGTGGCACCCGACATCCAAACATCCGGCCAGGTCTTCGACATGAGTGTCATTCAGATAAGGGGCAGATGTGCCCAGCCAGCCTCCTGCATGGCGCATACCTACGCGGCAAACCCCTGACATTCACCGCTTGGCAACTCGGCTTGTCGCTCATGCCGCAATGACATAAGCAGCCGAACGATTACGAGGAACCTCAGGCCGCCATTCCTTGGTACAGGCAGGAATAAGACGTGACAATCCACCAAAAAGCATGGAACCGAATATGACCTATCGATTTCGTACACGGCTGACGCCCTGCAGGGCGCCCCCTTTCCCACTCCCCGTCTTCATTCAATCCACACCCAAGTAAGGCCCAAAACGCTTTCACTTCGGCACATCACCTGCAGATACCAAAAAATTGGAGAGTCCGAGATTCCGTGCCTCAAGGATTGTCCCAAGTCAGCCAGCATGTATGAATCGGGCACAAACATCCCGTCCAAGTCCTTTCCACGTGCTTGCATTCAGGCCGTTGATAAGCAAAGTAAACCCCTTCCTACTCGATCGTTTGCCAATGTCTTCATGGAACACCCGATTCCTCATATTCAATTACCATAATATACTCACGTTTCAGCATCTTGACGGTGCCGTATCCCAATCTATCCCAGATTCTGCCTTTTTCTTGTTCACCTGCGGTCTTCTTGATTTTGTCCTTGACCAAAACTCTGGGTATTCTCTTTACTCTTCTAGTTTTCGTCTTTGTCTTATATACCCACGCCGTATCACTGGCGCCTTGTTCTCGTTTTTTCATGCATCGGCCCTTCATCTAGGCTTTGCTGGCCCTATGCACCACATCAACATCACCTTCGCACAATGGTCAGGCATACGCGAGGTAAAGTTCAACAACGACGTGACAGGATGCTAAATGTACTTCGCTAACACCACATCGGCTCTCCAGGAAGCCAACAAGCCCGCAGTGATTCTGGGATCAGGATCATGCAATTCAACCTGACGCAATCTCTAGAACGCCTCCATAAGGTGATGTATGGTAACAGGAAGGCCCCCGCTCGAAAGAGGTGGCACATCATGGCTTTCCAAGACCCCCTCCGCCAGATTCCCTTGGACCCGATCTACCGGGTATAATATCTGGTTCGAAACCGACGTCCCTCTCAAAGAAGAATGGCATCCGTCCAGATGCCGGGGTGAGGTGGGACCCAGCAGATCCGTCCTCGAGTAATATGCCATTCAAGTTGAATAAAGTCTGTTTCATGATATCGCCGGCGATCGATGCTTCAACCTGGGATGTCCATATCCCCAACACCCTCAGCCGCGACAATAAGCACCTTGTGGCTACCCTTACGCTACAAACCAACTCGGGACCGCTTTCGATCATCAATTTCCACAACCCGAAGACGAGTCTGCCGATCCGCGAGTTGGGCCGGAGTCTTGCCCAAAACTCGCCAGTACATCTTGCTCGGCGACAGCAACGTGCATCACCCGCTTTGGGGAGGAGTTGGCGTGAAGCCTTCCCGTGGTGGCAAACAGCTAGCGCGTCTGGCTGAATCAGAGCGCATGACGTGTTTAAACACGCCCGGCACTTATCACTTATACTCGCTCAGATGATCCAGGGGGAGTCAAGTCCTGCATCGATGTCTGCTTCGCTGGGGCCCAGCATCCCCGCTTGCAATGCGAAGTGGTCATATCACCAAGTTGATGGCATCGACTCGGATCATTTCGTTTTGCGGCACAACCCTGGAGGGCTTCATGATTCGGTGGGACGAGGAGCACTCGACCCGACTATCGGAAAGCGAACAAGGTCCTATTGCGGCAGATGTGCGACGAGGGCCTTGAAAAGCTGGGAACGCCGCCATTTCGCTCGGCGCGCGACGTTGGGAAGTACGCGATAGGCCTTCTCAAAGTCATGCAGTCAGCCCAGAGCGCAAGTGTTCCCCTGAAGCCGCGATTTAGCCCACTGTGTGCAATCAAGGACAGCGAGAAGGCCAAACGAATACGCAAGTCACTTCACGAGGCTCGCGAACAGAGCAAGAAGCGTTGCCACTCCAGGAAACGTATGCGCGTCTGGTTGTACCGCCTGAGGCTCCACACCAAGAGACTCCTCGAGACGAGAACGCATAGATGGCATCGTGTCATTCCGGAGCCGGATTCGCCGCAGGTCTGATCATCCAACCAGGATTTTTCAGTGGGCGGGCTGGGGTCAGGCATGGTGTTGCCCTCGACGTCTTCTCCACATCAATACACTCCATGATGCCAAAGGGCCGCATGAGACACCATAATCCAAGGTACGCGCCATACTGCGCTACAACTTCCCGGATGGACATTCCGAGTACCGAGGCAAGTCTGGGAAACCGTGCATACCGCCTCTACCCCACCCAACGGGCCGAATCGAATATGAAGCATTGCAGAAGGTTGCCCCCGGCGAGGTAGCAAAGCTGCTGAAAGGTCTCAAGTCCCGGAAGGCTGCCGGCGAGGACGGAGTGGGCAATGAGGCATTCAAGATGGCATCCGACATCGTGGTGCCATACCTCGAACACCTGTTTGATGGTTGCCTCGCGTTCTCCTATCACCCGGACGTCTTCAAGAAGGCAGTCACCATCATGCTGCTGAAGCCTGGCCCGAGGAAGGGAGACGTGCCCAAGGATCTTCGTCCCATCTCGTTGTTGTCCTCGCTCGGCAAGATACTGGAGAAGATTGTTGCCAACCGGCTTCGTGAGCTCTGCGAGAAGCACCGTATCTTGCCGGACGAGCAGTTTGGCGCCGCAGGGCGCTGCATTACCAGTGCCCAGCAGTTCCTGCTGAACCACGTTTATCGAAACTGGTTGTTGGGCCGCCAAGTGACTTTATTGTGTCTTGACATGGCGGCAGCCTTCGACAAAGTGCCCCGCGCCAGGATCCTCGAGGTCCTCGCGGCCAAAGGCATTCCTGCGTGGATCATCCAATTTGTCCGCTCCTTTCTCTCCCATCGAAGCACCTATTTCAAGCTCCCAGGGTACACGTCCGGGAGGTTCTGGATCAATGTCGGCGTTCCCCAAGGGAGCCCACTCTCGCCCATCCTGTTCATGATTCTCGCAGGTCCCCTCCTGGAGGAATTGAAGCGTGAAGCCGCGTCGAGATCGTCGACCGGAGAGACGGTTAGCTTCGCGTTCGCCGACGATGTAGCCTTGGTAGTGGCATCTCCGAACGGCAAGACCAATTGCTGGCTCATGGAGAAGTTTCACGAGCGGATCCTTGCCTGGGCCTAGGCGAATGGTGCCTCTTTTTCTCCGGACAAGTATGCTGTCATGCACTTCACAGATCCGAGCCGCCGTAAACTGGTCTCTTGCATCTTGCTCCCACAGATCCCTGGGCTTGGCTCAGACGCTCTCAAGTCGAGCCAGCGCATCCTTGGCATCATCGTGGACAGCAAGCTTTGCTGGGATGAGCAAATCAGCGAACTTGATGCCAAGGTGACGAAGCGGATGGGCTACCTGAAGAGGATATCTGGCAAGACCTGGGGACCCACGCTTCAGCGTATGCTCCAGCTGTACAAGGCAAAGGTCCGGCCGGTGTTTGCTTTCGGCTGTGCCGCTTGGTTCTTGCACCCCATCGATGGTCCCGAATTCAGCGATGGTAGGAAATTCCGCTGGGGCCTCAAAGATTCCCACGTCCGGCGACTGGTGCAGATGGAGGACCGCTGCCTTAAGCAAATATCGGGGGTGTTCGGTGGGACTTCTTTCGACGTTATGCGAAATCAGCTTTCGATGGAGAGTCTCGACATTTTCCTCTACTATCGACACATAACTTTTCGCATCCAGCGACTTGGATCTCCAGAGCATCGGACGCTTCACGAGAGACGCATACGACCCGTCCATCCCGCGTCTGCCCCTGTGGCCCTGGCGGCGTGGCCGCTCTGGCAACATCTGAATAACATTTTGGACAACATCGCACAGGACTACAAGAAGCACATCGAGGCATGGTTGCGGGAGGCCCCAGGCCCGGAGGACCGCGAACCCGACTGGCGCCTCTCGAAAAGGAAGAAACGTGGCATGAAGAAGTGGTTCGCCGCTCAGACGGCGATGAGGATGGATGTGCGGTTCCAGGAGTGCATCGCACTGCGATGCAACAAGGGGACGCACGAGGCACGGTTCAAGGGCCACCCGGTCACCCCCAGACCGGTCGCTCTTTCGAATAAGTGGAGCGACAACTGCATAGAGAAGTGCGACGGCATGAGCCGGGCAGAGAGCACCTTGTACTTGCAGCTGATGAGTGGCAAGATTGGACTGAGGGGGTGTCTCTCCACGTGGAAGAAGCCCGAGAAAACGGTGAGTCCCATGTCCCATGTCTCAAGGCCTTTACTCCTTCCCTACCACCCCTTCTCCCCCGCTTCTTTGACTGACGCTTGCTTGTTTGCTTCCCCGGCTCTCTAGAACGTGGACTCGCCAGCCTGCCCGTGCGAGCAAGGCCCTCACACGGTCGATCACCTCTTTATCCACTGCCCCTTGCTCGCCAGCGAACGCGTAGAGCTCGAGCACCAGCTTGGCCATCTGGACCTGGAGAGGATGCTCAAGAACAACGCGCTGGTGGGTAGCTAATATATATGTATATAACGCATCGCTTGCTTATTTTGAACCGTCTCATTCTGTTTATCGTGCTTCTCCTCTCGTTCCCTTTTTCTTCTTGGTCTTTTACTTCCCCCATCTTCTCTTCTTTTCTTTCGGTTTCCTTTCTCGTTTCTTGCTTGGTCTTTACCGTTCATTCAACCTTCACTTTCACCATCCTTCGCCTGTTACCTTCGCCAACCCCCTTCACCAGCATCGATCTTTCCTTGTTGTCCACCATCGTCCATCCACCATCTCCATCCGTCACTCCATCCGTCACTCCATCCGTCACTCCATCCGTCACTCCCCCATCACACATTCACAAAAACATTTATACGGTGTCCTTCTAGGCATGAGGTTAAACTGCATCTATTTTGAGTCAAATCTTTTGGTGTATATTGTGTGTATGTAAGCAAACCCCCAGTCTTGATTGCCTTGGGAACATGAAGCTGACCGTTTCTCGCGATAGTTTGGACCAACAGAATCTATCAGTGTGGCCGGCCTTCTCTGCGCCCCCTTCCCTGCGCTTCCCACCCCCCTTTTCCGTCCAGGTTTGTCAGTCTGACGTCACCCTCCATCTCTGTTGCTTGACATCCGCTCCCGTCGCTGATCGGCTGGCTGACATCGGAACACCCGCCAGGTGCCTTTGGGTATAGTCCCAATCTGTCTGCTTGTCGTCGCGGTTGGTGTTTCGGATCGACTGTACCGAGTCTTCTCCGCGTTGTTTGTCTTGATTGCTGACGATGAATTTGCATAGGCTCACCCCTCGGCCTTCTTGTCCGCCTTCTCGAGTCCTTCCATCAGCTCCTCCACCCAACTATCCTTGTAAGCTGTGTATCATCGTTTATATAACTCAGCTGCAGATACTAATTCGGAATACTTTAATAGGTGGTGCTTATCGTCGAATGGACCTTTTTGGTGTTTTATGCCGTTTTGAAGGTCGTTATGTTGTTTTCGAATAAATTTCTTATCTTCCTCGTTGGTTGCTTTGATGAGTAAAAGGTGGCAACCTATCCAATACGCTTTATAAAGACCGAAAAGAGTCAAAGGTGTCGAGATTTGCCTCATCTCCTTTTGGAGGGTGCTCGAGACTTTCGGCCAGAGATTTTCGGTGTCGACATGAGTGGTAGGCTCCAGTATATCTGTGACCGGAGCATCATTAACACCTTGTGTTAGGTTTCGTACCACTCATTGGATGCCAGCTCATCATAGCGGCCACGGAGCACTCGACGTGAGTATCCTACATGGCTGGACATTCCCAGATTGGTCCCTGTGCTGACACCTCTATCCAGGTCGGTTGAGGTGGTTGATGTTGGCAGGCATGGTGAGCGAATGTGGTAGGTATGTTCCATGCGTGGAGTGAGACAGCTGGTTGACCTTGCAGTGGCTGGCAAAAAAAGGAATACAGCTGACCCGAGTGGCCATTTAGTTGGTGGATGATGGATGTGGTTGGTGTGTGCTGGTGAGAGGACTGTGAGTATCCCAACGGACTGATGATGCGACCGGACTGATGATGTTTACCTAGCAGGTCAAGCAGACGAGGAAGGTATCGAGGGCAGGCCTTTATACGCAGGCCTCTGAGTCACCAGTAAGTCCACCTTGCAGCCTGGTCGGGACCTACTACAGCTAAACTGAAGCTGACAGCGATCGGAGAAAGGGGACGGAGAAGGGTCATTTTTCCTGCGCATTCTCCGGTATGCTGGTGAGCAGTCCCAAGGCGAGGCGCACCGTCGCTTTCTCCGGTTTCGAATGACTGACTCACATCCCCAGCAGGCCGCCATGAAGGTTTTGCTAGTCCATGAGAGTCTGAAATTTTGAATTGTTTTTAGAGTCTGGGGGTATTGGGGTATAATACCTCCTTTTTGAGTCGATATGTGTTGGGTTTACTCGGTTTTGAGTCACTTGCTTCTGCTGGCCTGCGCTGGTATGAGTCGAAAAGCAAAAGAACAAAAAAGTCAATAAAAGAAAATACCCTACCTGTGTGTGTTTGCGTGTGTGATGTTTTGGCCCTTTGCTTGCTTTTTTTTCTTCTCTTCTTCCTTTTCCGCTGGGGTGGTTGAGCCACCTGCGCCAGTATGCGCATTTGGTCAGCGTCTCCGACTGTCCGAGTCTCCGATGGAGGGCGCTGTGCGCTGTGTGGAGGTGAGTCACAGCGGCTGGCGCTATTTATTTCAGGCCGAGTCGACGTCTGCTGCCCCTCTGTCTCTCATCTCACCCACATTCAATTGAAAATACAACATCCTTTAGCGCTTGCATCCTCAATTGCCCACTTGCCCATTCCCTCTTCTTTCTCTTCTTTTTCTTGTCCCATATCGTCTTCCCATCATTCCGCCCTCATGGCCTTGTCTGGCAGCCCTTTCCTCCGTCTTCCGCGCGAGCTGAGGGACGCAATCTACCGCGACTATGTTCTGGTCGACAGTGGCTACGTATTCAACCCCGACACTGAAAAGCTCGCCAAGGCCACCACTGCCCAAGGTCGTGGCGATGCAAGCAGTGCCATCGACCTTTCGTTGATGTACACCTGTCGACAGGTCGCCCTCGAGATGAAGGGCTTCGCCCTTGGCGCCAACTTGGTTACCTTCAAAACCCTCTACCGCCACGACTTGAGAGTGCGAGCAGGCTGCTACGTCGGCCTGGTCCATCTTCTCCACCACCTCACTGCCGTTGCCGCGGCTTTAGCCTACAACATCTGTTCGCATCGGGTACGACGCCTTGTTCTAGCAAAGTATCCATGGTTCGAACCCTACCTCGACTTGGCAGAGGCCCGCCACGCCGACCGTCCTGAAGGCAACCTGGCATTTCAGTCCATGGACTATGTCACGTGATATACGGCTATAAGAAGACCCAGACTTGTCTCCAACACGAGGGCGTTCACGACGTTCTGCGTGCAGAGTGGCGTGACACGAAATACGGTAATATTCCAAAAAAAGGTCCTGCAAAATATGCCGGATTTTCTCGGATTGGCTGCATGCCACACACATTGGTCTTTGCCTTCCCAGTCTGACGTCGACACGCTGTTCGAAGTCCTGCACGGCATGTTCACCTGCATTTATAGCCATGAAAATGGAAACGACTGCCGGACGCTCACACAAGACGTAGAGGAGTTCGTCCTGTTCAGCGGCGAGCTCAAGGATCCCAAGTACCGCTTTTCAGCAGCCACGGCGGCAATCAGATTCTTCGAGTCCTTTCCCGGCATTCACCGTGATATGCGCAACGTACTGGTCCACGAAGACCGTGATTCCGTGCCATGCTCTCCGTCGCACGATCGCGGACTGGTACGGTTCTGCACGGATAACCCCTTGCTTCGGATCGAAAGGAGGGTTGATCTCTGGTGGAACGTCTTCCCGGAGAGCTTGGGCCCTCGTATAGAAGAGAGGTTTTCCGAGACTGACGACTGGCTCGATGAGAAACATCCCACCCTGAGACGGAAGCCTACCATGCGAATGATTGGCCAGTGGGTCATGGAAGCAGCGGAGCTACACCAGATGCCGCCGGGCTGTTTCAGACTGACACTGGATGGCGGTGCTCCGGGGCCGGCCAGTGTGTGCTCGGAAATATTCCAGCACTGGGTTCAAGCCAGTTCGGCCGAGCAGACTGCGCTGCGATTGACCATCGATCGCGGTCTTCCCATGACCGGGGGCCTAAGGCACATGTACAGTGGTCTGGTAACCTGGAGGACCTGAAAACACCACCCGATATGTATTTCGAGACTGGGTCCTCTAACTTCCCCGACGAGCTGAGCAAGATTGTCGCCGGCACTTCTGTCGTCCAGTGCCTTCACTTTTCGCCCGGCCTGCCGCACGATGTCGAGGAGATAGTGGAAGCCCGTCATGGCTGGACCGTGAAAGAGTGGCAGGATGTAGCGCACCGCATGACACGTTTTACCCAGTCTTTCGCCGTCCCAACATTCTTCAACCCCGTCTCTCCGCTACCCCAGTGGATCGAAATACTGATGCACAACCTCCTCGACTATGAATCAGCCCGTCAGTACGCCGTGAGCAATGGGTTCCTATGAGGGAGAGAGTGGTAGGTGCTAGGCGCCCAAAGACCTTCTGCCCTGGCTTCAGATCCGCGATGTCCTGCGCGGCATGCTGGGCGCGGCGTTGACTAATTCGCAAAATCCATCTCTCATCAGACGGGTTTGCCTTCGGATAGGCCGTGGATTGGTTGCTTCTTCGCCCCCAATCCTAGATCTGTCTGATTAGCCCCTCATCCATCCTTTGACCGCAGCCCGTGGCCGCCTGTCGGCGAGAGGACCCAGCCACGCCGGCTAGCTACGTATGTGGTGGATTGCGCTTACTCCAAGGGGAAAAGAAGAAGCTGAATGTGGAACCGTGTCTGCTTCAATTCAATGTACATCCATGACCGACTGTATTTTACAATGGGTGAGGTCGGGGTCTATACATTGATAAATTATATTAACGATTAAGAGCTAAACAATATAGGCCTTTATAAATTTTGTACTCGTTACCGACATGAATCCCGTGTGAAGAAATTGACCTGAAGTTCACTCGATGACCACGCACAAGGCATGTGGCGTTACCCCGCGCTGCACGTGAGGTGGGCGGGTTAAAACAGCAAGCAGGCCACCGGCCGGTACCCAATCTGCGTGCGGTCGTCTTATCTCATTTGAGATATATATATAGAAAGAGAGAAAGCACAAGAGACGCTCTGCGGGGGGACGAGAGAGCGGCAGAGTTTATGCCGGGGCCTCTATTTGGGCCCGGTTCTAGGATTGAGGATTGGGGGAGGGGGGCAGCTTTTGCCCCTCGCTCTTTTTGAGCTAGCTAGCTAGTGAGGTAAATAGGTGGAAGGAGGGTGTGTGTGCGCACGGGATAGGAGTGAGTTTGATTGATTCGGGCGGGACGGCAGGTTAAGAAGGTAAAAAATGAGTGTTCTACCTGGACTTGGTCTGGCGATGATGACCGCGGTTTAGATGATGCACGGCTAAGCTGTTGCTTCACACGCAGAGCGAGGCTTGAGGATCGGCCTCGAACTGCGCGGAGTAGGAGTTTGGGGGGTTGTGGGAAGGAGGAGTAGATGCAGGGCGAAGACAAGGAAGTTGAGAGAGGCCAACCAAGTCTTGGGGGTGCATGTGGCAGCTGTGCGTCAGTTTCGGGCGCGACAGGAGAGAAGAGAAGAAGTAAGAACACGGACGAGAAGAAAAGAAAAAGAGAAACGACTTCATGGGAATGGTGCAGCAGCAGGAACTGTCGAGTAGTGCAGGGTCACGAGGGAAAGTAGCAATGAGAAGATTCCATCCGTATGATATATATATATAACCATAAAAGAGGTTCGCTTGCATGTGATGAGAAAGGGGAAAACAACATGTACTGGGGTAGCATAAGATATGGTCGGCTCCGTCTGTACCTACCTACCTACCCATTGATCTTTAATCTTCGCTGGCGCGACGTGGTCTGTCGGCAGGCCTCAAGCCACCAAACAAGCTCAAACCCGCTTCGCGACCAAGGTTCGAAGGACCCTTGGGTACCCCGCCAAAAGAGCAGGAAACAGACTTTCATACTACGACGTCCCTAAGCGAGACCTCGCTTCCCTGGCGGGGAGGGAAGAAGAGAGTAATGAGAAGACAAGAGAAGAGAAGAGGGGGTTAAGGGGGAGGAGCGAGGGAGACACTAGGGAAAGGCACTCACCAAATGCCTCCTCCGCCGTCTTGCCTTCCTCGCTGCCGTTCTTGCTCCTCCTGTCCCTATCTCGCTCTTTTTTTCTTTTTCTTTTTTCTCAGTCCTCCTCCTGTCTTCTCCTTTTCGGTGCGTCCACCGCAGACCCAAGTCGATCATTTGAAAAAGAGGGAGCAATTCTCCACGCCCGCGTGCACACCACACGTACAAAAGTCCAGCAGTAGTAGCCTGTTGGTTCCCGCGCCCCCGGGGCTGAGAAACTGTCAGCCACCCCACGATTGACTGTCCTTGCCTATTTCGTTTTCTTGTCGTCCCAAGATGTCGGTCCTTGCCAACCATCAGCGGCTCGCCCACGTGAGCCGCATCTCGCAGCGCGAGACCCTCGCGATCCCGGCGCGGCCCGCCGCTGCTGTGCCGACTGCTGCTACTACTACCGCCACCACCACCCGAGCCCGAAACAAGGCCAACAAGAAGAACAAGAAGAACAAGACCTCTCGACGCAAACGCGCAAAATCCGCAGCAGCCGCCGCCGCCCCGCAGAGCCCCAAGCAGGTCACCCCCTCCTCGGCGGGGCCCGCCGTCCGCAGCGGCGGCGACGCAAACAACAACAACAACAACGAAGAGGACGACGACGACGACGACGGATTCTGGAGCCCGCCCACGTCGCCCCTGGAGGAGTTCCCGCGGTACCACCGGGTCGCGACCGACATCCGGATGTCGCTGCTGGGGCCGGACCCGGCGCTCGGGGCCGGCTCGGACGAGTTCAAGAGGCAGGCCAAGGAGATCAAGAAGGACCTGCAGCGGCTGTCGCGCTACGCGCGGCGGCAGCACAGTAACCCGGCGACGCTGGCCGAGTACTCGCGGCTGCAGCTGGGGCCGTCTTCGCCGCCGCCACCGTCGGCATCGGCATCGACGGGGGCCGCCGCCGCGGCCATGAGGACCCCGTTGGCGACGCAGCAAGAGCACTCACAACAGGAACACTACCAAGACCAACAGCACCAGCAGCAGCATCAGCAGCATCAGTCGATGTCATCACCCCCTCCTCAACACCAACCGCTCTCGTCCCCGCCCCAGTCCCCCAGCAGGCCCTGGCGGCGCTGCAGCGCGAGCACGAGTTCCGGCGGCGCTTCTCGGAGCAGGAGGGGCGGGACTTCCTGGCCGACTTCCTGCGGGTGCACTTCGCGCCGCACCGGGACGCGGTGGCGATCCGGCGGCGGCCGGCCAAGACGCTCGAGGAGATCAAGATGATCGGCAACGAGGAGGACGTGGCGGCGGGCGTGCGCCAGTGCCGCCGCCTGTTCAACGCGCCCGTGCTGAGCGACCGCGTCGGCTCGCTGCTGTACGAGGAGCTGCGGCAGGGGGCGGAGCTGGATCACAGCCACGAGTGGTGGCGGCTGGTTACTAGTGACGAGGATGACGACGCGGATGATGAGAATGGGGTGGGGGGCGGGGTGAGGCTGAATGGGGACGAGGACGAGCATGAGCATCAGATTGAGATGGGACGGAGCCGGGAGAAGAAACGGAAGAAGAGAAAGAAGGAACTGCCGGCGCCCGAGGAGCTCCGGCGGCGGCGCGAGGACAATTTCGAGCGGAGCAAGGCCGAGTTCATCGAGATGCGGGAGCTAGCCGCAGCAGCCGACGTCAGCAACGGCAACGGAAACGGAAACGGCAGCGCCGCCGTCTGCACGTGCGCGCAGCTGGGTGGCCCGTGGGCCGGGCAGGCGGCGTCCATGTTCGGCTGCATCGCGTGCTCGCCGCCGCCGCCGGGCGGGCGGTCCTCGGTGCCCAATCTCGGGGGCGCGGGTCGGCCGCGGCTGGGGCGGGCGGTGACGCAGTCGCTTGCGGCCGCCGTGGTGGGAGAGATCGACGAGGCGGAGCTGTTTGACCCGTCGTGGCGGGAGGTCATGGGGGGCGGGCGGAAGTCGGTGGATGGGGAATCTTGAGCGAGGTCAAGCGGCGGACGTTTCGCGGGGCGGAGAAGATTGCAGCGTCGTTGGCGGCGGGGTATTACCAGTGAGCGACATGGTGAACATGCCGTGCTGGTTGTGGAGGAACCATTTTGGCTGCAACGGCGAAGAAGAAGATGAAAAAAAAGAAGAAAAAAACGAAAGAAAGAATGAAAAAAAGGGGGGGTGTTTGGGGGGTTCAAAATGAGAGATGCCACATGATGACCGGCTATGAGATAGAATGTAACTTAGTGAGTGTGGTGCAGGTTTCCATATAGATTGTAAGAACAGTGAGTAGTGTGATGCAGACATCCGGATAGATTGTACACAATAAATGCAGGTAATCCATATACCGACCCTAAAGAGATGTTTATTTCCAATTGGCGTCCATAGTCATTCCCAATCAATTGCAGTGTTGAACTGATTTATGAAAACTCATGCGGTTGCAATTGGGTTGGCCTGTGACATTTTCCACCGTGCTTTAAGCGGGCTTGGGTCTGCCCCTCACCATCTCGATTCGGGTCTCCAGTGATTGACCTACCCAAATATAGAACTTACCCCTTTTAAACAACAGCTGCAGATCTTCCGCTCTTCGCGTCAATTCCTACTTACTTCTGAAGACATAGCTTATTTAGCATCTCTTCATGAGTAAATAAAGAAGCAATGGCATTGACATACATATTCAGGGAGTTCGCCCTTCGGCATCTCCACTTTCGGAAGTTAGCAAGGACTGTCGTCGCTGTGGGCGGCCCCTCCCTTCCCAGCTTTAGGCCAGTTGGCCCAGGCAGTAGCGCCGGACGGAATCGATCGCTCCGTCTCATCGGCGGCCCAAGCGGGACAAAACCCACCCCTTTTCGACCAGGGTCCGCGATTCGCGGGAAAATCCAAACAACTCGAGTTGTAACGTTGGCTCATTCCGGCGTTTCTGGCCTCCGCTTGTGGATCCCGTCTCATCAAGTCGGTTTGCTCCTCCGTCGAGTTACCTACTATGGCATTGCTGCACCGAGACTCTCTGCTTGCGGTCGGTCGCAAGTGTGGTTGTGGCGCCATTCGGGAGATGCCGAGATGAGGAGGAGACTGGAGACAGACGGAATTCCCAAGAATTCGGAACTGTTGTTGTCAACTCCACTGTGACAGCCCTGCACGCACCCATGCGGAAATGGTTCGACACGTCGCGCCCCGCACGCGTGCCTGTCTGTACCTGGCTGGCGCAGAGAGGTGAGACGTATATAAGGTCGTGCTATAACCCCCTTCCAACCTTTCCATTCCAGATGCTCGATGCGCATTGGTTTCTTGTGCAGCAACCATCTTTTCTTTCATAACCTGCTTCTTGCTGTCAATCCAACTTTGACGCAATGAAGAACCTCTTCGCCTCACTACCGGCGCTGCTGCTCCTGGCCGGCGGCGCCCAGGCGGCGGCCGAGAAAGCCGCGCCCCAACAGAAGTGGGAGAGCGTGAAGCTCGGCGGCGGCGGCGGCTTCGTCCCGGGCATCGTCTTCCACCCCAAGACGGCGGGCGTGGCGTACGCGCGCACCGACATCGGCGGCCTGTACCGCCTGAACCCGGCCGACGACAGCTGGACGGCCGTGACCGACGCCATCGCCGACAACTCCGGCTGGCACAACTGGGGCGTCGACGCGCTGGCCGTGGACCCGACGGACGACGAGAAGGTGTTCGCGGCCTTCGGCCTCTACACCAACGACTGGGACCCCACAAACGGCCAGATCGGCCGCTCCGCCGACCGCGGCGAGACCTGGGAGTTCGCCGACCTGCCCTTCAAGGTCGGCGGCAACATGCCGGGCCGCGGCATGGGCGAGCGTCTCGCCGTTGACCCGGCCAACCCCAAGATCCTCTACTTCGGCGCGCGCTCCGGCAACGGCCTGTGGAAGTCCACGGACGGCGGCGCCACCTTCGCCAAGGTCGACTCGTTCAAGGCGGTCGGCACCTACGCGCCCGTGCCCGGCGACACGACGGGTCTCAACAGCGACATCCAGGGTCTTACTTTTGTGACCTTCGACACCACCTCCGCCAAGGCCGAGGGCGGCGCGACCTCGCGCATCTTCGTCGGCACCGCCGACAACAAAACGGCGAGCCTGTACGTGACCGAGGACGCGGGCGCGACGTGGGCCGCCATCAAGGACCAGCCCAAGAAGTTCTTCCCGCACAAGGGTAAGCTGAGCGCCGCGGAGAAGGCTTTGTACATCTCGTACGCCGACGGCAGCGGTCCCTACGACGGCACCGACGGCGCGGTGTACCGGTACGACATCGAGAAGGGCGCGTTCACCGACATCACGCCCAGCATCGGCGAGAAGATCGCGTTCGGCTTTGGCGGGTTGGCGCTCGATGCGCAGAAGCCGGGCACGGTTGTCGTGTCGAGTCTGAACTCGTGGTGGCCGGATCAGCACATCTTCCGGTCGACGGATTCGGGCAAGACTTGGAGTCGACTTTGGGAGTGGGCTAACTACCCGGAGATGAACCTGCGCTACAAGCAAAATGTAAGCAAGACCAACACACCACAGCCCGTCATAGCATCCACCCTGCTTTTGCCTCTTGATACATACATTGTCCCAGAAAGAAGTACACGTTGCTAACCACTTCCCCCCTCACAGGTCGACAAAGCCCCCTGGATCGGCCCCGGCTTCCTCGACAACGACACCAAGCACCTGGGCTGGATGATCGAGTGCCTCGAGATCGACCCGCACGACAGCGACCACTGGCTCTACGGCACGGGACTGACCCTGTACGGCGGCCACGACCTGACCAAGTGGGACGCCGACTCGTGGGACGAGAAGCTGACCATCTCGGCCCTCGCGGACGGCATCGAGGAGACCTCGGTGCAGGACGTCGCGTCCATCCCCGGCGGCACCGAGCTGCTCGCGGCCACGGGCGATGTCAGCGGGTTCACGTTCAAGAGCGCCGAGACCCTCGGCGAGGCGCCCAAGAAGAACTGGTACGACCCCCACTGGACCACCAACGCCGGCGTCGACTTCGCGGGCGCCGCGGGCAAGAACGTGGTCCGCATCGGCAACTCCGCGGGCACGAAGCAGCTCGCTCTTTCGAGCGACGGCGGCGATACCTGGGCCGAGCACCCGGGCGCCGACACCAAGGCCGCCGCCGGCGTCGTCGCCATGTCCGCCGACGGCGAGACGATCGTCTGGTCCGCGAGCCCCGGCGGTGTCCTGCGCTCGCAGGGCGGCAAGGAGGCGTTCAAGGCTGTTTCCAGTCTACCCGAAGGCGCCGTCGTGGCGTCGGATAAGCAGAACGCGACGGTCTTCTACGGCGCTTCGGGCGGCAATTTCTACGTGAGCACCGACGCTGGTCTTACGTTCAAGGTTGCCGCGGGCGAACTGAAGGGCGCGAAGAACATCGTCGATGTCGCGGCGCACCCCGTCAAGGCGGGCGACGTCTGGGTCTCGACCGACGCGGGCGTGTTCCACTCCACCAACTACGGCGCCACCTTCGCCGCGACCTCGACGGCGCTCAAGAACACGCAGCAGGTCGCTCTGGGCGTCGGCAACGTGAAGGACAGCTGGAACGTTTACGCCTTTGGCGAGGGGCGCGGCGGGCGCGCGACTGTACGGCAGTGCCGACGGCGGCAAGACGTGGGTCGATATCCAGGGCGACAAGCAGGGCTTCGGCACGATTAGCAGCGGGAAGCTGGCCGGCAGCGGCAACGTCGCGGGGCTGGTCTATGTCGGCACCAACGGGCGCGGCGTGTTCCGGGCTACGGTTTCGTTGGGGGTGAGAAGCCGAGTGCGCGCCGATTGAGTCGTCGTGCTCGTGCTTGACGATAAGGGGAGAAGATAGGGGGTTGAGATCAATCACCGGTGGTTGCCTGCCTGGCCCTGAACAAGAGGGGCGCGCGGGCGCGGCGGATGAAGAAGTCTGTTCGTTTTGAGTAAATTCTTTGCTTGTATATATTCATTTCTATTCTTTGCTGTATATAGCTTCGATCTTTATGTATATGTTTCTCATCCCATCAATCGGTATGTTCAAGGGGGCTTGTGTGGTGCGATTCCTCATGATCGGACCTTACTACTACGCGCATGTACGTCAAATAAGACGAGAAACAATCACATATACATACCAGTTTTGAAAAAGAAAGAGCTGGGCAATCAGAAGGCGCGAGGGTTGCGTGTACTTACGAATGTGGTAATCATCGTGTTTCGAGTTGGTCAGTCACTAGCCCCTTTCCAACTCTTGGATCTCTTCTTTCCCAGTGCCACGGCGAAAGCATCCCATCCTGTCATTCCCTATTGATCTTACGTAAGAGGGAAACCTGCAAAGTTCATTTAGCGGTGATTTGCTTGCTGGAAACGTTACAGCTCTGGCCCGTCTCTGTGGCCAAGTGACTCGGGGAAGGGCAGGTGGTAATGCCTACCGGAGGGAGGTAAAGTAAGCAGCAAGTTGACAGCAGCGATCGTTCGTAGGCTGTATATGGCAGTGACTAGTACCTACCACTACCTACTACACTGCGGTAATGAAGCAGGGAGATTGGGAACTTGCGCGATTGAAGACGCATGTGTGGGAGCTGACGTTTCGATGTCCGCCGTCTAACAGGTATGCCTATCAACTCGTCGAATGTAGGACGTGGGATGCTATATGGTAGACGATGAAAGTTTGAGAAAGAGATCAAAAGAAGAACAAAAAAAGTGGTATAACTCCCGGAGCCAGGATTCGAACCTGGAGCTGCGTGCCCCCAATGGGGCATGAATGAGCCTTATCAACTCATGTGTGATCCCGCCATGTTACCAATTACACCACTCCGGATTGGTGAAAGTGCAGGATACTTGGCTCTATGAAGTCAGGATCCTGCTCGAAACCTGCTCAATCGAAACCTAAGACACGACGCTTTGGCATACTGTAGACGGGGGGGGGGGTCGGTGGGTGAGCGAGAGTTTATGTGTATCGTGGATAAACTAGCACTTTAAGAGTGTCTGTTCCACCAAGGTGCGACAGGCTCGTCAACGGGTCAACTGACTGATAAATGCATGCACCATTGAGAATTCAATCCACCTTGTCGGCGACCAGCGAAGTGAGCGTCATGAGTTATGTCCAGCATAGCCGTGAGAGCGTCAAATATATAAGGGGGATTGTATGTACATGCGAATGAGAATCTACTTTAGTCTGTGCAAAGCAGATCGTTTGACGGGTTCCGGCCGTATTCAAAGCTAGGTCAGATCAGTCGTCGTCATCCGACTCGTCGCCACTGTCTTCGTCATCGCTATCCTCGTCTCCGCTGTCGCCGCCAGATCCTCCCTTCGTGGTGTCGAACGGCTTGGCTCCAGCAGCGCCAGCCACCGGAGGACCAGCCAGGGCAGCCCAGGTGTCGAACTCGGGCCGCTTGGCGAGAGTGAGGTCCGCCTTGAAGCCTCCCTCGCCAATGTTGTGGAATGCCAGCACGCCGGCCGAGCTGCCTGGGTTCTGCACGGGCTTGTCCGACAAGGCCCAGCCCATCTCCACGCCCTTGCCCGTCCCTGCAGCGTTCGGATCGAGGCCGAGCTGGGCGCCGAGGCACCCCTCGCACAGGAAGGTGTAGGTCAGGAACGTGTTGTTGACCGAAGTGCCCTTGGCGATGGGCTTGACGGAGAAGTTCCCGGCGACCTCGGGCGGGTTGTCCTTCTCGTTGGCGGCCTGGCGGAAGGAGGAGACAACACTGGTCCCATCAGACCATGCGGCCATCAGGAGGGGTCCCTCCATATCGCCAGTCAGAGACCAGCCTCCCCATCCAGCGCCATTATTAAGCGGGAACGTCAGTTGTCCTATGAAGGAGTTGGTCGGGTTTGTTGGGAGTGCGATGCCAAAGCCGTAGCCTGACTTGGCTCCGAAGAAGCGTTGCAAAACGATGCCAGTCGCAGGGTCAGTGAACTCGTTCGTGACCTTCTTCTGACCGAGACTGCCAGTGGAAAGGGCAAGTAAGGTGAGTGTAATGGCAGGTACACGAGAGTGGTTGGGTGCCATGATGCAAGTGAAGTGGGAGGACGAGTAGGACTTCGTGGTCGGACTCGTGCGGCTGAGATGAGGTGATGAAAGTAGGAAGGGAGCTTGCTGTTCGTGATCGAATACTGCTTCTAAGCAAAAACACACGAGGCTTTCGGGCATATAATATATACTTAGTCGACAACAGGCTACCGCACCTCCGCCCGCAGATGGAGTTCATTCATTGCCTTGGTGTCAACACTGTCTCACAAGCCATCTATCTGACATAGTAGACGTGCCGCCAAAGGCAGCATCTCGACACCAGCCAATAAGATGTGCTTGGAGGGTGAATTGGCACCAAAGCAAGGAAGGGTCGTGCCGAGTTGCCGTCCAAAATGAATGGTATTGGGCGAAAATTGGTCAAATTGCTATTTTGGTGGAAGAAGAAACAAGCCAGGATGCTATTTTTGGCAAAGGCAGGTTTAACCTAATCGACGGGACGCTAGGTTCGTCTCAGACAATGCAGTTTCACCCACAGCGTCGGCAATGTGTCGCATGCTCAGCTTCCCTATCGGGAAAGACTGGGTTGGTTAGGGGATGGGGTGAGGTCGTAGTCTGGGGTTTGCAGACAGGGATCCAGGATCATGTTAAAGGTGGCTCGGCGGGTAGACTTGTCTGATTGAGGCATGCAAGTACTGTACATGGACGCCGCAGAGCCGCATGCAGCCTGGTGTTCGATCAAGCATTGTGCTCCATCCCATCTGGCGGTATGCCACTTGTCGCCTGTGGGGTTGCACCCAGCTGACAGGGAACGCTGGTCGAGATCATGTTGCCAAGTTGGGAAACGCGGATCTTGAAACTTCGCACGTTCCAGCGAGGTGCTGGCACTTCTACCGTTGTGCTTGGTGTCCAATCAGCTTCACCCATCTCGATTGACCGAATCATCACCATTCGGGGCGTTCCTATTGGTGATGCACATGCATGCATTTGGTGGATATGTTTGCGACGCGAGAAGGGAAGGTGTCGTGGCGCAGTGCCAAGTGGTGTTGAGGTCATTTGCTCATTAGGCTAGGCGATGACAGACACGGTACGCATCTGCAGTGAACAGAGACAGAAAACGGTCGAGGATAAAAAAGAAAAGCAACTACCGGTTCCTGTCTCAAGTCAAGATTCCATCGGATATCGTATTGTCTGTTGTTCGGTGTAATTGTAGCCGAAAGATTGAACATGGAAGGGCAGCCTTATCTTGACAGCCAATGTGGGCCTCGTTTTTCAGTTGGCCAGGGGAAGATGCGCCCCCTGAAGGAAGGAGCTGGCGCGGGAAAAACGTAGCTCCGGCGCAAATCCAAACAGCCAAACAAACAAGGCAGGAACATGACGCACGGGCTCCAATTGCAATTGCCGCGACACTATCGTTCGACGGCCGAAGCAGCAAGGCAGCCAACGCAACACCCTCAATCAAGATCGACTCGGCCCAACTGCATTTCAGCCTCGCGACCCGACCAGCAGGCAGATTATCCGCTCTTTACTTCTGCTTCTTTCATGCTAGATCTCAGGAAAAGGGACGCCCGTCCCCGTCCAACGCATACATTTTCTCTAGGCCCCTTTTAATCAATCACCTTGCTCGCGACTTTCGCAATCGAGAAATTGCCGCTTTCGCAATGGGCGCATGCGCATCATGCCTCGGCAATCGCAGGCAGGAAACCTTTGACGAGGTTCGTTCGGTCGCGACACTTGCCCTTTGCTGCCACTACTCTAACACTTGCTCAATCAGGATGACGTCTCCCGCCTGCTCATCGACGACCCGAACAACTTCCAATATGGCAGCTTCAGCGACCAGAACATGAACACCCAGGCAGACCCCCTCGAGTCGCAACGCGAAAACGAAGCCGTGCAAAAAGTAGTTGCGAAAACATCAAAGTATGTCACAGCCACAGGATGCGACGAGAGAGGTGCACACATGACAGGCAGACCTTGAGTGGAAGCTAACAACAGGCTTGCTCCAGTAACTTGGTAGACATTTTCGAGATTGCTCCCCAGGAGACACAGCAAGCGCCCCATGCCATGCTCTCCGGCCAAGATCTACGATTGTCCCGCTACCAGACCATCTTGGCAAAGCTGTCCACCGACGACGACCTATCATCTGCCGGCACGGTACAAGGGCATCTAGACTGGACCAGCGATGACGACCTGCCCGAACTCCAAGGTCACGCCCCAAGTATCAAGGACGGCGTAGGAAAGCCTCTTGTGGGGACCTTCTCTGATGCTGCTGCGGCTGCATGAAAGAGCAGGCCATGACCATTACATGTGCTGTCGTCATGCACACAATTCCCGCTGACATATCGCAAAGAAGTGTCCCAAAGTGGCTTAATTAGGTGCCAACGGTAAGCCGTACGCTACACTGCGACTCAGGAATTCACCCAGCGGGTCGGTCCAGTGGTTCAGTACAGCCAATTATGACTGTCTGCTGCGGCCCGGAGTACTGGTCGACGGGGTTGCGGATGGGGCCGCTCCCCTGTGCGACACACGGGGTCGAATTGGATGGATCTTTGCTGCACTTTCACCGCTAACTGGCTGCTATACAGCCAATCATTTTCTTCTTCTGGGTCTCGCTGGCCATGAGATCCATTGAGTTGTAGCCACGTGCCCGCTTACTCCCCTCCTACGGGTGGTGGAGTTGTATAAGAAGACAGGCAGTTCTAGCGCACATTTTTTCTCTCTGTCAATATCATCTTGTTCTGCAAAAAACACCGCAGCGTATTTGTCGTCCGACTCCGTGGGCCCGTGGCTGCATCGTACGTACGGCCGAAAGAATCGTTTGTTTACCGCTGCAATCTCGTGCACAGTAGCAAAGGGCGGTGCGGAACCCTGCGCGAGCGACGGGAATCGACCACTCATGTGGACCCTCGGGTGAGCCCGACCCATCAGCGTCCACTTTCGCCCACTTTAGCCCGCAGCTCTCCTGCCACTGGCTTCCTGGCTGCTGGCGGCTTTCTCCAGGCTAGCCAGGGCTTCTTGGATCGACCTGCGTGATCAGTATGGCGACCCCTCCGCTCCCTGTCCACGAATAGGCGTTTTCCTTGAATTATTGTGCATCGGCAGAGAAAATTCCAACCCTAGCAAAGTCTCTGTTCTCCTCTTCCCCTACACCGGCTGCCCTGGGCTGCATCTGTCGTGAACGATGGGCCTAGGAAAGCAGTGCAGACGACTTTCGGTTATTTCCCCGCCCCTCTTGATACAGTTTTGCGCCGACCGAAAAAGACAGAATGTTGTGTTTCCCATGGAACTGCCGGACGCTGCTCGAAACGATAAGCAGTGATGCGCTGCGGGCCGCTTGGCAGGAGACGAGATATTTTCACCCCAGCGACGACAACTCGGCAACCAGACCACACGGAGCAAAAAATTTCGATCAATGCTGCATGGAAAGAGGGCTATTTATCCTATTCATTTAAAAAGACCGTTGTTCCAACTCGACCGAGTTCCCAGAAGCAAATACACGATCGTGACGGGCCAAGCCTGTAAGTTCCTACACACCCCGATTTTCCCACCCTTGATTCACTTGATCTTGTTCTAACACGTTGCCCTAAAGATTGACTGCCTAGCTGATCGAATTCACCTGCTCGACATCCAGAGAGCTCAGAGCGTCTCGTGGACTCTCTGGTAGTGCTGTTGCTCCAATCCCTGAATCACAGACTCCACGTCCATTATATCTCTCTCGGCTCGCTCGATCGTCGCGCTTCGATTTCCCTCCCTCTGCCACCGATATATGTCGCTCTGGAGCTTGGTGTACTTGCGCTGCTTCTTCTCGATGTCTTTGCAGATTTTGCAGCGGTCTTCCTCGAAGGTGGTTTCGTACACTAGCTTCATGCCGCAGGTCTCGCCCTACCGACACCACTCGACATTAGTATGACTTCTCCAAGTCCACGACGACCCGAAGTAACGAACCGTTCGATATTCCTTCGGGCATTGCTGCTTGAAATGCCCCCAGCGCCACCAGCCACAGCTCCATCTCGTCTGTTGGAAGTAGCACATTGTGTTGCTTGAGGTGTATAGTGTTGACTATATTGCTCTGTCGAGGTCAGCATGTCTATACGTGGTGACCCTTATAAAAGTGGAGACGAAAGCGCGGATATACTAACCACGGACTCAATCTTCAATAGGATTGATGATTGGATCCTCCGTTGCTTCAAACAAGCAGTTAATGTCTTTTTCGATGTCCGAGTTGTCGACTGTCGAGATGTTGATGGCGTATCGGCAACAGATGGGATCAGGAAACCCCTTTATACTTATAATGCGTCGACTTCACAAACACCCCACGCTGCTGTTGGTTCTCTTCAGAGGCATCGTTTCGTGAGGCTTTCCTGATAATAGGCGTTGGCTAAAGACGTTTGTCACTGTCCAACCCTACCCAACATATCCACGAGTCGCCTTTGGTGGGGAAAACCGATCTGTCCGATCTGATTGGATTAGTCTGTATCTGCCCAATTCGTTCGACAGAGGCCCTTTGACGGAGTGCCACGTCTCGATCCAAGACCGGGAAAATGCCCCACCTTGCCATCGCTGTCCAGCTGCGGGTATTAAGTGAGGTATGTATAGGAATACCTTTCTTGTACAAGTACCCTGCCCTGTGCCCGCTTCTTTGTACTTTGCTAATCCCTCACTTCCAGGCCCTTCGAATGCGTCTTTGCCGCCACGGTCCACTTCGGATGAAGACTGACATGCTGTGCGCTTGCTTGTACCTGCCTGTGGCATGCATGGTTGATCCCGCGCCATTCTCCAGCCCCCTTCCTCTGGACCTTGTTGCACAAAAAGCGCCATGTACGCTATCAAGGTTAGACGCGGTTCGGACCTTGCCCAGCCCGGCCACGAATGTGTTGTCCAGAGCAGGCATGTCTGAAAGGTCACGGGATACCGGCTCTTCGACATCACTCCTTGCCCCGGTGGTCATGGACAGGCTCATGCCGATACCAACGTCGTCCGCAAATTACCATGTCGAAGAGGTATCTACTTGGGTTCGGGAGTCTCGACATACCTGAAGTGGATATCCCATACAATACAGGGTTCGACGCCCGCAGTGTCACAGTATTGGCTTTGCTACCTTATACATGGTGAGAATCCCTTCCGTGGAGCCTGAGCTTGGCCTGGGCTAATGATAACCGTCATCTGTGTGTTGTCCGCTTCCAGCAAGCCACCTTCGGAACAAAACGTTGTTCCTGATGCAGTTCTGGAAGGACTTGCAGCCAACACTGTTACAGCACATCTACAACAAAAGGAGGAGGTCCATACCCGCAACAGATGTCGACTCCGTTTGCTCAAAGAGAGACACTATCGATCCATAGTGTGTGCCCGTACAATGACCGATGACAACACATACACACTCGAGACTCTGCATTAGCGACCTGGCTTTCTCATGCGCGGTGACGGAGGCAACGAACCCCTGACTTGGACAGCAACCAGCCTTGTGTTCCCCGGCCACCGACGGAGCCCAGATAAGGTTCATGCTCGTCCCACAAGGGACTACGAACCGATGGGGGATACGGTACCTTTGCATTCACGTGGGCAACACCCTTTATGCCTGCCCGGAAAGGTTCACTTCGATCTCAGCTAATCTCGAGTTGAAAGGAATCAGACGGGGTGGTGGGATCTTCATGGATCCGGTTAGGCAATGGCCAACGTGGCCGGCCCATTCCTTGACCTACCACTCCACCTTGTTAGTTCGAGGCGTATTTTGGGCCGTATCGGTCGTGGGATGGTGGCGTCCGGTATTTCTTCATTGCATATGTTTCATCCCTGGTAAGTCTGATGCCTGGTTCACACTGACTTGACTCACAGGATGCAACGCGTCGTAGCATACACCTACCTATTCCGGGACTGCAGGACCAACAAAACCCCCAAACGCAGTCTCGCATCTCGGTGACGCATATTGCTGCCCACTGGCCGGACCAGATATTGAATGTGAACTCGCCTGCCCTATCCGTCGTCAGCCGGCCTACACCGCTTCTCAGCCACGGTGTGACCAGGCGTATATACATGCAATAATCTAGACATGATCTCAGCAAATCCCTATCCGGCGTTGGCTGGATGGGCTTCATTGGGCTCAAATGTGCCGTCGCCTTGTACTCACACAACAAGCTTCCGTTAATCTCCTATTGACCCTTCGGAAAAGCCATGACGCTGCGGTGGAAACACACCGGGGCGCCGTGGAACGTGATACCATGACACGATTCCAATGCATATGCCGTGAAGCCATCCGGCAACGAGCCCGCAATCCGGGATCTGCCCATGAACGCCTTACGACCAGCATAGTATATACGACTTGACAGAGGTCTAGATGCAATGGCTGGGTTATAGGATTTTCCATTAGTGAGGCTCGTGTTTCGGTGACAGAATTGTACACCACATGAATCACTGCTCATATGCGCGCACAAGATGCTGTACAACAAATGGTGCCCAATATACCCCGGCATGCAATAACATCAAAACGGATTTCCAGACAACGCTCGATCAAGTAAACACGTCGCGTCTTCAAAACAGACTTTTGGAACAAAGGGACTTTTCCCTCTTCTCCTCGGCCTTTTCATGGGCTTGGCCTGTTTGAGGCCTGTCAACAACACCTTGGCCGCCCGAACGGGCCATGTATTGTTGGCCAGCCTAATCTGGCAGACCATCGGCCAGTCTTGGCACTTCAGGTTCGAACGAACTTCGAGAACCCCGTATATTCTAGCTTCATTACGGGTCAAGCCTGTACCATCCATAGCTGTCTGATAATCCAATACCAGCTCGCCTTTATTCGAAACAACGAACCGGGCTTTTCCTCGGATATTATATCCATCCGGTACCCAGCAGCTAAACAAGATGCACCGCATACATACGATAAGCCAATGACCTAATGGTCTTGAAGTGACAAGTGGGATACTTTCTGCACGTTGTATGGGGGTATTTTGCGTAATTCTGTTGCAGAAGCCCAAAATTCACCCGCATCGAAACCCCGTTGAACAATGGGGGAAGCACCGACCAATTGCCCAATCCCAATCCGACGGGCATACACAAGACTGCAGCAATGCCTTCCTCTTCTGGATCCCTCTTCTTACAGTGCTATCAATCAAGGTGCTTATTGCGTTTGGGGAAACAGCACGTCACCCTGTTACCCTTGGAGGGCAGGGATGATGGGGTATGAAGCACTACCTCCGAGGAACACTCCACCTACCCCTTCTGCAAACATGTTGCGATTGCAGACTTCCTCGAACTCTTGCGAGGGCCGCGGGTGTAGGACGCGTTCTGGGATTTAAGCCTCTTACAGGGCCTCCTTTTCTCGCAAGGAACCGCACTGGCCACATGACCAGACAAGCAGCCTAATGTACACAATTTGGGGCCGCTGCGGGATGTGCCAGGGGTCCGCAGGCCGGTCGACCGCAATAGTGACCCCTTCCTGTGGAGCAGTCCTCCACTCGCACGCCCATACCCACTTACACACACCCTGTCACACACGGGCACACATTGGCACACACACACACACACACACACACAGTTCAATACCCTACCAATACCTACCAATACCTACCAATCCTACCAGAAACTCACAGGGACGACGTACACACACACCCCTCGCACAAGCACCCGGGCACACCCCCATCCCTCTTATATTGACCGATGAAGAGGCAGATCAAAAGGCATGGACCACTTGGAAGCAATGGAACAGTTGCCGGAGAGGAGGGAAACTGTTGAGCTCTCTCAGCGCAACGAAAGCCAAGCCCGTGCTCTGGGTTGAATGCTGCACCACCACACGACTATATTTATAGTCGACGTCATTCGCTGAAATGCCCCCATCGCCATTTTGATGGCTGACACTCGATCCGGCAAGCGTTGAGCTCTGAGTCTCTCGCTACAGCGCCCAGGCTCCTCTCCTGCGCGTCTCCCCCTCTCGTGAATCACAGGCATACGACATTGGTGAATCAATCTTCGATGGGGAAGGAAAGCCCAACAACAGTTGAGGGAAAGAGAAGGGGACAGACAAGACTGTAACTGGATATTTTCATCGGCTCTAGCTTGTGTCTTGATTTCCCCATCTTCCCCCATTGCGCTGGCGTCGGTGATTGGTAGGGGTTGAGTTGTCTATGGAGAACAACGACGTCTTTTCTGACACTTTTCGGAGAAAGCAGGGCTGCTGATTGGAACGGCCATACTGGCGGCTGTTTGACTCCTCTTATTGCTACCGACAGGGCCTGCCTTGCCAGCCGAAGAAGGGGGACGGGTCTCCTCTTTTTCTGGCCCTTCCTCTCCTGCTTCCTTGTCCAGCCCAACCCCCTGTCTTGTCCAGAGATGCTTCACGGACGCAGGGCGGAAAAGCAAAAGGAAAGAAAAAACAGGTATAGAACTTTCTTCCCCCTCGTGTTTCCTTATGACGCACGCACGCCCCCTGTCTGACTACCTAACTACGAAACGTATAGTAATGGATTCGCCAATGCACCCCAACTGCTAACGATCCAGGAAAGAACGAAGAAGATTATGTATTTAGTTACCAGGGCTTGTTTCCTCGACATGGGGATTATGAAGCCGCAGTCCGATGCCTGCTGGATTGAGGCCCAATTCGAGACGACAATTCATCCCAACCGCCTCCCATTGGGCGCCGATTGCCCTTACGCGGGAACGAACGATGCAGGTTTTGCAGCATTGCAGGGCAAACGGGGTGGGCAGAAGGGTTGCGGTGCCAAAGGACGAAAAGGTCGCAGCCGGCCGGCCGGCCGGCCAGGGAAGAAAAAGCATGCAGGCCTTATGCGGCCTTCTGGCAAGGCCCGTGAACTCCTCTGTTGTTGGTGCGTTCAGCAAGAAAGCGAACAGCAAACAAGACAACCGAGCCACTGCAGAAAGCCAGATGAGATTGGCAGAAACATTGACTGGAAAAACCTGGATTTGATTCTTCTTTTGCTTCTTGCGCCACGAGGTAGGTCTCTAATTCTCCTATTCTCCTTTCCTGTGCGCTGCCGTTACATACATGTCCCGCCTGCACTCGGCAACCAAATGTTTGCAGTACTTGGATTGCATCATGTCGGCATGTGAGGTAGCAGTAGTGTGTACAATGGACAGACGGGGAAGAAGATCCCCAAACCGGTCGATGAAGAATCGGGATGATCAAACTTGGCAAGCCGAGATTTGGGGGATATTTATGTAATTATGCCTTCTGAGGCTGACCGGGTTAAATGTCCAGGGGCATTTTAGCCAGCCATCCCGGGACTTGTGAGACATGCATCATCGCGTGCTGGCTAGGTCGTTGGACATGGGGGATTACATAAGTATGGGCGGGCAGATGGAATGATCCCTGGATGGACTGACAAGGAACACCCGCCATTCGCCTTCTGAAGACCTACTTCAACTTGGACATGAGCTATAGTACGCCCAGTCGATGAGCAAACTGCTGCACATACGCAAATTCACGGCTGGCGTCGGCATGGAGTGTAGGATTGTGCAGACGAGTTGCTTGGACGTTGAAAAACACAGAGCGGCAAAAGCGCCTCCCATGAATGGGCGAGAACGGACATCACGTCAATCGGCCAACCACCTCCTTTACCTCGAAGCGACCCGTGCTGGATCTCCGATAGAACCAAACGAGCAGGCAAAAGGCCGAAGCGCGACGCCCAAAGAAAGGATGGGAGGGGAAATTCTTCAGCAATTGCGCGACTACCAACAACATACCTACATACATATGTGTCTAGATGTACATACATACTGCATGTATGTACCTAGTCCTCCGGGCGGGAAAGAAATGTCCGTCCTGGTCCCCTACCAACCATGCTTTGCCCACTTTCCGTCCAGTACCGGGATCAATAGAAGGGTGGAATGTGGCATGTGGTGTAGCATTTCGCTCGACACGTTCCGCGATGGATCGGATCCGTCCCGCTTCTGGAAAGAATCCCGCCTTTTTGACAAATTGACAGGCGGGGGCATCCCGCTTTTGTTGCCTGCACCCACTTGCCAGTACCGCGCACGACTCTCGTCTCGTGACCTTCAGTTCGGACGACAATGTACCCATGTATGTATATCGGGACTACATACCGCCTGCTTGCCAAGCAGAGTGTCTCACGACAATGAATGTTGAACGGGTTGCGCGCACGCGCGGCTGGCTGAATTCGCGCTTTAGTCGCGCGCTCCACAGGCAAAACCGAGAGGAGCAGCACAAAAAGATGTCTCACTCCAAACTGAGACATTGTGACATGCGCCCTTCCCAATTCGATGATTGACCTGCTGCTTGGCTAGGGCCCTGGAAGCTACTGCGGACTAAGTAACCTCATGTCAATCCTCATATCTCACCGGACGAGAAACGTTTGATTCTTTTCGCTACTGGTGGCAGGATAGGCTAAAGTTGGTCCTAACAACTTGAAACATCGGACACTGACCAAGGCCTCGAGTTTCATACTACGGCCGGTCGGCCGACTTCGAATGTTTGACAATTGGCCTTGTCGTGCACCAACCTAAGACCGAAGCTGCTCACTAAGTGCGTCGCCCACTGGGAAGCACTGTGCATCAGCCACCAACTGCTCCAGAAATAGACAAAGTCCACGGAGCCTACCCCACTAAACCCCAAGAATCACAGTGTTTGCTTACTGTGTTACTTCCCAGCTATTTCTGGCATCTGATCAATCAGATGGAAGAGAGTTAGGCAAACGACTTGGGCCAACTAACCAAGTCGTGAAGCTTGGCCCTGAACGATCCCGCATGATCCCTGCCGCCTGATCGTATTAACTGCTGAACCTGTGACGCATTAAGCGTCTGGCCTCGACTTCGGCGAGATGAATCGGATCGTGCCAGTTTGCCAACCTTCTCTCTTTTCTATCGCAAGTATTCATTCCTCGTTGCAACCACCTCAAGCGTTTGGATGTGCCACTTGCCCGGTCAATAGTGAGATGACCAGCTGCTCGAGGAACCGACATTGACGAGGTCAATTGATTGATGGATTTGGATTGAGCGCGCGTCCGCCCGACGACGTCCTTCTCCATCTTAACCGCGCATCTTAAGGACAGGCATCTTGATGCGTCATCATCCTCCTTCGTCTTCTTCAAGGCACACTCTCAACTCCCACCCCGCCGTTGCGCCTCGACCTTCTGTTTCCAGCCATCTGCGTGCGCATGGGTACACCTCGCCGCATTTCCAAATCCGCATCCAGTCCCGCCATCATCGCCTCACTTCGCTAGAGACTGATAGGCTTCCAGACTAAACCTTACGAACCTTACTGCCAGACCTACCGCATCCCACGCCTCACCATCCACACCTTGATCATTCACCGACAGGTGTCAGGTGTTTAGGTGTCAACGCAGCCGTAGCTAGCTGTCTGCAAATCTGCGGCGTGTGCTGCATGAATGAACCATTGACGGGCTTGGCGGGCCTCGGCACACGCGACCTCCATCTCTGAATCGCGGTTCCCCCTCCCCCTTTGGCCGTTCTTACGTCTTGTGGCTGCCATCTGTATCTGGGGTAGCAGCGGCCAGCTGGCGCTGCAGACCGGGGTATCTTTCAGGCCATCAAGCCTCGCGGGTATTGGAACGGCTCCTCCGCCGGCGGACAACAATCCTGGAAGACACGACACGCTGTCGCTTCTGTCCAAGGTGTAGCGCAGGGCATCATTGAAACCCCTGCGCGTGACGACCCTGCCTGACATTGCCTCGGCGCGCGCCTGTTCGCTCCATCTGAGCTGGCCGTTTTTCAACCTCGGCTTGGCTCTCAGCCTGCCACTTCGGTAGGTGCAGGACCTGACCTCCGACGAATCCGAAACTCCGATGAAGAGAGCTTTTGCTGCGATTCATCACGGGTCCAGTGCATAGGCCCTTGTCGCTATCAGGGTTACTGCCACGGTTTCTTGTCACTGCGCATCGCAACAACGGTTCGCAGCCATTCGGTTGCATACCCAACGCAGAAGGGAATACGACCTCCCTCACCCAATATCCATCAAGATTTACAACTCATTGACGTCTACGCCAGGGGTCATTGACGTGCTACGTCGTTTCGCTTGGTGCCGGCTTCTACTTCCGCCTGAGGACCAAGTCGAGATCGTGCGCCATGACAAATTCAAGACCTTCATCGCCGTCGCCGGCCCATTCTGCCAAAACTGATGATGCTACCACGCAACAAGGAAGCCATGGCGCTGCCCAACTTGCCTCACCACATCTTGTATCGAGTAGCGATACCTTGGGAGCAAGTGCTCCAAGTTCCTATACTTCGAGACAATCTCCACCACCTTCAGCAGGTCGCGCAATGGGCGATCTGGGTCATTCTAGCAGGCCACTTGTAGCGATCTCTGCGACCGACCGAGGTTCTACCAGGGACATGCGGACTGGAACAGGGCAAATCGCCGCGACCTCGCCGACGACTTGCTCGGTTCACGTCAATGCATGTGGCTTAGTTGCGCCCTCAGCAGCAGATGCGCATGCTAAACCAGCCGCCGCAGCGGGTAATACCAAGGCCGATGTGCCGACGACTGCCATGTCCAGGGCAACGACACCACCACCACCGTCGGCTATAACGTCGGTGGAGAACCCGGCGGCGGGCAGACGGAAAAGCATCAGTGGCAGCAGCAGTAACAGCAGCATGCTCGAGCTGGATAGTCTGCCCAACGAAGTACTTATGCATGTACTGAGCTTTCTTGACGTGTGCGATTTGCTGGCACTCTCGAGGGTAAGTTGTTGGTTCTTGTCTCTTTTTCTTTCAGTGTGGCTGCGCCCTGTGACGTGGTCAATTTATCCTCAAGCCCCCCTATTCGAGTTTTCCAAGGTTCGAGCCATTCCCACCTCTCCTGCTCTCCATTACTCTGCCCGCCCTCTTGCATGCGAGAAGTTGTGCAACCTTGAGGAAGATGTCCGCGACTGTTGTGTCACCATAATCTGCCCGGGTCCAATCTTGTCGATGCGCTCTAGGATACCCCTGGATATGACCTAGACGCACTCGTGCTGCTCCTTGATCGTCGCCTTCGCCGCCTTCTTTCTTCTGGCACCCATGTTGCCCACGTGCACGTTTCGTCCCTGCTTCTGTGCGTTTCAGGTAATACCATCGAATACTAACTCATGACGGTAGACTAATCGCCACTTGCGCGCTCTGTCGGTCCACCCGCTGTTGCATATGCTCCGCCTACGCCGGGCTCGTGCCTCTCTCCCTCCGCTGCTGTTCTCGCCCTCACGCCCGACGCTGCGCGACCTCATCGCCAAGCACATCTTCCTGACGCACACGACGCAGATCTCGCGGCGCCTGGCACGCAACCTGGTGGCGATCCGTCTCTCGCGCCGATTACCCCTCAGGCCGACGGCCGAGACGCTGGTGCAGCGCGGCGTGCTCCCCGGCGAGTGCGTGCCTGGGGCCACCCAGTCCCGGGAGGGTAGCGGCGCGGTCGTGGTGGCTCCTGGGCTCGTGGCGAAGAAGCGGGCCGTGGAGCGCGAACGGCTTAAAGACGGACTCCGGCGCTGGGTCGGCGGCGTCTGGACGGGCGAGGTGCGGGAACGGGCTGAGGGGGTTCGGAAGTGGGAGGAGAAGGCTGGAGTTGGAAGGGTGTGGCGGCTGAAGAGGTTTTGGGAGAGGCTTGGGGGAAGGCGGCGGGGGAGAACCAGGTGCGTGTGGCATAGTGCGACACGGTAGGAGGTTTAGGAGATTGGTTCAACTTAAGGTAGGGAAACATTACGGGGGACTACAACATGTCCGTCTCGCTGGTGGGTTTTGGGAATGATGTGTATGAGATGAGATGAGGGGAGGGGTTTCTTGAGATTTTACAGGGGTTCTCACGAGCCGGGTTTTCAAGGGGCGTTACTGCATTTTGGAGGACAAGTATGTTACGGGTTTTTGGAAGGAAGGAAGGAAGGATTTCACGGTATTTGGGATTGAGGGTTGGGACTGTTTGTGCTGGTACACATATGGGCGTCCCCTCGATTAAGCGGCTGGATTGGCATGGGGTAATGATGTATAATATGATAGCTATATGTACGGAGCGCACATGATATGATGTTTGATCCTGATGGCAAGCGAGCAGCACAACCTGCATGTCTCACCTCATACCGGATCGGGTCGTTGATTTGGGAGGTGTAGAAATATGTCACAAGCCTTGCACGTTTTCTGCGTGACTTGGTTATGGGAAATGTGGCTACATCTATATATTGACATAATTTCTAGAAGGAATACGAGATTCGGTGTTGCATCTTTCATCTGCCGAGATCTAGAAGCTTTGGAGGAGATTTGGAGATTTGATGGAGGGGCAGCGACAGGCAGTTGTCATTTGGTTGTTATTGCCCGCTAATTGGCTGGACCCCACAGCGCTGCAGCTGGCCCGTTGGCAGAAGATGGGACCCCACTGGGGAAGAGCTGGGCACAGCTGAGCAGCACTGAGCAGCTGGCTAGCAGTCTTAGCACGCCCCTAGCCTGCTCCAAGCCGGAGATTCAGCGTCACTGGCTCAGCTGTCAAAACTGACATCAGCTCATTGACGCCATACCGCCCCCTGCTCCTGTTTTTATGGGAATTGAACCACCTCCATAGCAACCGAGCACCGACGATCAACAAGTCAAAAAGACGATCGTGTCGCAGCGACAGCCGACGGGGGACCGTCCTCTACTCCTGCCTTCTGTTCTGCCAATTTTGAGAACAAGCCAAACTAAGCAAATCAATTACGATCGACCGAACGAAACCGACCCTTAACCTACCTTCGTTTTCCTCCAATCTCCGACTGTACATACGACAGGCCAGGTCCACGCAGAAACCCCTGCTACACACACACACAATACAATACAGTACATACCAGACAGGAAAAGCAGCCCGTCAATCATGTCGGACGCCCGCGCCCTCCTGCGTGCCCATCGCGCCGCCAACCGCATCGAGCACCCCCATGCCGCCTACAGCGACGCCGGGAAGCTGCTGTGCAAGCTCTGCCACGAGGCCGTCAAATCAGAGTCCCTCTGGGACGGCCACGTACGGTCCCCGGCCCACCGACAGAAGCTGACCGCCCTTCAGTCACAACAACAACAACCACCCTCGTCCAGTAGACCCGCAGCGGCACCCACAACAGGCGCGGCCGGCGAGAGCCATTCTACTCCTGACAACACCCATTCCACCACGACGACGATCAACCACAAGAGAAAACATGGCGTCGACGAGGACGATATAGATATGGACGACGCTGCTGATGGCTTGAATGGCGAGGACGCCGCGAGGAAGAAGAAGAGCAGGACGGACGACGGGGAGGGAGAGGAACAACGCGCGGTGTCGACAGGGGCGGGAGAAGGGAGAAATACCAGCAACACGCCGCCCTCGCCGCTGACGAGGCGGACGTCGAACGCGCCGGAGAAGGGCGTCGAGATCGCGATACCGTCGCGGCCCGCTACGCCGCTGCTCAACGGCCGCTCGCCCCAGAACTCGAGCTCGACGCCGAACACGTCTCACGGCGCTGATCCCACCTCTGCACCATCTACATCAGCTGCGGCTACTACGACTGCTACGAGCGGCCCTACTGCCGCCGCCGCGGGTGGAAAATCTGTCGACGAGGCCGAATGGGCCCTGTTCGAAGCCGAGATCGCCGACACCGCGGAGCCTACCCCGCCGCCGCCCTCGAGCCTGCCCAACCCCAGTGGTGCGTCTGGCGTCATCTCGGCGCCGGCTCTGACCGCGGACCAGATCGCGGCCAAGTCCCAGGAAGAGGAGAATGAGCGGCGCAAGCTGCGGTTCGACGCCGAGATTGCGGATGAGCGCGAGGACGCGACGCGGGCGCTCGAGGACGAGTTTGACGAGATGGAGGAGCTCGAGGCGCGGGTGCGGAGGCTCAAGGAGAAGCGCGAGGAGCTGAGGCGGGGAGTATGGCGAATCTGCGGGCGGCTGCTACTGACGGTGGGAAGACCAAGACGAAGGCGGCTGGTAAGGAGAATAAGGGTGTAGCTGAGGACACCGAGGAAGATGACGAAGATGAGGAAGAGGATGAGGAGGATTTTGATGATGGGTTCCGGTTTCGGGTTTGAAGAAGGGGCTCGTAAGGGGATGGGGGGATATGAACAGAGAGAAGAAAAGAAGAAAGAAGAAGAGAGAGCGGGTTATTGTTTTATTATTCTTGCATCACGTTTCGGCGTTGGGCATCGTCAAAACACTTCGGTTCCATCTGGTGAGAGACGGGTACTGTTGGTGTTGGGCTTTTGTACAGATAGGAGAGAGGAAGAGCAAGACTTAGAGAGAGAGAGAGAGAGCGAGCTATTGTATAGGATGAACAAAAGAGGGTTTTTGACTGAGGTTGATGGTGTGTTCTGTATTGCGATTCTGTTGGTGCTTATTGCTGCTGTTGCTGGCGTATATATCTCTCAGTGAGGTGAGCTTACTGGTTTACTTGAATTAGGTTGGGCGTTGGGGGAAATTCCAACTTTTATGCCTTGAGATGTTCGGAATACAAGCCGATGTTCCTTTCGTGGGATATATACGAGACGCTCCCTGATCCATATGAGATTTGATGACCTGGGCACTGTATTACTTTGTTATGCGATGTCACCCTGGAGTAAGTAGCCCAGTCGTTTCGACAGCTGCAGTGCCTGCATACATTATTATGCATGGGTCAAGCAGTAGCAATTACCATTTCATTAAGATTCTGCCTGCAGGCTCTCAACCTAAGCCTATGGGTGCCTTTTGCAAGATCCAACCCCCCTTTTCATCCGATGCTAATCATGACCCGACTGGGAGGTGCGGTTGAAGTTGAAATAAGGTCGAGAAGCCCCCAACCTTTCCCCACGGCGGGCGCTAGCCACTACGAACTGTGCCTGGCGTCCGTGCATTCCCTTCTTTTTTACAGTTCGGTCAACGAACTGCCCAGAACTGCCTGCTGCTCGCCCTGGCTGCATCCTCTTCTCAGCCTTTCAGCCTCGCATCCGTCATAATTTGGTGGCATGCCGACTTATTCGCCTTGAGGTCCAAACATATTGGCTCAATTGCGATCGTTCCCTTTTGGAGAAGCGATGCATCACCATCAACACAGATTCTACAACACTTCTTTACCGTAATTGAGACGCCTTAACTCTTACGATTTTGACTCCGATCGACAGACTTAACCTTCTCTCCGAAACCGAACTGCACACTTACCAATAACCACCCACCACGACCACCACTTCCGACCACATCATCCTACCTACCACGATGGCCGACCCGAACGAGGCCCAGGAAATGCAGGACCTGGACCAGATCACCTCGACCTGGCCGCGCCCCCCGCCCTTCTACAAAAACTTCACCGCCGACAACCTCGCCCGCCTCGCGGACCTGAAGCGCGAGCGCGCCGAGACGTCGAACCCGCCCTCCAACCCCGACGCCGGCACCAACAACAACAAAGACGATATACTTTCCCAGCGGCTGACGGGCCTGCCCGCGAACCTGCGCAACCTCCAACCCCCGCTCCCGCCCGACGAGGGCGCGTGGCGCATCTTCGGCGACCCGTACCGCCTCGTGCAGCCCCTACCTAAACTCGAGGAGGGGGCGAGATTCGGCCCGTGGTGGCAAATGGTGGGCTATTGGCGGACGGGGAGCGCGATGACAAGCATTTCGATCGCGCGACGGTGCTGAAGCGGATTGCTAAGAGTTTGCTGCTGAACTTCCTGGAGCTCGTGGGGATCTTGGGGCAGAATGCCATGGACGTGAGTCTTGCCTTCCCTTCTCGTTTTCGTGTCTTGCTATTCTCATGAACGTATCTAATATGCGAGGAAACGAAAATATCTAGGCCTCCGAAAAGGTCAAGGACATCCGCGACCTCTTCTACAACTTCCACCACCTCATCAACGAGTACCGCCCGCACCAGGCGCGCGAGTCCCTGATCGCGACGATGCAGGCGCAGCTCGACCGGCTGCGGGCCGAGACGACGGCGATCCGCGACAGCAAGGAGAAGGTGGAGCGCATGCTGGAGGGTCTTGGTAGTCTCAAGATCGACCAGGAAGAAGTTGCGGCGGCGGCGGCGGCGGCCACGACTACTACTACTGACAAGAGTGGTGCTGCTGGCCGCGGCATGGGCGAGCTCGAGGACGAGATGTGGGGAGTCTTGTCGAGCCTGCTGTCTAGGGGACGGCGGCGGGGATTGGAAACGGGAACGACGATCCGATGAGGATGTGGTCTCGGGGGCTGTTATACGACCACGTTGCTTCTCGGTTGTCATGCAGCATGTGCGGACTGTCGTTCGTACGCCAGACTGGGTCGTGGAGGAGGGTAGTAGAGAACGAGGAGGAGGTTTTGGTTTGCTATTCTTGTGTTTGGAGGCTTAACCCATGGTGACTTGCATTGCGAGGGCGTTTATATGGACATAAGAATGGTTCCATTTGGTTTTGGTTTTCATAGATCGTAGCACCCGGGAATGGATGGGCTACGCGACGCGAGACAGCACAGCACAAGGGAAATGGATGAGGTTTTGGTTATTGTTAATCAAATGTTTCTTGGTGAGCTGCTGTTACAGTCTGGTATCTATCTCGTCCTGCTCGATGGAGCGGTTCTCTCGTTCTTGACGTCAATTCGTATGCTTTCTTCCCGACCGTAGGTAGCTTCCGAGAGCTACCTGGTCAATCGTGTATATCTCCCAAAGCCGCCATGCCTGCTCTTGGTGGTGCCTTCTCTCAGGCCGTGCCACCAATTCTTCCTCGTGTTGTTGTCGATGATGTTGCCCGCATCTACATGACGGTGCAGGGGATGGGGATGCAGCAGCACTCGTAGCCGTCGCACTCGATGCACTTGGTCTTTTCACCGGTGGGCTTGTTGACGATGCTCTCGATGGTGGACGAGGCGGCGCTGCCGGGGCCGTTGCGGTTGACGAGCGTCGCGTGGGAGGATCCGCAGGCCATGATGACGGTTGGTGTGGTGGTTGTTTGGATTGCTGACCGCCAAGTTAGAGATGGTAGTTCAATGGAGGTGGGGAGCGGGCTCAGGGGGTGTGTTTGTTGACGTACCAGTGAATGTATAGAGGGAGTAGAGCGAGTGGCTATTGACTGAATGTGAATTGGAGAAGGAGTTAGTTGAAAGAGTTTGGATCT
This sequence comes from Apiospora hydei, assembly GCF_038363865.1. NCBI lineage: Eukaryota > Fungi > Ascomycota > Sordariomycetes > Amphisphaeriales > Apiosporaceae > Apiospora > Apiospora hydei. The sequence continues at coordinate 364,167 of NW_027117369.1, forward strand.
GCAAAGAATAAGATCTATAAGAAAGAGATGTAGTAGTAGTAGAAAGCAGATCAAGCTGTCGGATTGCGAGCGACGCATTGCCATTTCAAGATTCAAGGCGATGCACAGCCCCCCGGAAAACGGGTTGTCGTCATCGCCTGTCCTGCAAGTGCCGGGTTGCTGTGTCAGGTGGGGCGCCTGCCAGTGGTTGGACTTGCTGACATGGAGGCTGGGGGGGAAGAAAGAACACTAAAACCGCCAGAGGCCTCGGTAGCGCTGAGTGTCGTTCTGCCAGTCAGATTGGCGACGACTACGTCTTCCGGGTTTACACCGCCGCGACAAGCTTGCAGTGTTTCATATTGCAATCATGTCTTGCGATCATGTCTTTTTCTTTTTATCTATTTGCGTGTCATTTCCTTGGGAGATTCGTGAGGTCAATGGTAGGAGACCCGCGGTGAAGTCTTCCTTTTCATCAATCATGCAACGTCAATCTGGACATTGATGCTGCCTCGATTGGGGGCCATGAGGAGCCTCCTTTGCGATTGGCTCTCGCTAAAGCTGGGCAGTGCATCAATCAGGTCTCCAATGCCCGACTTCTAGAACTCCGGTCTCAGCAACAGAGTTACCTCATACCTGCCCTGCATCTTTCACCATTCGCCTTTCTGGTTGCGACTCAACAACATGCGACTTCTTCATACCCAGGATCTAACGTTGAAGGAATTCGTCGGGCGTTGGCCTGACTATGCCATTTTGTCGCACACATGGGAGGATGACGAGGTTCTCTTTGCTGATATCGCCAATCTCGAGCATGCCAGGTCCAAGGCTGGATTTCGAAAAATACAGGAAGCTTGCCGAGCTGCAGCTGACGATGGTTTGAAATGGATCTGGATCGATACCTGTTGCATCGACAAGAGCTCCTCGGCCGAGCTAAGTGAGGCTCTGAACTCCATGTTCCATTGGTATGAGGGCTCCGATATCTGCTACGCCTACATATCCGACATGCTACCAGGAGACGATCTATCGGACGGCTTGAAAAGGTCTCGCTGGGTCACCAGAGGATGGACACTGCAAGAGCTGATCGCCCCTAAGAAGATACGGTTCTTCGACCGAGATTGGTACCGGAGGTCTGGGGATGGCGGCATTTGTGACTTCACTGGGATCGACCCCGACGTGCTTTACGGTCGGCGCCCTCTCTCGAGCGTGCCCATCTCTCGCCGCATGTCTTGGGCTGCATCGCGCATGACGACGAGAATCGAGGACAGGGCGTATTCTCTGTTGGGTATTTTCGGCGTGAACATGTCAATGCTATATGGCGAAGGAGCCAGAGCGTTCATTCGGCTGCAACATGAGATTATCAAAACCACCAATGATCTTAGTATCTTCGCTTGGCACCCCAGGGAACACGCAATCCCCTTGGTCCAACGATGGACTGGAGCATCCCACGCCGGGATTGGATTATTAGCACCTGAGCCTGACAATTTCCTCTATAGCCAGCCGATGGAGCGAATCCTCGATTCTGTCTTTGAAGGCGAGTTTTCTGTAACCAACAGTGGCATCAAGATTACGAATAGGTTAGAGATGTACACCGACTCCGTGCAAGCCAAGCGGTTATATTTCCTAGGTATCGGATACAGGACTTTGGATCAATCCAGAACAATGGAGCTGGGTATAGATTTATTACAATGCGGGCCCAACATGTTTGCAAGGTTCCCACGCGAAGTACTGCCCATCCGTCCATACAGGGGCCAGCACGCGAGGCAAGTGAGCTATTTTCTAATACTTGTACCTGCTTGCGGCACACAACGTTCCGGCAGGACCCTAGAAGAGCCGCACTCCCTGAGCGACGGACTAACGAGGCATCACAAGAAGGATGATGTATTGCGAATGCGTTATTGATTGACCAAACATACAGCAATATCATATCAAACTTGCAACCGATGCCTCCCGCTTTTGAACCCATCTACAGTGTGGCTGAGCCGGGGCTGCTCAGAACCCAAGGTGTACGAAAAGGTGCCTTTATATTCCAGTTCGTTGGCCGGTTCAGCACCTTCTTTTCCTTCGATGGGATCGAAGCTCAGCCGCGCACACACTACGACCGTGCCAATCGCCTCTTCTTCACACTCGAGCGCCCGAGGTTCGTAGGCCAGCTCCGACTGCCCCGGTCCTCCATCTACCCTGACCTGGAACCGACCTCGATAATCTGCGGGCTCAGCGACGACTTGCAACCTTGGTGCTGGATCGGAACGGACGCGCAGGCGCGCCTCTGGCCCGCCGGATTGATGAGCTGGATCATACCCACAGTCGCTATGAGAAATAATGGCAGTGCCACTAGGTCTTGCGCCACGCTACGGGCGCACAATCCATCTGCTGGCTGGCTGGACATCGAGGTCAGGGTGTCTATTGAGCCCAGTACGTTTCCCGACATTGACGGCGGGCTCGAGGTGCAGGTCCATGTAGTACATGTTGATGTATCCGTACCTGGGGATACGACTGGGACTCAGATCGTGGGATGATTTTGAAGTGGAAAACTGCCCCCCGGCAAATGATACCTTGAGCGAAGCGAATTGAGGAGGCTAGGAGGGGAAAAGGCTTTGAATGTCCCCAATCGTGTATTATTGATGCGCATAGATAGATGGACGTTGGTCATGATTTTTGACGGAGCTGCCTACTCTCTAGTTGGCCTATGTCTATTCCACCTAGCATTGCGACCACGAACCTGATGCGCAACTTGGAAACCTGGAGAGGTGAGAGAAGTGTCACGCCAAAATCCTCTCAAAGTGTTATTTCACATTACTTGGCAATTGAAACGAGACCAATTCGTATCGAATCAATGACCCATACTCAATGACTGTAAGTTGGACGTTGCCTATTTCTGGCTTTGCACGCATGGGGGCCGCTGATAAAACCCGCCGCTAAGCGGACTGCGAGCAACCAATTTCCCCTGGTCATGGCGCCATTGCGCTTTTATTCTCAGGGGCCGCACGCCCATCCGCCCGTCCGCCTACCCACATCCCCGCATGTTCGTGGAACGAACACGCAACAGACAGACTAGAAAGAAGAGAGCCATTCGCTTTCCAGGTAGGTATATGATAGAAGCTAGAGTAACTCTTTTGCGTTAGATTTGATTCTTTTCCGCTTTCATATTTCTGTTGTTTTGTTCCTTCCAACCAGGGGAATGTCTGACCTGTCGCCCGTCGGCGCCATCAAGAGAGTCGCCGTGATTGGCGCCGGGCCCGCGGGCGCCATCACCATTGATGCTCTAGCGCAGGAGAAGGCCTTTGATGCTATCCGGGTATTTGAGCGCAGGGAAGCGCCCGGAGGATGCTGGTAATAAACTCCAACACATCGAGTCTAGATGCACTTCGCTGACTAGTCATGCTCCAGGCTGAGCGACGACGCGCCGCCGCCAGTGCTCTCGGACTTCGAGAGCCTGGCTAATCGGACCGCGGATGCGCCTCTGGATGATATCCCCGCGTTTGCTGACGCGGCTGAACAGAAGGAGCAGCAGCCGGTGCGGGCGGCGAGGTCGAAGCGCCATCGCTGGACCGAGCCGCACATCTACCCCTACCTCGAGACTAACGTCTCGGACGTCGCGATGCAGTTCAGCGGCGAAGCCATCGCGGCGGAGCGGAGCGCGCGCTCTGTCGCGCTGCACGGCGCCGACGCGCCGTTTCGGCCCTGGGATGTGCTGAGGCGATACGTCGAAGGGCTGGTGCGGCGGCATGATGCCGACCCAGCCGTGGGCTTTTCGTACAACACGACGGTGGAGCGGGTCGAGAAAGTCGGTGCCGAGTGGAAGGTCACGCTACGGAAAGCAGTCGATGGAGACGGAGAGGAGGATGAATGGTGGGTTGAGTGGTTCGATGCCGTCGTTGTCGCGAGCGGGCATTACTCGGTCCCGTACATCCCCGCGATCGAGGGGCTCGAGGAGATGCAGAGGGCACGGCCGGGGAGTGTGCTGCATAGCAAGCATTACCGTGGGCGCGACTCGTATCGGGATAAGGTAGGACCACGTTCCTCATTTCTGTCATCGACTATTTAGGAAAACGGAATGCTGATGAGATGGGTTGGTGCGACAGAATGTGGTTGTGGTTGGGGCTTCGGTTTCGTAAGTGTACCCCTACCCCTGACGTCTAAGTCACTTTCAAGTGCGCAACATAGAAGAAGATTGGACTGACTAAAGGTCAATGCGATGCGATGTGCAGTGCAGCAGACATCGCCTTCGACCTGGCCGAAGTGGCAGCCTCGACGCACGCCGTCATCATCGGCCACACCATGAACCGGTACTTCGGCGACGGCGCCTTCAACCACCCGCGCATCCACAAGTGCCCCTCCATCAAGCGCGTCACGGTACCGCCTACTACTACGGCCGCGAAAGCACAAGTAGAGCTCGTCGACGGCACCGTCATCCCGGACGTCGACCACATCATCTTCGGCACGGGCTTCAGCTGGACCCTCCCCTTCTTCGCCCCCTCACCCACTTCGTCTTCGGGCAAAGAGGAGGCGGGTCCGGTACCGACGGTGCGCAACAACCGCGTCCCCGACCTCTGGCAGCACGTCGTCTGGCGCCACGACCCGACCCTGCTCTTCGTCGGCGCCGTGGGCGCCGGCCTCACCTTCAAGATCTTCGAGTGGCACGCCGTGCTCGCGGCGCGGCTGCTCGCGGACCGGCTGAGCGGGCCCCTGCCCTCGAGCGAGGAGATGCGGCAGTGGGAGGTCGACCGCATCGCGGCCCGCGGGGACGGGGCCGGGTTCACGCTCGTGTACCCGGAGTTCGAGGAGTACTTTGAGACGCTGCGGGCGCTGGCTGGAGAGGGGGCGCCGGGGGTGGGCAGGAAGCTGCCGCGGTTTGATCAGGCTTGGTTTGCGGCGTTTATGGAGGGGCATGAGTTGAGGAAGCGGATGTGGGAGAGAATTAATGCGGAGGCGGTGGCGAAGGAGCAGCAGGATAAGGATGGGCGGGGTCGGCATGCTGGGGATGCTCGCTTGTGAGAAGAGATCAATGGAGCGCAGAGACATAGATTCATGATGTTGGAGCGGGGTATATGGTATTGATGAGATCATTCTGATTGAAATGTACGAAAGAGACAGATAGACAATGCCGTTAGAAGAGACAGACAGAAGAGAGAGCCCTCCCGCCCAATGCAGTTCCTACCCAATTCAGTAGCGCGATATGCCGGACCGGAAACCTACTCATGCATATGCAAGCCCGCATCCCTCGACTTCCCATCCTGCCATTCTACGTCTGCGAACACCCCTTATGCCATGAAAGCCTTCAGCGTGGCCGGGTTCATGATGCCGTCCTCGGTCATGCGGCCCTTCTCGGTGACCTTGCCGTTGACCTGCTCGAAGCGCGCCAGCGTCGGGACGTTGTTGACGTTCCACTTGGTGCGGAAGACGTTGGTGCGCTCCCTCCATCTGGGGAAGTAATTAGTATAGACTCATCCAGTTTGAGAAACGGAGTGGACGTACTCTGGCCTCTGTCCGACCTCGACGATGGCCACTGTAGGCGCATCATCCGCGGAGAAGGCGGCCTCGATGTGAGGCACTGCACGTAGGTCAGCCATGCTCACTAGGAAACCATCTTTGAATTGAAGCGCCAGAAACGTAGATACGCCTCCGTTATACCGTGGTTGAAATACGCCCAGAGCACTTGAATTGGGTTGGTCGGCCACAACTATCGAGAAAACACCGCGACGCGACAAGCAAGTCGCCATCCTTTACTACTGCATCGACAACCATATGCACACAAGCAGCTCATATATCGAGGTAGATGGTGGTATCAGCCAAAGACTTACACGAGGCTCGGACGTCGGGACACCATGACTCGCCGGTGGCGGGGTCCTTGGAAGCGATGAAGAGGAGGAAGACCGGTTTCGGCGAGTCGAAGGTCAGAGCCTCTGGCGACTCGGGCAGATTGAAGCTCTTGAGGATGGGCATCTTGTTTCCTTGTTTCGTAACTATGTTTTGAGCTTTTGTAGGTTCGGCGGTGTTGATTGTTGGAGTCGTCAAGGTGTTGATGGCCCGGAGTTGAGGAGTGTGCGTATGTCTGGATACACCGCCGCCGGAGGAGGGAGGAAAAGTGGACTAAAGAGCAGAACGGACGAGAAGTTTCTCGCGATTTCCTTCCTCCACTTGCTCAGCTGTTCGGGAGAAAACGAATGATGAGGGCGACGATGCATTTCCTCCTCCCCAACGAAGAAGACGGGAGAAAGCACCCAGTATTTATGCTGCTACCCACGATCAAGCATGGACTAGAGAAAACGAGTGCCGTTTGTCTCGTCGTTTGTGCGTAACACCCGATTGCTTCTTGCACTCTAGCCAAGACAGAATGACAGGCCACCATGCGCTTTCTGCCCACTCGTTAGAGTAGATTTAATGTATCTGCGATTGCACTGCTTGATCTCCCATTGGCTGCCCAAGCTCCCCAGGAATGGCACCTTCTAAATGCAGTAACAATTGGGATGCCAATTCGGGAGAAGCATTGAGTCGGGTGGGAGTGGGGATTGATTGGCAATTGGAGGATCTGCCCAGATTGCTGGCGGCATGTGGCAGCGTGGTGCAGCAAAAGAACTTAACCTAGCATGTGGTGTTGTCCCTAGAAAAGCCCCCCAAAACCCCTAGCACCTAGGGGTCCCCTGCCACGGGGCCCCTGTTTTCGGCGGGTTGCGACGCCGCAATTGGAAGGGAAATAAAAACCCTCGACAGGGCTTGTGACCAACCAACTGCAGCACCATTGCCATTTTCGATGATAGGTGGCCTTTCGCATCTGCTGGTAATCTAGGCATTTCTCGGCGTATTAGTAAACATGAGAATATATGCAGGGTTGATTAAATATGCCTCCTTTGTTGTGTGTGCATATCTGCTGCGAGGGGCAAGCAATCAAGCAAGCAAGAACCTGCCATCCTCAATCGCCCGCCGCGCTCTTTTGGCCGCCCGCGAGCGAGGCAAAAGTAGTTTTGCTTTCTGCATCTTCAAACCCTCATTAACAATCTGGTCATCTAAATCAAATTAGCAGTGTTGTTGGCACCAAAAAGTGCATCGACTCCATCTGACCATGCCAACTCGTGTCCAATCAACGCCGCATCGAGTGGAACACTTCAACCAAGACATTGCCGTTCGTAATGCTTCGGCCCTTGCGATGACGCCGCTGCTGCAAGAATTCGAGAATATTTGCTCTGGTCCAACGGACGGTGTAAAGTGTAGCACGCCTGCGCCATCCTCACCAAGATCCGCCGCTTGATGTCAGTGTCCGACATCATCAACGGCCAGACTCCGGATCTGGGCGTTCCACTATCGGACGAAATCAACGTCAGCCGTTGTGGGCCGGTCGTGAGAAGGGACACGACGTTGGCGTCTGCTCTGCGCCGCAGGACCGCAGGACGTGGGCATGTTCCTACTGTTATATAATTAAGCTTGAAGACACAGATCCAATAGCCAGATACGCCACCATTGCTAACCTACCCTGCCGCGATATAACACGATGGCTTCCCTGTTGCATAAAGTTCCAGGATGAATGAATGCCCTCTCCGCCAGACGCGGAACATGTATGCTTTTAGCGGTGAATATACGAGCCAAACTAGATGCGCCTCGCAAAGTTCCGCCCCCATTGGCGCTCCTGAAGGTTACTGGTAGCAATGATATCCAAGAGAAACTCAAACCTTTCCTTCACTCCTAGCCCTAGGAAACGGTTAAACCTTTAGCACAAGAATTATAGCTAAACGAGCGCATATACTTCAACTGGCGCTTGGAGCTAGTGGCGGTACTAACAACTTTGCTCCTGGCGAGGGAAGATTGTAATGCGTCACTATTCCTGGCTTGATTGACCATGATGTCGTAGAACTTGTTGTCTTCCACGCTGTTCAAGTTCCGGGTAAACAGTCCATAGTAGAAACGTGCATCATCTGTCAATGAATGTTGGGCAGAACTAGGGTCTGAGTAGTTCGGATCTACCTTTACACGGACTCTGGAAGGATTGGTACATTTCATCATCGACTGATGTGCTACTGATGTTTCTTTAGACTTGATATCCGAAGAGAATATAGACAAAAGCGAGAAACTGGCAGTATTATGCCCGGTCTAACATCGTGGTTGATTCGCATTCTCTTTGGTAATTGGCCATCAGGCAGATAGGCTTTGTGAAAGCCCACCCCCTATTGACTTTTCTGAAGTTTGGAATGCCCACAATGCACATAATAAACCTTCGTTGATTCTTAAGCCACTTCGTCCCTGTCTTGGTTCAAAGAGTAAACAGGCCTCTCTGACAGCCGCTCACCCTCCCAGTCCCAATTTCCAGACATCTGTTCCAACCGGAGTGGTGTAACGGGTAACATTGAGGTCTTGCGCATAACTGTTAAAACGTATTGCTCTCTAAGGGGAGCCGCAGGAGCTTCGAAAACTCATCAACGGCAAGTCCGGTGCGATAAAACAGGCTAACTTCGACGACGGTTGGCGGAAGGATGGCTGGTTCGACCAGCTGATCGGAGAGAGAGCTTCAAGGAGGTGTAAGAGGAAGAGGAAGAGGTCAAAGCCAAGGGAGGAGCCCACAGGCACAAACCTGGACGGAAAGGGGTGCAGGGAAGGGGCGCAGGGGAGGCCAACCACAGTAGTAGACTTCGCTAGTCCACAACAATATACACCAAAAGACTTGACTCAAAATAGATGCAGTTTAACCTCATACCTAGAAGGGGCAGCTCTGGGTTTGAGTCCCAGCTCCGGTATCCCTTTTTATTGCTTTCCTGTGTTTCTTTTCCATTCTTTTTAATCCCACAATCTGCCCAATATAATCTGCATATATCACTGATCTTGCGGTGAAATAGCTCACGCTGCCTCTACAGCGTGATCCCATTCCTCTGTGCGTCAAGTATTCTGTATAGAAGTTACCACACTCTTTTGGGGGAATGCAATGATGCTTAATGACCAACGAGGACGTGCTAATTCTCTGTGCGGATGCTATTAGAACAATGCTACACATGCTGGTGGCCACGTGGCGATGGAAAGCCACGCTGCCTATAAAGCAACAAAGCCTACGATCCCGTCGCCCAGACTACGTTGCCCCTTCCCCAATAGCGCACTTATCTTCTGTAGTAGCGGTATATGGGCTATCCCATGACTCCCAGGACACCCTCGCTCTCTCCATGAATTCGGCCAATCCTCATTGAGAGTGTCTGACCTGCTGGGTTGAACCAAAGAGGGGCTTCGAGAGTGGTGGTTATTGGCGTAACGTTGGCCGCGCTAATTCTTCCGGAGCCGGAGAACCGGCGCTGGGGATGAGAAGGCCTGCGATAGAATTTATTTTAACTACATTGGCGATGACAAGAGTGACGTCTATGATGTGATGGTCACATCCTGGAGCACAATCGTTGCAACTAGCCGGTAACGTAAAAAGTCGCCGGCTGGGCAGAACCGTGCACTGGTTCTTGCGCAACTGCTGGTCGAAGTGACAAGGAATTAGGCATGTAAGTCCATTCCATTTTGAAGGAATAGAAAAAAATGTATGTCGTGAGGAGCATGACATCCGTACTCAGGCGATACGTTCACTACAAGCCGCCTTCACGTTGATCCTGCCCCAGCCCGTTCTTGTTTTTGAAAGCTGTCCCCGACAGAGGCGCCTGTATGGACGTGGGCTATATAAAGGTGCCTTGCAAGAAAAGTAGCGTAGTCCAGAAAATGCGGAGGTCGGTCGCTTGGCCGAATGGTAGTGCCAGACACCCAATGAACTGTGTGGTCTTGGCGGAGAATTTGCCCCCTAGCCCCTAGCCCCTTAGCGCATGATGCATACCCAATCACAGCTTGAAATCAAACCACCGTCAACTGCACCAGGAGCAGCATTCGAATCTCTCAAGGGATGCAGAATAGGGCAATTATACTCACCGTATACGAGCATAATCAGTCTTCTCGCGACGTGGACATCTCACACGATACTGTCACCTCGAAACAGCAATTTTAAACATGGCGCATCCTCACAGCATCTCAAATGATACTCTTTTTCGTTGATCCATGTATGATATATCACAAGCTCCGCGTGCTCCATAGGTCCAAGTGAGGTATCCGGAACTGACCTAAATACAATAGCTTGAGTAGCAATTAGGAACCCAGCACAATATACTTCTATGTTTTGCGCACACCCGAACCGGCACTCGCTTTCTGTGAGACCAACACCAACAATGTCATTGTCCAGCTCTAAGCAATGATAATCATCATTAGGTCTATACTGTTGAGATAATGGCCACCTTTCAGCCTTTTGATAACCTGAGCTGCATCTACCCTTATCCAGAAGAAAACAGAACCTTCGTCTCCCCTTTACCCAGTGTATATCTAAATCTTCAACGTCATCTCCAGCTTGAAGTCCGATGGAATGCTTCAGCCTCCCATTGCGTCCACTGATACCGGAAGTTGTTAGTGTGGTTGGCATATATAAGAAGGTTACCATTGAACTTGGAACTTCGAGGCGTCTGAGCTGGTCTAGTTTGTTGGTCGAGTGCAAGGAAACTGGCAAACGCTACACTCACCAGGAGTTCGTCGCCGAGGTGCTGATCCTGTCGCACGCGACGACAATCAAGGCCAAGTACCAGACAATGCTGTACGTGGGGCATGTGTCGCCTACCTGTACGATTATCGATGTCGATCAGCCGTTCATCCAAACGGGCGACGGCGCCACGGTCTCGTTTCGTTCTGCACAGAAGCCCAAACAGCTCATGCACGGGGACCAGTTGCTAAACCACTAGGGCCGGACCAAGTGGCTTAGTATTGCCAAAGCAATGGGTTACAATACCAAGGGGCCGTTCGTGGCAATGATCGTTGACAAGAGCGAGCAGTAAGGGGGGTTGAGCAGAGCGGCGGGGTGACATCTAGGCAGGTCTCGGTTGGGGCTTGAAGTGCCCAGGACCAAGTAGATCGTCAAGCCGCTGTGGGTGTGACTCAACACAACCACTTACCCCAACGACGGCGAGCGAGGGCGACCAGAAGAATGACGAGGAAGGGGAATGCAGCGGGTGTAGCATCTGCGCAGGTTTCTGTTGGGGCTTGAATTGGCCATGACCGAGGGCCGTATACTGGTACATACGGATATTTCCATGTCAGTGGAGACCGGTACAGGAGGACCTCGTTCTGAGGATGGTGGTAGCGAGAGCAGGCGGTACACTTCGGCTGCGTTACGAGGGTACTTCAGCCCATGCAAGCAAGACATCTCTCTCGTAGCCTCTTAGTTTACCAGTTGCCTCCCAAGCCTCAAGAAATCATGACAGCAACAACGACCATGGGTGGCGTAGCTAGTTATTCTTGCATGCGGTCCTGCTTCGCTAACTAGCTACGCCATCCATGGTCGATATTGTGCGAAGCTATGTGTCTTGTCCTTTGAGCACGTGGAATTCGCCTGAATTAGAAGAAGCGAGGGTCAATGCCACGCCCGCGAGCCCGGGAACATCTTCGGGCTGTTATCGTCGGCGCAATCAAGACCAACATCTTCACCATCAGGCTTGCGCTCCGAGCCCACGCGAAAGGACCTAACGTACTGGCACACCAGAAGCGAAGGTGAGTCGTGCCTTGGGGTTCCTGGGGCTTTTGCCTAGAGCCGGGTTGGCGGCATCGTGGGCGGCGCCACAGATACTGAGGGGTGCGGTAACATGTCGAGCACTATCCGGTTTGCCACTCATGTATTCTCTCGTTTTCTCGTGAACACAGTTGCTAAGAGCCGTGTTGTCGCGGGTGAGGTGCCGGATCCCTGGTGCTGCCGCGCTCCTATTGGCTGGCAGGCTTTGACGTGATATTGCACCATACTGACGCTGCTCAGATAGCGGGGGTCACGCATCCCGGATGGGTTGCAACAGCCCAAAACGAGGGACAAGGATATTTATGGAGAATATGATCACGGAATCGGCTTCAAGAACGCGTCTTATGCTGAATTCGCCTGAATACTGAACAGTTTCGCTTGGATCGATTGGCCGAACCCTGTTCGTCGAATGGCATCATCACGGTCTTAATCCACTCATTCGGGTCCAAGGCTGCCCTCGTTTAATAAAACCTGCATATCCATCAAGATAAGAGAGTCGGAATGGGAATAGACCATTGGCCTCGGTTTTTTCTTTTGGTGTGGTTATCCCACGCCCCTGCGGGATAAAGAACATGATAATCCTTGACGCCATGGTGCATGAGAAGCCGGGTTTTGATGTAGCACCCAAGAAGAGACTGGCGACGTATAAGACCATGAGGCCATACCTCCCTCCATAGCTACCTGGTGTCTCTCTTGAACTGCTTGTCTCTTGTCAATTGGATTGCGCCCGTGACCTGCTGCTGTGCTACCGACCTTGATCCCCGACGAACCCTGCGCCGCGATGGCAGACGACCACAAGACCCCGCGGAGTGTGAACTCCAATAAGGAAACCGATTCCGCCAGCGACAAGATGCCCCTCTCAGCTCGGTTGGGAAACGCGGATGCTTTTGCAGGAGGAGGTGATATCCGATTCTACGAGCCCATACCCGAATATGAAGGCTATCATCGATACGATCCGAAGGAGACATGGTCGCCACAAGAAGAGAAACGGTTGGTTAGAAAGGTAAGCTTTCCATTGCTTTGCTTTTTCATTGTATCCCAAGTCAATCTTGAGAAGGCAATGCTGTCCCTTTCGCCAGCTCTCTGACACTATGACAGCTCGACTACAAAATCTGCTCCTGGGCCTGTCTCATGTTTTTCGCGCTGCAATTGGATCGAGGCAACATCCAACAAGCTCTATCAGATGGAATGTTGAAAGACCTGGGGCTGTCGACCAACCAATACAATACGGGCATGACAATCTTCTACCTCTGCTTGTGAGTATACCTACTTGTGTTTCTTCTCTTATATGTAAGCCATTAGCTAACACCATATAGCCTTTGTGCAGAGCTTCCATCCCAAATGATCTCGAAGAAACTCGGCCCCGACGTCTGGATCCCGATCCAGATGACCTCGTGGAGCATCGTCGCATGCTGCCAGAGCCGCCTGTGCGGCGAATCCTCCTTCTATGCGACGCGCGCCCTGCTGGGCCTGATCGAGGGCGGCTTCATCCCCGACGTGATACTGTACCTGAGCTACTTCTACAAGTCGCGGGAGCTTCCCTTGCGGCTCAGCTTCTTCTGGGCAGCTTACATCTCTACCAACATCGTCTCGGCCTTCCTCGCGTACGGCATCCTCCGGCTCCGCTTCGTCACCGGTTGGGCCGGCTGGCGGTGGCTGTTTGCGCTCGAGGGCGGGTTGACGGCGGCTATTGGGATACTGTCGTGGTTCTATCTCCCGCCTTCGCCGACGGAGACGGCTAGTTGGTTCAGGGGCAAGGATGGCTGGTTCTCAGAGCGGGAGGAGACGATTATGGTTAATCGTGTCCTGAGAGACGACCCAGGAAAGGTAAGGCTTATCCTACCGCTAGATTGATCACTAGGATATTGGTTCGCTAACAGACTGGCTCAGGGTGGCATGCACAACCGTCAAGGCCTGACCCTGAAGCTGCTCTGGGAAGCCCTAACTGACTACGATCTCTGGCCGATCTACATCTACGGGCTGGTCTGGAACATCCCGTCGACGCCCATCACGGCCTACCTGACCATCAACCTGAAGACGCTGGGCTTCGACACGTTCCAGACGAACCTGCTCACCGTTCCTGCCTACTTCCTGTTCCTGGCCCAGGTCGTCTTCTGGACGTGGGTCTCGGAGCGCATCAACAACCGCTTCTTCTGCGTGCTGGTGACGCAGATCTGGTTCCTGCCAATGGCCATTGCGCTGGAGGTCTTGCCGGCAACTGCAAGTCCGTGGTCCTGGTATACGTTGAGTATACTCATGATTGGGTAAGTCTTCACTTGTACCCTCCTGCCTCGGCGATCATCTGCTAACAATGAATTGCACAGTCACCCCTACACACACGCTATTGTAAGTCGAGCGTCAACACCCTCTTCATGTCTTTGGGACCAGGAAGGTCCGTCTGTGACACACGCTAACTCTGCACCAGTTGGTCGCTCTTACGTCACGCAATGCGGGCACCGTACGTACCCGGACGATCGGGAGCGCCATCTACAACATGTGCGTCCAAGCCGGAAATATCATCGGGTCAAATGTGAGTTCATTTTGCCCCGCCCAATCCATAGGTACCCTCCTACTATGCATGCAAGTTGCTTACCAGATACCGCTGTTAGATCTACCGAGACGCGGACCGCCCCTTGTACCGAACGGGTAACAAGGTACTATTGGGGCTCATATCGTTCAACATCGTCTGGGCGGTGGGGATGAAGTTCTTCTACATCTGGAGGAACAAGAGCAAGGAAAAGGTATGGTCGGCCATGTCGCGAGAGGAAAAGGATCATTATTTGAATACCACCAAAGACGAGGGCAACAAGAGGCTGGACTTCAGGTTCGCCCACTAAAAGCGGAAGTGCTGCGTCGAAAGTCCGTCAAAGATAAACCATCTACTCAAATCTATCTATACAAGGCGCTAGAAGAACCTGAAGATGAAAGATTTAATCCCGCACAGAGGCATTTCTTCCGCCCGCCTCATCGTCGCCACAGGTTCAAGCTGGCATAGACTCCGGCACCGAGGGTAGAGAATATGCCCATCCACATCAAACCCAGCATCCCGAACGCCTTGGCTGCTGTTGCATCGGCAGCTGCAGCATCGTTGACCTTGGGGAAGGGCTCCTCTGGAACTGGCTTGTCCAAGAATTTGCATAGAGGATCCCAGCCTTCCTTCAGAGACATGACCAGCAACTGCTCTTTGGGGACCACAGACTTGACCCAATCTTGGTAAGCTGGCAGGAACTCTGATGGTAGATTGGCAACGTTAGCACATCAATTTCACAATTATACCAGAGATCTCAACCCACCCGGGCCAAACGTATGATGATCATACGAATCCCCCATCAACAACCAAATCTGCCGCGCAAACTCTGACACCATGACGGGCATCCACCGCAGCCCCGGATGGATGCAGACCACCAGCGGTAGCCACCACCCCTCGATATGCCCAAACACCCCCTTGAGGCTCGGGTGCCACTTCTCCGGCTCCCGTGTGACGAGGACCACTTTCACGCCCGGGTGCAGCTCCAGCAGTTCCTCGAGGAACCATAGGCACGGCACGTCGGTGCAACCCACGAAGCCGCAAATGCCCTCGCGCACGAGCTTGAGGGTGCGCTCGCGGTCGCCGGCGCGGCGAGTCAGGCAGGCTTCGCCCCATTTTCTGCCGAAGTCTGGTTGATGGAAGTTCCAAGTCAGCTGTTATACTCGATGTCTGGTTCGGGGGTCGGTGTTTGGGTGATGTACCTCTCCCATTGGACACCATGTGCGATCCTCCGTGGGCGACCGGGCCGTCGAGTAGCCTCTCCAGAGCTAGCTGCATGGACGAGGTGCCCGTCCGGGGGAAGCCGGCTCCGATGACCTGGAGGCTCTTGGAGTAGTCGGGTTTCGATGGTACGCCACCCATTTTGACTTTCTCTCTGTGCCGCTTCCTGAAGGTTGATTGGGGAGTTGTGTACCAGACGGGCGCCATGGCGCAAAGATTTACCATTACCAACTCAAATCAGGAGATCCTTCAGGGGCAATACACGCTTTGGGTATAGCGGTCTACCCATAAAACTGGACAACAGGTGCCATTCCGGGTATAGTTGTATACTGTGCCGCACACCTGAGGCTTGGAAGCAACCAATTGAGAAAGAGACTCAGTCATATATTGGGCAAATTGCAACATCACATGCTTGGCACCCGAAATTTCATTGTAATCTGCGCCTCTCCGAGTGTTGTTTCGCATTGCAAGAGTCTCCCCGAGAGACCGCACCTATACGCAATTTTTGGCACCAGTAGTATTAAGCTTAGACATAGCCCGTGTCTCAAACAGCTGGTCGGATTGTTTCAACCTAAGCACGTGAGGATAGGCAAAAGTCTGTCAAGTCCGTGGTGAAGCCGCCGTACAAGCCCATAATACATCTTTTAGCTTCGTCCGATAATCGAATGTATCCCGCATAGACCAACCGACCCGCGCCGTATTGCGGATACTCAAATCGGCCCGGCGCTAACTGTAAAGCAACGACATCACAAATAGTTGTGGAGAAGTAACACTCCATTGTGTAGCAATGATTCCAAACAACGGCTGCAGTATGCATGGAAATCTAGCAACTATACTAGCTAGCGACGAAAAGTAGATGCGAAGACTTATGAGAGTTGCTTAGCAGTGAGTCATCGCTGTGGGCAAAGCAATTCCCAGTCTAATTAGTGAACTTCCAGAGCCACTCACCCACTTTAGCGACTACTCACATTGTGCCCCAGGAGACATCACTCACGTATGCGATGCGACAAACTTTGGAAGGGACTCAAATAGATTGCAAACTAAGAGACAGCACCAACTGTCCAACTGAGAGGCCATCGACTTTCATGCATCCATCGCATGTTATGTGCGGGCTCAAACAGATTGTTAAATTAGCCAATGAAACTGATGTTTTCATCGCCAAACACTTGATACATGTATCTCCTGTGAACTGCCTCAACCATATCATTCAACAGCCTCTATGGCTCCCTGCGCCCTTCTTGCGATATACCTACCATTACTCGACGCGGTTAAGGGTGTACTGGCGTTTCATCAGAATCCAGCCTTACTGGGGCAAGAGTCAGTCTGCTTGTATTTCTATAGCTGCTGTCAGGTACCCAAGTGTAAGGAGTGGCATACATTCACTCATCCGATTCTATCCATAAGCAGTATGAGCATGCCTTGCCCCAAAAAGGGACAAAGGAGACGGACAAAGAAGGCGGTTTAAAGAGCAGGGCTCACAGAATTATGAAAGAGACTCGGTGATTAGCAAACAACATCCTTGGTCTGGCATCAAATGATCACTTACACCAATCGCTAAGGATGCATTACCTGGTGGGTTAGACACCATTTATCCTCTACGCCGCACTTTGAACTGCATCAGATCATTTCCCTCTCTGATAAATCACCTCTGTTTCTGGTCATGGTGACATCGAGGGACACGATGGTGTTGGTAAACCGGCATGGGCTGGCTTTGCTGCCTATTGAAATACTCGACATGATCTTCAACCAAGAAATCAAGCCAAAAGTAGCCCGGATGAGGGTAGCCTTGACGTGCAGGTTACTCTTTAGGTACTTAGGATCGCGGGATTTCATTAAAACCTTGTCCACAGATGACACGAATGCCCTACTTGAGAACCTGGAAGGAGACCTGACAAATCGTTTCTTTTGATTTTGGTGCGAACGTCTGCACCCATTCCGTCCTTCAGAAACGAAAGGTTGGAGAGGTCAAGACTACCCCTATCTCTATTGTGGCCCGTCGAAGATCGAGTACTGGGATAGCTACAAGCTCCTGCGTCCTCCATTGGCCCTTCCAACATACGCGCGGCCTCCACTAATCGAACCACGATACCCAGCGGAAATGATGGCATACTTTGATAACCCCAGAGCAAAGCTGATCCGGTGGCACGCCAAAGAGTACAAGTGCAATTACTCCTCCTGGACACCACGGTTCCGGGGACCCGAGATATTCTTTCACGAGGCACGACAGGTTCTGAAGCGCCATCGCCAGGGTGAGCCCTTCGGCTTGCCCTTGAGCGTCTTGCATCGCCGCTTTCATTTAAAAAACGGTTGGACTTGCGCGGCTATGACGACTTGGACTTCACTGACCATTTTCGCGACGATGTTGCTTCCGACCTGACAGAAAACATGCTTGCAAACAGGAAGCTCCAGGCCGTGTAGGAGTCTGGCAGAGTCGATCGCGGAAGCGGAAGACGCGGAATACGAGGAAAGCGAAGAAGACGAAGACGAGGAAGACGACGAAGGGGTCGAAAGCAGCGATCAAGCCGCGCCTGGAAGCCTTTGGAAATTTACACACGAATACGACGCCAAGGTTCTGGAAGGAGACCTTTTTATACGGCGGCGGCACCGAATATTAGGGCCCGTTATAAGTTCGGATCGCGATATGAAGCGTCTCCAGTCCACAGATTTTGCCAGACTCCTACACGGCCTGGAGCTTCCTGTTTGCAAGCATGTTTTCTGTCGGTCGACCTGTTTTGAGGGGCAGACATTTAGCAACGTTTTGGATGAGTTTCTGGAAGGAGGTTACGATTTTAAACACGCAGAGCACTTAGCTCGGTTTGAGATACTAGAGTCGGTCAAAGACCTAAGGGGATCCATTGTCGGGAACGATATTGGCAGAATTCCATCATCTGTCACTTCCGACTACCTCTTCCGCGACACTGAGGAGGAAGACCCTGATCGAATACTCCAGCGACGATTGCATGGGATCGCATCGCTAGGCCCGCCAGGTCTTCGCCAAGTTCGGAAGCACCGCTCGCGGGAAGATCGGCGCTCTTCCCGATCTCATAGAGAAAGCATAGAAGTATTTGACTCTGACATCATCTCATATCCTGCGATGTCCAGGTCATGTACCAAATGCTGTACCGACTTTACACTCGCCATTTCCGGCTTCGTGACCCAGTCTCGGTGGGATTGGAGCTCGTAACCTATCATAACCTGGGTGACTGCAGGAGCCCAACGGAGGGTTTGTGGCATGGGTTCAACGCGGTTGGATCCGAGGGCCGCTGCGGTTACCCGCCCGGTGTCATTCGCGACCGCTGGTACGGGGTTACAAAGGAAAACATCCTTGACGAGGAAACTTGGCAACGGAACAGATACGCTTAGAAAGTACGCTGCTATGGACGCCTCCTAGAGGGAAGTGGCAATCAAGCTGAAGCATGTGTGAGATCTTGGCGCGGGGTAAGAATGGACAGCCGCGGATGGGATATGGGCCAAGGCGGTTGCGTTCCGTTTGATGAATCCTCAGAGGTCGAGATGGTTGTGAGAGGTGCTTGGTATGGATTCGTTGGACATTAGTCATACGCTACCTTTTGTGCACCACCCTCTGGCTACGAAGATTCATCAGGTGAATGGGAGTAGTAACCCAACAAAGGCAAGCTACGGGTAGCGCAATGGATTACCAATGCTAAAGAAGACACAGTATCAGCGAGAAATTAAACTATTTCTTACCACAATTTAGGGAAAAGGGGATAAACACAGGTGAAATAGCATATCTAGTAATTGAGTACTCGCTTGTCCTTATGATTGCACCACTGGATTGCTTTCTTTGCGGCAGGATGGGTGTAATTGTTTAGTGGCCAGAGGTTGGCCCTTCTGTGTTTGTTAGATTAAGCGGCAATGACTGACATGACGCAGTAATGAATGATATAAACAAACATCGCTTCAATGCCTATATTCCTTTTCGCGACTTTGTGTCTATAAAGTTGTGTAGGTCCTATATTGGACTTGGCTAGGGATGCTGTGACCCTCCTTTTCTGACCCATTAAACTTGGTCAACCTCTGTGATATGCTTAGAGACCATACGGCTGGTGATGAGTACCTACGTATCTTGTCGCATGTGCTCAAGGGAGTATCACTGCTATCAGTAAGCCTATCCTCTTATTGTACCACCGTAGGCATCTGGTTGATCCAACACAAGCTTAGCTTCTCATCCCGCCCAGGCGGCATCGCGACCAGTAACCTGGCAGAGGTCGCCTTGCAGAAGGATTTGCGTCTCGTACAAGCCATAATACCCTACTTTGAATCCTGACTGAGCCGTAAGAAGTACGAGGGTACTTTGATGCTGGCTATGCACGCTGCGGCGCGCGGCTGGATGACCCGCGAGCCCATCGCCTTTCTAGGCCACGAGGACGACGACGCGGCGCGGCACTATTGCCCTCTTCGACGGATACGGGCAAGGCTGTGACACTGCCCGATTCGAGTTCTTTGACGAGGTTTTCCCCAGACACTCCGAGCTGGCGTGTGACCCAAAAGAGCTGAGCGCTGGCCAAGATTGTTACGACACAGAGGCGAAGGGCCTCTCGAGAGCTTTTGCTGCCGCCCTTCAGGGTTGCGTCCACACCAACTGCTTCGCCGCCGCAATGCATGGTGTGGATAGTCTGGGAGGCGAGTTTGTCGATGAGTTACTGGGAAAGGGTTTGGGCACGCGGAGAAGGAGCAGCGGGCTGTTACTCCCTCATTGAACCAAAGCATGATTTTAGCAAGGCTAGACGTACTGTGTTGGAGTTTGTGCCATTGTTGACAGACTATTTGAGGCACTTTTGCAGTGCAGGCGGATCAGCTGCTGTCTGAAATTGGCCAGGCATCTCGGGTTCTGGCTGCTGAGATTCTGGGACTGTCGATGCGGCGAGTCTTGCTACTGGCAGACGATTAGGCAGTCTCACGTACCTGGGTCTAGTGCTTCGGGTCTCATAAGGTTCACTGTTCTGGCGGGTGCTCCATAATTAAGCTCTATAAACCAAGCAAACAACCACCAACTGAATAAACCCATCTCCGAAACGTTCTGGTCGGGCGTGACCCACCCACCTATAGCAATAAATACCGGGCCAAGCTCACCAGGCCTTCTGCACTCTTCATTTTTCCTATCTCATCCTCTCGTCAACTTGTTGACAACTCCGTCGGGTCAGGATAATTTTCTTCTTCTACTTGGATCAGAACCAACTTCAACCTCAACCAACACTCGCATTCTCTTTGCTAATCGTTCGATTCGCTATTCACCATCTTCAGCAACCTCTTGCACGACTTGCTTGTCATCCTCATCATTTCTAAGCTCAACGCTCACAGAGCTGCGTTTCAACATGTCCATTCAGAACCAAGCCACTCCTCCCGCCCTAACCACTCTTCCTCCCGAGATCCTGAGAAATGTCGGCGACAATCTGGGCTTCTGGGACCTCATCAGCCTGATGAAATGCTGCAAAAAGAACGTACGCAAGCACGAAAGGCCGGTTCTACATCGAAAAAGAGGTCGAAGATGAGCAACAATTCGACAGCCAAAGACTTTGGCATCTCTCACACCCCACTGAGCGCCACCTCATCGTCACCTTCGACCACACCGACGTGAAGCAGTGGCCGGAGTCGAGGGCTCTCAAGTTCCTCAATAACAGCACATCCGCTCAGTCAATCTTCGCGATCCTAGACGAGGACGTTACCAGATTAGGCCCGGGCATCTTGTACTACACCTTCTCTACTTCCGACTTCGCATGGGACAAGGCCCTAATCCAGCATCTGCCCAAGTCTCACCGAGCTGGCAGTCTGATTAATCGAACCATCAGCGCGTGCCCTGACGGACAGTTGATGAAAGACATAATCGAGACCTAATTTTACAAGTACCCAGAGTACCTGCTAGGATGGAAGCCCAGCCCGGTCCGAAGAAGGTACACCGACTGGTACAGCTATCTTAATGATTTGCCTCCGGTCTTCTGGGCCTGCTGCGAAGACAAGCCCGGCGTGCTTGACCTGCTGAACAGGAGCAACGCGGATGCCGAGAACAAGCACTGGCAGTCAATCGACATGAACCTGGTGACGTGCGGCCAGAACGTCGACGTACTGGTTCTAGAAGGGACCACGACCGAGTGGCACCGCAAGACACCTAACCTACTTGACGCCTGGGAGTGCGCG
This sequence comes from Apiospora hydei, assembly GCF_038363865.1. Lineage (NCBI taxonomy): Eukaryota > Fungi > Ascomycota > Sordariomycetes > Amphisphaeriales > Apiosporaceae > Apiospora > Apiospora hydei. The sequence continues at coordinate 385,601 of NW_027117369.1, forward strand.
ATGCACCCAGTCGACAAACACGGCCGCCCGAAGCACAACAATATCAGCGAGAACGCTTGCCTTTGGCTCCTCGAACATGGCCTTGGCTTCTGCACCCGCCCCGGTGGCATTCCTATCCATCACCTCGCTGAAGCTGCCGCCCAGAAGAAGACACGACTTGTGAAGGCTATGCTTTCCTACTTCCGCTCACATCTAAGCATCAAGAAGTATCAGCGAGCAATCGCCCAGGCCATACACGCTGCCGGCAGAGGCTGGGCCGGCCCTCGCGAGCCGCAGCGACCGCGTTTCCGTCAACAGAGACTCAACACTACCAAGACCCTCGACGGGCATGACGAGATCATCGAGGTGCTTCTGCATGCCAGCACCGATCCTGCCGCATGCCTGAAGCAGAACGCAGACCGCAAGGAGACCGAAGGCCTGCTTTCGCGAGCTGTACGCTCGGCCCCCAGCAACGCCGTATACCTGTTCAAGAAGCAGACGGAACTGGGCGTCGTCGACCTGAGGGACTGGCGTGCTGCCATTTCTCATGCCATCAAGCTTGGAGACTGGGAAGACGTGAAGAAGAACCGGTACGAATTCTTTCGCCTGACCTTCTTCCCTCAGTCCCACCCGCCTTACGAACCTGGAAAGCCTGGTTGGGGATTCCCTTTCGCTGTTCTACTTCTCTGAGATTACTACGGATAATGGATGGATTGTCGAGGTTGAGAGAGGGTTTGGACTTGTACGATTACTGTATGCTGGGTTGGACGGATTGATATGGAGCCATGAGGATAAAGATCATTGCTTGGGGCCTGCCATCCTTGGGCAGGTCCTGAATGCGCTACTGAGAGACGGCCGGCGTTAGATTTCGAGGATGATGAATCTGTATTATTAGGCGTAGATGAGCAATGAACTATTATGATACATTACTTGAGACCCCGTCTTTGTTCTCTCCGTTGATTGATCTCGCTGTGTCAGCAAAGCATCACCCTAGCTCTACACGCCGATGAGAGACGGCCCTTGAGGTTTAGAAGGAACAGGATGGTGAGACCTGCGAGACGGAGATGGTGCTGATGAGATCTGATTGAAAGCCGCCGAGCGTACCTGCCGGCAGAAGCAGGAGGAGGGCGAGCAGCGTGTCCAGCATAAGCGGTAGGAGATGGAAGAAGCCGTCTACAACACCGCTAGCTACAACGCAAGATGTGAAGACCCATAGCGAGAATGTAGGCGACATTCAATCGCTTCTGCAAGCGGATAGGGAGACCCGCGAAGCATCTACAGCAGTGCAGCTTGAACTGAAAGACAACAAGGCCTACCTCCCTGGTTTCTTCCTCGTAGAACAGAAATGGGAGGGATATCCTTTGGGGCTTCATACTGGACAGCCCAGCCGAGATTTGAAAGAAAAAGAAAGAAAAAAAAAAAGCACACAGAGCATTTCACGTCAAGAACTCCATGTACCTGCTCAAGAAGCACACGACATTTGGTCTAGTTGACCAACGCGATATTCGCAGCACTTCGTGCTGCCACGTTTGGTGGACGAGAGCACCAAGCGACTTGAGCTCTTCAGTACTCAACTACTACGGCAATTCCTGAGCCTGCCAATTTCTAGAACACAACCTGTACGGCATTGTGATCGGCATTCTCTTGGCCAAGGGGTTCAGTCTTGGCAGAACGCTGCCTTCTATTCTGACAACGTAACTTGATGAAGCAAGCTGCAGGTTGTGTCTGTATTTATATAAAGGCCTGTCATTTTGCTTGACTTGCTTTAATTATCTCTTGCTATGTTATCTTCAAGCTAGTACCTGTGCCCGGATTACTGAAGATGGTCACAGAGAACGAAGCGTTGACTTAACTCTGCAACGTTCTGCAAACGCTGTTGGGTCTACGTAAAGGTCTAGTGTGTTATTTGTGTCCCAGAGAAGCCATTCTGGATTCTACAAAGCAGGTTGGGGTAGCAGACCGAACGTGACGTCCATAGGCAATGAGGTTGTGAAAGGGATTGTCGTCGCCGGATTCCCCTAATTGCATCGCCATGGGCTGCACCCGAGGTGGTGGGGTGACGACGACATCTGCATTTGATGTTTTATCTTTATATCTATCTTGAGATAAACAATTGATCATTGAGAACAGTTTGGAAGTGAATGGACACACCCTCGCCGCGTTCTCATGGAGTGGCCCCACCCTTCTGTTGACACCAAAAAGACCCGACAGGCGGCGACAGACCTGGCGAGCCCTTACCATCTTTTCCCATCTGCCCGCTCTCTCAGCATCTTTTCCCGCTTCACACACACCTTTCGTCATTTGTTCGTCAGTAATTCCAGCAAGTTTACTTGATGTTTTCCTTGCCTTGGTTGACAACAAACATCCAACCCCAACACACAACCAATTACTTGGTTCAACATCCTCTTCTTGTATCCTTCTTTTGGCTTTCGCTTCGCCATCAGTTGCATCACCCAATTCACGTTGCTCTGCTTCGCGTCGCACTGCTTCGGGCTGCGTTGCTACACAGTTCTCTGCTTGGCGCTGCTCTGCTTCACACTGCGCTGCTTCACATTGCTTTTCCTCACATTGCCCTTTTTCGCTTTCTCCCTGCGCGTCGATGATATCGTCGTAACCTCCGTCTCTGTCACAGCTACTGCTTTCATTGCTTTCATCAACACGCATTGCTGCCAGCACAGAGAGCCTTTGCGAAGGACAACGCCATGCGGCCTGTCATCGACAGCCGCGGTGCGCCGCCGAAGCGGGCGCTTCCAAACGCAGTCCATAATCCCAACGCTGCTCGTGGCACTGGCGATAACGCCAACACCCTGCATCCATTGACATCATGGAAGGCAAGTACACTTTAACCGTCGTCGCATTCCAGCCCTGTTTGATTCTGTTTCAGCAACACTAAACCATGAATGTTACATTAAACGTCTTGGGGTTGTTTCTTTTCTTTTTTCCTTTTCACATTTTCTTACTCTTTTCAAAATCTTCTACTCTGTTCTTTACGCCAAGATTTATCGGTCATCATCAAACAACCCGCTAACAAGAGCTTTGCAGGCCCAAACTACCACACCTCGACTAGAGTCCATGCCGATAGAGATAATCCGTCACATTGGGGAGAAGCTCAACCTACGGGATCCCACCAACTTCATATCAACATGTAAAGTCACGCACAGAAGCATCGCCGGCCAATGGTTGATTAATGAGCAAGTCATTGAAGAGCTGCAGTTCGATTATGCGAGGCTCTGGCTATACGAGAACCAGCTGAACCTTAGCCCCGTGATCAACATCACACCACAGGAAGTGGCAAGATGGCCTCAGTCTAGAGCAGCAATCTACGCCAGCGACGATTCATCGACTGCCCAGGAGAAATATGCCTGCCTCGACTACTTTGTCGAGAGATATGGCGCAGGCATACTTTATTTCTCGTGTACCAGCGGGGACACCTTTTGGAACCGGGCCCTTATCCGACAGCTCCCACAGTGCCATCGGCTTGGTAGCCTTATCAACAGGGCCATTACGTCCTGCTCTGATACTTCGGTTATGCAGCAGATCATGTCTGCTTACGCCAGGATTTACCCAGACGCACTACAAGACTTCAAGCCACACCTGATCCGACGCAGATTCTCAGGCTATTGCCTGAACAACGATCCTCCGCTCTTTTGGGCCTGCTCCGAGAATCGCGTCGACGTTCTGGAGCTGCTGAACCGGGAGGACCGTCACGACGATACGATGTTTTGGCAGCAAGCGGAGATGGAACTTGTCACGGACGACCTGAATTGCACAGTCTTACCTCTTGAACAAACATCCGAATGGCATGTAACCCCCATGCTGCTTATAGACGCTTGGGAGAGCGCATTTCATCCACGTGACACCACCTACGGCCGCCGCAAGCCCGGCAGACAAGCGATCAACGAGGACGCCTGTCTCTGGTTGCTGGAGCACCAGGTCGGCTTCTGCACGCGGCTCGGTGGAATACCGATCCAGCACCTTGAAGAGGCAGCGGTCCTGATGAAGACGCGCGTGCTCCAAGCTCTCCTCCAGCATTTCCGATCCACACTCACGGTGAAGAAGTACCAGCGCGCCGTAACGCTGGCACTCCGTGCCGCCGCCCGAGGCTGGGCTGGCCCTCGTCCTCCCCGACGAAACCCTATAACTAATAAGGATACGTGCCCCGATGGCCACAAAGAAGTCATCGAGATCCTACTCGGAGCAGTCAAGGGAACCGGTCCTCTTCGGCAAACCATTGACCGAAAGGATGACAAGGGTATTCTCGCTCATGCTGTACGAACCGCCCCGCGCAATGCCCTCTACCTCCTTCGGAAACAGATGGCCCTCGGCATTACCGATTACCGCGACGTGCGTGCCGCCCTCCTCGAGGCGCTGAAGCTCGATGGCGACCGCGGAGATGCACGACGCCTCCAATTCTTCGGCACGATCTTTCCTGCGCACTACCACCTCGCTTGCAACCCGGCGCAGCTCAGAGGGGGTCCCGTGCGGGCTAGTCTCGAGTTCGAAGGGTTCATCAAAGGCATCGTGACCACGATGCGTAGTAGCCCACGGAACTCTGGCTCCTCCTTCATGGCCCTGTCTGCCATCGGATGGATTAGACGCGAACTGGCCGAGGGACAGGCACATAATCAAGGAGCCGTAGGCCGCTACTTGTTGACCAACTAAGGAGCTCTCCAGGGGCTTTGCCTCTTAATCACCTTTCTCGCATACGTGCCTACTTCCTGCGCCGAGGTAGCTCAGACGCGATTGAAGATTCATTGGGGGAGTCCGGCCTGCCCCCTTACTGTTTCCCTCTTCGTCCCCAATGGCTGTGCGCAGACGTGAGCTAGAGGCTCTGTTTAGGAGGACTGGATTGGGAGACTGCCAAGACCGGACAGAACACATTGTGAAGGAGTTTGTACGACTATGGGTAGATACGGATTACTTGAGGACCAGGCAAGGCACGCTCTCCACGTCTGGTACACGTAATGCTTGAGATGAGGGTGTATTGCTGAGAACGCGCCAGCTTCTATTAGAGGGCGCAGTAGATTAGCCTTGGTATACCATAATCTGAAATGAATCGATATGAAACTAAACGCAATTGTAGTGGTTTCTTGTAATTCTCTATGCATCCTTGAGTCGTTTCTGTCGTAAATAAGATTTCAATCCATATTACCTAAGATTATACCCGTGAAGTGTTGATTAATTACTATTTTATTTATCTTTCGTTCAATGGAGCTCTGTATCTATGGGTCCGATCTAGAGTTACTACTTTCCCTGATAGATTCTCCTGTTCTCTGGGTGTATTATGATGACTTGGTGTCAGTATTCAGGTATGAGCAATACGTCTCTTATCATATTGACTTCAGCATACTCCAGAGATATGTCCGAAGACATTTAAGCATAAGTAACTGTTGCGTCACGTTCAGATCCTGCTAATTGGTCTGAAACCCATTAATGATTATTCGACGGCATGTTTCAAGTTCGTCCTGGGTCGCGCATATTTTGAATAGCTGCAAACGTGTAGTATCGCCGTCGGGGTCCCGTTTTAGTGATTGAGACATTAAATTGGAAGCGACTGGGCATATATCAAAGTAAAGGGACTGTTTGCCCCCCCGGAAACGTATTAGGCACTGCGATCCCCGCCACGGGAAACAGATGATTCTAAACGATGGGATCGATATCGTATCTGATTCTCCAGTGCACAGCCCAGAAACTAGGCCCTGTAGGAATGAACGTGGAATTGCTCGGGCGTTAGAAACAATGTGATAATCGTTGTCGTCGCTGGTATCGTAATATGATGATGAATAGGTAAACCTACGGACATGAGCAATAGTCTCTGTTTACCATGAATAGCGATAACGGTTTCTTTTAAGCTGATAACACAACTAATCAAAGGATCCGGGAAAACTGCAATGCTAAAAGCCCTTCACCTAGTCATTGTGTACCGAACTTGAACGAACGGTGGGATCTGGCACGTAGTTCCAGAGCGATGCCATAACTCCTGTGATCATCATCTCCCTCGATTTTCTTCCTCTCGTCCCCCGAAGCATTCCCAATTCTCCTCCTTGCAGTCGATATCTCCCCCGTTTCTATTGGCTAGGTAGGTACACACTTAGGTACAGCCCGTCGGCTTGTTATCCAGACAGAAGTTGACGCACGCGTTGCGCTGGACGAGGCTGAGATTCTTGATCTTGCCCTGCTGCGAATTGGGCGGCACGACGCACTGATTGTTCAACTTCGTCGTGGGTAGCAACAAATCGCCGTACGTAAGGCCCGCGACGCGCTGGTTCGTGTGCGCGCAGCAGTACGAGGTCGAAGCACCCTTGATGACCTCGGCGATGCAGACCGAGTTGCCGTTGCCGGGGATCGGGCTCGCGGCCGAGAAGGCGAGCTGCTGCTGCAGATAGCCACACAGGGTGCGGTTGGGGGCGTTGCCCGGCAGGCAGTCGTCCTGCTCGACCGCGGTGCAGAGGGTCGGCTTGGGGGGCAGGAGGGTCGTGAGGGTGGGGATGGGAATGGCGGTGGGGTTCGGGGTGGCAGCGCCGTTGTCTTCGCGGTAGATTCGCACGCGGGTGGTGGCGCTGCCGCCTGGGAAGGCGAAGTCGTCGATGAAGCTCCCGTCGAAGGACACTTGTCGCGGGTCGACCACCACGTCGGGGGCGGGGGCGGGGGTGGCGAGGACCGAGGAGAAGCTACCCATGGCGATGGCGTAAGCCAGGAGGTTGATGTTGTTGAAGCGCATGTTGGCGGCTGGCGGTGTGGGGTTTGATGTAAGACTTGAGTGAGATGGCCGGCGGTGTTATGCTAGCTAAGAGGCGGATGGAGTTGCTGGTAAGAATCCAATAGAAGGAGGTGTTTATTGTCCGAGGTTTGATGATGTTAGATGAAAATTGTTACTATCTTATGGAGGGAATCTCTTGGCTTTTTTATACGCAATCCAGAGTATCGGCGTTTTCACGATCCCATTGGTGGAGGGGATCTAGATTGCATCTACTCTAGAAAGCTCGTGGCACGACCTACGTCTGTCTCCATCACTCACTGAGATTTCCGATCTAGACCTTCATCCTCTTGCTTTGTCGTCAGCCTCTATACCACCGCCTCCGGAAGTCTCGGATGCTATAAACTCCCACAGAGGATCATCGCGTCGATCGCGTTCCTGGCGGGCTCGGTGATACAGGAAGGGAGGGAAGTCTGGGATCGATCGCAAGGCAGTGACTTGTTCTGTTTCACCGATCATGACGCCGGATATAGCAGCTGAGGGCTTAAAAGGGGGTCGAGAGCTGAGTCTTGAGACAATGGCGGCGAGTCGTGCGACAAGGGCTCGTGGTACGCCGGAGGTCTAGGCTATGATGGCAGTGGTCTTGCAAGGCCGTCATCTACATCCTCTCATGATGCTGTGTAGCCCAGGGCTTGCAAGCTCTGGACTACCCCGACAGAAGCACAGAGCTTGAGTTGTTCATTTGCCTGCCGGCGCAGTTAAAAGTGGCTTTTCATGACGAGGCGATTGTAACATGAACGCAAATGGCGTTCGGGGGCCGTTCTGAGACCACATTTTGCAGTACTACCCAAACCCCAGAGGAAACGAATGAAACAAAGATGGTCAATACACCAGACCTCGTCGCCCTGCCCAGACCTCAAAGGCTTGCTAGCTCGTGTACCCGCTTGATCTCGATGTTCGCCAATTCAACTCTTTGCTGCACCCGCGCTCTGAAGTCGGGATCCCTCTCACTCTCCAAAGCCACATTTTCGCTGCGGACCATGTCCAGCGTGCCCCTCACGCTCTCGAGATGCAACGCGACCGTGTTCTGCAAGTCTTCCTGGAGCTTGTCGGCGATCTGGGCGAAGCCGCCTTTGAATCGGCTCAACAGGTCTTTGAACAGCATGTCCCGTCTCACCGCGCGGTTGATGTTGGCTTTCCGTCGGGAGTCGCTGCCCCTGCCTATCGGAACCCCACCAAATGATTAGTCTAATTAAGCACTTCGAGCCTTTGGAACCTTGGTCTGCTTACCACATTCAGCAATGCAGCTTCTATAGGCCGCTTCCATCGACTGGCCCATGAAGGACGACCTGATCCCTGATAGTGCATCTACTCTTAGGGCACTACACCATGTCAATTTGTATCCCATGTAGATCGATAACAGGAATGGAAGACTTACTCCATAGATTTCAATGACTCTTCACACACAGTTTCCATGTCTCTCTCCAGGAGGCATTGCCGTGCCTCGATGGCTTCGCTGAGCGCCAAAATTGAAGGGGAAGAATCATCCAATTCAGTCTCTGAGCCGAGTCAGTAAGTTTGGGTTCAGAGACTCAAATCGACGATGCAACGCCTGTCGAAACCCCAATGGCTGATTTCTTCCCTTACCTAGGTATTCCGCAGCCCAAGTCATGAGCTCCTCAACTTGAGTGATAAGCTGCTCATGGCTTTGCTCGACAGAGTCACAGAGTTGCGACCACAGGGGCGTCAAGTCTCCTACCATGGCCGCGATGGCTTCCTCGTTCCAGTCGTGGCTACCAACTGCTGGGGTGCAGTAGTCGCCATAGTTTCGACAGAAGGCCGAGTACGTTGCTTAGCCCTATTAGTTCGCTTGTTTCGACATATCCATGCTTCAGTCCTGGAGGTGTACTTACAGTGATGCCACTATCGTTTTTGATGTTGGTGTCAGTGCTGAAACCTGCCAAACTGCATTTCGGGATGGGAAACCTACACCCGACCAAGCGAAGCTGGCCTCCGTCGCGTGCCTGCTCCATGAAGTGATCTTATCTCCTGCAGAAGAGAGATGAGTTAGTCCAAACGTTACTAGGTAGAAGTTGAGGGAAGACTCACTGCTGGGAGTGTAGATGCGACTTCTAAAGTTGTTCCTTGTTGATGAAGAAATCTCATTGATCACACTCGAACTTCCCCATAGGTCCTGTTATTTGTGTGTCAGGCACTAGTGCTAGTATTGGATACACGCAATCAATCTCATACCCGTTTCAATCTACCCTCCAGCGTATTCAAAGCGTCTCTAATATTCTGCCTTCTCTCTGCAGTCATGGTGCCGAGGCCGGACTGGACCCAAAGATCGACATCGTGAACAAGGGCTGGGATGCTGTGCTTCATGTAGTGCTCGGCCATCCGCCGCTGGCTTTCCGAGACCATCTCCATATAGTGCTCTCTAACGGAGAGGATGCCGCTGAGCTGCAAATGGCGGAGAGCTTCGGCTTTCGGTTCGTTCCGGTTATCCCAGTACTCGGTGTTGCTGACGCAGAATACCTTCAACGTGCGGTTTGGTACCCGATCTTGGTAATTGTTCCTGAGCTTGTCCTTGGTGATCTCGTTGCGGCAGGTCATCAGATAGTGTTTCAACCTGGGAGGTTAGCCTGGTTCATCACCCTTTCAGACTAGACCAGTCTCTACTTACTCAAATTGCCGATCGATGTACTTGGCCCTATAAGATTAATTTTAGCGCAAGGCCATGGGTATATAGCTTGGTTGCCTACTTACTTGGCTCTCCTCAATTCCCTTCCGAGTCGGAGCTGCTCATCCTTCTCCCCGTCACTCAGCTCATCATCAGATACATCGTACTCCTCCTGCTCTTTCTCAATGTCCCTGATACTCAGACGGACAGCCTCAGCAGCAGCTGACTTCTGTTTGATGGTTCGTGCTTTCTCTCCTTTCCAGTCCTTGATTGCCTCTTCTGATTTGATGTCCTGCATCGCATTAGGTGTTGTTCGTTAGGTTAAAGTATTGCGACAGGGACTCACGTCTGATCTGGTGCATATGATTCCAACATTGCTGAGCTTCGCCTTCCTGGCAAGCTCAATAACATTCATCACACCTTCATCGGTGATCGCGCGTCCCTCGATGCAGACTGCGAAGATTTCGTTGCATTCTATCATGTATCTTTCTGTAATGTGGCGTCGTGCGGCGTTGAGATCACGAAGACCTGGGTTGGTCAGAGTCGAGCATTTCCAAAAGGAGAGAAAAGAAAATCGGTTGACAACTTACCAGGTAGATCCACTAAAACCAGCCCCTTGCTCAAGATCTGCGCCTTCAGGTAGACACTAATGGAGTTAGCTGGACTCAATCAAAGCCAAGGGCTAACTTACTTGATCTTCTTGATGAACGGCCACTCAGCAGGGCCATCAGCTTGCACTTCTTCTGAGGTGAGTCGCGCGAGAAGATTTGAACAATCGTCTATGTTGTGCGTGGTGTGGGATGTATCCTCGAACGATGGGGATACCTCACTTAGCCAACCGTAGAGCATCTCTAGGCCTTCCGTTTCCGTCATGCGTGTAAGGCGAGACCCGTTGCGGAAGTGATTGCGGAACATGACTTCGAAGGTGTGCTGAGCAACCCTGGCCATTTCCTCGTAGTGCTCCCGTTCCTCCCCCACTAGTGTCAGCTCGTTCAGGTGGAAGTTCCGGTGCGCTTGGAGCAGGCGCGCCAGCTGGTCTTCGACCTCTTCCTGAGTGAAGCGGTGTACCTCCACGATGAAATCGTCTCTGCCGTGGAAATGGTACTCAGTCGCGACGCAGGTACAGGCGGCACCTCCGTTGCTCTGTTAGATACTTTCAGTCAACCTTTTACGATTGCCAATTACGGGAGCGTGGAGCCTCACTTACTGCACGTGCGAGGCCCCGGCAATCGAGCAGGGAGTTCAACAGACTGCTCTTTCCTGTATGCAACCCGGTCAGTGTAATCCACGGCCACCGAAAAAGCTGAACTAACCAACGCCGGAGTCGCCCACAAAACCGACGGTGCGGCTAGGGGGACAGTGAAAAGTCGACAACGTTTTCGCTTCCTGATGCAAGCGCTTCATGGTTGAGTCCGGGTCAGTATGCAGCGAGCTGCTCGCCAACGTGTTCTCCAGGTCAGACATGAGTCTTCGAGCATTGCGAAAGGCAGATTGAAAGTTAGGCTCATTGAATCGATCATTCGGGGCCTTCTCATCCTGAACATCGTAGATCTCGACGTTTATCTTGGAGCTAGACCGTCTTCGGCGACCTCTTCGCGGTAATGGCGTTGCAGGTGTTGATTGTTGAGCCTCTGGGGTGAGTAACCTCGCAGATCGACTGCTGACTCCATTGCTTATGTGGTTCAGAGCATCGGCGAGCTCAGACATGCCCATAGGATTTGCGGTAGGCTTGGAGACACTCAAGTCCTGGAGTCGTGCATCGATGCTATCGAGATCGGCATCGTCCCCTGAAGTAAGTGCATCGCGAGACCTGGGTGAGACCCGAGCGCGTCCCTGGGAGCCTCCTGAGGACGTGGGAGGAGTGAGCGACAAGGAAGGTGTGCGGGCATGAGTGCTTGTAGAGCCAGAAGAAAGGCTTCTTGGTGCATCGTGGGGTATAGGTTCAATTGAGGGAAGAACGTCGCCCGAGAAGATTCGGGGCCTCCCGTGAGACTCTCGGGAGTCTCTGTCCTCGATGCTTGTTGGCAGTGTACTTCCGCTCCTGGGTGTGAGAATGCCATCCGAGGACTCGGACGCCCCCTGTCGGGGTGCAGTGAAAGTGAAACTGTAGGTAGAAGTCTACATACGTCTAAACTTAGTGGTGCAATGATGCAGAGACTCTTGTATTACCTACATCAAGTTGAGTCATTGCGTGCTGGATTGGTAGAGGAATTCTAGGCTAGATTGAACGCATACAAGGAACAGCGTTTCTTGTGTTAGTTATGTCGATATTTGAAAGCGTGTACAAGTTTCTGTGAGATTGAATTGGATCGTGTGCAATTTCTGGGTATCTAGGTGATCTATAGCTGTGAAAAGAAGGGTTCCCTCAGATTCCCCTCACTCTCCAGGGTGTGGCTGAGTGGGCATCGAACCAACATCACTTCAGCTGGCCAACGTTGGCCGCCCTAGGTTTCTCCAGATGCACCCCCTGGCCGGTTTGTTACCAATCCGGGGCTATGTGCATAGGATATCCTGCATAAGAGTGTCTCATTTGTGCTTCAGGGGGGTGGTGGAAGAGAACCAACCAACAGATTGCCCAGAGGTCAAACGCGCACGACCTCTCGCCTGGTAAGCAAATGTTCCTGATTGGCGTGCCGGCGTCTTGGGTCCGCGGAGGAACGAATGCCGCTCGACTGATATCTCAGAACCCGTTAACCACTGTTCACCTAACCTCGAGAAACCACACGATGTTCCCGAACGGGACAAAGCAATAGTTCCCAGAGCAAGAGTGCTTTCAGCGACAGTCGACGACTTGACGTGTGCGGCTGGCGCAGGTTGGTGTGGTCGCCAGAGTCTATCCGCGCGGTTGCAGGAGCGCTACAGAAGGTTTACCCTGTCACTCTCCTATTGGTCTGTAAACTCCAATTGCATGGCTGAGTCCGACATGCTCCCCAGCCTGAATATGCAAGTATCGTTCGACAAGAGCATCGGATGGCCAGACTTGACAATGAGAAGATAGAAAAAAAAACCCCCCCCCGGTTTAAGCAATGAAATGATGTAGTTCCTAGTATTGTACAGTCTATCATGAGTGGTATTGGGCCAATTGAACCCAAGTATGCGAGCGCGCTGCAGACAAGCAAATCAAGGGTCGTTAGGTCAGCGCCAACCCCCCTCCCCCCCGAGTCACTCCCAAGTCCCAACCCCAAATTCCAACCCCTCCAACCCGACCTAGCCAAAACAAATGCAGAATCAACCCCTCTAACAATAACGCCTCGTACCAATTAACCTGCAAGCAGCGCCATTTCAGTACGTGACCATGACTGCCTTGTTCGCATAACTAGCATCCTTCTGCAGCAGAAGATGCTGCGCGATCCATTTCCCAGTATCCTCCCTTGAGATGGTGTACCCAATCGCCTCGGATAAGCGCCCCTTCTCATAATCCTCGACCCCAACCCGGATGTTCTTCTCGGTCTCGCCGTCCGTCAGCAGACTGGGCCGCACAATCGTATAAGTCTCGCCACTGTTCCTTAGGGACTCTTCCATCGCTTCCTTGTCTTCGTGCGGCACCTTGAGCATCCACCCGTAGATGGGGTAGAAGGCAATGGGATAGTCGCGCCCATGCTTCGACAGACCCGTGGTGCTGCACGCGACAATATGCGGCTGGCCCGTCGCGCCCTGGTTGGTGCGCAAGTCCGCGACAGCCTGCAGCACGCAGGCCATGGCGACCCGGCACACTGAGGGGTCGTCGATGGTCAGTTTGTGCAGGATGGGCTTAGCGCCGACGGTGAAGACGATCTCGTCGACGAGGGAGGTCCCGTCGGACTTGAGTAGACACTTGGTCACGTCGGTCGCGTTCTTGGCGTTACCTCCCACCACGCGCAGGTTCGGGGTGGTCTCGGGCGGGAAGAGGGAGGTGAGTTTGGCTGGGTACCGGCAGAGGGCGACGCACTGGTGACCCGCTTTCAGGGTGTACTTCAGGGCCGAGAGGCCAGTTCCGCCGCTGGCGCCGAAGAAGGCGACCGTCTTGATCTCGTTGCTCATGGTTGATAGAGGTGGAGATTAAGTATCTATATATCGAACAGGGGGTATACGGCGGAGGAGACGAGTTTAGTCTTCTTAGGAAATGTCAAGTAGATGCTGTGGATTCCACGAGGTGTAAGTCGTCAATCCCGATCAGGCAATTGCCAATTGAGCGGAGTGGATTGTTTTCGGTTATCTAGGTAGTATTAAGAAGCTGTTGATTGATTTCTATCTCCAGAATTGCTCTCGGCAAGTTCCATTATATATACAGATCTTGAAAGCTAGTGATGCTTATAGTGTATTGTCCGTCTTATTCTTCGTGTTGCTGCCTTGAGGCCTCGGTGGTTTCTCGCGTCCTTTTTCGGGGTGCATTCGCTTTTGTCGAACGCCACATGACCTCAGCGCACGCTTCTGGTTTAGGCCCAGCCGATGCAAGCCACAACCCCCAGCCACGGACAGTACTTTTCCTTTGCGTTTTGTTCCTGAACGCGCAAATCTCGGCCACAGCCGATCCTGTCAGCTTACGCAGCGCAGTGCCTAGTACGCTATCCATCGCGAGACAGCTCAACCCGCCAGCTTCGGCATTGACTCGCTTGAGCCCCAACATGCATCGCAGAGCTGTGGATTCCAGATCTTCATTGGTCGTCTGAAGCTCCACGATCGTTTGAGGGTAACGAGTGGCACGAACCCCAAATTCTTTCGGACCGTCAGCGCGGCTTTGATCGCCATTGTCCCAAATGCCCCCCGCCGATTTGTCAGCTGCCGGGTCCGAGAAAGGCGCGAGGATCGAGCCACACTCGGCCCCCAAGCCGCGCAGCTGTGTCGTCTGCCGTTCCCGCAAAGTTCGGTGTGACAAGCTGTCTCCGTGCTCCAATTGTCGCCGCGCCAATATCCCTTGCGTCCTCCCCTCGGCCGATCGCCCGCCGAGGTGGGCCCGCCGCCTGGACCGCGCCAATCTTGCCGCATCATCCTCTAATGCACAGCAACGCACCACCCACGACGGCGGCGCTGCCGTCCTGGTGGCGGAGCGGCTGCAGAAGCTCGAGAGCCTCGTCAAAGATCTGACTAGTCAACTGGAACAAGCGCAGGCCTCCGTTCCGACCAACAACTCGGGCTCTCCGGCCAACTCCACAGGAAGCTCGACGCGCAGAGAAGCGGATAATCGGGCAGACACGCCGTCTAGGAACTTGAGCAGGAGCGCGACGAGACAGTCAGGGAAACTGGTAATACAGGATGCAGACCGCAGTCGCTATGTGAGTAGCGACTTCTGGTCCAAGATCAACGACGAGGTCAATCAACCCCCCTTGCTTCCCCCTTTCCTAGTGCTTGTTGCATGGTACTGATGGCCTTTTACAGCTATCTGCGCTGAGAATGGATAACACCCATCGTCCAGACGAGGACTCCGAAAGTTCAGAGGATGATGGCATGACCCCTGAGAGTCAGCCTACCGATGAACTTCATAGGACGCCTCTGGAGCGCAATGCGTTCATGTTCGGCCACAACCTAAGCTCTTCTCCTTACTCTAGTTCCGATCTCCATCCGTTACCATCCCAGGTCTCATATCTGCTCGACGTCTTTTCCGATAACGTCAACTTCATGGCACAAGCAGTCCACATGCCTTCTGTCTCAAAGCTGGCTAGAGACATGCGTACAAAAGGTACCACAAGTTTGACGCCATCCAACGAAGCCTTACTCTTTGCCATCTACTACGCTGCAATTACGTCCATGGAGGAAGATGATGTAAGTTGATTTGCCTATTCTATTATACTGATCTTACTTGGCCTCTTAGCCTCCTAACTTGTGGCTAGGTCCAATCAAATTTTGGCGCGTCCAAGTCCGATCTCAACCACAGATTTCGAGTGGGCTTCGAAAGTGCCGTGGCAAGGGCAGACTTCTTGAACGCCCCAAATATAACCCTAGTCCAAGCGTTCATCGCATTCCTCTGCCTTGCCCGTCGACATGATAGCCCACGTTACGTCTGGATGATGGTGGGCATCGTCATTCGGATGGCACAGTCGATCGGCCTGCACCGGGACGGATCTCATTTCCCCAACCTGAGCCCTTTCGAGGTTGAGGTTCGGCGCAGAGCATGGTGGGCGCTTTACATGCTCGACTTGCGATCCTCGGAGGATCAGGGGACGGATTTCACCATCGCGCACGATAGTTTCGATACGAAGATACCCCTGAACATCAACGATACCGACATCGAGCCCGGGATGAAGGAGGCGCCCAAGGCACGTGTGGGGGTCACGGATACCACATACACATACGTCTCCATCGAGTACACCAGCACGACGAGAAAATTGCTATCCCTGGAGCTGAAGAACGGGATCCCTGACCTGGACCACCTGAGCCGATTGCTGGACGAGATGTATGAGAAGCTTGATCGGGAATGCTTCCAGCACGTTTCGAAGATCGGAGAGATCCGCCGCGAGCTCGGCATCACCGTTACGCGGCTCGTCATGGCGAAGCTCAAACTCCTAATCTTCGTGCCGCTACTACTCTCGTCCCCTACTGATTACTTCTCGGTCGATATCCGGACCGTCCTGTTCGTGTCGGCGATCGAGGTGGCCGAATACAACCACTCGATGAACGAGAATGCCGCCCTGACGCCGTACGTCTGGATCTTCCAGACCTATACCCACTGGCAGTCCATTGTGTATCTTCTCATCGAGATCTCGCGATGCGCGTGGTCGCCGCTGGTCGAGCGTGCCTGGGTGGCGCTCCACAGCAAATGGCTCATCCCCGTCAACGCGTTCAAGATGGATAAGAATAAGGAGATCAGTATGCCCCTGAGGAAGCTGCTAGCAAAGGCCAGGAGGCATCGTATTGCTGAGCTGGAACGACTTCGTAGAGATTCGTCGGCCGTCAGGGTGCTCGAGGAGGAAGATAAGAAAAGTTCGCATGTGCCAGCTAGTTCCGGATCTTGTCCGCTTGGCGTCGATGCAGTGGAAGCTTTCCGCAGCCGTTGGCGTCAGACTTTGGCGGCCATTCCGGACACGGCAAGTCAGCAGAAACCGGGCTCCAGCACCACATTCCCAACACAAGAGGATGTTCATGCTAGTGATTTGGCAGTCCTTGCAGGACACATGGCCTTCCCAAGTGCGCTCCCGGGCATGGGCTATGGTGATACAGGATTCCCCAATCCCAATAATACTGGAGGCACAATGACGCAGGGTTACCTTGCGCCACCAAACCCAAGAGGAGCTACAGCTGCCGGTCACCAGACCACTAGGCCTGAGCCAGACCGCAGCGCCGCCCCATCATTCATGACGGCGTCTCCTTCGATATCGACAGGCGGACAGGTTCCGTCTACTGGCTTCGCCATGAACCCGGTTCCGGGGTATGACCCGCAAGCGTTCAGCCCGTCGTGGCTTTGGGCGGACATGGACCCCTATGCGGATGTGTTTGGGGGGTTGGAGGGGAGCCCTGGAGATAAGGGGATGGAATTGGATCATGATATGAATTGGTCTGATTGGGTACAGTCGGCGAGGCATATGGAGCGGAATGTTGGACCGGGTACATGATTGGTTCACTACCCGCAGAGTCGATCGGCATGACAATACCCATTTTGAATACTCGAACACACAGCAGTTGATACGGTCACAATGCATTTGGCCGGTCGGGAGCGCCTGCACGTACCATGGCGTATTGCCAGACCTTGGATGATGTTCCCCTCAACTTTGATCATCTTTTGACTTGGTGATTATGTCAGACGGGTCGGATTCTAGAGTTCATTAGAGGTGTTGACGGCGATAGCCAATGACTGCCAGTGAGGCTGACTGTCGGGCTTTATTGATACCACTGGCGTGTGATTAACGAACACGGCACAGCCCCCGGCAAGTTTTACCCCTCCTCTGACTGATGTTAGAATGTGCCAAATCTTCTGGTCGACACTACCACCCGCGTCCTGAGCAAAACAACAATGGAACCCGTGGCCGCTCTTGGGGTGGCCGCAGCAGCGGTGCAGTTCTTTGGCGTGGTTGTAAACGCAACTGCGCTCTGCCGCCAGATCCGCGACAACGCCGAGTCGGCGACCGATTACAACAAGGACTTGGAAGCGTCTATTAGAGAAATACAGGGGTGCAGGCTGAGCTCGCGAACGCTGCTCAATCAAACCAGCCCCCCACCCGCCGTCGCATTGCTGATTGTGTCGCATTATGCCATCGCGAGTCGGACGAGCTTCTTAGACTGCTGGAGGAGGTGCGAGGTGCTGGGAAAAGCTCGAGCACGGCCAAGAGTCTCTACCGCGCTATCAAAGATCGTCGCAGGATTGAGAAGCTGGAGAGATCTTTGATGTCAAAGAAAGAGACCCTGCACAATATATTGCAGCAAGAAATCTGGTACGTTTCTGAAAATGATGAGCCAATTCACATTCACTAGGCTTACTCAATCACTTTGAAGGCAGCTTTCTGAACGCCAGGATAAAAGCCTCCAAGAAATACTCGACGGACTAGAGCAGATCAACGTGGACACCGGAGAAGAACTTAAGAAGACCGAGATACACATCACCAATCGTCTAGACCAGTCAGATTCGACTTTCAAAGCACAGCTCAGTCAAGCCGAGAGAAATGTATCAGGTCGGCACGAACAAACAGTCCGTCAAACCCGCGCCCATCATGAGGAGCTAAAGGCACTGCAAACCGCCAAGACCTTTCTTGATACACTTTTATTCCCCGGGATACTGGACCGACAGTTTCATATAAAAAGCGCCGCGCCCGGCACTCTGGAATGGATATTTGAGACTGAAGATAGAGATATCTCGGATCAGATGGACAGTTCAGGCCTTCCTAAAACCACATCAGATCGCGACGGTAGGACCTCAGTCAATGACGTTTATTCGTCGGAAAACGGAAACCATTCCCGGGCGGCGGACCACAAGCCCTGGGATGATTTCGCAGCATGGCTCCGTCATGACAGTGGGGTCTACTGGGTAAACGGGAAAGCAGGCTCCGGGAAAAGCACTCTGATGGCTCACATCGTCGATGACCCCAGGACTATGAAGGCACTCGATGCATGGCGGGGGAACAAAAGTGCCACATTATATCCTACTTCTTTTGGCGCCCCGGGACTGACATGCAAAGAAGCATCATTGGTTTGCTTCGAAGCTTGCTTTACCAAATCTGCGGCAAAACCCCCGCCGGATCCAAGCTCTTATGAATCGCCTGGCCATTGGGCGGTCTATGATCCATAGATGGACCGAGAAATTGCTGAAAAAGGCACTTTACGAGATAATCAATATCGCCACACGGAGTCGGTTTTGCATTTTTGTCGATGGCTTGGATGAATATGCGGGGAACTATGCAGAGCTTGTCGACCTCTTATTCGATCTCCAAGGCTATTCGAGGGTGAAATTCTGCGTTTCGAGTCGCCCCGAGGTCCAGTTGAGCAAAAGGCTCTCCTCATGCAGGACAATACGTCTGCAGGATCTGAACCTGGGTGATATTGCTCACTTCACCAAACTGAAATTATTTAAATTCGGAATTGGCCCTGGCACTGGCTACGGAAACCTAAGCTATACACTCGCTGAAAGAGCCGAAGGCGTCTTTCTGTGGGCAGTTTTGGTGTCGGAATCCTTGGTACGAGGTATCGAGGCTGGTGATGACAAGGAAGTCCTATTGAAGCGGATCGAAACGACACCACAGGGCCTAAACGAACTCTTCAAGTCAATGATGAGCAAAGTCGAAAGGGTTCATTACGAAACACTTGGCATGTATCTGACCGCTTTGAGCATTGCGAGTGGAACCGTTCTTTTATCGATTGCGAACTTGACCGCGTCGAGGGCCCCGGTTGCTTTATCTTCCCTTGATGATTTCGAGATCGCTTGTAAACAAACCGAAACTCAAGTGGTAGCTCAGAGCGCAGGGCTGTTAGAGGTCCACGACTTTGACCTTGGGTCTAGGCAAACCACAGGTATCGACCGACACGGGATATTCGATGAAAATGTATGGAACCCTTCATCTGTTTGGCTCAAGTCAAAAGCTCCAATACCCCTTTCCCACGCGAGCACCAGACAGGCGCAGTGAAGTACCCGGCGACATTGAGATATGAGGCTCGAGGGATCAAATGGGTGCATCGATCTGCGTATGACTTTGTTTGGGACCAGCAAAATGCCACGGAATTGAATCCATTGCAAGCTACATCCGACGACGTCCTCCAGCAGTTGTATAGAGGCTATTTGGCTCTTATCACTTCTGCACCGTCTTCGGCGGTTATCAACGACATATACGAAGACCACAGCCTAACGGAAGTTAGATTGCTGTGCCTTGTGGGCAGTATGAAGAACTTCTGGAATGCACACACGTCGGCCACCCGGAAAGCTACCGACCATCTGCGTTTATTGCTCGATACGATGGATTATCAGGAAATGATCTCCGCCGCCAAAGAGCATGGCAACCCAAAGTCCTTCCCTCCTGGTTGGGTATTCTGGGACCTATGTCTCAATGCCAGGTACTGGCAGTATGTGGTGGACGATTTCGATAAATTGCCTTTATCCTCTTACGGCCGTTTATCAGAAGAGTTGTTATTCTGGGGCTCAGACTTGTTCGAGAGTACAAGTCGTATGTTTCGAAAACGTATCGCTGATGTCTTTGAATCGCCACGGCACGGACTTCGAATCAGGCTTCTATGGACAACCCACCCTCATCACCGGAGCATCTCATATAACCTGTCACCGAATCGAAGGGTACCCCCATTTCTCTTGCAACGGAAACGTATTTGGCTGCTTACACCGCAAAAGCCATATCCAAGTCTGGCCACCGTGTCGAACCGGAAACAAGAGATTACTGGCATGACATCACTGGTCAGTTGGCGTTATTCATTGAAATAGCACGCGGAAGACGGCGTTTGTACATGCAAGCCTCTGCGTTTGGCTTTTTCACTGAAGAGATATTTCAAGGTATGCCGTGGAAACCTCCCATTTACCATTTCCGACCCGATACTATTTGTTTTATCTGTTTCCCGTGGGAAGAGGGGTCGGATCAATCTGATGAGATGGCTCTGGAAACCGAACGCTTCCTGTGTTTCGAAACCTGTCCCGAAACAACAAAGTGCATATCTCGTCATCTCAAACAAGAAGGGGACGAGTACGCGACGACACCAATACGATTCATAGCGACCCCCGCGGAGCTGGAAAGGTGCCACCAGGCAATTATCGACGATGTCCAAACCAAAAAAGGACTTGGACGCAACCGACCGACTGCTTGTGCTTTCGTGTATCAGGGATCATCTACATGTCCTGTTGGAGTCCATTTGGCAAGAGCCCACGCCAGCAGACTGAGTCACTAACCCAGCAACCTCCGGCAGCTGTTCGCTCTTTGGGGGCGATACACCATTAGATGTCGTCAACGAGAATGACGTATTGGGCTCCTGGAATGTCGCAACGCCCACTAAACACCGGACTGCACATAACCCGCCAGATAGAAGTAATTAGATAGAATTCTACTCAATAATGATATTACAGGTAGAGGGCTTGACGGTACTATTAATTATGTTCATCTACGATACATAAATTTACTACAGTTTCCCAGCACGATACACGCAATTAGGCCTCGGTTAGGAACTGAATACCAAAAGCATTTATATGTAGATACATCTGAACCCTTCCGTATTTTCGTCTTACGATTCATCTGTTCGATGCATACAACAACATGAGATACAAAAAGACCGTATTCCTGACACTCGAATATACCAAAACCCTACCCAACAACTACTTATGTAGTCCACGAAAGAGACCAATCATCTCCCACATGCCAACTTAACACCCTAATCCCGCCGGAACCACCGTCCTATTAACCGGATGCCCCGCCTCCAACGCCCCTATGAGATCGTCAGCCCGCGGCGGGTAGATCAGCGTCTCGTTGATCCAGCGCTTAAGCGGTTTAGCCGCAGCGCCCGAGAGCGCCACCACGGCCTCATCGCCCGAGCCGGCCGCGAAGATGGCGTCGTGGCGTCCCAGGTCCAGGATGGTGCCCAGCATGACCTGGCTGTACCGCAGCGCCGGCAGCCCCAGCAGGTCCGCGGCGGCGTTGTGGCCGGCGTAGCGGCCCATAGGCATGGCGTGTTGGCAGGACATCTTGGTGTATTCGGCTTCTGACCCCACGGTGTTGGGATCGTCGTTATCGTCTTCGTCGGTTCGAGCGCAGGCGGTGTCGCCGGCGGCGTAGATGGCCTTGGCCTGGGGGCAGCGCAAATGGGCGTCCACCATCAGGCGGCCGAATCTATCCTTGTCCCCCGGGATCTGTCGCGTTAGGGGCGCCGCGACGGTGCCGGCTGTCCAAATAGGGGTCAGCGTCTGGATCCGCTCCCCAGTGCTTGTTAAGACGCCGCTGGCGTCGACGCCGGTGATGGCGGTGCCCAGCTTGACCTCGACGCCGAGGCGCTCCAGTGTCTGGAGGATAAGGGGCCGCATGCTGGATGGGAGATCGGGTCCGACGACTTCGGCGAGTTCAATGACGATGACGCGCGTCTTGTTTCCCGAGACCGGGGATCTTGGCGAGACGTCCTGGCAGCTCGGCGGCCAGCTCGAGGCCGGTGTAGCCGCCGCCGCAGACTACTACGGTGTTGCGGGCGGAGGTCGCCTGGATTGACGGCAGGTTCTTGAGGTGGGTTTCTAGCTGGACAGCCCTCTCCAGGTGATCGACTGCGAAGGTATGCTCCTTCAGCCCGGGCACATCTGCAGGCAGTATGTTATGGCTGCCGGCGGCTAGAATGAGGTGGTCGTAGGAGAGGGTGGAGCTCAGTCTGGCCGCATTCACAATGACCTGCTGGTTCTCAACGTTGATGGATTGAACGCTTCCCTGTATGAATCGCACTCCAGTGGTCTTGAAGAGCTCGAAAAGGGGCTCGCTCATGGCGGCGACGTTCTCCTCATAAAGCCGGGGCCGGACCACCAGCTTATCGTCAGGTGCGATGACGGCCACTTCAATCTCTTCCGCTGATTCGGGTGTTTGCTGAAGAGTTATGTTTATGAGTCGCTTAGCGGCGAGTGCGCTCATCAGGCCGGCAAAGCCAGCTCCAACTATGATGATTCTCTTGGCCATATTAGCGGTCTGACGCTGTCGTTCTGATGTCTGATGTCGGTAGTGAATGTAATTGCTAGTCTGGCTCTATCCGATCTATTTGCTGTGACATGGTCGCGTCGCGACCTGCTTTAATACCGTGAACCATGATCATTGGCATCGTATGGTATTGGAAGAATGTGTGATACGCTGTGCAGCATCTCCAGTGCGGCGCTGAATCCGGGAACTCGTTTATTCGGGAAGACCGCCGAGTGTGGGATTTGAATGGGTCGGGTGGTTTGATGCCCTGTAGCAGGGGGCATTACAGGTGCATTGCCGCCTGTGCGTTGCCTCTGGGAGGTGCTAGAGAGCTATGCTTTAGTGCTGACATGGCCTGCAATAAGCCGCCCTGCAAAATTCTGTCGGTTACCCGCTAAACGGTTCCCCGAATACCCGAGTCGACGTGCTGACTCACCCCAAAAAACCCGCCTATAGACAGTCTAGCCCCCGCTTAAAACCAGGACGTTACTCAGGGGTTTAGTGGCTACGACGAGTTCCCGGCCACTCTAGCTGTCTGTTCGTCAATCCGCAATCCAATTCCGGGACACAAACGAAAAATCCCACGATGAACACCACGCCAAACTCGGGCACTTCCCGGAAAGCCAGCGGACCGCGGGTGGTACTGGCCTGCATCCAATGTCGCGAGCGGCATGTCCGGTGCAGCGCCGAACAGCCCCAATGCCGCCGATGCGTTGCTGATGGGAAATCATGTCGCTATGCCAAATCACGGAGAGGTGGGCTCGACCGAGCCGCACTAGAAGCACGGCGCAAGCGTCTCGAGGCAGAGTCCGCCAAAGAAGCAACTACCTCATCACCATCAGTCGCCGACTCGGATCAGTCACGAGAAGGAACAGCCGGAGCTCGTCGCCAAGATCGGAGCGAAGAGCCCGACTGGTTGCGGATGTTTGTGGAGACGCCACCAAGTCAGACGCCGCAATCCGAGGTCAGCTACAACGTCGCGTCCGGCATGTCCACCAATGGCTCTTCGAGGTCAAGCTATCACCCGGAATCAACAACAACAACAACAAGAACTGTGTTCCCAGACGCAAATATCGACACATACTATCTTCACTTCCACAAATTCCACCCATGCGTGGTCCCCAAACCCACTCTAGAGCGTCTGGTCAAAGACCCAAGCTTACTAGAGAAACTGCATCCCCTGGTTTCTGTAATGAAGTATATCGGCTCGCTTTTCCGTTCTCGTTCTAAGTCGAAAGAGGCGATGCTCCCTCCGCCTATTATACCCCCAAGCTCAACATCCTGTCCCTTCATGGTACAGTGCCACCTCCTCTACTCCGTAGCGCTATATTGGACCGACGAGAAGTCCAGGGCGCACGAGCAGCTCAACGCTGCTATAGATATGGCAGTGGAGCTAGGTATGCATCATCGGTCTTTTGCTACCGAGCATGGTGCTGGGGATGCTGTTCTAGGAGAGAGCTTCCGGAGGACCTGGTGGCAGTTGCTCAGCATCGAGGCTTCGACCGCGGCAACTGACAGGAGTTTCGCTTTCCGTGTCTGCGAGATTGAGACGACAGTTGATCTCCCGTGCGAGGAGGACGAGTATGAATCTGGCGTAAGTGCATCTCCTTTTCAATGCCCCTGTTCGCTCTTTGAGATCTGCTTGCATCTTCTTGCCTATGCCTCTCACAGTATATAGAATGGGTCATACTTACCTCCTTAATAGGAAATACCGACGCCTCGGACGTGGGATGATTACTGCACCCGAGAACTTGAGACTGATGGTCCGGGTTACTCCTCATTTGCCCATCTCGTTGGTGCCTACCGCAGTATTACCTCGGTACTCAAATCTATCCCGCCCTTGACCAAGCCGCAGGGATCCGCAATGGTGATACAGGAGTTTGACACCGTCATAGACGGATGGCTTCACCTCCTTCCCGAGTCAAAGCGCGAAGTCATATCAGAGAACGGTGAGATAGACGAGCTTATGTTTCAGGCACATATGCTCGTTCACACGTAAGTATTTCACCGACCCTTTCCCCTTCCCCCTTTCCTGCGTAACGACATTCGGCATACCTCAAGCCAGTAAACCCCATACCCATCAAACAACTGACACGTATAATTACTCAAACCATCAGTGCCACCCTCACCGTCCACCGCCCCTTCTCCAAGCTACTCTTCCACCCTCTCGAGACCATGTCGAGCTGCATCACCTACCCCTCCGACGAGCACATCGCCAAAGAGTCCCTCATCGTACACACGACGCGGTGTCTGCGGGCCATTGAGGCGCAGGTTCGACTGCTGGCCTTACCCGCCGACCGCTTCAGCCACACACCCTTCGTCGTCTGCATGGTGACGACGGGCGCGATCCCGCTGCTCTCGGCATGCCGCACCATCTTCTCAGGCGAGAAGCTCGCCGTCGGCCGCAACCAGCTGCGGCTCATCATCGGGTGTCTCAAGGCCCTGGCCGAGACGTGGCCCAGAGCGGCGAGGTATGTACGGGAGATCCAGGAGCTGGCTCGGATCCTCCTGACAGTACCAACGGCAAAGCCGACTCCCACACCAGCATCAGACTCAAGGCAGGCTGCGGCGGACAGCGAGGCGGTATCGTTGGGGCAGGATGATCCGCCTCTCGGTCATGCCATTCTGCCCTCAGTTGGGGTGATGCCCGAAGTCAGTAACGAGTGGTCATCGGCCGACATAATGGCTGCGATTTCTTCCATGCCCACGCTTGGCGCTGGATGGAATCTTAATGACTTGTCATCTGGTATGTCTCCATGGTGGCCGAGCTGCTGAGATAGAGTACCGCGCAGCTACATTGGATTTGAGCTCTGGAAGACCTCTTTCTCACCCACTGCTCCGCTCCAAATATACCTTCAACGACTAATGATGCAATCATGGTGTTATTCAGTAATCTACCTTCCTTATTGACCTGAGGCGCTTTTTCTTGATGGACTTGCGCTATAACGGACATGTTACAAGCCGGGACATCCATGAGGTCATCTCCGGGGGTTACATCATGCTGTTGCTTGCGCCGAGGCCGAATGTAACCCCCCAGGTGCACGAGAACATCGCGGGGTTCCCACTTTACCCCATATTCCTGCACTGCGGAGTTGATCCCTCATGGAATTACCAGCATGGCTTAACCTTCCGGTAAGTGGCGGCCAAGCATGTGAATTCGATGACCTGTTGCATTATTCGTTCAAAGGAGACTCGGAAACTGAGCCCCATGGATAAAGCTCGGCTCCCACCACCAGCGTGCATAAATGCACACCGAGTAACTGCCGAACATCATCGTGCCTCTTCCTTTGGTGGAATAACTAACAAATACTACGTCTAGCCGGATAAAGCTAATTAGCAAATACTCACAAAGTCCGGCTAGCTCTGGCCACTGAACATGATGATTCTCCGCATCTCGCATCTCATGATACCCCGAGTCCTATGTAGCTGCGTAGTGTGCCTTGGGATCCCGATCTATGGCCAGTGACGTAGGATGTAAGCTGTGATGGCAGCTATAAAGGGTTCCCCAAATTCCTTTCAACCTCGCTCGAGCCCGGGAGGCACGAGCATGTTTCCTGTTTCTCGCGACCTCTTCTTTTGCGGCATCACAAGACTACAGTGCCAGATACTCGCTAACATGGCGTTTCGATGTGTCTTCCTTTCCATCGCGCTTCTTGCGCTTCCCGCCCATGTCTTCGGCCAACAACCCTACAATGACTGGGCAAAGGCGTACGCAGAAGCCGAGGAACTGGTCGGCAGCTGGACGCGCTACCAAGTAGCCAATGTTTCAGTCTTTGATGGGACTGCGCCGGGCCACGTGCCCTTCACTGCCAAAGACGGTACGCTGCATCAACCCTAACTTCTCTCAAGACCCCGGTTTCATCTAACGACATATGCTTTGCTCGATAGGCCCCATGGGCTTGAACGGAGGCCGTGGCGTCTCGGGCTGGATCGCCGCCCAGACGCTCGCAGCTTCCTGGGATCCCGAGCTCATCGAGAAGCAGTACGGGGCTATGGCTCGCGAGTTCCGGAGCAAGGGATACAGCATGCAGTTAGGCCCTGTCACTGGGCCCATGGGTCGAAGCCCTCTGGGCGGTCGAAACTTTGAGTCTTTTGTAAGTCCGCCGGCGGGAAATCCTGACTCACGTCTAGTGGATGCTTCATCCTGCAATATGTTTCATAGGAGGTACCTTTGCTAATTTGCATCTGTAGGGATCTGACCCGTTTCTAGGAGGAATGATGTATGTGTTCCCCTCTGGTCTGTGGAGTGGAAAGCCAGTTATACTAACCAATGTCTCTTAGGTTCGGTGCAGCCATCAAAGGTATACAACGCCAGGATGTCATCGCCTGTGGCAAACACTTCGTTGGTAGGCATATACACATTGAGAGGCCCATGGCGAAACCCTTATAGCTGATAATTATGACACAGGCAATGAACAGGAGACAAACCGGACCA
Organism: Apiospora hydei; assembly: GCF_038363865.1. Lineage (NCBI taxonomy): Eukaryota > Fungi > Ascomycota > Sordariomycetes > Amphisphaeriales > Apiosporaceae > Apiospora > Apiospora hydei. Next base: position 412,432 of record NW_027117369.1, read on the forward strand.
GGCAGTTAGGATGTAAGTTTATGTCCAGTTACAACTGATTGATAAGGGGCTTGTAAACTGAACTTACCCCCTAGTCGGAGAGGGCTCCCCCGACGGTACCGATCGATCATCCACCAATATGGATGACCGTACCCTTCACGAACTATACTTGTGGCCCTGGGTCGATGGTATCGCTAATGGTTTGGGCTCGGTCATGTGTGTCATGAACCGCGTGAATGGCACTGGCGGCTGTGAGAATGACTATACCCTGAACCAAGTGCTCAAAAGGAAGTTGGGTTCAAAGGCAAGTTTTCATCTTCTGCGTCGTTACCAGTCCGTCCCTATATCTTGGCTACTAACTCATATCGCCTTCAGGTATGGTTATCCCCGATGCCACAGCACCAATCAACCGCACCGCCGCCCTCGCCCACGGTCTGGACTGGAACTCCGGCCTAAACCTAGCCGACATCTCCGCCCTGATCGACGACGGCACGATCCCTGAGGAAGTCATGCGAGACCACGCCATCCGCGTCGTCGCGACCCAGCTCAACTACAACCTACCCCAGGACCAGTACCCCAACCCCGCCACCACCGTCAACCTAAACGTCCGCGAACCCGAGAGCGCCCCCTTATCCGCTCCGCAGCGGCCCAATCCATCGTCCTCCTCAAGAACACGGCCCATGCCCTTCCCCTGAAGAACTTAACTTCAATCAGCATCTTCGGCCTCGACGCCGCGCAGGCCGTGACCGGCCCCGCCATGGTCCCCAACGTCTACGACTACCAGGGCGATACCTACGCAGGCCACCTCGCGTCCGGCGGCGGCAGCGGCGCGACGCCGATGCCGTTTCTCGTGGATCCCCTCACTGCGCTCGCGGCGCGGGCTGCGGCCGAGACTTTCGAAGTACGGCACATTGCATCTGACAATTACACTGTGCTACCTTCCGGGAGTGTGAAGCCAGGCGGCGGCCCGCTCGATTCGGTCTCCGGGTTCGCGTCGGGGTCGCAGTACTGCATGGTGTTTCTCAATGCGTTCGCGAAGGAGGGCGCCGACCGGCTCACCCTAGCTGACGAGACGGGGGATAAGCTTGTTAATGATGTGGCGGGGTATTGTGCTAACACCATCGTGGTTTTGAATAATGTCGGTATCCGGCTTGTTGATGCTTGGATTGAGAACCCCAACGTAACGGTACGTCTTATTACCTCCATAAAAATGGTTCTTCCAGAGACGGATCTGGCGCAGACTGGTGAACTACAAGTTTCCGGGACTGACTATCTGCTCCACAGGCCGTCCTGAATGCCGGCGCCCTCGGCCAAGAAAGCGGCAACGCCATCATGGACGTCATCTTCGGCGACGTCAACCCGTCCGGCAAGCTAGTCTACACCATCGCCAAGAAGCTGGAAGACTACAATGGGGAGATCTGCCCGTGCTGCGAATGCGACTACACCGAAGGCCTGTACACCGACTACCGCCACTTTGACCAGGCCGGCATCGAACCCCGATACGAATTTGGGTATGGCTTGTGTAAGTGTCCTACATACTTCTTATGAAATTGTAGCGCCGGCTGACAAGCCGCGTCTCTTAACTACTTAGCGCACACCAACTTCACCTACGGCACCCTCGAAATCTCCAAGCAGCCGAGCGGTAGCGAGCCCCTGTCCGCTTACACCACCGGCGAGACCGCCGACGGCGGCCCCGCGGATCTCTTCGACGAGCTCGTCACCCTGACCGCGACCCTCACCAACAGCGGCTCCGTCGCGGGCGCCGAGGTGGCTCAGCTGTACCTCGGCTTCCCCGAGAGCGCCAAGAGCCCTGTCCGGCAGCTGCGGGGCTTTCAGAAGACCTTACTGGAGCCGGCGGAGACCCAGACGGTTTCGTTTACACTTCAGAGGCGGGATGTTAGTATCTGGGACACCGTGGCGCAGAAGTGGAAGATCGAAGCCGGGACTTATACCGCGCAGCTTGGGAGGAGCAGTCGGGATATTGCTTCGGAGGCGGAGTTTCAGTTGGCTACTACGGGTGCTTGATTGAGGATTTCATTGTCTTGTATATGTATTGATGCAAGAAACAGGACGCAGTCTAGCTCGTTGAGTCGCTTCCATCCCCGTTTTGCAAGTGAGGTAAATACCAATGGGGTGGGTTCAAGTAGGGCAAATACAGATGTATCGAGACGTCAGGCTCGTGCGGCTCCAGAAACACCCTCCTAGCCATTTCCGCGTGCCGTTCGGCCAAGAGCGCCTTCCTCCGCTTCTCGCGTTCCTCCACCCAATATTCCCAGTCCGGGTTTGCCAGTGTCTCCGTGTGCCTCTCCATCCAACTTTCGACCTTCCGACTAATCGCTTCGTCCCCATGTCGCTCGTGAAATTCCGCGAGATCCTCCAGCACCTGCTGGCTGAGACCGTGGTCCACCCTCCGTATGCTAGCTTGAAGCTGTGCCTCCTGAGCGGCCAGCAGGTCGCCCTTTTCGGCTCGGGGGACCAGCCAGTCCAGGTACGTCTCGCCGGGCCTGTACTGGATCTGATTCTCCGTACCAAGACGGCCCATGAGATACTGACGCTCATCCTCGATCCATATGTGCTTTATAGTTTCGTGATTCACCATCAATTTTTTGTAATACTCGGGCCGAGCCATGGGCTCCCATTGGTGGAGTACGTTGTCGGCATAGATGATGGTGTCGCGCAGGTCCATTAGCCAGGGGTGCAGCGCCGACACGTAGTCGTCCACCGTGACGAACCCCGCTTCCGCGCCCGTGTTCGAAGACGGCTTAACCGTCAACTTCCACTTCTTCATCGGCCGGTCTTCGACGTGATACATATGCTCCACCTCGCTCCAGTAATCCTCCCAAATTTCCAGCGCGTCGATCTGGACCGTGATGGAGCTGATCTTGGGCTCGGTAAGCGGCGCCGCGGCAATCGGGTGACGGGTGGCGGAGGTGGTGGCCGCACTTCCACCACCACCGTCTGCGGCGTTGGCCATTGTCTCTTGGATGGTAATGTATGGCTCACGTTCGAAGTAGCCCTTCTCGCGCCAGTCTGGCCGCATCACGGAGACGGCGTCGGCCAGGGGGACTTGCAGTTCCCAGTAGAGCCTCGCCGCCTCGGGTGTGAGACGTGAGCGTTGGCCCGCATTGAAGAGCTCCTCGAATGATGGGAAAACAGACATGCTGATTGTCAAGTGCTGGGGGAAAGATATCTGGCGACGAGATGATGGTGATAGTTGTGAGGAGGCAACGGCTTTACATGTAGAGACCAATATCGGGAATGGGAAAAGGGCCGATTGGGTCAAAAAGATGCCACGATCCCCATAGAATGCGCTGGTGCCTGGTGCCGGCGGGGCCTATACCCTGGCCAGCTCCCCAAATCGGACGACTAAGTCCCCTTGAAATGAGAGTATGGATCTGGCGCGGATATGTGCGGAAAGCTGCAACTGTTCTTGTCTTCATTGGCCGTGAACAGTTGACTCTCTCCTGGCATTACTTTTCTCATCTAAATGTCAGCATGAAATTTATCACTGGTTTGTGGTTTTAATGTTCTGTCCTGTCGCCTGCCTCAATTTGGTTCTAAATAGGATAATATGTTGTCCGAGTTATAACTACGTCAACCTGAGGGAGACTCATTCAAATGCTGCCTAACTATCTTACCTATCCCCTCTGCCTAGAAATTCGAGGTGCCAGCGTAGTAATAAAACAGGGGTCTAGGAAGAACCGTATGAGAGATGTGACATGTAGCAGAGATAAAGTAATAGGTCGTATCTCTGGACGCCAGAAAACTTCCAAGCTGCTCAGACACCCGCGAGTACACTATTTCAAATATTTCCGAGACTTTCAGTGACCAGTAATATGCACTAGCGTCTAACGCCGGTTCCAATGAAATAATTCCAGACTTTCTTTGTTCATGTAAAGGATATAATTTCTACGCGAGAATGCATTTACCGGAGTAAGTAGTATAAGACCACGAGAAACCCGCTTGCTGGTACCAATACAATCTTAGCCTCTGAATCTGTCTTTACACTCAACGAAACTCGGCAAAATGCAAATCCTCATAACTTGCTACAACGTGGATGTTTTCTCCGGAGCCCTACCAGGCTACAGTCTACTCACGCTACTACCAGGTGACGAAAGCGAACCAACAGAGCCGGCCTCGATCATCCCTGGTACTGACCGGCAATTTCGATTGACCCTGGAGACCAGAAAGAGCCGATTGACGTACGTCTATAACTCTGTGTTGAGAGACCCAATACACCTCATTCGGCAAGCGGCGCAGCAGCAGCAGCAGGAAGCCCTCTTGCCTTTGAGTCAGCTCATTGTCACGCTCTTCCTAACAAAGTTGGAGTGCCCCCTGATTCCGATGTTCCCGAGAGACCTACACGAACCAACAATAACCACAATGTTGCGCTCGTGACGGAGCTATCGCTCGGGGGCACCTTGGCGCGAGGTTTCATACCAAGCTGGATAGGGATGCGGACAGTCTCGCTCTGGACACGGAGTGCGTATCGAACCACGACGAGCTCAAACTCCACATTGTGGGAGCGGGAGAGGACAATGAGTTCATGCCCGGCTTGATCTTTTCACTCGTCGAGCTCTTCCTGCGGGGCGATGCGATTGGGCCAAGGGCAGCGGATGAAGCCCTCCTTGGCTTGTCATCTTGTCTAGCTCAACTGAACGAGGATCGATACGTCCATGCTCTGTATGAGGCATTGGAAGGCTTGCGGCATTTCTCTGGGATGCATGCTCATGTGATGGAGTTCGGCGCCCCCTGCGGGGTAGACTTCTTGTTTACTAAGGAATAGGGGCTGAGTATCACGCTTCCAACAGGGCATTGGACCATGCTACATGGAAGGGATATAATCAAAAGAATTTTGTGGTTCTAGGGTATGATGTATGGAGGGCTTGGGGTAGACTTTCGTTTCCGGGGACGGCGAGCATCAAGTACAAGAGGCTCGGTGCAGTCCTATCACTAATAACCATTCATTGAGCCATATTTACTTAGTCTGTTAGGGCCAATATAGCACTATCCAGCCAAACTCTACCTACGCCGCCCGTCGGAGTATCACTCGGACAACGGTATCTTGAATCCGCCCTTCACCTGGTGCGTGAAGACCATGCCGGGATCTACCCTCTTTCTCAGCGCCTGCAGCTTCTTAATGTTGTCCTCGCCATAGCTCTTCATGACCTCCTGCCACGGCGCCGCATAGTTGAAATAAAGGAACGGATCGTATACCCCCAGCTCCTTGGCCTTCCTCTCTACCTTCGCGACCAAGAACCGCGCCGCGTCGTACACCGTCTCGTCGTCGGCCGCATCCTTCCAAGAGGGCGAGATGACGAGCGTGCCGAGCGTCTTGGTGCGCGTGGCCAATCCTAGCGCATTAGTTCCGTTGCCTTCGTCGCTGTTCTTGTTGTTATACAAGGTCGGCGGGATGGGCTCGATGCAGATGTTCCAATGAACGCCCTTCACTTGCGCCACCTTTTCGACCGAGGCGCGGTACGCATCGTAGACGCCGCGGATCATGGCCTCGGTCGGGATGAAGGTCGTGGTGGCGCTCAGGTATCGGTTCGCCTGCGGCGGCCGGAACGCCGTCGAGCGGTTCGCCAGCGCGGACATGCTGGCGACGCCGGGCGGCATCCCCATATTAGGCTTGAGGGTCTGCAAGGCCAACGCGGGCTTATAAAACTCCGGGAACTCGTCGCCGGACGGCCGCGTGTACACCATCTGGTTCGTGGCGACGGTGATGCCGTGCTCGCCGATGAAGGCCCAGCCGGTGAGAAAGTACGCATTGACGTCGTAGTTCTCGGCCTCCATGAGCCGCGCAAAGACGCGGGCCTGGTTATCGACATCGGCCTCGGTCGACGGACAGACAGCCAACGTCGACCACAGCTCGCCCTGCTCAAACGTCCGGAACGTGAAGCTCGTCACGATGCCGAAGTTATTAGACCCCCCGCGCAGCCCCCAAAACAGATCCGCGTTGGTTCCTTCCTCTTCGGCCTGCACGACCGAGCCGTCGGCGAGCACTACCTCGAACCGCGTCACCTGGTCGCACGTCCAGCCCTCGCGCGGCCCGAAATACGAGAGCCCGCCACCAAGCGTGAGTCCGCCGACGCCGACGCCCTCGATCTGGCCGCCCGCGACACTGAGGCCCAGCGGGTCGAGGACGCGGTAGACGGCGTCCCAGGTCGCGCCGGCACCGACCGTGACGCGGGACTTATCGTCGCTTAGTTCAATGCCGTTGAGACCGCGCAGGTCGATGGTGACGCCGTCGGGCGCGCTGTTGGCGCCCGCGAACCACTCGTGGCCGCCGCCGCGGACGGCGAAGGGACAGTTGGATGAGGACGTCAGTGACTTTACCACGGCGGAGACTTCGGCGGGGCTCTGCGGGGTTACGAAGCACGCCGGCTGGACGGCCGCGGCTTGGGGGCTGAAGTACGATTTTACGGATTCGGTGTAGCCATCGCTGCCGGGGAGGAAGACTTTGTCTTTGCCAAGGAGGTCGACCAAGGCCTGGCACTGAAGTTCGTGAACAGACATGCTCTTAGCAATCAAGACCCCCGATAGATCCCGAGGAAGATTTTGCATACCTACCTGGGAGAGAGTCTCACTATTTGCCATTTTGTTGTTCGTCCGAAGAAGCACAAGAGCGGTGGTTCGTCAATTCAGCCGTTGGACAGACTGATGAGAAATAACAGGATCAAATTCTTATTTGCGCCCTTATATGGAAAGGAACTGCGGAGTAATGGTTCGACTGCTTACCAATTGGGTGCAACATAACTAATCAGGGATTGGAAGCTACCTTCCAACAGCATAAGTAACCTCGACTTTCATTGGCGCGTTGGTTGGCTCGGTCCATGGAGCAGACGGCACCCCTGACTTCCATCCCCACCTTTACCGAAACCACGGTCCGCTGTTTGGTGCAAATCTGCCTGCCGAGACTTTGCGACAAGGTTCTTACACATATATCTGAGGATTGGTCACATAATAAAATCAGCACACAAGACCTTTTTGGGAATCCTCCGCCGATCTTGCCGTTGGTGGTTGTCGGTCGGGCCAGAGATGCGACGTTGAGGTGGAGAAGGGCAAGGTAAGGGTCGAGCTTGGTTCCATTCCTTCGGGAACAGAAACCTCGCCATTTGTCTAATAATTTACTCACTTCGCTCTCTTCTTGGTCTTCGGACCTTTTCTTTTCTACAGTTAAACCTACCTCCGCAATAAGCTGGCCCAACCACCTATCTAAGCAGAGAAGTTGACCAATTTGCCGCCATGGGCATGCAAAAAGGAACTGTCATCCTCACAGGGGCAAACGGCGGATTGGGCAGTGCCATCGTCAAGCAGCTCGATTCGGACGCGAAGTTCTCTGCTTATCACTGCATATACACCGTCCGCGATGCGACTCGGACAGAGCCCCTCAACTTGCATACTACTCATGATGTCGTGTCGCTGGATCTGACGAAGCTCGACAACGTCCGCGAAGTGGCAAAAACGATCAATGCTAGTTACCCTATTATTTCGAGATGACATCTTTCCTTCTTTCATATTTTCTGTCGTAATTTATCTTTCAGGTTTACGCGTGGAAAACCCGACCTGTGGCTAAGACTTCAAGTTACAGGCCCGAGTTGCGGCGGGACACATCCCGCCAATCCGCGCGCTCATCGTGAGCGCCGGCTACCAGGAATTTGGCAAGCAGACCTGGACGAGCGACGGACTGGACAATACATTCGCGACCAACTATCTCGGACACTGGCTGCTTATCCTCCTCTTGCTCGGAAGCATGGACAAGGAGGCTGGCCGTATCGTCTACATGGGCAGCCAAGCTCACGAGTAAGGTTTCTGGAACACTTATTCACTGTATTATGGCCGACTGACGAGCAACAGTCCCAAGGACCCCCGAAACTCCCGTACCGGAGCCTTCACCGACCCAAAATACAAGACCTTCGTCTCCGCGGAGGACGCCGCTGCCAGCTTCCACGCCATCGCCGAGGGCAAGTGGAGTCCGGCGACCGAAGACGCGGGGTTCCGTGGCGGGTACCGGCGGTACGGCGCCTCGAAGCTGTTCCTGGCCATGATGCAGCACGAGCTGCAGGCGCGGCTCGACGACGCGGACGCGGACCTCGGCAGAAACAACCGGATCTGCGTCGTCGGCGTGGACCCGGGCGTGATGTCGACCGGCATGCAGCGGCTCGCGCCCTGGGTGATCCGCGTGCTCATCTTCCGGATCCTCTACCCGCTGATCCAGCTCGTGGCCCCGAACAAGGGGCCGCGCCCGACAGGCCGCGCGGCGGAGGAGGTGTTGGAGGCGGCAGTTGCTGGTAGTGCGTCCGACGGGGACGGGGACGGGGACGGGGACGGGGAAAGATTAGAACTGCCAAGGGACGGGTACTTCCATGAGATGAAGGTCATGGAGACGAGCGAGGAGTCGCGGGATGCGAACAAGAGGGCATTGGTATGGAGGAGACGGTTAAACTGACTGGGTTGGCCGAGGGAGAGACTGCTCTGAGAAATTGGAAGTAGGTAGCGAAGGCAAACGGCCAGCTTCTTATTTGCGCAATAGCAATACACGGTTCTTCAGTTTCACTATCTTTCAAGTCCGTAGCTACCTAATCAACAATAAGTTCAAGCGCAAAGTCTCCGTGCTGAGACGATTATAGCCATCATATCTACCGGCAAGGACACTGGGTCGTAGATGATCTCCAGATCGATCCGCAGCGGTGCTATCACACGGTTGGCGCCATTTGTGCACGAGACGCTGCGGGGTCCGGATGAGGCGCAAGTGCATGTGCCAGGAGAACCGAGGCGACCTAGTTGTCGTGCTTCAACGGCCGTCTTCGGCGAAGGGACGGACCAGTTCCGGCCCCCCCGAGCGCTGGATCACAACCGCGGACGGCGACGGCCAGACCACTTGCAATGGGGCGTTTTTCTCGGCCATCCTTCTCGGCGACAACGTTTTTGCAGCCAAGGTCCTGGTGCAGTCCGACACGAAGCTTGTAGGCAGGTTTCCGTTCCCTTTGGGTCAATCGCGGCTGGTTCTTACCGTTGCAGCTTTTTGACTCGTCAGATGTTACGATCCAGGTCCTTTCAAAGCCAATAGAGTGCGTTCCACATTTCAAGTAACATATTGTCGTGAGCATATGGCAAATGATCGTAAGTTATCGGGCAACTACCGTTGTCCCATCAAGCGTGATTTGTTTCAATGTTGCCTAAAAGCAAAAAGGAAAAGGGGGCAGCATCGCTGGTAGAGTAGACCGTCTACGGACTAGCCTCCGCGGATCCGAGCTGGGCGACTGAGGCTGACAGTTTAAACGAGCAAGCGTAGTCCTAACCCGGACTAGCGCAACCCTGCCTATCTCCGAATGCCGACAGGGGAGTATCCACGGATCTGGGTAACCAAATGACTGGATATGTCGCAATTTGCACAACACCAAAAAGTATATCACGACCCAGATACAAGAATGTCACATGAATTCATCTCGCCCAGACAGGTTCCGACTTTGGATCCCGCATCTCTGGCAGAGAAACACAAACACAGTCGAGATGCCAATTTGTCGTATCGCAAGATCAAAAAAGCAAGAAGTGGAGCTGAAAACAGTGGCGCGCCATCCAGCCATCCTTACCCCAAGCCCAGCGGCATGATGGGTCTCAGTCGGCCCCACGCTATTGAGTTCTTCCAGCTCCAGTCATTTCATGGGAATGCGTTCTAGGCCAGGCTTACTACAGGAGGCTTACTGCTTACTTCCTAGCTAGCAGGCAGCAGGCTTCTCCGGTAGCACATATGTACGGGTAGTCGCGTTTTTTCCTTTTTCCTCTTGCTTATCTACCTAATGTAAGCAGCAACGCGACAGCAGCTAGTATGGGACTTTTCGTCTTTCCTCTATAGCGTCTGTCTCTCCTTTCGACGCTCGTTCCCTCCCTCGGCGCGCGCAATTGATTTAAGTTGATTGAGCAGGTTCTGACGTGCCGTGTGTCTGCTCAGCGCCGGTACTCCTGTCTCGCTTTGGAGTCTTACCGACCGTACGACATACACACAGGCGCACAAGATGGGAGCTATGCGTTGCGGACCGCGACCGCGGGTCGTTTTCTTGGTAACGGCCGCTGTGCTCAGTCTCTTGCTACTCCAATTCTGGCATCTGGCGCTGCCTGCCACCCGCCTTCCCCACGTCGTCACCAGTAATCTGGACAGTTCGTCGAAATCCGCGGGGACGCCGGCGAATGCGACGACAACGGATCATCCAGCAGCAGTCGCATCACCGCAACCGAGCCATGTTGTCCATGTTCCAAGTCCCAAATATGGTCCGAGGAACTCGACTTTAGGGGTATGTTGTTTTTATCCTTTCTCAATTCGACCGGCTATCGCCGGCTTTGGCGTTTGACCAACTGTTACTCACACCCATCATTGTAGTTTGATGCCATCCTCGCCTTGTCTAAGGGAGGCGAAACTTGGCGAGTCCAGGGTCTACACGCAGCTGGGGCTCTGACTGATGTGAAAATCACCATCCCGCCCCAGCCGACATGGACCAAGGAGATGATCGAGGCCTTCGCCAAGTTGGGGCCCACGACGGAGGGGATCCAGAAGCCGGGGGTCGGTAGCGCCGCCGCCTGGCTGGCCCACATCGACCTGCTCAAATACGTGATCCAGAGCGACCTCAGCTCCGCCCTGATCATGGAAGACGATGTCGACTGGGACGTCAACATCAAGGACCAGCTGAGCAAGGCGGCCGAGACGGTGCGCAACCACACCGGCGCGCCCTTCGAGGAGCAGAACCCCTACTCCAGCAACTGGGACGTCCTCTGGCTCGGCCACTGCGGCGACATCCCGCGCGACAACGAGACCTTCACCTTCTTCCAGGACCCCACCGTGGTGCGGCACTCGGCCTACGAGGGGTTCGCCGCCGGCTACCTCAGGGACCACTTCCCCGAGGGCCAGCGCGCCGTCTACAAGTCCCAAGGCGCCATCTGCACATACGCCTACGCGGTGAACCGGAAGGGCGTCCGGAAAGTGCTCGAGTACGTGTCTGGGGGCCAGGAGCAGGCGTTCGACACCAAGCTCTTCCACGGCTGCCGCTCGGGCGCGCTGGAGTGCATCTCGGTCAACCCGGAGCTGTTCCGGCACTTTACGCCCGATGAGAAGTTTGGGCAGACGAGCGAGGTCGACAAGCAGAACTGGGGCGGCGAGGAGAAGATCAGCAAGACCGCCGAGGGAGAGAAAAAGGGCGGCGCCGCGGCAGAATCGTCGAAATATAGCGTGGCCAAGAAGATCACCGGAACGACGAAGAATATCAAGGAAAGCGCGAGGTGTAAGGCACTTTGGGATACGACGTGCACTGGGAGGAGGGAGTCGATAACCGACATGATCAAGAACATTGCTTTTGGGCATAGTTAAATTTATCTGGGTGTGGCTCGGTAACACTGGAGCATATCAAGAGAAGAAGCATCTGGGGTTACATATAAAGAATAAATATACGGACAAACATATGTTCTCTGCAAGGGATGAGACCAATTCCATGGAGTAGCTCGTTCTAACGCTTTCGGGCCTTGACGACCACGAATCCTGGTTTATTGATCCATAACTGCCAGAACCCGGGGTCCGCTCTCACGACCCCTTGCTTCTCGCACGGCTCAATCTCGACGTCGGTAAACCCGTGGCGCTCATGCATCTCGGTGGACCCGGAATAGCTGACCTCGAGCGACGCGTTCTCAAGGTGGATCGCGGGTCGCCCGTCGCCGGTGCTCGGGATCGTGGAGCTGTAGTAGAGGCCCCCGGGAATTCGGCGAAGTCCTGACACGTCGGGCCATACTTGCCGCTCGACATGGCCTCACAGCGGGGGTCGCACGCGCGGACTCCGATGAAGCGGCCTCCGGGTTTCACCGCGGCGGCTATGTTTCGCCACAGGGCCTCGAGCACCTCGGGCTTGTCGACGTGGTCGAAGATCCAGTTGGCCATGACGACGTCGTAGGGCGGACTCAGGCCTGCTAGTCCTTCAACTCGTTCCGTTTCCGTAGTGGTACCAAATAGTGGCTTAGTCGCGTCCCCGTGGAACCATCGAAGCCTCTGCGCGCTCTCTTCGGGGCCCAAGAGCGCTTCGGCGTCGCGGCGGCCGACCGCCATCATCTCGTCCGAGAAGTCGACCACGTCCACGCGCGCGGCACCCGCCTCGAGAGCCTGTCGGGCGCGGAGCCCCGTGCCGCCGCCAATGTCTAGGACTGTGGCGCCACGGCAAAAGTCGTCGCTGCCGACGGCCGACGCGAAGAGCTGCGACTCTAGCTGGCCAAAGGGCCACTTTAGGAGTACATTGTACATGGAAGCCTGTTCGTCATAGTCCTGTTTGACTTTGTCGACAGTGGCACCAGATGGGGTGTTGGCCATTTTGGGGGAATGAGGATACGAGGTTTAGGGCTGGATGGGTGGATTGAGCTTCTGTGAATTGTGTGGTGAATTTTGGGACTTCAAAGGAATGCCGGCGAAAGAGTGCTATTTATGCACACCATGGAGCTTGCAACATGGGCCGATTCGGTGGACATCGGGAGGAGTTGCAAGCCCCGCACCGAGACGCAGGTGATATTACCGGATTAAGCAGCCGCTACATCTCTCGGAAGATGCGCTGAGCATTAAAATCTGTCTTTAGGTATTGCGCGGACGTCATTTCATTCCCACCTCGAGAAAAGAGTGTTATCATTTGAGTTCATGCCATTTGTTTGAGGCTACTCTGAATAGGGGCTAATGGTTTAGTCTACTGGATTACAATCCTTCAGACACCAGATCATAAGCCACCGCCCGGCAACATTTAAGATGCATATTCTGGAGTGTTAATGCTAAATCAATGAAAAGAGTGACGTTCTTATTTAGATTCGCCCCACCCCCCTGTTCTTTTCTACCCAGGCTACCTCCTTCGGAAACACAAGCCCGCGTATCCCACGGACCCAAGCTCTTGTGTTCGGTACGGTCGTAGACCCGTTGTTGTCTACGAAGAGGGCGGGTACTCATCTACAGAGGCCGATGGGCCTCGCGAGCTGTTCTTGTCCTTCCCGTCGCGCTGGTCCCTCTCCTTCAGCCGGATGTCCTGAGAGCTTTCCGAGTCGAAGCGGTTCTTGGTGTTGCGCGAGGAGCGGCTGCCGCTGCTCAGTAGGCTCTTTGTCTTGGACACCACGGACTGCCACGTGTTGCGCCGGAAGAAGATCTGCAGGGTGGGCAGGCAAGCGGCGAAGACGCCGATGCTGCATTCGACCATGCCCCAGTAACAGTACAGTGTGGTGTTCACTGTATCCCCAAACTGTCAGAAGGCAATGCTTTCGTGAACTGCATATCACACATGCATAGGCTTCACGGGCTTGGTCAAACTTACAAATGAAGTCCCGGTTGGGATCAGCCGCCTCCTTGACAAAACCGACGGAGACTATTAGTCGCGCCAGAGATGAAGCAAGAGTACTGCCCTCATGTTAGGGACCGATTAATCGTGGATTTTTGGATTGGCTGTAGATACTTACACTGCCCCGACAAGGAAAGAACAACTAGCCACGAGCTTGTTCGTCGTCGACAACTTGAGACGCCAGACCTATACGGAAACGACATAGATTAGCTATCGTATGTTCCAGCAAGTAACATGGAAGCTTATAGCCGTGACTTACAATGGGGATGGGAATCCCGATGATTACCAGGTCCGTTACGAAGCCCGTGATACAGAACGCCATTAGCACGTCAAGGAAGAATTTGCACATGGCCATCTCGGAGATGGGCTTCCAAATGGCGAACAGCATAGTGCCGCAGCATAGCAAGGTGGCAATGACGAAGGCGATGGCCCACATGACGACGAAGATGCAGAGGCCCCACAAGAACCACTTGAGGTCGCGGTTGATGGAGAAGATGCGTCGGTAGAAGAAGATGAAACTGAGCTTAGTGCAGGCCATGGCTATTGGCAGGAGGATACTGATGGTCCATTCGAGCTAAAGCACGGGACACGAACCGATTAGACGATTTTCTTGACTTGACCCCAATCAAACAAGAGCCATATCCCTATCCTAGATGAGAACATTCACACGGGACTTACCTTGATTGACAGGCCCATCTGGTTCAAAGCCAACGTGGAGGGATTCTCCATCGACGTGGGGAATTGACGATATCCGAAGGCCTCATGGTAGGCACCGTAAACCAGGCATATGCCCACTCCGATGGTCAACAGCTAGGAACCATACTCAGTCAGCACTTTGAAGCGTCAAGATGTAGCCGACGAGACTTACAGTGGCGGGCAGAAGCAGCCAGTCATCAATTTTCAAAGGCTGCTTGCTGAGAGCTCGCGCCTTGAACCGACATGTTACCGCCCCTATGTCGAGTAGGGATAAGGCAACACCGGCAGCGACGGCGTGCTGGGCAGTTTGGTAATAGTGCTGCTCTACCATTGCGAGATTAGTATCAGGCAATTTACCACCACCCTTGCTAGCGACTCAACGATGATGCACTCAACGTGGTAATAGCTAGGCTTAATACGGCAGGGCACAAAAGAGGGGCGAGGAACAGGTAAGGAGAGGAGTAAGGCACAATATGGATCAAGGGAGGATCCCTCTTGGGGTATTAAGGCCAGCAGATTACTCTCCCGTGTCTGTATGCTATTTTCGCATGTCTTGTTAGGTTGGCTGACAGCGGTTTCTCGCGCAGAGAATATTACTACATCGCTTAATCGTGCTTCTGATCTGCGGCGGGAATCCTCCCGTCGCAAGAGTTAGATGATCCCGCTCGTATGATTACTTCTTTGCAGGCTGTGCTGACCACCATCACCTGTTAATATATTCTTGGCGGATCGGCGCCATCAAAACCAACAAGCTAATGACAGACGCGTGCTGTTGGGGTCCGTCTGCAGATCATCGTGTTATTGGGGATGTTGTTGCTTGGGTTGCGCCGAACGTCTTGGCGGCTGGAGGGGATTATCGCCAAGAGACAAGGACCGGAACTCGGTACTAGGTATACATCGGCCAAATGTATCGACTGGCATTCAAAACGGTGGTAATGGACACTGTACAAGAGACTCCCGGAGCAGAGAGCACATTGGCCGAGATCGCATAACCGCCTGCTTTATCCTCCACTTCTGAACCCCTCACACCTCCTGTGCCCCAAGCTATCCTAGTGGCTATTGCCGCTTCTCTCTGGTCACCTTCAGCCTTCGCGGCACTTATGTTTAGCTAGCCTTACTATGTGACTCTCATACCACTCACCGAAATGCAATTTGCTCGAAAGGGGGCGCAGTGCGGGGAAGTCCAGACTCAGAAACAATCAGACAATAGGCAGCCTTACGGAGCGTGATATCAAATGCACAATCACAAGAGGCTATAATTAGATACGTCTGTGAAGGGTAAGATTGACTACATTCTACCAAGTCACAGCCTCGCAGATACTAAATTCCCGTCTGTGCCGCGGAGTTGTACCGCCCCTTTGGAAGCCGTTCCGTTCAATACCCACTTCCCGATGCCTAAATTGCCCGATAGAGATGAGAGACTCATAGGGAGCTTGTAGAGGATTGGGTGTACTTGGAAGCCTGTAGCTCGGCACACACCGCAACCGCTGCATTGCAGCCACTGGTGATCGAACTCGGGGTCACCTTATACGGGGTGCTGCAGTCACCGATTGCGTAGACCCCAGGCACGCTGGTGCCCCAGAAAGGGTAGTCGGCCTTGATATCGCCCCCAGGAGTGGTTTCAAGTCCCAGTTGGGCCACGAAAGGCCCAGATGCGGTGGTTTCGGGGTTGTGCACCAGGAATTTCTCGACCTTGGAGGTGCCATCCTCAAACTCAACGGTGACGGTATTGTCCGAATCATTGCCCGTGAGCTGTTTGATTTTGCGCGCCTCGACGCTGAACTTGGACGGAATGAGAACGCTGGCCGCGGTCTTGACCTCGGCAGTCATGGCCTCATCACCGTTGCTGTACAGTGTGACTTTATCCGTGAGTTGGGCGGCATTCTGGGCCATGTGGGCAGCTAGAGCACCTCCCACAGGTCCGACAGCCAACACGCCCGAGGACGCGCCGCCTCGGTCTTCGTACCCGTGACAGAAGAGGCAGTGGAAGCTTATTGGAGGGGTATATGTCAGCTCATATCGTGCATGTCACGTAGCATGTGATTGCAACTGAAAGAGACTTACATTCGCTTCTTCCAGAGCTTGTCGTAGCCCTGGATCTGGGGATAGATGTTGGATGAGCCGACAGCAAGTATGAGCTTGCGGAACTTCTTGACCTCGCCGTTGCTGTCGTGCACCTCAAAGTGGGAGTCCGACTTCTTCTCAATCTTGCTGACCGAGGCGGCGGCGAACTGGATGCTGGAATAGTTGTCCAGGATGTTCTGCCTGGCGGCGCTGCGATAGTCCTCGGGATTCTTGTGGTCCCAGGTCAAGATCATGTGCATATGTTTGACGCCCGTGTTGCGATACAAACCGTTGTCGTAGACAACAGCTGTATGAAGCTGACGGGCTAGAGTGTTTGCTGCAGTCAGGCCGGCCGGCCCTCCACCAACGATGGCAACATCGGTGAAATCCATTCTGGGACTAGGGGCAGATGAGTTTGGTATGTTGAGTGCAGCGTAGACAAGATGGGGGACTATGGGTGGGATGAAGGAGGATACTGATAAGAATAGGGCCAGGAATGTGAGCTGTTCGGCCTTTTCAAGAATTTGTAGAAACGTATGGGACGCGTGTGCTGGCTATCCTACTCGAGCGCCAACCAATATGACGCTTGATTGCATGCCCTGGTAGGCAAGGGGCCAGGACTTTGAGGGGTAAGTTGCTGCGTTGGCGGCAGCCTGCAGATAACCCGGTACGGGTTGTAACACAGTGTGAAGTCAAGGGTACTGTGAGGCCTGACCGGTGCCTTACTGCCTTTGCCGAAACCTGTGTACCAACGGGGAAGGTACCATCAAGCGCTAAGCCTCTCCAAATCAGCCTTGGAGCCTTACCATGTTATGCAGGTAGCAAGATTGGGTCTGGGAATTACCCAGACCAACAAGGACTACGGTATATAACCGCCTACAATACTGACCTTGGAGCTTGGATTGTTGGATGTTGCATCAGCCTTGTGACACTGACACTCCGACCTTTGGCGTAAGCAACCAACTTCCCCTGTCCTTTCATTTTGTCTGAGTCAGAGAGATGCTTGGCGCGTAATCAACAAATCGATTGATTACCTATCTGCACTATCAATGCTGGTGTAGCAGCTGCTACGGAGCAGTAACAGGTGCGCCGAGCTCTAGACTTGTTTACACCGGTGTGTCTATTTTGATGATGTATCAAGTTGAGACACCGAAGTTACATGATATATTCAACGAATATCTGCATGCGTGCGATGTTGGCACCATTTGCATCCGAATTTAGGTCTCTGAAACCACCATCGTTGTGTACGTACTAGATTAACGAGGGCTATCACGTATCATGTATCAACTTAAACTGCAAGACTGAGACATTTCTCATGACCCTTAGCCCTGCAGTGGAACTCCGGGATCAATAAACCAATCATAGAGCTGAACCCCTACTCCCTATCATCATGTATCCCGGCACCAAAATGATAATCCAGTGCATATCCTCCAGACGATCATATCATACCGAGTTCTCCTTATCGCCTTTAGAGGCAGCAGGCTTTGGGTTCGATGATATCATCAGGAGACGCTTCAGCAAGAGCATCAGGGGCCGGGGCTGGGGCTGGGACGGCCATGACAGCGGCGACCAAGAGTGCGAAAACAGGTGCGAAACGCATGTTGTTGGCTGAGTGGCACATGTCAGTTCTCTACCCTACTTATTTGCAGAATAGTGCTTGGCGTAGTGGAGCCGGACTGACCTTTTCTGGAGATGAACCTCAGCTGGAACTCAGGGTATGGCGAGGTAGTTGCTCAAAATGGTGAAGCGTGAGAGTGAGTTGTTTATTGCTGTTCAATGTGATCTGACAAAATAAGAGAACGGAAAGAGCAACCAGGATACAAGGCGGAGAAGCATGTCCTTATACTCGTCGTCGTTGCCCGAACCTCTTTCCACAGAGCATGCCGATGTATGGAGACGATGTAGTACGTGAGAAGAAGCCTGTCCTTCCCACCTATCTCGTAACCAAACACCCTGTTGACAATGCTACAGCTTCTCCGCACAATAGCGGCAACCAACCCAGCCTCATCGCATGCATAATCTTGGATGGAAACACAGTGAAACGTCACGCCGCAAGCCTGCCACTGAGAACACACTATATTGAAAAACAGCAAACGATCACTCGGGGTGTTCAGGGTCTGAGAAACTGGAAACCATGATAACTTCATCACGCGCCATATCCAACCAAAAAGGGTAAGCGAATGGTATTGATCGGCACGGGTAACACAGCATAAACGAACCGATGAGGCGACAACCTATCAGTGCATTGGGTCCCAAGTGTCGGTTAGCATGCGTAAATAGATGCGGGGAATCGTAATGCAGTGGATTTTCTGGGAATGATCAGCGGCGGGGACACGATCCGGTACCTTTACGGTCAGACTGGCCAGCCCTATGGCCAGCCTCGTGGGGTTGGTGCCCCCATCCATCCATACAAGCTCTCTTCCGTGGCCAGAATCCGAGGAACATCGATTGCCGAGTCTTAAAATCCCGAATTTGCTGACTTGCCGCACGAGCTCTCACCGAGGATAAACTAATAGCCGCACCATCGGCAACGATTGTCAGTATCCCGCCATGCCCTGATGCATGGCTGCCAGGTTCCAAAAATATCGCTGCAGATCTACTTCTGTTTCCATCCAGAATGATAGCCTGTTATCGAACGCTTGCTGCGGCCCGTACCGTGTAAGAACTTTACGTGACTACTGTTTGCTTATGCCAAGCCCGAGGTAATCTCTATGTTGCAATATTGGCCCCCACAGTTGTCATAATCATAACAGTAATATAGAGTATTGTTGTGATTGGTCAAACCGATATCTGCGTTATGCAGCGTTGAAACCAACTGATCCGCCAAGATCAGTAATCACAGCCGGACCAACATGTCTCAGTAAGGTCTGTTCAAGCCGCCCCCCGATTCCCAGGGATGCTATTCACTCTGTCGCTTTCCATCGTTCATCCTCGTTGCTATGTTATCCAACCAGGAAATTGAAGAAAGCCATCTTCTCGACGACGAGGAGAAGGCTTCAAGCTCGAGCGAATCGAGGACAGCAAGTGAGCATGATCCCATGAGCCACTTCTTACACAGCCATGGCATACATCGACCAAGTCTTTGGCGAAACTGCACTATCATCGCGGTGGCCCTTTTATCACATGCCTTCATCTTTTGTCTGGGGTTCAAGTTGCGGCACTTGAGCATGACAGATAGTCTTTCGCCATATCGTAAGGAGCCCCCTGTAGAGACGGATTACTGCAACTGGTGATGCTAACACCGCGCTCCTAGTCCAGCTAACGTATTCCCAGCCTGATGTGCTCTGGTGGAATACGGAATACAGCAGCGTCAATGCCAGCGAGGCGGAGCTGAACAAGCTCTGGGACAGTACAATCCCATGGGAGAGCGGCATCATTGCAATACCCAATGAGGAAGCGGATAGAATGGGACTCCCCGAGTCCCAACCTTTCCCGTGGGACTCCCATCGGAAAAAGATTTACATTATGAATGCGCACCACCTCCTGCACTGCGTGGTAAGGACCGTCCTCAGAAGGTCCCCAGGTATCTATTATTCTGTCGTTGGACATTTAATTAACTCCATTACAGAGGAACATCTACATTTCCATACACCAATACCGCACCAATCAGGAGCAGACCATACGCTACGAGCACATTCTTCACTGCCTCGACAGCCTGCGCGTGGAAACCATGTGCACGGCGGACGACACGCCTCGCTACGTCCCCCTGAATACGGCGCACAACGGTTACCGACCGGGCGATGGCCAGCAACGCCAATGTCGCGATTGGAACCAAGTACAAGAGTTTGTCAAGGCCCATGACCCGTGCTACCGGTACCTGCGGCCCGGCGATCCAGACCAGTCCAATCTGGAGAGGTTCAGCTTCTGTCCCCTAGACTCCGAGTATCTACCCAAAATTCGCAAGTACTACGGGTATGACGACGACTGGGTCCCGTCGCCGGCAGAGGGGCCTCGTGAGATTCAGTGGTAGCGCTCTCATGGGACCTTAAAAAGGCTCGGGCGCCTCTCCTACTGCATGATAGGTATGGTAGATGGATCTTACTTTTGACTGAAGTGCAAGGATGACTGGATCTGGAAATCTATATGGTTCAATAACGCTGTATTGCTCAACTAGCTTGAAGATAATATCACTCTCATATATGTCTTGCAATGTTATGCCTTTCCCAGGAGTCATGCTCAAGTGCACTCTTGACATCGTAGATCGCTGCTCTCATCACCCAACAAGCAACCTATTTAAACCATGTATGCTTTTACCATTTACGTGACATGTACCATATAGAGCGCCTATATACTGCGCCTTATTTAATTGACTGAACCAAGAATGACACACATATATGATGCCTTTCATTTACTCCTCTGGGTTTAGTCCCAGAACCTCGCGCGAAGAGCCTTCCTGTTTTCCTCACTCATGTTGCATATTCAACGGATTCAGGGGCTTACTAATGAAACTGAATACTTACATATGACCGTATATTTTCTTTCTGGTTTCATTCCTCTACCTGTTTGGAACAGCTAGTGCCTATAGTTTTGTCAAAATTAAGACTCCACCCCCTTATTTTAACAAGAACTGAATGATATTCTCGCTTAAGTATCGGCGGCTCTACCTATTAGTGACTTTCTCTGTCCTTTTCGTATTGCATACACCTCACTTGAAGCTCCTCCAATGCCTCACCGAAAGCCTCGACGTAGTCCGCCTCGTTGATCCTATCCAAGCAAGCGTTCAAGTCACCGATCCATCCGTTCCCGCACTCCGGTCTAGCGCCTCCAGTGGCAGACACGACGAGATCCAGGAGCAAGGCTCTCACTTCGGCTGAGAAATCTTCACCCTCGGAGTTGCCTACCTCCTGGGACATTGCATGTAAAAAGTCCTTCGCGTCCGCGGCAAAGCTGGTGGATTCTCTCTCCAAAAAGACGTCATAGTCGCTCTCGACGTGAACATGATGTAGTCCATCTACCAGCATAATAGGACGCCAGCACGGACTTTTCTCGGTATCTTGGTCAGTCTCTGGATCTTGCACGACAGTATTCATGGGAGGCAGGCGCTCCGTCAGGACGAAGTTGGCATTGATGAGGCCGAAAAGGGTGTCGTCATCACCCTGTGCCTCCTCGGAATCCGGACTGAAGCACTGCAGCATGGGGTGGGAAGAGCGTTGGCCTCCGTCCAAGAGTTTCGTGCTGAGTTTTAGATCCAGCCGAAATTGCGAGCTGGTGGCTGAGGAAACTTGAGCCTCGCCTGTGGGCGGGACGGAGGCCGGCTCATCTAATTACTCTAGAGAAGCGCGAGCAAATTGCACAAAGAGACACAGTAACTTTCCAACAGGATGCCCTAAACTAATAAATAGCAGAGCCCGTCTCATCCCTTCACTCTTCCAAATGTCTTGAACAGTAGTTAAATGACTGCGGTGCAATGCTGGTTCAACCCCTGAGCCCATCAGGGGCACGGGGAATGCCAATGTGATTGGTGGACGCCTAAGTATGATGTCTGAAAGTATATACATCCGCAAATAGTCTCGAATGGAATGTAACCACTGAGATAAGATAGAAAAGCAACTGCCAAAATTCGCTAGGTAGACTGTGTGGCCTCATACTTAATCACCCTACCCAAACGCTTACACTTTCCAGAGGCGTCCCGGTGGTTGAGATGGCCGGCAGCTTCGACAACGATCCCTTTGGCCACGTACTGTGGTTGCGCAAGTGAGAACAGCATCTCAAATACTTGCCAAGTGGAAGATACGTCCAGCAATTTTCGGCGTCCTGTCGCCGCCCCTGCTGTTCCTCGTCTCCCTCCGGGCCTCTCCTCACCAGCTTCACCACCTGTGGCTCACCGGTTCGCACATTGTCCAGGCAGGCCTCGTCCACCACCAAGAAGTAGTTATGCCACCCCGCCAGGAGCTGATCCGCCGCCTGGGGGCCCAATGGCTCTTCTGGGGTGGCGGTTTTGGGGTTGCTGCGGCCGACGACGACGACGACGACGACTCCGCTCCTGATGCCAGCACGCCCGGCTCCGCTGGCCGCAGGCCCTTGTTCCACAGAGCGAGGCGGGCTTGTCGCGAAGGGGCATCCCGATGAGCAGCCCTCTCACGCGCGAAGCGACGCTGCACCTCCTGCAAGCCGACGCCCTCGAGCGCCCCGTCCTCGAAAACTCGGAAGCGGTGGTCGCCCTTTGCGTCATGCTTGATAAAAGCAGCACGTTGCAACAACCCCAAGAAGACCTCCCATGCTTTCGGGTCCTTGTATGTGGTGCGGTATACCGCCATGCCCCAGTAAGGTACTCGCGACAACTTTATACGCGCTGTTATCCCGCTCACTGTCCGGCGCTTTTCGCAGGTTTCGTGAAAATGGCGGCGGGATTGCATGCAGGATGGGGAAATGGCGATGATATGGAAATCGGGTTTGGTGCGGGCCCTGACATCCCCATCGTGCCCGTGCAGCCCCTCGGATGGGTCTGGAGAAGAGATGCAGTCGATCTCAGGGAACAACCCCATTGAACGCCGCATCGCGGCTCTGTGAGCCTTCCAGCATTGGCGAGGAGAGACCGAGAGAGAGCTTTGCAATTCATATGGTCGTTTGCTTTGAAGGCGGAAATGTATGGGGTAGCGAAGAAGAGACTACGCAGGTGGGTGAGGGTTAGCAAGGACACGGTGCAGACCATGCGGAGAAGAGAACAGGCCAGAAGGGTAGGCAGTACTTGCTCTTCGGGGTTGGGGAGGGGGAGACCCGAACGTGGTTTAGTGGCTTCTGCACAAGGGGTAGCGACAGCAGGGGTCGGACGACTCTCTAAAAGAAAATGATACATCGTCGGCACTGCTTGGCATCTACCATAATTGCAATTTCTATCCGCGGTACTATGTATTTGCATCGTCTATACCTTTACCTGGACTGACATGCTAAAACAGACATCAAAAAGTGATTTTCTTTGGAAGTCTTGGCTCATATTATCTACTACTTGGCCAGGCTCGTTCCGCATCCTGAAATCTATGTTCAATATGTAAACTGAATGCCAAACCGATCCGCGTGGCCATGCACAAACCTAAGCCCAAACCAGAACCACGGAGACGATGGCGGGGCGACTAAAAAAACCATATCATCCGGGTCTAACCCCACGGTTGGTAATTCGTCGAGAGTCTCCGTGTAGACCTCGTTGGGGTCAGGCGTGCGAATTTCCAGCTCCAGCATCACCTCTCGGTCCCACGTGCCGTCTTCCATTTCTACCGGATCCATTGCTCGATGGCACATCCCGAACCTGGCCTCGGTCAGGTAGGCATGCCACATATCGAGGTAGTCTTCCTCCTGGGTCCTGAACCATAGGGCGGCCGCGAACTTGGAAGCTACTTCGAGACTATATTTCCTCTCCCCTCGTGGGGAGCATTGTTAGCTTGGTGATTTCTTTCTCTCTCTCTCTGTCTCCGGGTATGTTTATGTTCTACAGTGGAACCAACGCAACGCTAACAGTCGTACAAAGGGTGTAATGCAAGGATTTGTGACACTTACGACTTCCATAGTATCTCCTGGTTTCCAACATCGCGAGCGAGATCGATTCGGGTATCCAGCCTCTCCAGACGTTCGTTCACCTCCCCATTGTTCCAGCCCCTGAAGACATACGAGATCCGGTCCCACTCCGCCATGTCCGAGTCCAGGTTCCTCAAGTCCGCGTCGAACTTGCGGGATTCCGCGCCCTGGTCGGCGCCCTCGAGGTCGCAGACGGAGCACGTGCACGCGAACCCCCACGTCTTGAGCAGCAAGCTCTGCCGCTCCGCCCGCTGCTTGTTCCGGAAGCTGTAGTTGAGCGTGATCTCCTCGCCCGCCTCGATGTCGCGCACCGCCCACGCCTCCCACTGCGCCTGACCCACGTCCCCCTGCGCCCCGACGGGCAGCCGGACGTCGTACTCAGCGCTCGGCCAACACGCGTGGTTGAAGCGCGAGGCGTTGGCGAAGAGGGCGGCCTGCGTGTTGCTCGTCGCGACGTCGAAGCAGTTGGTCGCGAACGTGTGCGCGCGCTCGTAGTTGCGCAGGTACCGGGCCCGCGCCCGCGCGCCGCCGTCGCCGTCCTCGTCCCCCACGATGTGCCGCAGCTTCAGCTCGATCTCGATCCGGGCCTCGTCCGAGATGAAGCAGTGCAGCGCGTCGAACCGCTGCTTCTGCTCATCCGACAGCGCCGCGTACTGCCGCTTGATCCAGCGCCGTGCGCGCCGCGACAGGGTGTCGGCTTCGTCGATCCCGATTAGGGCGTTGTCGGTGAGGATTGTTGTCGATTCGGGAATGTCTTTCAGAGCGACCACGCCGTATCCTCTGTTCGTGCCCAGATACCGCGCCTCGCACCACTCGGAAAGGGGGATGCTTGGGTTATCATTACCGGAGCTCGCCATCGTGAGGAGTTCGTATTAGTGCGCCAGTAACAAAAGAAGAGCCAGCTAGTTCAGTGTCAAATATGATTCAAAACATAAATCCGGAGTTGTAGGGATCCTAGGGATGCGCATCTGCTGCGCAGTGGCATCATGGTTAGGGTTGACATTTTAACAAAGGCGGTCATAATTCCAGTGATTACAAGGGACACCGACAATGTCTGTCGTGGGCCGGATCCGTATTCTGAGTTCATTCTATTGTTCTTTTCATTGAATACATTGATCAAATGGAAATGAGCATTTGGTTGTCGGGACAGCTCTCACTTTGCACTAAGACGACCAGTACGCAACCATCAAGCTCACTCAGACAAAGGACTGCGGCTATAGCAACTTTGGAATTGGTTGGCGGCGCGACAAGCATTGCTGTTTATGTGTTTGTTTCCCAACTTGATTGACGCCCTACGCTCTTCAACCGTCAACGTCAACCAACTGCCTGTCTTTGACATACAGCACACAGAACAACAGCATCTTCGTCCTATGCCACCCCGTCTCCGATCTAGTGATTGAAACCATTGTTCCTGGCTTTCGACATCATGGCATTGGCATACGACATGGGGAGGCCCCTACTCACGAGGGCGATGAGCTGCGACTACAGATCATTGATTACCAGAACGAAGTCCTGAAAGCCATGAACACGTCGCTGAATGGGAACTTCAACCTCACAGAGCACGCCATCACTGAGAGCTACCCTAAGTGGTGTCGCCTCCTAGAAGACATCGCGTCGTATCGTAGCAAACTCCCAAAAGACGAATACGCAGACAAGCTATTCGATAACGCCATGGTCGCTATAACAGGGTGCCCTATGCCTTATCCCGTGCCAAGCTCAACAACCAAGCCGAGAAGCGAAATTGGATGCCCGTCCTGCAGGAGCAAATGGATATCCTCAGCAGAGCGCCCTGGCTTCGGCCCCGCGGCGACAGCTCGGTCTTGGAGCACCTCGACGCCATGTCCGTCTTCCGCCGCAAGAACTGGCCGCTAAACGAGGCAGCCTGGGAGAAGGGAAAGCTGATCGGAAACGAGGAGTTCAACCACATCTTCGCCGAGTTCGCCGGGCTGGACAGGAGGGGCCCCCCCAGGGACACGTTCGAGGGCCGGGAGCTCGTCAACAGCTCGGTCAACTCCGTCCTCAGGGCCGCGCGCGCCCTGCTCATCAGCCTGGACGACATCAACATCCCCCTCGAGAGCCTGGTCGACGAGAAGTCCCGCCCGACCTGCGTCGACCGCCCCATCTCCGACCCCCTGTTCCTGTCCGGCACGGAGAAGCGGCCCGGCACGCTCGCGCTGAAAGCGTATCTCGGCGGCCCGGCCGATGAGTCCAAGAGCAATTTCCCCCTGGATTTCAGCCAGACGTATGCCGGGGAGAAACGGGACTTTGGCGTGTTTGAGGATCCCAGCGCGGAGGCCCGGGCCGACCTAGAGCGTGAGAAGACCAACGCCAAGCGGCAGGCGCTCAGCAGCGCCAACAAGAAAGAACCCACCCCGTCGTCCAGAACGAAGCAGCCCTCCACTGGCGGCGTTGATACCGCCGGTGGTCCAATCCAGAGCAGCGATTTCTACAACTACACCATCGCCGACGCCGACGCCGACATCACCGATCTCATACAGAAGACCTCCGGCCTGGAGTCGAGGCGGGGCCTGACCACGCCGGTCGTCGGCATCCCCCGGGACGTCCTCGGGAAGTACCGATCCACCTTGAGCCCGTGGTTCGAAAAGTTCGAATGGGCCCGCGAAGCCATCCAAGAAGCCCCCCGCCCCGACCAGCACCTCGCGCCGCTCGAGGCGGAGATGGCGGCGCAGCGCGAGTACATCATCTCGGCGCGCTCCTGGGGCCGCTACAACTACGGCAAGCTCAAGACGCTCAAGTGCACCACCATCTTCCTCCGCTACCTGCGTTGCCTGCACACCCGCCTCCTCATGGTGGCGCGCCCCAACGATGATTTGTTGCAGGCCCGCGTGGACCGCCTCGCCGACTGGATCCTGCACGAGGAGGTCTGGAACGACTTCAACCAGTTCTCGCTGGCCCGGATCAAGGCCAACAGCAACCTCCGGCCGCGGTACACGGCCGAGCTCGCGGAGCGCGAGGAGAAGATCGAGGACTGGCGGAATCAGATCCTGGCGCTGGAAAAGGCCATCGCGGATAAGAAGGATGCCAAAACAGGGGCGGACACGGAAGAGGCAGAGACTACGTCTTCCACGACGGAGAAAGCTCCTGTCGCGACCACCGCGGAGGCTGCCACCCAGGAGAACGAGAAAGAGGAGAAGAAGAAGAGGGAGGAGGAGGAAGACGCGATCCTGGACACGATCCTGGACAAGGAGACGGAGCGGGTGCTGGATCCCTCCCGGTATGCGGCGCGGATGCGCCGCAGCACGTTCAGGCCGACGCGGAAGAGGTACGAGTACCACATGGAGGACGGGAAGCAAGTACGGGTCGAGAAGAAGCCGGAGGATAAGCAGCCCGAGTTCGCCATCTTCGCGGAGGGTGGGCCGCCTGGGTATAAGGAGTTGCCCCGGGAGGAGGTCTACGACAAGCTGCAGTACATGGTCATCCTCACGTTCTGGCGGGTTCTGCAGGCGAAGCTGCATCAGCTGTGAGGGGCTGTCATAAGGGGAGGGGAGGAAAGTGCCAGCTTTGAGATATTTGGGGTTTGACTTGTATGTATGATTTGGCTAGTTCGCGAAGGGTTTTATATAAGCGAATAAGAGAATCAGTATCATGATCAAGACTGTGTTACGTCTGTTAGACTTTAATCGTATGCATCTAGGAGCGGAGCATGGCAATGATGCCAGAGTTATGATTGCTTAGCACTGATATCGACGTTTGCTATGACAAAAGGTATTAGATTAGGACTTTATAACAAGAGATAAGCTATCGCCGAGCAGGTTGGTGACAAGACTAGCGAGTCTCATTTAGCTCAACGGTAGAGCACCTTCACTCTGCCTATAACCTTAGGAGTGCAAGGGAATACTGGTTCGAATCCAGTAGTGAGCATATTCACATTTTTTTGCTTGATCTCTAGTGCCTTTTCCACCTCGCTCAAACACCCGTACCCCTAGGGAGAAGCATGTTTTCCAACTCTTGTTGTATGCAACCTGAGACACTCTTTGAGAGCCTTGAGTTTATACAGGTTGCAGTCACAGTAAATAAGCATTAAGAGGGTATCTAGATAGGTAGCTTTCCAGTCTGCGCTGTGAACTTTGTGCAATGGTGCCGGAAAAGGCAGGAATGCGAGGCGGGGTAATGGTTCAGATGCCCCTAGCTGGCAGATGTCTGGATGCGGAAGTCTTTGTGTCACGCCCGTCAGGCTGGGCTCAGTATAGATCCCCCGTATTCAGACAAAGGGTCATGATCTGAACATCATTGTCGTGAAAAATGCCATGGATTCTGAAAACGTCAGATCGAAACTCTTTGACGTGTCCGGGCGCAGATCGGGACAAGGGGGCTACCATAATGTCAAGAACCTTCAATTGATCTGGCACTCCTGTATTCAATTTCCAGGCTGCAACATCTCTGTGATGAAGTTATTTCAAGCCGCCTAGAAGACTGAAGCAAAAACAAGAGAAAAAGAAAAGACCTGCACCGCAAAGCCTGTCACAGTAGAGAATCCCAAAGCCATGGCAGAGCACCCGGAGAACCCGATATGGGCGTTCGATGACCTAGAGGGCCGGCTCAACGACCTCATCGCGTTGACTCATGGCTCCCCAACCGAGGCCGAGCTCCAGGGCGACAACCACCTCGACTACCTGGTCAACGCGCTGTA
Source organism: Apiospora hydei (assembly GCF_038363865.1). Classification (NCBI taxonomy): domain Eukaryota; kingdom Fungi; phylum Ascomycota; class Sordariomycetes; order Amphisphaeriales; family Apiosporaceae; genus Apiospora; species Apiospora hydei. Next base: position 440,677 of record NW_027117369.1, read on the forward strand.
CCCGCGATATGTGGCCCTGCTGGAAGACACCCAGCGCTCCGTCGCGGCGGCCGGGCAGGAAGACTTGGAGCTCCTCCCCGCGCTGGGCGACCTCGAGGCCCAAGTCATTGAGATATTCAACAAAACCCTCCAGGAGCCCTTTTACCAGGTCGTCGGCGAGGGCCTGGGCCCGCCCTTCTACATGGGCCGCGGCGTGGAAGACGACCGCGTCGACTGGCTGCGCAAACTGATGCGCGACTTCCGCTGGCTGCAGGGCGAGCCGAATCTTCAGCGTGCCTACAGCGCGCGGCTCGAAGTGCACTTCCAATGGATGCAGGAGCTCATCGAGGAGTGCCTGCCGCCGACCGCCACGCGCTGGGTGGACGGCGACCTGATCGGGCACCCCGAATTCGACACGCTGTGGGCCGAGTTCCTGGCCCTGCCGACGAGCCGCGAGGCCGACGCCGAGAGCGGGGTGGTGACGGAGCCCAACACGGACGCGGAGAACCGGCGGCTGGTGGAGAACTCGCAGAACATTGTGCGCGAGGCCTTCGACGCGCTGCTGCTCAAGCCCAAGGACCTCGACGTGCACTGGTCGGACCTGCAGACCCCCTCGGGCGTGCCGGCCTACCTGGAGCAGCCGCCCTACACGGACGCGTTCTGGGAGGGCGCCGGCGACCACGACGGGGCGCAGCTGCTGATGGAGAACCTGGGCTGGAACGAGGACATGCCGACCCAGAGCTTCCGCACCACGGACGAGTCCATGCTGAGAGCGGCCGTCGATGCGAACGGCAAGAAGATCCAGTTCAGCCACGCCAACAAGAACGCCGACACGAATACCGACTCCCAGACCAAGCCCACCAAGCCCACCACCGGCAACGGCAACGGCAACGGCAACGGCAACGGCAACAAGAGAACTGGGACCGATGTTGACAGGACCGACGGCCCCGCTACCAAGAAACCGAGGATAAATCCTGGAAAGATGACGCCAGAAGAGATCTACGCTATCTTGAACGGTCACATGGGGGTAATTGAAGGTACCACCAAGGACATCGAGAAAACCAAGGAGGAAGCCCATAGAGCCGAAAAGGAAAAGGAAAAGGAAAAGGAAAAGGAAAAGGAAAAGGAAAAGGAAAAGGAAAAGGAAAAGGAAAAGGAAAAGGAAAAGGAAAAGATCGAAGAAGAAGTAGTTACAGAAGAACCAGAGACAGAGCCCGAGCCCGAGATAGAGCCAGAGATAGAGCCCGAGATAGAGCCCGAGCCAGAAGAGAAGCCAGAAGAAGAAATCGACGAAGACGACCTCTACACCCTCGACGACGCCCTCAACGACCTCACCGGCCTCCGCGCCGACGCCGGCCTGGGCCCGCGCGTCCCCCGCGGCACCGAGCTCGTGACCCCCACCGAGCCCATCAAGGAGGACGCGCTGAAGCGGTACCGCGACGAGCTGAAGCGGTTCGCGCGCCGCCACGAGGACCAGTGGACGTACATCCAGCAGCAGTGCGACAACATGGCCGACCGCGCCGAGAAGGCCAAGAAGGACCCCAACAACGCCAACGCCAAGACGGCCGTCAACTCCCAAGCCCCCCTCGGCCCTCACCAACAACAGGATGCGCGCGACCCTGTCCGCGCTCGAAAAGGCCCTGCTGCGCGAAGAAGAGACCCTGAAAGCCGCGCAGGAAATGGGCGTTGGCAGCGCTAAACTCAAGGCGCACTGCCTGTCCGCGTGGCGGTCGCGCTACCTGCGCTGCCTGCAGCTCTGCCTGCTGGCCCTCGCGTCCGACGTCCCCCAAGAGCGCTTCGACGCCGCGTACGAGCGCCGCCTCGAGGACTGGATCGAGCACGAGACGGCCTGGAACGAGCAGGACCGGTACGCCATCGAGAAGCTGCTCAAGACGGAGGCATCGAAGAAGGAGGCGCGGGAGCGCATCGCTCGGCGCGAGGAGAACATCAAGGAGTGGGACGCTATTCTCAAGGATGAGTTTGAGGAGGAGGAGGAGGAGGTCGAGGAGGAGCCGGTGGTGTCGGCTATGGCGGCTGCGGTTGCTGGGGGCAAAGACAAGGGCAAAGGCAAAGGCAAGGGCAAGGGCAATAAGACGGCTACTACTGCTGGAGACGCAGAAGAAGACGATCATATCCCGGGCTCGCTGCCGCCGCTGATGGACATCACCCTGGGCCCGGAGTACGACCGGTGCTTCATCGCGAGGCACAACAGGCTGATCCGGAAGAAGGCGCCCCAGGATGCCGAGATGGCGCACCGCGAGTCGCCGGTGCTGAACACGGACCACCCGCCGCCGCTGCCGGCGGGCATGGAAGAGCCGGAGGAGATGCCCGACTGGACCGCGGAGGAGAAGACGAAGATGGCGCTGAAGGAGTTCGCGACGTGGGGGGCTCGGGGCGATCGGCTGTTGGAGCTGCGCAAACAATACCTGCAGCGAGACCAGCTAGAAGCACGGATGGCGGAGCTGCAGAAAGAGATACAGGAGAAACAGCAGGAGCAACAGCAACTGGAGCAGCGGGAGAAGGAGCTGGACCAACAGAAGTCAGAGCTTCAGGAGAAACAGCTGGAGAAGCAGCAGAGACAACTCGAGCAGCAGCAACAGCTCGAGCAGCAACAGCAAGAGCAACAGAAGAAGACCGAGAAGGAGGACCCCGAGATTCCCAAGTACCGCACCGCCATGCTCGAAGGTCCCGTCCTCGGCTCCCTGACGTGGGACCTGACCGTCGACCAGCCGGCCAAGGACCCCGAGAGCGCCGCCAAGTTCGCCGAGCTGGGTCCCGGCGGCTACGAGGGCATTCCCACCAACACCGTGTACGAGAAGCTGCAGTACATGATCATCATGACGCTGTGGCGCTGCCAAACGGCGGCGGACACTGGTCTGTGAGCTATGAGATAGGGGGGACGGATAGCGGGGGAGGGGGGTTAACGGATTAGGGGAAAGAAACGGGTTTAGTTAACAGTGTATTGTGTATTGTCCTTTTGATAAATGCGTTCATTTTGAATATCGTGGGGTGTGGCCAAAGAACAAGATGTGGCGATAGAGACGAGAACTGGATTTTGTTTGAATGGATAACGTGTAAGACCAAGCTGATTCCTGTTGTGGGAAATGTGCTTACTGTCCCTTTACACTAGATGCCGTGATGTCAGACCACCCAACTGAAGATCAGTCATAGTGTAATGAGTATAGGTAACATTTGATTAAACGCGAACTTGCTGCCTGTCAAGATAGACCAATTTGGTGCGAAAACAGGTTAAGATTAGGTCTGGATCAGTAAGGCTGCTAGGTTAATTGGCAAAGATGACGAAGGATAAGTCGGAGTGCAAGCAGTCAAAAGAGGTAGAAGGCAGTTCCAACAAGATGGCAACGCGAAATGTCCAGACTAATATCCATTTTGTGCTGCCTGATTTTTTTGGTTGTATATAAGTGGAAGAACATACTTCTATATGGCGCAAGACCGATAGACGATGCATCAACAGTCATTGCAACTCTAAAACATAATTGAAAACACTCGACAAAAACAAGAACCGCCCACTACTTGCATAACCATTTAGCAAGTAGACGATTACAATCCAAGGACGGCACGAGCGCCGGGCTCGCTGCAAACGTAGACGACATCGTGGGCATCGGAGAAGCCATTGAACTTGGTGGCAGAGCACTTGGTGTATGCGCCCATGTCCTCGAAGTAAAACCAGTCACCGACATCGAGCTCGTGATCAAAGCGGATGCTCTCGGTGATGCGGTCGATACCATCGCAGGTAGGGCCCCAGATGGAGTACTCGATGCCACCACCAATCCCAGCCGGAAGGCCCTCGGCCGTAGGCGAATCGAACATGATCTTCTGGCCGGCGCTCAGGACCTTGGCAATTGGCTGCTGGTGGTCGAACATGATGCTGCTGAAGTTGCCATACAGGCCATCGTTGACGTAGGCCATGTAGCTGGATTCGCCAGTGGCGGGGTCGTGGATGGTGCGACGAGCAATGATGTTGCAGGCAAGGGTGAATGCCGAGGAGACGTAGTAGCGGCCGGGCTCTGCGATGATGTTGATCGAGGGAGGGAAGTACTCGTCAAGGGCCCCTCGGAGGACAGTAGCCATGGCTTCGAAGCTGTCGCCACTGAAGCCGCCACCAACATCCAACGTCTTCAGGTCAAAGCCGTGAGCATAAGCCTGCTTGAAAACGGTGTCGGCATCCTGGACAGCCTTGAGGAAGCAAAGAGGGTCGGAAGCGCCCGATCCGACATGGAAGCTGACTCCCACGACATTGAGACCAAGCTCCTTGGCAAGCGACAGAAGGTTGTCAGTGTCGTCCAGGGAAGCGCCGAACTTGAGGCTGAGGCGGCAAAGGCTGGACGAGTCGTCGGTCAGGATGCGGAGAAAGAGCTCGGCCTCGGGGTAGAGCTTAGCAATCTTGCGCAACTCATCGGCGTTGTCGAAAGTCATCTGCTTGACGCCCTTGGTGGCGACGTAGCGGACGTACGAGTTGGTCTTGCAGGGCTGTGCGTAGATGATGCGCTCGGCATCCACGCCCATGTTCAAGACTTGCTCGATTTCGGCCTTGGAAGCGCAGTCAAATCCAGTTCCCAGTGCAGCGAGAAGCTGGAGAACCTGGGGGTCGGGGTTGCATTTGACAGCGTAGAAAGGCTTGACGCGAGGAAGGTTCTTCTTCCATCGCATGTGTTGGCGATAGACCTCGCCAAGATCGCCCACAAAGAAGGTATCCTCATCTCCGGGCTCGCATGATTCATGGTCGATGCTCTCGACGCGGCGGCGAAGAGCATCGCCGATCAGGTGTTTGCCTAGAACAGCGCCATTCTGATGATTGTCAAGAAAGAAATCCTTCTTGACCTGAGTCAATGTATGGTTATTGTTTAGATTAAACGTAACCGGTGCAAATTGCTCAATGGTAGCTGTTGCCATAACCATATCCCTTGATTTCAGGATGGTGCGATTGGGCGGGAGAGGAGTCGATTCTGGGTTCGGATGTGGACTTCAGAGGTAACTCTGGGTGGTTGGTGAACTATCTCGGCAGATGTGTATACCTCTAGAACAGAGATACACCAAGAGACACAAGACAGTGTTGTATATAAAAGTTGAGAACCACGGGGTATCTCTGAATGTTAAGGGGTCGAAAACGGTAGCTTTCTGATCCCGAAGCGATCTGACGAGGCCTCCTCGACTCTTCCTCTACAAGAGGAAGAACCGCAGAACTCGTCCTATGCGGCAGCTGGCGGTTGGGGTGGTACGAGGGGTTCGGGTTCGGAGGGAAGTCGAACGAAAGCGGCAGGTTTGCTTGCTCAAGAAACTTCAGCAGGCGGAGGAGGTGGGCGGGAGTTGATGATGTGGAAGGTCTTTCGCAGGCTGAAATCTTGATCTGAGATGAAGTTGACGGCCGAGGAAGCCGTAGTCGCGGAGTTGCCTTTGTGAAGACCAAAGGCAGTCGGAGGCGAGTCCGCGGGACAAGAGTCTCGACGTTTTCTAGCGGCGGTGGGTGGTCAGGATGGCTTGCATAAACGAGGCAACAGAGACGTGCTCGCTTGTTCTGGTCTGGCTGGAGGGGTTGTTGAATACCGAGGTGGTGGGAGATGGAGAGGGGTGCGAGTGGGAGCGGGAAAAAGGGAAGGAGAGGGATTTAAGAATAAAATTCCCAAAAACAAAATAATAGTGAGTGGGAAGGCCTGGTTCGTGTCGTCGTCGCCCTTGTCCTAGCTAGCTGCCTTTGGATTTAGTGGTCTTTTTTTCTCGCTGGTGGGTTGAAGCGCGGGTTGCATCGAAAAGTGGGCAGGAAACTCAGCGACAGAAAATAAAAATATCAAAAAACCTCGACCTTGCCGCTTTCTCGGTAGTGGGGCGACAAAAAAGATGGGCAGGCGAAAACTTCTGGGGCATGTGATGACGTTGGGACTCCAACTTGGAAACATCTCAGGCTTGATGACATGGATACGTACCGTCCGAAAAACTAATGCACTCGATGCTGTGACAGGCAGACGTTGTTTACTGTCGTCGCTACGGGTTCTACGAGATGCAACTTGTGACTGGATTGAGGAAATGGCGCGACAGTAAAGCAATTTGTGATTGTCTGGAGTCGTGTCCTCCCTCAGCTGAGACTGAGGTCTGGACTGCTGCCCTCTCTCCCTCTTACCTCACTCACTATGAGAGTTTTTTTCCCTCCTCCTCCTCCCACAGATGGCGGGGAAAATGGAATCGTCCATGGTACAGAGGGGCCGGGGGGTCACTTTGCTTTGCTTTGGCCTTCTGTAGTGGACTGCCTCAGCCTCTAGCGCGTACCTAAAGAAACACTGGTGGTTGTAACTTGATTTCTGCTTATGTATCATGGCTGGACTATTCGTCCAGTAGGGAGACAGAGGATCCGTTACTGAAATGATCTGGCCGAATGCAACAATCCTTGACCTGCTGTCAGGGGAACTATTGGGAAGACCAGCGTGCAGCCAGTGAGCGATTTCCCGATGCGCAATGTCGTGTCCCGATCCCCACTGAGAGCCGTCCATGTTCAGGCCCATGCTAGCAGGTTGGAAAAACTGCAGGTCGGCAGGCCTTGCAGGCCTCGCAGGCCTCACCACCTTCAAATTCAAATTCCGTCTGGATTGGGCCATGCCCCCACCACCACCACATCCATTTCCCTTCACTCCATCCAAGAACCCAAGCAGTACAAGAACCCCATCCCGACTGACTGACATCGGGTATTCGCGCGCATCCAGGCCCGTCAAGAAAAAGACACGACATGCCCGCTCCGTTTTGTCCAACCACAGGCGACGTACAAGCCCTCGGCATCTCTCATCTCTCGATCTGGGTTCTAGCCCCAATATTCTGGATGAATGTTGCGACGAATCACCTTGGCCGTGAACCTGACCGCAACTTGTGATTCATTGCCCGGCTTCTGCGTGTCTCTCCTATATCCAGATATGTAGGTTCTGTTATTGATGCACCTGCAGCCTGCAGGGCAGGAGGCGCAGCATACATCACTGCATCCCGCCAGCGTGTCTACCTCCATTCTTCCATCTTCAATCTCGGGAATTTTCTGGCCGGCCGGCCGGCCGGCTGGCTGGCTGTGCGCTACTAACTCGGATCAACCTCTCAAAACCTGTCTCACTCTGATGCCTGACAGGATCCTGCGTGTCTTAGATCCGAGCAAAAAACCACGCGCACATTATGCCTGGCCTGCTTTGCCATCTTCTCGCCTCTCTTTCCCTGTTCTACCAACCTTCCTCAGCTGCTATATCCGGTGTCCCCGCCGATGAGGCTACTGCAGATGATTTATCCGATGATGGGGAACGGGAAGGCCCAAGAACCAGATCATGATTCAATTCATCTCCCGAAAAGCGGTCAGGTTTTATTGCGATCGCAGCTTTGCTCCCTCTGTCAGAACAGCGGGTGAGGCTTGTGACACGGGTCACAGCCCGCGGACTGCCGGGTTTTATCTCCGGCCAAACTAGCACACCACCAGCTTGGATCTCAGCTGTAACCTCATGTGTGAGTAACGCCCAACAGATACAGGGACCATCACAATGCAGGCTCTGGGAGCTCTAGCACCCGCGTCCATTGGGCACTACTCGCATCAAAGTAACCTTGACACTACCACACACAGCTTCGTCTATGCGGCCGGAGAGCGGCTGGTAGTTTCAATGGTGTTTTGGGACCGTGTCCTGTACCTCCATGGGTTTCCCGGCCTTGTTTGTGCCCAACGTCCCAAGAGCGAACGAACACCTGGAGTGCATAACCTGCTACCAGCCTCTACCCTAACATTCTAGCTACATGCGGTAGCAAAACCCTCAGCTCTCACTCTGATGAACCGCGCGTCCGAGCTGCTATCGCCGCGAACGAGTCAAGTTGCTCGGGAATGATGTTTTGCATATGCTAAAAGTGCGGCAACTACGTTCCAGATGCGAAAACTCAGAAAACGCACCGCGCTGTCAATAAACCCTCTTCCTGGTGGTATGACGGACGGCGGCGTGACGGGAGAGCTGAGCTACACACGGCTACACTAGAGCAACGATGGTCACGCATCGCAAGCTCGTCAGGGAATCGGGATTATTAAACATTTCCCACTAATCCACCCCGCTAGGCGGATAACCTCCCGACCACTTCCAGACCACAGCGGCTGGATCGCGACAACTACTATATTTGACTTGGGATACTCATTTTACCACCGCGGCTCGCATCAATGCGGATCTGCCTCATATCTTCGGTTTGGTTCGTACTTGCTATGTTGCTTGAGCTGTCGGCAAAAAGTGCCGCTACCCAAGGCCCTGGCCCTGGACAAACCCAAATCTCAGAAGCGCACGTTCTAGGCTTCCAGCCCCCACCAAGATTGGGAGCTTGGACCATTAGCATTTGCTTCGAGAAAGAACCTAGCTTGGGGAACAAGGAGAAGAGACTCCCCCAAATTCTTAAGGATGATAGCGAATACGTCTAGTTCGGCTTTGCCCTTTCCCGGTATGACTCATCCTCGGGCACCGACTCTTGGAATCTAGTGGGCTGTGTGGGCGGCTCTGGCGAACTTCCATAGCCCTCGTCCATAGTGGCTGTGTAAGAGTAAACCACGTCACGTGGTGCACCGACCCCTTTTCCAGTGTAGACCGGCCAGGGGGCGAATCACGACGAAGACGAAGACGAAGACGGACAGAAATGAGTGCACCCGCAAGGTGCACTGTACTCCAGCGAAAGCTATGAATCAGTCTATCAACGTGGTAGCTGAATAGCTGGAATATCTATGCCCTTATGCGTGTTGCTTCATTACCACACAAACTGCGTCTGCTTGAAGAGCGGTGCTAGACATACGCTTCCCGATGTTCGTTGGACAAATTTCCCGTGTGTCCAAAGCGAACCCATAGTGGCCGCGATTGGGTATATCCATGTGTTGAGATGCTTTGAAGTTTTGAATGGAAAGTGGCCGAGATTGGCTTGGGTATCTTCGAATAGGGGGTGCAAACACTGGATCGCCTGAGGGAACACTGCATACAACACAAAGGGCATCCGGAGTCAGCCGTTTCCCCAAAAGTCTATGCCGGTTGACGAGTTCCGAGGATATCAGGAGGTCCGTTGATCCATGATAACTCTTTCTGTTTCTTTTCAGTTTTGCTTCCTGCTATACTCGTTGGGGCCATCCCTGACTAAGAATGGTGGGTTAGGGGTAGATTCAATTATATACTAAGTTTTGTCTCATCATTTGGGGGAAACCACTTTGAGTTACATGGAAGAGGTGACATCTTTGAGATCCGAATGTTCTAGTATATGGGTGGAAAAGCAAATTGATCACCAAGTCCATAGGTAAATGCCGTCAGTTCGAGCTGTGGACAAGGGCCGTGGAAGTAAGGGGCTATACCACCCTGCCGGGTTGTGGATTCTATCAAAGGTGATGAGTAATGGACTCATGTTTATGGCATAGCATATGGAGAGGAAACTCACTCAGAAGATAATTGCCGAATATGACCACGAAGATTTCCTTGCGTTGCTGAGGCATTGATGACAAGAGACCGACTACCTGGGACTCTGAAATGCCGAAGTTTACCCCCTGTGAGGTTGTTGCTATAAGTCCTGATAAGTCCTGTTTTCATCGTCCTATGTGATCCCCCTAGCTGGCTGGTTGGATGGTTGAATCGGAAACGGTTCGTCCATCCAACTATGCAGTTCAGCTTTTGCCTCCTCCCGGTCTCAAGTTCGAGTCTCGTTCCGGTTTCTACCATTCACTGCCGTGTTTGCCGAAGTTTTAGCCCGGCTCGAAAGGCAGTGTTATAAGCTCTAGTAAGGTCTGATTTCAATGTCTTATAAGATCACCCGGGCGAGCTGGCCGGGTGGATGAATCGACGACGGTTCATCCAGCCGGCAAGTTCGCCCAATTTTTGTCCCCCCTCCGCCTGTGCCGAGGTCGGGGCCGGTTCCAGGTTCGAGCCAGGCTCTGGGCTACTGCTTGACAGCAGCTGACGATGAATCCATTCACATGTTTGCACTGGAGGTCTGGACCAACATCTCTGGTGACGGGACGTTATAACCTACCTACTTGTGGAATAGCCATATGCACATCAGCCTACGCGCCTAGGAAGACGGAATCACTCATATCACTGTTAATGAGAATAGATAGCACCGAGTTCCATGTACTCATTGTCTCGTGGCCTTTGGTTACTTTTCTATACATGACGATCACCACTAACCAGACATCAATGATTTGGATGATGACGCACATGAATTACAACAATCATTGAAACGTGTCTGATTTTTCCCACTTCACAACAGCACACAAAAGAACACGCATACACATTCAATGATTTGTCATCGCTTTCTGTTGCTAGAAACAGGGTTACCAAGTTCACGCAACAAATATGAGGGGACAGTATGCAACCTCCGTGAGCCGCAGGAACGCATGGTTATGGTGATGAAAACGGTAACAACACAAGGTGCAACCGTCCAGTGACCAACATGAGAGAGTAGTGGGATAAGTATTGGCTGACTAGCGCTTCCCGGCTCTGGCATGTTATATAGTAGTTATCTTGGCCTGAGGCGTTGTAGTGAGATTCTGGCTTAGCATTGCCGGTTCGGATGGTGAGTCTGTTCCAGTGGCCCGTTTTATCATTCGTTGATCACTCGGGCGTCTCAGCAGTTCCCACCTTCACATTTGTAAAGATCCACGTATGATCTCAGCCAATGCTTATGTTGAACCTGCCTATTCATGCTGTCAAACTATCTGGTTAGTGAGCCAATCTACTTTCAAAGCGAGGGTGTTGCTCCTCCAGTGAAACTCTCCCCTTGCATAAACCGATAAGGGGTCTGTTTTAGCATTGACGTCATATTGGCCAATGTTTGCAGTCGAAACATCTTCCTGGGATCTCATGGCATCATGGTTTATTGTTATAGTCTAGCCATCTAAAGTCTAGAAATTTAATATGGTTCTCAGGCTCACAGCAGTTAAAGATGCTCCTCATATTTGTTGCCTGTCTCCCAATTACTCAGTCAGGCTGCCCAGCCAGGGCCTCGAGTATGTGCCTCAGTAAGGGTCTTTCTTCCGGTCATAAAACCACTGCCCAGAACGAAGACTGCTTTTATATTTCTTTTTCCTACGCAACTCATACTCGAGCCCTTACACAGCTCTATCCCCGACAAGAGCTTGGATGAGGATACACAGTTATATCTACCTCGCGCCAAATCAAGCAGCAAAGCTTGAACCATTGCCCAGCATGTCTGACACGCCGGGTCCTCGGCCTTGGACCAACGCGGAGAAAAAATGGCTTACCCAGTGCCTAACCACAGCAGATCTTGAGTTTCCATCTAACGATTATCGATTCGGTGGCGTCCGAAAGCTGACTGCTTTGGTTCATGAATTCAACGCGATGTTTTACAACACACCTGGCTCTCGATCTGAATCCGACGTGAAGTATGTAGCTGGCATCTTCACCATGGTCCTCTCCCCACCCAAACCGCCGAAGGTCGCATCAATCTTCAATGTAACTAATCTTTCCCTTTGTTTTTGATTTTCACAGGGCCCAAGTCGATGAAATCCACAAAGACTTTGACGATCTCATCTGGATACTCCCCCAAAATATCAAGGACACTCGTTGTAGCCGTCTCGTGATCTTATGGATCCTCGAGAACTGCGATCCGTACCCCGACGAAGAAGGAGGAGGTACCGACGAAGGGAGTTGTGAGGAGTCGGCCTGAGACGTCGACTGGGAATACATCCGCGATCTCTGTCGACAAGGCCAGTGTCATTACGACGAGGGCGCCAGCGATTTACTCCTGAAGTGGCTGCATGTCGAATTGCAGCGTCTGATCTGCCGGGTGGAGGAGCGGCTCGCCAAGTTCCGTTATCAGGACCCTCTCAAATCCATGGATCCGATATACCTGTTGGAACTGGAGTCGGTTTGGCGAACTCGGGATTCTCAGCAGGAGGTAGAAGACGAAGTGGGGGTTCCAGGTGACGAGGCTGACGATAACGAGACGGCAACTGGGGTGACCGACAGCGGCAGTGAGGATAATACCATCGAATCGGGTGTCCAAGATGGCTCGAAAGAGTAGTCACACACTCCCGTGTTCACGACCTGGCAAGCCGTCAGTCAAACTCTGACTCGCGCCGCCAGTGATTTTCCTGCCAGAGCTCTTGACAGATTATCTATTCCCATTCAGCGATGTTTGTTTTGGGCAAGGATCCGGAGTGGTACTTGCTGGTTTGGTTGGTCGATGACCGATGCATGTCCCTGATGCAGCAAGCGTGCACAAGAGACGTCTCCCACGAAAGGAGAGTTGTCGCTTGAGGTGGAGCAGACTGGCGAGTAAGATGTGAATATGTGTAGCTATGAACATAATCCGCTTTAGCTGATACTTCTTCATCTTCGACGTCTAAAACTTAACAGGTGTGTTTTTCTATGAGCTTTGCGCAGGTCCACCCTTCTACTCGCAGCCTCGAAACTACCCACAGACACATCTGTCAACCCCTTTGACCAGCTTGGTACATCCGGTCAAGAGATTCGATAAGGAACCCATATAGATTACCTCTTCACATCTCCCGAGGTTTCGTCTGCTCCAAAGAGCAATCCATCCACAATTGCAAACATGTATCATTTGATGGCAGAATACGTCTTCTCGAGAAGCCACGTAGCCATCAATCTGGCGGACTGGTAGCTGCGTCATTACATGTGGTATCTTACTTTACCAGTGTCTCCATTGAAGAACGAATCATAGCTAGGGTTGTCAGGCCTTAGATCGTCATCCCACTCACTTATAATGAGTGAACAGGAGAAAGCCACTCGAGATGAGGTAAGTCGCAGAATGGACTTGCTGGCGAGAAATCTCTCCTACCTTCGGAGCTGAACTACGAGGTCATTTGGGTATCTTCATCTCCTTCGCTCTTGACGCCGCTCCGGCCCTCGGCCAATAGTGCGGCCAACGACTCAATCTCTCCCCAGATCTCCGTCTCCATATCGCGCTCGACCTTGTTGCTGCGACTGTTGAGCCAGCCGGCGTCGACGCCGCCGATCCGACCGTGACCATCCGGTTGCAGGGACTTGCTCTTCTGTTCGCCGGACTTGTCGCCGCCGCTGAGGTTCACTATGCCCTCTTCCTCCATGCCGCCGATTTGGCGCTTGATTCGGACGTCGACGGAGCGCAGGGTGCGGACGAACTGGTCCATGGACTCCTTGAACACGGTGACGTCTTTGCTGTCGTCGTCGTTGCTAATCATGCGCGTGTCGGCCTCGGTCGTCGTGTCGTTCTTGCTGATGCTCCGCAGTGCTTGGGCGACGGTCGGTAACAGGCTCACGATGCTCTGTGGTTCAATCGCAGCGATTAGTGGGTGGACGGGTAGCTGAGAAAAAAGTTCAAGGACAAAAAACGTACCCGATCGATGTCGGCCAATTGCTGCATGCGCTCGCCCTTGGTAAAAGGTACGAAGGGCTCTTCGCCTCCAGCGGTTTCTTGGGAGGGGTTCATGTTCGCGACGGCGGCTGATCAAGTCACCCGATCAATGCGACGATTTCCTGGAGTTGATTGGCGATGATGGGGAGCGGGAGGAGAAGGAAATTGAGGGCGTGTCGTGGACTCCAATCCCGTCAGGCTCAGGCTGGAGTTTCAAGGAGGAGGAACCATGGGGAGAGTAGAAAGTTGTGCCGGTGAATGAAGCTGGTGAATGCACACAATTACGTAGAAGAAGTCCCCGTCGCAAAGTGAGGTCGAGGTCCCTGTACACTGGAGCATTGGAGCTTGGAATCAATGGAGGGATGGACGCATTCTTCCCCACAGGACACGGCTAGCGGAGATAGCTGGCTGTGGCTGAAGGTGGGGGAAGCTTAGCGATCGGCGGTACCTGAATACCTCCCCGAAGGTTAAGTGCTTAAGTACCTGGGCACTGTCGCCAATTTTGCCCTTTGGCTTAGCGCGTCGCGTCAATGCAAGTTCATTTCAGCCTCATCAACCACCAGTGCCATTGCCGAGCACCTTTGTGATCCATCTCATTCCCCTGATCGCCGAACCACGTATCAACCGCCGCCGCCGCCGCTTTATTGTCATCCGGCAATCGGTCTTCTGGTCGTCGTGCGTCGCGCTGCCGGAATGAAGGGTGGTTCATGAGTGGCTTGACGTCAAGCTCTGCTGGGTCGAAGGCGAACCTTGAATCGCAAATCGGTATATCGTCCTATATATAAGATAGGATCGGCGACCATATCACCGGCGACTCATCAACGATAACTTTCTTTCACCACTCATCGCTATAACCTCACATCCGGCCATGTCGTCTTCCAATAATGCACCTTCGGGTGCTGCCGGTGCCGGTGCTGGCGCTGGAGCTGGGGCAGGTCCCAACACTGGTGCCAACTTCACACCACAGCAGCCTGCCACCACCACTCCAGGCGCTACAGCAAATGCGCCTGCTTCAACCACTGCAGCTGCTGGGAACACCAACTCCTCTGCGCCTGCATCGAATAACAATAATCTAAATCAAATCGTAAGTGCGCCTGCATCTGAACTTGAAATGCGCCCTCTTTACCTGCCTGTCGCCGATCCCCACATCCCACCCCGATGCACTCACATCATCCATGCGCCCCCATCCAAACAATGTCATGATAGCCCGCATTGCATTGTTCATGTTTGCTTCTCGCCAAGTACTTCTTTGAATTGCATTGTATTTCCCCTCATCGTCCCCTCACTGTTGGTCAAACGTCGTCATGGAGCCACCCGTTTGGAAAACAACCTCGAGGAGGAGAGGTCGCCGTATCAGGCATCTTCCCTCTTATCTCCCTCGTTGGGGATCCTCTCGTCGTCAATCTCCCATGATGAATGCCCTTATCCCACCTTATCCTGAGCCCCTGCCAGCAGGCAGGGGACGATCAGAGCACGTTTATTATGAGATCGGTAAACTAAGTCCCCAAGAGGTCACAGATTATCTCCTTAAGAGGGGATACACTCATACAGAGGCCGTATTCCGCAAAGAGGTACAGAACGTCGACCCCAGTGGACGGCCGCTGAAGAACAACGACGAGATGGGCCCCAAGAAGTACATGCGTGCCTACACCCACCTCGAGAAGTGGGTGGAGAACTCACTTGATCTCTACAAGGTATGCAATCTTCCTGTGTCGCACCGACGCTTTTGACTAACCTCTGGTGTAGTTCGAGCTTGGCAAGATCCTGTGGCCTATCTTCGTCTACTCCTACCTCGAACTGGTCGAGGGCAACGATCTCGGTGAGGCCAAGGAGTTCATGGAGAAACTCCATGAGCGCTTCGAGAATGTCCACCGCGATGAGGTCAAGAGCCTTCAGCTCATCACGCTCCCTGCCCATGTCAAAGAGAACGCCATGGCCAAGCTGTACCGAGAGAACAAGTACAACATCCCGCTTAACAAGTTCGTCGTCGGTACTTTGATGACCTTCCTGGAGAAGGATGAGGAGCAGGGCGGCGCCTGTCTTCGGTTCCTCCTCAACAACTACTGCAAGATCGATGCTGTTTCCCGTGGGCCCATCGAACCGTTCAGCTTCGAGGCCATTTACCGCCGCGCCAGAAACATGGAGCTTGATGACGTCGACGCCCAAGAAGGCATCCCTGGGGCAGGAACAAAGACGGGCGTCTCGAACCGCGACATCCTTAACAACAAGGCCGCTCTGAAGCTTGGCCCGTTGCCTATGGATGCCGAGCTACGAACTGATGTCTTGTCCGAGCTTGAGGAGGAAGACAAGATCAACCCCCCGCGTGATGGAACTTCAACACTGGTGGATGAGTTCAACCTTTTGCATCCTATCAAGAAGGAATCGGCAGACTCACCCCAGCGCACTGATATCCCTTACCCTCCTTCACGAGCACGAGACGTTGTCATGGAAGTTCAGAAGGTCCGAGAGAACCGCGATCGATTCCGTATCGAGGGTCGTACTGGCGGTGTCGGACCTAGTGTCTCCGTATGCATGTACACCCTCCACAACACACTTGGAAAGTAGGTAACCATGTTGATGACCCGTGACAAGATGCAGTTTGCTAATTATCCGTGCAGTGTCTCGTCGATGGACTTCTCCAAAGATCAAGAGTTGGTTGCAGTCGGCACCACCGATTCTTACATTCGCGTTTGGTCAATGGACGGCAAGCCTTTGACATCCACCCTGCCCACCGAGAAGGACCTCAAGGTCAACAACCGCAAACTCATCGGCCACTCTGGCCCCGTTTACAGCGTTGCCTTCTCCGATGCTATTGCCAACCTCGATCGCAACATTTACGAGGGTGATGGTCCCAAGCCCGAGACCAACTCGAAGCTGCTTATCTCTTGCTCCGCCGATGGCCAGATCCGTCTCTGGTCCCTCGAGGTCTGGTCCTGTCTCTGCATCTACCGCGGTCACGATGGTCCCGTCATGAGCCTTTCTTGGGGTCCTCACGGCCACTATTTTGCCAGTGGCGGTTGGGACAAGACGGTCCGCGTCTGGTCGCAGGACCACGCCTCGGCCCAGCGCCTCCTTGTTGGCCACGACACTTCCATCTCTACGCTTACCTGGCACCCGAATGGCGCCTACGTGTTCTCAGCTTCCGACGAGTCTGACAAGTCTATCCGGATGTGGTCTGTCAACGACGGTAAGTGCGTGCGCGTCCTGACGGGTCACGCCGAGTATATCTCCTGCCTGGAGTGCTCTCCCAACGGCAAGATCCTGGCCTCTGCAGACATTGGTGGCAACATCTTCCTGTGGGATATCGAGAAGGCTGTCCGCATTAAGCGTTGCCGTGGCCATGGTCGCGGTGGTATCTGGTCCATGAGCTTCAGCGTGGAGAGCAACGTGCTGGTCTCCGGTGGACACGATAACACCGTCCGTGTCTGGGATGTGGAGATGCCGCCTGAGGGTGTCAAGGCCGCCGCCCAGACCGACGGCGTGGATGGAGCTGCTAATGCTGCCAATGGGGGAGCCGAGTCCAGCAACAAGACCTCCGGCTCCAACGCCCAAGGAAGCGGTAGTGGCGCGGGTGCGTCCGGAGGCACGGGCAAGAAGAAGGGGAAGGAGGTTACCATCACCCCGGACCAGATCAGCGCCTTCCCGACCAAGCGCACGCCGGTCAAGAAGGTAGTCTTCACCCGGATGAACCTGGTCATTGCCGGTGGTTGTTACGAGCCGGAGCTTAAGTAGCTCAGGCTAGGCGATACCACCTGATTGACGGTTGCGCTTCTTTACTTAGGTATGGACCAGTAGGAAGCGACGGAGCGTGTAATAATGATCGCTTCCTCTTCCTCTTGATGCCGCATCTTGTTATTTGCGGATGGCGGGCGCGGGATATGGATGATACCCTTGATCAATCCTACTTGCTTGCTTGCCTGCCTACCTTGCTGGCTGGAGTTTTGGGCGCTAATGGATAATGGCATTTTGCTGCTTTTTCTCTCGATGCACCTTAGCCTCCTTGTATACTAGGCAAGATAGAGACATTGATTGCTACGAATCTGATTTGATGATGAAACGCTCATGGGTTTCTTTTCTCTTAATGCTGGTGTGTACCGTGTTATGTTTGCCTTTCGTTGCTGTAGACGATGCCGGCTGGCTCATCTGGCTTTGTCACCATGCACTGTTAGACGGACTAGAATGTGACATACCCTCCATGACATAAATGTTGCCATGGTCTCTCGAAACACTGGATGTATGTGTAAGTTACCCTTGTAGAACTGCTAGCGACACCATGTGTCAGTTGCCATCGCGACGTATCTTACGCTTTCTATTCATCTCCGGTATCATATGTAGCGTGCGGTCGGTTGAGATAATAATGTGGGTGAATGTCCTCTAGATGATATCGTACCTTCCTTCCTTCCTTCACCTTGTTGGACCACCACTTCCCCTTCGCGAGTCCTGAGCTCAACCATAGGAGATATATGTACGGTGTCGGTGCTAAGTGCTTGAATGGAACCACGTAGGAAGGAGCAGGCGAAAGAAGATACAAGACAGGTAAACCATTGGCAGCTTTGGGTCTTTTCTCCCCTCCGACCAGAAAAGGAGGTAGAGAAAAGAAGGCGGAAAGTGGAAGCTCTACAGTAGGACTTAGACTGGGAAGCTGGAAGCATGTACATACAAACGGAAACGCGAGAAAGGACAAAGAAAAAAAAAGAAAAAATCAGTTCCGGACCCAGGACTCGAACCCAGGGTCTGCTATCCCTCCGAAGAGGCTTGGTGGGGGAGACACCAAGTGTCACCAAACGCCGTGCTTACCAGCTACACCATCCCGGACTTTTTGACGCTTTTCGTTTGCGTTGTGAAAATCGGAAGCCCTATTAGGACTTATAAGGATGGACAGGTAGCATGTGAGCTACATTGCCAGGTACTTATTGGTAAGCTTCCGCCTCTACTTGGGAAGGTATGTAGATAACCGAGCAGGTCAGCGTATGGAGCCAGGCTGGCTACGGAGTTTAAAAAGGGGGCTGCGCCGAGGATATGGGGAAGGAAAATCTGGAACCCAGATAGGAGGTCTCGCGAAGAAGACGAAACACTAGACATACGTCAGATTCATTGGGTAGATACAAGAGTCCAGACATGGTATCAAGTCGGTGCCTTGAAGAACGCCGAGCATCTCGACCCCTGAAGCCCTGAGGGGCTATTCATGATACCATTAGGGGGCCAAAAGCCTATCCATCCCATAGGCGTACGCACGCCACTCAAGCTTCTGACAGATACAGAAGAAACCATTAACCCAGAGAGCTCTTTACTGACCAAAGCCTGCAGGCAAGCCACAAAAGGGCCTTACCAGTTCCATCCAGCCAGCGATTCTCATTGGGTTCTTTCACTTCACACATCACAAGCTTCGAATGTTTCGAGAACTAACCAACTCAAATCTCCCACACACGAGGCTTGAACAGGGAATTTCGGTTTGCGCAATGGAGACAGTCAAAATACAACCAGATAGGGTACATGCGAAGCCACCGTGGCCTTTCTTTCTCCTTCGTCTATGATAGAGTGAGTTCACACTTTGATAGGAAACATGATTTGGGGGAAGGGTTGCTCCCCCTGATGCTGTTGCTCTATCTTATCCCTCAAAGCGCCTGACCTCCAATGGTCTCGTCCTCGTCACCCCGAAACCAATGCCTCTTCCATCCGCCATACCAACAACGTACAGGAGTTTCGGTTTCAAAACATTAGGGTATTCAATATACGAAGAGTTTCCCTTTAGTCAACCAATTTACAGCAAGTCGCGGCGGACGAACTCGCCGCGCATGGCACGGCCCAAGCCAGCGGGGCTGCGCTCGACAACGACACCGGCAGCCTCCAGGGCCTTGATCTTGCTGTCGGCACCACCCTTGCCGCCGGAGACGATGGCACCGGCGTGACCCATGCGGCGTCCAGGGGGAGCGGAGATACCGGCGATGAAGCTGACGACGGGCTTGCCCTTGCCGTCGGCACCTCCGATGTTGTTGGCCTTGAGGAAGTCGGCGGCATCCTCCTCAGCAGCGCCACCAATCTCGCCGATCATGATGATACCGTCGGTCTCCTCGTCCTTGAGGAAGACGTTCAGGCAGTCGATGAAGTTGGTGCCGGAGAAGGGGTCACCGCCGATACCGACGACGAGGGACTGGCCCAGACCCTCCTGGGTGGTCTGGTTGACGGCCTCGTAGGTCAGGGTGCCGGAGCGGGAGACGATACCGATGCGGCCGCGCTTGTGGATGAAGCCGGGCATGATGCCGATCTTGCACTGGCCGGGGGCGATGATACCGGGGCAGTTGGGGCCCACGAGGCGGGTCTTGGTCTGCGACTTGAGCATGTCCGTTATCCGGACCATGTCTGGTGTGTAGGATGTCGTAGTTAGCAAAGCCGTGGTCCAATCGTTTACCAAGCTGGGAAGGGTCGAGCAGAGAATCACATACCGTGCTGGGGAATACCCTCAGTGATACACACAACGAGGGGAATCTCGGCAGCAATAGCCTCCTCGATACCGGCAGCGGCCAGCGGGGGACTGCAAGATCAAAGGGTCAGCCTCGTTTCCACGTCTTCAACATCTTGTTTCCCCCTTCTTTCTTATTTCTTGTTTC
Organism: Apiospora hydei; assembly: GCF_038363865.1. NCBI lineage: Eukaryota > Fungi > Ascomycota > Sordariomycetes > Amphisphaeriales > Apiosporaceae > Apiospora > Apiospora hydei. The sequence continues at coordinate 460,620 of NW_027117369.1, forward strand.
CTTCCTTTTCTCGGGACCTGGAGCGAGCTTACGGGACGAAGATGGCAGTGGCAGTAGCGCCAGTCTGCTTGACGGCCTCACCAACATTGCCAAAGACGGGGAGACCGAGATGCTCCTGACCGGCCTTCTTGGGGTTTGTGCCTCCAACAACCTTGGTACCTGTATGATTGCGCGAAATCGTATTAGACGTCTGTATGTATGTATGTATGTGTATGCATATCTCTCGTGCGTGCCAAGACAGCGAATCGGGCAAAGGAGCTAGTGTTTACCGTATTCGATAGCCTGCTGAGCGTGGAAACTGTAGAGAAAAGAAACTTCAATTTAGCTTTCTGCTGTTGAGAATGGTTGAGAGGGGTGGTGAAGAAGCTGCAGCACGCAATGGCTGGCAGCAGCAAGCCGCATCGTGAGAGAGAGAGAGAGAGAGCAAGCAGCACGTACGTTCCCTGCTTTCCGGTGAAACCCTGGTAGAGGACCTTGGTGTCGCCGTTGATGCGCAGGTTGTCAATGGTCTTGGAGTAGGGCGAGGCGCCGGAGCTGTATGTGCGGCGGGCGGCCTGGCGCAGAAGAGCCGCACCGGGGCCGCGAAGCTGTCTCGAAATAGCCTGCATCTTTTTGGGATTTCGGGGGTGGAGGGAAAAGAGAGGAGAGAAGGAGCTGGCGGTGTCTACCAGGACAGAGATCCAGAAATCACTTTCGGGTGGAAAAGTGACTTTATTATGTTGGGTTGGTGTGGAGGGGGGCGAGGCGTGGAAGATGTTGAGACGGAGGGATGGAGATCTCGTAGCTGGGATTCGATAAGAGGTTGCGAGTAGCTTCAATTTCAATTTGGCCTATATCCTCTGCTTGGCCTGTGGCTGCTGCTTTTTCCCCAGAGCCCAGAGAGCCAGCGCAACGTCAATCAAGCTGCTGCTGCTGCTGCAACGCCCGGGGTTCTGGCTGCTGGTACCAGGCAAAACGGGCCCGTTTTTCTGCTCCCTCTAGCCGCAAAGAAAAAAAAATGCTGGCCAATCCGACCAAGATCGTCCGCCTGCAAGCTTGCAGCTGACCCTTGTCACGGTCGGGTTAGACCGTTTGAGCCGACTCTGGGTGAGTGCTCGAGTCCGCTAATCCCATTCGCCCGTTTTCTCCCGGTCGCCCAAATGCTGCTGGCTGGCTGCTGGCTGCTGCGAACAAAGCTTGCTCTGCAAGTGCGTGCCACCTGTCAGGCGGTCGGTCCAGTGTCACTTGCGCAACTAGTGCCATACGGCTCGGTTACCTGCTAACAAACTTCGGTTCATTCCTTCAGTTGCGGCTTGCATCGAAGTTCAGAAACGATAAATGAGAAATGGCTTCAAACGACGAAATAGTTGTTATGGTAATTGTTGAGTGAGTAGATATCCTAGGTAACCCGGATAGATCTCATGCCTACAGTTGTGTTCCCTTGGCCCGGGCAAAATATGGAACTGCTGTCTGCATCTGTCAGATATCCGGTACGAGAGTTTACCCCGGTTGTCACATTATATACTGCGTGCCAGGCCGATTGGCCACCATGGCACACTTACTTATCAACGTAATCACCCAACTAGACAGCAAAAGAAAAAGTATGTACTCGCACTATAGTCCGGAATCCTACCGTCAAGGAAAACTTCCAGGTCTGAAAGGACGAGCCTTCGCCGAGCCGTAACGCCCGGCCGGGTCTGTCCTCCGACTGTAAAATCGGAAGACTAACCCAAGCACAGACTAACTCGGAGAAGGGGCTTTGCTCTCGCGTTGCTCTTGTGATCTCGATGCTATGGGTATTTGGTGATCCTTGTTGGGGACACACCAAAAGCAGGGAGACGTATCGTATCTGAACGCTGAAATTGCATTTCACCATATCACTGGGCCAGTTGTCATCGTTAATCGTTTGGTCTCGTCTCGTGGTCTCGACGGGGTAGCCTTCCATCCACCTGGCCACACCCGCCGAGTGATATCGTACATTTCGGAGGTGGGTATATGTTCTAATATCATACATCATGTACATGGCTTCATGGTGTTATTACATTTCGAGGAAAGAAAGAAAGATGTGACCAGGTCATATTCTTTTTCTTCTTACTCAGAAGCGCCAACACCGTTCATCTCGTTAATCTTCCAGGCCCCATCGACCCAGTCCTTCTTCTCGCCCAGGAACGCAATGCGCTCCTGCTTCTTCGCGAGCGCGTCCACGATATACTTCTGCGCCACCTCGCGGACCTGGTCCTTGGTCACGTCGAGCATCTGCGTGCGTCGCGTCTGCTTCATCTCCTCGGTGATGCCGCTCACGAAACGATCCATGCCCTCCGTGTTGACCGAGCGAGGGGCATCTACGCTCTTGAACACGCTGATCTTGGCCTCCTCGAGGTCTTGGTCCTTGAACTGCTTGTCCACGGCCCAGCGGCCCGCGCCCTGCATGATCGACAGCGTGTTCTGCGGGTTCGGGTCGCGGTACGAGTACATGCCGAAGACGCCGTCCAGGCCCTTCATGTACGCGCCGCCGCCGTAGGCACCGCCCTTTTCGCGGATCTCGTGGTGCAGGTGCTTGTGCGTCAAGAGCTGCGACAGGATCTGGAGCGGTGCGCCATCGGCGTGCGTGTACGACACCGTCGGCAGCACCAAGCTGCCGTAGTAGACCTGATAAGGCAAGGGGTAGAAAGCCTTGATGTCGCGGCCCACCGACGGCGGGGTGGACTTTCCGAAGTTGACGGCAGATGACGGGCGAGTCGACATGAACATGGACAGAGCGTTCGAGTTGGCGCTGACGCTTTCCGGACCACAGGTCAAGGCGGTGCGGATGTGCGAGCCGGCCAATGCAAATTGCTGGATCTGCTTGAGCTTGCCAATAATGTCCTCGTAGTTGTCGGAGCTCGGTCGCGTAGCCAGGCTCGTAATCAGTTTCACCTGGCTTAAACCAGACACCTGTTCCGACAACCAAGCTTCCCGCGTGAGGCCAGACTCGGCGGCTCTCATGGCATACGAGTGTCCGGACGAAGCAACATCGTTCACAACACCGTCAGAAGCGGCCTCGAGCAGTTGCCTGATCTGCTTGGCTGCCTCGGGGCTGTCAAAGTTGGTCTCGAGAATCAACTTTTGCAGGAGATTGAACATCTCGGGCACATTGCGATCCAGGGCCATACCACGAAGAGCAATGCCCTCAGTAGCTTGGTGGAAATCATGAGGAGACGCAGTGCTGGAGTAGCCAACAGAGATTCCTCCCGTCTTTAGCTTGATCAAGTCTTCAAGCTGCTCCATGGTCATGTCCTTGGTGCCAAGTCTCATAATAGAATCCGTGAACAGTGGCAGCAGAGCCCGAAGCTCATCGGGAAGGCCCTCGAAGGTGTTGATGGCTCGGAAGTAGGTCAGGCCGTTGGTGGGGGCCTCGCGCCATTGTATGGAGGTGCCATGAGCCTTTTCATCACGCACTTCGATGCGCTCCCTCTCCCGCGGGATGTCTTTGACGTAGACGGTTGGCAGTATGCTAAGGTCCTCCGTGTTTGATTTTCCTTGCTCAGCAAGCAACTCAAGCTCACGTTTCTCAAGGTATTTGTGTACCTCGGCCTCGCCTCCGGCTTGCGCAGTTGCTTCCTTGATTTTGTTGGCTAGGCGCTCTTCCTCTTCAACTACGAGATCTTTGCTGTAGGACTCAGAGGGTGCCATAGTGAACGTCAGAGTGTTGTCGTTCATGAAGTATTTCTCCAGCAAGCCTTCGAGGTAGTTGCCCTTGGCCATGTTGGCCTCGAAAGCCTCGATGATGGAGTTCCAGGCAAGCGAATCGAACGGATCCACGCCAGTAAACCACTTGGACTGGATACGCTGCACTATGCCAAGACCAAAGTTGGCAGTCTTATGCTTCAGGGCGAGCTCCAGTTGATGCAGATATCCGTCAATCTTGGATCTCTCAAAGCCGTTTTGACGAACCTCAGCGTACACCTTTTGGACCTCGTCCTTCAGCTTTGCCACATTTTCCTTTTGGACGCCTGTAAGTCCCACAGACCAAATGCCAACCCGTCCGTGACTGTCGTAGCCAGCATTGGGGCTAAAGTCTGTGCCCAATCCAGACTCAATCAGTCCCTTGTACAGTGGTGAACCGTAACCGTCCATCAGGAGACTCGACAGCATGGACAATGAGAAAGATTCCACCACATCGCCCGTGTCACCCGTTGTCCAGGATATGGAGGTTTTGTACTGCTTGTCTTGATCGGCCAGCGGGTCGATGGGGCCCAGGACGGAGACCTCCTTAGGACCACTGCTGAGATCAATGGGTGTCTTGTTTTCGGTGTCCGCCTTGATCTGCTCAAACACGGATAGCCGGGCATCTACTTCCTTCAGATGATCCGCCAGGGGCATATCTCCGTAGGTCAAAACCTTGGCGTTGCTGGGATGATAGTGATCGGCATGGAACCTCTTGAGCTGCTCGTACGTCAGGTCGGTGATCTTCTGGGGGTCGCCGCCAGAGTTGTTTATCGCCGGGAACATCTCGTCTTGGAAACGAATGTAGTACAAGTAGCCGGCATCGGACATCTGGCCCTTCATTTCGTTGTAGACGACGCCCTTGAAGACGAGCTTGCTATCCTCGGGCTTTACCTCGCCCTCCTTTTCGGCCACGCGCGGGTTTTCCGGTCCGATGCGCCAGCCCTCTTGTGTGAAGTCGGTCTGCTTCAGTAGCGGGTGTAGTGTCGAGTCAAGGTAGACGGACATGAGGTTCTGGAAATCTTGGGCGTTGGTGGTCGCAAAGGGGTAGTATGTGTGGTCCGAGGCGGTCATGGCGTTCATGAAGTTGGACAGCGTGCGCGGGAGCATCTTGAAGAAGGGATCTCGAATGGGATACTTCTCGCTGCCGCACAGAGTCGTATGTTCGAGAATATGCGGCACGCCCGTGTCATCCGGGGGATTCGTCTTGAAGCCGATGGAGAAGACATTGTTGGAGTCGTCTCTGGCGATGTGTAGATAGTCTGCGCCCGTCTTGTCGTGCTGCAGATGCAGCGCGGTCAGTTCCAGCTCGGGAACGTGTTTCGTCCGCACGAGAGTGAAGCCGTGGAGCTTCTCGCCGGGTTTGGGATAATTCGAAAGCTCCGTCACAGCCTTCTTTGCCGCCCCCTTGGCAGCATTGGCCGCATTGCGCAGCATGTTTCTTTCTTGTCTCGAAAAAAAAAACAAGTCTATCGGCCGATTGTAATATTACAGGTCTAGAAGCGAAGGGTAGAGAAGAAAGCAAGAATTAGATAACAACTCTATAAAGCCTCAAAGAGAGAAAAAAAGGCGCGCCCATGGATGGCCAGATGTGTATGTCTACAAAATGGACCGACTGACCGGAAGGCAGCATGCAGTTCTGTCAGTAGCCGGCTAGCGGACGAAATTTAGCTGGAGCTTTCCACAGCTTTAGCCACATCTAGGAAAAGAAGTGGCATGGATGACGCAGGGTCGCCTTCTTTATTTTAAGCATACCACCGATATGCCGATAATGACATACCTTCCCTCTTAGGTGCTTATCAGCCAATGACAAATCAACTTTGGAACGTCAGACCCCAGCCAGGGCAAGCCCAGCAAGGTTGATCAGAATTGCATGCTCTCAAGTACAAGTAATAGGTAGCAACCAGGGGCAAATTGGTAGCTCGAGTTTTGGTTAGTCCTCGAGATTTCCAATGCTGCTGTCTTGAATTATCGAATTGTATTTGCATCGATGCACATTTGATCGACTTTCAGACTTCAGATAGCGAGGTGCACAGATGCAGCCTGCCCGCACAGGCCCTGGAGATTAATCAATGTCATCAGTGAAACCCCTCGATCCAATCAGCAAACCCCCCACGGCAGCCTGGAAGGACAACCAGATCGCTTGTCAAACCTTCCGTTGCATTACACCAAGCACCGGGAGGGATATTTGGGTTGGTGAATACAATGCTCAATGGAATAGGTGTGTTACCTCTGGGACTGTACGTGGTGCTGCATCCCGAAAAGGTCACGTATGGGCAACGGGAAAAAAACCAATTCAATTCGACCAGGCCTAATTTCTTCATGATCCACCGTCCCGGTTCACTGTTCTTTTGTTACGTAGGGCGTATGCATGATGTCTTCAAAGTCATGTGCCGATTGCTTGGTTTTCTGCTCAAGTGGATGTCGTATCATACACAATTGACCCAATATTGGACCAAGCATATCTATTTGGTATTATTGGCATTTTGCCTCTTGATACACCAAACGCAGGTGAATGCAATTTTATGCATCCAAGAGAACCGGCCTTGTTGCAGCAGCAACGCAACCGTTTTTCTCTACCAAGGGCTCGGGTTAGGTGGCGCTGTTAAGTAATTCCTCCAGCAGCGTAGTACAGTAAAGTAGCAGGCGGTTACCAAGGACCTGGGCTTACGGCTTAGCGGTTATGCTTCAATCTAAAAGGCGCCTGCCTCAGCTAAACGAGAGTGCTAAACGGGCGAAAAGTACCTGGAGCTGAGAGAAAACAGCGGCAAAAGACAGGCCAAAGACAGGCCCCCCGAGACTCCGACTCAGGTTCTCTCAGAATCTCCACCACCACGTTTTTCTCTTGGCCCTTTTCCTGTGAGGTTGCACTACACCCAACAGAGATTTGACTACATACCTACATACATACATACCCTGATCCGATTGATGTTGCACTCTTTGCATAACTACCAGACCTCTCCCCCATCGATGACTTGACTTGGCCAGCCCACGCCTGCGCCCGCCGAATCCCTCGCTGCACTATGGCCTCGGCGAGCTCGGTGACGCCAGCACCGCTGGCTGCAACAGCGCCTCCCAACGGCTCCTCCAACAACGCTGCTGCTGCTCCCCGTCTGCCTATCCGAGCCCGGACGATGCTGCGAACGGCGTGCTGAACGGACACCATCACCACCACCATCATCACCACCACCACCACGCCGATCCCCGCCCTGCCCCGACTCCGAATCCCGCCGCCGCCAACAAGAAAGCAAACAAGGTCAAAAAGATGGATTCCTCCGAGACTTCGAAGCTGCTTGCCGCGAGGATCTCGCAACTCGAAGTCGACAATGCCGCCGAGAAAGAACAGGAAGCCGAGATAGGTAGGTGGTTTTTTGTTATGTCCACGCAGTTTTGCCATTGGCCGGCGCCGCTCGTGCCCGAATCGTTCAATCCTTCCGCGGGAGGACTGTCACGCGACACGACAGCGTTCCATGTATGCCGCCCGAGAAACAGCGAATATTTGTCATGTCATGGAGGTCTTTGGGAAACCTTTTGGAAATGGATATTTTGAGGAAGAGACCGGACGCAGGCCCCGCCGAACGTTTGGTGGATTTTAGCCGCCACGCCTTTGATACGATCAGGATGCGCATTTGCGCAAGTTATTCGATACGAACAATGGTCGAGGCTAACTCATATCGCGATATGCAGAGCGCGAAGTGCGGAAACACACTCGTGACCTCAACAATTCTCTCAACAGCTCGTCCGGCAAGATGAACGATATAGAGAAGATCGATCTACTGACGAAACGATGGTCGGAACTCTTCGCCCAAATGAAGCGCCACGAGCGGGACAGTATAAAGAACAAGAAGCGCGCCGATCAGCTGCAGAAGGACAAGGACTCGAGTCGAACCGAGGCTTCCAAGCTCACCGGGCTGAAAGAGAAGCTGGAGAAACTATGTCGAGAGCTGCAGAAAGATAACAATAAGCTCAAGGGCGAACAACGCAGTCTGAAGGATGCCCACGACAAGTTGCGCAAGGACTCGGACAAGCGCATGGAGGAGGTATTTAAGACGCTCGAGGGCTACCAAGAAGAGAAAGACAATCCGCGCAAACAAGTCATGAATACCAAAGTGGAAGATCTGTACGTTTCCTACTCACCGGAGGGGGTGCCTGGCTGCTTACGGGGTACATTACAGATTCAAGAATCGCTTCAAGTCGCTCATCGAGCAGTACGAACTGCGCGAACTGCACTACCACTCGCTTATGCGCACCAAGGAAATCGAGGTGCAATGGAACATGGCGCGCTACGAACAACAGAAGAAGGCGGCCGAAAGCGAAAGCGCGCGCTGCCGCCAGCTCAACAGCCAGGTCCTCACCTTTTCCAAGACGGAGACGGAACTGCGAAACCAGCTCAACGTATATGTCGACAAATTCAAACAGGCAAGTAGCGATCTTTCTTCCCTCCTGCTTAACCAAGCGCTGGGGTTGACCCTTAACTCTTCGGCTGTACTGCAGGTTGAGGATACGCTTAATAATAGCAACGACCTGTTCCTGACCTTCCGCAAGGAGATGGAGGATATGAGCAAAAAGACCAAGAAGCTGGAGAAGGAAAACGAAACTCTTAAGCGCAAGGTCGAGGCCCGGAACCAAAACATCGTCAAGATGGCCGACGAGCGCCAGAAGCATGTGAAGGAACTCGACGACATCCGGAAGAAGAACGAAAAACTCACGTCCATCATCAACCAGATGCAGCAACAGGGCCGCGGCATACCCCAGGGGATGCAGGGGACCGTGGAGGACAGCTGCTACGCCGAGGGGGAGGAGGTGCACGACGACGGCGGCGACGAGCTGGAAGATGAAGAGGGGGACGAGGAGAGCGAGTACGAGTACGAAGAGGAGGAGGGCGACTTCGGCAGCGAGGAGGTCGAGTTCGACGACGACACCGAGGAAGAGGTGCACCTGCACAGCCTGCCCCCGGTGCAAGCGCCGACGGCCCCGACATACGGGCCGGAACCGCCGCCTACGCACCCGGCAGCACAGGCGGCGGCGGCGGCTGCCACGGCACCGGCGATTAACGGACACCGCTAGGAAGGTCTTCCTCTTCTTGCTGTGCTTCTACCGCCACGCCTGCTCTTGCCTCCTCTCCTGACGCTCCGTGGGTCCACGGCGGCGCCTCGGTCTGTCGCTGGGGTGGGAATAATGGATGCGGATTGGGGTCTTCGGTCATCCGCCTTCTCTGTCCTGAACAGCAAGAACATGGTGCGGTCAAGGGGAAGAGATCTTATGGGACTGGGGAGGACATGATCTCTGATGCACTTGATATCGCATGAAAGTGTTGCAAGCAGCATCTGGAGAAGCGCACCTTACACGAAACGAGGTGAAACATCATGATGTTTTGCTTTCTTTCTTGAATCAGATGGGAGATCTTGTTACGAGACTCGGGACAGCGTTCAGACATCTACGAACCATTCAACCACAAGCATAATTATTCACACACAAACCAGCGGGAAGATAAGAGGGAAATTCAGGATCCGGAGAGGTAGTACGGGGCTCGCGATGGAGTCTTGGTCAGAGGACAGCGAGAAGGGGGTGGAATGGAAAGGCGGGCGGGATAAAAAGCTCCCAGCACCAGCAAGCCAAATGTGTGTGTGTATCGTTTTTCCCGCGCATGCTTTATGTGTCATTTTAATTCCATTCGTCGAAGATAGTCAAGAGAACCCCCAACGCATGGCGATGATTTGTATATTCTTACGAACGCATATGTTCTGAATGAATTCGGATATTGACGAGGTGAAACGGGCATTTTTCCTACACTTTCGATAAAGATAGGAGGGCAAATTGGGAAAGCTTTGGAATAAATCGCTGTTGGATTCATGGGCCACAAACCAATTACCCCTATTTTTGTGGGTTTTCCACACAAACATACTCAGCAAATCTATGAGCCGCGACTTGTAAGACTCGTGCGACGTACATGCATTACCTAAAGATTCCAAGCATAGTTTAGTTATCTTCACACATTGAATACAGTTACTTTGATTGATATGGTATCTCTTCTTAAGTCATTCTATATTTGTATGTATTCGTAGCAATTTTACTTTTTGTTGTTCTGATCAGGCAGCTAGTCTACCTGCCCCCTTTCCGCCCCGACCCCGTCGCCGTCGCGGCCGGCTTCCCCTTTATGCGCGCGGGGCCCAGCTCGCGACGGATCTCGTCGAGCTGCTCGGTGCCGTTCTTCCAGCCGCCCTTGCGGATGTACTTCTTGTTGAAGGTGGAGTGACCACCCAAGAACTCGTCTAGGACCGAGTCGAAGTCGCCGCGCACGGGGCCCGTGACCGTAGACATGGCGCTCGCGCCCGTCATGCCGGTGACGCCCGACACCATGGAGTTGGTGTCGTCGTCGAGCGCGCTGCCGGCGTAGCCAAAGTCATCGTCGTGGTTGTACACCTTCTGCTCGAGGTTGTCAAAGCGCGCGTCCAGGATGCCCATCTGCTCGGTCCGCACCAGCGACGAGGACGTCATCGAGTAGGCCGAGGGGTTGGTCAGGGCGCCCTTGCGCTTCTTCCGGCGGCCGCCGTTGGTCGTTGTGCTCAAAATCGAGGACTGCAGATCGGAGGCCGAGGGGGGACCGCCGAGCTTGCGGGCGCCGGGCTTCTTCTGGTCCTTCTTGAACTTGGTGAAGTCGGCCATCCAGTCGCCCACCTGGTCCTGGGCCTCGGCGGCCTCTTCGGCGCTGAGCACGGGCACCAGGTCGGGCACTTCGTCGCCGCTGCTGATCTTGTACTCGTTGTTGGGCTTCTCGGTGCCGTCCGTCTCCCAGCCGGCGTCCTCTTCCTCATCGTCGAACCACTCTTCCTCCTCAAACTCGCGGTCATCCAGCTCCTGGCCGTCCTTGGTGAGAGAGGCGAAGATGTCCTCGTCCTCGTCTACGTACTCCTCATCCTCGAGGGCTTCGAGCACTTCACGTAACCGCGGGTCCATATCTGGTTGTAATCCGCCAATGATATCTGGTACGTCTTGCATATCCTGGTACGTCCTGCGGGTCAAGTTCTTGGACGGCAGGATCTCCTCATCGAACAAGTCCTTTTTCGCGACGGCGCCATTGTCATCCACCGAGAGCCCCTCGAGCGCATCGGCCAAACTCTCCTTCTGCTTCCCCTTGGACTTATCCTCGTCCTTGGCCTCGACGAAGACGGCGCCGCCGGAGCCGGAGCCGAGGTCGCGCAGATGCTGCATGTAGTCATACTCGGTGTCGTCGAAGTAGACGCCGTAGGTGGCGGCCTCGCCCTCGTTGGCGCGGATGAAGTCGGCGTCGGACCCGAGCTCCGAGGCGAGGTCGTTCAGGGCCTTGGACTTGCGGGCGGCGTTGAGGTTCTCGGTCGGGTTCAGGACCATGGAGGGCGCCGCCTCGTCGTGGATGAGGGGGTCATTCTGCGGGCGATGCACCAGCGTGAAGTGCTGGGCCGTCTTCTTGTTTATCCACTTGCCGCGGGGCATCTTTGCGACCCTTGATTTGTGAAAGTGAAAGTGCCGTTTTCTCAGGTACCCAAGTAGGTAGGTAGTTTTGGCAAGGGCGCCTCAATCGGCAGGTCAATGAGACGGAATATTTGAGGCGTCGGAGTCACAGATAACCTCCTTGCGACTTTAGAACAGGTTTCGTAGGGGAAATGGAGAAGCGAAGCGAATGTCGAGTCGGTCAGGCCGTCCTTCGAGAATCACAATCCATCAACTTTCCAAATAATTGCCATCGCACCCTAGAAAAGTTTTGGTGGGGTTGGCCGCTGGAGCCGCAGGGCTTATCGACCGCTGTTATCGGGCATGGCTTTTGGGTGAGTGACGCCAGTAATTAACTGGAAACTGGAGCAGGCGCAGGCAGGCAGTGGCAGAAAAAAAACGAGAATTTCGCCCCGCGCCTGCGAGTTTATTAGGCAAGTTAGTTGGGTCAAGGTTGCCCCTCCATTTGCCCTTCGGTCATAGTGAATTAATTGGGCAATTATTCAGCGAGTCCGCCTGGGAAGACAGAGCAGGAAACCAAAGGCACGAGATCAGCAAGTTGCAAATCAAATCAACTTCTCTCTTCTCCAACTTTTCTTCTATCTGTCGTACCCTATTTCGACAATAGATTTCGATTTCATAGTCACTTCAATACAAGGATCCATCCTGATTTCGACTCGTCGTTGTCTCACGTATTTGATAGTCCCAAACAGGCCGTTATCCAGATAACACACGCAAACCGCCCACCATGGTGTTGGCAAAGTCCAAGGGGTCGGTCGGCCTCGGCAACTCGCTGATGAACGACCGTTTCGGCAAGGGGCAAAGGAGCCGACCGCAAGAAGACGGGCGTGACCCGCGTCAACCATGCGACCGGCGAGGAGTACATCACCAACGACCGCAAGGAGGCGTCGTGGGTCAAGATGCGCTCCGTCACGCAGCAGTCCGCCATGGACGAGTTCCTGGCCACGGCCGAGCTGGCCGACACCGACTTCACCGCCGAGAAGATGAACAACCTCAAGATCATCCACACCGACCAGAAGAACCCCTACCTGCTCTCCGCCAACGAGGAGCGCGCCGTCAAGAACAAGCAGAAGGCCCACAAGGAGCGCCTGACCGTCCCGCGCCGGCCCCACTGGGACGAAACCACCACCCCCGACGAGCTCGACAAGCTCGAGCGCGAGAGCTTCCTCGACTGGCGCCGCGGCCTCGCCGAGCTGCAGGAGAGCAACGACCTGCTCATGACCCCCTTCGAGCGCAACCTCGAGGTCTGGCGCCAGCTGTGGCGTGTCATTGAGCGCTCCCACCTCGTCGTCCAGATTGTCGATGCGCGCAACCCCCTCATGTTCCGGTCCGCCGATCTGGAGAGCTACGTCAAGGACGTCGACAGCAGGAAGCAGAACTTGTTGCTGGTCAACAAGGCAGATATGATGACCACCAAGCAACGCCGGGTCTGGGCGCAATACTTCAAGGAGAAGAAGATCGCCTACCGCTTCTTCTCGGCCTCCCTAGCCAAGGAAATGATCGAGGCAAGAGAGGCAGCAGAGTGGGACGGTCCGCTCAACCCGCAAGCCGCCGATGCGAAAGGAAAATTCGTGGAGAAGCAACAAGAAGAGGAGGAGCAGGAGTCTTCCGGGGAAGATGAGGCCGAGGATGACAACTCAGATAATGAGAACGAAGGAAAGGCGCGCCTTGGTGCAGCCCTACGAGGAAACTGACGATGAGGACGTCAGGATCTTAACCGTGGAGGAGTTGGAAGAGGCATTCTTGGCACATATCCCAGAGTCTGACCCTGACAGTGAGTTTGATACACAGAATTAACCGAAAAATGCATGCTAACCCCCCACAGACCCAGGCGAGAAGTTGAAGATTGGTCTGGTTGGATACCCCAACGTCGGAAAGTCGTCCACCATCAACGCCCTCATCGGTGCCAAGAAGGTCTCAGTCTCTGCCACCCCTGGTAAGACGAAGCATTTCCAGACCATCCATCTCAGTGACAAGGTCATCCTGTGCGATTGCCCGGGTTTGGTGTTCCCCAACTTTGCCACCACCAAGGCGGATCTCGTGTGTAACGGTGTCCTGCCTATTGATCAGTTGAGAGAGTATAGCGGTCCCTGTGGTCTGGTGGCTCACCGGATACCCCAGCCTTTCCTGGAGGCCATCTACGGTATTCACATCAAGACGAGACCCATTGAAGAAGGCGGTACTGGAGTCCCCACAGCCAGCGAGATGCTGTCTTCGTACGCCAAGGCACGTGGTTTCCAGACACAAGGTGTAGGTCAGCCCGACGAGTCTCGCGCGGCCCGTACCATCCTGAAGGACTACGTCAAGGGCAAGCTGCTCTACGTCGAGCCGCCGCCCGAGTACCCTGACTCGGCCGAGTTCAACCGCGACCTGTACGACTCGGCGCACCTGCCGCCCAAGCGGCGCGCCGTGCTGATGGCTGCTCTCGACGCCATGGACCACCCGGACGACGCGACGGTTGACACGGAGATCCTGGCACAGCCGACGGGCTCCAAGAGCAAGCGGCTCGACAAGACCTTCTTCGCCCGCGATGCCAATAACAAGGGCCACATGGCCATGCCGTTCAGCTACAAGTACACGGAGCAGGGCAAGGAGCAGTCCGCGACGGCCGGGGGCGGCACCTGAGTGGGCGCAAGGCCCGCGCCATGGTGGCGCTCGAGACGGGCATGGATCCCAAGGACGTGCAGCTGGGCAGCAGCAAGAAGCACTTCAAGGGCGGTGCTAAGAAGAGGGCGAAGAAGCCCGCGGCGGATGATGATTAGATAGAGATGAAGAACAAAAAAGAACAAAAAAGAGTAAAAGAAAGAAAAATAGGGATCCGATAAGTCATTTAGGGAAATCGGTAGGTCTACATAGTCAATGAGACTCGGAGTTGCAAGTATGTCTGTGTTTTCCCTATTGCTAGTCCTTGCTTGACCTTCGCGGTTTCTATGTCATTCTCATATGGAGAGGAACGATTACCATTGATACCAACATTATCATACCATATCCTAGATGTACATGTCGCTGGACCTACCTTCGCAGCCCACTTACAAGATAGCAACCCCTATCTGGTATCCCTACTCGCTCGAGTCGTCCTAGCAGTCTTTGGAATAACGATGTACAGCACAGGGGAGATATGACCTAAAGGAAATCGGTTAAATGGCGTAATACTCGAACTCATACGCTTGTCCAACGTTTCGGAGAAAGGATAGACAGGTACCGTTTCTGGCCGTTGTCGTATAGGAGATGGAAAAGCGGCACCCCAAGGCTATCAATTGTGCCTATTGCTCCCAAAGTCGTACAGGAGATAGAAAAAGACGTTTGAAACTCTAATTTGTACCTGTCGTTCGTGCTATAGAAAGGACAAAGCATGGTGTAAGCGCTTCGGCCTGGTCGTCAGAACCAAGGTGTATAGCCCCTGATTTGGGTTTGACAGAACCACTACTATACCACACCTCTCTCCGATAACTTAGCAGTTTGCCTGGCAGAATCACGATTATACCAGGAGCCTTTCTCCGGTAGGCAGCAGTTTGGGTGTATAACCATTGCGAATTCCCGCCTTGGAATTTCGTTTTCTTTCTCATCTATCTATTCATCCATTCATACATTCATCCATCTTCAGGAAAACATCATCTCCGCTCACAATGCGGTACTCCAAGCGATCTGCCAGTGCCCTTGCGGCCATGGCAGCGCTTGCCACGCCAACTAGCGCGGCTTCCAACAATCGCCCCTGCAGCACCATAACGAAAGGTATCGACTTTGTGAACGAATGCGGTATCGGCTATGGTGGTTGCCACTCCGTCTGCAGTCCCACGCCCATCTACACGCCTCCTCCTTGTCCCGGCAGCACTACCAGCAGCAGCACTCCCGGCAGCACTACTACCAGCACTGCCAGCACTACCAGCACCTCGAAGACTGTGGCGCCTCCTCCACCCACATCTTCTGTATCTCGGCCAACCTCGTCATCCGATGTGTCATCTACCCAGCCATCATCACCGGCACCAACATCACCGGCACCAACATCGACACAGACCGAAGGTCCCACCCCAACCAACGCCCCTGGTGATCCTGCTCGTCCTACTTCTGGCGGCGAGACCCCGGCCAAACCCACACCGGATCCTCAGCCGACTCCTCCGCCCAGTCCCGGCACGCCCGCACCGGTGCCTCCTCCCTCCCAGCCCGGCTACGGCCAGGTCGACGGCCAGCGCGTCCCCTTCGGCGACGCGGCCTGGATGCAAGACGGCGTCAACGCCCGCCGCCCGCCCATGGACCTCGCGGACAAGGCCTTCCAGCTCCCCGACGCCTGGGCCGAGAAGTACGGCGAGCTGCCGCCGCTCGAGTTCGACACGGACCTCCAGGTCTTCCACGTCGAGCTCAACATACCGAAAAACCCGAGGCCGGGCTTCTTCCCGGACCAGTGGGCGCTCTACATCGACGAGCCCTTCAACCCGGACCGCGTGATCGACATCCTGAACCAGGGGCCCGCCCGCCTGGCGCCATCGATAGACACCCCGTGGTCCGGGTCTCCATCGATAGAACAAGACATGTTATGGAGCGCGTACCAAGATCTCGACGTTGAGATCCCCCAACGGTCCCTCCAGGAGCTCCGGCAACTCTCGGACCCCATCACCCGGGACGCCTGGAACGCGTTGCGAAGGGGGGAACTGCCCGGCTTGCCGCCAACCGCGTTTCCCTTCTGGCCGCCGACCGTCGCCGAGTACGCTACGTTGGGCGGCCCGGCCCTCACGGCCGCCAGCCTGCCCTGGGCGCACATCGGCGCGCTGCTCGGCATCGTCGGCCTCATCGCCGGTCTGGCCAAGGGCATCCCCGCCGCGATGAACAAGAAGAAGAAGGGGGCGAGGGCCCCGTCCCTGGTACTTCTTCGACTTCGACTTCGACTTCGACTCCTTCTGCTGCGGCCCCTTCGGCTCCGTCTTCGACCCCGACCACGTTTTCGACCATAACTAGTACAAGCCGTCGCCCAAGCCCCAGCGCAAGCAATACTCCTTATCCTATCGGCAATACTACGACCTGGTCTTGGTCTTCGCCTTGGACCTCGACTAGGTCCTGGAATATCACTGCGACGGGTCGCCCAGGCTCCCCCACTGCCACCGGGTATCTTCCTCGTCCTAGCGAGTCCTCCGTCAACTGCCTGGTGCCCGTGACCAGCACCGCCAGCTCCAGCACCGCCGTGCCCACCCTCATCACCGCCCTGCTTCCGGCCTGGGCCTGCCTCAACGGCACCCTGCTGCCCCGCGCCACCTCAGCCCTAGCGAGCCTGAGCCTGCCGACCAGCGTCCCCGCCATCACCGCCATGGCCACGGCCACTCCTACTCCCCTCGCCCGCCGCGAGGCCGCCGACCCACCCTCGGCGACGTCCTGCACCACCAGGTCATCCCCGAGCTGCAGCGCTTCGTCACGCGCCCGGGCACCGTCTCCGATTCCGGCCTCGACCCCGAGCTGGAGCAGAACATCACCCAGGCCGTCTACCTGCACGCCTCGGGCATCGCGCACGGCATCGAGGAGGGCGGGCCCAACGGCAAGTGGTTCCCCGACGACCTCGACATGCTGAACCAGCTGCCCCGCGCCCTGTACGGCCAGCCGCTGCTCCTGACCGTCGCCACGTCCGAGGAGGCCGTCGCCCAGGCCGCCGCGCAGTTCCGCGACGGCGTCGGCCTCGAGGTCTGGGGCGCCATCGGCCGCATGGCCGACCACCTGGTCCAGAAGATCTCCGCGCCCCTGTACCCCGGGAAGGACCAGGACGACGACGGGAAGGACGACCCCGACGCCAAGAAGAAGCAGGCGCCCCTGACCTACACCTACATGCTCGGCCACCACGTCGTCGACAAGCTGACGGCGCGCGTGGGCGACTCCCTGGGCGAGACGGCGCGGGTGCTGGGCATCAACCAGACGCGCCTCCTGGAGGCCAGGAACCAGACGCTCTGGGACCACGTGGCGCCGACCTACCTCGCGGCCGCCGTCAGCTCGCACAACCACCTGGTGATGTACCTTCGCGACGTCGAGGTGCAGAAGGAGATGTTCAACATCGAGCAGCTCTTCCGGCACGGCCGGTCCGGGCCCATGCTGCACTACGGCCTCGGCATCGGCAAGGACCTGCCGACACTGCAGGTGCCTGACAAGAATGCCATCAAGCCCCCTCACTAGGTCAGCTTTGGGATGGAAATAAGGGAAACACAGGGGAGGAAATGATTGATGACAACATATTGCAGTCTTCCAGAAGAAGACTTTCGAAAGTTCCAAATTACACAGGGTTCATTGATTGAATAGAGGGGGATAGATAGATAGTGGTATAGTTTCTTGCTTCTTTCCTCACGATGTACTACTACTACTACAAATAAAAATAATAAACCAACCCACCAACGGCACCAAAGAGTCGCGGCTGATGCTAAAGCTCGTTCCAATGTGATGCGATACCTAGATCTATGCCAACTTGTATAACTGCGACGTAGTTCCGAAAGCATGGAATGGTTCATGGATCGAGGTTTCAGTTGGCGGCGGACTTGCTGCACCATGCATGCCTACGGGGTTTCGCGGTGGCGCGATTTTCACTGAAGTCCCAAGTTAGTGACTGTTTCATACTCGTAGGTTTGCGACCATAGATGGTAGTAGAGTATGCCAAAGTTCAGAGAGTCTTGTATCCGCAGCGTATGCTAGGCAGTCGAACATTTGATAATTAAAGATTGTGTTCATCAGGAAAGGCATGGGGCAGGTATTGGTGCAGAAGAAGAGATTGAGAGTCGCTTACCATGCACGAGGGAGTCACCAGTAGACATATGAAGGGCAATTGGCCTCGCTACTGGTGACAATGTATTGCAGTCTCGACGCACAAGAAACGCGCATTGCGCGAACTCGAGCTCGAGGCAAAGGGAAAATGGGATGAGGTTGAGGAAGAATCAATCAGGTCTCTGCATTGGGACAAGAAATTATTTTAGAGCAAGCCCCCCCACATCAGCTTAAGCCACAGGAATTGGCGATAAGATAAGGAGGCTGGCTCTTGCCGTCTGTGGCGGGGAGACCTTTTGTGGAACAACTGTTGTGGAACCAACATTGAACGACGTCTCCCCTATCCAGTTCTAGAATCCAATCAGAGCCATGACGGCAGATGTTCACCATTTGGAAAAGTCAATGAGTTATGATATGTTGTTAGACGTTATCCACATACCAGACTTCCTTCATGCAGTTTACATTCAATTTCGACCTCCAAACTTTCGTACTCAATAAGCAATCCTCTTGAGGCCGGCCAGGGCAGATAGATTCATGCATTGAATGCAGGATGCAGCGGTACTGCGAACACGTCGTCGGCTATGTGCAGCAAGAAGCGTGCAAGATGAATCAAGTCGTCCTCAATGGTAGGTACGTAAGAAACACTGGTTTTCGCTCTATGTCTCTTGCGCCTATTTGACCCATGTGAAAATCCCAATTGGATCTGCAACATGGCAAAGTGATGGCAGCTAGATGGCATCTTTGCATACTGACGCCGAAAAACCGACACTTGTTGGTAAGTATGCTAGGACTTAACTGTTCTGGTCAGTCCACTGGAAATATGGACTCACCAGTAAACAGCTTGATCAACCCTTCCCAGCAAAACCATTCTATTCAATGTAGACTGCCCATATAAAGAGACAAAATCTCCAGAGGACGTTTCCGATTCCAAACCATTCCACACAACACCAACATTCCCCCAAACACACCACAAATCTTCCTCCACGCCAAACCTCTTTCGAGAATCCCAGCCAGAGCATCTATCTCAAACACCGCCAACATGCGTTCCGCTATTGTCGCCTTCTTCGCCTTCTGTGCCAGCCTCGTCGCTGCCGCCCCCCTGGACTGCGAGCAAGGCACCTTTCGCTGCGAGTAAGCTTACTCCCAACTTACCCATTCACTTGTGTACCTACTTGCCACCCATTGACCCGATCTTGGTAAATGGGTCATGCGTAATTCGTTTTTGTCCTTTCTAACATGCTCTTCCTTCTCTCAAAACAGCGGCCTATGGAGCATTCAGGAATGCTCCAACTACGGCGAATGGATTGATGCCGGAAGCTGCAGCTCCCCGAGCGATGCACCCTCACCGCCAACGGCGCCGATTGCGAGACTCCCGGCCGCAGTAACGTCGCTGCTCGAGCCTCTGACTGCAATCCCGGCCAGACGCGCTGCTTGTAAGCTATCTCTCCCCTCACCTTTGTGAACGGTCTGGTTCACTCTTCTCTCCCTCCTCTTCGTCCAACATACATGCTAACCTTTTCTCTCTCTCGCATAACAGCGATCCCATGACCCTCCAGGATTGCACTTACATGGGCGTCTGGGAGACCATCTGGAACTGCACTGCCCCCGCTCAATGCCTCGACAACTACACATGCGCCATTCCCGGTCAAAACGGCCAGCAGTGTACTCCCGGTC
Organism: Apiospora hydei; assembly: GCF_038363865.1. NCBI lineage: Eukaryota > Fungi > Ascomycota > Sordariomycetes > Amphisphaeriales > Apiosporaceae > Apiospora > Apiospora hydei. The sequence goes on from NW_027117369.1 coordinate 480,195, forward strand.
AGGTTGAATGCGTGTAAGTCTTATTCCCACCCCCGACTGCCCACTGACCCTACTCAATACATGCTCCATCAACCATGGACACCTTTGTGCATGGTCGATTATGTGCTTTTCCTCTTTTCTAACTTAAATACTTACTTTCTTTCATAACAGCGATCGTTGGACCGTCGAGAGATGCGATGATAGCGGCTTCTGGCAATTCGTCCAGAGGTGCGAGGACCCCGAGCAATGTGTCGTCGACGGCGAGGGTGGTCATTGCGGCATGCCCGGTCGCAGCAATGCCTCCTAGGGGGAAGCACTACTACTGCAGTCGAGATGAGGCCATCGTCGCTTCAAGACAGGCTTGCAGTTCCCGTGATCCCGGAAGCTTGGTTGGAAGGACGATGATAGCCGGTGCTGCTAGTCAGTCACAAAAGATACCCCTTACGAACGATTAGGAGTGGCGTGGTGGTGATACAGGATCAACTTGTCGATCCGTACTCTTGCCTATAGCTGGCAAACTACTGTTCATAGTCAATAGACAGCAAGACGGAAGTAGACTTGCCAGCTTTTCACGATAATCAAGAAGACAGTAATGCGGTGTTCTGTGTAGTTGAGACGTAAGGATATTGATTACATCAGTCATACATGCGAGAAAACAACCTGATTACAAAGGAGATCTCCAAACCACCATCTGTAAACTCCCTTGTCTGATCTTCAACAGTAATTCCCTCCTAGCCCATTTCCTCTTTGATTCTCTTTGTCGTCAACCCCTTATTCCTCCGCAAGCTTCACAAAGCAACCCGCTCCTCGCGCTCCACCTGCCTCTGCCCATCCGGCGACCGCCTAACCACCTTGACGAAGCGCCCCTTGCGCGCGCCAATATCGACATTGACGGGCCCATGTACAAAGTCGCGATAATCGTCCTCAGCGTGCTCGTGATGATCCCTCTTGCCCTTGCCAGACCCATCACCCTCGTGATCCTCGCCGTGGTGACGGCGCACCTTCGCCGTCCTCTTGATGTTCTTAGACCCGTCCTTGAAGATGCCAATGGCCCCGCGCCCGCCGCAGATGGTGTTCGCGTCGCCGCCGCACGGCATGTCGCACTGCATCGCGCACATGGGATCGCTGGCGTCCTCGAGGTCGCCGGACTTGGCGGCGCCGCACCAGCACTCGCGCCCATATTCCAATCCCGCAAACGCGTAGCCGGCGCCCTGGCAGGCCTGCGTGCACATGGGGATGGTCATGCGATCGTCGGCTTTCACGAGCGTCGTCAGCGCGCGCCCGTACAGCGGCTCCATGAAGCACGACACGTACTGCCAGCTGCCCCCGGGCACCGTCTTGAGCGGCTGCGGGCCCTGGAACTTGGTGTTGTTGAAGACCGACACCCGGGAGCTGCCGCCGCACATCTGGGCCGGGTTGCCCTTGCACGGCATGTTGCAGTCGTTGTTGTAGATCCAGCCCGCGGGCGGGGCGAGGAAGCGGCCGCAGTAGCACTCGCGGGCGTATTCGACCCCGGACATGGGGAAGTTGTTCTTGGTGCAGAACTCCTGGCACGCCTCGATGGTCATGCTGTCGTTGGAGAAGGACAGGCCCGTCAGCGCGCGCCCGGGGATCTCGGTGCTGCAGCCTAGGTACTTCCAGTCCTTGGCCACGGACCCGACGGCCGGGACGCCGGAGAATGACGGAGGGTTTTGACCCAGGACCGTTTGGCTGAAGAGGGCGGCGAGGACGAAGAGTAATAACGTGGTGGGTGAGAATCGAGAAGCCATTTTCTTTAGGATTGAAGGATGTAATGCTAATAATAGCTTAAGTAAGTTCCTTGACCCCTTTTCTAAACTTAGCAGTAATAAGAACTAGGGATTTCGAAGCAGTATCCCTAGGGTTGCTTGAGTGGCTAAAGATCCCAAACCCCTGCATATTCCCTTCCATGACTCCAAATATAGGGTCTCTTGGTGGCAATCCCTGTGAAAGGAGTGGAGTTTTCAAAGGAAGCACTATCGTCATGAGGCTCAACAAAGCAGAACCCGCAGTGATAACGTCACTCACAAAGACACCCCAGTCACTTCAGCTTGCTACCCGCAAACGGATAGCAATCTCTTTTACCACCCGATTTACCAAGCCGGCCCGACGGCATACCGTATAATAGGGAGTCAATGGCTAATTCGGTCTGAGTCTTGGCATGAGTAATCCAATTACATGTCAGGAATGACTGGTTGTTTGCTGAAGGTTACAGTACTGGTGTGTATACTAGATGTGTAGTAAGAGATGGTGGTTTTGGGTTTATAAAAGCTGATGTGCCCGAAGCGTTACTGAGATTTCACAGTCGTAGGCTACTCATGACATGCTGTAGCGGCTTGTACACGGAGCTATAGGAATCAATTATAGTGATCCTAGAAGCCTAAGGAAGCCAAGGCCTAGGAGGGCTCTGATAAGGAGTGCTATTACCTTAGAAAACCCACGACTGATTCACTTGCCATGCACCATGTATAGGCCCAAGAGCCACGCTCAACTCAGGCATTCTGAACAGCAACGCTGAGCCTGAAATTATAGGGCCTTTAGCCACCAACAGCCTATAGATGTGGGGAATGAGCTTCCCTAACCACAACAATCACTTGGGAGGGCAGCACTGTTGGTGATAAGTACGAGCGCCTTGATTGTTTCCATTCAATAATTACCTACCCTCATAAGAGCTTTCCCACCTCAGGAATTAACTCTTGAGGCCACTACCTTTTCCTCAACTCTCGTTTTATTCATTCGAGTTGCTCACCCAAACAAAAATTCCTCCACTGCAACAACCTGGAGAATCAGAACCAACCGAGAAAAGAAACATCAAGTTACCTTTTCTCATCACCACCCTCTTAAAGATCTCCGTTGCATCTAAGATCTCATAATTCTCTTGCCAACCATGTCTCGCTCGTGGTCCAACGCAGAGAAGCGACGCCTCGTCGAAGGCCTCTGCCGTCCCGGCACCATGACGCAGCCCTGGGGCGCCCACCCCTTCGGCCGCGTGATCAGTAGCCGCGGATTGCACGAGTACTTCCTCGAAGGCGAGTTCGAGAACGGAGAGAAGTTCCAGCGCGCCCATCGTGCGATGGAGTAAGTTTGGAAATCCTGCTATCCCTCAAAGCCTCGTTCAGCCAACCATCCTCATCCTCTCGCATCATCGCCGCCACCGCCCTGTTCCGATGTACACCTAATTGAACATTCACTGACGAGCCGCACGTACAACTAGTACTTATCTATGTCGCATGCTTCAACGCGACTTCACCCCCTTGTGGACCAGATCCCGGGTTACATCAAGGCCACCAACGGTGTCCTTAACTCCGGTGATCAACTCATCCGATGGTTGTACTACACGTACGACTTCTACGTCTCGGATGAGGACGAGGAAGAGGACGAGGAGGAAGAGGCCATGGAGGGAGAGGAGATGGAGGAGGAGATGGAGGAGGACTCGGAGGACGAGGGTGAGGAGAGCGATGACCAAGAATCAGACGTCGGCGACGACCAGGACGACAGCGACCAGGACGACAGCGAGCAAGAGCAAGAGCCTGTAGAAGCGAACGTCGGCGAGGTTGAATTCCATCTGGAGGAACCCAGCGAGGAGTACGCTCGTCGCGTCAACGCTTACAACGAGTGGGTCAGGTACAAGGAGTAGTTCCCTGGTGCTGAGCAGTAGGCCGAGTGAACACGACATCTCGCCTACATCCTGCGGAGCGCCCCAGAGGACATCGACCTCGTTGTTCGCGACAGCATCTTAGGCGACTTTAAGGGCTTTCGCTTCCTGGTTCTTGATGGACAACGGTCACTTCCCGTACTTAATGATCTCTTGGTTTCTCATTAGAATAGAAACCTCTAGCACTAGTACGGAATCCAGCTAAGCTCCTTCTTCTCCCAACAAAAGACTATCAAGATAGGACAATTCGACATCGTGACATGTACGTATAAGAAGCAGGAAGTAGGAGCGACCGATACACGCAAATTACACCTCGCCATCATGTTTCGTAAAAACATTATAAAACAAGTAGAGCGTAGCTCCGAATGGTTCTTCGTCTGCGATACCCCATATTTTCCATATTATAATGCATGAACGTGCCATGCGCCATGCCCGTGGTCCACATACGTAATTGCAGATCTGTCTGGTCAGGGAACGGAGACCTGCCGGTCGCGAGGCCGACAAAGACGACAACGCCGTGCCTAAGAACGGACCGACCCCAGCCTTCCAGACCATACCGCCGGTCTCACTCTCCGGGACATCGGTCATGCCAAAGCCCTCCTCCCACCATCCCATCTTAAACTTGATTTGGACAGATACGGCGATAGTGGCGCTGGTGTCGTTGCTGGGGAGCTTGGCAAAGTCGGGGCCAAACGAAGAGCAAGCGTGGACGCCATGCAAGAGAGTGAAAATGCCTGAACACCGCCAGACCCTTATCTCTTTGAGACATAATAAAAACAGTACACCGTTCATTGAAACGCCTTCATACCCTAGCTAATAATACACAACATGAACGCAGCACCCGCCACCCATTCAAGCCCTCCCCTTCCCCTTCCCAGCATACGCCTCCGCCCCCGCCTCGACCAGCGAAGACACCATCCCCAGCCGATCCTGCATCCCCACCATCGCCGCGCACGCAATGACGATCTCCTCGATGAACACCGGATCCTCAAACTTCATCTTTACGCTGCCTTCTTCCCGCCTGTTCTGCGGGAAGATCTTGAGGATCCCCGCTCGCTGGCCCAGGGCGCAGACCGCGTGTACTGCGCAAGGATGTGCTTCTCCTCCGCTTCCTCGACCAGGTACTGCGTCAGGAACGGGGTCCAGTTGTTCCAGTTGTTCGGAAAAAAGAGAGCCGAGATCAAATCCCGCCGCTGCCGCCTGAGAGGAAGATGATGTGGAGGGGTTTTGAGTAGTCGCTGGCGCTCCCGCTGGCGGGTTATGACCAGCACCGAGCATGGCCTTTTCCGACATGAAGGACTGCTGTTGCTGCTGCTTCTCATCGCCCCCCCTGTCCCTGTCCCTGTGCCTGCTCGTCCTTACCCCGATACGTATTCTGCCACACATACCGCCTCCCCCAAAGCCGGAAGCTCCATCGCATACTTCGTCGACATAACCCCCGTACAATGCATGAACTTCCTCTCCGGCTTCCCCACCCCCATCTCCAACTCCATCCCCGTCCCCGCCGCGTGGTGCTGCGGCAGAAAAGTGACCGTGACCCCGCACCACCCCGGCACGATGAACTCGGGATACTTGAGCGCCGCGACCTCGCGCGGAAAGCCCCTCAAGCACTCCGGCCCCCGCGCCGCCTTCTTCTCCTCCCCCCCGCGCTGCTGCTGCTCCGCGCCGGGGCCCTCGAACCGGTTCACGGCGGCGCGGTACTTGGACGCGTACTCGACCTCCCAGCCGATGTGGGCGAGGCCGCCGGCGGGGCGGATGGCGATTTTCTTGCGCAGCAGGGCCGAGGCGTTCTGGAGGGAGATGATGAAGGTCAGCGCGGCAGCGGGTTGTTGTCGGCTTGATGATGGTATTGCTGCTGCTGGCGGTTGCACAGCATTATCGTGTCCGTACGGCCGGGCCTTCTCGTCGGGATAAGTGGTGGTGGTGGTGGAGTCCGCCCCAGACGTGGCATTGGTGGTATCGGGGTGGAAGTAGGATGGCGGGGGCTGGCGGGTCCCGGAAGTGGCCTCTTGGTACGACGGCAGACCAGGCGCATCAGCATGGTGCTGATCCTCGTCTTCCAAGTCCAACGGATGCGGATGAGGAGTCTCGCTATCACCGTGATCATCCATGTTGCGAGCGACTTCGATTTGGCTTGATTTGAATTTTTATATGAATTCTTTTTGCAGGTATCTATGTGAAAAATGAATGTTGGCAGCAAGCAAGCATTGCTGCCTGCCTTGCTTCAGAGTGAGTGAGGTGTAGTAAAATCACGTGACACTGCTGCTAGCCAAACAAACACCCGCCTAAAAATAAATACAGAAGCACTGGAACACACACACACACACGCTGCGCCACGCTAACAAAGTGCCGCAAAAGGACCACCCAACCCGAAACCCGACGTCACCACCCATTTTTGGTTCTCATGAGACTGCGAAATCTCATGGGAATATAACTAATGTACATCATGAAAGAATAAAAGTTAAGGCATTAACGTTAGGGGTAAAACCCCAAGAGAAGTATAAAAAAGAAAAAAATGTGAAAGAATGTTTTTTGGGAGTCGTTCAAGAGTCGAAAATGGGGCCAAACGCGGGCACCCCGCGCGCCTCCAAATCATAAACCAGTTTCGACGTGACCTTCGCGTTGGAAATGATCGCGACCGCCTCCGCACCGCTCTCCTTGTAGAGTCGATACGCCTCGACCGCCATATCCGGGCGCCCCTGTTTGCGGGTATTCCAGATGACGGCGTCGGGGTCGGTCGCGAGCACACCTTCGATGATCTCGCGCCCGTACGTGGTCTCGGGGTTAGGCGTGGACCAGAAGACGCGGACGGGGACCTCGCGCGCCAGGATGACGGGCAGGCAAGGGCCAATACCCGAACCGGTCGCGACGAGCACGACCTTGCGGAATAGCGGGAGCATGCGGAACACGCCCGACGCGGGCGTCGTGCGCGTCCAGAGCTTGGTCGGGGGGTTGTCGATCATCTGGCCCGTCCAGTCGCCCGCGCGCGAGACCACGACGCTGAAGCCGGCCTTGCCGGGGATCGGGATGGTCGCGAACCCGTGCCACTCGCGCAGGGGTTTGGTCGTGAGGCGGATGCCCTTGCCGGGCTTGGGGGTGCAGTAGTCGAAGTGCAGGCGGATGGCGTGCTTGCTCAGGGGCTCGGGCCGGACGTTGACCTTGCGGAGCTGGACCCACGGCAGGATGATGGTGTACGAGATGACGGCCACCATCCAGATGGCCGGGTTGTTGACCAGCGGCTTCTCGGGCGAGACGCTCGCGTTGGTCACGGCGATGTGCGCCCAGACGAGCGCCAGGGCCGTCCAGCCGCCGAAGCGGTGCATCCACTCGAACTGGTCGTGCATGGTCATGCGGACGCGCGGGTAGGCCATGACGAGCATACCCAAAAGAATGGCGAGGATGATGAACGTCAGGACCACGGTGGGGACGTTGACGCGGGTTAACTCGTCCTTGCGCACAAAGTAGATGGTCGACTGCACCGCGAAGATGACCCACCAACCCGTCGCGCAGATGGCGGCCCCCGAATGCAAACCACCCAGATGATAACAGCGCGCAAAGTGGCGGCGGATCCAGAGCGGCGCGGACTTGGGCACGCGCGTCGCGAGCCAGAAGACGAAGTTGATGCCGTACTCGTTGCGGATGACGATGGCGATGAGCAGGTTGGCGGCGACGGCGTTCGCAATACCGTCGAGGGGCAGGCCGTTCTTGGCGCCGGCGGCCAATCCGATGAAGACGAATAGGTTGATCATGAAGATGAAGAGGAACAGCTTGCGGTAAGCGTTGAAGAGCTTGTGGCGGACATATCGACCGCCGTGGAAGCCGTTCTTTTGCGGGAGCTCGATGGCCGCCTTCTCGACCTCGATGTCGTCGTAGCTCTTGACGCTCGTCGCGTTGCTCTTGGTTCGGATGGGTACCAGGCCCTTCTCCAGGTTGCTGAGGCTGATCATCTGGTTATTAGCATCCTGATACATGGTCTGGGCGGGAGCCATAGGTTGTCCGAACTGGGCCTGGTTCTGGTACTGGTTATCGCTCTGGTTAACATACGCGGTGGGTGGTGTGGCGGGCGGGGTCATGGGCTTCTCGGCGGCCAGGATGGACTCCTCCATGGCGCGCAGGGCCTTCTTGTCGATCTTGCCGCCGGGGGTCATGGGCATGTCCTCGATCCGGACCAGGCGCGAGGGGCGCGAGTAGTGCGCGAGGAGGTTGGCGAGGTGCATCTTCAGTTCGGTCTCGTCCACGTGGCCGTGGCACGAGTAAAAGGCCCAGAGCTGCTCGCCGATTTTGAGGGCGCAGGCCTTGGCCACGTTGCGGAAGGACTCGACCGAGGCCGAGACGCCGTCGAGCTCGATGCGGACGCCCTTGATCTTGACCTGGTCGTCCTGGCGGCCCAGCGGCTCGATCTCGCCGTTGTCGAGCCACCGGCACAGGTCGCCCGTGTTGAACATCATGCGGCCGTCGCGCGTGAACTTGTCCGGGCGGTAGCGCTGCGCCGTCAGCTCGGGCAGGTTCAGGTAGCCCCTGGTGACGCCCAGACCGCCCACCCACATGAGGCCCGGCTCGCCGATCTTGACGGGACACTCCTTCTCGTCGAGGATATAAACGTTGGTGTTGGGGTTGGGCCGTCCGATCGAGAGCTTGGCGCCGAGCTTGTGTGTGTGTGCCGTGTTCAGGATCGATATCTCGGTGGGGCCACAGACGTTGAGGAAGCGCACGTGGGGGGCCCACTCCTGCGCCAAGGTCAAGGGGCACGGCTCGCCGCCCACGGCAATAGTCTTGATGTTGGGGAACTCCTCGTGGCGCGGCAGGTATTTTTGGGCCGCGCTCGGTGTGGCGATGACCACATCTGACTTGCTGAGACAAGACGCCCACACGTCCTTGTCGCCGCCGCGGCCGCTCGAGCCGCGCAGGTTGAGACAGCCACCGTTCATCAGTGTGCCAAGGATTTCCCAGGCGCCTGTTGAGCAAGAGGGTGGTCAGCAAACGGGAGTTCTCTATAGTTCAGGCAAGAGTTCAGGGAGAGGATGGAGTGCACGTACACATATCGAAACCAAGCATGAGAACGGACGACACGTTTGTGCCGACTGTGATGCCGAGCTTTCCGGGCTCGTTGAGTAGGGTGTTGCAGGTGCCCTCGTGGGTCACATCTACACCCTTGGGCGCACCAGTCGTCCCTGAGGTGTAGATGGCGTATGCTCCATCATAGGGACCGACGGGGACTTCGGGGTTACGGGTATCGCCGCGGCGCCAGAGAGGGTCTAGCGCGTCGATGGCGACGATGGCGGCGTCCGAGTCGAGGGGCATGCTGCGCTCGACCTTCTCCTCGAAGCTGGACAAACACAGAATAATGGGCGCGCCCGAGTCGCGGATGACGTGCTGCAGGCTCTCCTCGACCATGACGGAGCCGTCGACGGGAACGTATTGGCAGCCGGCCTTCAAGACACCCAAAATAAAGATGGTCATCTCGAGGGACCGCGAGTAGACGCAGACGACGCGCTGCTTCGGCTGCAGGTTGTGGTTGGTGATCAGGTGGTTGGCCACCATGTTGGACCGCCAGTCGAGCTCGGCGTATGTGAGCGTCCTCTCCTGGCCGAAGCACTCCCGCACGGCCTTGGCATAGGGGTAAGTGCCCGCGATGGACTCGAACGCGGCCGTCACCGTCCGGTGCTGCAGTGGGATGGACGGCCCGCGTCCATATTGGCTGAATAAGTGCTGGTCCCCGGGGACAGCTTCTCAACTGAATGGAAAGCCATTATTACGGACGAAGGGTCAAAAAAGAAGGACTATCTCGAAAGTTGCCAAAATGGCAGAGATAGCAAAAAAGAATGTAAATGATAGCAGCTTCACAACAAACAACCAACACGCCTAGGGAGGAAAGGAAGAGAGGAGGAAGGGCAGGCAAGAAGAGCCGCAATGGGGCACCTTTTTGTGACTTTCGAGATCGAGCTATCCGTGACCGTTACCGACTAGTTAGTAGGAGACAGTAGTAGACCCACGAGAACAAGGAGATCCCCGTGTGCTAGGAAATGAGGAGGAACCCTGGTCCATTTTAAACTCCCGGGTCATGGTGCGGGAGATTCCATGTCGCAAATCCCAATTATTCCCTGTGAGACATCTAGGCCGCGGAAGGGACGACGACTGGCCGTGGTTGGAATGGAGCTCGTTACCCCGATCACCCTCTACGGCCGAATCAGGCATGTCATCATTGGTTTTCGGAGATTGAAACAACGCCGATTTCTTCCTTCTTTCAGTATCGTTTTTTTTTCTTTTGCTTTTGCTGCGTGCACCGGCCCAAAAACAAGAGGCGTGGAGCCGAGGCTACTAGGGGCGAAGGGGGTCGGCCCAGAGAGACGCTGGTAGCTGGTCCGTCTTGGTGCGACAACACGAACCACGATGCCGCCGTCCCTGCATGAGTGGGGACCGTTTATGCCCTGCCTCGACGGACGGGCTCCCAACGTGGTCCTGTCACTTCTGTCAGTTTTCGACTGGTCGGGGCCTTGGCGTAGTCGTCGTATAATTCCACCCGTCTCATCGCTTCGTCGCTACTGGGGCTCCCTGTTTCATCTCGGGGCAACGGCCTTGGTTCCTGCTTAGAACTTGTTTACTAACCACCATCTGCCGCGCGGTGGCAGCACTGATCGAGATGCTATTTTCGATAACCGACAGGACGAGCCTTGGGCCCTCCCTATAGGGACTCGATAACATTACATGTCATATAGTCTAACTGCCTCCTTAGGTCAATGGCCCCAAAGAGAATACGATGCCTGAGATTGCACGTGGGGATGTGCGAGGAGCGACGTTGCGTTGCTACCGGTAATTGGGACATTTTAGACCACTGGACACGGGTTGGTCAAATCTGGCAGATCCGCCCGAACAGAAGTTCTCCAGTAATACCAGCCCTCGGGGCCCGGGACTGGGGGAGACTCGTACGAATCCAACAGGAGTAGCGCTTACTCCACGAAGGGGTCGTCCTAAATTACCGTGCCAGTTTCGAGGCCCCGCCCCTCCTTACCCGCCGTGCTCCACGCCGAGGGAACGGTCCCGACGTCAGCTAGGCAGGAACTCGTATAGATCTGCGGCCTTGATAGATGTGCTACCCAAAAGCACACCGTTTAGCGGTCGAGATTGTGTGGGCCTGGGACCGAGGCAGGGGTCGTGCGCCCTATATCTGAAGCTATATGTTGGAGCTGGGTTCCACAGTCGGATCCGATTTGGGACACCTGCACCTAGGGACACCCTATCTTGCCGTTTGCAACACCCGGTTCGGGGGACGCAAGGCCTCGTTCCTCGCCTATTCACCTTGAAGCAATTCGGCGAGCCAAGGCACTTGTCATTGGAAGATCCGTTGTGATCTTAGCGTGACGTCGATGTCGTACCATAGGGGCTGAAAGTGTGGCATGTTCGGCACTTGAGAACTCGATCCCCGGCCGGAACCTCAAACCACCATTCCACCATGCGCTAGAAGGCAAAGAAACTTGCCGATGCGTTTGGCGTGCTGCCCTCGGTAGTCTTGCAGACGTGTATATACGAAGAGTGCTTTCTTCGGACCGGAGATACTATATCTATCGTGTACGGCCAAATCCATTGGGGTGTCTGCCACCCCGATCGGGCAGGCAAATGGCCAATTCTGTCTGTTCCAAGATCTTGTTAATTGGAAGATCGTGGGTCGTAGCCGAACGACAGGGACATGAGCATCCTCATTGGAGGAAAGAAGATCAACCTGTTCGGCTGCAGAGCGACAAAAGTTTGGCCTGTTGAAACAAAGAAAACGTATTAGCAGGGAATCGTGCACCGAGGCAAGTGTTCTGTTTAGGAGTCTGGGCACGGCGCGGCAGAGAGAGGTTTTTCGCGTGGAGCAACAGAGGCTCAGAAAGGGAGCGAAGTTGTTTCAAGAAACAAGCAGCTAGGGTTAAAGGTGGGAAAAACGGAGATGCAATGCATGTGATTGAGTTTGGTTTTTGGCTGGTTCTGGCAGGGCGTGCCTAGCAGCAGCCTGCAACCTAGCAGCAAGTCCAGGGTTTGGGGCAGTCGCAGGCAGGCAGTCGCAGGCAGGCAGGCATCTCGACGGTGGTCAATTCTGGCCATTTCTGGCCCTGCAACCCTGGCAGGATCCACTGGGGACAGCTGGGCCCTGGATAGGGGGCGCTTATTGGTGGATGGAGGCCCGAACGTTTGACGTGGATGCAAAACGGGGGCAAGCGAGAGCCGCCAAGATCGGGTTGAAATGCGCAGGCACGACTTCAGTCGGCCGATGAACCTAATTCGGCGATTTGGGACGAGGCTCATCTTGCCCTTGCTGGCTTGGATTGGGCGACCGATTTAGCATTGTGCCAGGATACCCCGACTTCGACTTCGCCTTGCTCAGGTTGCATAAGGCAAGCACCTACTTCAGGCCAGCCGCAGGCTCAGAACACTGCTTCAGTTGAAGGAAGGTGGCTTTCGCTAGCACCACTCCGGCCTAGCACGCAGCAACACTCTGCATAAACCAGCAAGTCGCAGCACATGGCAGGCAGAGGCTGCTGTTTTTGGCTCGGACAGGTGCTTGATTCGGCTGAAGTGCGATGATAGAACATCAATTGGGAAGAAGTCCTGAGTCGTGGGCATCTCACTGCATATGTCACACGGCATGCATCCTGTGTCCTGCAACGTGGCGTGGTTGCAATTACGTTTGCAATTGAAATACTGCCCGAGGCGGGAAGAATGTTCCAGCGTTCTCGTCGCAGAGACCACCAGTTCGAACATGGGCAGTATCTCAAACAGGTTCTGTTGGGATGTATTGAAGAAGAAGAAAAAACCCAATCGATTAAACAAATAAGCAAGACCAGGCCCATATCGTGTATTGTTCCGAACTTGGCGAGTGCCGATGTTGAAGAGATGCAGGTACTCCGTACTAACAGATGCGACTGATGGCTTGATGAATCAGCCGAGGCGTGCCGATTACCAATGGGGGGGCAGGGGTCCATCCCTCCTGGACATTCAATTGGATGTCCACACGATACTACTAGACCACAGCGAGCACAGGCACCTTCCTTTTTTCCCACCTCTGCATACAGCCACACCACCGCGAGTCAGAAGAGGGGGTGCAGAGTGCAGAGTCGAGGACAGGGCCAGGACAGGGCCAGTGTCGAATACGTATTCAACCGAGCTATCGGCCGGTTCATGCAACATGGCTGACATCACATGGCCCTCACGCGCCCAAAAGCAATTAACCACTACTTCCACGCTCCCCTAAACAGTGGCTTGCATGCTTGTGTAGCAAATGCGTTCGTGGTGGGTGGGTTTGCAGTGGATTTCGAAGGGGGAAAGGGGTGGAAGACAGACCAGCAGCAAGCCAGCAGTAAACATGGCGGTAAAACAAGGGTCGATCCCGTTTCCTCCAGCCATTGATGTGTTTAATTAGACCTGGGCTTCGAATCCGTCAATCCGATTCCACGATCCACCACAGTCCTTATCAACAGCCGAACTGCATACCAGGGTTGGACACTGCCAACACTCCCAAGAGATTTCACGCATTAAGCAAAATCACCACCGGCCCGGAAATAGCAACACCACAGCCACGATGCAGCTGATCACCAAGCTCACCACCGACGATGTCAAGGTCTCGGCCAACGACCAGGGCGTCGCCGTCCTCCAGATGGACCGGCCGGCCAAGCGCAATGCCTTCAGCCAGGCCATGATCGACACCATTGTGGCGGCCCTGCGCGAGCTGGACCGCATGCCTGAGGTGCGAGCCGTCGTCATCGCCGGCCTGCCCGAAGGCCCCTTCTGCGGTAAGCAGCATTATACTCATCTCTCTATCTAATTTCATGGTTGGCTGATTGGTGGGGAATTCCCTTCCCGTCGTTGCAGCTGGTATGGATATCAAGGAATTGGTTGCGATAACCACCGCCGCCGCGCATCGGAGGGCTTTCCTCAAGGATCTCACAGACGCCTTCGCGGGCTTCTCGAAGCCTACTATTGCCGCTGTGGTGGGAGCTGCGGTAAGACATCCCATTCCCCGTGTTTGTGCCACGTTTCGGTTGCATGCGTCGACTGACATGCGATCTCTCCTGGTAGCTGGGAGGAGGCTGCGAGATCTCCTTGGCTGTAAGTACCGATAGAACACCACATGGCAAACCCTCCCTTGTCTCATAGGATCGCCGATTGACCCTAATTTACCTAGTGCGATATGATCTATGCGGCTGAGGACGCCATGTTTGGTCTTCCGGAGATGAAGATCGGTACCATCCCCGGTGCCGGTGGCACGCAACGCCTCGCCCGGGCCCTGGGAAAGCACAAGGTAAGGAAATGGTTGTCTACTATACTGTCCTCCCTGGGTATGGGTATATGGACCCTGTCAACTAACCAACGTCTCCTCGGATCTTAGGCAATGGAATTCATCCTCACCGGCGAGCCGGCCTCTGGGGCCGAGTTCGAGCGTCTGGGTATGGTGACCCGCGTCTTCCCCAAGGAGAAAGTGCTGGAGGAGGCCATGAAGCTCGCTACCAAGATCGCGTCCCTGTCCGGCCCGGTTGCGCAAATAGCAAAGCAGGCCGTTCTTACGGGTAAGTTGAAGACTTCTTCTTATCGTACTCATAGTCACAGGATGAGGAGAGCTGACATGATCATCGAAACACAGCGGAGTCGACGACTTTGGAGATGGGCATGACGCACGAGAAAGCGTTGTACTACGCTACGTTCGACGTGGCTGACTGTCATGAGGGCCAGCGTGCGTTCCTGGAGAAGAGGAAACCGAATTTCGAACACCGCTAGAGCAGCAAGAGTATGGTATTAGCGGCGTGTTTATTTGGATATTGTGAGTATTATATTTAGCCTGGGCCAGGTCTTTTTATCTGAAGCAGGTGATTAAATATCGACTTTGTTGGTTGGTTTTGCCTTTTTTTATGATGATGTCATATTATTGCCTGACAGTGGGAACCAAGAGTTGCTGACTGCTTGATCTCCTTGACGACTATAGAACAAGATACTAAATATCATCAGATCCTGTGCTGCCTTGTGTCACCGCGTACCCAGTAACTATTCCCAGAACCTTAAGAAATGCCCGTTATTCCAGAGTCCTTCCACGAGCTGCCTCTTCATAATCTATTCCCTCGGCTGGCGGTTCCGAATCATGATGATCCCTTTGAACACGTGCCCAGCAACCCGGGCCTGTCAAAATAAAGAACGCTTGAACGGATTGTTGTCGTGTTATATCGTTAATATCTACTCTTCTTCCAGTTGAAACAGCTAACAAATTCCACTTGAAGGTGTGTTCATACGAATCATGTTATAACAACACAAGCTCTAAAGAAGTGAAGGCATGGTGGTGTTTATATAAAAAACGTATCTCAGGCCAGTAAGTACTTACTTGGGTAGGTTACCGGTTCAACCCTTTCAGTGATATGGGTGATTGTACCTGCAGCTTATGGTCTGCTTATTGAACAAACATCCTCAATGCGTGTCTGCGGTTGTTCCCAATGTTGATTGTTTTATTTTGTTGATTTACTCAAAAACTTCCATTCAAATCCTAAGCTCTCCTTCCCTTCTTTCATTTTGCCACATCTACATTTGAGGTGGTACTTCACCAAGTAGTCAGTCGCAGCAATTCGCAACCACCCTTCAACAGTCCTACATACTTACATCGTTGCACTCAACATGGCATCTCCAAGCGGTGCCCTGGCCTCGATGAACCCCGAACTTGTATCCTGGATCACTCACGAGCACGCGGAATTGGTCAACCACATCGAGCCGCTTTCTGGGAGGCCTTCCAAAAGCCGTCTGAATTCCCGAGCTTGGATAGAAGAAGCATTTGCACAGGGAGATGTCTTCGGTTTGATGACGGCCCCCCTCACCCCCGGCTCAGATGAGGAACGCATCCTCCGTCCTTGCTGGCTGCAACAAATGGCCTATTTTGCTCCTTGCGAGATCGACTTGGAAAATCTCGAGCATGTTTATCTGAATGATGTAAGTGAAGTTACCAGCTATTCCACTGATGGTAAAAGTTCTTAATCTAACGATTACCTTGGCAGCTCATAGTGGATCGTCCCGTGCTTGGAAGCATGGTTGTTGTCCGAACTTTTACGGATCCGAATTTCGATAAATATCTATGTGCAGCAGTCGAGGACATCAGAGGCGTGGTTGATTGCATCATCCTGCAAAACAGGGACATAACCCTGACACCCGAAGAAAACTTACCCAAGGGGGCCGTCTTTGCTGTGAAAGAGCCCTTCTACGTCACATTTCCCGGCGGCCAGCATGGGATTCTGGTTGAGCACCCCTCCAATCTGATCGAGCTGGATATCTCGGACGATATCTATCCAGCCCGATGGAGAAGAGAGCTGCTTGCTCAGTATCCGAACGGGGCAAGGCAGATCCAAGCTGAAGGAAGCCGTGCATGCAGGGAGAAGAAGTTCGCGGAAGCCATCCGACTATGGGAGATGGCCGTCTCGTTGTGTACACCGGCCGAAAAGTCGATGGAGCGTGGCATGATTCGCAACCTCGCCTTGGCCAACCTCTCGCTTGGTCGTTTCCAGCAAGCAATAGCAGATGCACGCGCAGCACTGCCTGACACAAACGCGACGGACGAGGAATTTGACGAGAGACAAAAGGTGCTCGACTCTAAGGCTATGTTTCGTGCTGGCATGGCTTGGTACGGACTACGGCGATTTGCAGCGGCTATAAGGTGGCTCGACGAAGCGTTGTTACTCGATCCTGAAGCCGCAAATATCTCTAGGGGGCGAGATCTTGCCTTGCAACGCCTCCGAGAGCGGGACGAGGGAGCATACGACTTCGAGGGGATCAGCGCATCCATCACTCTCGATAAACCCCATGCCGACGTGGCGGATTTCCTCGACAACGCCATATGCGTGAAAATCGACTCGAATCGCGGCTACGGGCTAGTGGCAACAAAGGATATCCCCATGGGAGACATCGTCCTATGCGAGAAGGCGTTCGTAGCAAGCTTCGAGGGCAAGGAATCGGCCGCTCCTTTTTGCGACTTGGCTTGGCCAAACGCCAACAATGAACCGACCTGGGGCACGCTTGCCCAACTGCCGGCCATGTTTATGCATAAATGCCTACATAACAGCGCCAGCCAAGGCACCCGTGAGATTCTCGATCTGGGCGATGGGAAGCCGAGCATTTGGAGTGGTGAGCTCGTCGACGGCAGACCTGCCATCGACTGCTTCGCCGTCCACCGTGCTGTTCACACCAGCGCCTATACCATGGACGCCCTGCATTCGCGAGACGCACATTTCGATATCGAGAACTGGGGCACCCAGCGCCTCAAGCACAGTGGGCTATGGAGATATATCTCGATCATCAACCACGCGTGCGATGCGAATTCGGTTCGCTCTTATATGGGGGATTTCATGATTGTCCGGGCGGCCAAGGATATCAAAGAGGGCGACGAGATCACGCTGGCTTACAACAACAGCAGAGTGGTTCATGGCGATGCCATGAAGCTACAAGCCGAACTGGAGGCGAAATACGCCTTTCGATGCCAATGTACAGTGTGCAAGGCGGACGAGCAATGCCCGCGTCAATTGCTGAATACTCGTCGAGACATCTACGCGGAGTTCTATTATGAGTTTAAGCTCTACTTGACCAGTTCCGGCATGTCGTCACCGCTATCCGGCGTCTTCACACCTCCTGGTGCTTCGTCCCTCAACCACCATCCCGAGCTTGGCAAGTTTGAGCAGTATCACCATCTCATGAAGGAGACATACCCCAAGGACGTCTACGGCGATATTCGACCAGACCTGTGTCCGGTGGACTTCGCCTGCGCGAAAGTGTGCAATGATGAGATCAAGACCAGGCCGAATGTTCTTCTGAAGTGGGCGCTTCGATGTCTACGCGACTCCGGCCTCAGATTGGTGATCGATGAGGCGCAAGAGAGGCTGAGCTGGGATATAGCGGCGGGCGCAGTACCGATGGAATTCAACGTGGAGGCTGTGTTGTACGCGTGCATGGCGTATAACCGACTGGGCCAACGGAAGCTGGCCAAGCAGTTCCGGAAACTGGCCAAGCTGCTTTGGAGGATCTACACTGGTACTCCGATCGGATTCAAGGACAAGTTCCAGGACCCTGAGATCTGGAACTGAGGCTTTCTGCGGATAGTACGGCAAGACAGCATGGGTATGCCGTTGGTGCAGCGGGAAGGCGATCGGTCAGTCAGTGGGCGGATAGAATGGCCTGATCTGTAGAGTAGACTAGACAAAAGCAACGGGCTTTCTTTTGATACCGTATGGATCGATCAGTTGTGGTACGATTTCATGTGGCTATCGACGGATGGCTGCAGCTGTATTGCTGGCACGTTCGGAGTGTTGCTAGTGAAATGGAATCAATATCCCTCCATTCCATTTCCATGTACCCGTATCCAGCCGTGGCAAGCGGCGGGTAGATCAATAGAAGCCTGAGGACATTTCCGCTACTGAGACTATTGCTGGCTACTATTGCCTATAGAGATGACGACAATCAATTAAGCAGAGGTGCGGTGTCTCAAGGGAGGCTGCCTGAATGTCTAAGACAAATCGGTGGAAGGGACGGGATCAACTCCCGGGGAATGTTTGTACGCCATCGCCCCCACCATCCACAGAGGCTGAACACCTGTGAGCTGGGGGGCAGGGGGTGCGTGTGGCCCGAGCTCCCTCCCACTTTTTGGTGGCAGCCTTGAGGCGGTTGGGGGAAGCCCACGCAGGTGTTGGTGCTGGCTCCAATTGCCAGTGGCTCTGACGACACTGTCGCCCATCAATCAATCATCGCCCTTTCAATTTCAATCTACAACAGCTTCAACCCACCACCCCTGCACGCCCAAAAGCAACAAAAAAAGCCATCAGAATGGATCTGGGAGAAGCAGGCGACTCGCCTTGGGGTGGTATGTACCAATACACTGCACCACCCTGTCCACTACTGCCAATGCTAACGCGCCTCCAGACGTCCCGTCGCAATCGTCCAAGCCGCCCTTTGAGCAAGATGGTAAGACGGCCTCGGCCAATCTGACCCAGACCTATCGCCGACCTCGGACTAACCGCGGCGACACCGAATCCAGACTCAGTACTGAAGACGTCCGAGACCGACGCTCCCCAAGCCTCGCAATCCAACGTCAAGCCCGCTGCCGTCCGAGGGCCGCGCAAGCCCGTCCGACGCTTACAGGCCCAGCCGACCTCCCTGCAGGCCGACGATCCCCTCGGCCCATTGGGCCCCCTCGGCGACAATGCCGCCCCCGGCGCCGACGCCCAGGCCGATGAGCCGCCCGTCCCCCCTCAGAAGGAGCAGATGACCATCCGGACCACCATGCCCGCCGCCGGCCAGCGCAAGGCCGGGCCCAAGGACCCTCACAACATCGACGACGAGGAGGACGCCGACCTTCCCACCGGCCCTCGCGCGCCCCCGCCCGTGGAAGCCGCCCTGCCCAGCCCCATCCGCACGACGAACCGACCGAGCATAAGCCTCGAGCAGGCCGCCGCGAAGCCGAGCTTCCACATCAGCGTCGGCGACCCGCACAAGGTCGGCGACCTGACGAGCTCCCACATCGTCTACTCGGTGCGGACGCGCACGACGTCCAAGGGCTACAAGCAGCCCGAGTTCGAAGTCAAGCGCCGATACCGAGACTTCCTGTGGCTGTACACCACCATGCACGGCAACAACCCCGGTGTCGTCGTGCCCCCTCCCCGGAGAAGCAGGCGCTCAACCGGTTCGACCAGAGCTTTGTCGAGTCGCGTCGTGCCGCCCTCGAGAAGATGTGCAACAAGATCGCCGCCCACCCTACGCTACAGAACGACCCGGACCTGAAGCTCTTCCTCGAGAGCGAGTCGTTCAATGTCGATATCAAGCACAAGGAGCGAAGAGAGCCGATCCCGGGCGAGAGCAAGGGTGTCTTTGGCTCTCTCGGTATCAGCGTAGGAAGCAGCAACAAGTTTGTCGAGCAGGACGATGTAGGTGCTTTCTTGAGTATTGCGACTTTCAGTCATGTACTAACAGTATATAGTGGTTCCACGATCGTCGCGTCTATCTGGACGCTCTCGAGAACCAGCTCAAGGCTTTGATGAAGTCGATGGATACCATGGTCAGCCAACGCAAGGCCATGGCCGAAGCCGCTGGCGATTTCTCCGCGTCTCTACATGCTCTCTCAACAGTGGAGCTCAGCCACACCTTGTCCGGCCCACTTGACGCCCTTTCGGAGTTACAGATCACGATACGCGACGTCTACGACAGACAGGCGCAGCAGGACGTCCTGACCTTCGGCATCATCATCGACGAGTACATCCGCCTCATCGGCAGCGTCAAGCAGGCCTTCGGCCAGCGCCAGAAGGCCTTCCACAGCTGGCACAGCGCCGAGTCAGAGCTGCAGAAGCGCAAGGCCACCCAGGACAAGCTGCTCCGGCAGGGGAAGTCGCAGCAGGACCGCCTCAACCAGGTCAGCGCCGAGGTCGCCGATGCGGAGCGCAAGGTGCACCAGGCCCGGCTCCTGTTCGACGATATGGGTCGTTTGATGCGTGCTGAGCTGGACCGCTTTGAGCGCGAGAAGGTCGAGGACTTCAAGAGTGCTGTGGAGACTTTCTTGGAGAGTGCGGTGGAGGCTCAGAAGGAGGTAAGTTTTGCACCCACCAGGAGCCTGTCACAGTGAAATGATGCTAACATACGGTTTCTAGCTGATCGAGAAGTGGGAGACGTTCCTCATGCAGCTCGATGCCGAGGACGACGAGACCGTGTTCTACCGACCCCCTGTCATACAAACGGCTGGGGACAAGGCGCGCATGCCGGGCGACACGGCGGTGGATCGGGCGCGGGCGACTATAAATGATGACTCTGACTAAAAAGGAGGTGCGGGGGATAGTTTCTCGTAGAACAGCTGCTGCTAGTGTTGAATGTGTATTGAATACCCTCTACCCAGTGTTTCTTATCATGCATGGCCTATCGTGATAAATTTGCTCTTGGGGTGGTGAGAGTGGGGTTCGGTTTTGCGTTTGGAAAAGGGGCGGCGTACTTGAGGTAACCTACCCCATGGGGCAAGTCCGTGTTGCGTACAGTCATGGATACTGTTATTAGAAGTAAAATGTCGAGGCTCGGATTCAAGGACAGGAGTTCAGCCCAACATGTGGCATCGTCCTCGTACAAGTTAGCTGGATTGGGTCTATCTCATTCTCCCGGGTGTGTGGGCTGATGAGGTGCACGCCCGTATCCTTTGAGCGACGGGACCATCTGGCACAAAAGATATAGTTCCCCTTTGCCATGGGTATATTTCTTCTCGTTTGCTGATTACGATTATCAAGGTTCGCAACTCCCATGGGCAAGAGAGAGAAAATCAGAAGGAAAATGGTGTCTCCGCTGGCTGACCTTTTGAGCGTAATCATACGTAGGCTTGAAAATTTCTATTGTCTATCCATTCTCCTATTTTTTCGCAAGCTTGCCCCGACTCCAAACCAGCCCAGCAGTGACGAACCAAAGTCTCCAAACCACCATACCCTGAACTGACTGATTGATCAATACCATGGATCTCCCCGGCTTCGCCAAACTCCCCCTGGAGCTCCAGATCGAAATCTGGCGACACGCCCTCCACGCCGAGTCCTGCGAGCGCGTGGTCCCGCTCCACGGCAAGCACGTCGTCCCGCACCGGCGGCTCGCGAGCCCGTTCCTGTCCGTCAACCGCGCGAGCCGCGCTGAGGCTCGGCGGTTCTACACCGTGGCTGTCCCGGTGCGAGCGCTGCCGCTGTTCGTCGCGCCGCCGTCGTCGCCGGCGGGGACGGGGACGGGACATGGGTTTCCTGCGAGCGGACGGCCTTTGATGCTCAGCGGGCATGAGAGGGTGCATTTGGCATTTGAGGGTCATATTGGTGAGGTGCTTCCTGGGTCCGAGTCGAGGGGGGTTGTGTTTTTGGATCCGGTTCGGGATGTGTTTGTTACGGGGCTGGATTTTACGCCGCTGTTTGCGGAGGAGGCGCTCCCTCAACTGCAAGTCCCTGGTGGTATCAACGGTAACGTCGATAGTGGCGACGAGGACGAGGACGAGATGAAGAGAGTGCCCGCCGTCCGCCCCATCACGGAAGCGCTCCCCGCGCAGACCTGTCGCGAGATCCAGAACGTCGTGCTGGCCGAGTGGGACGCGACCGGAGAATACCAGCACGAGCTCACGGTGGTCGAGTACTCGGAGCAGGCAGCCGAGCGGGTGTGGAGGCGAGACACCTTCAGCGGGTTCGGGTCGTATCAGCACCTCTGGCTGGGTGTTCGGCGAGAGAACGGCAGGAACAACCCGTCTCCCTACTACTGCGCGGTTAAGGATGAGTGCTTGGGTAACGAGGCGAGCTGCGCGATGCTGCTTATGCTACAGCTGCAGGAGGCAAAACGCGGAGAAAGATGCCAAGAAAGACAACAGCAACACGGCGGCGAGCACAGCCGGCTCGGCGTCGAGACGTGGACGGTGTTGGAGAGAAGCAACGGAGGGTCCACGTCGGTGGCGAACCGGCCGTATGACGTGGAGGATCCTGAGACCAGTGGGATGGCACCGATGGTAAGTTCTGAGACAGAAACATGGCGATATCCTTTTGAATTTTGAGTGGGTCTGACTGAAGTGTTCGTTCACAAGTGGTGTATGGACTGGATTCTTATCCTCTCATGAGAGTTGAGAAAACAGGAAAAGGCGGAAATACTGATATGGCCTTGATAGCGGATGATTTTGTGGCTGTATTACTAGCACCATGGCCCAGATCCCTTTTCTTGACTATACCCTTCTCGCAGAGGCTGATCAATCTTCTATATCTAGCAAATTCCCGCGCGTATCTTTGTGGTATAACAAGTCATGCGGGTTGGCACAGAGGAGCGGGCGCCAATTTCTGATTGACAAGGGGGTATATGTGGGATATCTTCGGCGAACATGACGTTGGGCAGAGCTGTTATGGTGATGCTCGAGAGATGCTCCCATGAGGTTATAGATGGGATGAATATGGGTACCAAGTTTAAATTAAGCTTAACTGGACAACACTTGACACGATATCTATATGGGTAACCCAAACCGGATTTGTCTACATGTGGATATCTGTCTGGCCATGATTTAATGATGCATATTTGGTTCAGATGAGACTTTACGCACCCATACTTCTTCCTCTTGTTCAATGAGCCAAGGAAGATAAGCATGCTCTCAAAAAGCGGCTGTCTCCTTTAAACCCTAGCACTGTACCACGGGAAGAATGATAATACATCCAGTTCTCTTTACCGCACTCCCATGATACTGTTAAACAGGAAGACGGAAAGCAGAAGTGTAGGCAGCAACGACCTGGGCCCGCGGTTCTTGCAAGGAATTTCGTAGGAACGCGGGATCTGCAGAGGTCCCTTGCGTCGAGCAATGGAAATAGTTGAGTCTTTTGCTTCTTAATCACTTTGAGCAACTTGTGGTACTCTCTTTCCGTGGCAGCTTCGTTCCCTAGAGCCATATTTCGGAGCACTGTGCATTTTCGAATAAACTCCTCTGCCGTCAGCTCGAGGTAGTCGATGAAGTGTTGGTAGCTTGTGAAGTCAGGGATGTGCATCCCGGTGACGCCTCGGATTCTACGTCCCTGCTTCGAACCCCTGGATGACTGAGCTTTCCCACGTGCACTCACATCCTCAGGGAGCTTGTTGTCGGGCTCCGGGAACCGCGCTACTTCCGCCCAGGAAAGGCGATCTTTGTCCGTAGCGATTTCGGTCCGGAGGCAAGGGTCAGATGGTATGTTCTCAAAGGCCCAGTAAGCGTCATCCACCAAGCGTATTGGCTTTTTCCTTCTTAGGTCCAGAACACGAGGATGCTCCGTTGGGGAGGTATGGACTGAATAGGCAGGGCTGACTTGATTTGACACAAGTTCTGGAGGTTGTTGGTGTTGCCCATGGCTACTGGTTGTTTCGTATGGTTATTCATTTTTCACTTCAAGGTAAGATATAGCTGGAATCGGAGAGGTCTTACGGTTGGTAATAGACCAAGTCATCCTGGGTGATATCGACAATTCGGGATGTTGTCTTGTTTTCCCTTGGGCCCGAGGATAGGACTCTCCCTTCCCGAGGCTTCAGGTCTTCTTCACAGCACCGCTTCTTGACCCCCTCGTTCCAAAACTAGAGGCGAAGGCCGGTCCGGGGTAAAGCCTGGTAAGTGGCGGATAGTTACCGTCCAAACTCCGGAGTGCCTTCCGCCTCGTGGGTCTTTTCTGCACCGGGCATGCATTCCATGACTTTTTGCGGCCGGGGCCATGCCGCCACGCCTCTAATCCCCGTTTACCAAGAGCTGGATATTCTTCGATCACATCTGCTCTTGTTTCGCATGAATCTGTAGCAGCCGTCTCGTTCGCGGAAGCCTTTTTATTGATAGTTTTACCGCCGGGTTCGCGACCTGCGTGACGTATGGAACGCTTTATCGATTCCGTATTGGGTCGCAATGCTGGCCATACCTTGTCGCCTATTCCGTGATTTGAACCTTTCCCATTGGCATTATCAGGAGAGGTGTCCGAGTTCTCTATTCTCCATGGTTTGCAAGGGTTCGGAAATTTGGCGCAGTGATAGCATAGGCATGGAACAACAGCATCCTCCAGGCCATCACACGAGAGCACTAGACCGCCATCTCGGTGAACAGAAGTATTCAGGTCAACACTTTCTGATTGTTCACCCCCAAGGGCAAGTAGCAGCCACAATACACGCAGATAAGGTCGAATAGGAGAATTAGTTCGGGGTTCGTGTATCATGCGATCAGGGTGCTTTATGTGGATGAACGGAAACCGATGTCCTATCTTTGGAGCAACAGCTGGCGTAGGTGCCTCTAGCTCGTCACACGTATTGATCAATCAATGTGCAGTCGGACGTCTAGTATAAGAGTACATACTTGGTGAGATGCTTGATGAGAACATGGCTTTTGGTGCAGTTGCCGCCATTTACGTTTCCCCCGAGTGAAGCTAAAGATTGAAGAAGTGTGGAATGGCCAGGTTTTCCAATCACTGTGCATTGGTATCGACATTAAAAACAGGGTTCCCAGACACTGAACTGAGATGGAAAAGGCTATGCTACGGCTGCGAAAGCCAAGTAGGATTGCAATGCCTTTCTTCATTTCCCGCCCTTTCCGTAAATAGGCAAAGATCTGCCCGGCACGGAGCCTTGCCCCCTCAAAGCTCATGTAGCACAGCCTGAGGCCATTTCTGCCCGGATTCCAATACTGCCTAATCCCAAGTAGGTGGGTGGCTTGCCTACACGGAATACTCGGCCTTGGGTCACTCGTTGTCAGCTGGTGGACAGCTTATGTCGCCCTTCCACGTTAGCACGAACAAGTAGGAGGCACATGAATTGCTTTTTACCTTGTTTTATTCATTTTATACTATATAGCTACGTGAAGTCTGTGGCGCAAAACACTGCCCAACACCCAAACTCCAAATTGATATTGACGAACTTGCCAATAAAACAAGAAAAAAACGAATCTCAACTAAAACAGTAACCGTATCAATAAACAATCAAGGGTATCAAGGGTATCATTCGCAGCATATGACAGACCAATAAGAAAAACCGAAAGCAAACCGAAAGGAAAGAAAGAACAGAAAAGAACACCCTCCCCCTAAGATCATCGAAACTCAGGATGAACCAGGCCCTTTGCAAGTCCCCAATACCATAGCACCTCTAATGCATT
Source organism: Apiospora hydei (assembly GCF_038363865.1). Taxonomy (NCBI): domain Eukaryota; kingdom Fungi; phylum Ascomycota; class Sordariomycetes; order Amphisphaeriales; family Apiosporaceae; genus Apiospora; species Apiospora hydei. The sequence continues at coordinate 505,454 of NW_027117369.1, forward strand.
GTGTGATTCCACCGAGCCACCAGGTCACCAAGACATACTATCTCACCTCTTGCCAAAACGCCCCAACACACCGGGTGAGGAGGCACAGATGGGTTGAGGGAAATATATGAGATGGAATCCACAGCAATGTCGTCTCCGTCGCCATATCTCAACGCACCCTCTCGGGCCGGAGATGCAGCTGATGAAGTGACCGGAGTGGCGGGCGACACTCGCCTCTGAACTAGCGATCGACACCAGCGGCGAAACTGAACCTCACATCGTCTCGTTGGATGTCGGACGTCCAAGTTTCTTTCCGCATCCGTTTTCCTCGTCCTCCAGATGTCGCAAGTACTCCCCTCTATCCACAAAGCAGTGCCCCTTGCCACATCGGTAATGGAGCTTTGGACGTTTACCACACGAGCCCACATGTCGCTTGTGGTTGTCTGGGCGCGGCATCATCAAGCCACAAGCACACTGATTGGTCCCATCGGGAGCTGGGACATTGCTGTGCCCATAAAGATCAGGCCGGTGCTCTTTAGATATGAGATGCTTTTGCAGGTCTTTCTCTGACGAGAATGCCTTTGGGCAATCCGGATAGTGCGCCCCGCATCGGTAACGGCTCTGCGGACCAATTGGCGTGGCAGAGTGAGATGGCGCAGCCGATGCGGGAGGGGCAGGGCTGTGGTGTGGCGATGCTCGAACGGTTGGGCTCGTGTAGTTGGTGGATAGAGAGACATTTGGAGAGGGCGATGATAAGATTTGGGATGTATCATCGGAACGGATTGGTGTCAATAGTGCAGACGGCGTGATGGAACCATCATCGTCTTCTTCGATTGATTGAATAGGGCCATTATAGACAGTGACTGTTGTTGGGAATTGCAGTGACCCAGGGTCGATACATGGAGTATCATTTACCGCGGGCCACTGCAAATATGCAAAATCCGGGCGGATGCCCCAGAAGTGCTGGTCGCAGTCATGCTCTTGGGTGCTGTCGAAGAAGGCGGGACAATGATCACAGGCGCTTACGGTACCGAGGGTCTCGAAGGGACCGACTCGGCCGTCTGTTAATTGATGATCATGTTGTTGACTTTGAATTGGGCTCACGCGGGTGTCAAAACCCGCGCTGTGCCCTGAGTGATTTGGTTAAGAAGTGACACTTGGATTGAGGCTTTTGGTGCGAGTGATTCGTGACTTTCACGAAGTTTGCTGTATTGAATCAAAGGATGGCAAAAGCTTGGGTATGGGAACGGCTTTATAATGCCATGGTCATCAAACTGAGGCCATTCCACTGAGGCTTAGGCCTAGGGTGCAGTTAGGGTACATTCTAGCTGATACTTGTACCATCCCAAGACTCCCTGCACATCATCGGGGCCATAATCGGACGTTCTCCTGGGCAGGAATCTCTGAGGCCATTTCACCGTCGGCGGGGCTTTTCAAGCAGCCCAACCGTCTGTTAGTGTTACTGCATAACCTACATGTACATGCATACTTAGGTACTTGGGTGCCAAGCACACAAGCTGCGGTCAACGGGCTCTTATCATGCACACAAACACATGCACCAAACACCCGGACAGTGTCGAGGTCCAAGAATCGTACTCGCCCAAGACGTAGGTGCATTTCCAGGCAGGGGGTCACCCCCGGCCAGAAGCCATCCCTATATCAGACAATATACAGGCACGTCACATGTCCACGGGAAGCTCACCATGGTAGGCCCACGGCGCACGGAATAAACGACGATGATGATCGCTAGCCTCGATGTTCCAGTAGTTGAGTGATCCCATCCTTCCACTCGCGACACCGCCTCAACAGTTGCAGCGGCTGCTTAGTTATTGCAAGAAGTAGCCTGCTGGATGGCAGCGAAGGCCTCCCACAAGAACTGTGAATAGTTTTGGATGCTATGCCTTAGGTATTACCACAGAAGCGTAAGTACCTACAGAGAGCAGTTAAAAGCGGGGTATCGCAAAACTCAGGGGCTAAACTACGCCAACGGCTACATGAACAACCACTCAATTACATGAAACACATGGCCTGTGTACACCAGATGGGATTTAATCCTTCTTCTAAATATTTGTATTTGTTATCATGTAGTTATAAACTTGGACTACGTCCTTATTCTACCTTTTTAGTTTTTAACTTGAAAACAAAACAAAACATCAAAACAAAAGGCAAACATTCACCGCATTACCTGAAAACAGCTGCTGGATCAGAGCTGTATGTACTCAGCACTCCCATCCGACTCCTGACCATCGGTGGCAGTCTTCTCGCTACCATCCTCACCCTCCTCTTCCTCCTCTTCTCCGGGACCCTCATCCGGAGCCTCGGCGCGCGCGAGCATCTCCTTGGCATCCTTGACGTCCTGCTCCTGGATAGACTTCTTGACAGACTTGAGGGTCTTGGCCGCGAACTGATCCACGGGCACCTCGTACACCCGCGTCTCGATGTTGCGCTGCCCCTTCTTCTCGAGCGCGATATCGGCCCGCACCCGCTTCGCGTCCTTCGCCACGCGCGCCTCGCACTTGCCGACGTGGTCCTCGAGGGCCGGGATACTGCGCAGGACCTCGACCAGGGCCTGAACCCGCTCATCGACCGGCGCCCCCTTTTTCTGTCCCTCTTCCTCCGCCGCCTTCTTCCAGCGGCGGGCGCGGAGGACCAGCTTCGCCTCGTCCCAGGCCTGGGGGTCCTTGAACGCCAGGACGCGGCGCCGGAGGTCCTCGCGCTCGTTGTCGCGGCGGCCGAAGAGGCCCTCGATCAGGTCGAGGTGGTGGACGATCTCGGGGTCGCGCCGGTCCTCGCGCTTCTCGACGTCGAGGAAGGCCTTCTCGTACGGGTCGTAGCACCGCTTGTACAGCTCGCGGAACTGCTTCTCGATCGTCTTCTTGATCCGGTTTAGGTCGCGCAGGGCGCGGTCCCGCTCGGGGATCTTGACGTCCCCGAGCTTCTCCTCGGGGTTCTGGTTGCGCCAGTTGCTGTTGGCGGCCGAGGTGTCGAGCTTGGGTGCGTTTTTGACCTTCTGCTTGTCGATCTTCTCGGTGTCCTTGTCGGCCTTCTTGGCCTTGGCACCGGCGGTCTTGAGGGGGTGGCGTTGGCGCCGGTGGCGGCAGCGGTGGACTTCTTCTTACCTTTGGGCGTCTCCGCGGGAGTTGGCTTGCTCTTCTTAGAAGGCTTGCCTGTGTCCTCTTCCTCTGATGCTCGCTTTCTCTTGGGAGGGGCTTCCGACAGCTTCTTCACCTTCTTCTTCTCACGGCCCTCCTGGTCATCTACCGGTCGCTTCCTCTTTGGTGACTCAGGGGCAGGGACATCGTCCCGGGGAATGGTAACGTCTTTTCCGTTAGGGACGTCTGTATCCAGCATGATACTAGAACCTACCGTAATCTGCTCTTCCGTAAGAGCAACCTTGGGGTCTTCCTCCAGAGTCGACCGGGTAGTCTGCTGATCTTGCTTGTTCTCCATTTTTGGCAGTGTTTTGTTTCTGTCTTCGATGATTTTTGAATAGTACTCTAAGGTCTGCACGACTGAGTCTCTAGGTCTCTATATAAACTAGCTTGGGAACAAGGTCTATTGTCTGCTTTAAAACTACTTGTCCCTACTCATTGATGACAAGGGTCTTTGTCGCTACGCTTTGTCATCTCATATATATCAAAGCCGAACAAAGCCAACGTACCTTCCATTGTGTAATATTTGTCTTCTATTGGATACTAGTGGTTCGTGTATCATGCGGCGTTCTTATGCAAGTCGTTGCTGGGCTGTTCTCTCAGAAGGTAGGTCCTAGAAACAAGGCGATACGAGGAACTTACTCCTCATAGTTGCCCTCGATTGTGAGAGACAGCCTTGTACCGGACTTGTCTTACACTTGATCTCAATGCATAAAACCACATGCCTCGGTATCAGGCTCAAACTTGCGGCGCTGATTGATCACTGTGGGCTGAGATGGCAAGATTTAATCCTGCTATATTCGAGGCAGCGATAACGGAACCGTTTCCAAGGAGATGGAGATGTCACTTGTTGAAAACGAGGACGGTTGGGTAACCCACCTAACTTGCATAGTTAAAACCCGGGTCAGTTCCTTATCACAAACGAACAGTTCCTACGTAAAGCTTATCATCTAATTACTCGTATACCAACTTAACTCTTCTGACATAAATATCTGCTTCTACCGAAGTAGCAAACCAGGTGCCTCCTCAAGAACAAGAAAAGAATGACGAGTAACGAAAGCCAGCATCAACGGTAAATCCCCAAAGCGTTCGACCCTCAACCATCATAAATTCTCCAAGTGAGACTTCGACACTCCTCCCGCACAATGTCTGCATATCAACCCGAGTTACCCAAGGGCAGATTCGCAACTCTACCGAATGAGCTCATTCTCCAGTTGGCTCACCACATGAGCATCCGATCCTTGCGCTCACTTTCGGTGACGAGCAAGAGATGCCACTCTCTTCTAGATCAGAAGTTCCTATTTGAGGAGGAGGTCGAGGACGAGCGCCTCTTCGATGAAGCCAAATACCGCTTCTGGGATTTAAGCCGGAAATACGGTTTGGGGTTCAGCTTACGGGACAAGGCTATCTGGCATGCATCTCAATTCGCGCCCGCATACAAACCGCTGAATTATGACGACCAGTCGTTCCTGAACGCGTGCATCGACCGTTGGGGGAAGGGGGTCCTCTCTATCAAAATTGGCGGCGACGTGGTCAGAAAAATGCTGCGGGACTGGAGTTTAATCAATGAACTGTCCGTTTCTCTGCTCAGGGGCGACTTGATTATTCGAGCCATAGAAAAGTGCCGAGACATCAACGTGATTGAGCAGGTCATCGACGCATACCTGAAGAGATATCCCGCATCCCTGCAGGGTCTAAAGAATTATCACTTGCGGACAAACTTCGACCCAGAAGGTGTCGTTGACGTGCCCCCCGTGATTTGGGCGTGCAGCCGAAACCGTGTCAACGTGCTCGAACTGCTGCATACCAAGAATAACGAGGAAGGCAAGAGCGTTATTGATATGGTTGATATCAATATCATTTTCAACCAAATACGTTCTCATGTGATCTACGGCATCAGACAGAACCAAGATACATTAGTCGATGCGTGGCAAGCTGTGACAAGGGCTTGAAGGGCTTGGATCTGATTCAGCTAATATTTGACTATGGCACTTCTAGGGTCTCTGGTTCTTTTTTCACTCAAAGTGAGGTCGAGTGTGAGGTTTATATACACATCGTAGGGGACCTTTAGGGTCCTTCCTTCCTTCCTTTATTTTTTACCTTTAGGCGCCGTAGCCCTCCCGGAATGTAGGCCCCTGTTGGGTCGATGCTGCATGCCAGTTGGTTCTGCAGAGTGACTGTTGGATCTGCGTGTGACACAGGCCGCTTTCTACGGTCTGGACAGAGCGGGCATTATTCGCAACGGGTCCTCGAACTCCGGCATGTGTGAGGACGCGTGCACCTGGCTACTTGAGAAGAATCTGGGCTTTTCATCGCGGCCCGACGGCATCCCCATAGACTGCTTGTCCGAGGCGGCCGCCTACATCAAGATACGCGTCCTCCGCGCCTTGATCGCCTACTTCAAGGCCCGGCTGGCCCCAGAGAATTTCCAGCAAACTTTGACGCTGGCCCTCCACGGCGCCACTGGGGGTTACTATCTTCCTCTTTCCAACGACGGGCATGAGGAGATCATCGACATCCTAAATAGGGCTGGTATGAGCTTTGCCCGAACAGATATGGCCGGCCTACTGGCGCGCGCCGTCCGGTTTTCGCCGCGCGACGCCATATACCTGCTGCGGTTCCAGATGGAGCAGAACATTACTGACTATCGAGATCTGAAAGCTGCGCTATCAGAGGCCCTCCTGTGGGGAGACGAACTGAGAAACGACGACGCGCTTCGCCTCGAGTTCTTCAAGGTGGTGTTTCCCAACCATACCCACCTGGCTTACAGCCCCGCAGAGCTCAAGTTCTTTACGACGGTGTTCCCCGAGAACGTAGGCCTGGAGTACCGCCCGGCCGAGCTCGAGACGGCGCGAGAGCGATTCCGGGCGTTCGAGAATTTGGTAGACTCCTTCATCGACCAGATGAGAAAGCGTTGCTTCGAGAACCAGTCATATGATGTTGCAATGTACATTGTGCAGGTCGTTGGCCGGGCCCGTATCGGGGAGGATCTGGTTAAGGATCTAGAACGTGCCAGGTCGGAATACTATTCTTCTGTTTTGACAGGCCGGCGGATTGAGTTCTACCAGTCATGATCGATGTTACCGAAAAGGCTTTCGATGTTTATATGTTAGATATGATATAGCTATGTTTATATACATCAGCGATCAGCAGATCATCGTTGATTTGTACCTTCAGCGATGCCGTGATACACTCACTCATAGCTTGGTCCCAGTCGGGAAACTCGACATTGATAAACTGCTCGTCGTGGTTATCTTTCCAAAAAATTTCAGTCTCGCTGTTCTGGAAACCCCTATTCGATTCAGGGCACGAGCATAATTTTGTTCTTTCCTTACGACTTATCAAGCAACATTCTGTAACCTGAGACACCATTCGAAACCCACTTCCTATTCATCGTACCATATAAGCCTGGTGTTGATAACGTGTCTCACCTGATCTACTGGGCCATTTGTTTACCATTCAAACCCCCCAGCATGCTTCTCAACCCTAGACTCGACGGCAACAGCAGCAGATGTCCAGACGCCGTGGCGCAATACCGCATAGGGAATACAAGCCTGAGGGGGTATTGTCCAGCTGAAAGTCAAGACTAAATTAGAAGGTTGTGCGGGCGGAGTTCTCAGGCGGTGCCAGATTAGCCGGGGCGACGAAAGGCCGGATCAGGGGTGTCATATTAACCGATGGTCGGCGGCGGGCAAGTCAGCTTTCGAACCATGTCTAAACCTCGATCTATAGCTCGTTCTACTTCTTATCTACTACCCGGAAACTGAAACTAGTCCCTCTGTGTCTGCAATCAGTTTTTGGCCTTCTTCTTCTTACGCCGCAAGAGTTCTCGGATAGCCTCCAACTCCTCCTCGTCATCCAGATCGCTCTCATCTGGCTTGGGACCATCCACGGCCCTTTCCGCTTCTTTCCCCTGCTTTTCGTCCTCCTCGTCAGCGTCTTCGTCTTCGTCATCTTCAGGCAGAGATTCCTCATCTTCACTGCTCGTCACCACAGGCGCATTACTGTTGCCCTTCCCCTTATGACGTACTGTTGCTGCCGCTGCCGCCGGCGCCGCACGACTCTTCTCCTTCTTGGGAGCCAGGGCGGCTCCGGCGCCCCTCGCGAACTGGTCCGCGCGCCACTGCTCCTCGTACGCCAGGTCCGACTCGTCCATGCCCAACGTCGAGATGAGGTACTTCTCGAACTCCTTGGACCGGTCCGCCACCGTGGCCAGCTGCGTGCGGCCCAGCTCGGGGAGGGGCTTGCTCTCCGGGTACCGGCCTTTCACCAGTTTCTTCTGGTACTCGTGTTCGGCCAGGGAGATGGCGGCTTGGAACGCGTTCCGGATTTGCCTGTACACGTGATATTAGTACTGTAATCATACGCGTGCTTCTTCCCTTTTTGAGGAAAACGAGAGAGAGAAAATAGGGGGGTAAGGTGTGCGAGCTTACCGTCCATTCCAGGCCCCCAGCCCCTCACCCTTCATCTCGCGATAGTTATCCTTGGCAAACTCGAGGATCTCCTTGCGCTTGATGACAAAGTGCGCGGGCCCGCGCCGCTTCTGCTCGGCCCGGGTGCGGTCGACGAAGATCTCGTAGAGGCGGCGGGTGGTCTTGAGGTTGAAGGGCTGGTAGAGCAGGCTGAGGTGGATGCGGGACTTGAAGGCCGGGTCGATGTTGCCGACGCGGTTGGTTGTCAAGAACAAGATGCCGGCGTAGTACTCGAGGCTGCGGAGGAAGACGCTGGTGACGGCGTTGCGGCGGAGGTCGTTGCGCGTCCGCTTGGCCAGGAAGACGTCGGCCTCGTCGAGCAGCAGGACGCAGCCCCACTTGTGCGCGAGCTGGAAGTGCTGCTGTAGCCGCGCCTCGACCTCGGTCGCCGTCTCGCCGATGTCGCCGCACGTCACGGGGAACAGCGGCCGCTTCGTGTTGTCGGCCACGCACTCGGCCGTCGACGTCTTGCCCACGCCCGGCGCGCCGTGCAGCAGCAGGATCAGGCCCGTGCCCTTGCCCCGGACCAGGTCGATGCCGCTCCAGACCGACCCGGACGACGACGACGCGGGCGGCTCGGCGGAGCCGTCGCGCGAGTTCTCGTGCGTCGCGACCAGGGCCTGGATCGTGTTTTTGTACTCCTCGGACAGCATCAGGTTCTTGAAATCGTTCTCGAACTTGACTTCGCACAGGTCGGAGATCCGGAGCGTGGCCCACCGTCGAGTCCTCAGTACGAAGCCGTATACCCAGGTAGGTAGCAACATGAGATCTTCCTCGGCCAACCCTTTGGCATCGCGACCAGCGAATAGATGTCCGTTTTCCTGGGCGAATTTGCTCAGACGCATTTGGTCCATCTCCCAGTCTTTGAATGCGATATCTGAGCCACAGCATCCTTCGGTATAGACGTCGTCAAAACAGTAAGGTACTATCTTTGTCTCGCGTTTATCGAACTCGACAAGATCCCCCATGGAGATCTTACTCTCCGGTTTCCAGTCTGGGTTGGAGTGAATGGCCAAAGTCATATCCACGATAACTTGTGCATCCAGGTCGTGAGATGGCTCATCAAGGGTTTTCCCCACAAAGTGCTTATGCGCAAAGGGCCGTATAGTCAGGTCGATGTATTGGCGGCCCTGTTCCATGAACTGTTTCCGTTTCGAAGCAGCGTCGGGGTCAAACTTCAGGGGGTAGACTGCTAGAGTCTTAATAGGGACGCGGCCCAGATACCGTACGATCGATACAGTCATAAGTCTGGGCACGTAGCTGGAGCCATCAGACACGATGCTCAAGCAATCCACACTGAAGCCGTCTACGGGCTTGGGCATATCGCCCTTCTCGGTGAGCCGCTCAATGAGCGGTTCGCGGCCACCTGTGAATTGGAGGACCTTGTACGCATGGGTTGGGTCGGATTGGATCAGGACGTAGTCACCCCTGCGGAACAGATGCCACAGATCCGCGTATGCGATCGTATCCGCGGTGCCTTCCTCGATGCATTGCCTCAGATCAAAGGTGGGTTGCAGGTCTTCGTCCATGAACTGGATCAGAAGCTTAAGATCTTCCAGTAGATCCTTGTTATCAAAGTTGAGCTCGTCCGTCGTTCGTTTTGAAGCTGGTGGATCTCTTGGACTTGATTTGTCCTCCTCTTCTTCGTTTATTGCTGCCTCCACATCGCTGATGCTTTGCCGTATCTCCTTCTCAAACATCACGAATAACTTGAAAGGCGCCAAGACCACCACGCTGGTCTCCTTGGTGTCTTTCTCTGGTGGATAGAGGTCGTCGGAAATCTGCGTAGCCGTTGTTTTCTGGAGGTGCATTACCAGCGGCCGCGACCGGATCCTCAAACGTTCAGGTACCTGTCGCATCCGCGCCTGGTCACTTTCGAAACCGGTCGACCTGCGCATAAGCCCACTTTGTGACTGTTGCTGTTTCTTCTCGATATGTTCCACAGTTAGAACCTCAAGTGCTGCACGCTCCTCGCGTGGAATGTCCCATGACGCTTTGCTTAGGCGGAATTGACTGGGGCTCGAGCGTTGGAGTAAGTGTTTGTAGACTGGATGGAACCTTCTTGCTCTCTGTATCTCAAAGTCATCGGGGAGGTTGTAGAGATCTTGCTTCACTTTGTTCAACTCCTTTTCGAGCTCCTCGATCCTCAATTCGGCGTAGCTGAAGTACAAGACGGCCTGCTTGGATCTGACGGCGAGGGTGCCCTCATCTCTTTCTTTTTGCAACATTTTCTTGTTCAGATAAGAGAATTGCGCGTCGCCGACTTTCCACCCAAGCGTCCAGGGATCTTCGTCCTGGCCAGGAATCTTGGTGGCGTCGACCACATCAAGACTTGCCTTGTTGTCATCGGATAGCGTCGCAATCTGCTTGGGGCCCGTTGTCGCGACATTGCCCTCGTCGGGGCTCTGAAGCTTGGGCGATGGAGCTCGTTGCACTACTTCCGGCGCCATGGTTCAAGTAAAATCACCGAACTCGCAAGTTGTTCTCGGCGTGGTGAGAAATGGGTTTGGTATCCCGAAGAAATGGAAATGGCGGGGAACTGTTATTTGACCTGGGTCTCCCACATGGGGACCGCAGGCAAGAAACTTCTTTACTTATCGCTCAATAATTGCGGCAAAAACTGACCAATAGACTGGCTCTCTTGTTCGTGGCTGTTCCGGTGTTGGGGGCCAAATGCAGTGTCAGCAAGGAATAATGCGTGAGGGGATGCTCGTGACGCCTTCGAGGTGAGCAGGGGCATATTGTATCCAATAAGCACAAGAAGACTGAGGAGAAGTTTTCCCACGAACAAACCAGGAGAGTGTTTACCCCATTTCCTCATTAAAATCTCGCTTTTCCTTTTCTTTTCTTCCTAGAGCGCTTGCCATATCTGGCTGACTCTGGGCAAAACCAGGCTACCACCCACATATGCAGTCATCATAGACTTACTCCCCCTCACGGTAGCCTGCCGTTTCAAGTTCTGGCTTACGGCGAGTAGTACCGCCACCATGGAGGAAAACGCGAGGCAGAACTACCTGCAGTCGCGGCCACGCCACCCCCAGATGAGGCAGTGAGGTTCATCGAGAACCAGATCGCGCCCGCCAGTCAGACGAAGCCAGTATATCACGAGAGGCTCAATGAATTCGTTTTCGTCGATGAGGCGCAACGACAGGATCAGATAAGGTTCGCCCCCTAATGCTGACCAACGCAAAAGGGACTGGAGCTAACTTGAAGTCCAGTGCTGAGCTATGGAAAGAAGCCGACGAGGAGAAGGAACAACTGTTCGCCATGATGGAGAAAGTGCGCGAGAAATTGACGAAAAGAAAGAATGCGGCCGACGCCCAGACCCTTGTTGACGTAGATCTGCGGCATTGCAAATGGGAGGAAGTGATGGACGAGGTGCAGGCGACGGGCACACGTTGGAGGACTTCGGCCATCAAATCGACCAAGACAGCGCAGTACATCGACAAGGTTGGCCAGCATTCGAAGGCGTTCGAGAGCTGGCTAGATCTGCTGCCTGCCGGCGATTATGGCTCCAGGTGCGTTGACCCCATTCTCCCACAGCCTGACCATGCCTGGCTCACTCAAGCGTAGCATAGCTGGAGTCTTCAAGGTGGTCATTGGGGTAAGTCGTTTAGGCCATTGATTAGTACAAGGACCTATCAGGCACACAACCGGGAACATCGCCCCCGTTGCCGACGTCCACTCAACGTTTACTCCACTGCCTTACTGGGCTAAAACGAAGAAGCCCAAGGCTGGCTGACACCTCCGGGCTATAGGCAGCTGGTCGGTATACAAAAATCGAGGAAACCATTTTCGAAGCTCTCTCCGAGATACCCGAGATCATGGAGAACGCCCGGCGCTATGTGCAGATATATTTCGAGAACCGATACCACTCGCTAGAGCGGAAGACATTCGACCTCTTCCGAGCGATACTTCGAGCACTTCTCCACATTATGAAGTTCTTCGCTGATAGCAAAGTTCGTAAGTATTCTGTAGATGTGTGTCTCAATTACCCATGAATTGTGTTACCGGCTAATGCAATCCTCTCTGTTCAGGCAAGATCTGGCAACCGCTCTTGCACCAAAACGCGTACAAGAGCGAGCTAGTGGACAGCATCGACGAGATCAAGAAGCAGACCGCGCGGGTCCGCGAAGAGGCCAATCAGTGCCTCGCCGAGCGCGCGTTGGAAAATGAACGCATCTCGCTGATGACCAAACAAAACTCGGAGACGCAGCTCCTTAACCAGGAGGCGGAGCTACATCTCTTGCGCGACATCTACCAGATGTTGAAGGGGGAGTCCGTTGCTAGGCTTGGTGCAGAAAGGTATGTCTGTTGTTTCTCGCTACCACAGCATTCCCCTCAAACACCCGTCGCTAGAGTGTTCAGACTACTTGTTCTCTTGGCTGTTAAAAAAGGGGGGCAGCGCGAGTAGCCATCTTATGTCAAAGGTCAAGGAACAAGGATCATGATAACATAGGAAGAGGACAGATCGTATGCCTAACTAATGATTCCTGTCCTCAGACGGATTACTATATCCTAATGCCGCCATTCTAATGAATATGGCCGCCACTCCAGCACCAGCACAGCCACGAACGCCTTCGCCGGAAGACATGGCGTTCCTACGGGCCCGGCTGTTGGACACGATAAGCTACGAGCCAGAGGCCATCGCAAACGACACCCAGGTCACCATCCAGCGCGGCCTCGCCCTCGACGAGCAGCCGAAAGCCGTCGCCGCCTCGTTGGTGACTCATCCGCGGTTCGATGCCTACTTTGGCCCCGCGGCAGGCGACGACGAGCCGAGCTCGTCTGCACTGCTCGTGAACGGACGCATGGACGCGGCGGCTAGCGACGGGGTGTCGCCGCTCGGTCTCGTGGTCGCGGAGGTGGCGCGGACCTCCGCGGGCCGCCGCGGCGCCTACGTCGTGAACTACTTCTGCGAGCGGCACCGACCGGGAAGTTTTGCGTCACCCACCACCTCGACCTCCACGGTGACGAGTAATCCAGTCAGCGCCATGGTGGCCAGCTTCATCGGGCAACTGCTGACGCAGATGGAGGAGCAGCGGGTGGCGCCCGACTTCACCTTCCTCAAAGAAGAAGACTGGCCGCGCCTGCGTCGGGGGTCGGCTAAACACTTTATGCGTCGTCTTCATGACGCTCGTGGGCCAGCTACCGCCCGGGAGCGTGCTGCTGTGCATGATTGACGGGGCGAGCCAGTACGAGACCATGGCGCTGGGCGCGGATATGGAGGCGCTCGTCCGGCGGCTGGTGAGGCTGGTGGACAGCACCCGGGACCAACATCTGGTCTACAAGCTGTTGGTGACGTGTCGGACGCGGGCGAGGGGTATATCTCAGTACTTTCGGGAGTGTATGCTGAACTTGGACGGGGAGGCTGAGGAGGCGGATTCATCGAGCCGGCGGATTGCGAACTTGAGAAACTCCCAAAGGCAGTAAGTAGCACAAGACCTTCTAGAATCTAGGCGAGACGGCTTTATATGGAAAGGATGAAGAGCATATTATTGAATACTTATATAACACGGCGCCTGCAGCTTTAATTAACTCTAGATTTCATCCTCCTTGCTCATTCTTATCTCTTTACGCCTAACACCTGGTAGCATCTCATGGCGCGGGTCTGACAGCCATCTCCATTGCCCATCGCCACTGACAGGGTCGCGGGGCCCATAGACCTTGAGAGGAGGGGCGGCGGCGGCGCCTTAATCGACCAGACACATAGTTCCCGTACCTGGGCATATCATCACGAGTATGATCGAAGTTGCCGGCATGAGCCGGTATCTTTGATAGTTCGTCTTTGTATCGCATTATCGCTACCACAACATCAAACTGTCAAGGGACTTAAGCCGAGAGATAGGTGCTTATTGAGTTCTAAGCCAATAATCCCTCTGAAGGCCATCGTGATCAACTTGAGTAAGTGCGAGGGACTCAATCAAAGCTCGCACTTGCCCTCCGTCGCGTCACCACACCCAGCCCCAGCACCGGCCCCCTCCATGCCCATACTCGTCCCAGTCCCCATCATCCGCTTCGCCTCGTCCACCGCCCGCCCGACGACATCGTGCCGGAGCCAGCGCTTGAGCTGCCGCGGCCCCGTCCGCCGCGCGTAGTCCCAGTGGCCCGCCGTCAGCCCGCCCAGGGCGAAGGTGTGCATGCGCGCCGCGATGGCGGCGGCGCCGACGCCGTAGGGCGCGCACGCCATCATCTCGGTCCCCGGGATGATCTCGTCGTCGAGCGAGCGCGCCGCGAAGGCGCAGACGACGTTGAGGGTCAGCCCCGTGCCCAGGGCGTACATGGTCGTCGTCAGCACGTCCTTTTCGTACAGGCTGAGCCTGGCCGCAGCGGCGGCGGCGGTGCTGCCATTGTTGTTGTCGTTCTGGTTCTGCTGTTGCTCCTCCTCGAGATCATGGACCATGCGGCGGAGGTTCCAGATTGCGGCGGAGCAGAGGATGGTGAAGAGGATGGAGAGGAGACGCATCTTCGTGTTGACGTGTGGGGGTGGCTCTGAGTGGTCCCCTTCTTAATTGAGTGTTGGTTGCGGTCTAAGTAGGTAGGGGTAAATAAAAGTGAGGCGCCCCCGGAAAAAAGCTTAAGATGAGAGGTTATTTGGCCGTGCGGGGGTTGGAGAGATAGAGATGGGATGAAAGATGAATGGTTATATATATTAATGTAACATCGCAATTCAAAATGGGATATTGCAGAGTTTTTAGATATGGGAAAGGAAAAAGTTATCTGTTCGAAGCTATTCGCGCGCGCGTTAACAACGTGCAACACCCCCGAGTCAAAGAGCAGTTTCAGGGTCGCCGACCAGGGGCTTTTTTGTGGATAGGGCTGTCGAGATACCGAGTTTCAAGGGTCATGTCAGATGAACTTCGCTCTCCAGACTGCCAGAGTCCAACCTCTGCAGAGCTGGCTTTCTATCAATTGCTTAGAAGCGAGTGTAACTCAGCGGTGAAAGACTTCTGCTCAATTTTTATATACGGGGTTTATCCATTTACGTACACGGGAAACAATAATAATAGAGTCTACTGCAGAATGTTTGGGGGGTGAATGCACCATTGAAGATGAACGGAAGGAGATGCCCAATTGAGGGTAGAAGACGCTGAGGCGGAAGCCACAGTGGCTGGTAAACGGCTTGCCTTTCCCATCACCATCAATACCTCCTACTTGAGCCCGGCCCGCTTTCTCGATCCAGTGTCATCTACGCGAGATTAGGTAACTTAGAAAGGCTTCTAGAAGCTCTCATGCTCCATTGAATTGTGCTACCGTTTCGTCGGAGTTTCTTCGCTTGCTGTCGATCAGGAGGACACTTGTCATCCTCGTTTGGTGACCGCCCCGAATGCCAAAGCTGCGAAAACCGCTCCCTCACTTATGGCATTTACAGAGAAGCCTAGAAGGATGCATCAGTAAGACGTGTGCGACCCGGCAGCGCTGGCAAGATGGCATAAGCTTATCCGTGAGAGCCGCCTATCCATTTCTTTTTCCCTGGTAGTAATGCGCAATAATGAAACTTACGATAGCGACATCATTGATGGATGTTTTTATGCATCCTCCCTCCAGCCATCGCACAGGACGGGGCTGGCTCCTTCCAGGAGGGGACCAATGTAACCCACCGGAGAGGTCCATCGCCCCATCCCAACAGTGGTTATTGGGAGGGTGCCTAGCGATTGTACCCCCAATATGATGAAGGTCGTGATGACTAGGCTTCTCCTTTGGGGCATTGCTTATTTGGCGTCTGACGTACGCATCTGCCGATGGCCGAGCTGGGTTTTGGGCCAACGACAATACTTAGTCAATAGTGAGCATGCCCAAAAAAAATAGATTATCGGATTCGGATTCGGGCGCGCGGCAAACTGCTACGCGGTCTCCGGCACCAGTTCCTTGAGCTAGTAGTGAGAACAGTACATACTGTACAGGGACATCAGGGAGTCGAAATGCCAGATAGCAGAAGCTACTGCCACTGCAGCTACCCTGCTAACCACTAACCACTAACCTCCAGGTCCCTTTTTCCCTCCATCACGTGGGGCTGATGTCATGTTGCAGCTTGGCCCAGCAGCGGCGATGCCCTCTGATTGGCCTCGTATCCTGGGCACTTGCGTACTCTAAGACCTCTCCCAATCTGCATGTCGTCGTCAATCGGAGCTACGTAATACCAGACCCAATGCAATTCCATGCACACGCCCTTTTCATAAAACAAAAGAAAAAGAAGTGCGAAAGTCAACAAAACCCCCGAATCGGACGGATTGGACGAAATGAAATGAACAGGAATGAGATGATGGATGGGGAACCTCGGCCTGCCTACTGCTGCTAAATCTGTCCGCCTCTCTCTGTCTCCTATCTGCCTGTCTGTCCTGTCATTGCAAATGGCCCCCTCACTCTCTCAAACATAAGCTCTGCTACCCTTCGAAACACCAGTCGTTTTCCCACGAGGCCACACAGTGAAGGAAGGCCAATAAATAACAGACTCGCTCCCAACGACGACCCCCCTTTGCCTGTCGAACTAGCAGCATATTAGAACATACATAATCCTCTCTTCCCCATCTAGCTTGCGGGTCAAGCCGCATGCACTCCCCTCAACTTGCCGGGATAGACCTTCGACTGCCCAGATCCAGACTTTGATCTATTGACTCAGCATTGCGGTCTGCCCACGACTCGAGCGAGCCTGCCTTCACGAGCAGCAACCACCGCCGGACCCCGTTTCCGAACAGCTGTCCAACTTCCCAATTTGACTTTGGATAGTCCGGCCGTCAAAGCTGCAACCAATTCTCCGAAACCAAAAGCATATTATCTGCGGCTTTTGGGGGCTTTTGTTTCCTGCCACAGCGTTTTTGACTTTGCCCATCTGTTACCACTTTGCTTAGGTCTGGTGGGAGAAGAGGCTTTGGGGGCACACACCACGCTTTCGCATACCCGACCAAAGTAGCAGCCATGGCCGCAACCGGCGCTGAGGCGTCCGCCGCCATGAACAGCGGCGAACACGACAACGTCCTCCGCCCTCGACCACGCAAACCCGTAAACCCGCAGCTGGCCGAGCTGACACGGCAAGAAAGCAACGTGAGCATCACGTCGAGCAATGGCTTCCTCACCATGCCCGAGAACGGCACCGCCTCGGGCCTGACAAGGTACGCTCGATTAAACCACCAAGCTTGAATCAAAGGAAAAGAGGGCGAGAGACAGAAATGCTGACGAGTAGCTTGGAAACACCAACAGTGGCCGATCGACGCCCGTCCCCGAGGACGCGCCCCAGTCCGCCAAAGCCCTCTCGTACGCGCGCAAGCAGGTTAGGGCCGAGCAGCGGCGCCGCATCTTCCCGACCATCGACTACACGGCGCGCGTGTCGCACTTCGACCCGGCGTCCGACTACCGCGACTTCCACGGCTTCTTCAACCTCTTCTGGATCGGCCTCGCCATCATGGCCATCACCTCGATGCTGCGCAACATCAAGGACACGGGCTCGCCCCTGCGCGTCCAGATCTGGACCCTCTTCACCGTCAAGCTCTGGCACCTCGCCATCGCCGACTTCCTCATGGTCGCCTCGACCGCCATCAGCCTGCCCCTGGCCAAGTACACGCGGGAGAACCAGGGGGGCATGCGCTGGAACGAGGGCGGCATGGCCGTCCAGAGCATCTATCAGGCCCTCTGGCTCGCGTTCTGGGTCTTCATCCCATTTGCCCTCGGCTGGACGTGGACAGCCCAGGTCTTCTTCCTGCTGCACACCATGGTCCTGCTTATGAAGATGCACTCGTACGCCTTCTACAACGGCCACCTGTCCGAGACGGAGAAGCGCCTCCAGGCCCTCGACGACCCCATGACGACCGAGTCCAAGGCCCCGGCCTACGTCTACCCGACCGTCGAGAACCCGATGGGCGAGTACGCGCACAAGAGCAAGGTGGCCCCCAGCGACAACGGCGACAGCGACAACGGCAGCAACCACAGCGACGCCGAGATCGAGCGCCTCGCGCAGCTGCGCGCCGACCTCGCCCGCGAGCTCACGAGCCCCATCGGCAACATCACCTACCCGCGCAACCTGACCTGGCCCAACTACGCCGACTACCTGCTCTGCCCGACGCTCTGCTACGAGCTCGAGTACCCGCGCACCGACCGGATCAACTGGATCCCCCTCGTGTCCAAGATCGTCGCCACCTTCGGCTGCATCTTCCTGTTGACCATCATTTCCGAAGAGTTCATCCTGCCCGTCCTGCAGGAGTCGCACCGCGGCCTCATCGACATCAACAACAACAAGAACATGCTGGACACGATGCTGATCCTGGCCGAGACCATCTCGTGGCTCCTCTTCCCCTTCATGCTGACCTTCCTGCTCGTCTTCCTCGTCATCTTCGAGTACGTCCTCGGCGCCTTCGCCGAGATCACCCGCTTCGCCGACCGCCACTTCTACTCGGACTGGTGGAACAGCACCGACTGGATGGAGTTCTCGCGCGAGTGGAACGTGCCCGTCTACTCGTTCCTGCGGCGGCACGTGTACGCCACGTCGCGGCAGAAGATTGGGCGGCCCATGGCGACGCTCATCACGTTCCTGGTCTCCGCCCTCGGCCACGAGATCGTCATGGCCTGCATCACCAAGAAGATCCGCGGCTACGGCTTCATCTGCCAGATGCTGCAGCTGCCCATCGTCGTGCTGCAGCGGACGCGCTGGGTCCGCGGCAAGGAGACGCTGAACAATGTGTGCTTTTGGTGCAGCATGGTCTTGGGGCTGAGTTTGGTAAGTTGATATCCGACATCCTCCCCTTCATGGTGTTATGGAAATGAGAGACAGTGTGCTAACGTCTTTGAATAGATATGTTCTCTCTACGTCCTGATCTAAGACAGTCGGTCCACTGCATTCAGAAGAAAAATGTGAAGTGGCTTCTGCTATATGGGTAATGATGCCCAAGGTACGCATGTAAGATTACAAGAGAAAGAGCACGCAAGCAAAGACTGGGAAATCTAGGACAGAAGGTCGTCGGTATATAGGCGCCGCATGTTTGGTTGGCCGGTTTGATCAGTGGCTGTCACATGGATTGCATGATGCGCACATGGGTAAAGTGCGACGCGACAGCGTGCGGTCGTTATGTTATAGTTGTTGTGTTTTTTACAATATTATACCCCCTTCAGTTTTAGTAAAACAGTTTACTATGTCATCAAACCGGTGGTCATTTTCCTATCATCATAAATCATTCATCATTATAGGATATTTGGTTGCCATAGTCTCGGGAGCGCTGCAAGCTGAAGAGCCGCTCCACGACTGAGTGCACTTCCGAGGCCACCTCAAACCCTGACGTTCATGTCATACTACCACGACGTCCACTCTTGTTACCATGAAGATTCTGAGAAATATTCTCCACGCCAGAGACCGCTTGCTTTCCAGGATCCAGGCTTGTCCTATTATCTTATCGATGTCGTCCGTGTCAATGTGGCTTTCCCAGCCCAAGTTATCCATAGAGTAGCTGTCGTCGGGCTCAGGCAGCATTGCTTCCGCCTCTCCATCAACTGGGGGCAGGGTGGAAGCGTTTTGCACAAACTCTCTCAATCCAGTTGCTCTGGACACCCCAAGTCCCGTGAAATCCACCTCTGCTTCAGGGTGACTGCACGATCCCATTCCGGTACGGTCCAGAGGGCCTCCGCCTGTTCGTCGACTGGGGGCATTCCAGCAGCGATGGTCCGAAGCTCTCCGATAGTCACCAGCTCCATGGATATATACATTGGCGCCCACCCCGGGCTTTCGGGGTTGACCCAATCTTGCATGTCCCAGACTATCTGGTCCCACATGACGGGATGGTCCCTCAGATAGCCTAGAAGGTCGGTGACGCCGATGCACTTGATTGGGAAAGCCTGTCCGTTGTCCTCTGCCCCATGCCTGGGTAAAGAAAGCGTTTTCCTAGGTTTGGTACTTGCATGCGGTTCCGGTATACCGGAATCATCCTCCGATCCGCCGGTGAAGTGAAATAGAGCCCCCTGAAGGTTCTGTTCTGGAAAACGCACTGGACGATCTTGGAGCCAACGGAACATATAACTATAGGCGCCAACAAACATGACGATTTCTGCTGACGGGATCGGGTCCTCCCCTTCAAACAGGTAGTACCGCGGTGTACGAGGCAGCGATCCAGGGGAATAAAACAGTGTTTGACCCTGGTAATAAGGCACTTCCAAAAGCTGGAGATCTATAGATAGGTTAGGACTCTTGGGCTGTGGTCCGAAACCCTCTAGGGATATAGCAGGGATTGACTTGGGCTGCTGCGATGGTTCAAAACCGGGCAGTCCCACTGAGGGTAAAGTTGATGTTAAGTTCCTCCAGTCCGGCACCCATGACGGCCAATCATGAGGCGATTCATCTGATAGCCTAGATGCTAGCCTGAGCAGAAAAGCCCAGGAGAACTCGGAGGCGATATATCTTGCCATATCAGCATATACTTCCTCCACTGAAAGGCTGTAGTCTGGCGTGATGAATCGACCTGCTGTGAATGGGAAAAGGCCGAGCAAGCTGTAGACCTTGTCCCTAGGATCTTGACATTGGCATTGTGCAGCAAAGTAGATCATGTCCACAAGTTGGTGAGAATCAATGTAGGAACGATGATCAAATTGCAGGACAGGGACCTTGAAGTCCATGTTTCTCACGCCCCGTTTGAAGGTCGCCCAGGGAATAGTGGAAGCGCCGCAGATCAATTCTGCCTTGCGGGCCAATGCCACCTCTTGTAGTACCCATACGCGACTGAAGTATCTTCTTTCAAAGAAAACTTCCAACTCCTCAGAACCAAAGCCTGTATAGTCGTTCGAAGAAATTGCTGAGAGCAGCTCATCAGTGCCGTGTGAAGCCTCGCCGACGTAGATGAGCACGGATTTGGCACGAGAATAGATGGTCGGCATCAATTGAACCTGATGTCCTCGCTCACTGATATTCTTCTGGTCAATACAGATGGCATCGACCCACACGCGGCGAGTAGAGAATCTTCTCCGAAGGCGTCGGAGGGCATTCTCGCAGTTGGCGGTGACCAGAAAGGGCCGTCCAGAAAGCCGAATGGTCTTGCATAGAGTGGAATCACCCGACTCGTCAGCCCAAGTGTACGACAACGCCTCATATGGCTCTTTGGAGGAAAAGTCGACAATTAGCAGATCACCGTGGACTGGATCCTCGAACTCGCCGGGCCGGAGAATGAGGATGCGTGTTTCCGATCTCTGTTGGATGAGCGCAGGGTGTGATGGCACTTCAGGTGCGCCGATGCTTGGAGTATGTGGGAGGGCGGAAGACGCGCTATCTTGTGAACCGGATTCCTCGAACGAACCGCAGCTCAGGCAGCTTCTCAACCCGCCCGTTGAAGCCAGATCGAGACGACGGCAAAAAGCATCATGCCACTCCATGGGTACCTTGGAGAAGAAGGTATGAAATAATCATGTATGGACTGCGTGCTTCCGGTCTTCGATGATGAGAAGAGAAGAGGAACGATGGAGTACCATGGCGGACACGAGGCGGGGATGCAACCAGCTGGAGTAGAATCCTAGGGTTTCACATTGAAAGCAATGCATAGCCATTAGCCTGTAGACTTCACCTGTTGTGTTAGCAGCAGCAGGCTGTGAAGGTGTCGACCTCAGTGGCCGGCTGCCTACCTACGTTAGGAACCAATATGCCAAGCACACTGCCTTCTCAACTTCCACTTCAAGTGAGTCTTGTGCATCAACAAAGGCAGTGATATACCAAATTGGTTCTCGAAGTAGTATACTTACCCGACATGAAGGCGAGAGACTGTCTGTCGTCGATACCTAGTATCTAAGCTCTTGGATGGTCTTTAGAAGTAGAGGGAAAAAGGGCAAGAGCCGGGCGAGGCATCTCCAGGTGAAGTGCGTCCTAAAGTGGGTCGCGCCCCAAAATCGCTAGACCCCAGTTCAATCTTTACGGAAGGGACAAGTGAGGATTGGCACTGCCATCTCGGCATAAACGAATCGAATGATGTCTTGGTTCGCACTTACCTTGCATTAGGCAACAAGCCAGACAAGTCACGATGGATGTATAAGAGACTCGAAAATATGTTTGTGGATGGGGGAAGAAACCCTGCTGCTCAACGCAACGCAAATCGTCAATTCATAGCCCACGGAAAAGCCAACAGCACCGCCGCAGCACGAACTTCGCCTTCCAACGAAGCCATCGCCTGCTGCTGCCTGCCTGCTGCCTGCCTGTTGCCTTCTCGTTTCCATCTATGTATGTATGCACTTTGTGTGCGGTGTGTGATATACGCATTTCCCGTCGACATTGCCTTGCCACGTCGATCCATTCCTCCCATCCTTCCAATCTGCCTTGCCAATGCATAGTGAGGCACACCAGCACACACCACGAGACCAGCCCAATTCCGCACTTGGCGAAGAACGAATGTGGTATCCAGCAGAACGAAACGCCTTGTCGTATTGGTGTTGAAAATAACGAATGTCGGGTATAATTTCGATTTGATTCGATTCGATCGTCAAGTCCCATTCCAATAAAAACGAATGTCGCGCCTTTGTACAGCCCAAGCCCAGTGTCCGATCCCTTTCCCAAAAATGAAACCCCCAATTTCCCAGACGGGGTGATGCAATCGGTGTATAGATATGTGTGTGTATAATGTGTGATATGGTATGATACGACGTAGCGTGCGTGAGTGTGTGTGCATGCATTATGGCATGACGAAACAAATAAATAGCAAGAAAATCAAGAATAGTTCATCCAGGAATACAAGCGAAAAGCCAGGTAACGACATGATCTCCGGTGAGACTAATCGAAGTGCTGACTGGCGGGAGAGGGCGAGAGAGAGAAAGCTCATAGCAGGGTACGGCGGAAGGGTTTGTTGTATTTAGTTCGAAACCCCGTTCGTTCTCAGCCATCCATCCATCCATAGCAAAGCGTTTCGTTCCGCCAACCTTCATCATCCAAGACATCAAATCGTTACTGCATCTCATGAATTTCAAATCGGTGTGATAGATTGTGTGAAAATCCCATGCCCGATAAATATTCCACCCAAACTCCAAGTGGCCCTTCAAGCCAGGTTATATCTCCCAGAACAACGCACGCCAGTGAAAATGCGATAAAAAAAAAGAAATAGCAAAAAATACATCAACTTTGAAGTTGTCATGAGATTTCCACTAGTTTGGCAGAACACCGCAAACCCGAAGAGTGGTGGCACCGAGGAGTGGGAAGCCCTCTCAGTATCCGTAGACTTGAGGGGGCTCCGTCATCCGGTATCCGGCTTCCGACGTAGTAGAGTAGGCCACGTCGTGCTCGCCGTATTTCGGAGCATACTTGACTTTAGGGAAGTAGGCAGGTTGTTGGTCGTACGACTCGTAGGAAGCCACCGGGCGTCCAGAGTTCGCCTCGTGTCCATAGTAGGGCACCTTGTACCCGCGTCTCCCGGGCGACTCGGCGCGAGTCCGGACGGGGATAGCTTTGCTACCCTCAACCGTGTAGCGGAACTTGGTCTTGGGAGCTTCGGGCGAGTGATGTCTCGACGGGCGACGCGAGTAACGAGCGTCGTCTTCGGAGTAATCGTCGTAGTCCTCGTCGCTATGGTAGCGGGGGTGGTGCTTCGATCGACCCCGGTCGCGGTAGTCCTCCTCTGCAGGTGCCGCCGAGTACCATGTTTGAGCGCGGGAGAGACCCGGGTGGGGGCCCAGGAGCCGCACCGGGAGCTGGGCGCGAGTACGAATCTGTCTGTGCCCGATGCATCCTAGGAGGGGATTCTGGCACTTCAGGAGGCGAGTGACGACTGGGCATGGTGCTGAACTTCTTCAGGCCGGGAATGACTCGCGGCTCCTCCTCAGTCCTGCTCGACTTCCTGTGCGATGAGGAGAGCTTAGAACGAGGGGTGTCATGCGACGAGCGGCGAGCAGCCGAGGACCGTTTTGGCAGTTCGTCATCTTCAGGAATAGGAGGCGGCGGCGGCGCCATAGCACCAACAGCCGGAGGGGGTGTTGGCACTGGCGGTGTCCAGCCCGATGTGGGGTGATAGGTTTTTGCCCGAGAAAGTCCAGGAGCCACCTTACTCCGCGAGGTCTGCAAATAATGTGCCGCAAACTCCAGATGAGCGTCTTGTTTCGAACGGTGGCGGTCCTCGGTGATGGCTTCCCGGATGGGAGCGGCCTCGACAACCTTGGCTCGGATGTTGGCTTTGGTCTTGGATGACGACTTCTCCGACTTGTGTACCGCTTCCACGACGACAGGCTCGTCTTCACTATACGGCGTTCGGTGGTGGCGCTTCTCGTCGGTATGCTTCCGTTCCTTCTGCGAGGCCTCCTCCTTCTTCTTGCGGCGATCCTTCTCCTTCTCCTTTTCCCTGCGATCCCGCTCCTTCTCTTCAGCTTTCCGTCTGCTCGAGTCCTTCTCAGCCTTTTCACGTTGCCGTTCCCAGGCCTTGTCCGCCTCTTTTCTCGACCTCTTGTCCTCCTCAGCGCGTCGCGAAGAAGGCGCCTCCCTCTCGTAGGAAGACGGCCCAGCAGCTTTCCGCGAACTCCGGTGTTCCCGGCCGTCGTCGTAGCTGCTGCTGTAGGGGTTCTCCTCATACCGCGGAGGGGTTCGTCCCGAAGTGTAAGCGGGGGCGGGCTTTGGCGAGGGGGCATACGCTGACGCTGACCGTTCAAAGCGTGGCTCGGCCATCCTCACATTGACGTTGTAGTGATGGGACTCGGTGGTGTTTTCGCGGCGGGGAGCCGAGCGACTGGAGTATGCGGGCTGCTCGGCGCGAATGCGGGCATTCTGCTTCTCCATCTCGTTGGCGTGGACCATGTCGTCGTATTTTTGCCGCTCCTTGCTGTCTGAAAGCATCTCGTACGCTCGTTGCACCTTCTGAAACTCTTCCTGCTTGATGGCCTTCTGTTCCGGGTCTGCGACCTTGTCGGGGTGACACCTGAGCACCAGCTTCCGGTGCGCCGACCGGATCTCGGGAATCTGAGCATCTTTGGAAACACCTAAGCGTGCGTAGGGATCATCAGGCAGGGTAAACATGATGACGGGCGGTGGTTGCGACTGCGGTAGTTCCGCCGTCTGGGGCCTTTTTGCTGACGAGGTTGAATTGCTTGCTTCTTGGCTCTGCAGCTGACTGGATCGTTGTGTGGATGTTGCTTGGAGTCCTTGGTAAGAAAACCGAAAGGCAGCAGCTTTCTCTGGTGGGTTGTAGGTGGTGGTGGTTGTTGTTGTTGTCGAGTGAGTCTATCGCATGGAATGCGAAGAATGCAATGCTAGCAATCCAAGTCTTGAAGCGTTTGACCAGCAGTGAAACAAGAAGAGGTGTCGGTAGCCGAGGAAATGATGTAAAAGCCGGGGAACGGGACGGTAGTATGCAGTTCACGAGGCGGGCTCAAAAGGGGATAGACCAGATGCAATTAAGAACTGGGCTCCAGAGAAAACAAGATGGGATCGGGATCGGACTGTCCCAGTAGTGTGTGTGAGTGTGTGTGTGTGCGGTCGGTGGTGGTAATGGTGGGAGGATTGGGTTTGGGGGGGAATCGATTGAGGAAAATTGGGTGGTTGAGAGAAGGAAGCAGGTTGATCTGGCGATGAGGTCACGGCGTGACTTGAGGGAGAAGGAGGAAAGAGAGCGAGACCAGAGTTGATGGAGGGTGAGCCCGGTTCTTGAGGCTTGAGTGCACTTGAGCTTCTGGCTCTGCAGAGTGTAGGTCAGGATACAAAATGGGAGGTACAAGTAGCAAAGTAGCGATGCAGCTGCGTATGGAGCCGAGAGGGCGCTGCTGAATGGTCGACGTGGTGCTGCGTGGGTGTCCACCGGCCGTGCCACTTCCTCTTTTAGTCTCCGGGCCTGGAAGTATTCTGTCAATCAACCAGTGAGTGATGTCCAATCCCATAGAATACACCAGACCATCGCAGAAGGCTGACTGGCCACTGCAGCACTGGGGGCACTTGGAGGGGGGTCGGGTACTTTGGCGCGGTACTTACTCAGTGACGAAAGAGCGCTGTCTGGCCAAGGCAGGTGGCAGTAGTTGGTAGCAGGCCAAGTAGGTATGTACCCAAGTACCGCACAGGCTTGTGCTGGTGCTGGAGTACCTATGTAATGCGCTAACGCTAACTCACAGTGGCAGGACTCAGTTGCGCAGACAGTTGAGTCGAGGGCTGGTCAGGCTCCAGGCTGGACACTGGACACTGGACACTGGAGAATCAATCGAGTGAGGGATGCGCTACCGCTGCGCTTTTGCGATCGTCCCTTTTGGCAGCGGGCCAAAATGGCGCCAGGCGACTTGGAAAGCGGGCGACTGACGGGCGGAGGCTTTGGGACGGTGCTGAAGCTGAGCAGGGATCAACGCTGGCTTTTCGCCCTTTTCGCCCTGGCCGGTGCTTTTCTTCAGCTTAAAGCGGTACAAGGTCGTAAAACCCACACAACTGCTGCTGCACAGCACAGTTGGACGCTTTGCACACTGGCACTGCACAATTGGTCCTCCTGCTTCCGTAATGTTCTGTCTCGCGCTCACTAAGAGGAGCACACTCGGAGGTAAGAGGCGAGAATAGACAAGCCTCTGAGCTAGAGGTGATCCAAATACACTGCCCTTGCACAGTGTATCTCGGAGCTGAGAATTTAGCTGCCTTTCCCCGTCCGATGCACGTTGTCGTATTGTTGGGGTTGGCGGTAGGAACCCTCGATGCAGAGGGCGTCGGGTGAAGGAGGATCTGAACTTTTGGCGATCCGGTCCCGCTAGGCCGTACCGAAGAGTTGCAAATCAGATGGTGTTGCGTGTTTGATCCAAGCCGGTTGGCGAGGGAGCAGTCGACCTAGGAAGAAGCCGGCAAAGCTATTGAATCTCTGTCGGTCCTAGTTATGGCTGATGACGAAGCAGATGATGCTGCTGATGATGATGACCTGCTTATTCTTCTTCGTTTTATTTCTTCAGGTCAGGGTAGAGCTGCTATTGCCCTTCTGATCCTCAGGGAAGGGGTAGGAGTATTTGGCCAGGGCGTCCGGGGTATGTACCAGGCCCTGGGACCAATGGAATGGGTGCTACAACCAACCAAAAAGACGCAAGAACCTTGTGATCTTAGATAATCATACCCCTGGTCTCGGGTGTGTGAGTGTGGTGTGGTTGTGTAATCAGTCGGTGTAGTGCGCGCAACAAACGGCCAGCCGGGTCACGAACGACGAACGTCCAATCCTATTCCAGATGAGCCTGTGTACGTGCAGGAAAGATGTGCAACAGATTAACGAACAAAGCCAAACGACACGGCCAGAGGAAAAGGTGAGCAGGGCTCTCTGAGTAAGATGGCGGTCGCTGTCGGGGTCGGTCTGTCGACGGATGGAGATGTTCCTAATGCAATGCAGGCAGAGAGGATGGTAGATCCCAGCCTGCCGGATGAAAATGGGCCTCCCTTGAGAATCCCCAATGTATGTAAATGTAGGTACCTTTATCGATTTGTGCAGAAGGCGACTTTTCTCGAGATGGCGAAACTGGAATCCAAGTATGTGTCGGGCTATAAAACCTCGCCAGATTGATTCGCGTTCCTGACAGGGCTGGGTTTTGGTGGCAAGAGTGGCAGTGCAAGCTTGGTATTGATTGCTTGTGTGTTTCAACAACAACAATCGTTCGACAACCCAAGGTGAGAAGAGGCGGATGACTGTTGACGGATGGGGATGGGGATATGCAATGGGATTCTTCTTCTGCTTCTTCTTCGTCTTCTAGGCAAAACAGGGACATGCGGCCACGCGAGAGCTATAAGCTATAATCCCCCCTATTTCACCCAGCCTTGCTTTTTGATTACAGTCCGATCACCTCAATCCACCACGATACCCGACCGAATTGCGAATTGTTGTTTTCTCCTCCCCTCGCAAATGCGGTCTGTAGTTGACCTGGTGAAGAACAAGGCGACCAGGACCGAGTCCTGCTCGATTCGGCAATGTCTGGTGGGGGTGGGCTCCGCCAGGTCGAGAGAAGCTACTGCCGTTGAAACCTGGAAGTCGGTGTTGCTTGCGCCGGTGGTGCTGTACGTGTGCGCGATTCCGTCGGTAAGGGAAATGGTACATCAGTGCAAATGGGCGGTGAACACACGGCGAGCGAAATAAGTCGCTCGACTATATCCTCAATTTCACCTCCACCTTTGTTTTATCGTGGTCTCGCCAGCTTCATTGTTCTCGTCCGGTATGTATGTATGTATGTCACGGTTCACGCACGAGTGGGAGTCATCCATGGATTGGCATGACTGTTCGATTACAAACTCCCCCAAAGCCCAACCCAACCGTGGATCATCCATCCGAGCCACGAGGTCGACGACCTAGACGACCCCTATGATGTAGTTTTTCCCCAGTTTCCTTTGTCCACCGCATCTCAGATGATCGGCGGACGCGTCCAACGGCCTGGCGGCCTCATGGTCATTGGCGAGGACGGGCCAACAGCTGGCACCGTGGCCATTTCCAAAGGGCTGGGCGCGGCGGGTCGGGGGGCCCTTTTCTGGCCCTTCTACCGGCCTTCGCAAATACTGTACGCAAATCGCCATCGCCATGATAGCAGCTTGCGCAGGCTTGCGAGTGCAGCTGCGTCAGTTCGCGCTTCGGCTACGCAGTGTGGCCAGTGTGGCCAGTGTGGTAAGCAGTTTGCGAGCGCGAGGACGACTCGCTTAGCTTATCGATTACATGTTTAGAGGGCCCCCTCCAAAAAGAGTCCCCTAAACGCTGGGTGATTTGACAGCTAAGCAGGCCCTGGGGACGCTGGGTGGCCCACCCCGTCCAATCGCGAAGGGCGACTCGCAGGCGGTATGCGTCTGACTGGTTCGGACGAGGCCAAAGCATCGTGACAATTCCACGGGCTTCGAAACATGGGATGTTGGATGCAGCCCGGCAGCTTTCCGACGTCGTGCCGATTGGGTCGTTATTCACCTATCGTCAAACTCCCTCACAGTGTGAAGTCGCCTCCAGACAACCACCATCAGCACATTACATAAAAGCCCCAGCCCAACCAGGACTGGATTGGCAGCCTCATTCCTGTTGTCTTGCTATAAATCACTTGCCGACCCTCAGAAAGCATGTCGCTACGCTGGCAGCTGCTGGGCCGCTGGTGATGGTGGTTCTTTTTTCTTGATGAATGCACACACAACCTGTTCGCCGTCGCCGACAGGTCCAATATTGAGGATCATTTCATCATCTCTCTTGCAAAAGACGCTGTCCACGTGTTGGTTGTTGCGCATCAGGCCACGCACGACGCGAAGCGCAGAAATAATTGAATGCGGGCTGTTGGGCCACGACTCGATAAGAGCGCCGGGTGCTAAACCATTTCGGCTCTCTTCTGCAGCCCGCGAAAGCAGGTGATTGCTTGCTTCGTTCCTGTCCGGAGCGACGATTGATGAAGCTACCATAGCAGCTGCATCGTCTAGTGAAGCTAGCCAGCTCTAGCAGCAACGCAACAGGGAGCAGGAGAAAAAATGTCAACCACATTTGTCCGTGGACGATAATGGGGTGCTTGCTCTATCGCGCACTTTCTTGAATTTTTCTTTCTCATTGGGTCTATGATGACGACGATGCCGAAGCTACTGCTTGACTTGACATACACAAGGACAGTTCATGTGCATGCTTCCTCATAGGGTGCAGCCGGGTCTAGCCAAGTCCACCCAGTCAGAGGGACGTTAACCTTCACCAGTCAAAAGTCCTAGCTGCATGGAACGACTGGAAGCAGTTCGGCTGGACCCTGGCTGCCGACTGTGGTAAGACTGTGCGCGGTCACACACGACCTCGAGGGCCGCACTGAGAGGTCAGACTCTCCTGGGCCGGGTAGCCAATCGCGACGCCGAAGAAGCAGGTACATTGAACCTGCGTAGGGCGTAGGCGGTGCAAGCAGCGCGAAGAGGGTGTGCTACACAATCACACAGGCACCCGCCATCACGATCCTCAGGGCGCCTTTTTCTTACTATACCCACGGGACGATGGGCATTGGGGGGCCTCATGGTATGTGCGATCGTACGCTAGAGTAAGTAAGAAGCATTCCAAATGGGTGGTGTGGGATGGTGGGATGTGATATCGTGTCGTCTGCAATGCCCTCTCTCTGCCTGCGAGGGGTGGGCGCCAAGCGGAGTCACATCGTGCCTTTTCCACCCAGTAGAATTTCATCCGGCAATCAATACATGTGAGGAATACGGCTACGAATGTAGGTACCACCACGAATAAGCCACGCCCAAGATAGAAACAATCGCGGCCTATACCTAACTGGACAATTCGCGTGTGGAGGGCAGAGGGTGGATTTCTCACCGCAGCTCGTCGCCAGTCGTTTCTCGACATACTGCCACCTTGACGGGCATCTATCATCTATCTAGGACTTGGGACCTCAGAGGCTTTGGTTGCTTGGCCGTTGAACATGGCTTGGTATGAACAGACAACGACTGGCTGAACGGGCGACGGGCCATTCTGACTCGCTATGGGAATGATCCACCTCTTGCCTGATTCGGCGGTCAACGGTCACGACGACCAAGGATGATCCACGAAATAGGATAGAATGGTCGTAGCGCATGCTTCTCCCGCTCTTCTCTCGGAGCAAAAAACCGGTTGTGACTTTTCTATAACTATAGCGAATGTATAACATCGTGATTCCAGTGCCGTTCTCGAGCCGAGCCCCGAGTAACAGTGGTGTGTGCCTTGTGGACTTGTGGATGCCCGCCGGCCTTACCAGGCTGGCCAGGTGCAGGTGCCTTGGTGCCTTGGTGCCCTTACATTGGAAAGTCCGATCCAAGTTTTTTCCATCTCACATATGGGTATGGACTCGACGAATAAGCGCAGGTTGAATGGGGGGGGTTACCGTTATTAATCACAGACTTACAGCAGGCTTGCAGATACTTCGTTGGAGACTAGGCAGATGTCACCGAGGTATGTACGATACTGATACTGCAACTGTAACCTAGCTTTTGCATCAAATGGAGAGACTCCAGAGAGAGAGAGAGATCAAACAGCAGGGCCAACCAGCCTTAGTGGCCTCCATCGGACACCACAATTTCGGAAACACATGACCGCGATACCAAGACAACGAGAGTCACATCTCACCCAGCTCATGACTTGAAACCTGCGTTCGGTTTCTTGTTCTGCAGCAGCCAGGAGAATACTACGACGTTAGATACAGACTATGGCGGTAGGTACATGACGCTATAGGGGGCATAGGGGGCATAGGGGAGCATAGGGGCGCCCTAGGAGGATCCGATTAAAGGTCGTACTCGTCGTATCAGTCGCCTGCCCTCCCAGATTGCCCCGCCATAATCGGACTTTACCCCTCAGTCCCTGATTCCTTTTGGATTGGAGCTGCATGCCGCCAAGTCGACTCGACGCAGAAGATGGATTCGTACGGTACGGTTTCGACTGGCGATGGGCTCCTCTCGAATACAGTACGAATTGCTTTTGCGACATTATTACGATATATCCTCGATCTCAGGCTTGGTGTTACAAATATAGAAGATCCTCCGAATATGGATGATGATACTCACGATGTCCCGTCGGAACTAGCAGTTAACCTAGCATGCGCGAAAAAAAAGCCATCATGCTGCCCCTCGGAAACCCGAGAGCAACTGACGACGTTATGCGCAGCGCATCGCATTAGGACCGCCGTTAGATGCATGGGCGGTGAGCGAAAGGGAAGCTGGGCAGGCAAGTAGGGAGAGAGCATGTGTTTGTTTGCTGCACGCATACCGGGTCTTCCCTTCGATTGCCATGTTTACTACTGCAATTGCACAACGGCTTACATGCTCTTTTGCTCAACTTCCACGCTTCCCGGATCCCTGAGAGCGAAGAAGCAAAAAATAGCGTACGAATAATTCATTAAGTCGACACGAGGAGTCTGCATCGGACCCCCTCGTCTAAAGCCCGTTTACTAGGTACTCACTTGGCTGGATATACGGACAGAACAGAAAGTGAAAAAGCCGTCTAGTCGTCCAGGCATCCCGGCTCTCATCCCATGCATATCCCAGCCTTTCCCCCTCTTCTCCCCCATATTTGCACCATTCAGACGGCATGGAAGACAATGAGGCTGCATTCGGAGGCCCGCAAGTCGGTTTTTTCCATGCTTTGCAGCGTTGCAGTGCTGCTGAATCGTCAAGAGAAGTCTGAACTTTTTCGTTGCTTACCTGCAGCAGTCCATTTTACCCCGCCATTTGTCAGATGTCATTGACCGACCTGGGCCCATTCGAAGCGCCCGTAGTCGTTCTGCTAAACAGATCACGGCACTCTCCCTTCCTGCATGTCTCACTTTTGCATCCCGCCCAGGCTACGATGTACCTCGAGATTCTCAGCCTTCTCTCTGTCTGTAAGTACAATGTGGAAAGACCCTGCCGTTCAGTTGGGAGGGTCAGGTCTCAGATGATGCTTTCGCCGTACTCCGTTCAGCATATGCCAACGTCATTTTAGCTTTTGACCCGAACAAAAGGAAAGCATTAGAAAAACAATCTCGCCCATCAACTAAATGGCATGCAGTACCGCAATTGGGGCCATGGCATTTATGCATGTCATATCAACCCAACTCTATTGCTCTACTCTCCGTCCCAAGTCAACTCCCGTCCCGAGGTAGGACTCGAACGGCGGGATATGCCTGGGATGATGATTAATGCTAAGGCAATTTCTTAACTCTGTCGATGATCTACCGACGCGATCGCTTAACTCTGTTAAAGATGATCGACAATCCAACGATCAAGCTATGTAGACGGGATTGACATCCAACACAGGTATGCCAACACCTGGCACTTCCAAAGACAGCAGCATCAGAAAACATTATGGAGTTCTTGCCAAGTTGCCTTGCGAGAATTGGAGACATCGCAAACTTAGACGTCGAATATCATCCTGCCAGACATACCCGAAAGGCCAAGGATCGCCTCAGCATGTACTGACAAGTGCGAATGTGAGTGTTACTAGATGCATTGGTGTCAAAAGAAACGACTACCCGTACTAAACAAGAACCCATCGCGTGCGTGTCTTGAGAGTTGCCGCCACAAGAGTCAGAATGTCTCACGCGAGCAGCGAAACCTTATCGGGTTCTTTGATTTAGTGGGCACCGATGTCTCTTCATGCAAGACATTCCGGGGCGAGCTCTGCTTGTTCGGCTGGGACAGCCGACGAAAGTGAGTCAAGACGCGCCTGATGCGTGTGAGTACTGAAGTGAATTGGGAAGTTGGGAGTTGGGGAATTGGGGAGTTCGTGAGCTCAGAGCTCGGGCGTCGTTGTCGGCCGAACCACCCGCCAGTTCGTCGTTTGTACCCAACTGACAACGAAACCGGATGGGGAGGGAGGCAAAAAAAAGCAGAATCATCGCATGATGGATGACCTAGATGTCAGCCCCGAGAAAGTTTTTTCTCCTTGGCTCAATGGGCTGAGTATGCTCGCATCGCAAAAACATGAAGCCATCGTGAACTACGTACGGAAGAGGGGCGGGCTTTTGACAAAAAACATCAGACGGTCCCACGCTGCTGCCCAACACATATTAAACGAACCCGCAAGGCTGAACTGAAGGTGTCGAACCACCACCCGGGAAGGACCCTTACGATTTCGGGAGCACGTGCTACACGATGAGATGTTCATTTGCGAAGACTTCCTTGAAATCGGGAACTATTTCCCCGCGGCCGGTATCGAATCTCTCAAAATAGGTCCTTTTTGAGGCTGTGAGGCTGTCTATCTGTCTGTCTGATGTAGTCATCATGAAGTCCATAAAATCTACCTAAACAAGTGCTTATTCCCTAGCCGTCGATCCGGCGTCCATGCCATGGCTTACGGTGCTGGTGCTAACAAGGGACCAGGGAGGTGCCATGACATCTGCATGGGGGATCATCCAGGTAAAAAGGGGTCCCGCCTAGCCACGACAGCCGCATCACGCGCGCGATGAAGAAAGACGATAAGAAGAAGAAGAAGAAGAAAAACCAGAATTGATGAGACCACCTCAGAGGCTACGATGGTGGTACTGTATGCGCGCAGACCAAGATGACTGACTCCCGACGGACTTTTCGGGAAACGGGGCGGCGCGACGCTGATCAATTAACCAAGTTATGCGCCTGTGCGGCGTGGTTGTGTCTGTGTTGTGTTTTGTCTGTCGTGTGCCCATTTCCCAATCGCAAAGGCTCAAGTCATAGGTTACTTAGGTAGGTATCGTGATTGCAGTCCGTGTGTCCTGCTTTTTTTTTTGCCTGGCTTACGACCAGCAGCAGCTAGCGTTCTGCCTGTCGATGGGTTGGCTCCGTTCTCCTCCCCCTTTTTTTACAACACATACACACACACACACACCGTCTTTTTTCTCGCCAACGACGAAAACCGGTTCTTTTCCTGGCTTGGCTTGGCTTTTGGCTCTATGAGGCCCCATCATCCCCATTCCCATCCGTATCCTCCCACACCGGCAAATCCAAGTCGACCACGATGGCCTTGTTGAGCAGGCGCGGGCCTACGTGTGGATAGCCCGACGCCTGGATCGCCGCGTTCACAATACAGGTTTCCCTCCGTCCGAGCCGCCCCGCCAGCGCCGACTGGTCGCTCCGGGCTGAGTTCGGGTCCCCGCCCAAGCCGCGCGTGCCGATGCCCGGCTGCGCCGCTTCGTCGCCCGTCGTCGGAGGTTGTCGGCTCTCGGGTCGCGTCGCTTTCCCGCCGTCGTTGTCCTGGGCCCGCCCCGTCGTCCTGGCCGTCAAGTCCACCAGACTGATCTTGTCGCCCTCGGGCGCCGGGTCGACCCAGGCCTCGACGCCCGCCTCCTTGTACCGCACCCCCTGTCCCCGAGATCCCAGCGCACGCGCTCGACGCCCCGGGCCTCGTGGATGTGTCCGCAGAGCGCGAGCCGCGGCCGGACGCGCCACATGGCCTTCCGCAGCTCCTCGCAGCCCGCGGCCTCGCGCCCGTTCGTCTCGTCGCGGTGTCCGAAGGCCGGGCCATGCGTGATCAGGATATCGGTGTCGAGCGGGATGTCGCCCCAGACCTTGCTCGCGGCGGCCCCGTCGTCCTCCTGGTGCCGCTTGTACTGGAACGCCCAGCTCTCGAACTGCGGCGTCCAGGGCGAGCCGAACACGCTGAACTCCGTCCTCGGCCCCTCGGGCGACGTCAGCCGGACCGTACGCGCCTCGTGCTCCAGGTAGATCCACTGCTGATGCTCCCGCTGCTGCTTCTGCTCCTCCCGTAGCCGCGGCAACGGCGGCTGCAGCAGCAGCAGGTTCCTGCACGCGTCGACGTCCTGCAGCTGCCCGTGGTGGAAGTAGGCCCCGTGCTGCGCGTAAAAGGCCGCGTCGACGGTGGTGTCGTGGTTCCCGACGACGACAATCTTGGCCTCGTGCGGCTGGCGCGCGATCCACTCGACCTGCTTCTGCAGCTCCTGCTGGGAGCCCGTGTTGGTCAGGTCCCCGCTGTGGATCAACACGTCGCCGGCCGGGACCTTGACGGTGCAGTTATGCGTGTCTGATATGCAGACGATGCGGGTTCTGCGCGTTATTGGCTTGGCTGTCGTCGTTGGCAATGATGATGCGGCTGCTGACGTTGCCGGAGGGGCTGTGGGTGGCTCAGTAGTAGAGGTGGCCATGCTGGTTGTTGATGTTGACGATGCTGATTTGGGAATTCAGGTAAAGTAGTAGGTATATGATATAATAACTAGGTATGCGATTTCCAGGTAAGGTCCCAACTTGGTACGAAAGTGAAGTCGTGATGAGCCACGTTCACAAGCTCTATGACCAATCGAAAGCTCTTGCCTGCCCTGGAGAGCTGCTGGTTGCCTAATGTTCCGTGGTAGCCTGCCGAGATGAGTCACCATCTATCGCCCCCAGCTCGTAGAGAGTGTCACAAGAAATGCAAGAATAGATATTACACAGCATAAAACCCCGTTGAAGCTCTGTGATTCGATAGGGACAGGAAGCGACAGGCAAACGAGTGAATTCAAGCTACGTTGAGCCCGTTGATCATTGAACGGATGGCAGCTGATTTAAGCTCACCTCAGTGCCGATCAGTGGGCACAACAAGGTGGGATGGCATAAACCGGACCTTGGCCCAGGAACCCCGCAGAAGCACCCTGACATCAGATCTCGCCAGCCAAGGTGACTGATGCGAAGATCCCAAAGCCTTGTGTTTCCCAATCGAGTAGTAAATAAAACAAAGGTCTTGAAGAAACAGGGATCTTAGAGATCAGATCAGAAGCTGCTAGTCTGATCATTGGCCCAAAAATTGTTCATCGAATTTGGATGCAGTTGTTGGACAAACAAAGCATAGGCTGACTGACAGTTTGTACAAAAGGGGTAGAACTACGTAATACACCACCGTAATTTCGAAGCACGATGGACCCCTTCGTATACAACGGACCAGGAGCTTTCAAGTTCTCCGGCCAAAATCCCCGAAGCACTCGGGAATCACTCGCTGTCTCGGCAAATCTCCGAATGGAGACGTAATCACCTCGAGCATACCTAGGTAACCAACACGGGATATGTACAGTTTCTAGACAAGGAAAGCAGACCCCCAAAGCCCAAGTACTAACGACACTTTACTTTGCAATACTTTTGCTGGAACAGATTCATATCCATAGCTTCAAGTTATTGGTGATATATCTGTCTCTTCACACTGCTTCTCAAGAATATATGTACTGGTTTCCGAAGATCAACCCGGGGGGTATTCGTGGTCAGTTTTTAACCGGGTCAACGACTTCTTCTCATCATCTCTCCTCTCCTCTCTCCTCTCCTCTCCTCTCTCCTCTCCTCTCTCTCTCCCTTCCCTCGTTCTCTCCTCTCCATGTCCCGCCCACAACGTCCCGAGACCATCCGCGCCCTCACCCTTCAACTGACCTCCCCATAGCACCTTCCGGGGGCCTTCCCCTCCGCTTCTCGCCTCTCCGCGGGATTTGAATGCATGATGCTCAGAAAAAAACAGCAACAACCAGTAGTAGTGTGTATGTAATGAATAGACGGCCAAAAGGGATAAATGATGATTATACACACAAAAAAGCTTTCCATGTCTGTAGCCGGCCAGAGCCGGAAAAAAATGGGGGGATCGATGGATGGACAAGATATCCCCACAGGGAGATGAAGATGGGGGAAAACTGTTATGTACGCCAATAAACTCCGGAATGGATTTCTTGACCATCCTATAAACGCCGAGAATTTTGGTGGTGGTGGAATGTAGTTTCGCGTGGTGAGCGTGTAAAAGAGAAATATGATTGCTGAAAGCAAAGTGATTGCAACCAAGCTTTTTCTTGCTCTACTTTGTTGAGAGCACAAGAGCGCCTGAATGTCGGTCGGTGAAGTAAGTGGTGGCGGGAGGCTGTGTGTGATGGATAGATACGGACTGCGAAGGCGGTTGTTATAGTAGTAATCGATTAAAAAAGACGCGCGGAAGACGCAGCGTGTGGTTGGCAATCTTGGTGACGAAGACTGGGTGGGAAAAAACACCATCGCTAGGATCGAACGAAGAAAAGGAGAGTCGTAAAGTCGTCAGGTCAGGGCCCCAGAAACCCGCTAACCCCCAAAGCAGCTGCGCAGAGTGCACGCAGCAGTAAGTAGGCCATCGCCTGTCTACATAATAACGCAGCAGCCACAACCGCCCTCCTTCTTCGCTTCCTCCTTCTCTTGCACGGGAGGTTGCTCTGGCTGGGTCGGTACCCGAGTGATCTGGCTGGGAGCGGCGGACATCCGGTTCTGCTGAGGGATCGATGGGGATCTGGGACTGGAAATCGGGGGATGCTGGCTCGATTTGCTGTTTAACCTGGGCATGGTCGAGTACGAACTGGTGCCAGGACGGCTCGGGGTCGGGCTCTTAGCTTCCGCACGTCCTTCGCCCGCCCGAAGTGGCCACTCGTCTGCTCTCTCCTCGGGTTCGGGCTCAGTTTCAGGTTGCTGCTGCGTTTTCTGCGTCTCGCGCGGTCGCAAGTGCTCCTGCTCATTAAGCGGCCTGAATTCCTTGTCGTACGTATTGCCAAACTTGCCCTCCTTTTCCCATTGTTCTTGCTGTAAGCGCCGCGCGACGGTGGGCAGGAGTTGTTGGTCTGGCGGTAACCTGGGGTCGGGCTTGTAGGCCGACACCATCCACGGAGGCTCACCCTCAGGAGACTTAGCAACCGGGGAAAGCTCGCCGGACCGCGTGCCTGGCCTTGCTGTGGAGTTCTTATCACGGCCAGTACCAGATCGAGTCTTGGGCCGCGTGTTGTTTGTTCGGTTCGCAGAGGCAGACCTGGCCGCGGCCGGGATGGTTTTCTTCGGGACAGGGGCCTTCTTTGGCGAGTTGTCGCTGGTCGAACGCTGCTGCGCCGAGCTCAACTTGGTAACTTCGTCAAGGACTAAACTATTACTCCTTGATCGGGGCTTTAGGTTGGTAAGCGAAAAGTCGTCGTCGGGGAGGGCCAGAGTCCCGCTCATCTTGCGGGGGACAGGGGCATCACGTTCGAGATAATCTAAAGGAATAGGTGCGGGACTGACTTTGGCAACCGGTATACGGGATCCTTTCGGTCCTAGTGACTCACTGGTGATCCAGTACTCGTTCGGATCCTCTGCTATTTCATCTGGTCGGCGGCAATCCCAACTACCGCCTTGATCGGGGTCGGAAGTCTTCTCGGCAGCGCCACTGGTCTGGGTCGAGTTTTTCCTAGACCTCGACACAGGATGGTGGTCCGAAGCGTCTGTCGTACGTTTCGACCCATTGGCCTTGTCGGTGCTCCGGTCTCTGCGGGGGCGGCTCTGCGAGCGAGGTTTGGGCAAGATAATGCCAGCGGCCTGTAGCTCTTCGCTCTCGATCTTGGCCAGCTTATCACGGTGGATCCATTTATTTTCCTCGTCATCCAGGGAAACGATATGGCCATCCGTGTGTGCTCGTTTGTTTTCAGGTCGTCCTATTCGGCCGCCATTGGCTTCTGCATGGTGTTAGCAAATTGTGCATCTGCTTGAGCCAGGTTCCCCCATCTCAAGGCGGGTCCTGCTGCCTCGTCTGCCAGCGCATCTCAAAGTGGTGCCTGCCTACCTTTGGTTGCGGGGAACGGTTCGTTCGGGTCTCGTTTCGCGAGAGCTTCTTTGGTGGCCGGAAACGGCTCATTAGGGTCTCGTTTCGCAAAAGGGGTCTCGGTACGCGTTTTCGTCTTGCAAATAAAGAGGGTCTTTCGCCGAGCCATATGTCGAGTCGTGATCCGCGTCATGCGCGTACTCCTGGAATGAATTGTGTTAGCTACATTTTCCCAAAAGAATCCTTCCGATAAGGTTCCATCGCTGCTGCAAGGGGCAAATCCAATGTCTCAGCCGAGCGTGGCAGCGACGTGGGATTGTCCCCCGTGCGGGCCAGCCCGAGGGATAGCGTGGCGACGACAGACTCACGTCATGATGATCCGAATGTGACTTCCAACCCGCGTGGTTCCCCTGAGAGGTATTTGAGTGGGCGAATGCGGCTGCTCCCGGCGCGGCGGACATGGCTGCCATATCGATCCCGAGCACCGGGTGCAAAGGCGACAACACCGATGCTGGGCGTGTTGGTGTTCGTCGGAGGCGGCAGGCTGTGTGATTCTTCCAGGCAGCGAGAAAAGTCAGGAATCATGCGGTGCCCCAGCAGGCGTAGGGCGATGTAGGAATGCGGCAGTCCGGAGCCTTTTAGCAGCGCTAACCGGACCTAGCAGGAGAGCAGTGATGCGTGACGAGACACTCGAGAAGGCCGATGAGAAAGATGAGTGGTTCGCGAGCCCTGTAGCCGAACGACAGAGCCAGAACAAAACAGCGGGTTCGGGGGGTGTGGCTCGAGACGGGAAGCGGGGAGCCAGTTGAACGGCCCAATGATGCCACAGGAGAACGAGAGCCAAAAAATTAGAGTGAGGGAATGTCGAATGAGTGAATGGGCTAAGATCGAGTCGGTCTAAAAAGCCGGGTGCCTCTAGCGCTGGTGGTAGTCGAGGCGACCTGAACCAGCAGCAAGAAAAGTGGCCGGCGGGTGGGCAAAAAGGTGACTATCGTGACCCGCGGTGGTTACGACCAAGCGGCGAGAGAGTCTGGTGCGGTGTGTAACGGGTACGGTAACTACAGTACAGGCGCTGGCTGGTGAGGTTGGGAGAAAGCACGTTTCGTCTTGTAATATGCCCCGACTGAATCGCTGATTGCCCCGGACAAGTTAGTACAGCCTGCGCTCATGTGACTTGCTTGGGGGCGACGCAAGGTTGTTGAGGCGGTTTGCGAACGTACGAATGAAGATTATCTACTGGGTAAAAGAGTGGCGGTTCCAGTATATCACAATGGAGCTGAGACGGTCTGTCGTCATCTGGGGGTTGAACGAGAAGGGCGGAGAGATAGCCAGGAGGTGGTTTGGTTTGTAAAGGAGTGTGTGGGTGTGTGAGTCTCAGTAAGGGTTCAAACTGATGGATTGATGGATTGTATTGCGAATGCAAACGGCTGGGCGGCGCGCCTTTCCAGTGGCTAAGAAACAAGACTAGACGAACACTCGATCGCTGGTATTTGCTCTCTGACAATCCACCGACTCGTTGCCTCTGGAGAGCGAACGAACACGATCGAGCAGACCAAGGCGGGAGAAAGAAAAAAAATGGCGAGAAGGCCCAAGACCGAGACCGAGACCAGAGACAGAGATAGATGCACACACACACACACACACAAGACAGGAGCAGGAGGTTCGACCGTGTCGTTGGATATTGGTTAGGTCCAGGTCATGTTAGGAGATCAAGGGCCCCATCCAGGTCCGGTTGCAGCCTAGCGCGCCGTGACTGGTGGTGTAACTGGTGACAGGGTGGTGGCTCTGGTGCCTCCGGTTTGCCTCCAGAAGCCCATCCCCGGTCCTGCTGCCGATTCTTTGCGTTGTTCTTCTGCGCGTTGCTTTTGCGGTAGAGTGACCTGGCAGTGCCAACTGCCAGGGCGATTGGCCCAGAACCCCCGACGCCGCCCCCTGTAACGTACCCACTGTAGCCTCTGTGCCAGGGAGAAGCCTGTCCACTAAACCCCATCTCGATTTGCTGTAAATTGACTTTCATATTCCCTTAAATGCAACCCTGTCACAACCCCCCGAGCAACATGAAGCAAGCCCGCAAGCCATTGCTGCCAATTGCTGAGCCATCGTCGACGGGTTTTTTTTCTCTCCCTCCCTCGCCCAAATTGCTTTAACCTCATAAAAGCACTGACGGTGGCCCTCAATGCGTGGTCACGCATCACAACCTAAAAAAAGTCTTTGTCCACCCCGAGACAGTGTGCACTGACAGGAGGAGCAAAAGATGACAGTTGTCACCGGCTACCTACGAGCCTACGATGAGAGACAGCCCCTACCTTGGTTGCTTTGTCGGGCGGACTTCAGCTCAGACACTCTCTTTGTCCATGACTCGGCTGATGCTTTGTTACGTGCATCGCAATGCTGCAATCAATCAATCAATCAATCTGCAAGCCCTCCCACATGCCATGCTTGCTTTTGAGGTACACGTAGATGGATGACGAACCGGGCCTGCGGGCAAGCCGAGGCTGTCTTGAATTACTTTTTATTTTATTTTCGTACTACAGGTAAAGGGCTTGCATTGCTTTTGGTTGGCGTGTCTGGCCTGCTGTCAAATGGCAATAAGGGGCTCCATCCCCATTTGCCAATCTCTTGCTGTGACCCGCACCGTGCTGATAAGATAGAGTTGCGGTGGGCAGGTCTGAAGGTGTGTGAAGGTGTGCAAGCGGCGAGTCTGCAACGAGCGACAAGGGACAGACACACCAAGACACCACATGCAGGCGCTGTGGGGGTCAGCCCGGGCTGTGCCAGTGTCAGGCTGCGCCAGAGTGGTTTTTTCTTCGGCAATCTACCGCCTCTCTGCGACCTACCGCACTACCGCTACCGCCTGAACCTGGTCCCGACCGTTGAGATACCACTTTTGGGCGGATCCATCCCATTGATCTTCCCTACAGGCGACTGACAACTCCGACCGCCGACCAGCAGCCGACCTCCCGACGCGACAACATCGCCTCCAGTTATATCGTCCATATACCGCTTCAATGTCGTATTATATGACGCCGGCTTGCATTGTGATACCGGCTCAGCCCAGCCCTCGCTGCTTGCTTGGGCTTGCCCGAGCCAACCATGCAGTGCATCTCGGTTGGATCGGAAACTAACGGCTCGCCCCCAGTTGGACGACAACCTGTCTTTTCCCGCCCAGCAACAACGCCCAAAAAGGCCAAGCTTGTCTCCAGCGTATAAACGTTTTTGGCCGTTCCAGGATATCTGCTACCGACATCTCTATAGTACGAGTATGTATTCTGTGGCTTACGTATTATCTTCTAGCCATGATTAAAGGGACGTAACAGTGGATAGTGGGTTCCTTTGCACTGCATTCTGATGCGCTGCCAGCGCCCTGGCGCCCATGCCTCATTCTCCTTTCGACTTCTTGTTGGGAACTTTTCGGGCCTTGCCCAGTATTTGTAACATGATCCTCTGCTTCCTCTTCCGGCGCGCCCAGTCGGCCTTTTCGTACTTCGTCGGCTCGCCCTCGAGCTCCGGCACGAAAGCGAGCGAGAGCTGCTTGTCCCACTCCGTAATGAACCGCTGCACCCCGGCCAGGTGTATCTCGCACTTGATACGCTCGGCGGCCAGCGCCCAGCCCACCGCGCGCGCGAGGTCGGGCCGGTGCGCGAGCACGACGTCGCCCGCGATCTGCAACAGCGGCGGCCGGTTCTGGTCCTCGCCGGGCCGGACGTCGAAGTGAGCCCGCCGGTACGGGCTGGCCAGCAGGGGGTGTCGGCTCAGCCGCGCCAGCCACAGCGCCCCGTTGTCCAGGCGCGGGGCCGTCGCGGCGGTGAGGCCCGCGACCTTCCGCTCGATGTCGGCGAGGCTGTCGTTGTCCTTGAGCCGCGGCGCGACGAGCGGCACGACGACCTTGCGCAGGAGGTCGGGCCGTCCTCCCCCTTCTGCCGCCGCCGCCTCCTGCATGTCCCTCAAGAAGACCTCGAAGGCCTCGCCGTAGGCGCGGGCCTGCACGGCCGCGAGGAGCACCTTCAGGAGCGCGAGGTTGTCCTCCTCGGCCGCGTCGGCGTCCTTGTTTCGGACGTCCGTGACCCTGCTCTTCCTCCCTCCGCTATTGTGCAGATGCATCTTGATCTTCCGCAACGACCCGGCGGCCTTGCGCAGCACGCCGCGCACATTCAAGTGGAGCGCGTGCATGGGCTCCTCGGCCGCCCGCCGGGAGTGAAGACACGACTCGTCGTCGCGCAACGCCGCGCACTGGGCCGCTATCCGCCGCGACTCTTCCAGGTTCCGCAGCAGCAGGCGTTTGGTGGCCTGCTCGTCGGGCGTCAGTTTCTGGTCCCCTTCTGGATCGTTGAGGACAAGTAGATGTGACGCGGGCACATTCCAGCCCCAGAGTATGTCTGGTGCCGTTAGTTTCTCGAGACAGTAGTTCTTCATCGCTGCTTTCGTCGCTTTCGTGGTGCTGCTTTTCCATCTCAACATCGGCGGCTGCCCCACTGGCGGCACACTCGCACTGCTCCGGGCAAGAAGGGCCAGCGAGGCGGCGCGATTGACTTGACGTATGGGATGGCGGCTTGCCACGAACATTTTGCTTGGCAACAAGACGCTAATCACGGAGGGATCGTTTGCATTTAGTTAGCCACGCCCGCATTGAAGTGTCGATTGTGTGATCGATTGATTATGTTGATTAAGTAATAAGTAAACACAACATTTGCGTCTGTCTGATGCTCCAAGTACATATGTGCCCGCGGTCGCATGCGGCCAAGCCACCACAAATTGCACGTGGGCTGGTGGCTGTGCAACCAATGGTCAGACATTCCCCTATTCAATTACTT
The DNA here is from genome assembly GCF_038363865.1 of Apiospora hydei. Classification (NCBI taxonomy): domain Eukaryota; kingdom Fungi; phylum Ascomycota; class Sordariomycetes; order Amphisphaeriales; family Apiosporaceae; genus Apiospora; species Apiospora hydei. The sequence continues at coordinate 548,701 of NW_027117369.1, forward strand.
TTGCGTCCTCGCGGCCACGAAATCGACCAAATCGAAGAAGCTCTTCTTGTATCGCCTTTCCATGGTCGTCCGGTTGACCGTCTGGATGCCAAAGTGCTGGTCGTAGTCGCCAAACTCCCAATTATCCGCAAAGCTCCAAGCGAACGCGCCCGCGACGTGCACGCCGTCCTCCCAGATGGCCTTGAGCGTCTCCGACAGGAACTGCACGTAGTAGTCGCTGCGCGGCTGGTCGAACAGCTGGTCCGACAGGTTCTCGGCCTCGGCCTCGTGGAAGACGGGGAACCCGAACTCGGTGATGACGACGGGGTGCCGCCACGTGTTCCAGAGGTAGTTCAGGTACGTCCGCAGGTACGTCGGCGTCATGTACACGTACGACTCGGAACGGTACCCGATGTTCCAGCCCGTCGTCGTGTTGGTGTACTGGTTCACGCAGTAGGGGAACAGCGGGTCCGACAGGTTGGCGGCGCAGGCCGCGATGCCCCCGCTCGGCGGCGAGACGACCGTCGCGGTGTAGGGGTCGATGCCCAGGAAGTCGGCCGTGCCGTTGAGGTAGGCGAGGTCCGTCTCGTTCAGGGGGACGTAGTCCGGGATCGTCATCTTGAAGGCCTCCGGGTAGTCCTGGCCCAGGAAGATGGGGTTCGCGAACGTCGCGAGCTGGAACTCGTTGAAGTGGTTCGCCGCCTCGACGTCCTCGGCCTTGGCCGGGTCCTGCGGCACGCCGAAGTTGTCGTTGAACTTGATCGAGACCCGCCCGGCGCCCTGGATCTCCTCGTGGTAGAAGTGGTACAGGCGCGCGTGCGACTTGATGACGGCGTCGACGGCCTTGCCGTTCTCGCAGTACAGCAGCGGCTCGTTGAAGGTGTACCACACGGGCACGCGGTCGGCAAAGTGCGTCATGACCACCTTGCCGTAGTGCACGAAGCTGTCCTGGAACTCGGGGTGGCTGTAGCCGCCGTCGCCGCGCCCGACCGTCGGTCCGGTCCGGTTGTACGGGTCGGCGTAGAACTGCAGCGGCGTGTCGAAATGGATGAGCGTCACGTGCGGCTCCATGCCCTTGGCGATGGCGAAGTCGATGAGGTCCTCGTAGTGGTCCAACCCTTGCTTGTTGACGGGCGAGCCCTCGAGCGCGAACGGCAGGATCCGCGCCCAGGGGATCGAGAAGGAGTAGTACTTGACGCCCATGGCGGCCAGGCGCTCGATGTCCTGCTTGTACAGGTAGTAGTTCTCGTTGGTGATGTAGTCCTTGGGGTCGCCTTCGCCACGCCCGATGGTGATGATTTCCATGAGGGTAGGGGTGCGGCCCTCGTCGGCGATGGCGCCCTCGATCTGGGAGGCCGAGCCGGCGACGCCAAACTCGAAGTCCTTGGGGAAGTAGTACGAGTCCTGGGGCTGGAAGTAGCTCGGCGGCGGGAGCACGAGCTCGTTTGTGGGAACCGGGGTGGGGAGACCGTGGTAGAGTACATGCCCCGTTCGGTGAAGTTGGCCAGGTTGGCGCGCTCCCATATGGCGGACCAGGCAGCCTGCCCATACGGGTCAGCACTGTCTGTAGCAGCTGCGGCATTGGGGTCCCAGTTTCCCCACGTCGTCGTAGCCAGGTCCGGGACAAGGTGGCTGAGAGACTCGTAGGGCGGCGCGTAGGTAGTGGTCGGCCCCGGAATAACAGACGTGGCCGTTCGCATAGTCTCAGTCTGAGTGAAGGAGAACGGGGTGAACGAATAGATCGGAGTTGCTGTGGCGTACGAGCCATTCACAGAGCACTTCGTGGGTCGCACCACCGGCCCATCGGCAGGGGCGTAGACCTGCTGGGCCAATGCGGCCGTGGCCCAGCTACTAACAAGAATCGCGGCACTCCTCATGATTCCGTATTTGGCAGTCTGGCACCCGTGACGTTATCAGACCGGTCGTGGAGCCTCCTCCTCTTCCCCAAATCCTATGGCTGTCGGGGGGAGAGCCATATTTATTGACGACATGCGAGACCAGCGAAGACGCAATAGTACTTCACCGCCATTGACCAACAATAATACGCGCGCAAGGGCTCGACAGACGGTTGCCGGCGCGACTGCAGAATCCTCGCATCACAGGGACAAGGACAGGGGAATGCGTGAGGGGAATGCGGGGAAACACGAGATCCCCAAGAAGTAATCTCCGCATTACTCCAGCATCGTACCTGACTAGCCTGGTAGCCAAGTTATGCTACCATTACCAATCACCAATACCGGTTGCGGACTCGGGGTGGTTCTATTTGCGGTCTGAATGGCACCACTGCTGCAAACTACCTGCTAATCCTAGTCGCCGGCTCGGCTCGGTTCGGCTACGGGAGACGAAAATCCCCCGTTTTACGTCATAAACGATTCCCAAAATCAACCATAGCCATCTCGTTCAACCTGCATGACTGACATCCCCAACCTCCTCACCAGCTCTGATATAAGTAATCTCGTTAGCTTAACGGGATATGCGGGCAACCAACGTATTGCCGGTCTTTCTCAGTCATTGACGATCAGCACTGAGATCTCAGCTATTTGGTGGGGGTGGGCAATAAACCACACCAAGATTATGCCGATCAATCGCGATACCTTGTAGGACTATGGGAGTAGCGACGGCCACGCCTACTGCTTCCTACGATGCGAATGACGCACATCCTTCTCAATGAATTTGAAAGTTTAGAAAGCTCGGCCGATAAGTCATCGCATCCCAAGAGCTACCCCGTGGTTCTCTACGTTGAAAAGCGTGTATAATAAATTATTTCAATAGAAAACCTCATTTTATCTCCATGTATCCATTGCTCTTGGTTTTATATTCCTTCAACCAAACAATCATGCGCGCCATTCTGTCTTCACCTAGAAACGCGGCAAACCCCCGGCCATTCAAATCAAACGTCCCAAGTGTTTTCCTCCTGCTTCAGCCCATCCGTGCTCTCATGAGTCCACATCACGTCGACCAGCTCCGTCAGCGTCCCGGCGAACAGACAGGGATTGACCTTCGCGAGCCCCTCACCGGGCAAGTCCACGTTCATCACCATCGCAAAAAACGCCGTCTCCGGTCTGTGGTCCCACTCCCAGCGGAGGGGCCGCTTCTTCCCCGGGCCGAGGTGCCGGAAGCTAGCATCGTCCTTGTCGTCTTCCTCGTCCCCTTCCAGCCCCCGGAACCACGCGAGCGGCAGACGCAGCATACGGTCCGTTCTGTCGAACTCCTCGACACACTCCGCCGCCAGGCCGAAGGCCCAGTGCGCCCAGTCGGGCCCTGGGACGATGGTGGTCGGTTGTTGTGGCTGGTCTGGCTGTTGCTTCTGCTGCTCAGGCTGCTGATCCGAATCCGACTCCGACTCCGTCGTATTGCTGCCCTCGGGGAGGAGTCGCGTATGAAGAGGGTCTTGAGCTTGTCGCTGATGGCGGTGGTGCCGTCGTCCCCTTCCTTCTCGGCTTCCTGTGGAAGCTGTGGAAGGCGGAAAATGGTTTGCTTCAACTCGCGGAACTTGAGGTGGTCGGCGAACATCTTCCGCACGAAACGGGCGCGCCTGTCTGCTATCTCGTTCCCGCGTCGGGCCGCGAGATGCGGGTTGCGGATGTCGGCGATGCTGGGGTAAACCAAGCGGCCGAGTTGGTCGATTTTTCGACGTAGCCATTCCTCCGCGAGTGCCTCGCGATCAAGGTGGGGTAATTGCTGCTGCTGTTTCTTCTGCTCCTCCGGAGTGCAGGAGCACGGAGACGAGGCGCAGGTGGGACACTGGGGGCAGGCCAAGGTGAATTCCACGAGCTTGCGGACGATGCGCATTATCGTGCAGGTACTACAATACCGCCTGGCGCCGCGGTCCGTCTCGGCCGTCGTCAGGGTCAGTTCCTGGAAGCTGTAGGTGGGGTGCCACCGCGACGTCGCTGGGTCGTTGCCGGGCCACTTGGGACCCGGGATGAAGGGGTTGAAGCTCTCGTCGTACAGGGCTGCCAAGGGGCACCCAGCGCAGCGGAGGTCGGCGCGGCAGTGAAAGCAGCTGCGCGGATCAAGGGCGTTGGGTTTCGTCTTGTCGGCGTAGTCCTGCTCGATCATCTGGTAGCAGTCCCCGCCGATCAGGTGGCCGCACGCCAGGACCATGGTGCGCTCGAGCTCGTGCTTCACGTAGAACTCGTTCCAGGTCTTGGCGCCCAGCTGGGTGCCGGCTAAGTTGTGTTCCTCTTTGAGCATGTCGCGCGCGCAGGTCGATATGTCCAGGGTCTTGTGGCAGATGATACATTCGGAATAAAGGGTGGGATACCCTGGCTGACCCGCCTTCGTTATGTGTTTGGCGAAATCGAGTATATAATGAGACTCGATGACTGCAGCCTCGGGCTTGTCTGATGGCTTGGCCTCGAGGGGAGGCGACGACCGAAGGGTCGGTAGAAGATGTTTGTGAAGAAGACATGGTGGTTTAATGTCTGGTGATCTGAAGCGAAGTCTGAAAGAGTATGGATGGTTTCAAGTATCAATGATTGAGAAGGGCAAGTGTAGACTTGTATTCTGGTTGTATGATTGTTTGCCGAAGACGTTTCAAGTTTCCGGTCTGGGGTGAGAGAACTCGTATATATATTTCAGAATAGGCAACGGAGAAAGGAATGAAGATACTTTTCCACTCTCCTGGTTCTATACGATAAACTTACCACCATTAAGCTTCCGACGTTTTTCAGCGTTGAATCTCTTCCAGATATCCGTATGATAATGTGGAGCGGACCAGCGAGAATACAAACTTTAGTCTTACCTGCAATCACTCCCCTCACAGCCAGTCCTGCTGGTCATTTTTCTTCCCACCTGCCTCTTAGCATCTGGGGTTTTGTCAAGAATCTCCTATCCTGCTAGAGGACCCCCTAGAGATTGATTTTGCCCATATAGTCCACCTTACCTTGATTAGTTATTGAAACTCGTCGGGCCGGATTACAACTATAGTTTGGGCTCTTCCGATAATCTCGTTCATGCTACTGCCAGCGATTACAGACGGATGGATAAGAGCCTGTGCCTCTTCGACCGAGTCCGCCCCCACCGTCATCAACAGATACCGAACGGCGCGGCGTGTCGACTCGCTGACGTCGGGTACCTCGACCTGGTACTCGGGCGGGTGGCGCTGGAACGGCACCCCGCCGCCCCGGTACCACACGGCAGGCAGGCGATCTATGACGTTATCGTAGAACTGCCGCAAGTGCGCCTCCGCCATGGCGAGGGCTTCCGACACCTGCTGCGCCGTCACCAACCGGGTCCCGGCGCCGCCATTGCTGCCGTTTCCGGGATCCCGGCACGGTCGGAAGGCCAGCTGCCCCGCCGCTCGCACACGTGGTGCGAACATCGACAGGCTCTGCTGGACCGTCCGTCGCGTGGCACCGAACTCGGCCTCGAGCTCGGCCCGGATCTGCGGGTCCCGCACGTCGCTGGTGCGGGGGAGGAGGAGGTAGCTGATCTCGACCACCTTCTGGCGCACCCACTGGGCCACGTTCGCCTGGCGCCACTGCTCGTGGGGCATGCCCGGCGGCGGCAGCGGCGGCAGCTGCTGCTGGCCGCCGTCCGGGGCCGGGGGAAGCACTCGTCGGCGTGGCAGCGGGGGAACGTGAGGAGCAGCTCGGCGAACTTGCGGCGGACCTGGTACCGGGCGCAGGGCCCGCAGAACCGCAGGGCGTCGGGGTCGACCTCGACGACCGTCAGGCCCACCCTGGTCTGGAACTCCTCGTAGGGCCGGTACGAGGCCGGGTCCAGCGGCCACTGGACGGGGTCGAACCGGTCGTCCATCAGGATCCGGCTGGGACAACCGTCGCAGAGGAGGCTCGTCTTGCAGAAGTTGCACTGCTGCGTGCTGAAGTCGGGCCGCTCCATCTGCGCCTCCCAGCACGTGGCGCCGACCAGGTGCCCGCACTTGAGGAAGATGGTGTACTCCAGCTGGTGCTTCTCGTAAAAGTCATCCTTCGATTGCGCCGCGTCCTCCGGACGGAGTCGGCACTCGGCTTCGATCAGTCCACCTACCTTTGTCGAGATGTCCAGGGTTCGCCAAAGGCAGATCCCACACGCTATCTCCAGGATCGGCGCCCCTGGCTGACCGGCCTTTTCCAAATGTTCCACAACAGGTAGGATGAAATTCGTCCCTATCTCCTCGACCTGACCCGAAGCAGCCATGATTGCACAAAATATATTTCCAGAAAATCGCAGTAAAGATATCGTCGTCTATCTGTAATGTTTAGATAGGTATCAGGGTTAAACAGAGGTTCTGTTTCTGGCTCGGCCGGATCCTATATACGGTAACGAATACATAAAGAGACAAACGAGTTCTCGCCATGAGATACTACCATTGTATACAACAATAAACAGTCTTATTAAGCATGAAACAAGATCTTTGTTCCTGAGTCCTGCCGCCGACGACTCTCAATGCTGTGTAGCCTACAATGGACAATATAGAGTTGTGTTGTTCCTTTCAGCTGGCAACAAAGCCATTATATTGTTCGGAATACTAAAACGACTAAAGACAATGGCAAACTCTTTGCTGGCTCATGGCGGATGTAGACTCGACAAGGACACACGTTCCTCATATTCCTATTCCTCCTAGGGGGCGAGGAGCTTAGTACCAAATCAACTTGAACCTACTATGAAAAAGTGACCTGTTATGCTTACTTAGCTCTAAGCCTGGTCTTTATTCCGTGTCAAGAAGTCTATCACTGCACGCACAGAGCATCCAGCTTACGATGTAGATTGGAAACTCGGTGAACCATTCTTGCATACCCAGGTCGCTGCTGGTCATCCTGCACCCATGACAAATGTACCCAAGCTAAAGGTTAAACTGGGATTTCAAAACAGAGAAAGTAAATGGCCATAATAACCAGCCAGAAGTCATGAAATACGACTCCGGTCCCGTATTATGCCATATGACAGCTTAGGAGTTGACGTAGTCTACCACTAAACTAAAAATCCGAATTACCATATCGGCGAACAACGGTAACAGAGCTGACTCAACCCTTGTACGTATTTCTTTCAAGTTTATACCTACACAATGGCTCGGCTGTGTGGCGTAAAGGGGGTGTCCGATTACTGCACCCAATGGGGGGAGGGGGAAAGGGGGCTAAGTTCTCAATATTCGTAATTTCATCCAGTCACTTGAACATCAGAAGACCAAGAGCATGTATTCTCTCCCCAAATGAGTTTTTAAAATGCTATCGTTAAACAGAACGGGTATATTTCCTAGGCGCCCAACACGCGCAACACTGCTCTCCTCCGATATTAGTAGACCCCCCCTCCCCTTCGGATCCAGGTATCTTCCGACGCCTACTCCTCGATTTAAACCGCGACAGCTCATACACATAGTCACACATCATTCTATCTCGTGGTACTCGGGCCTTCCGCTGCCCATCTCGTGCCGCTGCACCCCGCCGAGCTCTGATGTGGTGTCCTGCGGCGAGGACAGCGGGTGCTGCTTCGCGGAACCGTCGGGGTAGGGGGCTGTATGGTGGTTGCTGTTGTGGTTGCTGCTGTCCGCCGCCACCATAGTAAGTCGAGTCCCCGGTCGGTTGCTGCTGCACCATGCCGGGCGAACCGTATGCTCCGCCTGCTGCCGCGGCGGCCGCCGCGTCGTTCTGGTTTCTCGCGCGCTTCTTCCGGTACCACGCCAGCGCAAAGATGCCCGCGATCAGGCCCATGCCACACATCGCACCGACCACGATCCCCGCAATCGCGCCGCCGGACAGCGATGACGATGTCTTGTCGGAGTCGGAGTCCGTATCTCCTATCGAGGTGGGCGTCGCGCTCGCGCCGTTGCCGGTCGCCGTCGAGGAGGCCGCGGACGACGTGGGCGAGACGCAGGCGACGGTCGCGACGGTCGAGGCGAAGTGGTAGCCCGTCGGCAGGCTGCGGACGCCGGCTGCGGTGCAGCCGACCGCGTCGACGCTGCCGCGGTAGAAGCCGTTGTCGCCCGGCTGGCAGCACCAGCCGCCGTTCTTGAGGGTGCCGTCGCCGCCCCAGAGGGTCCAGGTCGGGTCCGGGCACTGTTTGTTCATGTTTTCAGTCCTCTTATCTTTCGGCTCATGTCACTCTTCTCTCTCTCTCCCTCATACACACGAAAACGCGCCGGCCAAAGTTACGCCTTCTACGCCCGGTGGTTGGGAAGTTGTTTGCTTGCTTGCTTACCTTGGGGCTCGCGGATGCCTGCGTCCTGCAGTCTTCGCCTTCCTTGCAACACCAGTTGCCCCCGAAGTCGCCCTCCCCCTACACGTCAGGCCGTTCGGGCAGCAGCGCAGTTGGATGCCGTTGCCGCAGTTGACGGGCGCGTTGATGGGACAGAACTGGGCGTCCTGCCGGAGCGACCATCCTCCCTCGTAGGTGCACACGTTGGCGGACTCGGCCACGGCGGCAAGGAGGAGGGGGAGGAGGAGGCGGGAGGAGGATGTTTTGAACATGGCGAACGGATGTTTGCTGTGATTGGTAGGAGGCGGCGGCGGCGGCAGCAGCAGCAGCAGCAGTAGTCCAAGATGGGTTCCAGTGTGGCTGCGCCCACGAACGGCTGACTACGACACCAGGGACAGAGGCTGGCGATCGATTCCGCTCACTGGTCGTCAAGAACGACCACAAAGATTAGATGAGAATGTTATCGTCGAAAAGATGGAATGGGAATTTGGAAACAGAAAGGTAGGTAGGACCCATGATGCTGACTTCTAGTGCAGAAAAGTACCCGGGCCCCCCGCAGTCTAAAAAGAGACAAAGAAACACCAGCAAGTGAGGCGATGCAACACCGGCCCAGGCTGCCCAGTCTGCCCAGGATGCCGCGGCTGCGGGTGATTGCATCGTTACGAAAGTGGCACCACACCTTCCGTAAACAGGTCGCACTCGGCACTGGGTTGGGCCTATCACATCACGGTCGATCTCCGAGAGACAATTGGGAGGGTCTCAGGATCCTCAGGATGCCAGGGCGACCGACCGGCCTCCACCAGCAATTTGTCAGTCTTAAAGTCGGTGAAATCGGTGCTTGGTGCGACTTGATGGATTTGGCAGAAAGAAGCTCTAGGCCGTTTACGGTCCTTTTCCCAGTCTTGCTCTAGTCGGGGTGGAGATTCGGGGGCCGCCAAGCCAGGCTATACTCAGCCGCAGCCTTCCTAGGCTTAGCTGCATGGGTCATTTGCGATTCGGCCAGGTACTAAAGGGAGCCGTTCCGAGCCCTCCAATTTCGAGAAAATTGCCTTCAATCACCTCTTTCGAGCAGTATGTAATGAATGAGGTAGGGCTGACTCTGAGCAGGAATACTTGCGTGGGTGTGTCGACACTTCAAGCTAATTATTAAGCAGCTGTATTTATATCTAGATACTAATTAGGTTTTCCTCTTCCCATCAATCAGAAGCCATCTGCATCCATAAGCAGCCTGAAACCAAACCGCCTTCCTTAACGAACTTGGGATCTGCGGTTAAACGGCAAACGCTGACCTGCATTAGTGCTGACATCGTGGATGCGATCTCCCGCCAATGAGCTCATCCGGCTACCGCTCCCAAGAACGACCCGCCCGTATTTATAGCTTCGAATACGGCGCCATGGGTTGCACCGCCACACGTGCCCAGTCAGCCAGCAAAGTTTGGCAGCATGTATGCAGCCTTCGGCCCAGACAGAAATAGCCTACAGCAAGGAGTGGCTGGGCTTTAATTCCTTATCCTGCATTGACTTAAGTACAGCATCTCGGGTGGCAATCTTATCGGACGAGACGAGAGCACAGACTCTGTTCGTGTAAACACCATCCGTCGATTCGACTTTCACATCCGCTTAGAGCCCGTCATGGAGTGATTAAATTTGAATATATTAAAATGAATTGGCTTTCCGAACGGAAGGTATGTTTCACCCGCGTTATTCTCGGGCCAAGCTGGGTATATATGCCTTGCTTGGCTGTGAGCCTCTGGGCCGTCATGGGGTATTTACCCATCGCTTCGTCATCGACGACCTACATACGGGAAGGTCTTTTTTTTTCGTCCGGGATTTGTGCATCCATAGATGTTTAGTTATACAAGAACAGTTTGTCCCCTAATTTACAGTGTGCTGTGTACCAGTAAAAGGGGTGTGGCAGAAGAAGAAGAGTAACGGTCCGGACGCCTTGGAGCTCAAAATCACGAACTATCCGACTCCACCGACACGCAGGGCCCCAGCTCCCGCTGCGAGCTCCCCTGGCTCGTCCGGCGGGAGGCCCTCGATGTCGTCGATCTTGGTGTGCACGACCTCGGTGACGGTCGTCTTCTGGATCCCCTGCAGCCCGGCAAAGTCGCGCGCGTTGGTGGTGTTGGACTCGGCGCGGATATGCGGACCGGCGGCGGCGGCACTGCTGCTGGCGCCGTCGCGGGGGTGGTCGTCGCACCGGCTCTCGAGCTCAAAGTGCGAGTGGCAGTCGGCGCCGTACGCGCCGCGTAGCCCCGAACGCACGCCGCCCATGAAGCTCTTGGACTTGTCGCGGTGCGCGCCGCCGCCGCTGCGCGTGCCCTTGGCGTAGCCGTTGGGGTCCTGCCCGCTCGTGCCGCGGCCGCTGCTGTTGCCGTCGGTGCTGCGCACGACCTTGCGGATCAGGTCCGCCATGGTCATCTCGATGTAGAGCTTGCACAGGTACGCGAAGGACTGGAAGTTGAGGTAGACGGACGTGTTGGGGAGCCACATCAGGCCGATGAAGATCACCTGTGGTGGTTGCGGGCTGTCAGCCAGGTCCGTCCGTGGTGGATGGGGCAGGGGGGGGGAAACACGTACGTCGAGGGAGATGTTGATTACCACCAGGGCCAAGTTGCCGGACAGTAGCTTGTCGTACTTGGTGAGGCCGTTGGCGATGAGCCGGTTCTTGACCAGGCGGATGAAGCAGATGTTCAGGCTCAAGTCGATGAGGAGGAACAGGCACTTCTCGATGGGATCCCACACTCGGTTGACTGTCGAGTTTTCGCAGTTCGTGTCAGCTGGGCCACTCACGTAGGAGCAGGGTAGTAGTGGATGATAAGGGGGGCTTGCATACCGTTGATGAAGGATTGCGAGATCTGCAACCTCGCTGGGATCCAGATGATGAAAACGCTGACGTTGATGGCGGTCATGAGAGCGGCGGTTCCCCATTTGAGTCTAATAGTCGTCAGTTGTTGTCATCTGAGCCAGTATTGGTTGGGCGGCGTGTCAAAGTGTGAGCTTACTTTGTTGCGTCCCATCGTACCATCATTAGTAGAGATAGTCGGTTGATGATGATTTGAACGAGGAGTTGAGTCTGCATATCGATTGTGAGAACCTTGGGCAAACTTTCAATGTTCGTGCACAGTAGAGCATACCTGAGCCACCCAGACGATTACTAGGCGAAGCGTATTAGTGACTGTTGTAAACAGGTAGGAGGATATGGGCAATGCAACTTACAGATTCCAAAGAATAACCAAAAGCTGACAAGGAAAAAGGAATGTTAGTATTAAATGAACTCTTCTCCTCTCAGCCAACTCGGGGTTGTGATGAAGCATCCTACCTTGGTACAATCGTCCCCCACATGTAAAACCAGTTGATGATACCCAAGGCGATGCTGGCAGCCCAGTGTAACCAGATCACTATCGGAGGAAAGGTGGGTTAGTTTCAAGCTATACACGTTGCGAGGATGCGTAGGTGTTTGCATATAGAAAGCAGTAGCTCTCTCAACAACACAGAGGTTGTTGTTGGTGTTGGACGTACTGATCGCGTATGTGGTGATGGTCCTGTGCCGCTTCCACATTCTAGATGTCTGCTGCATCGCCTTGGCGGCGGCGAAGATGGCGCTTCCTAGCGACAGCCCGAGGAAGACGGATGCCGTGTTCATCGTCGACGGGATAACCTATGGGAAGGAACTGGGTCTCAGTATGTCTATTGGGCAAACGATCGGCCTCGAGGGTGCGGTGCGCGTTCGCCCATATCGTACCTCCTGCTCTTTGAACCACTCGGGCACCAGAAACCCCTTGCTGGTTTGGTTGAACATCGCCATGTTGACGGCTGTATCGATCCCCTATGGCTCCTCGGATGTCGTATAGACGATGGGGGTGCAGGTCCACTGCTCCGTTTCGGTGGTGGACGACGGGTGCCTCGTTGGCGCCCTGCTATAACTCGAGTTTTCCAGTAACAAAACGATGGCAGAAACTGAAGCGAAACCAGGAGGGCGAATGGCCGGGCAGGAACAAGAGGAAATAAAGTTCAGATATAGTCGTAGTCTCGCAGTATGCTGAACTCTAAATGTGGATACACCGTTTTGCTGATATAATGAGACCTACCCCATCTCGATCGGTGCCTGGGCCTTACGGCGGGCAAAGTCGGACCAATAGGGAGCAACCCAACGAGAGGGATCTGCACGACTAGATGGTAGATATCTGCTAGTGGCTAGCAAGTAATGCGCACCCCTGATCGACAAGCCGTCCAGTCCCAGGATATAGGGACCTTGATAGCTGACTCGCAGCTTTCAGGTTAGCTAGTATGGGCACTAAGAAGATGGCCATTCATCAACCATAGGGCTAGACTGTGACTTGGGCAAGTCAAGAATTTCGTTCGTATATTAACATTAGATGAAATCCATGACCTTTGCCCGCGAATGTGGAATAGTCTGGCGAGGAGTGACTTGTGTACTTCTTTCTTTCTTCCTGAACTTTCTTATCCAGCATTGAATCAACGGGCTGCGCATAAACCCCGTGTGTACCCGTTTGCCTTACCGTGCCGTTGCATCCGACCAACATCTGTGAAGTGTGGTCGTGATCCGCAGCGACGTCGTGTATCTATTTCCACGGCGCCGGCAGACCGGTTCAGGTACGACGAAGCTAATGCAGCAATAGTGGCACATCCCTCCTGCAAATCAGATTGGGGGAGGATCCTCAGTCTCATGTCAACGACAAGCATAGAAAAGTTTCCATCATTGACAAGTCATATAACAAACTAGCAGCCAAGACCGGCTCCGGCTGTCTGTCATCCAGTGGGACCCAGCCTTTCAGCGAGGGCTGTGTGTGATGACTGTGCATGACTAGCACGAAATCTCCATAGGGAATAGCCCGGTAGTGAATTAGGAGGCCCGGGGCCAACGCCAACGCCAACGTTCTCTTTCTGGGCATCGAGCACAGGCTAGATGACGGTCGGCCATGTTGCACTTGCCGGTTGGCCGGTTTGCTGGGCAGCTCATCAAGAGAAGCCCCGATACACGACTTAGGACCGAGGCGCAATCGAGCAAGTCAGCTGTGTCGTGTCGGCGCTAATCGTGGAGTCATGGCAGAAAACCGGAGTCAGATCGGAAGAGGGCCGAGAGGGAAGCAAACGATACTCCTATATACAGGGTATGAGATTTGTATGCAAGTTCAACCTGAAGGTCAAAATAGAATACAGGCCCATGTCCGTATTCTTCATGATCGATTCAAGTTCTTCTATGCATGAATGCCAATGCCATGCCAAGCTGGCTGTCGCTAGATTGCTAGAGCTTTGGTTGGACAGTGTTGGCCCCCGTACTTACCAAGGATGCGTACTTGGGGACTAACAAAACGCGGCGCCGGAACTAGACACACGCCGCTCAAACCTTATGTCCTCCAAATGCGCCCCTCGACCAAGCATGAAGTCGTCTACTCTCATTTTGTATGACTTGTGGCAGCTCTAGATGGCAATGCCTGACTATCTGCAAGTCTCTGCCCCTTCCAACGTCGCCCAGCCTGCCGCTAATTACATGTGACTACGAAACAGCATGTCACCGAATACGCCATTGTCAATTTTGGTCGCTAATGAAGCAGCTCGTAATTTGTGAATTAATGCCATCATCGCAATGTTTCTCCGCATGCTTGGGCATTGAGTTGACGTCGAGACGCTCCACCGAGATCGATCTGCAATGAAGATCTTTCACGGGGGAAAAGAAAAGGGGACACAATCAGTGGGACACAGATCGCATTCCGTTGAGATTGACAGCCTGTGCGCTTCTGCGCTTTTCGTAACGTTACCTACCACCCTACCATGTTACGGTGGGCTTCCTCCACTATCGAGCTTACTAACATCTAGGGGATGGACTAAACGCCCGAACTCCATAATACTGTCAACGGACCAAGGGGTAGACATCCGCTGAGAGCCAAAGGCCCAGAGACCCAAATGCTTGGGGACCTGGGATTGGTTTTTGGGACCAATTACACGACAGATTCAACATTTCCGTCACCTGTCGCGGCACAGAGAGACTACGCTGCCCCTGTCTTTGACGAGATCCGGTGACCCGCCGCTAACGTCAGGGACCGGCTTCTTGATAACTCGCCACCGAGCCAATGTAGCGTTCCCTCTTGGATTGGTCTGGGATATGAACAAGTAGTAGCCCATTGGAAGGGGGGTTGATCTCCATCTCCCGTGCGCACAGGCTGGTCTCTTCCCAGTGGTTTCGAGATGGTGTCCGATATCAGGGCTGGGATAAGGCGTAGCAGGAGGTCAAGGGCTCCCTCCCCAGACCCTTTCTTCCTCCGGCACAGGTAGCCGCTCCCGCGCTAGGTATGAGAGAGCACTACGATGCCTTACCAGGAAGCGGAGTGCGTGCAGCTTTGCCACTATCGATTCTCTTTACTTTATCAGCCCTGGCTTCCCTCCTATGTAATGTGCTCGGCCGCTCGGTGGGATGTCACTAGATCGTTAAGCGGATGACGGCAATTTTAAGGACGAACACCTTCATTGCCGGCTCGAATGTGCAATGCACATTTGACAGGAGGAGGGGCGGATGGCTTGATACTATTGTCGAACCCAGAGCCGGAGAAACATCTCCAACCCGCTATGACTTGTTGGCACATGCGTGACTTGATCGTGTACCAGGGAGGAATTCAACGCACCATACCCTATTTCCATCATTTTATTATATCACTTGTAGCTACTGAGAGCCTAGCCCCATGGAAAAGGCTGGCTGGCAAGGGCCCGGCAATCTCTACATGGGTCATACCATTAAGTATATTGACATTGCATGAAGCTAGATATATACATGAAATTGTCTCATTACAAGTCAAAACGGGATACACTTCAAGATAGCTGATACCAGGTAAGCAGTCCCCGATAAGTCCCGTAGGCAGCGCGTCCCGAATTTGCTGCTAGTAAACGAACCGCGCCAACGAGTCAAGGTGTCTTCGGGAACTACCCCCACGGACCTTTGCCGAGGCGTTCAGTGAAACCGCGCGTCGTTATCGGGCTTCGATAAAGTTCGTCTCAATACCAGAAATCGTACGATATCGTTTACTCACTTCAGCCCTACCGGCTGCGCTAAGCTGATCCCATATTTAGAGTTTGAACGATGGGTATTAGAGACAAGAATAGCAGAGCTGGCAACATAGATAGCACGGATATAAGGACCATGCCATCGGGCGAGCGGGAAAGGAGCCTTTCTTCTTCTATTTCTCTCTCGTCATATTTAGATATACATCAAACAAGATAAGATTACGGCACGGCGCCCGTTCAAAGGAAAATGCCTCGAACCCATCTTACGAGCAACTCAGTGGTGGGTAGAGATGAGGGAGCCACCCATTTCATTGCGCTATGAGTGCAAGACCTCCATCATAGGCCACACAGCTTCACTCACCCGATGGATCCCATGCATAACGAACTACACGTTCGCCAAGCCTTGCAAGCAAGAGAAAGGGAGTGTGGGATGATTATCTTGACTAGTAATTAGCGATTGACGATCTTGGTTGACGGAAAATCTCGACGCCAGCTATGCCATCACGTTGATATCCAGCCGCCTGTCATGAAACGCGAAAATAGGAACGATAATGCTGGAGGGGCACTGGAGGATCCCGTAAGCGAGAGTATTTTGATGGATTACAACCTGGAACCGGTGAGCGTCTCCGGCGAACCGGGATGGTCCCACTCCAGTCCAGTCCAGGGTTCGGGATGCAATGCAACTTAACCGGCATGAAGTGGATTCTCGCGGAAAACCCGCCACACACCTTAACTTCATCTCATCCACTTGGAAAAGCTTGCGCACGCATATCTGCGTGTGTGTGGACGGGTTCAATTTATCGAACGTCGGTCGGACCTGACATTGGAATCCAGTACCGATCTGCTCCCGTGAATGCACGTGGGGGCAATCGATGGATGGTGTATCCAAGTACTAGACCCTAAGCGAGACGCGAGAGTCTGGACGAACCCGAGTGGTGCTACAAGAAGCGAGATATCCCTGCAAAAAGAGTGTGCCGCGCTCAGGACTTCTCACGTAAGAAGAGAGTGCCCGATGACAGAGAAAAAGGATTTGCCATGCGTTCTTCTGGCAAGGACTTGATGCGGGTGATGTTACTGCGATTGGCCAGATCCGTCTACGTGAACAATTCGTTTCTGTCAATCTTCAATCGTAAGCTGATGCCACCACCATGTGGTGCAAGGCCAGTGCATTGATAAGAAGAGTTTGTACTACTCACATGCGCCATTTTCATTCCGGACTTCCGCCCGCTTTCCAGTTCCTCTAGAGGGGAGCCCGCGTCCTTGCAGGAGATTGCAGCCCGCATATGGGATGATGCATGCGTTCTGCAGACCACGCAACCTCGACTTGTATGCAGCATACCTTGGCTAAATACGGATCTCGTGAATCTAGAAGCATATCAATTCCATTTACCCAGGAACCCACGAAAACGGAGCCCCTCTCCAGCACGACATCAGATCGTGCGAGGCTGACCACTCCAGGAGGGCAACCAGCCACCATGGTCAAGGGAGGGTTGCATTGGAACCCGCTACTCGCCTCCCACCGCCGGGTTCACGTTCTATTGGGTTGGACCGAGTGGCATGATCTTACCACGTGGGGGTGGTTCTGACACTGCTACGCTGTGCTCTAGTTCGATCGTGAAGGCGGGCTTTCGAGGGCAGCGAATGGTCGACCCTGAAGCTCACTGGTACGAAATGTGGCGCGGAGAGCCGGGTCACGATGCCGTTGCATCGTCCACTCTGCTTCCAGGGTGAAGCTTTGCGATGGAGTTGAAGCGGACCGTCATGCCGACCTCCCAAGGTCTTTGAAATAGAAGGTGCCAACGTCAGCAGAGGCTCGTGGAGGATATATAGATACCTGGGAGTATGTGCATCTAAGCCTTCAAGTTGTAGCTACATATCCAGATCTACTCTCATCTGGCTTATACCGAAACTTCTCGGATATCCATTGACCAACATCAGCAGCCATGTCTTCTCTTACCAACTCTCTCCTCGTAGCCATTCTCCTCTCATCCAATGGCGTTAATGCCCTGCCCTCCCAGGGACCAACCTCCCTGAAGGTTCGAGCTTTCGAAGGCGAGACAGTGCCCAACAGCTGGATCATCAGATACAAGAACGGTGCCGGAGACGATACCATCAAGGCCAGCCAGGCCAAAACAGCAAGCTTGCTCAAGAAGCGGAGCTTCCGTAACGAGGCTCGATATGATCTTGCCGAGCCCAGACACTTCAACGTATCGGGCTTCTTCGGGACGCAAATCCACGGAGACGAGGCCGCTGTGCACGAGCTTGCGGCGGATCCGGCGATCGACTACATCTCTCCGGATGGTAAGTAACCAAGCTGCCCCAGGTCTATGAAGTGTGCCGCAATGACAGGGATATAAATGGCTAACCTCCCGAACAGGTCTTGCCCAACTTGCCGCTACAGCAACGCAGCAGAACGCGCAGCCCGGACTCCACCGCATCTCGCATGCTAAGCCTCCCTCGTCGCCTCCATACCAGTTTGTATACGACGACTCTGATGGAGCAGGGATCACTGCCTATGTAAGTGGCTACCAGTTCCAAACTCCCGCAATGCTTACTGACTTCACTCTCAGATCATTGACACTGGCATCTTCATCAACCACCCAGACTTCACAGGCCGTGCGCGATACGGTCATAACTCCTACTACCCTGATGTAAGACTCGCTTGCCTTTGATCAGTACTGGGACGAACTGACGAGTGACTGTTCCTCCATAGAACGACCCCGAGGATAACCTAGGCCATGGGTGAGTCAGTCCCTAGATATTCCCAAATACGACAAGCAAGATTTTCGTATGCATTACTGACAGGCTGTGTGTAATCCAGGAGCAATGTTGCCGGTATCTTGGCTGGTGAAAAGTTCGGAGTTGCCAAGAAGGCACAGCTGGTAGCCGTGAAGGCCTGCGATTTCCGTGGATGCCCAGTCTCGGCACTTCTCGACAGTATGCAGTGGACACATGATGTAAGCTACTGCCACACCTATCAGCACCTCGATGAGCTCTTCATCTATAATTTCGAGCATCGCACTAACACAACCGATAGGATGCAGAGGCGAACGGTCGGCTATCCACTTCCGTCGTCAACCTCTCAGTCGGCTGGATCTACGACCAGTCCCTGAACGACATGGTTGAAGCGCTTGTCGCCTCCGGGATCCCCATGTTCGTAGCCGCAGGAAACGATAATGTGAGCCACCTCTCCACTTGCAACCCCTACATCGGGCATCTGACGCCGATATCCCATACATAGGACGACGTGGCGAATCACTCCCCGGCCTCGGCTACCAACGCCATCACCGTGGGAGCCATCAGCGCGTTCAATGACTCCAAGGCGGACTTCTCCAACTACGGCGCGGGCGTCGACATCTTCGCGCCCGGGGTCGACATTCTCGGTCCCTCCTACAACCAGACGGGCGCAGATGACCCGTTTCCGACGGAGCAGAACAACGGGACCAGCCAAGGTGAGTACTCTTGAAACGGGAAACACCTCGAAAGACTCTTCAGCCAGCCCCTTTTCGAAGAAGGCTAGAACTGGGATTAACGGCTGACTTTCGTTGTCGCTACAGCCACGCCGCATGTCGCCGGCATTGCAGCGTACCTGATGGCCAAGGAGGGTCTGACGACTCCTGCGGCAGTGTGGGCGCGGCTCATCCAGCTGGCGTCTGCGACAGGAGCTTCAGTGAGTGTTCATATTCCCTCCTCGCTCATTCAATATGCGATGTAGCCGCTGACTCTTCGGTGTAGGTGAAACAGAACGTTGGAAGTACGACAAGTTTGATAGCCAACAATGGATACTTGTGATAGTTCAGCAGGATAAGGGAAACTTGTAGATCGCCTGTATATCTGGCTGATCACGCAGTCGTAACGCTGTGAGCATGTCAAGAGATGGATACATGGCGTACTTTTCTTCTGTTTTATCCTTTTTACCTTTTCGACTCATACCGGCCTGGCCAGCAAAACCAAAGGGCTCCCAGAGAGCAGATAATTGTCAAATACATGAACTCAAAAAACCGATATTATGCCCAACATCTTTAAAACTATCAAGTATTGCATTGATTGTATCGTGTTAAGGATATTTCCACTTTGAGTCAATACATCTTCATAATGAGGAACAGAATACCATTTAACATATGTAAATCAATATCAGAAATAATGAATGATAAGAGGTAAAAGAAACCAATACCTGCTTTCCTAACTCGTCCAAGCTAACAGACTTAAATCAAATCAATATCAGTAATTCCAGTTCTTCCTCATTATCCGACCAAAGCTCGCCATCCATCATGCCGTCGAAAAAGGCAGGTGCTACGAATCGATATTCGCTCCCTGACTGCCTCAGTATCACTGGGTTCGCGGCTCCCGCTAGGAGCCAAAGCTGGTCGCCCTCTTGGCAAGTACGGTAGGCCCGGCCAAGGTAGCCACTGCCTGTGACCAAGAAGGCCCAGTTGACGAGCTTATTGGCACGCCACTGTATGTCTCTAGTAAGGCTCTCAAATTTGCTCTCTTCGGATTCAAGGTAGCCGAGAATAATATCCGAGGGCGACTGCTGGCTGCTCTCAAACAGGGCAGGGTTGTGCTGCCGCGCGCTATCGCGAACCCCGGCTGGCGATAACTCGCTGCAGTTCGGATATAGCATCAAGTCCCACCAACTGGAGCCGATTGCGCTGCCATAGAGCGAGATGGTGACGGCTCGTTGCCCTGCTCTCCTGAGTGACTCTGAATCTCCATAGGCCATTTGTTCGGGACTTTGTAGCATCTCAGTACAGCTTTGACACCAGCGTTGGCACACTGGTATGAAGTCGCGGAACTGTTCAAGGTCGTAGGGTATGCTGGAAGAGGTGTGCACAGTTGGACAGACAGTTCTGGACAGAAGAAAGTCAACACGCTTCCCCTTGACAGCTAATTTCCCTGGAAGCCTCTCATGGTCCATAAAGGCTTCAGAAGTGCCGCTCGCATGCCGGAAGTAGTTCAGGGTTCCATCGACCCTACCGTTAGGGTGTTCGCTGTAGTTTGGATCGGTTAGCCTCGGAAGTAAGACGTAATTTGGAACCCAGGTTGGTAAGTCGTCCCCTGGTAGCCCTGATGTTACCAAATTCAACTGCTTCCTGGATGATATGTAAGCCCGGGTGAACTCCTCCAGTACACTCTCGGCGGGTTTGCTGTAGTCTGGCTCAGGCAGTCCAATGCCTATCTTGCCGAGGATTGCATACACGCCATAAAGTTTGTCATGGTTTAAGGTCGACTCTTGGTACTTCAATGACAGGAGAAACTGGAGCTCGGCCTTGGTTGATATGGATCCAGAATAGCGCTCGAGCGTAAACCAGTCGTATACTGGTTTCCTATAAATAAAGAAAGACGCCAGGCTCCTGAGCAGGATAGCGGGACTGGTATGAATCTGATCGAACTTCCTAAAATCCTTTATAAAGTACTGTAAATGTTTCCATTTTATTTAAAGCCGGCCTTATATTAAAGTATATTGTTTAGTAAAAGTAAACTCTTAGAGTATTTTAGCAAATATAGCGATAGTATTTTATTTATAACTATAGCGCAAAGTACCTGTTAAGGGTTTCTAGAGGAGGCTTAGAAGAATAATTAGATATTTACTTAAACTGTCTATATTTTTAAAGAACCACGGGCTGTTAAATAACGGATGGAAACATAATTGTTTAATAAGTAGTGGCCTGTTTGCGAGATTATTAGGAAAAAAGAAAGAAGAAAGAATAATTCCGATTTATACTCACGAATCATGTTCCACAGTTTGTATGGCAGTTTAAGTCGGTCTGTGTGAGACCTAAGCTTCAGAAGTCTATTAGTATTGGCCGTTAGACCTGTGTTGTTCGGCCCAAGCCAGATGAGAACCCGTGAAGCATTCTGGTACAGCATGCCCATCTGCTTGATCTGATGATTCCGCTCCTGTATGCTGTCTGATGTTTTTCGTTGGTCGATGCAAATGGAGTCAATCCATAGTGTGCGAACGCGGAAGCGGCGTCGCAGGTGGATGATGGCATCGTGGCAATTGGGGGTGATAAGGAGCTCGCGTCCGTTACAGCCTATCGGACGGTCGCCCTCGAGTGCGCCCCAGACATACGACAAGGCTTCGTATTTGTCGCACGCCTTTTCGACGGTCGTCTGCCGGATGCGGCACTCGACCGGGGCGTCCCACTTTCGGGCGGGCAAGAGATCCAGGATTCGGATGGAGTCTGGCGACTCGAGACGTTCATGGCGGTAGGGCTGCATCATGGTTCAAACCAAGAAGCTTATTAGGCCAAGGTTCTTCGCTAGCGAAAATGAGACGAAACGAGATGTGCGAATTGATTTTTCGAGGTGTCAGCAGCGGCTGAGGTGCCGGCCCAAGTCACATGATCAAGATCTTGATGCCCGCCAAGTAACCGGCATTCACGTGATAGACACGGACCCCAGAACGTCCAAACTCGCCAAGCCCCGACTCAGGAACAATTGACGAGGGGACGTTCGATATTGGACCCGAATCCGAAACTTGGACAATTGACCATGCGGCCGAACGTCACGAGGCTTTCCAGGTTGATGACTGATGGCTGAGAAATCGCGCGGGCGATCGCGAAACTGGAGACCTTGAGCGGGGATAAGAGCGGCCGCTAAGCCGAAACCAATACCCGGATGGGGGCACGGGGGGACGATCCAGTGGGTACGGCATCGGATGCTGGGATGGTCTCCCCCGCATCAGGTCCAGGTTTACCTAGATGTCCTGGGATAATGCAGCCCGAGTCGGTCGCGGCCAGAAGAATGCCAGTGTTTTTTTATCTTCCAACAGTTCCCCAACGGTTCTAGGGTTCGTCCATGACACCCACATTCAGTTCCTGTTGCTAGTAGCCCCCCAATGCTGCGGGTGCAGGGGGTCCCGTCTCCATAACCTGGGGGAAGCGGGGAAAGAGCATGACCTCGCGGACCGCTGGAAGAATGTAGGGTGCAAATCTATTGCCGGCTGACGAATGCACGCTTCCCTGCTTTGTTCTTAAGTGAAGCATGGAACGCCATAAATTAGGTTGGTTATCGTCCATCGGAGTTTCGTGCCTGTATTACCTCTACCTCCGAACACAGTAGACTAGATCGACTTTTCTTTTTGCTTATAGTTGTGTTAGCTTCGTATTTTGTGTTTCTAGCGCATCCGACATGAAGGCCGCAGTGGGCTCGCTCCTTTCCACATTGAGCAATGGCTCGCCGTCCAATACCCAACACCCGAGGGCCCAACCTCGCCCGATCACGTTGAAAGATGTGCCGATAGAAAACCAGCGGCCTATGAAGGTCCGCGTCATCGGCGCCGGCTACTCGGGCATCTACTTGGGCATCCGCATACCGCAGCGGCTGCGCAATATCGATCTCAAGATCTACGACAAGAATGAGGGAGTCGGAGGCACCTGGTTCGTCAACCGGTATCCTGGTAGGTCAAAATCCGCCCGAGACCCAACTGCATCGGCTCCAAGCCGGCGCATTGCCGCCAGCCGGGTGACCCCTTTTCCAAGAGGACTGATCCCGGGAGCGTGCACAGAAACTGCCGCTAATCACGTCGGATTGTAGGCTGCGCCTGCGATGTACCGTCACATAGCTACCAGTACTCTTTCGACCCCAACCCGGACTGGTCCAACTTATACGCCCCACAGCGCGAGATCTGTGCCTACCTCCAGCGCATGGCCACCAAGTACGGCGTAATGCGCTTTGTGAAGCTTTCGCACGAGGTGGAGAGCTGTCGATGGGACGAGGGAACGAAGAAATGGTAATTCTCAAGTTAAATCTCCTACAAAAACGGGATCTGCCCGAACTGACTCACTGTTTCTATGTAGGCATCTCAAGGTCCGAGAAGTGGCGACCGACAATGTGATAGATGACGAGGCCGACGTCGTGATAGCTGCCAAGGGGAACCTAAGCGATCCGGCATGGCCCAAGATCCCCGGGCTGGAAGACTTTGAGGGGGAAGTAATGCACTCAGCACGCTGGAAAGAAGAGTGAGTGAAATCCTCAGGATGTACATAAGCCAAATACTGACACTTGTTACAGTTACGAATTCACGAACAAACGGATAGGGGTAATCGGAAACGGCTCCAGCGCCATCCAGATCGTCCCGAAGCTACAGAAGATAGAAGGCACACAACTCTCCTGCTTCGTGCGGAGCAAAACTTGGATCACTAATCCATTCGGAGATGGTGAGTCTATCGCATCCTCATGAACCATACTGGCTAAAATTGAGCTAACACTTGGGTAGCGGCAATGGTCAAATTGGGACTGGATCCAAAAGAGCTGGGCTGTGAGTAACCCCTGCATCATTTTATCTACTTCATGGAACTGACCAATGCAGTCTCGAAAGAGCAAAGGGAAGAATTTGCGAACAACCCGGAAAAGTTCTATGCATTCCGGAAGGTCATAGAAGATGACGGGAATACGAGTGCGTCCTCGCCCCGGAGCCCCTGAACCCCTGAACCCCTGAAACGCCGGGAGAGGGACACTTGACACTAACAAACCAAAAGTCCACGAGGTCTCGTTCCGCGACTCGACCATGCAGCGCGAAGCTCTCGAGCTGTTCCGGACCGCCATGCGGGAGCGACTCGCGCCCAAGCCTGAGATCGCCGACTTCCTGATCCCGAGCTTCGCCATCGGGTGCCGGCGCACGACGCCCGGCCCGGGGTACTTGGAGGCGCTGGTCGAGCCCAATGTGGACTTCATTACAGAGGGTATCGCGTCCATCAACGCCAAGGGAGTCAAGGTGAAGCCGCGCCCCGGCACTAACGAGACCGAAGAACGGCAAGTCGACGTCGACTGCCTCGTCTGCGCGACCGGCTTCCACGCCTCCTCCGCCCCGCCCTTCCCGATCCAAGGCCGCGGCGGGCAGACCCTGCGCGAGCGCTTCGACCCGCACCCGGAAGCGTACCTGTCGGTCGCGGTCGACGGGTTCCCGAACCTCTTCTTCATGCTGGGGCCCAACTCGGCCATCGGGTCGGGCTCGCTGACGCGCATCCTCGAGTCCGAGGGCGACTACATCGTCAAGTGCCTGCGCAAGCTGCAGCGCGAGGACTACGCCAGCATGAGCGTCCGGGCCGACCGCGTCGCGGACTGGGCCGCGTACTGCACCGCGTACTTCCGGGACACGGTCTACACCGACCCGTGCAATTCGTGGTACCGCAGCGGGGACCGGATTACGGGACTGTGGCCCGGCAGCACGCTGCATGCACTTGAGGCGATGCGGGCGCCGCGGTGGGAGGATTATGAGTTTGAGCATATCGAGGGTGGCGAGGTGAATAGTATGAAGTGGTTGGGCAATGGGTGGAGTGTTACGCAGCTCAAGAAGGAGGAGCCGGGTTCGGAGGAGCTGCAGGGGGATCCGTCGTGGTATCTGGAGCCGAGGTTCTTGGACGTGCCGGTCGAGGGCGCGCCGGAGGAGGATGCGGAGTTCAAGCTTCGGCCGTTCTACGGGTGAGATGGACACGATTCAATAGAGTTGATTACCTTTTTACCCTTTGAGATATTACTACTTCGAGATCAGACTGTACCGTTTCTACGAACACTTTATCTAGAAACGCTCTAGTAACCTAGACGCCAAGCTCTGTCCCTAACTCCCTAGCGAACCGCTCCTCGCTCGGCTCCATGGCCAAGCGCGGCAACGTCTCCACGTTAATGATAAGTCTCTCGTCCTCGAACGCTCCGCGAACTATGGCCGGACCTGGCGCGCTCGTGAAAAGAACTTTGACCGAAGCCCCCACGGCGGCGGTCGTGCCGTTGGCTAGTTGTAGAAGACTTAACAGCACGGGCTCGGCCGCGGCCCAGTGCTCTTGCCGCTCGTACAGATTGACGCCGTCTATGAGGCAGAAGAGCGTTACTGTTCGTGGCAGGGCGCGTACCAGCCATTCGAGGAGCTGCATAAGGCGGCCATTGGTATTGGCCCGCAACTCCTCCAGCAGAGCCGGCAGATCAAATGTCCGTGATAGCGCTTGCATGTCAAAACCACCGCGATAGGATCTAAGCAACTGGGCGACCAGGCTCGCCAGCATCATGTTGCTGTCGTCTCGCAGATGTCGGCCGCAAAACCACTGGATGGAGAGGAAGCGGTCATTCGCGGCCAAGACCTGCGCCATGTTCGTGCAGAAGAGGGACAGCGGCGAGACATCGGCGATGGTCCGAGGCAGCGGGGTCTCCCATTGGACGAGCAGCTTGGAAGAGGAGGCGGATACGACCCAGTTCGCGAAGAGCTGTTGCTGGACGATCTGCTCGGCTTGGAGACGTTGGGATGGCAGGAAATCGCTCTTCTTGCTGCAAATGAAATCCATATCGTTCAAGTCGGTTTCCGACATCTCCAACATCTCCTGAAGGTCGTTCTGACTGATATAGAATATTGGGGTGGGAGCCGGGAGAGGAACCGGACCAGACGCCTGAACAATGGCTGGGGCCGGTAAGGCGGGCGGCGGCCAGGGGCTGGATAATGCTGGGGATACGGAACGCAACCACGAGTTCTCTACCACGAGATGTCTGATAACTGCCTGACTTTCACGGCCTTGTTCCATAAGGACGTCCATCTGGGCGTCCATCTTTCTGGTGTGTTCAGCTAATAGACCTTGGATACTGTTGTACCCACCAACCACTGTGTTTTGGATCGTCCCCATAATCTCCAGCCCCTGTTTGGAGTCTGTGATTGACGATTAGCAGTCGGTAAGCTCATCAGTAGTACGATACGGGAGGCTTACAAAGCTGAGCCTCATGCATGTGTGACTTTGAGGCTTCCTTTAGAAGCTTTTCACTCTTTGTGTTGATGTCTTTGAGACTCTCGACTAGTTGCTTTTCGTACTCGCCTCTCATCACAACTGCCTTTCCACCTCGAAAGACTGATGTCATATGACCGTGGTGTGAGTTTCATATCTTCGTTCGAGGGACATGAGATGTTGCTGAGACTTACATTCATTGCTAATGTAGAAACCAACTGTCCGGTCAACGGCCTTCAGTGTCGTAACTGTAAGCTCGAGCGAGGCCTTGTAGATGTTTGGGTCTTTGCTGTACATCTCTCCCAGGAATAGCTCCACATCAGAGAATATAGGGATCAGAGCCTCGAACCCGTCTCCGTCGAAGGTCTCGGTTACCTGTTTGCGGACAGCGGCCGCTTGCTTGGCCGCCTTTGTAGTCCATTCTTAGTAATCAAAGTATTTTTAAGGTACACAAATTCAATACAGTCTTTACTGTCCCTGTTGCTGTCGATGCAACCAATACCGACGTATCGCGTCCATGCTGGGTCACAGCAGTTCGAGCAACAGGCCCCCAGCAGCTACCAACCACAGTTGCAAAGTGTAGGAGAACGGGATCCACTCACATCTAGCAAAATACCAACCGCACCAAGCGCAGGGGTCGAAAAGGGGTCATCCGGGGCCATTTTAGAAGCCATCGCGGTGATTCCTTGGAGAGGAGCCACTGCATTATCGGCAGCTTTACGCTTAACCTTTCGAAACCAGCCGACGGGGCCCCCCTTGTTGTGATATTCGTTGCGAGCACGCTCCAAGATCGCGTATATAGCTTCCCAATCACTAGCTTGGTGGATGCTGAAGTGATCCGGGCGCCCTTTATGTACGTCCACTGCTGATCGGAACATGGTCATCGCTTCGGAGAACATGGTGTCCCAGAACCTCATGGCCCGGAGGGTGGTATACTCTGGTCTGGGAGGCGGTTGGCTTATCGACAGGACATTGGCGCGAGACGTCGCTACCGCAACCTCGTCCTGTACGTATTGTTGAGATACAGCGTCATAATGAACGGGTGCATTTTTGAACATCGGATGCACAGGCTGAAGCCGGCTGTCGATATAACAGACTGTTAGTGGCGGCTCTGTACTGTCGTTGGTAGCCATGGATTCAGATGAATGACTGGGGATTGGACTGAATTTGGCGTTCACGTATAAAGCGGCAAGCTTTCGTTGCAGAATCATACAATGTGAAAGGTTTGGAGGCAATGTGATTGTAGGAAAGACCCGGGTGAGCTTCTCTACATTGACTTCGCAGCACCATGTGTGCTGCTGACCAAGGTACTACGCCACCAACTGTTATTTGCCGAGAAGCGGCTGAATTTGGGGACCGGACTACAAGCATCGCCATAAGCAATTGCTTGCGGCATTTATACAGGAGTTACCTGTTTTCGGGTGTCTTGGCTTGTCTTACTGCAGCACGAAATGTGTGTAGACCGGGGTTATGGTTCGCCCGTCCAGCCCGCTCAATAATGCATGCCTTGCCACGTCATGCACCATCATTTGTTTGCCGCTCATGTACTACAGCTGGGGTGTTCTCCAGCTGAACCGAGAGGAATACAAGCAAGAGTGGGCGCTGGGTAGCAATGCCTTACCCCGATTAACCGAACGTGCATCTCGTGTGACGTTCATTGGTCAAACCCCTACACCCCTTTCTGCTGTAATGGCGCTAGTTAAGCAGGCTGGCGAATATTCTGGGAAAGTGCATCAGGCTGGATTCCCTATGCCCAGTTGCGGCCAGCACTTGCGGGGGAATCACTCTGGTAGCTCGCGCGCCCTCATGCCTATAAACTTTGGGATAAGTAACTTCGTCCTTATAGATAGATTGACCCAGTTTGAACATTTTACGGTCGTCGCCCTCTTCTAAGCTGAACACAGTATCTTTATATTCAGAACAACCAGTCTCGCAATGGGGTCAGAGGCTCCCGGGGCTGATGCAGCCCAGCCCCAGATGGATCTTGACAGTCAAGATGCTGGAACCAGCCAAACCGAGGTCGCTGAGGATATGACTCCGAACCAACAGCTTCAAACGATCGCTGAAGGCGTTGGGGGCGATGGCAATACCGATCAATCTGGGAGCCCCGTTGCACAGTCATCTGGCAAGAATTCCGAGACACAGGCTCATATCGATGTTGATTCCAAGGATACCAAGGATACTTCTAATGGGCCAAGCACCGAGATACCCTCAGAGAATTCCCCTAACCTGAGCCCGGACATGGAAAGGTACAGACGAATGGAAGCCGTTTTGCTGAAACATCGCAAGGAATGGGAATCGAACCACGAGAGTAAATGCTATGCTCGGGCGACCCCGGGCATTACCCGCTCCGACCCGCACTTTGGCTTAAGAGGACCATGGAATGAAACCTGGAACTACATGACAGTCCCGCACTACAGGCGACCAAATCCATTCGAGCTGACCAATGAACACAAAGCGTTCCCATACCCCCATCACATAGAAGAAAAGGACGAGTTCGACCTGGCAATTGACTATGGCGCCGCCAGGAACCGACTTCGAAAGAACTTCGAATGGGAACTAGATCGCCTTTTTTGATCGAAGAAATGGCAATTCGGAAGCGAAATAAAGAAGAGGACGAAAGGGAGAGGGTAAATTTGGCGAAGACCGGGAAGCCCAGCGCAGAGAACGACAGCGGCGAAGGAGGGGCGGACATCAATGACCCACCCAAGAGGACAGGACCTATATTGGAACTCAACTATGCGCCGTGGCACAAGTTCAGACGTCTTTCAGGCACTGAGGAGAACGAATCCTATGTAATAGATGTTCTGGAAGGAGAACCTATTATTGACCATGACGTGAGCTCGTCGAAATACGCACATCGGATTCGCAGACTTCAAACGCCAAGGCCATCAGACCTTGGTAGCGCTGTGGCTCCAGGCCAGGGGCCACTACCTGAAAGGGTCAGAATACACTCGAATGTGCTGAGGGCCGTACTCGCTGGCATGCTGTCAACTAAACCTTCCAGCATCGGTATTTCTAAGTCGTTTGTGGTGGTTAGGCCCTTCAAGAGTTTGTTTCACTGCTATGATGACATGAAGTCACTCATCACGAAGCTCGAAGAGAAACTCTCAAGGAAGCAGGAGCCCGTGGCTCTTACGAACGAAGCTGCAGAGCTTGAAGACAACACCCATGTCGAGAAACATGAGGAGCAGGCAACCCAGGTTGAGGGACAAAGTGGTGGTGATTCTCATCCCGATGAGCAAGACGACTACAGTTTATACGAAGAAAGCTCGGACGGGGACATCTCGGACGGAGGCAGCTCGAGTGGAAGCAGTTCAGACTCGGAAGACGAAACCGAAAAAGCGTATGATCCTAACGACCCGAGTAAAGCTAAAAGAGCATTGCAACATCTCAAGACCCTTCGCGAGTTCATGGACTCCCAGATAACGGCCAAGATGGAATATCTACAAACCGCCGAGTGCAGGAAGGTCTTCTTCGCAGACCTGTGGTACTTGTTTCGTCCTGGTCAGGAAGTTATAGGACGCGACGGCAAGCAAGCCTATCGAGTTGTACATGTCAGCAGCCTCCGACATCGAAAGGCCCAACCTTGGGATGCTTGGCG
Organism: Apiospora hydei; assembly: GCF_038363865.1. Taxonomy (NCBI): domain Eukaryota; kingdom Fungi; phylum Ascomycota; class Sordariomycetes; order Amphisphaeriales; family Apiosporaceae; genus Apiospora; species Apiospora hydei. Next base: position 578,155 of record NW_027117369.1, read on the forward strand.
TTGGTATAACCCACAAGAGACAGAAAAGAAGAGGAAGAGTCCTTTCAGTATCACCTGTGTCCACATCGATTTTGATGGATCCAGCATTGGTCCCGTCTCCAAAACGTTCGACTTCAAACAATTCGATGGGCAGATGGAGATTACTTCCCTCCCAGTGTACCCGATACGCCTGCACCCCTTGAAGAAGGCCGAAGTAAGCGACAAAGACTGGAGTGAGCTAGAGTCGCTGGCCCCTGAGAAACGTTACCGGCAGCACCTTGTCAACCGGGGAGCCAGGTTTCTTACGGTTTTGGGCATAAAGCCGATGTACTATGCGGGACCAACGTTGGGAGTTCGTGATGATATTGAGAGCCAAGTGGTCATTGACTTCGAAACTGCATTTGCAGTTGAAGACGGGAAGGAGAAACAATGGAAACCGAGCCTTGAAATGCTTCTTGGGAGCCCAGTGTCGGAAGATGACGAAAAGGAGGACGTCGATCCCATATGCCGCGGAGAATGTTGCAGATTGGATGCAGTTTACGACGACAGCTATATTGACGACAAGCAGAGATCACGTTATGTGAACAGTCTTCTCCCCAGTTCCCGAGGCCCAAGTACTCAGCCGTCAATTGCGGTGTTCCCGCAGCCGCTGAGGGAACTTGTGGATAGTGAGAGCAGGACAGGCTACTCCATTTCCGATGACGAGCTGGTCATTATGTCGTACAGGGTCTTTGGGTTCATCCTTCGTCACCGTCAATGGGGTAAGTGCCCATTCTTGGTCTCCCAAATCAAGACTCATTAATATACATCTTGCTGACTTAAACTCATAGCGGAACTTGACATCTCCTACCTCACTGAACTTCATGCCCACCGTCAGCCCGTGGGTGTGGATGAACCCCGAACCAAGGACGATACATCTGAAGGTAGAAAGTTCAAAACAGCGTTCGACAATCTTGTCCTCGAAGAAGAACAGAAGCCGATGATCCAAGCATTAGTTGCACAGCATTTTCGAGACAAGGTGTACAAGGCAGGCCAGACATCACAGACGGATATAGTCAAAGGAAAAGGTATGGGGTTTTCAAAAGCACAAGAGAGAAAAACCCGTCCCAACGATTGGCTTTCTGCATTCACCAATTCCCAGAACTATCTTGCTAACTGTAGGTACGAATAGGCAAGGGATTAATCCTGCTCTTACATGGCGCACCGGGAGTCGGCAAGACTAGCACAGCAGGTAAGATCAATGCTTTTGATCTTGTTTTACCCAGTACAGTGTAGACGTCACTGACAACAATCAGAGGGAGTTGCAGAGCTCTTCAACAGGCCGCTGTTCCAGATTACTTGTGGTAGGCTATGACAAGAACTTATAGCTCTTCATGAAGAAGATTACTGACAGGAGAGAAGGTGATCTGGGCACAACGGCTAGGGAGGTCGAAAAGGCCTTGGATATCAATTTCACCTTGGCCAACCGATGGGATTGCATCCTGCTACTGGATGAAGCCGATGTTTTCCTGGCTCAGAGAAACAAAGAAGACTTCCAGAGGAACGGGCTTGTTGCAGGTCAGACATCCATTTTTGCCCTCGCATCTTGCAGTAGCTGCCGGGATTACTTCTGACATATGAGTGTATTAGTGTTTCTTCGAGTTCTTGAGTACTATGCAGGGGTACTCTTCTTAACTACCAATCGGGTCGGTGACTTTGATGAGGCCTTCACCTCTCGCATTCATATCAGTCTCTACTATCCCGAGTTGAACTGCGACAAGACCATCAAAGTGTTTGACATTAATATCAAGATGATTCAGGAGCGATTCAGGGATAAAGGACGCATTATCGTTGTCGACAACATCAAGACCTTCGCTGCAGCCCACTACTATGAGAACAGGAAGGCACGGTGGAATGGGCGGCAGATACGCAACGCCTGTCGAACAGCGCTGGCGCTGGCTGAATTCGAAGCTCAGGGGAATAGCCACACAGCTATCCTGAAGCCCGATGCGGTAGTTCGTCTCAAACTGTCACATTTTGAGACGGTTCAAAAGGCATACCTCGATTTCGCCCACTATATGGATACGATTTACGGCTCAAGCACAGACACACGAGCTCAGGAGGGCAAGGTACGAGCCATCCTGGAACTCATCGGCGAGAACCCGGGAAACAAGGCAAAAGGTGTTAGCACCTCGAAAAAGGAAGAGTTTCGCAACGCTGCCCGTGCGAGAACTGAGCCTCTTCAACAGCCTTCCACACCTGTAACGCAGCCGGTAGCACCGCAACCTCAACCGCCGGCCGCAGGGCAGCCTATTCCCCAACCCATGTACGCCCCCGGAAACCAGCAATATCTCAATGCAGCCGCACTCCCGCAGGGGTACTATCAGAACCCTATGTACTCTCAATACGCCCAACACCCGATGGGATTGCCACAGATGCAACACCAATTTGCAGCACTGCCACAGCAAATGCAGCTGATTCAACCTCCAGTGAACCCGTCCCAGCCCCAGCCCCAGTCCATGATGTCCCCAAACGCTTCCCAAGTCTGGAACAGCCCAGTGGCGACCCCGGAGAACAACAACGCCCAACAGCCTCGCGCCGCACCTGAGGTGCATCCTCACACGCCTCCGTCCCAAAGACAGCAGGCAACAAACCCACAACAGCTCAATGTCACCGCAGCAGGTTCGCCCTGGTTCGGGCGCAACATCCAAGACATGTACTCGGCCGGCAGCCCAGAAGCCAGTGGTGCAGGATACCCGCAGCAGCAGCAGCAGCAGCAGCAGCAGAGCGGCGACATTGGCGGACCACCCCCTCCAGGACAATTTAGCGGGCCATCTGGAACAGTTCACCCCACGGGACCTCATAGTCATCAAGGGCAGTGGCCAGTGTCTCAAGGGGGTTAGTATACGGGAGGAAGCGGGCAGTGAAGATGACTTTCTTTTGTTGATCAGGTACGGTTCATGTTGCAGTTGTATTTCTTTCTAACGATCAGTTTCGAGTGGTGTATACGTCCGCCTGTTATTTCGTTCATTTTGAGATGTCCTACATCTTCTCTATTGCCCACTGGTTGGCAAGACCACGCGTACCATGTACTCAAATTCATTCCTTAGATAGGGAGCTAAACCATCAACTCCTTCAACACTGTTTCAACATCCCGTTACTGTGATAAATGACGCTTTCAAATGTTTCATCAGCTTTGGTATCACTGTTTGACTACCAATGCCCAAAGCTTCCAATCCTGCAGACCGCATCTATTAACAACGCACAAAGCAAGGCATCGACACCGCCGCTTTCGCAGTTGCTGGTCTGTCACTCTTCCCTCGACCGCATGGAAAGAGCCCAAATAATATATTAAGGCCCTGGTCGGGAAGGGGTTTGCTGTCCGGACAGCAATAAGGTTTGTGTCTAGGCTATTGCATGGATAAACCTTGCGACGCCGGAATATCGTTCGACCAATCAAACGATATGTATTACTTTTCATCTGAAGATTATCGAGCCAAAAGAACCTTCGACATCATGGTTCAACTAGGTAATGCAACATTATATTAACGTCTCTAATCCTACTATTTCTAGGTTGTTGGTAGAGCGGTTCCGATCTATCTAGGCAAGTGAGACTTACTTACACGCGTTATCCGCCTTTCTGGCTGTAGATAGATATATACCAAGGTGATACGCATGTATTATCGGCGTGCGCTAGAATAAGTGTCATGCATTTTTAGCACGCGCTTCGATGATTTCTGGACATGATTGTTGACGTACCTGATAAGGGGCAGGGGTCACTTCCATGGGAAATTCCGAGTTACCCAGGGCCATACATGCAGACATAGACGGCCCCGGAGGCGGCGAAGGTAGCCAGCTGCAGAACCCCGAGTTTGAGGTTTCGAAGCATGTAGGCGGGGTAGTACCGATCTCCCGCGTCGACGAAAGGATGGAATATGTGGCTGAGGACAAAGGCGATGAGGAGCACGCCGCTGAAGACCCAGAGAACGATCTCGCTCGCCGAATCCCAGGCGTACACGGTGCCGCGGAACTGCAGGGCCATGATGAACGCAATGCCCCAGCCGACGACGATGAGGATGCCGAGCCAGTCAAACTTGGCCAGCTTCTGTCTGACGTTCAAATTGGGCGAGAAGTTGACCGACGGGAGGATGAAGAGGATTTGCGGGGCGACGAGGACGTAGATGAAAAGGTTGATGTAGAATCCCCAGCGCCACCCGACAGAGCTCTCGGCGAAGGCGCCACCGATGATAGGACCCAAGACCGTCCCCAAACCCCAGACGGGCGTGACGAGGGAGACGTACATGGGCCGCTCCTTCGGGGTCGTGGCCACGCTCAGGAAAGTCAGGCTGCCGAGGTACATACCGCACCCGCCAACTCCGGCGATGGCGCGACCGACAATGAGGGCGTTCATGGTGGGGGCGGCGCCGGAGATGGCACTGCCGATTTCGAAGAGGGTGACGTTGGCGAATTAGAGCCATTTGATATTGAATACGGAGTAGGCCTTTGCCCAAAGGGAGCTGGAGGGTGGCAGCGGGCAGGACAAAAGCAGAGCCTAGCCAAGGGAACTTCTCGAATTCGCCGACCGAGTTGATGATGTGGGGTTGGATATCTGCTACCTGTGATTCAGACGCGCCCGCCCAGTGTCAGCACCATGTATAGAACTATGCATTTCCGAGGATTTGGGTCCCGGTATCGAATGAGAACAGAAGATGGCAGCACTTACAACGGTGGTGTCCAGAGCAAACAAGAAGGTGGAGGCGAGAATAGCAAAGACGGCCATGGCCCACTTGAAGCCCTGGATGTCACGCTCTCCAATAACCGGGCCGTCGGCTTTCTCTCTCGACTCGTCGGATACGATTTCACGGCTTGTCCCATCTTCATCTCCCTCGAACTTTGGGGGGCGTCCGATTGTCAGGCACGGCAGTGCCTGACTTAGGAAAGATGCCTGTCTCGCTCATTCTGGCGGCACAAGATCAAGTTGGAAAGCTTATCAGAAGGAGATGAGTTCAGGAACTGAGTAACATTTAGGAACAAGTTGTCCAAGTGTTGATTTGGCAAGGACTCGAGACATCTTGTGTAGATGCCGGCAGCCATCCACCATGATCCGGCAGACCACGATCTTGCTGATAAATCTGACAACGATGAATCTAGGAAAAGAGATTTGTAATTCCACGAGAACAAAAGCCCAAGAAGAAACAGGCCGGGCAAGACAAGGCAAGGCCGGAGAGGCCCCCTTCCTACATCTCGGCCCGTCAGGGGGCAATCAATAAGAAGCTGGCCAATCATCACGTCCAAAATCGCGGTCTCTCCCGGCCCGAGCTCCACTTTCACTGCCCCATGCCAAGCCGTCCGGGCCGGGATGTGATGTTATGTCTCTGGGCTGACAATTCTGAGTCTAATCAGCCTTGGCCGCCAAATGAGAATGGGGAGTATGAGATTGAGGTGACATCGATTCTGGTTACGTTCCCGAACTCCCTAGGTAAATATCATCCTCCGTCGCGCCTAGCCAGACGGACTAGCCCCTGTATTGCAGTAGCAGAGCACATGATCGAGCCATCTCGCTGTCAAGCATGGATCTTCATTCAACCATATTCAAATAGGCTACTGTTAAGTAGGCGGCATGGGCGAGGAGGACGACCCCAAAGCGGTTCTAGATGCCGGGGCACGGGTTTGGGGAGTCAGGGGCTTGGAAGTCTAAGCATGTAGATAAATGGCTGAATTTATATACGACACCGTAGAACCAGATGCATTCTGGTCCGGAGATGGGCGCGGTGGTCGTGTCGGCGATGGAGAGCGTCTGCGCTATGGCGCCGTTCACGAGGGGCACCGGATGAAGCACGTCTCGGATGACGGTCCGAGCCCGTACTTGGACAGGCATATTGGAGATCATGATGCCCGGATCTGTACTTGATATTTCCTCTAACTATGTTGGAAATATATTTATACAGTGTCGGTGGTCCATTATTCTGTTTTTCAATGTCCATCCTACAAACGAACGTTTCTAGTGCTAGTAGTCACACAGATGGCCAACCATTGAGAACCTAGGGCACGTGGAAGTGTATCCACAGGGCATACGCAACGGTATAACCGTAGCTCATACGCGGCTATCCGTGCCACGCGTGTCATGGTCCCGAACCTCTTGCCTGACATCCATAGTTTTGAGAATCTGTCCCGGCCGGCCTGCTTGCATCTCCCTGTCCTCTCCTCCAACAACCGTATACCTCGAATTCAGGATCATCGTATCCGTAATCTCATGATACGAAGGCCTGTGTTTTCGAACAGCCGGCGACCCGATTGTACCCTGTAGAGGGCGGGCGGGCGGAAGCAGGCTGCCACCCAACCGCTGTCTAGATAAACCACTGTTCCCGAACCTGGCTCGCAGATTCTGGACGGCGCTAGAGTTGAGCATATGCACCTTCATGAATCTGGAAAAGGCGGGCATCGACCCGACGATGATGGCAATACTGGACTCGCCACAGCTAGAAAAATGACGGGTCATTAAGTATTCCACCCTACCCAACCTAGATGGGTTGACAAGAACTCACACGGCCATGTAAACCGGGCCTTCGAGCCAGAGGATGTTGGCGTGGTCTCCATCCTGGGATGTGAATAGCTGGATCTTGTAGTAAAGGGCTATAATGCTGGCCACGATTCCTCTGTAGAGGTTGATCGGCGTTAACAAACATATCAGACAGTGTGTGGGTGATGGGCGGTGTTGCCTTACAGTGAGGCCGTTGAGAACAAAGCCAACAGCTGTTTCTTTTTCCTTGGGGTGAGATGGAGCCGCGCAATGATGGGCATCGGGAGGACGAATACGAAGATGTCGAGCGCGACGGATACCGCGCCGTTGACCGGGCCCAAGATGGTGTTGACGCGCCCAGTGGACGGCGAACTCAACCGCACCATCACCTGGTCCCAGGTTTCGCCTGACCGCGGGATGTCGAACGCGAGCGCGATAACGATGCTGGGGATGTTGATCAGGAGTGTGAAAACAAGCCCGATCCAGATACAGATCCGGACTGGGCCCACGTGGACCTGGAACAGCTGCTGGTAGAGCAAGAATATGGCGGCTCGTGGAAAGAACTGCCCGAAAGCGGAAAGGAACAAGGTGCAAAATTGTAGCTGTTTCGAATCCGATTAGCCTCCATGCTATCAACCACTATCCGCTCTGTTGTTATCAACTCACCTTGGCATATTCTTTATTAAGCCAACAGGCTGGGATGTTCCATGGGTGCCGGAAATACCGGCCCTCTGTGCGTGTGTTAGTAAGTGCCTTGGCCGAGATGCAATGTACCGCGAGGTCAATTACGAAGTGAAACCAGTATGACGTTTGCGATACTAAATACAAGGGCCAGCATCGTGAAGTCTATATCAACGGTCAGCTTACTAGTGGGGTGAATTGATGAAGGAAATACGGATGGAGAGAGAGCTGACAGTCGGCGACCAGCAACCGCCGGCGGTTGACATAAATCCTCGGCACCGCGACGAGTAGTGCCAAACAGACAAGTAGCACACAGACCGTAGTGGTCACTGTCTCGAGGGACTCGACGTGGACCAAGTCCCACGTTCCGTCCGGCGCCTTGCCAAGTGGCACCGCGCAAAGATCGATGGCTGGAGACATGCTTGGTAATGAGGAACCTCAAGGCCCGAAACACACAGATCATGATACACTGAATAAAGGTGCCAAGGTCGCGAAAGGTGGTTGATAGGAAACGGAATGAACATACTTATAAGCTGACACTGAGTTCAAGCCAAGGCCGCTGCCTTACGTTGGCCCGACACCATCTTAGACGGTCACCGTAACCCCAACCAACAGGCCACGGATGAATAGGCGATCATTATCCGTAAGCCAACTTGGTGATCCTTCACTGCGACCCCGCCCCCAGCCCCGTGTCAGAGTTGCATTCTTGTATTTTCCATTGGACAGTATCCATTCTAAGCCCATACGGATGCCATCCTGCTCCTAAGCGACATGCAAGAGGGTGCGGTGGTGCCGGCACCCCCGGAACTTCCACAGCGGTTGGTTCCCGAACTGGAGAGTTTAAGAGCTGAAAATAAAAGTCTTTATGCCACCATGATATCCAGGATGCAGTTGCAGCATCTTTCCCACGTGGCTTGCACATCGATTCATTAATAATGGACCACAAACCTGGTCCTCACTTGACAGGTTTGGAAATAAATATCGGTTATTGTGCTTCCAGATACAGGTTATGTTGACCGTGAAAGAGAGTGTCAAACGAGATTTGCAGCAATCATTTGGCGGCTGGGATTCGGCGACAGTTTTTACTTGCCATGGGGAAATGCAGTGTCTAGGATTGCTGATGGCAAGTCGCATTTAATTTTGCAATCCCTTTCGCCGGGACATCCCTCCAGTGCGAATGCTGCATGCCGGTCTCCGTAATGAACTCACTTTCCTGGCCCCTAAGGTTTAGTCTATTTAGCCTGGTCTTTCCACATCGGTCGAACCCCTCGCTTGCTATCATTCTTATACACCAAGTTTGTAACCTCCAGGCACTTGCTTAATGAACATTCTCGTAGGATCCACACGGTCCCGGATCTCCTGTAATCGGACTAAAGTCTCCTTGCCGTAGGTCGCTATCGGATTCTGGTCCGGCATGGCGTAGTTGGGGTAGATAAAGGGGTCGTAGGCTCCAAGACCTCTTGCAGCACTCTCGATCTACGTAGCACAGAAAGGTAAGTTCAGTCAGTCGGGACCGACAATGAAAGCAACAGGGCTATCACGGGCTGGATATACTACTCACATTGTCCATCATAGTCTTAGCAGTAAAGTAAACGAGTTCGTCGTCGGCCGCATTGGTCCATCTAACGTCGAGCAGCGCCACGAGCAGCGCGGCGCCGTCGCGGCCGGTCAGACAGAGCGCGTTCGAGTCCGCGTGGCGCGCATAGAAGGCCGGCGGAAGCGGATCAAAGGAGAGGACCCACGTGATCCCCGGCACGTGGGTGATGGCGCGCACGGCGTCGCTCCAGGTATCGTGTACGGCGCGGAGCATGGCTTCGGTCGAGACGAGGGTGAGGGTGCGGTAGAGGGAGCGCGCCCCCTTGGGCACCATCGCCCCCGTTTCGGTGGTAATTGTCGAAATGTTCTTCAAAATTCCGGAGGATTGCAGGGACGGTATCTCCATGAATTTCTGGTAGATGGGTGGGTTCTCCATCGCCTTGGTGTAGAGGAGCGTATTTGCAATGACCGACATGGACATGGACCCAATGTGTGCAAAAGACAAGAGGAACGACGCGTGCTCATCGTAGTCTTTGGCCGTACTAAGTCGAACGAACTCTTGTATGGTCACCTCGAGGACCGAGGTGTCACACATCAGGGATGCGCTCCAGACCAGGCCCTGCTCAAAGGTTTGCAGGTCGATGCGCGTCACAATTCCGAAATTGTTACCACCTCCGCGAAGTGCGAAGAAGAGGTCCGCGTTTTCCTCGGAGTTAGCGTCAACAACTTCCCCGGTGCTTAAGACGACCTGGAAGTTGAGCACGGTGTCGCAAGTCCAACCATGCTGCGGGGATAAGTGCGAGATGCCGCCGCCGAGGGTCAGGCCCCCGACGCCCACGCCAGCCACACGGCCTCCGGCCACGGTGCGCCCTAGAGGGTCGAGCTTCTGGTACACGGCATCCCACGTGGCACCGGCGCCGACACGGACCGATTTGCCGTCTTCGGAGAAGTCGATAGCATTAAGCCCGCTCAGATCCAGCGTCACGCCGCCGGCGATGTTGGAGGCCCCGGCCCAGCTTGTGTGCCCGCCGGAACGAATGGCGAAGTGGGCTGCCGGGCCCTCCTTGGCCAACGTCTTGATGGTCTCGGAGACGTCGCTGACGGTTTGGGGAAATATGACACAGGCTGGACGGACGGTCGCCTGCTGCACCGAGTAATACGAGGCCAGCGATGCTTCGTAGGCCGAGCTATTCGGGTAAGCTAACTTACCACTGCCGAGGACGGAGGCGAGGGCAAGGCACTAGAGCCATGGGTACTTAGTTTAAATTTTTGCAAAAAGCACTCCACGGGGAATGGGGAAACACTGACGCTGCTGAGGCGCAATGGATCCGGCATGATGTGCAGCTCTGAACTTGAGGCCATACTGAACTTTTCATCTGGGAGGGATGAGGGGAATTAGACGGAGGAAAAATTTGTGTTAGCTGTTGGAATGTCTCGAGACCCGATGGTCTGGTACAGTGGTGCTTTTTTAGGACTAACGTTCATGCTCGTTGGCGGTTGGTACCCGAAAACTGGCCCCCTGACCCCTTGCTTCCCATGTTACTTTTAGCCTAAAAGGTCAATTTGATAGGCTCGCCAACGTTCATTAGTAGCGAAACCAACATTGCTGATCTACTACATCACACCCTCGGTATATGTGAATTTTTTCCCCTTCAACCGGTGGGTGGCCATACCTGGAAAACTCGAGCTGCCCCTGTGGGCCCAATGCAGAATAGGGAAGCCCGCATGCTTTTGACCACAACAATGCATGCCACCTGCACCATCTAACGTGCTGCTGCATTATACAATGAATGTTTCGGCTTTCCAACCCGAGGGTCAAGCAGGTTACAGAAAATTGGGCGGCAAGCTCTGGACGACAATGCCAGTGGCAGTGATGGCCGTGGCTTTGTTCGACGTGGACTTTTATTGACAGTAATAATAAAAGACAGTTTTGTCGCCAGGATAAGAGATAAGCGCGACATGCCTTTGATATCATTTTGCAACAATGGCTTTGATCCTTCAATGAGGTTGTATCATGTCCGTCATGAAAACGGGGGCTATATATATAGTAGCAAGCACCAAGATCATGTGTAATATGTATTCGCACATTTGCAATTAACTACACTACCAAAGCTTCCATCACACGCCACCATGTCTTCCTCAAACAGCCCTCCTGCTGGCACAGAGGTCATTGAAACATGCTGGATCCAGGATGTGGCAGCTTATATGGGCAAGGCCGGACAGTCCGGCGAACCGGTGTTGAGCTGTACCTGTGTGATCTGCCAAGATTCTATCCTTGACATATCTACCTGCGTGGGCGATATGATCAAGGAGGAGCTCGCCGCGGCGCGCCCTGTGGATAGCAAGGAGGCTTTCTACAAGAAGTACAATCTAGAGCACTCCGTTTTTCTCCGTTGCGGTCACATACTGGGGCATTCTTGCTTTGAACAATATGCAGAGGCGGCTCCCATTCTTTGTCCGATATGTCGAGAAAACAACTATTGCGACGGATGCGGTTTGGTCCAAATAGCTCTTACGTCAAATTTCATCGTCCCGTGGCCGCTAAGCATTGACGGCCATGACCCTTACCAGTATTTCATGTCCCACGTGCCCCGGACCAAGGCGGAGATTGCGCCGGGGACGAAGCTGTTCTGCGAGGACTGCTTGAAGAAGCAGGTCATTCGCGGGTGGGCCAAGCTGGCTCTGCTGTGTCCCACCTGCCCCGCCTGCGATGCGGCCCGCGTCGGAGAGGGGGCCGCGGAAAAATACCCAGAGGACCACCGGCTCTGGCGCAGGGGGAAGATCGACCGCTGGATCCGACAACAGCTGTGTGCTCTTTCCGAGCTGGTTCTTCCCTCAAGAGCCGACCTGCGCGAACGCGACCACGAGGCCCAGCTGTTCATGGAGCAGCAGCTCGCCCGCCGCCGCGACAACTGGGTGGACAACTACATGTACAACGAGGACCTCGTCGGCCCGCTGCGGCGCATCCTGTTCTGGCCGTGCGAGCAGGACCGCGAGCGGGGCGATGAGGAAGCGGAGGACGAAGAGGAGGATGAAACCGGGCCGCTCTCGCAAGCGGATTTCTATGCTCTTGACCGAGCTATGCGTCAGATACTCGCAGACAGGCTCCAAGGGTCTTACGAGCCGGCACTGATGTGGTTCAGGGGCGACGACCGGTTCGAGTGGAACAGGGCGGCCGAGGCGGGCCCTAAAGATCCCAGCCCTAGGAGGCAGATGTTCGCGGAGATCACGGGCACCGAAACGTTCATCCAGGCTTTGTTCTTCGTGAACCCTCTCTGGCAGTAGGCAACCTTGCCCCCGAGGAGGAGGAATTCATCTGAGTACGTGCCCTTCTTTAGGGTAACCCCGGTTCTAGGGTCACCTGGCTGAGGGACGACCCCATAGGGAGTTTTAGTAATGGGGAGCTGGATAGGTTCACCTTAGGTAGATATATGGCCGCTCATGGATTGGCATTTTGAGGCATATAATCTTGCACATTATTCACTATACTCCCAGTATATAGAAGATGAAAATACAACTATACCTATAATTCAACCATGTTCAGTGTAAATGGATTTAATAATCCTACGAGATGTGAACTATCTGGCTGTAGATCGTGGTGCTGAGCTTTCATAAGTATTTACGTACAGTATCTACTGACTCAGATCATTGCTCGTTTTCCTTCCCCCATGGCCGTCGAGGGTATGCATGTCAAGGGTGAACTAGTACAACACCACTGTGCAGTCGGTTTCGGGCACCTCTTAACATTCACTCCCTTGGTAGTGCCTTTTCTTCTTCGCTGAAGATACGAGCTTGATACATCGATTTTTCATCCAAAGTTGAGGGTTACCTATATGCAGTGATAGGGATCTTGACATTCCATCTTTCGCCCAGTATGTTACGTCTTTGTTTCTTAAGCTGGATCTCAGCCTTGGCCCATTCGACTTGACGCAGAGTTGGTCTAATCAACGATTTGCCAAATACCGTATTCCACTTTGGGGACTACAACAGTATTCTAGGTTCCGGTACGAAGTTGCTATTGTGGCTGATTAGGGAATCCTTTGTCGTGGTAACAATGATATTGTTGCTAGGAGAAACGGATCGGAGTGCTCTGTCGACAAAAGAAACCATCAAGCAAGAGCATCACAAGGGTTTTTCAGAGACAAAGACCCTTTTACAGTAACTGTGATCCAATTCTGACCCTGATGGGGTATGTTGGCTTAGTGGCCGTTTTCCCATAGCCATATATAGGTTCCGGTCCCGAAACGAGAGTCAGACCCCCATCAGATACGCAAGTATACGCACATTATTGGCTAAGGCTTTACGCAATAACGCCAAAACCATCTCTCATAAATGCCTTTATTCCATCATGGCTCAGGTAATCCAAGCGGATTACATTAGAACTATTCTTGACCATATTCAAACCGCAGGTCAACCAGGACAGCCGACCCTGGAATCTCGGTGCACAATATGCTGGAAAACTCTAGACATATCCACCAGTGTAGGTGACGCCATCCGGCAGGAGTGCGCTCTGACGCCCGAGCAGATGGCAAAATCAAAGGTGGAGCTTTATAAGAAGCACGATCTCGAGCGTACAGTGTTCCTCCATTGCGGACACATGTTCGGCCGGGATTGCTATGAACTAATCCTTAAAGAAGGTGATCCTATCGTTGAAAGATGTGTTCTTTGCTTCAAAGACAACAGTTGCGATGGGTGTACTAACCGGCTGTACGACGCCAGCTTCGACCCCGTGGCGTGGCCACTCGACCCGGCGCAGTTCAACCCCCTCCCAGGAGTTCCAGACCAAGGTCGGCCTGACGGGCGTCGAGCGGGACCCGGACGTCAAGCGATTCTACGCGAAGTGCGCCATGTGGCAGATCCGGCGCAAGTTCGCCCAGATGTGCCTCATGTTCCCGCGCTGCCCAGGCTGTTTCCTGCCGGCGCCGCCGGGCATGCTGCTGCCCCCTTCGGTCCCGGTACGCACGACCCCTGGCGCCAGGCCAACGTGGACGCCTGCTGGATTCACCCCAAGATCCGGGACATCAGCCGCCTCATCTGGCCCAGCGGTGACGGCCTTCAACCGCGTAATGGTGCAATCCCAGTTCGTGGCCCTTCTTGAAGTGTTTGGTAACCAAGGGTGGCCATTTGGGCCATGAGAGAATGGGCCTGTCCAAATGGGAGCCAGCGGATGAAGTATCTTCTTCATTCGCTGGCTAGCCTTCGATATAACCCTCCGGACCTCCCCTGCTGTAGGAGCGATTCATGAGATTTCTGAACCCGTAAAATGCCAAGGCCAAATATTTGGATATGGTACAGCTAGTAGCAGGTATGTTAGAAAATGGAGAATGTAATAGAACACGCCACTGCAATTTGCACCGTATTTCATCTACCAGGTGATTGAAAACATAACGTGTCGTTTTATGCTGACTGCTCCTTCGAGCCTGTGTTGAGAGAAGTGTATAGGAGCAACCCCTGGCATTCTAAGATAAAATGCACACATGTGCTATCCGAGTTGCCCCTTGGGTTACTCTGATTACATGCTCTTCCTGTAGTACATAAACGGGGTCGAACCAGGAAGTTCGCCCGTTCAGCTTGGTCAGCTCGAGGCCTCCCTACAAGCTGCGTGAAAGTGGGACAGAGGAAGGTCTACCGAACAACCATCCGGCGTAATTCTCTGTCTCCCCGTGTTCCTAGGAGCGGCCTCTAATATCTCGGGCTCAGCGCCTCGCCCGCCCCAAGCAGTTTCGATATATACCCGTTCTCGCAATACAGGTTAATGTGAATCCGCGGAGAAACTTACCCGGGTAGAACGGTTCGGCTAGGGTGACTGTACGACGCGGGGCCTCGCTTCGTTCGTCCCCTTCTACACCCGGTCGCGTCGGGATTGCTGCGCACTGCGCCGTTCCTCGGTCTGTCTGTGAGTAAGCGCCACTACACCTTGCAAGGGGCCACTTCGTGGACATATAGAATCCCGTGCCGCAGCATCGCCATAGCGGCGTGCATCGGCACCATCTTCGGCCCGCCCTCCCTGGTGTTGCGGCATCCGCTAATGGGCTGGCGCTGAGCCCGGTAGCGAAGCCGCATCATGAGATGGTTTGGTACGCTGCTCGTCACCATATACCACCCCTCCATGTTACTTGCTATTACATTAAAGCCTCGTCACGCCCCGGATTGCGTTCCCAACATGGGGGGCTAGGCTGTAACCAGCGATTGAGACATCATGTTCAGGGGCCTGTCGCTGTGAACGTGCCCAGCCTCCGCCATTCACAAGCACCTCGGGGAAAGGGCGGCCGTCGGAGTCATTGTTGCTGACGATAACCTAGTAGCATCCAAGACAAAGGGACTGTAGCAGGGAAAAGGAAGGAGCGCCATTGAGACGCCATGAGCATCTGTTTGTCCCGCCTCTCCATACATAGTACAGGTAAACAAAGAAAAAGGAATGCCCTAGCCCTAATATCGTCGGTTGAAACAATGCGATTGTTGAATTAGGGTACCGACTCGCAAAAGCGTTTATAAACAAAACATCGCCGTCCGAGCAGGCATGATTCTCTCCTGAACCAATCGCCACACAACAACATTTACCCTCGTCTCCTATCTGGGATACGCTATTCTTCTTTATCATCATGTCCCTACTTCTGACCTTACCACCCGAGCTTGTGATGTTGATACAGGAGTGTCTCACGAGCCAGGACCGTTTCGCCCTCGCCGCCACATGCACGGCGCTCAATGTCTTGGGCGACAGTCGCGTAATTTACAAGCAGGTTGCCATGGAAGAGCGTAGGTTCGACGAAGCGAGACTCCGGCTGCAAATTCTCGGCGAGCAATACCGGGGGCTGAATTTCGGGTTCTGGAAGCAGACCCCGTGGCCCGAGGCAAGGGCTGCCAATCTTGCCAAGTTCGACCCCGATGGTGACCAGTACGCCGGTGTTCTTGGGTTCTTCGAGTTCGTGGACAAGTGTGTCGGTCAATGGGGCAACGGTAATTATTGTCGGCTTCGCTGACGGTACCGATCCATATACCCATCTAAGGAATCCGCATTGTAAAGAGTGGCCGAGCAAGTACTGGCCCGAAACGTACAATCGCCCCTTGATATACAACGCGATAACACAGTGTCAGGATATGAAGGTCGTCGAAGACATTTTCGATGCGTACCTGAGATGGTATCCAGCAGCCATCCACGGCACGAAACATGGCCGCCTGGAACGGGCCGTTACAGGGACACTTTACGAGCCGCACGAAGACGCATGCCCCGAGGATCCCCCAGTCTACCTTGCCTGTGAGCTCAACCGTGTCGACGTTTTGGATCTGCTGCATAAAAAGGAGTGGATATCAATTTGGTCAAAGGCCACTGGGTTGTCGATCGTCAAACTGGTAAGGTCGTGAATAAAAAAGTAGATGGGATACCCCTTTTGACGTGAACGATCAGGTTCGACGTGCGGATGCCTGGGGCCAGTTTACCGTATCGGGACCATACGCGGATTTCAGGGAAGACGTAAGCCTCTGGCTGGCAGAGCGTAATCTTGGGTTTCCCACTAAGCCAGAGGGCCTCGCGGGGCCTGACCTGAGCGACGCAGCCAGAAAGAACCACCTGCGGCTGGTCCGCTTCTTGATCGAGCATCTCAAAACCAAACTCTCCCCCGACGAATACCGCGCCGCCCTCACGCGGGCCCTGTACGCGGCTATCAAGGGCGGCAATGATCTCCATTGGCAGAGGTGGCCGGGGACCCGGAACAGGGAGAGAGTGGACTACTACTTCCGCGGGCCGCACGACGAGGTATTCGAAACCCTCTTGGCGGCGGGCGCGAGACTGGAGCCACAAGACCCCGACCGCGAGGAAGACAAAGGGCTGCTTGCCGGCGCCGTCGAGTTCGAGGCCTTGAACGTGTCCTGGCTCCTGCGCCGGCAGATGGTCGAAGGCTCGACCGACCATCGCGACGTACGGGCCGCGCTGCACGAGGCCATCAGATACGGCAGCTGGAGGAGCCCGGCCCGGCTCGAGTTCTTCAAGGCGATTTACCCCGCCAACGCGCATCTGGCATGCGACCCGGCGCGCCTCACGACGCCCGAAGATCGCGAGGCGGCCACGCGGGGAGCTCCTGGATGGCTTCATCGAGGTAATGCGCGCTTGCGCGGCCGCAACGGACTGCTTCGAGGTGGCTCTGCACATCGTGGGCGTGGTGGGGCGCGAGCGCGTGGGAGAGAGGCTGGTCCACACGCTGGAACTCCGGAACGTGGAGGGGTTGGTGTTTGCGCGGGAGAACGAGCGTGAACGCCGGCGGTTTCCATGGCGGTTCACGGCGGCGGACGCGGTGTTGCGACCCGACTTCTTTCCGCCTCGGCCGCCAAAGGTCTCGTTTCAGCTGCCCCGACGTCTGGTGCCAGAAGGTGAATGGCACTATACCGAATAGCCATGCTACAATCGCGGGCTGGGAAATATTGGTGATCAAACCAGTTCATTCAGAAAAAACATATATCAGTTTGTATTCCTAGTATTTAAAAAGGGGCTTCAATGGAAAGTGAAAATACGTAGGCACACCAGATATGAACGAGATATGAAATATGAAAATTGGAATTCGTGACTATTATTCGAATAGCTAGAATCGCGAGTCTTACCAGATGCTCTAAGCTCAACGCGTAGTTCAGAGCTATCTTGGTGGCTACTGTGCTGTGAGAGACATATGATACCTAACGATAGGACATACTACTACAAAATCGTGGGAAGGAGTCAGCGTTAAGAAGCGCATTGGACGCGGGGTTCTCTCTCTATTACTCCTGAATAGGCATATGGGCTTGAACAGCGAGAGTGACGAACTTCCCTTTCGAAATACTACTTCGTATCAGCATGAAAGAAAGCAGCTTGTCGCTGGGCAGGTATACGTGGAGTATAAACCATTGACGGAAGGACCGACGGTGTTTCTAGGAATAATGTACATCCAGTACGACTGGAAATGATATGACGACGTATCATACATGGGCAGTTAGTTCAACAATTACTTGCGTAATTGCAGAGCAGTAATAGTGGCTGCTCCATACCAAGCTTATGTTGTCCAATAATCCCAAACGTTTCCAGGACGAGGCTTGGGTTTTACCTCATGGGAGACTGTGATGGTTGATGCACCTGCAACAACCTGGAACCATTCCTCGAGCGAATTGAAACGCTGTGGCTGCATATGGCTTTTCGGCAACACCGCCGGCGTTACATTGTGCAAAACCCCAATGCATGAATTTCCATCTCGGAAGGAACGTGGCATTCGGCCAGCCTAGCGCCAGAGAGCGGCTCATTTTCTCCTCTCTTTTGAGACGCGTGGGATGTTTGGTTGGTGTGGTAGAAGAATGTTTCAGCTGCGGTGACGATGAGGTCGCCATAAGGGGAAGCTGCGGGCAAAGTGGCATTGTAGGCAGGCCCCAAGCCAAGACATTCCAACACGCGAACAGGCGTGCAATTCTGGTATGGTATGGCAGCCACGGTCGCCCTGCGGCGACCGTGACCAAGTCAGCCCCAGCCGCGAAAGATATTGGCACGGAGAGCCACTGAGCATTGCCCTTTTCTTTTGATGGTGATGAATTTCTTTTAACGTCGACTCCAAGATTGGCAAAAGCAACCATCCGAGAAGAAGAAGAAGAAAGCGGTTCCTTGAGAGACAAGCATTCGCCAAGGATAAACATGGAATTGTCGCGGGGGTGAGCTCTAATTGGGCCAAGCCCAGGGCCAATAAGATTTGCTGCCGAAACAAATCCATGCTGCTTGGCGGGAGAGGCCTGTCGACCACCAACGGGACCACTTCATTGCTGATTCCCAAGAACAGCCAAGCGGCCCATGTCATGAAAAGGGCAGCCCAAGCAAAGATAAGAAGACGTAAATGAGTATGGTAACAAGAGCTGGGCAAACCCCGCCACATGTCTAATTTACGGCAGCATTTTCAGGGTTACCGAGAATCCGCGGCCGTTCGTTATCAGAGGCCGAGCAGGCGCAGGACCGCCGCATTTGGGCAGCTATTGTGTACCGCGTGGCAGAATCGCCCGGAAGCGGGAGCTACGTGTTACAGCTAGGTATGCACTAGCAGCGCCATAGAGTCGAATCCCATCACAGGAAGACAGAAGCAAAGTGTATGTGCGGGTAGCAAACCGACCTTTAGGCGCGCACCCGGCCCCCGCCATGGCCCTTTGACGAAACGGCTGGACAATTCGCAGCCAAGAAGCGCCACTAGTCACGTCAGCCCTTTTCGCTAGTCAGATACGTAGTCCTATCTGCGAACCCTCTTTCCTCCGGTAGTGAGGACGACGATAAGAGCAAGAGCGAGAGGAAAATTCAGATATGGCTGGAATTGCTAATAATATCGAGTCCAGCTCGGGCTCGCTGCTCGTCGATGGTGCTGATAAACCAGCTTGCTTTCGGCAGTCCTCCCCAGTGAAATTGAGAAGCGGGTGTCGGAAACCCGAGCCTCTCCCGTGGCCCGCGTGGTTTGTCTTTCTCAGCGCCATGGTGGGATCCGATGTTGCTGACTGCGTGCGTGTCAAGAGAGTTCAATGGTGAGCGCGGCTAAAGGGAGCAACAGGGTGCTGGGGTGATGTTTGAGTAAGTAAGCCCGACATGAGACGAACGGAATGCTCCCTCTTCCCATTCCAGCTCTCGTTTCCTTATCGCAACGGCAGGCAAGTGGCAGGGTGCGAGGTCCCAGGGTTCTGGAACCATTTCACATGTCCCCCACTCCCATTGGCCCCATTGATTTTCTTATCTCTGGGCATGGCGGCGTGGTGGGGACACCCAAGATCTTGGCATTTCAGCACTGGCGTTCCTGTAGCCTGAGGCGTCGGGTCCTGCATGGGCTCTTTCCAGTCGTCGATCGGGACGTTTCTAATTGGGGAAACGGGGTAACGATGTGCAACTGGTTGACGACAAGTGGAACTAGTCTTACTCAAACACTGTTGGAAAGAGAGGTGCGAAAGTCGCATCACCAAACGGATGATCTTGCCTTGTTATGATGATATTTGGGCAATGCGGGGGTGGAAGGATGAAGATGAGGTGAGATGGATGGAATTGACCTCATGCCGCCGCAAGCCACATTTGAGTGCTGACATTTGGGCGGAGCGTAGAGGGTGCGTCGAGGGTGCCACGAGTGGGCGAGAAGGGCCAATCCAGTCCAGAGAGAGCCGAATGTGATTCGACACCCAAGCCGTACTCCGGTCCCAAAGGACTGGGCTGGTCTTTCTTCGATGCAGCTGGTTGGAGGTGGTGCCTGAGTGCAGCACCGTTGTCAACAAAGACATCTTCAGGCGATGAAACAGCACATCTGTAACGACATTCCCAACCGACATTCCTTCGTTGGAATTGTCAGAAGCCAACAAAGGTATATGTTTGCTTCTTCCGTTCCGAAAACTCGAGCTGAAGATGCAAGGCTGACTGGATGCTTGAATCGTTTCTTCGCCAGCGAATGGATACCTGCGACTTAACAATATTCGATTTTATTGTAGAATAGACCGCCCCTTACCTTGTCCCTAGCGAATAAGTACGGCACACGTCTTCCGATTCGGAGGGGAAGCGGCAAAAGTTGCTGCCATGGCCGACGACGAGGTCCCAAATTCTGGACCCAATGTGTGTTTGCGGAGCTGATTGGCTTCGATAGCAGATGGACGGGCCATGCCCTGTAGGATGCCTAGGATGCCTAGTGGGTACGACTGCACCCTAGCCTAGCGCATACGACCCCTGCAAATCGTTTAATGACCCGCCTAAGCCTGCAACTGCAACTTACACTTCAGCCAAAGGCTCACAGCGGGCAGCAGCAGCATTGCTGCACCCAAAATGAGTTGATCAGTCGGAGTCTGGACTGTCTGGACCCTGGAATTCCATGCAGCTCCTTCCAGTCCCGCCTGTTTGTCTGGCCTTCTCGAATGACTTGTCCCGTCAAAGCAGATGGTCGGTCTTGGCTCGCCTCTCAAGTCGAACCATTTTGGTTGTTGTTGTCGTCCTTTCTTTTTTCCTCCTCCAGCCGAATTGCTGCCAAGCTGGCTGACCTAGCATCCAAGCAACACCTGTTTCTTGCCTCCTCTCGACATGGCTCACCAGTTCGGCTTGGTCTTATCTTTGTTCTCACCAAAGTAGGGTGGTCTGTCTCCACATGGCTAATGGGCGCGGGCACCGGGCGCCAGCGTTCATGATTAACGATTATGGAGCTCTCCTCCTCCTCGGCCCAGAACTCTGCCTATCAGTATCAGTCATCCTCACTCATGCCCATTGGCCTTACATAGGACGAGTTATTACGTCTCGGGCAGCCAAGCTGCTGAGCTGTGTAATCAATTGCTGCGGCAATCGGCTTGATCCCTCCCCATTGACCAGCCCATTTCCGCCAGCCCTCCCCCGTTTGATGACCCAGCTGGGGTTGCCCTTGGTGCTTGCGTGGGTAGCGTGCCTCTTCTTCTGCAGCCTCCCATCGATCCGGGCGATTCTGGATGTAACACACCCCCTCGCACACACTCATCCAGCCCAGCCCGTCCGCATCTGGAAGTACCTGTACCCTGCATCGTCAGTGTCTCTCAATAAGATTATTTAGCCTGTGCCACTCCCCCGGGCAAACTCGATCTGACGGGTCTGCTTTTCTTTTCCCTCCTCTCTCCCGTGTGTGAGCCCACGGCCAGTTTTGTTTTCTTAAAATCCCCGAGGGTGGTTTCTTTTTGGTTCCCCTCAATTAACCTGTGACGCGTGTGACGAGATCTCAACTTTTTGGACATCGCAACACACAACCTCGACCTTTCCCCTGCCAGATAGGAACGAAACACACCTTCAGCCGGCGCACCCTGCGAAATCTGCCAGCATGTCGTCCAACGGTACCGTCGAGTATGACGGCACCATCGCCACGGGCGGTGACTCGCTCACGCAAGATTTGAACATTTACTACGGAGTAAGCAAGCCCTGCTCCATCACCTCTGGTGGTTATGCTTTACCAAAATGTCGAGCTTGATGCTGACCATGGCTGCAGAGCGGTGATATCGCTTGGATATTGACCTCGTCGGCACTTGTGCTGCTCATGATTCCCGGTGTCGGCTTCTTCTACTCAGGTCTCGCCCGCCGCAAGTCGGCCCTCTCCCTCATCTTCCTGTCAATGTTGTCAATCGCGGTCGTCAGCTTCCAATGGTTCTTCTGGGGGTACAGCTTGGCGTTCTCCCACACCAGCACCAACCCCTTCATTGGTGACCTGTCCAACTTCGGCTTGAAGGAGGTTCTTGCTGCTCCTTCCGTCGGTAGCACCAAGATGCCCGATGTCCTCTTCTGCCTATACCAGGGCATGTTCGCGGCTATTACGTACGTGATATGAACAGAGACCCATGTGACAAGGTATACAGTTCCTGGATGCTAACGCTATGTCTAATCAGTCCTGCACTTGCCATTGGCGCTGCTGTGGACCGAGCTCGTCTGCTGCCCATCATCCTCTTCATCTTCGTCTGGGCTACGATCGTATACGACCCCATCGCATACTGGACGTGGAACCCCAACGGTTGGTCCTTCGTCATGGGCGGCCTTGACTTTGCTGGTGGTACCCCGGTTCATATTTCCTCCGGTGCTGCGGCTCTGGCCTACTCTCTCATGCTCGGCAAACGAACAGGCTACTCCAACGCCAATGGCCTGCCTTACCGACCTCACAATGTCACCCACGTTATTCTCGGTACCGTCTTCCTCTGGGTCGGCTGGTTCGGCTTCAACGGTGGCTCTGCCCTCGCCGGCAACATGCGCGCTGTCATGGCCTGCCTTGTCACCCACATTGCCGCTTCCTGCGCCGCCATTACCTGGTGTCTCCTCGACTACCGTCTGGAGAGGAAGTTCTCCGTCGTTGGATTCTGCTCTGGTGCTATTGCCGGTCTCGTCGCTATCACTCCGGGCTCCGGTTTCGTCACCCCTTGGGCCGCTGTGATCTTTGGTGTCGTTGGTGGCGCCGCCTGCAACTTCGCCACCAAGATCAAGTTCTTGGTTGGCGTTGATGATGCCCTCGATATTTTCGCTGAGCATGGTGTGGGCGGTATCGTCGGTAACCTTCTGACTGGTCTGTTTGCTGCGTAAGTTTCACTCTGCAATCGAGTCATCCGTTAGCCTTTCTGACCATTCGATATATAGAAACTACATTGCACACCTGGATGGCACCACTGAGATTGCTGGTGGATGGATCAACCAGCACTACGTCCAGCTCGGGTACCAGCTGGCCGACTCCGTTGCCGGCTTCTCCTACTCCTTCGTTCTCACCTGCATCATCTTGTTCCTCATGAACCTGATCCCCGGTCTCAGCCTACGCGTCAGCCCCGCCGAGGAGGAGCTCGGCCTCGACGACGGCCAGCTCGGCGAGTTCGCCTACGACTATGTCGAGCTCCGCCGCCACACGACCGATACCATCTCCCATGAGATCAACATTGGCCACAGCCCGGCTCTCGGCACCCCCAAGGGAGGCCACGAGAAGGGCAGCGTTTCACCCGTCTAAAAGGCATCCTATAAGTGCCGTGGTGTGTGTGAGAATATGTTGCCCGTTACATTTGGGAACTTGGGGCGCAGTGTGGTTGGAAAAAAGCAATCGATTTGATCGCTTTAGTTTGTTTGGTTTGTGTGGTTGTGATGTAGACAGATCGAGAATATACCCCTTTGAGCGCTAAATAATACATATTAATCTACCCCTCTATACATAATGACGTGTGTTTCCTGCATATGTAGCCTATCATGATAGCCGTTCAGTGAAGCCCAGGCACAGTAACTCTCACTAGTTTTTCTGATGCTTCTCAAAAGTTCCTCCACCTTTGTTCACTGCCATGTGGTCTCCTATTCTTATCACCTTGACTATCAAGGAGACCGACTTCTTTGTCCTTAACTGTCCAAATAACAATAAACCAAACAACAACAACACAACCAAAGACCTGCATCGCATGGTGCACAATGGCAACAATAGGTTTTTATCGATGGTGGAAGTTCTTTCTAGCAAACCGAACAATTGGTTTGTTGGGTCATATAACACAGTAATGTCTCCACTATGGGAGCAAAAGCCTTGGTGGAATGAGCTGAGACGCAATTCAGGGGCAGCACTAGAGACACCCAGTTTTACTCTTAGTTGTCTACTTCTATCCATCCGTCACTTGGATTTTGAAGCAGATCCGGCTGTGTTGCTTCTACGAAGATGGAGGAGACACAATCTTGGTCCATGGGAGCCAGCCTCTCACCGGAGGAGAGCTTTGATATGATGCGGGACGTCGGCCTCAGTGGCGGCTCCCAAGCTGACTACTATCTCCAAGTTTGCGCAATGTCGCAGGGGCTTGATGCCACCGCAGATGATGATGATGATATTTCCGGGCCAGATCTTTCCTCCTACTTCACTAACCACACCAGCAGTGGCTCGAACGCGGCCAAGGACATGATGGCAACTGCAGCTTCTCCGTCTTCAGCAGACTACATCAAGACGGAATCGGAACCCTCACAGCAAGACGGAGACGAAGATGACAGCGACGACGCCGCCACCATAATAACCCCGATCGACTACTCCGAGGCCCGCGAGAACCACTGGCGGCACGCCGGCTACCACGACGACGAGATCGAGCCCCTGGCCTGGGCCTGGAGCCAGCACCAGCGCCTGATCCCCGAGTGCCAGAAGACGGGCTGGTCCTGGAACCGAACCCGCCGGGACCCGACCGCGCGCGACGTCTGGCGCGAAGCGTACCGAGACCTAAAGGGGCGGGACGCGCCCGAACCGCCCGCGCCGCGGCCCGCGCCGCCGCCGCCGTTCTGGATGTGGGTGAGCGGCCGCTGGACCCTGGTGCGCCCGCGGCCGATGGAGAGGCGGAGGGAGCCGGTCGAGGAGTGGGACTGGGCGCCCGTTCCGTGCGAGTGCTGGCACTGCGCTGCGCATCCGGATCGGGGGTGGGAGCAGGTGCGTAGGCAGGAGCAGTGGATGCGGTACTTTCAGGATATTTATGATAGCGCTAATAATCGGAACGGCGGGGTGCGATAGGTAGAAATAGAATCATCACATTGATACATACACATATTGACCGGCTGACTTAACCCCTGGACTGTCGAAAAGGTATGTCTCTCCCTACCAAGTTTGGCCCCAAATCCGTTGTCGAGGCTGGGAGCATGGGAATGGGACATTCATTCGTTGACCTGTTTAATTAGCTCTTACTTGTTCCGGCTATTTATCCGATGCCTGGTGTGTGGCAGGTTCGACATGAGCCCCGTATCGTGTTCTACGAAGCAAGCAGGTACGCGCGTCTAGGGCACGCCCTCTTCCAGCCCGAGGTTGGGTCTTTTGTTTTCGAGTGGGAGATTGCCGACACCGCTCAGGAACAGAAACGGAACGGCTGGGTGCGACTGTGTCGGGACTCGTACAACTGTTGAACAACGTCACACCCAATAATGAGCCTCGTAAGAGCAAAGGGCAAACACGAACACAGAAAAAGGCACATTAACGACGGGTGTAACCCAGCGGTCAAGCTCGAATTGATTACAGAGCAGACCAAAATAGCAACAACCTTTTCTATCTCTTCTCCTTTTCGTCATTAAACATCCCCTCCTACTCTCCCCCAGAGCCCCTTTTCAATCCATTCCAAGACTACCTAGTATTGCCAGAAACCACATCAAGAGCAAGTTACCCTCCAAGCCCTCCTCCCCCTTTGTTACCAAAAAAGAAACAAACAATGCCACCCATACCACCCCCCCGTCCCCAACACGCACGGCGTCGAGCTGCCCGCCCGCTACCGGATCTGCCTCCTGACGGACGAGTACACCGACTGGGTCAAGGCGCTCTACAGCGACGGCTTCCTGCTCCGGGTCACGATGTGGGCCGCCATGAGCCGGGCCGCCCCGCCCGGCACGTCGCGGGTCCACCTGGCCCTGCGCGCCTTCACGGAGCTCGACTGCTTCCACCGCTACCTCGTCAACAGCGGCCTGAGCTACGCCATCTTCGACACCGAGTACGCGTTCCGGCGGGCCGGGTCCGCCGAGGCGGGCGGGCGTGTCTATTGGGGGGACGACGGGCTCCTTCTTGGCGCGCAACAGCAACAGCAGCAGAACGGCGACGGCGCTCATGGCGACGGCGACGACGCCGCGGAGGTGGACCGTTTGGTGGAGGGGATGGATTTCCCCCTCGTTTGCTACGGGCTGTCCCACGACGCGTTCGCGCCGCATCCCCCGGCGATCCAGAAGGTGGTGAACACGTTCTACCCGCTGCGGGAGCCGGTGTTCGAGTACATCCATGGGCAGTTGGACGAGCGCCCGCGGGAACATCCCGGGAGGCGGCCGCCGGCGGGGCCCTGTGAGGTCTTGGTACGTAAATCCTAGTTTTCTGTGCGACACCTTTGTTTTCCTGGACGGAAGAGGGAAAGACCAAAAGAAGAAAAAAAAGAAAAAGGTGTGGGTGATGAAGAGATGCTAACGCTTAGACGCCGGTTTTCCTCAAAACTGTAGAAGCGCAACGGCTGCATCACCAAGCGCGGCTACGAGGGCCGCGGCCTCATGACGGCGCTGAACCGGTTCATCGCGCTCGAGGCCCGCGCGCGGGGGTTCCGGGGCCTGTCGCTCGGGACCAACTCGCCGTCTGATCCTGCGGAGCTATCTTTTCGATATGGACGATGAGGAGGAGGAGGAGGAAGAGGGCGAAGAGAAAAAGATGGTGAAGGGAAAGAACCCGATGGCGGCGGCGGGAATGCGAAGTTCATTCTTTGCTTACGTTGACGATTTCGGCAAGTTCTCCCTGGCGGATTTCGGCGTGGAAGAGGAGGGCGGGAAAGACGGGAGGGAGGTTTATCCGTTTCGTGGATACGGGTGCAAGGAGAAGTCGTGGACGATCTGGTGCGATTTGGCGCCGCCGTCGCCGTCGTCGCCGCCGCGGTCGTGTTGAAGGGTTGCTCACCGGGGTTGCGGGATAGTTTGTATGTCGGATGTTAAAGAAGAGGGGGGCTCAGGTTAGCTGCAATGTAGATGCAAACCCCAAACAAAACCGACGACATGGAGTGTAACCAAAACCCCTCTACCAGCTCTTCTTACCATGCCATCTAGATGCAGTGCTTCGAGGGAATGGATGTTAATAGCAACTTGCATGTACCAAGTCTGGATCGCGGGCCTTGCCTTCTCTGAATGGAAGGAACATTTCGTGCTTGCATGCTGAAACTGGGACGACTGCGTAGCTCCTTCCGTTGCAATAAGCCAACCAGCGAAAATGGATTCTTTGCTATTGGAACTTGTGCTTTTCACTGCCCCCCCATGACTCTTTCACGCTTTATGCTGAAGCAACCCATATGCATAGCTTTCCAACTTGGTCCCCCAACAGTTATCTTTCCGTCACAGCCACGATATCATTGACAGAAACAGTCCAAGATGGTTACAGCCGAACCCCAACGGATCTTGGAGTGGAGGCCAGAGTCGCAGGAGGCCTTCAATTACTTTCATTCCATTGACTGGTGCCGCGAACTCCTCCAATTCATCCCCGGCCTCCGCCACTTCAGGGTCGACTACGAAAACCGCAAGGCTCGCGGCTGGGATCCCGTCGTCAGCGGCATCTTGGCCCACCCTTACGCCGCCGGCGTTCGGCACTTCCTGAGCACCCTGGCCGACGCCAAGACCTTTGCACGTCTGGACAGTCCACAGAACGCAAACAGGGTCTACGGGACACATCAGGAGCCGAGGCCGATCACCGATGACTTCCTCAACCACGTACACCTTGTGCCGGCCTTCGTGCCCATTCCCGAGGAAATCAACCCGTTCCCCCAGCACATCAACTTCTACACCCTCGGCGCCGACCTCGCCGGCGCGCCCGACCTCGCCCACGGTGGCGTCATCGGCCTGCTCATCGACAGCATCTTCACGCAGATCGGCTTCGTGCACGCGGACCCTCACGCCCAATTCTACATAGACAGCATTTTCGTCCGTTTCCTACGACCCCTCATCATACCACCGGCGCCACAGAACACGACTAGCCCACAGCAAGACCACATGCAGCAAGACTCCATGCAGCAAGATCACATGCAGCAAGATCATGACGACGGCCAGTATTCCTCCCCCTTGTCCTCGGCGGCAGTGACGGTCGTCGGCGACAGCCTGAGCGTCAA
The DNA here is from genome assembly GCF_038363865.1 of Apiospora hydei. NCBI lineage: Eukaryota > Fungi > Ascomycota > Sordariomycetes > Amphisphaeriales > Apiosporaceae > Apiospora > Apiospora hydei. The sequence continues at coordinate 605,897 of NW_027117369.1, forward strand.
AGGCGTAGAGCACAGGAACGGTGCCGCTGCTGGAAGCATTGGCGGTGGTGGTGTGGTCAACGTGATTGTGCGCGCCCAGATAGACGGCTTCGCGACAAAGGAAGGAGAAGCTAAGATGTGCGTTCTGGCTCAGGTGGAAACTGAGGGCGGGGTAGTCTGTGCCATCGGGGAGGGTGTATTGATGGAGAGGTGGAGAAGCCCCCTTTGAAGTTTGTTATTACGACTGGAAGAGACAGATTACGAGACCGCGTGTATATTCATTGCTGCGGCGGTCAGCCCTCTTTTGGACCCTGCAGCATGACTACAACCCAGTTAATTGTTCAAATCCCAAGGAAAGATCATTCATACAAAAGGCTCATTGCTGAGATGTCTGAATTTGCGAATGGCCTCATCCTTTCCGGTCATTGTTATGGTCGATGTATGAGCAGGTAACGGGTCCAGCATGATGTATAAAACTCTTTCGTATCAATTGATCCCGGAGTTGGTCTGGTGAGGGGTATTTATATCTTTGGAGTTCCCCGCTTGGGGCTCAAACTGCAGCGGGCACCTTCGGATAAAGCATGCGAGCTACCCCTATACACAGGGGTAGCTTGTAAACGGTACAGGGTAGCTGTCACGGCGAGCATCAGCGCAGACGGGGACATAGCCACAGCGATAGGCATGTGCATCTATTGACGAGAATAACAGAGATAGAGAGGAAAGGAGAGGCTATTTACGGTAGGGACGGAGGCCGCACCTATATAAGGTCCCCGGACGGGGTTCGTGTGACCTGGGGATAGCCGTTGGTCTGTCGCTAGCTGGTGTAAGGCCTAAGCTTCGTGCTTAGCCGTCACACTACCCCCTTCTACGGAGGCCTGGCAGGGCCGGTTCCGTTTATTATTTGCCGTGGCGCCGACGGCGTCTCCTAGTTACGTTTTTTTTAATTTTTTGTGGAAGCTTATTATTAAAGATGTCGCTTAGTAGCTTATTATTAGCTGCTGCCGTAATCTATTCCTTTAGCCTAAGTGGTAGTCCCGGCGTGTTCGGGTTTATTTCGTGAAACTTTTTTACTCGTATAGCTACGTTTTTTAGGTTAATAGCCGGGTATTATATAGGGTTTAAGTTATAACTTAATTAATCGATTTAGTATTAGAGTTTACCCTTTAAAAATTTAGAGGAAATTATTTTTAAAACTGTATACTCCTATTTTTTATCGATTACCACAAAATCCGGGGGTATAATACGCTGTCCGGGCACCGGGTTTTAAAATATTTTAAATAGTTTATTAATATTAATTACACGGTTAATTTTTATCTCGACGGGGAGGTCGACCTCGTAAACGTTCTTGTACGGGTTATTTAGGACTTTATACGGTTTTACGTAAAAGTTATTTAGGCTATCATAGGGACGATTAGTGCTCTAATTTTTACGACGAACGTAAACTATATCCCTAATTTATTAATCGATAGGCCGACGGGCTTTATTTATTTATTTCCGCTAAACCTTTTAAGCTTTTTATATATTTATTTTAACGAAAACGATAGCCTCGTCGCGGCGTTTTATAAAACTTTATGTTTTTTTTTTCGAGAGTTTTTTCCGTAGTAATAACGTTATACGTAAACGTGTTTCCTAATCGAAAGTTATTTTTGGTAAATACCTTATTTTTATTTTTACCGGTGAGAGCTCGGTATTATTATAAAGCTAAATAGTATGCGCGAAATCGAAATAAGGTAATAAATTTAATTAATCGTTTTAAAAGTGACCGATAAAGGGCCGCAGTTTTATTTAAAGAAATTAATTAACGATTTCCGTTTATTTATTAGTTTAAAAATATTCGACCGTAAACCGTTATAGTTTAATACCGGTTAATTTCGTAAACTCGTCCGAAAAGTTTATTATAAACTAGGGGCCTTTATTCGAAATAATACTTTTAAAAGTATTATAAATCCGTTAAAAGAAAAAGTAATAAAGCTTTATTAATTTAGTTACCGTGCACGTTTTATAAGTAAAAATCGAGAAAAATTGCTTTCTTAACCTATTAACGATTATTAAACCCGAATCGTAACCCTTTTTATTTTTTAATATCGACTTAAAATCTATACTTATATATTATTAAGGGCGTTCCGGAATAGGGAGAGGTTAAAATAATCCTGCCGGTTTTTAACGGGTCGCGCGGCTACGTAGGTATTCGGGGTAGTAAGTATAGTATTAATTAATAAAGGCTCCTATACCCGGTTACGCGTATCGTTCTCGGAATATTTTACGTATTTTATTCCGCCCCGGATAAGCGCGGCTAAATAAACAATAAAACTTATTATATAGGCGCGTTCGAAGGTCCGTTTTATTTAGTATTACTAACTTTTTTTAAGATAATAGCAGCTCGTCGTGAAGAGTATAGTTCTCGTCCCCGTTCGATATACGCTGCCGCTTCTAGTCTAGCTTAAAGGATTTCCGGTTAACGAATAGTATCGCGTCGGCTAGTAGGATTCCTTAAAGCTCTTTCGGCTTTTTAATCTCCTCTGTGCGGCTTTAATCGGCGGAAAATACTATTTACTCGTCCGAGAGGAGCGCTATAACTGAATTTATCGATATACCGCCTGCGAACGCGCTAAGAGGGAGGAGGACCTGAGTTTTACTCTATTCTTTAACAGCCTGCTACGTTACCAGGTTTTCGGCCTTCCGCGAAAAAGTATCGGTAACCAGGTTCTGCTTGCCGGGCTTATAATAGAGCTAATAATCGAAACGAAAAAGAAATTTACTTTATAAAGCTTAACGCGAGTTAAGCTTTCGTTTTATAACGAAATATTATAAAGCTTAATAATCGGTATAAATATCGAACCGACGTCGGTAAAAAACCAGCGTTTATTTTTATTTTTATAGGGCGCGTATTATAATTAAAAGCTTTTTATTATAAATTATATAATTATATTCCGCCGGTATTATCGTTTTAAAAAAAAAGGTAATTAAATATTATTCGCCTTAATCGTTTTCTTGTATAAGCACTGTCAATACGACCCCGTTAAAGGCATTAGTTTTCACTTTAGTGGCGCGGTCTTTACGGAAGTGCGAAAGGACTGGCGCGCTAATAATAGCGGCTTTAAGCTCGTCGAAAAAGGATTAGTATTCCTAAGTTTATTCTTAAAACGAAAACGCGGTTAATTTATATAAAGGTTTCGCGATACGGCTAAATCTATTAATAAATTAACGGTAAAAGTTATTAAATCTAAAGAAAAACTGGAGTTCCCATACTCGTATAGGCGGTTTCTAGGCAGTTATAGCGGTCACCTTTTCGGGGTCGACCGAGATACCCGTAGTCGAGACAATATAGCCAAAAAACTTAATTTTAGTCACGCCGAACTCGCTTTTCTTAATATTTACTTAAAGGCCTGCTTCGCGTAGCTTTTATAAAACTTAACGAATATACTCCTTATAAGCTTTTAAGTCTTCGAAAAAAATAAGAATATCGTCGACGTAGGCGGTGTAAAACTTATCGAGGAACGGAAATAGGACTTTATTAATATAGCGCTAAAACGTATTAAAATTATTATAAAAACCGAAAAGCATTACCCGGTATTTATACTACCTAAAACGCGTTCGGAAAATAATAAGGTCTTTCGATTATTTATTTATTTTAATCCGATAAAAAACCTATCGAATATTTAATTTAATATATACTTTTATACGTATAATACGTTTTAATGTTTTTTCGATTAAAGGTAAAAAGTAACGGTCCTTTTTAATATATACGTTTAATTCCCGGTAATCGATATAAAATCGGAGACCACCGTTAAGTTTTTATATAAAAAAAACAAAAAATCCGTATTTAACTTTATTAAATACGATCTATTCCTTTCGAAAATTCTCGGTAAAATACTCCTTTAAAATAATTAGTTAATCGGTAAACATACTATAAAATAAATACGTTCGTATAAAAGGAGCGTTAAGGATTAACTCGATTTTATAGTCGCTATCCTAGTACGAAAACAAATAATCGCTCTTTATTTTTAAAAAACGTCGTAAAATTCTTCGTAATTTTAAGGCAGCTTTTAAAGAATTTCGTCCCGGGTTACTTCGTTTTTTTATTATAAAAAGTTTTCGATTAACCGGTTAAAAATAAAAACCGAGAAATAGTATTTATTAATAACGTAGTGTTTATAATTAACCGGGCGCCGTAAGTTACGAAAATAAGCGTCCTTTAAAATTAAATAAACGTTTAAAAAAAGGGGAAATAGACCCGGGCGCTTCGGAAAATCACGGGGTCGGCTCGGTAGTATAAAAGCCTTTTTAAGTGCCTGATCTATTTTCCATAGCGCCTTTCGCTAGCTTTACTCCTACGATATAGCTCCTGTAATCTTTTTTAAGATTTTAATAATAACTACTGTAGTCGGTGGAACCTAATTAAGCTTTCGTGCTTTCTATCGACGGTCTCTTCGCTCTATATTGCGCTGTGCTTTTTAATCGAGCTTCCGTCGAAAGTTCCGTACGGGTATAGTAATATCGGAACGCTAATCCTTTTAATACGATAAGTCCGGAGGGAAATAGAGGCGTTAGCGGCCGTAGTTTAGCATTAGCCGATAATAAAAAGAAAAACCGTAGCCCGATAATTATTTAGAAATCTTATCGATCGTTTAAATTAGCTTTTAAGAGAGGTATATCGTAAAAAATATAACCGTATATTTAGAAATTAACCGTAATAAAGCTTTAAATTAACTAAATAATTATGTTTTCGAATTCTTTTACGGTAACCGGTTTATTATAAACGGTTTAAGGGAGAAATTAAGCCTAGGCGAGGCGTGCACAAAACGCCTTATTAGTTAACAGTTATATTTATACTCTAATATTAATTAATACGCGTAAAGAAACAGCGATTTTATTTCTTTTAATTATTATATTAATAATAAAGGTATTATTTTCGATTAAATTTTTAAGAGAGGAGAGTTCGATTATTTCTGCCGTTAATTAATTAATATTAAATATAAAGCCTAAGCGGGAGACTTTACTTAGGCTTCCTTTTTCCCGACTTTTCCGACGAGCTATAAAATTTAGTTTACTCGATAATCGCATTTATATTTATACGATCTTTCAGGCATCGATTAATAAAATAGCTAGCCTTTCTATAAATATAATAGGTAAACTTAAAAGGGTTCGGTGTAGTTTTAAAAGCTAGCGATTCGCGTATAGCGGGTATAGTCGCCCGAGGAGCGTTAGTGGGCGTTCTTGCCGAGGCGGCTGGAACCGAGCTGGTAGGTTAATAGATTAACGTGGTAACCGGGGCGTTTAATTTAAACGTAATAAGTTCGAGGGAACGCCGGGCTATTATTTTAGCGTCTATATAAAAAGACTTAGTCGCCCGGGGTGGAGATTTTTTAGTTATTTTTTTTAATTATTAATGCATTTCGGAATAACGTACGCGGAATTTTTAAAAGTTTAAAAACGAGTTTATATAATAATATAAAATAAGGGTCCGTAATCGGTTAATAAACTTTCGATTTAGCTCGTATTTTTATTTTAAATGCGGAACTCTAGTTAAATTAGTTAACCTAATAAACTTCGCGTAGAATTCGAAGAACTCCGCATCGGGGTTTATTTAAAAATTAATTAGCTCGTCCCTAGCTACACTTTTACGGTTAAGGTTACTAAACGATAATCGCAATAAATCGTATACCTTACGAAAAATAAAATATACTAACGGGGAGCTCTTATTAAAATAAAAGGCTAATACGACTATAGCAGGCCCCGAAACTAACGATATAAACTAAGCGAATCGGGTGCCCTCGTTCGGGAAAAGCTACGTATTATACTCTAGTTTATAAGACGTAAGCGTTTCCTATTTTTTAAAAATAAGGGAGACTTTATTCGTTAATTAGTTCGGATTTCGTAATTTAAAAGTATATCTTAACGCTACCGCGGTAACGGTTATTTTATACGAAAGTTGCCGTTAAGGTAAAGGCAAGTTAAATAACTCGAACCCTCGCTCCACGGAGAGTAATAAAGGGGTAGGTCGGGAAGTAACTAAAGTAATATCGGACTAGCCCTCTAGCTGGGCGAGGCGGTTCATTATAAACTCTAATTGCTGAGATATTTTAGCGAGGGGGTCGGTGGTCGTAATAGGCAGCTCTGGTGCCTTTCCTTTAAGGGCGGAAGCCTCTGCGGCCCTACGAGGGTTGGAACCATGGGCTCCAGCTCTAAATCGTCCTAATGCGGCACCCCGGGTCTTAACTCGAGCGCCGAAGGGAACTTCAAAGGGAGTAGCCGCTGGTGCGGCATAAATCGTGCGGTCATCGGAAAGACTGTCGTTTTCCGGGAAGGGAGTGTTCGTCGCTATATTTATAGGTAGGCGGAAAAAAAAAAGGACGCGAAATAACAACGTATCTAAAAAGAGTAAAGAGTAATTAGGCCTAGGAGACAAAGCAACCTCGGCTCTAAGTAATCTTTATTATTATATTACGGCGAGCATCAGCGCAGACGGGGATATAGCCATAGCGATAGGCATGTGCATCTATTGACGAGAATAACAGAGATAGAGAGGAAAGGAAAGGCTATCTACGGTAGGGACGGAGGCCGCACCTATATAAGGTCCCCGGACGGGGTTCGTGTGACCTGGGGATAGCCGTTGGTCTGTCGCTAGCTGGTGTAAGGCCTAAGCTTCGTGCTTAGCCGTCACAGTAGCTACCAAGCTCGTGTTTCCCGCCCTTGTTCTTACCAAGTTTAGCTAAATCGCGTTTGCGTTTGAGATGCACGAACTATCAAGTAGCGACATTAGAAATCATGAAATCAAATTTCTAGCTTTTAAAACATGTACCGAGATTTTACACTTCTGTGGCTATTCTTCTTTCCCACCCCTTAGCATATCTATGTCGACGAAGCCATACCAAGACAAACCGTCGACCAGCCGGTCCTTAAACGCAAACCCCTTTTTCACAGAGCCGCCAAGACCCCTTTTAACTACCCACACAGCGCCATCATCGGCCGGCAACACTCCTTCTCTCAGCTTCTCCTTCCCCTCCTCACCCTTCTTCGTCTCCGGTCCCTCTTCCCCAACACCCACACCGCCCGCCGTTCTCTCCAACACCTGCCGCGCCACCCACCGCTCCAGCACGACGAACAGGCCGACGCCGGCGATGTAGAGCTGCGGCCCGAGCGCGACGCCGCCGTCGTGCATGGCGACGACGGCGCTCAGGAAGATGGCGAAGGTGTAGACGTCGCGGTAGCGCCGGCCCAGGGGCCCGACGCCGCCGAGCCGGCACAGGGCCCAGACCAGCAGGCGCGGGTAGACGAAGGAGGCGTTGACCATGGCGCTGGCGCGGTAGAGCTGGGCGGGGCTGCGCCAGGTGGCGGAGGTTGGGAGTTTGTTCAGGAGGAGGCTGAGGAGGTTGAGAAGGGGCAGGAGGATGGAGGAGGGGAAGTGGGAGGCGGCGGTGGTGGTGGGTGTGATGTTGGTAAATAGAGAGGGGGAGGATAGGAGGAATGAGCTCGCGGTGAAGAGGATCCTGAAGAGGGTCTGGGAGTGGTAGACGGGGCGCAGCATCGATTTGTGGCCGGCCCAGACGCGGTCTCGGGCGAGTACTAGCGAGGTGTGGCATTGGATGAGCATGAGTATCAGGTCCAGGAGGTTGGCTGTGGGAAGGCGGATTGCCTCATGTTGCCGTATGACGTCCAAGTTGTAGGCGTCTTGGCTATATGTCCATAAGGACGCCGTACTCGTATTGTAGATATCTCGGGCAGCCGCCAGTTTGTTGTTGTTGCTGCTGCTGTAAGGCAAATAGTATTCGCCATGGTACCGCCGTCCGTAGTACCTGACCACCTCGGCGACGCTGAGGATAATGTGTAGGAGCAGCGTGGCGTTACTCGGGCGGTGCAGGGCTTTCCAGCATCGTTTGAGGGTCCCGTTGATCTGGAACCGGAAGACGAGCGTGCCCAGTGTGGCCAGAGCCAAGACTTCGAGATGGATCATGGCGATGACGATGTCTGACGGCTTCTATCAACCATCGATGGGTTGTTTATTGTATTCTTCGGCGCCAATATCTGGCTTGCGGCTTGTTGTGGCAGCCTAGTGAAAGTCGAAGAGAGAAACGGCGAGGGATAGGCTTGTTTGTATCCCTTTCAAGATCCGTGTTTCTCTGTGCAAGTGGACAGGGATATGGTTGGTTGTTTCTTCGGTACGCACAAGGTGGCGTTCTTAGGCGTGTTTGGGAGTTAGAGAGTAATAGTCTGAAAGACGAAGTGGGCGTGGAAATGGGGAATATTAGTGTCGTTCTCTGCATGATATGGATATAGTCGAGACCGCCAATGATTCTGGCTTGCCCAGGGTAGGAGGGAGGGGCGGGCGACGGTGTTGCCGCACCGCCCTCCCTAGAGCTGCCCAACACGTAAGAGTCACGACGAGCATTGCTGCTATCTTTGACTTGCGTGCATGGGTAGTAGCTGTAGATAGCACGTGAAGAGGTCTGGAGCCAGGCATCAGAAAGGTCATGATTACGGTGTTGGGGGCCGTGTAGGGCTGACGCCTGACGGGGGTTGTATTGCAAGCATCTGGGCCTGGGCACCTGAGTTGGGATCCTGGTCTTTTGGGTACCTGGTCTGGGTGGATACAAGTAAGCATGTCTCGGGAGATGGAATGCTGAGCCCATCTTCCATAAGGTTTGGTTCCGACGTTATCCTCGTGGAAGCGGCTCGGGGGATAACTAACTGCTTCTCCCCAACCAAGAAGGAGGTACTGAATGCACGTATACAGATTAAGTAGCATGTATCAAGACCGGGGGGAACTGCGCATATGATAGGAGCCAGTCAGCATTAAACAAGAAGCGTAGACGCGCATAGACACCTGTACTTACTAATGCCTGACTAGTCGTTAGGTTGGCTGTGTTACCCCAAACGGCCGTCGAGACCTCTGACCTAAAATCCTATAGGCCCGCTGTTGGTCCAATTCTAACCAATGGTGCGCTCTGCTCACCAGCCGCAGGGCATCCATGTCGGGCTTGCACTCAGCCAACCGAAGGATTCCGGAAGCGACAGGCCAAGGGAAGCATAATGACGCCACCGAGCTGTCTTATATAGCGGATGAGCTGGGATCCTTCGAGTGCCCTGCCAACTGCTTCTTTCATCGTCGCAACCCCGGAGAAAGAGCCCAAAGAAGACCAGTATAGGCAACGTAGTATGCATGCAGGCACATACACAGAGCATATCTGCTTGGTCAATGGCCACTCCTCCCTTGGGTAAATACGTCCGCCAACGAGCGGACTTGGGCGCCGTAGCCAACACAACAATACATGGCCAAGTGGCCGTAGTAGAGCGGCTGTGAATACGTGTATGATGTAGTAGTTAGGTATATGTAGTAAGCCCCAACCTATTAGCCACGGGGGGTCTAGCGTCGTATCGATCCCGAAAATAGCTACAATTGCGGGCTCTTCTACCCGCCAAGCCGCGCGCAGCAGGCAAAGAGAGAGCTCCACTAGAATTGAGCGCGGCTCACACCCCTGAAACCGCACCTTGCCCACGCTTGTTCGCAAGCGTCGATACTGGTTACCGGCTGGCCGTTTCGCCATATTGGCTGGGGGTCTTCGAGTTAAGATCGTAATGCGGCAATCCCTTCCTAACTCGTCGTAGTCGATAGCTCACTCGATCTTTCTAGAGGGACCCCGACGACTCGCTGCTAAGGATGACAAGTATGTCTGTCTATACTGATGCCTGTGGCCTTCAGCGGTTTGTCACGTTGACGACTGGGAACGGAAAGGAAACATCCGTCAGCCATCAAACCATGTCGCTTAGCGCTTAAGTAAGACGGATGGACCCAAAGATACCTAATAAATAACTGGATCTTTTCTACGTCGAATGTCATAAAAGTAACCATATCACATGTTCTCGGGGAAAAAAAAAAAAAGATGTCGCGAAGGCGAAGTACACCAACACGGTGTTGTTTATCGTTTGGCTGGCACAAAGGATGAATTGGAACTCCAACTAAGTCGGGCCGCCCGAGAGTCGGATCAGTTGGTAGCCGTTGAATGGAACCTTAGACGGATGCACCGGCGCGCGGCTAGATTAGGTGAATCCGGCAAGACACCCGTTGGAGACGATGCTGCTTTCATCGACCTTCTCCAACTTCAGCGACTTGTCTTCGAGGGCATATGCATCTGTCCGAATCTAGTCCTGTGACAGCACCGTACCGTTTTCTGGTTCTGCCCTGTCTCGGCTAGCATCTGACATGTTGCTTTGTCTCTGGTTGGGTCGCTATGATAGGATTACGTTCATTGCAGCATATGCACAGGACACGACGAAATTAGACGAAGCTGACTCGTGACTAGGGATCGATGATCTAGATTCGTGAGCGGGCGCATGATGCCCCCAACCACATCACGTCGACCGTAGGTAAGTAAAACCTGGGTCTGGGTGAATAGTCAACCAAGATTTCAGCTGGCTCAACCACACGACGAATATGGTGGCGGAGCCTGTCGAGGGAACGTGGGAAGCGGGCCGCATAAGCAGAAGTCTTGTATCCCTTGCATGCGAACCATTCGACCACTGGATGCTGCGAAATCCCATTGCCCGCAATCCAAGCCACACCAGTGCCAGATAGTCACGTTGCTTCTCCACCGCTAAGCTTCCATGTACGGGCGTCTCGAATCGCATGGGCATGGCTGTATATAGTCTTGTAAAGGCCTTGCCGTGCACAAACTGCACATACTGATATTTGGAGCAGGAACACCAGGCATACTGAGAACGCGTGAGTGGAGATACCCAGGAGCAAGAAGTATGGAGTTTGCTTACCCTAGCATATCGTGGCTGGGCTGCCGTATGGACTGATCGCATTCACATCCCAGCTTCTTGGTCTCAACTGCTCGTCGTCGACGATTTGCGCTCCTCATCTGCCAAATAAATCGCTGAGGCTGACTTTACGGCCAATAGCCTGCATTGCCGGCCCATAATCATCTGCCGCCTGGCCTGGCGCGGCGCTGGCGGTACCTTGAGCATTGATAATACTCTCCATCTCGCGTATGCGATCCCACATCTCCTGAATGATGCGTGTATTTGTGCTGCGCGTGCTCTCCTCGTCGGCGTGGATCCAGAGCCCGACGACTCGTGGCATCCCCTCGTCCGTCTCGCCGTTGAGCTTGAAGATCAGCAGCTCCTCGCTCGCCTCGATGGCCTCGACGTCGCTAAGGTCCAGGATCATGTTGTTGAGGCCGCGGCGGTTGAGAACGAAAATACAGCCCTTGGACTGAGCGCCGTGCTGGAAACCCTGCGCGGAGGACCTAGGGGTGGCGTCGACGTTCTGGGCGCACACGAACATGGTGCCCTCGATGCCGCTCTTGTCCCAGGAGTTCAGCTCGGCGCTGAAGGTGTATACGACGGCATTGGCGGCCTGCGACTTAATTTGCGTGATGGAGGGCAGATAGCGCTGCAGTACACTCAGGTTCAGGTCGGTGTTGGTGCGTTGCGCCAGGATGGCGGTGGACGGCGGCGGGTGGGAGGCCATGTAGGAGGCAGTGTCGGACTCGTAGTCCGAGGTGATCTGGTTGTTCAGGGCTGCTTGTGCGGCAAGATGCTGGGAGCGCGTCCGTTGGTGCCCATGGCCTGACCTCTGCGGATGCGATTGCTGGTTCGTGTTGGGCGTGGTCGAATGGTGCGAGTGCATATGCGAGAGGGTGGGCTGTTGCGACTGCTGTTGGCCGCGGTTCTTGCGCGGCGTGGAGCGAGACATGGTTGATAGTGGGCTGATTGATAGTGGCAAAGGTTGTTGCTATTGGGTGTTCAATGCAACTGAGAAGTGTGTGAATGTGTGCGTGTTTTTGCTTTGGTGCTTGAATACAGTACTCGACAGTGAATAAATGAGTTGGGATGTTGGTTGGCACCTGAGTTTGACAATCAAGCTTCAGGCAGTTGGAGTAGCTCAATTGACGCTTCTCCGGGGGCCTTTGATTTGCGGTTGAGAGAGCAAGTGCCCAGCAAGTGCCCGCGCAAAGCCCGCAATTACTGCCTGCCCACGCCCATTGCTGCCCAATAGAAGAGCCCACTGATAAGAGTTCTGGCGGTTGACTGCTCTCTTATCAGACTGTACCTGCCCTGCAGCGCAGCATGCTGGTATGCAATGCAGTGTGCCTTTGCCAGTGCTCTCTCGCTCTGCTACAGGCATTCAGCACCAGCCACCAACGCCATGGCATTTCCCGCGAGTTCGTCCGAATTCAATTGCCCGGCATGTAACAATGGCCCTTGGCCCTCTAGATTAGCATGTGAGATTCGATGGCGCCTTGACAAATGACGGGATCAATATGGTCCAGCCTGCAGGTCCCTTATCAAGATCTGCCTCCCTTCCTCGAGATTGGATCTCTGTATGTTGCGTTACCACTTCGTCCTCCTTGAGGTTGTTGCTTGATTGCCCATGAGTGAAGACCTACCTACCCAACCTGCCAACCTACCTAGCCAGGTACGACCCAGACCGCTTCTACTTGACTCAGTAGCCCATCTGGCTTCAAGCAGGCGCAGCCGTCTGACAGCCGTGCTGTGGTGGTGTGCCCCGCCTACGTCACTCGCTCATTTGATTTCATTTCCCTTCGAATCCACGCGCCCTCGTGATCGCCATTTGATTCAAGATGCTGGCCGTAGTTTCGCATCGCGCCACCGACAGATAACACCGAGGCCACATCTCTTTTCCCCCTACATTCGTTGCTGTATAGTTTCCTGTCTATTTGTATACCCCACCCTCTTCTTGTGACGCGCAACACGACCACTGTCTCAATTTTCTGCGCGACACCGCTTGCGTGACCGCCTGAAGTCGCCGACATGACTGCCTCCGACGGCGCATCGACGAGCCAGCAGTCCGATCCCGTCGAGGTCGAGCAAGACCTTGCCAACGGCCCGACCCACTACTCCCTATCGCGAGCCCTCCTTGCGCGCAAGGACGAGTACGTACGACGCCACCGCATACGTGTCAAGGTCGGATCATGGAATGTTGCAGCATGCCCGGGCACCGACAAAGACCTCGCCGGCTGGTTTGTCGACGGGAGGGGCCTGGACAAGAGCATAACCAAGCTCGACCTGCACGACCAGGGAGGTAAAGGCGCCGAGGAACGCGACGTGTCGGAAACCAGCGGTTCGTCACAGACGGGCGAGGACGACTCGGTCCGGCTTGTGGGCGGCGCCGAAATAGGGCTCTATGTCCTCGGTCTCCAGGAGATCATCGCACTCAACTCCATCTCTCAATATGCCGACACGTCAGCTACGAGCAAGTGGCAGGCTGCTCTGGAGGCTGCTATGCCGCCATACTACAAGCTGATCACTTCGCAACAACTTTCCGGCCTACTTCTGCTCATGTATGCGTCGCCCGAGGTCGCAGACACTATCACCAATGTTTCTACCGTCTCCGTGGGTACGGGGTTGCTTGGTTACATGGGAAACAAGGGAGGCGTCTCGTCGCGCATAATGCTGGGTGAGACCACTCGCATGGTCTTCACCAACTGTCACTTAGCTTCTGGCCACGACCAAACGAACCTGGACAGGCGTTGCTGGGACTACGGCCGGATTATGGCCCAGACCCAGTTCGCTCCTTTAAACCATGGGGGAATTCTCGAAGACGAGGGTGAAAAGCTTGGCGATGAGGACTTTGGTTTTGGTTTGGCGACCTCAACTACCGCTTAGATGGGCTCCCCGGCGATGACATACGGCGACTCTTGATGCTTCATACACGGGGAGAATACGACTTGAGCAAGCAGAACAACAAACCGAAACTCGATGGAGAGGATGGCGTTATCATAATGCAATCCGATGACGATCGGCGAAATAGCACCGATACTCCAGCAATGATGCGAGAGACCAGTTTTGACAAGCTTGACGACGACGATGGGACCACCGACCTTCCTGATCCCGATGACTTCCTACCCGATCCGCATGATGATCCGGCATCGGTTCAGGCTACTATCGACTCTTTACTACCCCATGATCAGCTTAGTCGCACCATAAAAGCCCGCAAAGCTTTTCATGAAGGATGGAGAGAAGGCGCCATAACATTTCTTCCTAGTTATAAGTATGACGTGGGCACGGTAGGGCTCTTCGATTCATCGGAGAAGCGCCGAGCCCCCAGTTGGTGCGACAGGATACTCTACAGGACCCGAAAGGACATTGATCAACACCACCAGAAGCTTATAGACGAGGTTGAAGCAAAGAAGAAAGACGAGGATATGAAGCAGCGCGGGATTGATCATGCCGCAGACGACGAATCTGTACTCTTTGATTACGACCCGGTCAAGGACGCCGACACTGAAACCAGCAGCACTAAGATTTACGACTATGATGAATACGACGAAGACGACGATGCCCCTGAAGGAGGCGATACGGAGACTGTTGTCACGAAGGACGGTTACAAGGATGGAATCAAGCTTGATGTATACACGACGCATCAACGTGTAACGAGCAGTGATCACAAACCCATAGTGGCTCTGTTTACGCTCGACTATGACGCTGTGGTTCCAGAGCTGAAGGCAAAGGTGCACGCCGAGGTAGCTAAGGAGCTCGATCGCGCTGAGAATGAAGGAAGGCCAGGTGTCACTATCGTCGTTGAGAAGGGCGCGGCCGACGAACAAGATATGACCGATGGAAGTGGAGGAATACATTTTGGGGATATCAACTTCTTGGATTACAAGGAGCGGTCTGTCACTGTGGCCAATACCGGCCGCGTACCTGCGACGTTTTGCTTCGTTGCGAAACTGGGCATTTCGGGTGAGGCTCGGGGTGAGAAGCATGGCACTGCCCCGCCTGAGTGGCTACACATTGACATACAGCCCTCCTCGATGGTCAAGATGGTAAATGGCGAGAAGACGGTGACTCTGGAGCCTGGAGAGACCGTGTCGGCGGTCATCGACCTCTCTGTCACGGATTTATCCCATCTCCATCAACTGAATGGAGGCATAGCATCCCTTGAGGATGTCATAGTCCTCCGTGTGGAGAACGGCAAGGACCACTTTATCCCGATTCATGCCAATTGGCTGCCATCGTGTTTTGGTCGCAGCATTGATGAGCTTATTCGCGTTCCACCTAAGTCTGGTGGACTCCGTGGTTTCGTCAAGAAGCTACAAGGTGATGGTACCAAGTCTGACAATTCTCAGAGCGGCAGTCGCATCCCTCAAAGTGCCGATGTGCATACATCGTCTCCACCCGAGTTGTTCAAGCTAACCGAGGCTATTGAAACGCTCACGGAGCGCTGCGTTGCGGACGAGAACATGTTAGAGGGCGAGGCCGCCAAAATTCCACGCGATACAGCTGGGTGGCCTTTCACGACGCAGTTCCCGGAGCCACCGTCGTCAGGGGGAGTACGACGAACAAGCCGCGGAGGACCAGCGCTCCCTAGCCGCCCTAATCAAAGCTCTGGACACCGATCACCCGGCTCAGCTCCTGGATGCTCTACCCCCGAGCCTGCCAGCGCTGAAGCGCCTCGAACTCACGGCGCAGGTCTTCGTCCTATTTTTACGTTCTCTGTCAGACGGCATCATCTCCGGACCGCTGTTCTCGCAGATCGAAGCGGCCTTGCCGTTCCTCTCGCCCGCCACCATGGCCAAACCCGGCAAGGATGTGGAGGACGACAAGACGGCCATCCTCGACATCCTGGCCACGGCGCCCTACCACAACATCTCCTTCGTCTTCATCACGGCGATAATCTCGCGCGTGGCGTCGGAGATTGTGCCGCTGACGCGCGAGGAGCTCGCCGCGCTCGATTCGGACAACCTGCGGATGAAGCGGGCCAGCAGCGTCCGCGGCCTCGGCGTGCTGCGGCGGACCACGAGCAGCGCCGGCCGGGCGCCGAGCGGCAGCATCGAGGGCGTCGACGAGCGCAACGTGCAGCGCCGGCTCGCGTGGGAGAAGAAGGTGGCGGAGATCCTGGCGACGGCCATATGCAGGCACGGCGCCGAGGGCGGCTCGGCCCCGACGGAGAAGCAGCGCAAGGCTAGCGAGGAGAGGATGCGGGGGCTGGTGCAGATTTTCATGAGGCGGAGGGACAGCGCCTGACAAGCCGGTTGAGCACCTCAAACACGTTTTGCGACCTGCGAGGTGAGAGAGAGGTGCAACTACACTACACTACACGAGATAGAGGAGGACGGCGGGCTTTTTGATGATACATACAATAAGATTCCCACAAGGTTTTCGAAACTGGTATTCTGGAGTAGTAGAAAGACAGACAGACGAGCAGCATGGTTGCCGAAGTATGCGTGTAGGTGGCATTCACACAATACATGGATTTAATGTTAGAGTACCTACTAGACTTGGACCTTGAACTTCAGCATGTATTGGGTGTTGGAAGGGGCGTGCCGTGAATGATACCAGAGCTTGCTGCTGTACAACACCCAACTTTCATGTCATTGATGATGTGTTGTAACGCTCATTCCGTTTCAATTCTGCCTGTTCTCAGTCGCGGGGTCCGCGCATCGCGACGCCTGAGAAATGGCTTTTGATTTATGGCTCCGAGGTGTCCGCGGACAGCAAGTAGACATGTAAGCCGGTCCGTCGAATGCCGCTCTTCCCTTCATATGGGGGGCTAGGCGGGGATTCTCCAGGGGCACCGCGACCCTCCGACGCGCTCGGTGTATATCAGAATCCGATCTTGTGTTGCTCTGATTTGCCTCAACAGCTTCTTCAGCAATGATCGAGCAATGGACTTCGGGTGGCATATTTGTCCGCTCAACTCAAGGGTTTCTTTTTGGTGCTGGGGATGAATGGAAGTCGGCTTTCGGACTGCACATGCTTTCGACATGTCGCACTACAAGTGCTGCAGGGTCCAATCGCAGGTTAATGCCATAAACGTCTCTGCGTTCCGTTTCGTCCAATCAATTCAGTGATGCCCAGCTTATCCTGCGACCACCTTGGACCGAATTAGGTAGGTAGGTCGTGGATTTGATCCTGCTTAAGTCCGGGCCAGAAACTGCGAAAGGTGGGGAAGGGACATGCAAGTTTTGGCTTGCCGACACACACACGCAGCCAAACCGCCACAACGGACAACTGGCGGAGATAGGGTGCGGCTGAGTCCGGACACACGCATCGCGAACGGAGCGAGCTAACAAACTCCCTGTACTACGGTTTCAATTGATTCTGTAATAGTATCATGTGTACGGTAGTTTACGGCTGTGGCTATGTGAAGGATAGTGTCCTCCAGAAGAGAGGATGGATGACAGATCGGATTCGCATGAGGTGAAAGCCACAAGCGTCAACGGCGCGTCATATATAAGGGACGATGCCGGCCACCTGTCTCAACGCTCGAAATTGGACATGATCAGATTCAAACTATTGGATTAGACAAGCCGCATGCTTATAACTCCCTACTACTACTTACTATTCTGACTCTTCACGGGGTTCACTCAACTTCAAAGGCACATATACATACAGCAGCATAGACTCCGACAAGATGCCCCAAATCGCCGGCAAAGAAATCGGCCCCATAGGCTATGGCATGATGGGCCTCTTCGTGAAACCCGACCAGGCCTTCGAAGCCCTCGACGCCGCCCTCGAGCGCGGCTGCAACTTCTGGAACGGCGGCGAGTTCTACGGCCCGCCCGACAACAACTCGCTCGTGCTCCTGGAGAAGTACCTGGCCGCGCGCCCCGAGGGCACCGCCGACAAGATCGTCCTGTCCGTGAAGGGCTGCTTCTCTCACGCCACCATGTCGGCCGACGGCAGCCCCGAGGGCGTCCGCCGCAGCATCGACGGGTGCCTGGCCCAGCTCCGGGGGCGCAAGACCAAGATCGACATCTTCCAGTGCGCGCGGCGCGATCCCAAGGTCCCGCTCGAGGTTACGCTGGGGGTCATTGAGGAGGAGTACGTCAAGACGGGCAAGGTCGGCGGGATCGGGCTGAGCGAGGTGAGCGCGGCGACGATCCATGAGGCGGTCAAGGTGGCGACCATTGCCGCGGTCGAGGTGGAACTGTCGCTGTAAGTTGAAATGGTTTCGGTTATCAACATCCCTACCTAACAGCGATACTTCTCTCTCATCGCGAGCCTGAGGCTAACATCACACACAGCTGGTCGACCGACATCCTCACCAACGGCATCGCCGCCGCCTGCGCCCAGTACGGCATCCCCATCGTCGCCTACTCGCCCGTCGGCCGCGGCCTGCTGACGGGCCAGTACCAGTCCTGGGCCGACGTGGAGAAGGCGGCCGAGACGAACCCGCTGGTGCGCATGTCGCCGCGGTTCGCCAAGGAGCACTTCGAGACCAACCTGGAGCTGGTGCGGCGCGTCAGGGACATTGCCGAGGCGAAGGGGTGCACGCCGGCGCAGCTGGCCATCAACTGGACGCGCGCCCTGCCCCGGTTCTCGTCCTCGTTGAAGCAGGCGATGCCAGAGGGGGCCGTCGTCGTGCCGATCCCGGGCTCGTCGGCGCCGGGGCGCGTGGTGGGGAACGCGACGCTGGTTGAGCTGACGGAGGACGAGATGAGGCGGATTGATGAGGTCCTGGATCAGTTCGTGCCGGCTGGGCCTAGGTACCCGAGCTCGGTCCCTATCAACACCTAGGTTAGGCAGGTGATAGAAAGAGGGAATCGGGCGGCTGTGGCGCGAGATATGAGGAACGGTGCGTGATACTAGCGTAGGCAGACCGCAATGAAAGACCAAGCTCTCCTCATTTTCTCAAAAGCTTCGAGGCGTAAAGCCGAGGCCTTGCTTCTATGGCGTTTCTAGGGGACTGGGCTATGTGGACACGGCTGAAAAAGCTCAGGCTTTTCCTCGCAATAGGCCGAGCACGTCAATCGACACCTGCATAGTCTCCACGCGAGGTTCACCGTGACCGCCGTGAAATTGCTGGCCACTGACAGGATCAATCAATGGCCCGGCGCTTGCCGACCCGGTAATCGTGCATCTGTCGAGGCTAGGGCCTTTTCTCTTATTCCCTATCCCCGGTGCACCAAGCATTTGGTTCCTGAATAGCTCCCTCGGGTTTCGTGGTGCCGGACACGCTACGGTAGGTAGGTAGCGTGGTCACGATCTGGCCGAAAACGAAGAAGCTTTCTCCAAAGGGCAGTACTACCGCCGCCCATGCCTCGTGTCACTACTGCATGACTGCAGCTCGGGCATCGCCCCAGCGGTCCTGCAGTGGTTAGTTTCCTTCCCAAGTGGTTTTCTGCCCGGGTGATGGATAAACGTGGTAATTATGCGGTCGATTGTGGGAAGTCTGTTTTAGCCAGTGGGGTTGGGCCACCTGTGCAGTGTGTGCCTGTCCCACCCCCGCACTGCTTTGGCTGCATGCTTGGCATGAACGGGTTGGTCCAGCAGCACTCCAGATAAGTCGCGTGGCCGGGTCATGTCGATCATGAGGGAAAGAGAGCTGGAGGTTAGAAGGAGACTTCCGCCCCTTGATCAAACCAAGGTCTAACCTAAGTAAAGTCTGACAGAGAAGCTCGATATACCCAAGCTTGAATATACTCCTCTCTCGTATGAAGTTATTGATAGGAAAGGATCGTGGCCCAACGACCAAATGTCAAAGTGTGGGTTTACAGGGGTCCTTCACCCATGCCATTAGGTGCCTAGAAAGCAGGTTCGGTTGGCGGCTTGCACCTTCTGGGCTGCCCCCGAGGGCTGAGCTGGGAAGAGAGTTCAAGAACATGAGATGATGGATGGAAAGAAACATGCGATGATTGATTGGATGGACGCCAGAACGCAAAAATGAACTGCCACCATACTTTTGCTATTTACTGCGTGCATCAGCTCCTCAGCCATGCGGCGACGACACGCCCAGAGAATGCCGTTTATTCCGTCATTACCCAGATGCCAACCCAAGCCACCCTGGCTTGGGTAACATAGGAATCCTACAGGGTCAAGGGAACGAACGACCCTGTCTTCGCTCTGGGGTCCCGCGAAGATCAGCCTTCCTCAGCCGTTGTCATTCCATCCTTTGCACCCAAAGTTAGCAACTTACCCCGGAAAAAAAGGGTGCGCAGTCGCCCACTTTCTTACTCTAGCTTCCTGCCTCCGATCCACATGGGATTTGCCGGGTAAGCTCGCGAAAAGCGAAAGAGCATGCGCAGAGATGGGAAACGACGGCACCGACGGGTTCCGTGATGGCCTGACCCTGGATGGACCGTTGTTTTTTTTCTCATTCTCTTTTCTCCCGCTGGGGCTTTGGCTTGTTTTTTTACGATCTTGGCGTAGGCTGCGAAATTGCAGAGCTGAAAGGCCTAGTTCAAGCGCCAATGACAACAATTGATGGTGCTGCACTATATGCTACATTGGCGGCACTTTACCCGGAAGAAGCAGGCCAGGCTGCAGCAGGCCTGCACCCAAGGCCAGCACCCAAGCTGTCATCATTGCTACAGAATGCTGTATTGGGCCTGCCGATGCCGTGCCAGCGTGCAATGCTGCATGCATCAACGTACATGCACATATTTGAGTCCTATGGGCCCCCTCCTCCACCCCGCAAGCCAGCCAGCCATCCCACCCTGGCCCTCTTCGGCGACCTGACCCTCCATTGACTTACATATGACGGACATCTTTCCTTTTTACTCCCTTCAGCTGCTCGTCTCCAGCGACGCTTGCTCGCTCTCTCTATCTTCCTTATTTCTATCTATCCCATCCTGTTCGTCGTCCTCCATTAAAATACAAAACCAACATTTTTCGGTATATCACCACTTGGCTGAATTAACTTGCTTGCCATTCTGCTATACCCGACCGGTGTTACAGACATCGCCAGAGTAACATCCCTCTCGACCCGACGGACAGGACACTCCCCAACTTGCCGGTCGCTCGCCCACTTTTGCTGTCAGGGAAATCACCCCGCGAAATTCTGCAAACATCCCGCCAAAATGGACCTCTCCACCACTGCAGCCAAATTCGTGCCTCTGTACACCACGAGCGAGAAGATTCTGATTGCGACATCGAGCTTCAGTCTCACCGTCTCCGTCGTCACCGAGCTTCTTCTTTTCTATATATTACACAAGGGCACTGTTAAAGTATGTATTATTATGCCTAAGCGTTTGCTATTAGTGCAATTGCGCAAGCTGTGTGTAGCTTTCCTGTGCTGACTGGGTTTTCCCGTGGCGCATAGACCAAATTACGATTGCGCTCGCTGCTACTGACCGTTCTGTCGGCCAACTGCCTCATTTCCTTCTCGGCCTTCGTCTTCGTCACCCTCGTCAATTACCTGCCCATCGCCGACAGGACACCCGACCTCGCGGGCCTCCGGTGGAACCTGGCCCTCGAGCTGCCCGCGAGCCTACACCAGGTCCTCGGCGCCGAACGCAGTCGGTGGTCTATCTCGCTCGTCGCGTCGCAGTGGCTATGTCTGCTCGTTTTCCTGCTCTCGGCCGTCCTGTTCACGTCGGCCTGGTTCGATCTCAAGTCGGAGCGCATCGACGACGACGAAACTGCTACTGCTGCTGGCAATGACGAGAAGATGAAGAACCACCGCCGTACATGCTGCCCGTGCAATGGCAACAAGAGATTTGGCGAGAAAGGTGCCATCTACATATGAGCTTTCCTTGTATATTTACGACTTAACGAAATACGAAACGCCTGGCTACGCATTCTCTGGCCAAAAGTTACAAACTCTAATTATCCTTAATTGCGCCCCTGTTCGCAATGCCTTGAATCAGCGATGATTGACCATACGGTGTTCCTGGAGTCTCGCTCCTTCTTTCCCACTTTTTGTCGCGTCTCTTTCGCTTAGCTGGATATGCTCTGGCAGATGATCGCCGAGACAAACCTGAGCAAAGCCCGGGCAACGGCACAACCGTTTTTCTCACTTGACTGGCCTAAATCCCCGTTGACCCCATGCCCTTCCACACAGCATCATCATACGTGTCTTGCCAGTTGGTTAAGACAATGTCGCATTCAGCCAGATGGGCATGTCAAATAACGTCATGAGAGCCCAGTTGTTTCACTTTAGAAATAGAATATCATTTTGAACCTGGAATTCCCAATCATTTTATTGATTGGCCTATCGCGGAACGGAACCGGTAGAAAAGCCGCCAGTCCAGACGGCACTCCCACCACCTGTCGACAGTGTCGTTGCTTTTCATCCCTTGTTATCGAACCCCGTTACAACAGGTCGTAGATTGCCTCCTTTGGTTCTTTTTATTGCGGTCTTTTCCTGCGATGCACCCGAAAGGCATCGTCAGCGCGGGCTCGAATAAACCCAATCCGGAGTTCAAGCGTAGAACGTAAAGGGGCAAAATGCCGAAGACGAGCACATGTAAAGCCTTGCATTCGATTGAGAACACATCACCAATATAAGGTCGCGTACTATTAACCGTCAGGCATTGAAACGTGTGCAAGTGACGAGACGCCAGCTTCGCGGTCGCGACGATGCAATGCACTTCAACTAGGTGGCTGACTACAGTACTTGCCTTTCTGTCAGTCGTGCGCAAAAGGGAATTCCTAGGACAGCGACAATCTGTATTTGGCTTGCTTAGCTACATAGATCGCGGAACCAAATCTATGCGACTATTACAGATATAAGTAAACGGTGCAGCCCTAAACATCCACTTTCATCTCATCGCCCTCCTCTCGCCATCCTCCTCTCGCCATCCTCCTCTCGCCATCCGCTCTAGAATGCCCTACAATCAGATGTGTTTAGTCTTATATACCCCTTAGATCACATGTGTTAGGATATGTGACCTCTCGGGGTCTAGACAGATATGTCTGGGTCGATCCATTCGATGAGGTATACCTCAATTGCACCAAGCGGTCGCGCAGTGTGATCTTCGGTGATTTCAAGAATGTCTACTCTATGCTCAGCAATGACTCTGGCGTAACTTCTCACGATGGGGCATCGGCCGCTGGATTGTATCATTAGTCGTATTATCCCCCACACTCCGTTTGGCTATTGGGGCTAATATTGACTTACACGGCCTGTTCAAAGAGGGTAGCCGGATTACCGTTGGGTGGATTTCCAATCATACAAGGTAGAAATGGTTGCCAAGAGAGAAGCAATGGAGGTTCTCGTTCTGCTAAAGCCGCCTCAACATATAACACACAACTAAAATCTAAAAGTTAGTATGACCGAGCGAGCTCACCCGGGGAAAGCTTGCTGATCGCTTGCTTGGAACCTGGGAAGACTTTGGGGTACTGACTAGGGGGGCTGAACTGAGAAGAGTTGAACACTCATCTGAAGGGATATCATTTACTAAGAGAAGTTCGAGGCTGTTTCTATGACGCGGATGTTCCGGGGTGTCGTAAGATGAATAGTCGCGCTGAAATTCCTTGTTTAGAAGCATGTCGAAATCGAAGAACTGCGCCCCGGCGCTTGGTGCTTGATCTGTGATCATCAATAATCCAATAGGCCCCTTCGGGTCTGTCATCGGTAGGATTCATCTCATGCTGTGCTTTTCCTATGTTGTTGCCGGCTAGGTTTTGTAATACGCTGTGTTAGAAAGATATTCAGGGGTTTTGTTGATTGCGGGCTTCATTGCAGGTTTGGTCCCGGGCACGCAATGATGTGCGATTCGTGCGCTGCGAGAGTATGCTCCTCGTTTCCACAGGAACAGCAGAATGGGTTCTGTAGTAGCCGAATGGCTCGGTTGCGGGATGCTTTCCAATGACCGGGGCGGTGGTCCTTCCGTTTCAAATGACTGCGGTGGTGATCCTTCCGGTTGCTTCTATGTCCGCAGGAACAACGGAACAGTTTCGTGGTGTTATCTCGATGGGTCACGTTGCCCTGATGCCTGATCAAGCCTTTCTCGGACTGAAAGCTCTTCATACATCTGTTGCATGCATGTGTGGGCTCGAGATTCGAGGCGCGATGTTGCCTGGGAAGTATTCAGTTAAGTATAGATGCAGACTATTGCTATAGGACAAGGACGACGTACACTGACCTGCTTTCCTGTTCGGGATCAACCACAAGGGAGCGTTCGGGATGGGTTAACGACTTCTGTTGCCTTGGTATCGCGACTTTTTGCGGATGGTTGATATTTGTCGTGCGCGGTGCTCTCGAATTGGCCAGAAAAGGTGATTGGAATTGACAGTCTTGTGGTATCACCTGGACAGCTTCCAATACTTGCTGGGTGGGAGTAAGGGGCAACAGTGCCGATAGATCTGGGAAAGGGGCAAAGGTCAATTCGGGCGTTCGCCGTGTATTGGCGTCAATCCAAGACGGTGACAAGGTCGATGAGGGTGGTGAGATATTGGGCTCAGGTGCGACCCAACTCGGAGCACTATTGAGTATCTCAGGGACCAAGGCCGAATAGTCCTCAATTGGTGTATAGCCAGATACCTGGGGAATATCTGGGATATAGAGGATATCCTGAGATGGAGAGTAAACGTCCGAGTATGACAATGGCTCAGAAGGACTGAAAGGGGCAGTGTTGGTATTGGCTGGCCTCAATGAAGCAGAAGTACCGGAGACATCAAATGAGAAACCGTCAAAAGGTTCAAAAGAATGATGTTGTGGAAACTGATTTGGGTTGCAATGGCCCTGACTGAATAGAGGTTGCGTATATGCCGGATACTGACCAGTAGGTAGGTATGCACCTGAAGTGGACGAGGTAGAGTCACCACCAACGCAGTTGACATCAAAGCGAGGAGGCAGACAGCCTGATCCCCAGCTTGTCGTGTCCCGTGATGGTAATGTACTCCCAGCGTCGTATCCAGCTTCATTGATGAGATGGCGGCTATTATCCTGACAGAACTCCTCAGGGAGGTCTTTTCTTAGGCGATGATCATGATAGTACGCAGATATTGTAGATGCCCCAGCTTAGGGGCGAATGTGACAAGCTATCAAAACGGATGTCTGGGGCGTCGACCCTGTGTCTCAGTAAGTATTTGGCTCAGCTAACAAGATCCGCGACAACAGGGCTTCAAAGGATATCAGGCACCAGAAGAATAAAGGACTGTAATTGGGGTGCATACCTGTCTTTACTTCCAAAAGCCGAACAAATCCTCCACATTTCACCTTGTGGAGAGAAGGGAAGTCCACGGCGGTGGACTTTGGGGGTTCCTCCTTAAGTTATTCCTGCAGCTGACGCCGCTGGGCGGAACGACCCTCCACAACCGGCTGTACGGGGACATTGGGATACATAGGTCATACAAATCACACCGAAAAGGTTGAAATTTTGGGCCACCAATCAAATATGCACAGCATCATGGCCTGCGAACCAGGTCATGCAGGTTTTGAGAGGCAACTTTTTGGGCCACCAATTACTTGATCGAAGGCTGACCGCAATTGTTTATATAGAATTGGGCCACTAATGCTGGCCCGGATGCCTGCACCGCGCCGTACTGGGCCGCCAGTAACGAAAAGCTGCGAACAACCAGGACTGAGGCCTCCATGATTTGATGCTCCCGAATATCATGGACGCTACGTGGGCCACCTATCAGCGACCTCACTCGGTAGCCGTAGTCCAAGGGTGATAAGACGGGCCGCCTATGAAAGAGCGTCGACAGTTGTTTTGCCAGAGGGGACCCAGAAGGCACAAACACTCTGATGTCGTTGAATGATGGTATGGTAACTGACATACTCTTGTCTCTATTTAATATGTGCCAGAAGACAACGCTTTGCAATGCTCCCGGCATCACAATTGTAGAATCAATTACCAACTTTCTTGTCAATGAGAAGTCCCCGTTGTCTTTGCAAATAGAGTCACTTTTGCGGTACATTGTTCGTGAACCCTGTTGTGATGCATCACTGCTGACATCTATCACTAAAGGGTTAGGTCACATTACCCACTACACGACACCAATGGCCGATTCCAACATGCGAAGCCACGAGCAAGAGAGCATTGGCAGCCAGCCAAACAAAAACAAGCAACGCAAATTCGAGTGCTACTCTATGCA
This sequence comes from Apiospora hydei, assembly GCF_038363865.1. NCBI lineage: Eukaryota > Fungi > Ascomycota > Sordariomycetes > Amphisphaeriales > Apiosporaceae > Apiospora > Apiospora hydei. Next base: position 631,613 of record NW_027117369.1, read on the forward strand.
GCGCTACTTGGCCGAGTCTCCCAAAGAGGGGCCACTGGAATGCATTGTGCATATCGGGTGACTCGGGTATACGTACTGAGAAGGCCGGTTCCAATAATAAGGGCCTCGAGAAAAAGGCCAGGGGGTTGGGCTTGAGGGTGCATTAGGGAGGCAGTGACGATTGGTTGCCAATTGGTGCAGGCGGGGTTGGCATCGATGTATTGGTACAAGGAGAGACGTTGGGCTACTGATGGTCGTACAAGGGAAACTGACCACTTCAAATAACCAGACTTGATAAACAAATGATATGCATGACCGCATCGCCAAGTTACCAACCCTCTAGTCTTCCAGTCTGCCTCCCAAGCGCGCCAAAACCTCAAGCTTGAAGCACGAGACTGACAGGCATAATGAACGACAGTCCTGACCATGAGCGTGGTGATGCTGAGCTGAGTTGGGAAGACGTGGAGTTGGGGCCGATCGTTCGCCAAGACAGATATGCCAAGGTCCATAGTGTCCTGGCTTCCAGCTGGGACATGGAAGAGTGGGAGGCCCACGTATTCGAAATAAGGACCAAGGAGCATGCTCGATTTCTTGAATTTCTGGTCTGGCCCAAGATGAAGAAGTCCAGTTACTACAAAACCGATTTCACACGTGACTCGACACATATCTTCATCCGGCACATGACCCAGGCAACCGAACCGACCGAAGTCAACCGCACGAAGACGAAGCGGCAACACACTGTACCACCTGGGATGGCAGCAGCTATCCCTGATGCAAGGACACAAGATGAAGTCGCGAGCCATCTTGCACCCGGAGCAGCGAGTCTCGATCCTGTGGGATTGGTGAAGCACGTATTCACCAGCTACTGTATTCGCCAAGGAATGCCCGCGCCCGCTTTCACCGGCCAATTGATTACCAAGCTGGGGAATGCTGCTCCGGGGGACGATGTCTGAGACGAGGGGTTCGAGAAGACGTGGGAAGAGGTGAGGCGTACAGCAAGCGACTTTATCGTCAAACAACCAAACGGTGGCACAGGAGATGTGAAAGACTTTGACAAGAACATACCACTGGCAGCGCCAGATGAGCGCAGGAGACCTGGCCGAGCCTCTGCTAGGCCTCTCCCACATGATCGGGACCTAAGGATGATTCTCGACCTTGCCAGAGCGATAGAAGAAGAAGAAGACCAGCACATTCCGGGTCGCAGCTTTTTCTTGGAGCACCTGTATCCGCCGACAGAACAGCCTGAGGGTTCAACATTGGAAGAGCTCGCATCGAATCAGCAGGCTCGGACGGACCGCCTGACTCGCTTGATTAAGCGGATACCTAAGGTCTTGAAAGAGCTGACGAAACAGCGAGCAGCAACCTGGGAAGCTTCGATGCCGAGAATCCTGCAGGTATTTGGTATTATTGAAAAGAGTGAGGACCATAAAGAGGATTTGGACGAGTGGTCGCACTTTCTGCGATGGATCCACGCGTATAGCTTTGAAGGGTTCGATGCAGACGCCATGCAAAGGGTAGCTCACGCCCTTTCCGCTGGATATGTCCCAGTGATGGCTGCTTGGTTCTCCAGAATCCAGAGCCACTCAATAATGCACCAGTGGACAGATCTCTTGTTGACGAAGGGGTTCGATGAGTATGACGCACCAGATCCCATACTGATGCAGATGCTGCACGCGCACACGAAACGGGAGTTGGTTATCGGGATGCAGCCCGTTCTGGAGAGGATGAGATGGGTCTCGGAGCTGACGACCAAGTACTGGAAGGCCCAAACCGCCTGCAGTGAGTTTAAGGCTATGCTCTCTCAGGATATAGGGGGCGAATCCCTTCGAGTGGGTTTCTATGTCGAGTTACTATTCCAATCCGTCTCTTGATGAATCAAGCAAACTATCGATAGAAGGTTGAGAGCAATGATGATTATCTGAGGAGCTCTGGAGCGTTCATGGGGGGTTTGTCGTTGTGATTATCAGCTGCACGATTCCATAGCCAGCAGAACCACATTGCTGGTCAGGTCGCATTGCCCATTGTGGCATCTCCAAGATAATCCACTAGGAGTTACCGTTGCGCCCACCCCTCCGGCTGCGCATAAGGTTTAAATTTGATGGGACGATCGCTAGATCGTATCCTCTCCAAGTCAGGACTATTGGGGTTCTTGCTGGTAGATGCGAGGACGTATGTTTTGATGGATGATAGATAGCATACGGCGGAATGCAAGCCAGTGCCAGGTGCGTCAGCAGGGAATAAGTGGGGTTTAGGGAGACAGGAGGTGGGAGGTTTGTCAATGGGAGGGGCACTAAATTTTAGGGGGGCTCCAGCGCGACCTATTCAGCACGTATTCATTATCGATAGCGGGGTTCACTCTATTTCGACAACAATTCCTCTCGAGGTTGGAGATCGACGCTTCACAGCCAGTGCTTGCTTGAACAGTTCCAATGAACACGCGATTCAGAATGTACTAGAAGTTCATGTTCATCCTCAGTCCTTAGAAAGTTTTGAGTGAGGCCAGACAAGTCAGCCATTGAGTGGTTCCATGCCTGCTTAGTCGAGGAGAAAAGGCAATGCATCCAAAAGATACTAAACTGCACTCCGACACTGCACCCTTTCCCGAAATTGAGGTTGGATTTATGCATTCTCTTGTACTTACGGTACGGCTGAGGCAGGGGAGTCACTGCCACGATTGACATGGAAAATAGTGTGTATGCTGTGGGTTATAATGCCAGTGTGAGTCAAAGTCTCATTCATACGAAGATGCTGGTTGCGTGTGGGGTCACAACCAGTAGGGCTACAAGTCGAAGACTAATCAACCTATCTACAGCTAGTATCTTAAGCATCTATTTCTTCTTCGAGAATAGCCTGGCCAGTATCCCTCTTCGCGGTGCCTCCTTTTTCTGGGTCTCTTTCGGGGCTTGCGAAGGGGGTGTCCTGGTTGACGGGGCGGTCATCTTCTCAAGCATCTGGCCGCGGTATATCATCCCCTCCACGCCGCGCGCATCCGGTCCCGTCTTCGGCGCCGGCGCCCGCTCTCCCGGCCCTCCGGGCGTCGCCAAGTCCTTCTGGATCTTGGCGACCAGCTTCCCGACGTCCAGGTTCTGCCCCGCGTTCAGGAAAGTCGCGACCTCGTCGTCGCCGTCGCCGTCGGCGGCGTCCGTCAGGTCGATGATGACCTCGTAGACGTCGTCGGCCAGCCGCCCGAAGTCGAAGTCGATCTGCTTGCCCAGCTCGGCGCAGGCGCGGTCCCAGAGGCACGAGAGCATGGCCAGCTGCTGCTCGTGCAGGAGCGGGTGCTGGATGAACAGCACGATGATGGCTGTCGCCATGTAGGCGCGGAGCGCGCGGGTCGCTTTGGTCTGTCTCTTCAACTCAACTTCGGTCTTTGTAGAATCATCGCTACTGGTGGCAGCGGCAGCAGCAGCGCCATCACCCGGAGACACGTCTTCATTTCCCCATGCTGGCAAAAGGTAGAACCGCTTCAGGGTCTCGGGCCAGCGGCAGGCGTAGCACGGCTGCTGGTCTGTGAGGATGATGCCCTCCTCGACGGTGGCGCCCTTCTTGACGTAGATGGACTGCAGATACGCCGCGCCTTGGGGCGACACCTTCCAGAGCCGGTAGTGGCCGCACGTGAAGTTGAGAAGGACTCGGGTGACGGTGGTCGATTCTTGCTGTTTCTGGCTCGCCATCTTGATTGCAATCTGTTTTCCAGTGTGTACGTATGTAAGGGGCTGTGTTGGTGTCGCGCCACACAAAATATTTCTTTCGCACTAAGAGACGGCTTTCCAAACTATGCGAGGAACAGCGACTCACTTTATGTAAAACGGGCGCCTAATCCCATTGTTGCCCAGTCTTCAAGGGCTGTTGGAAGGGAAACAAAGATGTTCTATACATATGCATCTCTTTGTGTTCATTGTTGGTATGTATGACAATATCTGCGTAATATACCATTGGTGATCCTTTCATGCTCAGTGAGACGATACAGCGTGTCCTTCTCACACTGTCATGAAGTTGAGCTCCTTGGTGAGTAACGATAGTTCAATTCTGTCTATTCTCGATCTCGCGTTCTAGTACTCAGAAACCTGGTGGTGTGTCAGAAACCTGGCTGCGTCTGCCAGTATCTACAATATATCGCAACGGATGGAACCCATGCTAGGCTTACGGGGGATTAGGTATGTCGGGATCACGGAGAGGAAGAATAATCAAGTCGCCGGATATAAGACAGTGACCGAAGTGGGATACAGGGCAACTTCAGAACCAGTTAATTTCTAACCATGCTCTACTTACCCAAAGATTCTGGGAGGTTCTGTGTACGAATACGTCAATACCAAAAGTGGTTTTGGACCCTAGCTATATCACATTTGGCACACCTTGTAACTTGATGTTGGGGGTCTTACTATTCTCAATACTAAAACTAGGCTATTATCCTATCATTCTCATTACCAATTTGTATCCCTCAACTAGACGATATATGTACGCTAATGCCCATGTTTGGAACCCGCAAATATCAATTTTAGTTTACGTGCTAAAGCAGCATCAATCTTGTTGCGCTTCCAGTCCAATGTGCAATGAGTATCGCCCATCCTGCCTCGTTGAGATTCATCGCACCAGAGGAGATCTCTTCCCATCTTATCGCGATATAAAGCGATCCGACGCAGGTCGCCAAGCCACGGCGATCCTTCCGGCCCTTGTTCCTCATCCAAACGAGAGCCCAGTAACTCCATAACGTATAGAGCCGTGTCATAATACATTGGCTGCATACATCTGACTTAATATGGCAAATAAACTCATCCCACAGGTTCTTGAGCGCGTTCTCACGGCCTTCCGGCGTGGCGATCTCGGATGGGTTACACGCCAGATGCGCATTCGCGGGGTATATCATCGCAAAGAATTCGCGGGCCTGTTCACCGCCTCCCCGTGGTTGCAAGAATCGTCAGGGCAGGAGTTCCGGCAGTAGATGGAGCTGTGTCGCTCGAGTGCTTAGAAAAGCGCCGCGCGTACGTCACAGTGATCGGTCGCGCCTTTGGCCAACTGCAGTTGCAGGAGCCGGATCGCGACCGACGATGACCATTTCACAGCTTTGGCCAGCAACCCTTCATACTTGTAGCGGTCGGGGTCCTGTCCACGCTGGCGCCCGCCCCCAGCAATAGGTCGACAACGGCGTAGTGCTGTTCCGGAAGGACGCCCCAACTCCCACTTCTTGGACGGCCCCAGTGTTCGCGCGGACGCTCATCATCAGACATGCCAGCAGCAGCTGCAACCAGAGCACGGTCGAGGGCCTTGCGGTACTCTTCGGGACTGAGCTTCGATTCGAAATGCTTGAGCAACAAGGCGAGCAAGCGTAGTTTGCTTTGCGCAGCTGCTTCGTTAAGGTCGTCCAGGCGGAGGCTATCCGGCGAGGTAGATAATCCGAGATTGTGCTCGACTAACCAAACACAGACGTCTTCGGGAAAGTTCGAATTACGTCGTAGCCAAGTCCACAAATCATACAATGGCGCCTCTTTGAGTCTATTGATATCCACCCCTTTTTCGTGCAGAAGATCCAGAACATCGACGCGTCCATATCTACAGGCTAGATAGACTGGGCAAGGTAAAACCGGAGTCTTCTTATCAGGCAAGAGATCGAGGTATTCGGACTTCGTGCCTTAAATAGCAGCCGGTTATCGCGTCAAGTCTGCGTCAAACACTTCTCCGAGGATCGTCAGGTCCTTGCACCAACTGACGGCTCTGCATATAAGAGTCGCAGGTACCTCAGTGTGAAGGTCGATCCTTAATTGGGAGTCGGGAAGCGGAGTGAGCCCCCGGGTATTGACGCCATATCTTAACATCACCTCCCTGGAGGACGGGATTGGTGAGGCAAAGCATCAAGGGGCCCCATCTGCCGACGCAGTCTTTCATGAATGTGATGATCTCATTGACCTCATCCTCTATGGCGTTCTTCTCCTCTTCGCTGGAGTCCGCGGTCAAGACGGTCGCCGCAGCTTCGGCCCTGGCAAATCTGGCGTGCATCGCTTTGGACCAATCCTCCGTAAAGTCCTTCTCTTGGAAAACCAATTCGCCGTGCACATGGGAGCGGTTGATATCTTCCAGCCGCAGCCGCGCTTCGTCAAAGTCACGCTCCTCGGCCGCGTCCTGCTCGTAGAAGCTCTTGCCGCCGAACATGCGGTTCAGGGCCTGGCAGGTGCCACTGAGGGCGAGACGGTCCCTCCGCGTGAGGAGATAGCGTTGGATCATGAGCTGAAGCTCCGGTGGTATGGTGAGCAGCCCGAGCATGTTGATGATGATGGCGATCCGATCTAGTTGGCTTTGTGTGTTGCGTGTTGCAAGGGACAGAGCGGCTTCCAGCGATGTGTTTGGAATAGGGCGAAACTAAATGCACCGAAAGTATTGCATTGGCATGTATATGTTTGACAAGGCGGTACCCCTTAACCTCGTTGTCAAATTGTACCTAATAAAGAAAATATACATTGGCCACAATTAGCTCTTTGTCTACTCCCATGAAGGAGTCCAACAAGTAAAATTCAATGCCTCCTTGTTTTGGTACATGCATCTTTATTATGTAGTTTGGCAGTTTGACAGACGCGAATATGGCTGGAGTCCTAAAAGGGGCCATCACATGGACTCAGTGAGCCCAGAGTGATACCCACACTCAGCCCAGATCGCATCATACTATGAAGCGGCAGCTAGTCTATCTCTTACTATCTTCACCCGGATCCCGGGGCTTTCCGGACTTGGTAGCCCAATGATGCAATCCCGAACGACATCCACGTCCCTCGACTTGACCGTCTCGAACAGCTCTATATCGAAGCGAGTCATGACACGGGCCACCGTTAGAAAGAGCTCGGCATACACGAGACTGATCCAGTTGTCAGTCAGGGGGCAGATGGCCACAGAGCTATTGATGGGAATTGTTTGGGAACTCACTTTATCCCTAGGCAGATCCTAGTCCCGCGGCCAAAACCCATGAAATACTTGGTCTTCAGATCAGGATCATCAAGCCAACGCTGCGGCTTGAATTCGTGAGGTTTCGGAAATATTCGGGGATTGGTATGGTGCAAGTAGTGGGACTGCGAGACGGGTGTCTAAAGCGAATTTGCACGCACGAGTTAGCTGGCCTAGGCTTTATATTGTATGTTTTTGAAATATAGACTTACACCTGCGGGAATCACCCATTTCCCATATTTGATTTCTTCATCTGGGGCATACCTAGGCATTCGGCTAGATACAACATGACATATTCGGATGCCTTCAGTTACGACAGCGGACTGCAACTAGGATCAGTACAGAGTTGGCGTAAGGGCCGCGTACGGTAGACTTACAAAATAAGGTAGAGCTTCCAGATCAGCCAGATGCATGTCTATGCCGGTATCCGTATATGGCTTCAACTCCAATCGAAGGCGCTCCAAGACCGTCGGGCTGTATATCAGATAGAAGATGAGCACAGCGAGCGTCCTGGCAGTCGTCTCCGTACCCGCAATCTGGAGTAGGTTTGCTTCTGCCGAGAGGCGAGCGGGCGCCTTCTCGCTAGCGGGCAAATTGCTCTGCACGATGTCTTGGAAGATGGTCCGGTGCGAAGCTTTCTCTTTCCCAGCGGAGCCTTCATCCGCGAGCGCATCCTGGATCAAGCCCTTAAAGAAGGCCCGATTCCTGGGGATCAGCGCCGCCGCCGGGCTGATCCTTTCCACCATGCTCATGGGCAGCATCACCAGCACCATTTTGGACACCCAGGCAAAGTGCCGACCGAACGGCCCCAGCTGGCTCAGCTTGCTGTAGGACTCCGAGCTCCTCGCCGGCCCAGTCCGGCTGCTGCAGCTTGCGGACGTCCTTGCCGTACGCGTAGACGGAGATGATGTCCATGGTCAGGGCGCCCGTGGCGTGCAGCAGGGGCACGACCTCGCCCGTGCGGCGGGCGGCGGCGAAGCGGTCGACGAGCTCGTCGATCTTGCCGCGGACGAGGCCCTCGAGGGCATGGATGTTGCGCTTGCTGAAGAAGGGGCTCAAGGCCGCGCGGCGCAGGCGGTGCACATCGTGTTCGACGGTCTGGAAGAGGGACCAGCCCAGAGGCCCGTTCGCTTCGGAGCGGTAGAACCAGGCATCCCGGTTGCGCTTGTGGCGGTTGCCGCTGCTGTAGATGCCGTCCAGGAAGTCCGGGTCGTGGATGTGCAGGTGCGCCGGGTTGATGCGCACGATGGGGCCGTACTGCTGGTGAAGCTTCTCAATCTGCCAGAGGTAGCGAAGCTTGTGCGGGTACAGGTCGTAGTAGGCCTCGTACAGATACGTCGCGCCCGCGAGTTTCGGGCCGGGGAACTTGGCTAGCGGGTGGAAGTAGAGGCGGTAGATGACCTTGAAGAACCAGTAATGCAAATATGTGCCGAGTAGGAGGGCGATGGCGCCCCCGGCGGAGCTGTACGAGAGCTCGAAGCTGCCGAGCTTGGCGTAGTCCATCTTGACCCTGAATCCGACTACGAATGTGTCGTGCAAGAAGACGGAAGAAAGCTGCAACACAACAGCTAGCAAGCATCGCTATACGTTTATCGATGATCTGATGCATCATGTCTATTTCCCAATGATACGCCTCATATGACAGGCTCCTGCGGCCTTGCGGCCTTGGCCTGTTATTGATGACCCAATAGGGCTTGTTGGATGGAGGTGGCGGAATGCACCCGTTTCGTGTCATATCCCCTTTAGGAAACATCCGTCATTTGTCCAACGCGACTAGAAGTCGTCAGAAGTCCTGCCTCTTACTCCGATGCAATTCGAGTAGCCAATGTAGTTGTAATATGACATTGCGTTTGGCAACAGTTTCCTCCCATTCGATTATATGCTACAGTGAGCAAAGATGTCTGTCCTGTTCGAACCGCTTCCCTTGGCTGCCGTAGGCCTATTGGCCTTTGTACTGCTTTATGCTGTCAGGAGAGTCTATCCAAAACCACTCCCAGGCATTCCGTACAATGCCGCCTCGGCCAGGAGCTTGTGGGGAGATGCTACGGGCCTGATGGAGGCCTTCAAACGGACCGGCGACCCAAACAAGTACATCTTCAAGCAGGGCCGGGACCTCAACTCGCCCGTGAGCCAGATGTTCCTCGCACCCGGCTCCAAGCCCACCGTCATTATCGACGACGTGCGCGAGGTCAAGGACATCCTGAGCCACCGCACCCACGAGTTCGACCGCGCGCCCCGGACCCAGGACGCCTACCGCGCCCTGCTTCCACACTGCAGCCTGGTCAAGCTGACAGGTCCGGCCTTCAAGGAGCAGCGCAAGTTCTGGGAGGGAGTCACGGGCATTCCCTTCCTGCGCCGCGTCGCGGAGCCCAAGATGTACCACTACGCCCTCGGCGTCGTCGAGCTGTTTCGGGCGCAGACCGAGCTCGCCGCCGGTCGGCCGTTCGCGTGCTTTGATAACTTCGACGTCGCGGCGTTCGAGCTCATCTGCGACGTCGTGTTCGGGACGCCCGGCTCCGCCATCGAGGACGCGCGCGCCGAGGTCGTCCGGGCGACGCGCGACAAGACGATTCAGCAGCCCGCCTCGATTGACTCGGTGGCAGAGCTGCCCACTGTACAGAAACCCGAGATGTGCTCCGACGTGTCGTTCTTCATCAGCACCATCGCCAAGTCCCTCAAGTCAATCTTCCCGCCCTGGACCCTCTGGTACCTCCGGCAGCAGCCCCTCCACAAGCAGCGACTCGCCCAGAAGGAAAATACAATTGATGGTCATATCGAAACCGCCCGCGCCAGGTTGGCGCGGCTTTCCCCAGAGCAACTCAAGGACCTCGACGAGGATTCGGCCGTGGTGACTGGAGTGCGTCGTCAGCTTCTTGCCCGGTTGCGCCGCGGAGAGTCACTGGACGCTAAATTCTCCAAGCTGGTTCAGAAGGAGATCCACGATGAGCTGTTTATGATACTGGTTGCTGTAAGTGCCGCACGGATCGTCTAGCCGCTTGAGTCGAGGGGCAAAAAGGCTAACATCTGTTACAGGGTCACGAAACCAAAGCGGTCCTGCTTTCCTGGTCCGTCAAGTTCCTCATGGCCAACCCGAGCAAGCAGGAGAAGCTGCGCGAAGTCCTCCAGGCCGCCTTCCCCGAGCGCGTCTCGAAGGGGGAGCAGCCCTCGGTTAAGTCGATCCTCTACACCTCGATCCCGTACCTCGAGGCCTTCATGGAGGAGTCGATCCGGTATGCCAACACGTCGCCCCGGCTCGTGCGCATGACGGCGACCGACACGCAGTGCCTGGGCTACCGAATCCCCAAGGGCGTCACCGTGTTCCTCAACCCCTACATTGGCACGAAGCCGCTCGATATCCGCGAGGGGCTCCGCACCGACACCTCGCGCGGCTCCAAGGATAACTTTGAGTCGTACTGGGACCCGAGCGGCATGGACGAATTCGCGCCCGAGCGGTGGCTCAATGAGGACGGGTCGTTCAACCCGCGCAAGTTCCCCCGGCTGGCATTCTCTGCTGGACCTCGGATGTGTTACGGTACGTGATGTCTCTTCTCCTCTTCCTGGTACTCTCAATTCGTTGCCTCCTCCATCTCCGAAGGAACTTGAGCTTCGAGGATGGAAAGGTTCAGTCACTGACACTGATTTTGGTATCAACAGGTCGGAATCTCGCGTTGATGGAGTTCCGGGTGAATCTGGTGCTGCTGGTATTGAACTTCAAGTTCGAGCAGGTTCCCAAAGGTCTGGATAGCATGGAATCTCAGCAGCGACTATTCCGCATGCCGCAACAGATCTACGTCAGGCTCACTCCTCTGTGACGAGACGTCTTTATCTTGTGGCGATACGCGTCAGATACTAGGTTGCAGCGTTGTCTCTTTTGCATGGTGGTACAATCTTTCCGTATATCCGTAGTAGTCTATATTAAAAGGTTCCGAGCTTTTTGCACCTGGTTATAAATACTCTACCTATCCATTTGTTTCTGCCTGCCTACCAAATGAGTATGCCTCTAAGTCAGCGTGTTGGTAAATGCGTTAGACAAGGCGGCTATGTTACACTTAATAAAAGAGTGAACAAGACATGCATATGGTCATCGTTTCATACTTATCCCCGCCGAGCCCTCACCAGCAGCAGAACTCATCATTTCTCTGCAAGTCGACGCCTACATCTGCCCCTAGAATGTTTATTGATTTGGGCTCACTCGGCACAGACTAACCAAGAGCTTCAATGGTTTCTCAGTCTTAGCAATCCCTATAACGAAACCCTTACTAGATTTTAGATCAAATTGGCGATCTTCTCGCGTTTCCAAACCTCCACGAATGTATAGTCCCTTCTGATCTGACTAGCAGGGAGGACTTGGAACTTCCCTTTCCTGGGTGAATCCAAGAGGCCGAATTTGGCCAGCACCCAAGTTGGGTGAGATACGTACACTTATTCAAGATGACAGCTTCTCTCGGTCAAGTTCCCACTTTGGTGTGTCGCCCAAGAAAGGTGCATCGGATTGGGAATTGACTCTTTCGGGAAAGCTCCGAAACAGAGGCCACAAAGGTATAGGGGAGCAGCCAATTAAGAAAATAGCCAATCATGTAGCTTGTAACAGTCGTCAGTGATTTATGACGTAACTGCATCGTGGATTTATAGAACTATATCATAAAGCACAACTACAGAGCGCAACGAGGTGCAGTTCCCGGTGACAGTACGGCTTACAACGTAGGCTTGATTCAAACATATACCCAACGCCAATACCCAAGATCCCCTTTATGTCAACTCCCTTTACCCCTTTTGACCAAGAGACCAACTGGTAGAGATGTCGGCACCTACGAATGGCACGAACGGTATCCACAGGGACAGCGTCGCCAACGGAGATGGTAGCAGGACCGGGAAGGATGCAACAACTCCCATTGCCATTGTTGGAATGGCCTGCCGTTTTCCCGGGAATGTGACCTCTCCATCCCAGCTGTGGGAACTGTGTGTTTCCGGCAAAGACGGGTGGCAGCCCATTCCCGAGTCACGGTTCGACAACAAGTCGTTGTATCACAAAGACTACTCCCGGGCTGGAAGGGTGAGTTTCCATCATAGTACCAAGCCCATCCTTGTGTTGAGGGACTAACGTATATCCAGAGCCATGTGGAAGGCGGATACTTCATGGGAGAGGATATATCCTTGTTCGATGCTGCTTTCTTCAATCTTGCTGCCGATGTCGCCAGTGTAAGCCCTCGTGAACCTCAACTCGAAAGGAGACTCATCGCTAACCTTCATTCTTCAGGGGCTGGATCCTCAGGCTAGACTAATGCTCGAGACTGTCTACGAAGCTACCGAAGATGGCAAGTTCTCTCTCTCTCTCTCTCTCTCTCCCTCTCTATCTTCCCCTGTCCACGTTACTCCGGCGCACTCACTGACCACCGAAACAGCTGGCATTCCTATTGAGAAACTCGCTGGTACCAACACATCGGTGTACGCCGGCACATTCAACAAGGACTACCATGAGATCCAGACCAAGGATGCCGAGGTCCTGCCTCATGCCTTTCTTGCAGGCACCGGCACTGCTATGATCGCCAACCGCATCTCCCATTTCTTCGACCTGCAAGGCCCCAGCATGTCTATCGACACTGGCTGCAGCGCGGGCATGGTGGTAGTCCATCAAGGCTGCAAAAGTATTAGCACAGGAGAAAGCGATATATCGGTTGTTGGCGCAGCCAGTGCCCTCCTCATTCAAGATGCCTTTATCTCGGCGTCTACCATTGGGTAAGTATTCTGCCATATATCCAAGTTCTGCCCCTGGACACTTAGAGTAAATGAAGCTGATAGCTATCTACAGAGCTATAGGTGCAGAAGGAAAATGCTTTGCCTGGGATGAACGTGCCCACGGCTACGGCCGAGGCGAGGGTGTTGCTGCGCTCATACTCCAACCTCTCGACGCCGCCCTCAAGGCCGGTAACCGAGTGCACGCTATCATCAAAGATACCGGCCTCAACCAAGACGGCAAGACCACAACCATCACCTCGCCCTCGGCCGACGCCCAGGTCAAGCTGATCCGGGAATGCTATGCCCGCGCGGGCTACGACATGAAGGACACCGGCTACGTGGAAGCGCACATGACGGGAACGGCGGCCGGCGACCCCATCGAAGCCGAAGCCATCGCCCGGACGTTCGGCAGGTCCCGCGAGGCGCACGATCCCGTCATTGTCGGTTCGGTCAAGACCAACGTCGGGCACACCGAGCCCGTGAGCGGCCTGGCCGCTATCATCAAGACGACGTTCGCCTTGAAGAACCGCATGATCCCGCCGAACCTGAACTTTGAGAAGGCGAACCCGGAGATCGATTTGCAGGGGTGGCACTTGCGGGTGCCGACCGCACCACTCCCGTGGCCCGAAGATAAGTTACTGCGTGCGTCAATCAACAATTTCGGATACGGAGGTACCAATGGTCACTTGATACTCGAGCCCTATCCGCCGCCATCTGCCCTTCAGAACGGATCGAATGGGTTAGGCAATGGCTATAACGGAGTCCACAACGGTGTAACCAATGGCAATGGCATCGCCAACGGATCGAGCAACGGAACACACAATGGCAACGGACATACCGATACCACTCGTTCCCAAGTGTTCCTCCTCAGCGCCAAGGACTCCATCGCTTGCCAGACCATGATGGACATCTTTGCCACCCACGTCGAGAACACCAAGCCTTCCGTCGAGGATCTCGCCTACACCCTCGCAAACCGACGCTCCATCCATTCCTGGGTCACGGGCGTTCGGGCCCAGACTATCGAAGAGCTGGCGAAGCGACTGCGAGACCCGCTTGTCAAGCCGTCGAGCACCTCCAAGCGCCCGCGCCTTGCTTTCGTCTTTAATGGACAGGGCGCGCAATGGCATGCCATGGGGCGAGAGCTGATTGATGCTTACCCGGTCTTTGGGCACAGCATTCGAGAGGCCGACAAGGCGCTGAGGGAGTATGGTGCCTCATGGTCACTGATAGGTGAGTTTTGGTGTACCTCTTTCTTTCCCATCTTTAGACATGGCTCAGCCGACTCCCGTGATTGTTTCCTATGCTGACTGAAGTTTCACCACAGATGAACTCATGCGGGACGCATCTACCACACGCGTAGCCGAAATCAACCTCAGCCAACCCGTCAGCGTCGCGGTCCAGCTCTGTCTCGTCGACCTGCTGGCCTCCTGGGGCATCTCCCCGACCGCCGTGACCAGCCACTCCAGCGGCGAGATCGCCGCCGCGTACGCCACCAACGTGCTCTCCTTCAAAGACGCCCTCGGCGTCGCCTACTTCCGCGGCGAGCTGGCCCTGAAGCACCAGAAGCTGCACTCCCTCGCCGGCGGCATGCTCGTCGCCGCCATCGGCCCCGACGACGTTGAGAAGTACATCGGCGACACGCCCGGGGGCACGGTCGTCGTGGCCTGCGTCAATAGTCCGAGCAGTATCACGCTCTCGGGCGACGTGGCGGCGCTCGATGAGGTGGCTTCGCGGCTGCAGAAGGACGATGTCTTTGCTCGGAAGCTCAAGGTACCTATGGCGTACCACTCGCACCATATGCTGCACATTTCGCAGGATTACATCGATCAGCTCCAGGCTATACTTCCTGCGCCCAAGAAGACTTGGGGCGAAGACGCCGCGACGTTCGTGTCACCCGTGACGGGAGACAAGGTCACGTCGCCGAGCACGTTGGCTCCCGAGCACTGGGCCCGCAACATGACGCACCCGGTTCTCTTTAGCCAAGCCTTTGAGCGCATGTGTTTCGATGAAGGAAGCACTACTTCCAACGTCGACATGATTGTGGAAGTCGGCGCGCACAGCACCTTGGCCGGCCCCATGCGACAGATCCTCAAGGCGCGGGACACGGAGCTACCGTACGTGTCGTGCCTCAAGCGGCCCGAGAACGCTGTGGAGACTATGCAGGACATCGCCTGTGCTCTGATCGCTCGGGGATACCCGGTCAACCTGAATGCGGTCAATTCCCCTTCTGGGGAGGAAGGCCAGGTAGTTACGGATCTTCCGTCATACCCATGGAACCATACCAAGCGCTTCTGGGTGGAACCTAGGCTCAGCAGGGACCAGAGGTACAAGAGGTTCCCGCCGCACGAATTGCTTGGTACCCCTATCAATGGAGGCAATTCCGTCACGCCGACCTGGCGAAATTTCATCCGTCTGACCGAAATCGAGTGGCTAAAAGACCACCAAATCGATGGCTCAGTGGTGTTCCCCGGTGCCGGATACATTGCGTTAGCTATTGAGGCCGCACGGCTTCTCGCCGATCCGACGGAGGCGACGATCCAAGGCTACAAGCTGCGGGATATCGACATCTCCAACGCCATGGTCATTCCCGATTCCGTATTCGGGGTGGAGACTCACTTCAGTCTTCAGAGTTGCAGCCAAAGGCAGCTGGATCACGACGGATGGTACGAGTTCAAGCTCTGCTCTCTCACTTCTGGCGGTTCCTGGATCGAGCACTGCAAGGGTCTCGTCACGGCCGTTACAGACGACAGATCCAAAGTTAGGACTGCCGAGTTGACTCGCAAAGCGGAAGCGCCTCGGGAGGAGACCTATTTCGAGGACGCGTCGGCGACTAAGGTCGACATCGAGGCTCTCTTTTCCGGGCTCCGGGACAGAGGAATCTACCACGGTCCCGAGTTCCAGAACCTGGCCGATAGCTGCGCCGCCGGTCAGCGAGCCATCACCAATTTCGCCATTGCGGGAATCGCAAGCGCTGTGCACGACTACGTGCTCCACCCGACTACTCTCGACTCCGTACTGCAAGCATCCTTCAGCAGTCTGCCGGCAGAAATGGACAAGGACGTCATGGTCCTCCCCAGGTTTATCCGGAGCCTGATTGTGCCGAAGTCCCTCAAGCGGCAGGGCGGCGACAAGTTGCAGGCCTTCTCCGAACTGGTCAAGGCCGACAAGCGTGGCTACACATCTAACATCGCCATCGCGGCCGCGACGCCCGAACCCGAGGATGAGCACTCGACGTTCGCCAATTTCCTCCAGCTGGACGGCTTCTTCGGCCAAGCGGTGCCCCGGCGCACCGACGACTCGAACCAGGAGACCGGCATCTGCTCCAAGAGCTGCTGGGAACTCGATATCCTCTACAACGTCCCGGCAGACTTACGGTCGTCTCTCGCCATTCCCTTGGCGCAGCATGAGATCGACACCGAGAGAAAGCTCAGCCGCGTCTCGTGGAACTTCATCTCCGAGGCCATGGCCGAGCTGCAGGGCCAGGATCCGGACATGTTCGAGTGGCATCACAAGCGCATGTACGACTGGATGAAGACGGTCGTGCAGGATGGCCTCGACGGGAAGCTCGGTCCCGGCAGCGAATCGTGGGCCAAGACCAGCAAGGGTCTCAAGAACATGCTGGCGGACGAGCTGAATGCCCAAAACGCGGCGGGCAAGCTCACTGTCCGTGTAGGACGGAACTTGGCCTCCATCATCCGAGGCGAGATCACGCCCCTGGAGTTGATGATGGAAGGCAACCTGCTTAACCAGTTTTACATGGATCACGAAGCCCTGAAGACCCGCTCCTACAAGCACCTCTCCACCATCGCCGAGCTCTATGCTCTGAAGAACCCGGGCGCAAAGGTCCTCGAGATAGGCGCCGGGACCGGTGGCGCAACCACCACCGTCTTGGAGGGCTTCGGCACCAAGGGCGGCGGCTCTGGATCCATCCTCGGCCACTACACCTTCACCGACATCTCGCCCGGTTTCTTCGAAGCAGCCAGGACAAAGTTCGCGGCCTGGTCATCCCTGATGGACTTCAAGAAGCTGGACATCGAAGTCCATCCGCTCGACCAAGGGTTCACCGAAGGCGCCTACGACCTCATCGTCGCGGCGTCGTGTCTCCACGCCACCAAGAACCTCAACACCACCATGACACATGTCCGGAAACTGCTGAAGCCTGGCGGCACCCTCCTGCTCATCGAGGCCACGGCCGACCGCCTGGAAGGCCAGCTGATCTTCGGCACGCTGCCCGGATGGTGGCTCGGGGAGGAACCCGAGCGACAGATGAGTCCGAACGCGCCGCTCGAGATGTGGAAGCGCGTCCTGAGCGAAGTGGGCTTCACTGGCGTCGACTTCGACGTGCCCGACTACGAGGAGCCGGCCTTCCAGTCGGCGCGCGTCATGCTGTCCCGCGCAAAGACCAATGTCCAAAGTCCATTCTCGATTGTGGCGCCGCCCAAACACGAAACCTCGGCAGAGGAGACGGCATGGTTGCACCGAGCATCGGACGCCATAGCGTCGCTGACCGGCAAGCCCCCGCTGATCGTGTCCCTCGAGGACGTCGACGCGTGGCAGGACACCGTCTGCATCTTCACGGCGGAGATGGAAACGCCCTTCGTCGACGGCATCGACGAGACCGCCTTCGAGCAGCTCAAGAAGCTGCTCAACCAGAGCGCCGGGCTGGTCTGGCTCAGCTGCGGCGGGCTCGTCGATGCCGCGGACCCGGCCTTTGGCGCGACGGACGGTCTGATCCGAACGATGCGGCAGGAGGATGCGAGCAAGCGCTGGATCCGACTTGACTTCGAAAAGACCGGAAGCGTGTGGTCCGGCGACAATATACCGCATCTAACGCACGTGTTGGAGCAGAGCTTTGACGTCACCCTGGACGCTACGGAAGTGGAATGGGAGTATGCAGTCAAGGATTCCCTGCTTCGTGTGCCGAGGACGTATCCGGATAAGGTCCAGGATGCGTTGTCGAAGAACCTGTCAGCGGATCTGCCTCCGGAGGCTCAGCCATTCGACCAACCGGGACGTCCGCTGATCTGGGAAACGCCCAAGTCTGGCGCCACAGGAAGTGAGTGCCCTTTCCCTTAAGCGTTTTGGCGGCTTTGGCCTCTGCTGTAACCGCGTAATTGTGTACTGACTTTCGCTTTAGTCAATCCCTACTTCGTCGAAAACACCGCGCTCATGACAACCGACGTCCCCCACGGAATGGTCGAAGTCGAAGCCAAAGCCTTCGGCCTCAACTTCCGCGAAGTCATGGTCGCGCTCGGCGAGCTCGACGAGCCCCTCAAGGGCCACGAGTCCGCCGGGATCGTCACCGCCCTGGGCCCGGGCACCGAAGCCAGCGGTCTCAAGGTCGGCGACCGCGTCTGTTCCCTGGTGCGCGGGCGTCTCGCTAGCAAGGGCCGGACGTGGTGGACTTCGGTCGCGAAGCTCCCCGAAGACATGGAAGTTTCCTGGCCACATGCTGCTGCGTTCCCGGCCGCCTACGTCACGGCTTACGGAAGTTTGATTCAGATCGCCCATCTGAAAAAGGGCGAGCGCGTCTTGGTCCATGCTGCGTCGGGCGCTACTGGGCAGGCGGCCATCAGCTTGGCCCAGTATTTCGGCGCAGAAGTCTATGCTACTTGCAGTACCAAGGCGAAGCGAGACCTCCTGGTCGAGGTGTTCGACATCCAGTCCGACCACATCTTCTCGAGCCGCGACGCCAGCTTCGCGCCCGCGATCATGGCCGCGACGGACGGAAAGGGTGTCGATGTGGTGCTCAACTCCCTGTCCGGACCGCTGCTCAAAGCCACGTGGGACTGCATGGCCCGCTTCGGGCGCTTCGTGGACATCACCAAGATCGACATCGAGGCGAACCGCGTGCTGGAGACGGCACCGTTCGGCCGGTGCGCCGTGTACACTGCCTTTGACTTGCTGCAGCTCACGGAGTACTGCGGCGACTTGACGCATGAGGCGCTGGTGGAGAGTATCCGCATCATCCGCGAACGTAGCAAGCCTCCGATTCACCCCATCACCCCGTTCTCCATCACGGATATGGCCAAGGCGATGCGTCAAATGCAGGGCGGAGCGCACATGGGCAAGTTGGTTCTTGTGCCAAATCCGGGTGATAAAGTCAACGTAAGTATTCTTCCTGTTGCCGCTATTGTAGAACCGAATCCTAAACATTACTCCCTCAGGTTATCACTCGCCTACCCCCTATCTCCATTGACAAGGCAGACGCCACATACCTAATATCCGGCGGCCTGGGCGGCATCGGCCGCGCCATTGCCGAATGGTTCATCCACAAAGGCGCCAAGAACGTCGTCTTAGTCTCCCGCCACGCCAGCACCCACGCCGAAGCCCCGAACTTGATCCGCGAAGCCACCGCGGCCGGCTGCCGCCTCCTGATCCGCGACTGTGACGTCTCGGACGAGGCCGCGCTGCTGCACCTCCTGGACCAGGTGTCCGAAGCCGGCCTGCCCGCCATCCGCGGCGCCATCACGGGCGCCATGGTGCTCGACGACACCGTCATGGAGCGCATGCGGTTCGCGCAGTGGTCCACCGGCGTCAGGCCGAAGATCGACGGCAGCCGCAACCTGCACAAGCACCTGCCCAATCTCGCCTTCTTCGTCATGCTCTCCTCGGTCGCGGGCGTGGCGGGCCACATGTCCCAGGCCAACTACGCGGCCGGCAACACCTACCAGGACGCCCTCGCGCGCCACCGCACCGCGCGCGGCCTGCCCGCCGTCACCATCGACCTCGGCGCGGTCCGCTCCGTCGGCTACGTCGCGCAGCGCGAGGCCGCGGGCGACGAGCGCCTGCGCGCGCGCGTCGAGAACGTCGGGTTCGGCTCCGTCGACCTCGAGGCCGTGCTCGGCATCATCGAGGCGGGCATCCGCGATCCGTTGCGGAGCCACCAGGCGGACTGCCAGGTCATCGTGGGGCCCAACTTCCACGCCTTCGCGACCGAGTCCGCGATGCGCAACGACCGCCGCTTCGGCACGCTGCGGATCGCGAGCCAGCTCGGCGGGGCCGCGGCATCCTCTTCGGGCGACGGCGGCAAATCCAGCACCGCCGCGTTCGTCAAGGCGTTCACGGCGGCCGGAAAAGACATCAATGCGGCGGCGGGACTGCTCGTGCAGGCGCTCAGTGCCAAGCTGTCGGATATCTTCAACGTCCCGCTCTCGGACATCGATCCGGATCTGCCGCTGTCGCGGTACGGTGTCGACTCGCTAGTCGGGGTGGAGCTGCGCAACTGGCTGAGCAGTACGGTCAAGGCCAAGGTGTCGGTCTTTGAGATTCTGCAGTCGGCGTCGCTCAACGAGTTCGCACTGCTGGTGACGGGCAAAAGCGAGTTACTCTAAAGATTTGGGCTAAGATTTCTTTCGTTTTAATATCATTCATTCTAGCATTAATAAATAGAAATTATGAGTTTCATGTAAAGCTTGAGTTGATGTCCTAACATAGTGAAGTCGATGCACTGCGGCTTTTGAAAGTATGTGATATATGGTTAGGGCAGACGATGGCAGCCAGTGCGATATCAGCTCGGTGAATGTACTGCGTTGATAGTTTAACTTTACTGCCAAAAACAATACCTTTCTTACGTAAGGTCTGCGAACATCATCAAGCAGTCGCAAAATTCCGAATACGCATCTCACACTTACCGGGATGTCGTGAGTCTTGGTTGACCCACTCAAGGGGTTCACGATCCCACTGCTACAATAGCAAATGGGACATACAGGATAGGAAAACAATTCAGTTGGGGAATCCGTATCGAGGTAAAGGTATTACAATGGCTAACTTCCATCTATGAGATCCCAAGCGTTAATAACACCAATACCGAAGAGCATTTCGATGAAACGTCGCACCATAATCTCCCTCGCCAACGCTTCCCAACCATCATTCTCACTCAGTCCAGTCCACATTATGTTCCGGAAACCGAAACACCGGAACATCCTGCGCCTTCCTCCGCCTAACCCGTATCTTGGCACTAGGCGACGGCACACGCAAGATGCCCACCCAGGTGTCCCCGGGCCGCTTGGGCAACATCTCAAAGTCGTAGTGCAGCAGCACGTACGCCAGCATAAGCTTCAGCTCCGCCGCCGCGAAGAACCGCCCCGGGCACGCCTGCCGCCCGTTGCCGAACGCGAGGTAGTCGTTGCCCGTCGCGGCGAAGGACATGCGGGCGCGCTCCATGTGGTCGGGCAGCCGCTCGCCCGTGTCGACGAGCCGCCGCAGGTCGACGAAGCGGAACGGGTCGAACGCGTGCGCGCCCGGGTACTTCCGGTCGTCGGTCAGGACGCCCAGGCTCGGCACCGCGCAGAAGTTGCCGTGCGGGATGTGCAGCCCCGACGGCGTGGTCAGGCCGTCCTTGGCCACGACGACGCGCCGCAGCGCCACGGCCGTCAGCGTGTTGAGGCGCGCGCTCTCGCGGAAGACGGAGTCGAGCTTCACCATGCGGTACATGGCCGTCTTGGTCCAGACGCCCTGAGTTTCGGCCAGGACGGTCGTGATCTCGTCGCGCAGCTCGTCGAGGACCGCGGCCCGGGACGAGATAAGGTCCAGGACCAGGTTCGTCACGGTCAGAGACGAGGTGTGGATGGAGACCAGGTTCAGCAGCAGGACGCGGCCGGCCAGGGTCCGGGGGTTCCACATGCGCGGGTCGCCGCTCGCGAGGGCTTGCTCGATGCTCCACTGCAGGAAGTCGTTCTTCTCCGCGACGTACTTTTCGCCTTTGGTTTGGGGGTTGGTCATATGGTCGGAGCGGTGCCGGAGGCGGCGGTGGATCTCAGGAAGGAGGATGTTGGTGAAGCGGGACTCGAAGTACCGGTTCGGCAGCGTGAAGAGCGGCGAGGCCAGAGGT
The DNA here is from genome assembly GCF_038363865.1 of Apiospora hydei. Lineage (NCBI taxonomy): Eukaryota > Fungi > Ascomycota > Sordariomycetes > Amphisphaeriales > Apiosporaceae > Apiospora > Apiospora hydei. Next base: position 653,088 of record NW_027117369.1, read on the forward strand.
TTCAGGGGGATCCCAGACGAAGCTGAGGAACCGCGCGCTCAGGGGCAAGGAGCGGGCGAAGTTGAGGCCGGCGCTGAGGAGGGCCGGGTCGCGGCAGAAGGGGAGCCCGACGAAGGCGCGGTTCGTAACGCCGCCCACCACCTTGCCAAGAGAGTCCCATACGCCGACGTCGCGGAAGGTCTCGGTATCGGTGCCCCAAATCTCTTCAAAGCAATAGGCCGTCTCGTCGTTCAACGCTGACAGCAAGTTGCCGATCTGGTTCGTCAGCGTGGTGGTGATAAGGTGCTGGTGCGCCGCGTTCGAGATGATGAACTGGTCCGCGACAGTGTGTCGGTAGAGCAGGCCCTCGATGATGACGGCGCGGAGGTTGAGGACCGAGTCGGGCTGATCGGTGACGAACTGGGTCTCCGAGGCTGGCAGGACGATGAAGTTGGCGCCGCCGGGGCCGGCGACCGGGAGAAGAGCCGCCTGGTCGGGGAACTGCTTATACCCATCCAGGGCAGCCTTGTGGATGTCGAGCGAGTTCCTCAGTGTGGCTTGCCAGTATGGGAACCAGTCGCCCTTGCGTGCACCGATGATCGGGAGTCCTTTGGGGAGACGTGGGCCCGAGGCCGAAAAGAACATCCATAATACCCAGCCAAAGAAAAGGCCCGCCGCCGTGATCATCACTAGGTTTGCCATGATGCGGGAAAGTTGCTCTTCGTTCTCTCGATTTGCCTTATCCTCCGCAGGACGACTGTACAGAGCAGATTGTATCGCAATGCGAACAGCTAGTTATTCCACTGTAACAATCTACCAGTATGGTATGGTATGGCTCTAGCGAAGAAGCAATCCAACCTCGCGTGGATGTCAGTAGATCTGTACGCGAACGGATGGCAGTCTGTTAGGATGGATCCAAAGAAGCGTGGTGCCAGGCTCCCAAACGGGATTACCACTACCCAATTAGGAAAGGTCCGAGCTGGGGTCCAGGATGGAAAGAGGTCGTCAAGTATTTACCGCGAAGACTGTGTAGGTACATGACTTTTCATAGAGGTTTTGGTTCCCGGAGCCTGAACTAGAGGATTATTTGGATTTCCTCGGATGGTTTCCAAGGCCTTCATCGTGTGATTAGTAGACATCATGAGGATTCTAGCTCTGCACGGACTGGGCGCGTCGGGCGCCATGCTGAAAGCCCAATTGGCACCTTTTATCAAGAGCTTTGGCGCAGATCATCAATTCGTCTTCTTCGAAGGCGCCATACCGTGCGGAAGAGGACCCGGTATGCTTCTCTATTTGGCACGTATCTGAATACCTTTTGTCTCTGGCTAACCTCTGTCTACAGCGGTCCCAGCTTGGGAATCAGGGCCCTTCCAATCTTATGCCACGGGATTTACTCCGCAGGAAATGCGAGAGGCGCTTCACCGGATAGACACGTTCGTCCAGAAAAATGGCCCCTTTGACGGCGTTCTGGGGTTCAGCCTAGGCTCGGCCATAGCCATCAGCTACATACTGAACCAGCAGAGAAAACACCCCGAAAGCCGGCCGCCCTTCGACTTTGCCCTGTTCTTCTCGCCCATCTTCGTAGCCTCGCCCGACGATGCTTGTTACGAACGCATGGTGGACCGCATCCTTGATGACGACCATGCCGACTTCCGCGCCGAATTCCCCGACGGCGACTTCGCCTCGCTGATCAACTCGGAAGAAGAGCGCGTCTTCACCGAATACCTCAAGATTGTCCTGTCGATGCACTCGAGCGTCGGCGACATCCTGCCCAACACGCGCCTCGACTTCCTCTCGTTCGAGGCGAAAGCAAGCAACGTCCCGCGCCTGTTACATCCGGACATCTACAAGGAGCGCGTCCGCATTCCCACGGTGCACGTCTCGGGGACTAGTGACGTACCAGCGATGGAGGAGCAGTCGAGGGTGGCCGAAGGGCTGTATACGCCTTCGCTCGCCCAGTTCTACCGGCACGGTGGGGGCCATGAGATACCGTTCAAGAAGACGGAGGTTTCGGCGATCATCTCCATGGTGAAGAAGGCGGAGGAAAAGGGGAAGCAGCTGCAGGCATTGTATGACTTCTGAGGGCGGGCGAGTGGTCTTGGCTACCTCACGATAGAATCACTAGACTTGCTTTTTCTCCTCCCCGTGCACCTCTGAAGCGCCCTAATTTCTATGATATGCGATGAATCCTTGGCTATGTATGCTGGGAGCGAATGTCCGATAAGCACTAGTAGCACCCTTGTTGGAGTACGCCCTCCAGAGGAGAGGCTACCCCGGACTGATCTAGAAACGTGGCACACCACACGTACGGGGCCGGGAACGGGAGGACTTTGCCAAATCCACTGTGCCAATGTCGACTCGAATATGCATACTTACGTAAATTGCTGCTTGCCTTAGGACATGCCGATCTGTGGCTAGGTCGACGTGTTACATATGCATGTCTTGAAAAAGGGGTACTTCCGCGTGTCCCCTAACCCACCTCGGCGCCTTCTTGGCCAGGACCTTTTCCTAATCAGGATACGGCGGCCGGACGAACCACCTGAACAGACAACATCCGACTTATGAATATGCACGTTACGGATGCCAAGATCTGAAAGCGATATCCGGATCAGAGCACGCCCCTTTGATTTATTCTGGGTACCTCCCCCACCCACAAAACGGATATTACCATGTCGAGGCGACTGCGGTGTATATTCAGTATCCAAGAACGTAAAAGCTTGGTACAGTTTTGCCGACTGCGTATCACCAGACTATCCGCTCCAATACATATGCGCCGCAAACTGCTACCACCATATAGACTTTTTCATATCATACCTGTTGGTCGCTTTTCCCCCTCCTCCTGCGGTATGACATCATGTCTGACGCTGCATACCGCGTCAAAGGCAAGGTCGCGCTGGTGACAGGCGCTGGGTCTGGCATCGGCCATGCATTGACCAGGCTCTTGCTCGCCGCCGGCTGTTCCGTCGTGCTGGCGGACCTCAAGCTGCGCCCCGAGGCCGAGCAGTTACTGCAAGAGTTCCCTTATCACCCCACCACCTCCGGCGATGACGCTCCTCGCAGCAGCGGCGCAGCGACACCCAGCGCCCTATTCCACGCCACCGACGTAACGAACTGGGCCCAGCTTACCTCGCTGTGGGAAACGGCTCTAACGTCTTTCGGCCGCATCGACATCGTCTGCAGTGTCGCGGGGACGTACGAACCCCTCCAGCTCGTTCTGGAAGCCCCCGGGTATCTCAGCCGAGTCCCGCGACCCGCCCGACGCGCCGCTGGGCCAGTACCGGACTTTCGCCGTCAACCAGATCGCGCCCATGCGGCTGGCGCAGATGGCCGTCGACTACTGGACCCAAAACCGCGAAAACATCCACGGCAACTTCCTCGCAGTCGCCAGCATGGCCGGCTACCTGCACTCGGTCGAGACGCCGTTCTACATGGCGAGCAAGGCCGCCCTGGTCAGCTTCGTGAAGTCCCTCGGCGCGCTGCGCGAGGTTTTGGGGATACGGGTTTCTGCTGTATGCCCCGGCACGGTTCTGGTACGTAACAGTTACTGTGTCACTGTTGGCTGACCTGAGACATACATGCTTGGAAGCACTAACTGACCAACTATAAAATAGACGCCCATCTTCGACCCGGCATGGAACAAGCTGCTGACAGCCAAGGACGTCTGCCTCTCGGCGGAGGAGTGCGCGGCCGTCATCCTGCGGGTGCTGGTCGAGCCCCAGTGGGGGAGCGGCAGCATTGTGGAAACGCAGATGCTGGGCGATAAGACGGCGCCGCGGATCAGCGTGCGGGATGTGCAGATGGAGGCGCTGTACCCCGCAACTTTCCAGAGGCCGAACCATCATGTGATCCAGAGCAGGCAGAACCTGATCCAGCGGGTGCAGAAGTTTGGAATGAGAGGTTAGACTAGACCGGCCCATTTGCCCCCCACACTCCCTCCTCCTCCTCCCTCCACCCCCTATCTAGATTGGATAGATATATAATCGATAGTCAAGGATACTGAAACACGTAAGCCCGCTGGCGTAACTATCTATGTATCTGTCGTATGTATGCTCGGAGTGTGGGGTTGACGTATGCACCGTAAGCAGCCACCAAGCCAATTGGGACGTCAAGATGTCGAACCGGTACGCCGGGCCAAGACGTGAATAGGACTCAAGGTAGTGCTCATGTGGCAGGTAACATGTCTATTGCAAAACGGAGGGGAGATCAACATCTGCCGAAGTCAGCACTAACGCTGCGCCCGTAGCTCGTGTGGTACTAGTGCTTATTTCGACGATCACTGACGATGCTCGACAGAGACATGAACGTAATAACCAATAGCGTTGTCAGGAATCAAACCATACTATACCCATATCTCTGTCGACTTAGGTAAGAGAATGGCTAGCGAGTGCTGTGCTCCCGCCCAGGGGGCTGCTTGGCGATCTGCGCCAGTGCTTGTAGCTCGGTGTATCTTGTCGGGGCACCATCCCTGGCTCAAATGCTTCTCCTAGAGTATCATGGAATTATCAATTCGAGATCTTCATGTGATTGTTCGTACAGACAGTGACTTTGTACCATCGTTGGAGGCATTGAGTTGCCGTGGGTCTAGTACCTCTATCTTCCTTCATAGCCACGGACTTAACTAGGTAGCATCGAACCTTTCTATTCTAGTCAAGACCTTCGTACGGAAGAGCTCCCATAAGCTTTCCAGTTTGGATTCCTCATCCACCAATAGCTTCCGGGCCCTGGCATTGGAACCCATCTTGTCCTTCACCCGAAGCAGAACCTCTCGTAGTTGCCCGATGTGCAAGAGTAATGCGTGATACAACATCTCGGATTGCATCTCTGGACTGTCCACCTTGTAGCGACCGAGGAAAATGTCCCTTTCGTGTAATAGAGTGGTCGAAGAATTGTAGGCCAGGTCGCTGCTGTTGGGCGTGTCCAATAGAAGATACTCGTCCGAATGCATAGTCCTCGCGTCTGAGGATGACGGGGGTCTTCCACCCCCTGCGTGCTGACGCCACGGTTTCTCCACCAATCAATGCTATCGATTCTTTCGTAGGCGCGGTCCTGGGGCGGGGACAGCGTGGTTGTCAAAGTCGTGGCGGTGGTACCGAGCTGCTGCGCGATTGTGGCGAGGAGCATCCGGTTCTCCGTCCCGGCATTGCACTGGCCGCAGCGAAGCACCTGCTCCACCACGTTCATGCCGCGTGTCAGCGACGCCAAAATATCGTCGAGGCTGGCTGGAGCTGGCCCCGATGTAGCAGTAAGATCGCGGGCATCCCTCCGACCGACCCTTCTTGGACGCCCATGCTTTCCAGGCTGGTCAGCATGAGACCCACGCACTGACACGAGCTTCCGGCAGTATCGTGACTCATACGTCGGTCCCCAGATCTGGCGCCGGCTGCATTCCTCGGGGACGAGGGAAGTCTAGCCGTCGATGATACCGAGTTTGCCATGTTCAGTGCGTCGAAGGGATTGGTTATCGAGCTGTGCAGCACCCTTGGCCCATCATGATGATGATGATGATGATGGTGACGGTGGCTCGGTTCCGAGATAGACCAGGAACGCTTACCATTTGGTGGAGGGTCGAGGAGAGGAGCGGCCGCGTCTACAAAGGACTCCCAAGACTGGCTCTTACTTCCCTGTTTCGACGACGGGGCAAAGAACGAAGGGCTCGAGGCGGTATGTTGATGATGTTTTGATGTGATGGCCATCGAATACTGACCGCCGCTTGCCGCGTGGCTTGTCGTCGGGTTCAAATCGACCGAAGCGTCAGGGATGTCGTAATCGTCTCCTCCGGACTCAACATTCATGCCCTGGGGAAGATCTTCGTGGGCGGCGACCAAGGCGCTCAGGGCCGGCGCATCGCCAGCGGTGGATGAGGTCCCGTCAAGGTCGGTCATGTGCTCAAAGTCGGCACTGGAAAAGTCCCAGTCCAGGTTGGAAGGGGGAGGGGATAAGGGGTACAGGAGCTCCATGGGGGTGTCAGGGGCGGCTGACGGGCCGTTGTTCGGGTGCGGGCCACTGCCGCTGCTGGTGTGGTCTAGTGTCTTGTCACCGGGGTTGGCGCGTTGCTGGCCTTGGCCGCCGGCTCGTTGCTGTCGTGGCTGCGGTCCTGGAGAAGCAGAAGCAGCATTGCTTCGCGTCGCCATATCGACATTGTCTGCCGATGGCGACGGCCGGGAAACTTTGAAGGTGGACTTGTTGTCGGAACTTGGTTGATATGCACATGTGATACAAATGGCACGGCATCGTTTGCAGCCGTTTCTGTCCCCGCTGCACTTAAGCTGGAGTTGTAGCACGTAGCTGAGATCAGCAAGTGCCGGATAATACGAGGTAAGCGACTGGGGAAGATATAATGTACCTTTCTTAACCGGCATTCATTGCACGCAGTTCTGCTGTAGCCTCGAGCCTCGAAACCGTCGGCTCTCTCCAGCTCGACATGCTCAACATCCTTTGTGACCGAGTTATATCGTAGAGCGCCAAACATGTTGAATGTGGAGGATATACGGTGGAACCGGATGCTCTCTTTTGCTTATTAATAAGTTTGTGGAAATATTAGCTTATATATAGCTATAGAATCAAGTCGTCGTTGGACAGAACGTGGGGCTACTGGGGAACCAACTATCAGATGAGCGTAGATGAACTCTCCCCTATAAAGATCGCAAACTCATGATAAGCGATCCCCTGCCTCCTCCCCAGTGTGGGTTCGCATTCGACCTCTTAGAGAAAGCGCCGAAAGTTCTTCGGTTCAGGATCATCCCCTCCTTGCCCCCCCCGTCCTTCCCCGCCTCTGACTTATAAATCTTATGTCAGATTCCCTGAAGAAAGGGAAGGGCCGGACGGAAAGTGGTATCTCGATTTTTCCCAGTATGACCACTAGTAGTAGCTGACATGCATGAATACGACCCTGTCGTCCAGAGTTTATCTTCCCTTACCGGGGGGACGTCGCGTGCTGTTACACGCAGAAGATAAGCTCAACCATCCAGGGGGTGGTTTTCCTGTAATCACCCTCCCTCGAAATGCCGATCACCCCTGTATACCGAAGAATGTCAAAAAGGCTTAGTCAAACGTCGACAGCCAGGCACCCATGAGGGTAGTAGTGGGCTTATGGCGTGATCTTGATGGGATTCGAAACCACGCGCCGAGACCGTCAATAGACCCCCGGCTCTTCCTCCAGAGCCTATCGCCTAAAAGGTGCCAAGTAGGACGCGTAGTCATGCTTATTATGCCTATGAACTGTTACATTTCATGGACATATTCGGGACCGAGTGAATTACGTCACGGGCGAGAATACCACCCTGCAGATACGATATTACTTCATGAACGCTTGATTAAGTGATTGGGTTATGGGACTACTTCAACTTCAAGCAGTAGAGAAAGCATAGCGGTTGTACTCGTCATCCTCTTGCAAAAACTCCCTCTCCTCCCGGGACAGCGTCATGACAAACTCCAGGCCCCCGTGCTGCTTGCGCGGGATCACGAAACAAGTCCGATACCCGCGATTGCACGTGCCCATCATCGGCCGGAACGCCTCTGGCCGTCCGCCGTTGGTAAACAGGGGCTCGCCGAAGCAGGTCCCGTTAAACGGCAGCGTCATCGGCGAGAGGATTCCCACCGAGGTCGACGCCGTCGACAGGCGCGAGGCCCGGATCTGGACCCGGCGGGGGTCGTACGCGGCAACGGACCGCAGCCGGCCGTAGGCTTCTAGCAACACCTCCTCGTGCGTCTGCCGGGTAACGTGAGTGCGGATCATCTTGGCTACCCACGCCACCGTCGTCTCGGGCGAGATCAGCGTCCGCAGAGGCAGGGTGAAGATGTGCTCGAAGTTGACGTTCCCGAGATATGGGACTGTCAAAACGCGTGATAGGTTCCGTCTTGCGTCGAAGGGCACGGCGAGCGTCGCCATCGTTTCGGCCAGATCTGCCACTGCTTCTTGCTGCTGCTGCTGCTGCAATGCGCTTTTTACCGCTGTCCGGGCCCGGAGGATGCTCCTCCAGATGAAGGCACAGATGATGTCATTCCCAGACACGTCGGTGCCGCCTTGTAGCGAGACCAGTTCTTGGCGGAGCTTCGCGTACATCTGCTGCGGCATGTAAAAAAGGCTCGGCTCCATGGCAGACTCCTGGTGAAAGCCACCATTCTGGCTCATGATAAGCGCATCGCCCGCTTCCTCTTTGCATGCAGCCGTCAATCCACCGTCATCCAGACCGACTAGGTGCTGCGAATCGGCGTGTCGGTCGTCAACTTGAGACTCCTGCATACTGGACGGCGAATGTATCGCTTCGGCTAGGACGCTGTCCAGGGCATCCCGATCGACCCCAACGGGGGAAGCGGCAAGAATTTTGTATTGCCAGCAGCCATCTTGGCTTCGCGCTCGCGCAAGATGCCGCTACAGTGATCGGCCCATATCTTGGTCACGTTGAGCATCGCCGTCCCGTCCGAGGCTGGCGGTGCGATGGACAGCACTAGGAGGCAGCCCCGGGAAGGAAATTGGCTTGTGCTGCCAGTACTTCCGCCCCTGACCTGAAATCGGGCTGGAACGGCGATGTCCAGAGTAGATCTTCGTCATCGAACCGGTCCAGGGGAACCCTGCCTCGCGTAGTTCGTCGTATGACGTAGTCGATGGCAGCTCATGGAACCGCAAGGGAATTTCGTGAGATGGTGGAGGGGTACCACTGCTTTCCTGTTCGGGTGGGGATTTGTAGCGTATCTCTAGCTGACCCGGTCGCCAGCCGGGTGTCTCTGGAGACTGAAAGTAAACCCGGCCGTTGAGCCACGGGGCCTGATGGATCGTCCGGCGTAGGCCTTCCCGGAGGCAGACGAACGCATCTTGGGGATCCACCTGTTGCTTCAAACCAAGATATATGATGCTTTGTGGTATGTTGCAAGGCGCGATGTGATCCAGGGGGCCGAGCAGGATGGACAGCGTCTCCGATTTTGAAGCCATTGACTCATGTAATAGTAACCAAAACCTTGAAACACATCGAAAGCATTGACAGCAGTATATCAGTTACGATAGCGCCCTACTTAACTAATAGTGGCTATCATGGCCATATTGGGCAGGTTACATCTCGTTTGGGACTAACGTCACCAGTGTCGGATGTTTCCTTATTTGACAGAATTGCCAAGCAGGCGGGAGATCTGCAGCGATCGTTTCCTTAACGAACGATGTCTGGGTGGAGTAAGGCGGTGGGGAATTCGCTTGGCAGTGTATAGTAAATGGAAGTTATCATATTCCTAAAGACAAAACAGTGGCTCCAGGTAGTGAAAACAGGTTGCAACGGAAGCAGTCAAAGACAATCTAATCCAGATTTGTATTGCCAATAGGCAGCTCCGAGAGCCGTAGCTATATGACGCTGTAGCATTCATAGTCTAGATTTAGAAAGCCGGCCCCTATTTTCGAGCCTCACAACATACATTGACGAATTACCGATTGGCTTGCACAGGAACCTTTGGCAGGAATGAACTAGATTGATATTGCTACTATATACAAGCTTATGCACTTACCTTTCATATAACCAGTTCGGACTTACCTTAGCTCCCAAATTTCTTACTCTGGAGGTTGACCACGACGCACCAGTCGCGCCAAGCCAGTTTACTGCACCGGAGGATTAGCGAACCTCACCAAGGGCAGATTCACTTACATGCAGCACCGTTTACTGTGGCGTCTCCGGCGGCGTGCGCTGCTGCTCCCTCAGCTCCAACCGCCTCCTCCCCGGCACCGCGGGCAAGTTGGGCCTGCGCGGCTGGTAGAACCGACAGAACAGCGTCTGCACGGGATCGACCAGCTCGCCCAGATCGTCCGGCCCCCAGCGCGCGGAGTGGCAGTCCCGGATGGGCCACTCGCGGTGGAAGCCCGGCGTGTCGCCGGCGGGGACCGAGAAGAGGGTGTTGGGGTACCGGACCGCCATGTCCGACATGACGAACTCCTCGCGCCCGACGTATCGGCCGTTGGCGTCCATGTTCTCGACCGTCTGCATGAAGCGCGCCGCGTAGTTGAGCATGCCGAGCGCGCCGCCCACGTAGCTGCTGCCCAGGAAGTGCAGCGCCTTCCACGAGCAGTCCGGGTCCGTGAAGCACCGGTGGTTCACGTCGAAGGGCGGGCCGTCCCGCTGCTGCTGCGCCCCGTCCCCGTCCCCGCCCCGGTCCAGGTCGAGCTCGTACTCGCCGACGACGACGCCCGTGTCGCCCGCGAACGCGACCGCGCGCGCCACCTTGGCGTCGTCGATGAAATTGGCCCCCTCGATGTCGGCGAAGCCCGGGCTCCGCTCGTCCCCGACCGCGAACCAGCCCGCGTCGTAGAACATGAAGGGCCCCTCGGCCCCGAAGGGCGCCCGCTGCACGCCGTCGAAGATGCAGTAGGCCTTGCCGTTGTAGGCGGCGGACAGCCGGGGCACGTTGTAGCGGCCCACGGGCCCCGGGTTCAAGAACTTCTTGAAGAGCTCCGGCTGGACCTCGGTGAAGTTGTGGCGCTGGTGCCGGTTGTTGGGGATGTCCCAGACCGAGTCCCAGGGGGTGACGACGTGCCAGTACGGGTCGTTGGGCCGCATGTCCTCGATGATTTTGCGCATCTTCTTGTTGGTGTAGAAGATGACCATCTCGCCCGTCTCGGCGAGCTTGCGGGTGCGGGGCAGGTACTCCTCGAAAGGGCGGCCCTGCCCGTCTTCCTCGTGGGTGAAGGTGGTGATGATGGTCGGGGCCCCCGGGCGGATGGGCGGTGCAACAGAAGGTTTTTTCCGGAATTGCAGCGGCCCCGAGACCAGGTGGTCCTTGGACCCGCCGTCGAACCCTTGAAAGAGCTGCTTGTTCCACTCGGCGATCGCTTTGCTTCCCGGCTCGCGGTGCGGCTCCATGTAGGACCGCGGGTCCAACTTTGCTGGCTTGGGGAAGGGGAACATGGGTTGGCTTAAGGGTGTGATGGACAGCTTGTGGTTAATGAGCACTTGCTCACGTTCCGTGGGCGGCTTCGCCTCGGCGACTGCGTCTCTCACGTAGCTTGTCATGATGATAACTTGACAGATAAGATGTCCTGTTGGAGGGAAAGGTAGGACGGATACAGATCAACAACAAGCGTGAGTAGCACAGTCGAAGACGAGTGATGGTGCGGAACCAGTTGACGTTTTCGTCCTATCGCCGGCAAGCATGACGATAATATATCGCCTCTTAATATGCCATGCCCCTGCACAATGCAATTGTTCAGATATCTCGGGTACACTATGGCTATTCAGGTTTATGATTTCGGCTGTCCGACTTCGGACATGGCTTGGAAAACAATTGGCCTGTTGGAAGGTATGAAAGAATTATGTGCAATAGTCAAAGGGCCTTGTGTGCCTGACCTTTTGTTCCCCTGAAGACAATGTGCGAACATTCCGAAGTGTCATTTCCACAATGAATTTGTTGCCATGCAAAATCGTTCTTGGTCTTCTATTGACTATGGAGCTGCCGTATTTCAGGGGTTACCGATGAGACGCACTGCAACTTCAGCAACAGACAAAGACTGAAATAATCCAAGTTTGACATGGGTATCTAACTACACTTCTGACTTGTACACTCGGCTTAGTGGTCAAGAATCTATCAAGGTATTCAAACACCTCGGGAAAAGCGAGATGCTCTCATCCCCATTCCCCCATCTATACACAACCGCCCAGTACCATTTCTACCTTTAGCTATTTACAATATAATCTGTACATAAGCACTTTATACACTCACTCAATCAAATATATCCGCAATAAACCGCTCATTCCGCATCCTCACCTTGAAATCCTCCACATCCTGCTCCGTCACCTCCTCGCCCCGTGCCCGCCGGCGCTCCATCACAATCTGCGACGCCGCCTGCCCGACCCCCTTGGCCATATTCCCACTGCCGCAGACATAAATCCGCGCGCCCTGATCCCACATCTCCAGAACATCGGCGCGGTCGCGCAAGAGCCGGTCCTGGACGTAACGACACTCCTTCGTCTCATTGGCCTCACTATCGTCACGGCTAAACGCGTACCGCACGTCGACAGCCCCCATCTTCTGCCACTCTTCGAGCTCCTCACCGTACAGCCGGTCCGCGCCTGCGGACCGGCACCCCACGAACAGCAGCGCGGGCGCGAGCCTGGCCCGCTCCTTGCCGCCGCGCTCGCGGATCAGCACGGCGCGCTCCTGGACGAAGGCGCGGAAGGGTGCGATGCCGGAGCCGGCGCAGATCATGACGATGGGAGTCGCCTCGGGGTCCACGGGGGAGGCGGAAGTAGTGGTTGGTCGAGCGGACCGCGACGAGGGCCTTGTCGCCGGGCGAAAGGCTGCGGAGGTAGGTGCCCGCGACGCCGACGAAGCGGCTCGTGGTGCTCGACCACGAGGGCTCGTCGATGACGCTGTACGTCAGGGCGCAGGTGTTCGGGCTCGCCAGGGGCGACGAGGAGATGGAGTAGTACCGTGGGCGCAGGGGCGGCAGGAGGGCGAGGTACTCCGGGAAGGGCATGGTGCATGTGGGGTGCTGCTCGAGCAGGTCCAGGATGGTCATGCGAGGGCCCGCAATCTTCTCTCTGAAGGCTGCTTCGTCTGCTGCCAGGGATAATAGGCTTGCTTTGTCCGCCTCATCTTGGACTGTCGTGGCAATGAGCTCCAGATCCTTGCGTGTAACGGGCTGACCGATCTCGACATAGCCTCGCAGCAGATCGAAGATCGAGACGCCCTTGCCAGTGGGGAGCGTTGTTGATCCGCTCTTGTTGATGGTAATGATTCCATCCCAGGGCAGCCCGAAACGCTTAACGACCCTGCGCACCGTGTCTTCCGGGTTCAAGGGCAGAACCGCCAGGTCTGAAATCCAGTCATGTCAGTAGATGTCCAAAATCCCAGATAGGATTGGGATCACTTACAATCGCCACTCGAATATGTCACGCCCTCGGGAAGCTCGAACTCAATCTGTCGCTTCTCCGATACTTCCTCGTTGGTCAGCTTCTTGGTGCTGGTGACGGTGGCCCACTGCACATTCTGCTGTAAATGCGCGGCACGGTCCGCCTTAGAAACGTCCATCTCGATAGTCGGTCTCACGGGTACGTTTTCCTTCTTCGTGTCCGATGATACATGGGTCCACAGCTCGTTGGCAGTCCACGCGTCCCAATCGGCGAAGATGTCGCCCATCTTGGCATCGGTCGCGCCCTTCGCCGTCAACCGCTCGGCCCCGGCCTTGGCCAGCAGGTCGTCGATGAGGGTCGGGATGCGCTGGTACGTCGCGGTCCAGTCACTGTTGCCGCAGCCGAAGACGGCGTACTTCACGCCGGCGAGCGCGCCCGCTCCGAGGTGTTCGAGCCAGGCGACGAAGCGGGCGGCATTGTCTGGAGGAAGGCCTTCGTAGGATGCCGAGATGATTACGACAGGGGAGTCAGTGGGTAACTTGTCGATTGAGGAGTCGAGATCGTTGACGGAAGCATTGATCCCATGCTGAGAAGCCTGGGAAGCCAGCTTCTGCGCGAGCGCCTGGCAGGTGCCGGTGTTGGAACCGTACAAGATCGTCATGCCAGTTGGCTCATCCGATTCCAAAGCCTTGGCATCTGAATCCTTCCTGATGTCATCCGGCACGTCAACCGTCTGTAGTCGGTGCTGGAGACCCGTGGCAGTAATGCCAGAGCGCAGAGACACTTTGATGTTGAAGTCCTTCGGCTTGATGGTCAGGCTCTGGACAATCTTCATCTCGTAGTCGGGATCGGCGAGCTCGACGTTGAAGTTCTGGAGGATCATGGCGGTAGCCAAGAGGGCCTCTTGCCATGCGAATGCGCGGCCGATGCAGGACCTGACTCCGGTTCCGAAGGGCTTCCAAGCGTTCTTGGGGAGCTTTTCGAACTTGCCGTCCATCATTCGCTCCGGGACGAACTCGTTGGCGTCCTCGCCCCAGACCTTGGGGTCCGTATGGATCTTCATGAGATTGCAGATGATGCTCTGACCGCGAGGGATCGCGTACCTTCCTCCACCGATACAGACGAAATCCTCCGTGTTCTCAGGTCGGACTGCCCTCTGGAATGCGGGGCGCAGTGGGGTTGAGGCGTAGGGTCTCTCGTAGGACGGCGTTGATGTACTTCAACTCCCTCAAATGCTTAGCCTCGATCTTATCCTTTCCAATCACCCGATCAACTTCCTGCTGCGCGGCGAAGAATGTTTTGGGGTTCTTCAGCATCAGAAGGAAAGCGAAACTCAACAATCCAGAGGTGGTTTCGTGGCCTACAGGGAGTCAGATGCGTTCTCAAAACATTTCTCACGACGGCCGTGGAACAGCGGGGGTTTGCGGTTCCATAGACTTACCAGCAATCAAGAAGGTCTGCATGTTGACAGCAATCAATCGATCGCGCATCGTCTCGCCGGTCTTCGGGTCTTTTCCGTAGAGCATGGCGTTCATCAGATCCTTCTTCTCCGTCGGGTTCTGTCGTCGGTGGTCGACGACTTCTTGACATATCCGGAACTGCAAGTCCGAGTCCTGCTTCAGCTGTTCCCTGTATGAGGGCATCAGCGATCTCAGCATCCCACCCAACTGGGCACTGTTGCTCCGTTCCGTCAGAAGATTGTTCATCGACTTGACGAAAGGGTGCATGTCCTATTGCCACCGCAATCGATCATTAGCCAGCCATATCGAGAACCTAGCTAGTCACGGGAATAGATCTGCTTACCTCCTGGTAGAAGGAGTTGAAGCGATAGTCCATCGCGCAAAGAGCGATGGTGTCGAGGGTAAGCCGCGAGAAGTCCTCGGGGGCGAGGATGTGATGGCTCGGCCCTTGCCTGGCCCATTTGAGCACCATCTGGCTGGCAATGTCGTGCATCTCCGGGAACATGTTCTCGATGGCCAGCGGGCCGAAGGCCGGGAGAAGGATGCGATGCGCCTGCGCCCAGTCATCTCTCCTCTCGTCAATGGCCGCGAAGAGGCCCTCGGCGCCCCTCACTTCGGGGCTGAAGGGGCCTTCGACCAAGGGGCCGGAGACCAGCTTGTAGAAACGGGTCTCGTCGCACAGCTCGTCAAACAGCTCAAAGTTTCCGACGACCACCTTCTCGGAGCCCATCACGTTGAACTTGACGATCGGTCCGTAGATGTCCAGTAGACGGCCAATGGCGAAGAATGGCACCTCATCCTGCAGGTCGAGGATGTTGCCGACAAAGGGGAGCCCAGCAGGCGAAGGTATCGGTTCCGTCATTGTGAGATTGTGCGGCTCAATCACAATGGGAATCTAGTGAGTAGCTGGACTGGAAGGGTCTTGTTGGTGTGATGTAGATGACCCCTAGATGGTGATGGTTGATACGAACGGTCATAGAATCAGTCGTCTCGGTTCACAGGGATGGGCAAGGCCAAGGGGTTATATTCTCTAGCCATGATGTGGGCTGGGATGCAGGACCCTTAATAATCTCAGATACAGGTGCATGGGTGGCAGATGTCCAGATGCAGTCGAAACGACAACTCTCCGGCGGAGTCTTGAGGTGGAATCACGGCGTCGCATAGACACCGATTAAGCGGAGCCATGCTGTGAACGTGGCGGCCTGTCGATCACGGATTACGTTGTCGGCTAAGCCGCTCTTCGCAGAGCCGCGGGATCGTACAGAATCTCTGGTAAGCATGCCGAGATGTACTCGATGTGTGTGTGACGTTTGAGGTGTGGCAATAGGATGAACCCAATTGTGTTATTTCCTAATATGAAAATGAGAGGGCATCTTCACCGCCCAAATGCGATAGCGATGTTTTGGGAGGTTAGGTTACTTTGGTCAGCTAAAATGGGCGCTCTAGTTGCACTAATGCTCGGGTTCGGGATCGTTCCTGCCTTCGATAGCAAAACCCACATTGCACTTGCACCATCAAGATCTTGGAGACATTTCCGTGGCTCATCAGTTGACGCAACTCTGGGTGCTTATAAACACCGAACAGCCGCAGGCAGAATCCAGTACCTGTCCATACAGATGTAGGCTCAGTTGACCCCGAGTACATTCTCTAGCGATGTTGATGTCACATTGCATCTGTCGAGAGACAAGGAGCCGTGGCCTTGGCATCCATGCTGGACTAACATTGCGGGTCGCGAATTTCTGGACCGCGACAAAAAAGCACTGAAACCAGCAGTCAGTAGCAGTAATAGCGGATGAAGCCGCCAGCATCTTGGCCAATTAGTTGACAATATTCATTGACTTAAATAGATGTGGATAAGCAACCGGACTTTGCATGTGAGTATGTGCCTCGGCAATCGGTCTCGATCTTTTCTATGTCAGTTCTTGACATTTGATCTGTCATTAAGGAAGTGTTTCCTATTGCTGCTGTAGGTGTAGGCGTATTTTGCGGTGACGATGACGCATAACCCCTTTTCGTGCGTTGCTACGTTGCTCTCTTCAGCCCCTCGGGAGTTTCTAACGGTGGCAAGGTGGTCAGCTCCAGGGCTGAGTGCTTCAGCTGGGGGAACTGCCTCGGCCTGGGCCACCTGCAGTGAAGAGCGACAGGCGGGCCGCTTTTGCCCCGCGCCGCCGACCTGCCACTGCACTGGTTTTGCCATTCGTACTTCACCCAATTGAACTACAAGTCAGCTATGCACGACAATGGTTATCTTGATTTGCATCGCTTCGAAGCATCCAATTGGCATACAGCGCCTTAAACCGGATGACATAAGGCTATTGCAGTATTCCCATCTTTTTGGTCGTCCGAGTTGTATGAATGCTGAATGAGTTTCCACGAGGTCGACGTGGGTCTGGCGTAGCCATGGCTAACAACGCCCTCTTACACTAGTAACCAATTCGTTTGATGCAGGCAAGATGGCGAGAACCTATATCACATCCACGAATATATGTATCAACTGGGAAATTTATCTTTGAGGAACTTGGCATTCATAGTTACTCACCTCAAGGGGATGCGAGCCTTGAGCTACCAACAAAATAAATGCTCAACTGCCGGGCGTACAATTGACCCCGACCCAACCCCGCGCTCACCTGGGCAGGAACGGGATTCGTATCTCGTTATGAGGGGATCCCTTTCAGGCAATATGGGTAATACAATAGAGACCATATGGACTCTTGGGTCAGAAAGAGAAACCAGTGAGCCCATACAGAGAAACGCATGAGAACTATATGTGTACACTCATACTCCGGCAAGTAGGTAGATAGACCATTTATACCTCATTACCATATATCAGACTGAATACGCAACCCAACTGGAAAGAAAAGGAAACCAGGAATCATGGAACCATACACCATCCATCAAGAAGCCAGCCGCATCTTCCACGACGTCCTCCTCGCAGACGCGCGCCTCGGCCTCCCCTCGAAGTTCTCGCCGCCGCATCTCGGACCACGTTCGCCACTGACACCACCATCCCCCGCCCCTTCATCCCCGTGCCCACCAAAGTGACCGAGTGCAGCACCGCACTCTGGGCCCTCCTAGCCACCTACGCCAACGCCCTCACCACCCACCGGTACGCCCTCCCCGACCACCAGCACGTCGTCGTCGACAGCGACGCCGCCACCGCCTTCACCTTCTCCTTCCTCCTCCTCAAACTGAACGGGAAACCCCTATCGGACCCGTCTATCCGCGCCCGCCTCCTCCGGCACGACAACACCCACCAGTCCCACCCCTGGCGCCGCCTCTGCACCAACCTCTACCAGTGCGGCGACGGCCGCTGGTTCCACCTCCACGGCGGCCTCGACGCGAGCCCCAGCCTGCGCATGCTGGGTCTGCCGACGCACCGGCCCGACCTCACGGTCGACACGGAGATCATCGCGCGCTACGCGGACCGCGTCCGCGAGGCCGCCGACGACGCCGACTGGCTCGATCTGGAGTGCAACGAGTACTGGCGCCAGGCGGGGACCGTCTGCCTCACGGCGCGGGAGTACCGCGAAAGTCCGCAGGGGCGCGCGGTGGGCGGGGATCCGCTGTACCTGGTCGAGGAGTCGGATTTGGACGTCCTGTCTGCGCCGGTCCCGTGGCCGGAGCCGCAGCAGACGTCTCCGAATCCGGCGACGACGATGCGGCCGCTCGAGGGAATCAAGCTCCTCGACCTGGCGCGGGCGATCGCGGGCCCCACGATCGCGCGGCTCGCGGCCCTGTTCGGGGCGACGGTGATCCGCGTCTCGAGCAAACCCCTACCGGAGCTGACGACCTTGCTCTACGAAAGCAACCTCGGCAAGCGCGACGTCGACCTGGACCTCAAGACCGAAGAGGGGCGAAAGGCCCTGCTGCGTCTCCTCGAAGACGCCGACGTGATCCTCGACGGATACCGCCCCGGCGCCCTGGAGCGGCTTGGGTTCGGTCCCGCGTTCGTCCACGGGCTCGCCCGCAGGCGCGGCAGGGGCATCATCTACGCGCGCGAGAACTGCTACGGCTGGAGGGGGCCGCTGGCTCACCGGAGCGGGTGGCAGATGATCAGCGATGCCGTGACGGGGCTGGCGTGGGAGTTTGGCGAGTTCATGGGCGTCGAGGGGGAGCCGATCGGTAATTATACCTGAGCCCCCGATCTTATCTGAGATGCATGAGGGAGGGGAATGCAAACAAGAAAGACAGAGAAAGTGAAAGAGAGAGCTAACCGTGAAGAAACGCAGTCCCACCCCTCCCCAACTCCGACTTCCAAACCGGCATCGTCGGCTGCCTAGCCATCATGAACGCCCTAGACCGGCGCTCCAAGAAGGGCGGCAACTACCTCGTCTCGGTGTCGCTGAACCAGTACAACAGCTTCCTGATCTCACTCGGATTCCACGAGGCCGCGGTCCGGGACGAGCTGCGGAAGATGTGGGATGACGAGTTCAAGCCGCGGTACTACGACGACATGCATCGCATGCTGGCCATAGTCAGTTCTTTTCTCTTCTTCCCCTTGCCCGCCTCGCCGACAGATAACCTCTGAATGTCATCGGTGCTAACTCCCGTCTAGTTTGGCCGAGAACTTCCCAAGAAGGCGCCATCGTTGTTCGACCCGAAGCACATGATGTCCATGAAAGCCGAACTCGGCGTCGAGGACGAGATCATGGATTTCCTGGGACCGCCCGTCTCATTCGACGTCACTCGCCTCGGATACGATATGGGCAGCTGTGACAAGGGAAGCTGCAAAGCCGAATGGCCCGCCCAGGGGTAGTGAAGGGGTTTGATACATAGTGTCAATATGTTTTCATTGCGGGTATCAAGATCGACTATAGCTACAGAATTACAATACATATAAGCAAGCACCTTCGTAACTAAAATACACTTGTCGCAAGTCGGAAATATGTCTTCATGAAAGCATGAACAGTTTCCGACTCTCGTTACTGGGGCGCGCCGATCCCCTCTATGTGCGCCGAACGACTAAACAGTCGAAGAAATGACTACGGGATCGGCGGCTTTATCATCACCCGATCCGCTTCATCGTCATCAAAGCCTGCCCACGTATGGTCCTCGCCACCACCCGCCCCATCTTCGTCGTCATCACTATCGGTAACATCAGAGCCCTCATCTTGGTCGCCCATGTCGATATCGCCGCCCGTGGGTTGGAATACGGGTGCCCTGTTTCCGTTGGGTAGAGCTGACGAATACTGTGGGTGAGCCGACGAAGGGGTAGGCTGCGGGTACGACGACGGAGGGGCAGAAGATTGCGGATAAGTCGATGAAGGTGTGGACGGTGGTGGACGAGATGACGGCGGTAGAGTGTGCGACATGTAGTTGGGAGTCGCAGGAGGCGGCGGCCGTGCCATGCTCTGATGTTGTGGCTGTTGTGGTGGGGGTGGTGGCGGCGGAGGTTGATGTTGCTGTTGCTGTTGCTGTTGAGGAGCGGCTGGGGGCGCCTTGGTCTTCCTTGGTCTCTCCGCATCTGCGGTAGCGAGAGCTGCCTGCCATTGGAGCAGCTCGGCCTTCATCCTCCGCCGCGATTGCTGATTCCAGGCCCGCGCCATACGCACCTTGTCCGCAAACGACTTGACGGAGCCGCTGTCCGACGAAGGCTTCCCCAGGGTCGGCAACGGCTGGGTCGGTATTGACGTATGGGTAACACTGCCGCCTGCATAAGGAGTATATTGTGGGTACTGATGATGCGAGCCATAGGGAGGCACAGGGCCCGGCGGCGGCCTTGTCTTGGGGACATGCGACTTTGGCTTCCTGACCTTGGGGGCGCCATTCCGGAGACCACCGGCTCTGCCGACCTGACTCCTGATCAGCTCATCATGCGTGATCGGCTCATTGGTACATCTCTAGAAAGTAAACGGTTAGTCAAGAACCCCGTAGAGAGCAGGCCATAGTCGGAACTTACCCGATGTTGGTTCTGGTAGCAGCAATTGGCACACGCATGCCTGATGGTGCTGACGGCCAGGATCTCTGGCGGTGCTACCACGCATCTTGCGAACGGGCCGTTCTTGAGGCGACAATTGCGGCATGGATTAGGGTTGATCTGGCCACAGATGAATATCATCATGGAAGAGAAGTCGTTGGGCGTCCTTGGGACAAAACCACCATTCTGGCGATTGGGGTTCCATTCGATTTGTCGAATGGTCTTTTGGTCCGACAGCAGGGAAGCCAGGGGATGCTGGAACCGTTGCTGGTTCCTGAACTCGGCCGGGAGGGTCTGGATGGCCGTCTGCCATGCCGATATATCACTCCCGATAGGGGCAGGGGGCGGCGCGTCATCTGATTCATCGTCCTCGCCCTCCTCGTCTCCCGGGTTCTGAGCTGCTGCCGAGCTTGGGGTTCGGCTCTGGGACATGGACTGGGTAGCCGAGCCAGTCTTGGTCTGGGTCTGGGCGGCCGGACCATGATGGTGCATAGGCGAGTCAAACGGCGTTGACAGCACACGCTGGGATGACAGACGCTCGGCAGCGGCCGCATCTGCCAAAGCACCGAAGTCCTTGATATCCGGAAAGTCCTCCATGGTATGTACCACACGTGCGGATGTGGGGTCATGCAGGGGAGTCGCGGTCGGTTGTAGCGCGCGAAAGAGAGGCGCGCCTCAATCAGCCAGTCAATCAATCACTCAACCCAGTTGGCCCAAACAACAGGTCTCAACCAATTCGATAGAGAAAAATTGTCCTCCCCAATTCGCTCCAGTGTCATAACGTCCTATGTCTCGGCATGAAGAGTCCGTCGGCTGACATTGACCGGCTGCGGGAACATCAAAGACAGAGATGGGGATTGGGGGAATTGGTAGTACCAGCTTGGCCGCAAGTGTCGCATTGAATGCGCTAACTTGGGACGCCCCGGTAGAACTTCGGCGACAGTGGCCAGCACTCTTTCCCAGGCTCCATGCGCCAGGCCTCGAGTCATCTACGTGACAAACATTGATCATCTCAACTCGTGTGGTGAGCATTGCACAACTGAATATAGGCATAGATATTGCAGTCTCTTCGGGCGTCTTTGGTAATGTATATCCAGTTGAGGTCATCTCACATTCTCTCCATCGAGAGATGAAGCAACGTTGAAGCATCCAATTGCGAGACTGCGAATGAGCACTCTCAAAAATGCACCTGCAGTCACTGGCTCAGCCAACCAGGCCCGCCTATCCCGTCGCGAGCGCTAAATGTTGGTCCCCAGTGCTCCAAGTCCACCATGTCAGGTAGGGCAACAGCAAACAACGGGCAACAACCAACAGCCATCAATGAATGACGCGACAAGTCAACTTGCTTATCCTGCACAATGTCGCCATAGGCTGTCATATAATGAATACTACACATCATTGCACCAAGCTCGTGTCTGACAATACAACTAGGGGTGCCCATTAATTGGATGATTCAATGGAGGGATCGATCGGTCATCTTCGCTTAAATTTAGTTCTGACGGCACACTGCCAACGCCCGAACCCGCCCCCGGGAAACGAGCAACAATTAAGTCCGTAGAGTACTGTAGAGCTTACCTGGCAGCATGGCTTGGGGGCGCTACTGCACCACGCCCTGATGCGTCCCACCTGGGTCGAGGGATCTGCAGCCATCCCTTACCTAACGTCACCTACCGACAACATTGTTGGCGTTCCGAAGCTGCATCGCCCGATTGCATCCCTCACTTTCTCGGTTAAGACTGGCGGTTGGTCGCATAGATTCAGTGGTAGTGGGAGCGAGATACGTTTGACCCTTTGCCGATTAGGTAGCAGCAGCTGATGAAAACAATGGAGGCTCCGCTGGATGTCCATCCTGGCAATCGCCATTCCCTGTCACCTGTACTCCAGGCAACCCAAACACATCCGGCAGCAAGAGGCGGATGAATGGAACAGCCACTCGCATCTTTGGGAAGGGGCTATTGAATCTATCGACTTGTCACATTTAACGGCCAAGTACCCGCACCCATATATCAGTTTCCCGCTCTTTTTCGTTCTTTTGCTTTTCGACTCCTACCGGCGCAGGCCAGCAGAAGCAAGTGGCTCACAACCGAGCAAACTCAACAACCACATGGACCGAAAAAGAAGGCATTATACCCCTGTTTTCCCTCCTTGGTGATCTTGTCTTCCCTGTCCAATTCCCATTTTCAATCCGGCATCCTGCGAAGCTGGGCAAATGTCGACGACACTCTTTCGCCCCGCGGTCCTTGGGCCAGTCTTTGCCATTATCAGCTATGTCATCTACCAAATCCTGCGCTCACCCAGAGTCAAGCTGCCGGATCTGCCCGTCATCGGCACCAAACCCGGCGAGTGGTTCCCGCTGCAGCGCGCAAGATGGCGAAACGCCTCCAATATGGCGGTCGCGACCCAGCAGGCCTATCGCCAATACAGGAACCAGGCCGTCATCTTCCCGGTCGCCGGCGACTATGACTATGTCTACCTCCCCTTGGAAGAGCTGCAGTGGCTTCTCGACCTGCCCGACTCCAGTGTCAGCATGCACCAACGCACCATGGATGTTCTCCAGATCCAGCACACTGTGATGGATCCGGAGCTCGTGGAAAACCCTGTTCACCATAACATCGTGAAGGGCGTCATGACCAGGGAGACGGGCAACCTAATCCCGGAGCTGTACGACGAGTCTCAGCATGCCGTGAGCAAGTTCTGGGGTACGGAACCCGGCGTTGCCAAGGAAATGCCCGTATATGCCGCAGTACAGCAGATGGTGAGTCGGGTCACGAACCGAGTCTTCGTCGGCCTTCCATTGTGTCGCGACGAGGTCTTCTTGAAAACCGGCATTGCGTATGCCATGGACGTCCCGATCTCTGCGAATATCCTCAAATTTATCTGGGAGCCGCTTCGACCACTCGCCGCACTGGTGGTTGCCCTGCCAAACCGCATTCACACAAACCGGTTCATCGCCATGCTCCGGCCAGAGACCGAGCGCCGCATCGCCATGTACGACGCCCGAAAAGCAGACCCGGAAACGAAGGCGGCCGACAAGCCGCCTAACGATTTGCTCCAGTGGTGCGTCAACCAAGCCAAGGCCTCCGGGGATTGGTACCTGAACCGAGTCTACTCGCTGGCCTCTCGGGTCCTTCTGTTGAACTTCGCATCCATCCACACGTCCTCGTTCGCCATGACTCACGCCATGTTCGATCTTGCCGCGAACGATCCTGCCTACATCGAGGAGCTCCGCCACGAGATCAAGACGGTTCTTGCCGAAAACGACGGCGTCTGGGACAAGCGCACGCTCCAGAAGATGCATAAGCTGGACAGCACCATGCGCGAGTCCCAGCGCATGAACTCAATTGCCACGTTCGCGACCTCCCGCCTGGTCATCGACCCCAAGGGCATCACCACGCCCTCGGGCGCACATCCCCCGGGCACCGTCGTGGGCGGCCCGTCCTATCCCGTCTTCCACGACGAAGCCATCTACCCGGACCCCCACACTTTCAAGCCGTTCCGGTTTGCAGAGATGCGACAGCAACAAGAAGAGGGCAGCAGGGCCGCCGACGGCGAGAAAGGGGGCCGACTTCTACTACTACTTCTACGAACTATGTGCAGCGTGCGCGGCAGGCCTGGGCCACGACGAGCCCCGACTTCGTCGCCTTTGGCCACGGGAGGTACGCTTGCCCGGGACGGTTCTTCGCGGCTGCGGAGCTGAAGCTCATGCTCGCGTACATTGTGCTGCACTACGACATTGAGCACCTGGAGCAGCGCCCGAGCAATTCGTGGTTTTCGGCGGCGCGGTTGCCTCCTATGAAGGAATCTTTGAAGTTGACGAGAAGGGCGGATGTTTAATATCTGAGAGCATGGGACAGGGGTAACCTGAGGGCGGTGGCACACTGTGGTTAACGCCAGCGACTACATAAATCAACGCCCGCGCTTATCGATGGTTTTATGGATTGTTTCACGGCATAACAGGAGGTGCTAGGCAGAAGCCATAGTCATTGACATCATAGAAAATCAATACATGTTAAAAAGAGAAAGCGCTGTTCTGGGGCCCGAGTTTGGCAAGCGTGGGATCCCATGATATGATGGCACAACAGCGAGGTAGAAAAATGGATGGTGGCTGCGCCTGTGTACTGAGTACATAGCCTTGGATACACATCGTGCCATTTTTGTGTATTTGTCAGGGAAATTGTATGTTGCCATCCAGAACGTGACCAAACCGACCGAGGCACGGAAACGAGTGGCCATATATACTTCCGACGCAGGTGGCCACACGTAGGGTGGCCAAACAAACACCCGTATGACCCCCAAGAGTGGAATTTGGAAGAGCCTCTTGAGCTTGTCTTCAATGATAACGGCACCATGTGTGTCTTACGTGGCTCATACCCTGGTAAGATATAACTGTTGACGATAGAGTTCGCTGCTATGCCAATGCCATGTTATTTTCACTATAGAAAAGGTCGAGCAGAGTTTTGCAGAACTCGCGTTAGGAGGCAATATGCTTCGACAGAAATCGATAATGATCAAGTCACTATCCACTCGATCGAAAGTGGCCATGACTCCAGAATACACTTCTCTCCAGAGAGCAAGCAAAGCAAGTGTCTCATATGTGACTGAGGGTACCTCCGCTCGGTCTATGTTTTCCCCTGGATCCGACTACAGTACCTTCTCGGCAGCAAATCTGCAACTCGCTAGGTTCTGGCTGGATGCATGTCTCGCTACTCATATCCCTTGCGCAACAAGAGATCAGTACCCAGTTCTGCAACAAAGAGTCATCAACGCCACCACTGCACCTGCGACTGCAGTGAAAACGCTCAATAATAAAACGCGATGTGACAGCGTACGGACTCCGAGGGCTACGAGAGGTGTACGGTAATTATAGCAGAAGAAGCCGGCCCCGAACATCTTTGTCACCCCCGGATGCACATACCCTGCTCCGCCGCGGGGAGGAATCCGGGGTAGGATTTGACCGGGACGTATGCACGTAATGCATGGCAAGACAAGAAATAGCCTTGCCGTAAGCGGTATATTCATTACAATACCCAGAGAGGGGCTCGTCCTAGGTCCCGGCGGGGATGCATGTCGATGCATGCCGTACGGGTCTAGTACTGTTGCAAAGGCGGGGAAAGGCCATATTGCAGGCCGGCCCACTACTTAATATAATAATGCTGTGATTTCGAGGAAAGCGAGAGACATGGTTTGGATCTGAGGAATACCGCAAGACGGATGCAGCGGCTAAGCCGTTTTATTTCCTATGACGTTGTCTAGCCTTATTGTCCTTCCTCGCAGGTAATAAAACGGCCTTCTGTCCCGCGACCATGTTCAGGAAGCGAGGGATAGAGTCTATTGAGCATAAGAATCTGATCACTTGCCCATCACTACTACTTACAAAACCCCTTCCTTGATCTTTGTCCCAGTAAGATCATCCTTCACGCCCGTTGAAATGTCTACTACCGGTACAACAACAACACAGACCCAGACCTTCGCCTCTGGCCACTCGAAGACCTCGCCCCGCGACGTATGGGAGAAGCGTATATCGGAGCTGGTCGACCAGTCACATAAACACACCTCATCTTACGACGCAGAATTCGGGCCGTTCACTATTAATATCCACCCCACCGTCTACTCGCCCAAATATTTCCCAGAGGTAAGTCTGATAACAATGGAGGCTCGTTGGTTTTGTCTACTGTATAACCTGACCTCCAGACCTGGTGGTACGCGCGAAACATCCCGCCCATCGTGAACGGGGGCAGCTTCCTCGAGGTGGGCGTGGGGTCGGGCCTCAACACGGTCGCCGTGGCCGCGTCCGGGTCGACGGTGTGGGGCGTCGACATCAACCCGGACGCCGTCGAGACGACGCGCAAGAACCTCGAGGCCAACGGGCTTGCGGGCACGGTCGTGATAAGCGACCTTTTCGCCAAGGTGGAGGGCCGTTTCGACGTCATCTTCTGGAACCACCCGTGGCAGTACGACTCGGCCGTTCCCAGCCAGCTCCGGTCGGAGAAGACGCTGGACTCGGAGTACAAGCTGCTGCGGCGCTTCGTAGGCAAGGCGGAGGGCTACCTTACCGACAAGGGCGTGGTCCTTCTCGGTACCAGCGCCTACGCTAACCGCGAGGCCATCTACCAGATCGCTAAGAAATCCGGGTTCGCACACAAGGAGATTATTCGGGGGCAGGAGTCCATCGGGGAAGGTGTTGTCGAGGAATACTACATCTTGGAGCTGAAGAAGTGCTGATCTGGGCCTGGACGTGACAGAACCATTTCAGTAAAGGAAAACCACCCAGAGATAGAGACAGGCCTGAAGAGATGAACACCCTCGTGTCGATGTTGAAGCACTCTGATTAAGATATATATTTAGTTGGAGATAGGGGTATGCAACCGCGCGATGCCCAGTTGGGAAGGGGGCTAAACCCGGGAGGTGCGACAGCGCTTTCTCGACTACAAGAACAATAGTATTCCATGAATGTGCTTTCACAGGCAAAGAGATGAAAGAATTGGGCGATCGGTGGTATGGATCAGATTCGAATGCACGATCTCTGGTGTGTTGAAGCTGGATTCCCAACGAGAGCGCTTCAACTCACGATGGAGCTGTGAAGGAAAGTCCCAAGTGTGCACCTGGGAGCTCTTCATATTCTCTTCATATTCCGCCATTTATGCGACTCGAACACCGTCGACAGGAAGACCTACTACTATCGAGACACTTGAATCTACCCTCCCTCCCTATGGAATCTTGATTGTTCGCTATCTGTGTGATCGATTAGGATACCGAATCCAAACAACAGTCTTTGCAATACTCTGCTTCGTTGTGTCTGACGCGGGCTCGTTCATAACCAACCGGATTGGCTTGGGCCTGGTCGTGATTATGTCCTCGTCCCACAGGAGCTTGGTTGTTTACCAACTGGGAAGTCATCTCCAGTTTGATCCTTCGGGGCCGCTTCGAGCAAACTCTTCAGATCGATCTTTCGGCCCTATTATGCTTCCGAATCCTAGAAGCCAACAACAGGAGGCTTGTCAGTATGTTTCGGGGTCCAGGGCTGGGGTCCATGATGTGAGCCAATGATGCTCTGGTTACCAAGTGTGGGATAACATGGCTAAATGGAGACACTGCCTTTGCGTTTCTGTCACATATGCCAGTCCTTCTATCTCTGACTCTTCGGGGACGTTAGGAAGCGTCTGTATAGTTACGAGGTAATTACTGTAAACCATTTCCCCTGCTGGGAAATGAAAACGTGGTAGCATGTGCGACTTGTTAGCTTGGTGATCAAGTCACCTCATCATGGGCTAATTGCATATACGCTTCTGGGATGTATTCTGGTACCCATATAGATTGCATCTCTTTTGATTGCGTGGAATCTACATGAGGTTTCTGTTTCAAATTATTCTTGTGGAATTGATGCATCTATCATCACTGTCATCGGCATGCGTAGGGGACGAACATAAGAAGTCAAGGCGCTGTAACGGGTGACAAGGATCATGAAGTTTCGAGAAGCATGTCTTACATCCCCCTTCCTTTGTTCGAGACATGCTTCCCCTTTTGTTTATGAACTTCTCGAGGCCATTCTGGATCAAAACAAATAACCTTTGTTCGATATGCCTGCTAAAGAAGTTAGGGAGGGTTCGTTTGGCGGCGTGGCGGGCACTATATCACTAGTAACCGAAAAGATCTCGCCCACTCACCCACCCATCGGCCGCCATAGACTTACCACCTGGTATCACATGCTGCAGAAATAAGCCCCCGAGCCCGAAAACCGAGAACTTTAGTGAGTGAGAGGGATCATCATACAAGAATATACGCAGAGTTAAGCTATTTATTCTGAACCGGAGCGAGCAAGATTATGGAAAACACCTTCTACGTCACCCGCCGCTTCCCCTGCGGCCACAGCGCCGTCTACGAGCACCCGGCCATCGTCCTGCGCAAGATGACGCGGGCGGGCCTAGTGCCGCGGGACCAGGAGTTCGCGCACATCACCGTCCACCTCGGCACGAGCGACGGGTGCAGCACGTGCCCCCGGCGCATCCTACAACAACAACAATACCGGCAACAAACGTGATAGATCTCATGAGAAGCCCCAATACTACTACAGCCGCAACGACAAAGTCGCTTCTGAAACACACCTTCTGCTGCGAACACAACATGCGACGGCCCATGCACGAGTCCGTCGTCGCCAAACTGCAGAAACACGAAGTCGTCCCGAGCACCAACCCCCCGGGCCCCATCGTGCTGGAAGTCGAGAGCTCGTACTGCGAGGGATGCCAGGAGTCCAAGATGCGCTCCGTGCACGAGTCCCTACACGCTCTCCAGCGAGACCTGGCGGACCTAAACCCAAACCCTTCGAAGCTTAACAGCAGTAACCACAACAACGACGACGAGAATTTGCTGCTGCGGCAGGAGGAGGACGAGCTCCGGGACGTGTTCCGCGAGCTCGAGGAGGCGCAGCTGACGGCCGAGCTGGCGCCGCGGCACTTCCGGGGCGCGCTGCGGCTCTTTGCCGACATCTGCGTCGCGGCGATCGCGCCGCCCGAGCGGCTGCGGGGGTGGGTTGAGACGTTGACGACGAACGACTACATGGTGGGAGACGTGCAGAGGGCGATCGAGGAGAGGCTCATGAGGGGTGGTCACTGATGGGCAAGGAGGCGGTGGAAGGAGCTTGAAAGAGCATGTAACCAGTATTAATCACTGTATCAAGCTAGAGATACCTTGTACACTATTATTATGTATACAATACATTTACACGAATCACACGAGAAGTCACAAGTCAACAAGAGAGAGAAAAGAGCCAGAAGTGTTAAGGACCTCAAAATCGTAGTATTCAGATTATTGTTTCATCATCTAAATAACTTCTTCTAGATCGTAATCCAAGAGCAATGCGCCGTTCTATAATGCAAAATGTGTGGTTTTCTTGTCGTCACATGATATGCGTAAAGCGTCCCCTCTCCTCCTCCTTCCCCCTCAGTACCCCCATGTCCTCACATTAGAAACACGAGTCCAATGGAATACGGAAGCGGTAGCGATTTACTGCTGCTGGTACAGGCAGCCGACGGGCTCCGAGATGGTCTGGACGCGGGCGGCGACGGCGGTGCAGTTGGAGTTGCCGCCGGGGTTGGTGGCGCCGGCGACCCAGATCTTGTAGGCGCCGTCGGCGTAGCCGGGGCAGGCCTGGAAGTCGTTGCCGTCGAACTGGAGGTGGCCGTTCTCAATGGAGAAGCCGGTGCGCTCGGCGTTGCGGGGGGTGGGCTCGACGCCGGTGGTGTAGCCCATGATGCCCTGGCCCATGCCGGAGCGGTCGACGTAGAGCTGCTGGGGCGGGTTCTGGCCGTTGTTGAAGAGGAACAGCTCCGACTTGTCGTTCAGGTGGAAGGTGGCGTACTCCTCCTTGGCGCCCTTGTCGCACGAGGCGTCCTGGGCCGGGCCGTAGTTGAAGATGCCGCGGCTGCTGGCGCTCCAGCCGGCGTACTGCAGCTTGGTGCCCGAGGCGATGGACAGGACGCCGAAGGTCTGGCCGATGGGGGTCTGGGCCGAGACGGCGGCGGCCGAGGAGGCGGCGATGGCAAGGGTCTTGAACTGCATTTTGGCGGTTGGGTTTGGTTGGTTGATTAGGTGATTATTAAAATAAGCTGATGGGTAAAGCGAATGTTGGAGTGGGATACAGCGAATGTGTTGATTGATGAGGGTGAGGAGCAAAAGGAAAAACTCTCAACTACCGGAGGATTCGTGATGCTTATATACTTGGAGGATGGGTTAACATGTAGGTACGTACATACCATACAGTACCGTAGCACTCACGATAATATGGGGCACACACAGCAGACGAAGGAATCAGGGGAAGGGTGGGCGCATTGACAGTTGTTGCTGCGATGCTGAGATGTTGCTGTGATGCTGTTCCCGCTTCTCACCGGCAAATCAATTCAGCGCCGCTAATCCCTGGCTTGCACGATCCGCGGAAAGATTCTTTGCGGATGAAGTCATCGGCTGGCATCTGGCTTGCACAGCCCGGCTCCACCTGGCCCGTATTCAACTGGTGAAAACCGGGGCCGCCGAGACCCCAACAGCGAGGCATGACGGTCGTTAGCGAGCTAAATGGGAAGTGCCGTCGCCTTCAAAGGGGTAGAGTTGGGGATTTGTCCCTCGGCTTGGACGGGCAGTCGGGGAGGCACAGCAAGAAGCAAGAGACAGGAGGCGCGCGCTATACCCGAAGCGACCATCGGCTCCGAAGGCCAGAATGTCAGGTTGAAAGTCTACTGAGATTGGGAGTTTATGCGCAGGGCAGAGCAGGGCACAGAAGAGTGCACCGATCAGCCGGCGAATCGTCCTCCCATCGCACGGTCCAAGGGGTTGGCATTGCGCTGTCGCACGTCCGCCTCACACGTTCGAGAACGTTCAGAAAGAAGAGAGCAGCCCACACCTAGACCGCCTGCTTGTCTTGCAGAATGGATTTGTTGGCGGCAATAACCTCCAACCCATTACCCATTCAATAGCCTCTGCCAGCAACCTCAATTGAATGGGCAAAGGTGTTGCCATGTCAGAGCACTATCAGAGCAGCATCGTTACATTCCCGTTTTGTTTTTGTTTTTCTTTCTTTTTGTCCCTTCCTCTCTTTCAATCCATTCATTCTTGACGTAGCTGAGGCTTTTCGCAATTGACCAAAAGCACGCTGTCGCTAGTGCGTTACAGCATAACTGTTGCCCATAACGGCCGGCCCTGTCACGTCACACCTGTTCGCTAGCCTGGGTAGTAGCCTGCTTCTGTCACCAAGCTACAGTAGTACCTAGTGCCAAACCTCCTCTCCTTACCAGCTTGCCAAGCGCCAAGCCCTTCGATTCGATCCCCTGACCCACGGTGCCCACCCACGGCGAACTAGCAGCATGCCACAATCTCGTATCTGCCGGGTCGCGCTGGTGCCCTTTTGTTCTTTTCTTGGTGACAAACGCTAACCAACCACGACCAGGTAACGATCTTCTGGTACGATTTCCATTGTCTCCATCAACCGCAACTCAGCTCGGCTCTCGGTGCTCGGGGGTACGGCTGGTGGGCAGTGTGTGGATTGGGGGCTGAAAGCGGAGCGCGCGCCAACGCATTCAGGCATTTTGCTCGACACTTGGACGACGGTTTATCCGCTGTCTATGACCATGACATGGGCATCATGCAACGTCCAAGGCCAATATCGTTCGTCATGCAAGCAACATTTTGCTCTCTCGTATTCCTCCTATTCTTTTTTAACTTTTCGCCTTTTTTTTTGTCTCAATTCTCCTTGGGTAGCTAGCGCCTCTTTTCTCCTCGCTTATCTGTGGCCAAAGTGATCAGAAGTTTAGGATGCCCAGTTCAGCCCCGAGATGGAGACCAAGTGTTGTTACATCGTCAAAGTGCAACAACACATGATAGTATCCCAACATCTGGGTTGAGCGTATTACCACGAGTACTGCCCACCAGCTGGCAAATGCACACATGGCACGATTCTTTTTTTGGCATCGAATCCAAGTACAGGCGGAAAAGAATCGCACCATACACACCGTCGCTGCCACACCACCTACACCGCTGCTACCTACCAAACCTGCGCCGGCGTTGGTATATATGGCTGGCAGCGCCGGTGTGGAGAGCAGCTTCGACGCACTCATTTGGTACGGAGTATGGCACGGTGTTCGTGCCCAGGCAGCTCTTGACAATACATAAGTTGGTAAGTATAAGCACGGCACGCGCATAGTAGTTGCATGTAGCACTTTTCAAGAAAACGGTTTGGGTGTATGGATACCTCGGTCCCGTTTCAGCGTCAGGAACGACCGACGAGAACGTGTGCGAAGGTTTCCCAAGGACAGTCGAGCTCATTGCACATGGCATGCCAGAATGACATTCACATCGAATCCCCAAATTTGTGATTCTCTATAGTGACCCATCATCCATCTATCAATCATGGACCGAGAACTCCTTGGTTTCTGTGCGGTACATGCACCCCCATCCACATCGCAGCTCCGGTTATCTCGCCGCCTACACAGTTCCCCAAATCCACGGGGATATCTTCGAAATACTCGGGATGTTTGATGACACCTGTATAGTGCATATTTTGGTTAACAAACTCCAGTCCCTTCTCATAACCGGTCACACATTGCCAGAAGCCGAAGAAGAAGAAAACAAAAAAGAAGAAAAAGAAGAAGAAAAAAGGGGGCGGGGCGGGTTGATATATTGCGAGGGGGAGAGTGCGTAGCACCAGGGTAAGATAAACAAGTAGAAGCACTCACTCGTGACATCGTACACCATACCCGACTCCGACACGGCCACCCACGCGCCCTGGCCCCCGTTGGCATCATTATGCGTCTGCAGCTCCGCGCGCGTGACCCGGAGCGACGCCGTGTTCTGCGCTGGCGCCCGCTTGGCCACGGCCAGTTCGGAGCTCTTGAGGTGGACCTTCAGGAGGTCCGGCTTGTAGGGCGAGTAGCCCGTGCCGACGAAGGTGCTCGTCATGTCCTGCCCCGCGTAGCCGAGCTGGTACGTCGCGTCCACTTTGTAGACGTACTCGTGGAGCGCAAACTCGTCCGCCCGGATCGTCCGCCCGTCCCACTCGGGCAGCAGCCGGCCCACCCGCGCCATCGTGTGGCCCTCGTGGAATAGCTTGAGCGACGCGATCCCTCCAGGGTGGTACTGGTAGAAGTCCTGTGTTGCGTCCTGGCCGGCCAGCTGGGCCAGCATCGTGACGGGGGTGGGATGGTGATCGATGTAGTCTAGTAATGTGAAGAAGGATCGAGTTAGCTGCTCGTCAATTTACACCAACTGAATATCGGGGAAATAAGGCGGAGGGCCAAGTACTAGTTATGTCATATATGAACTCGTCGATGGCAATGTAAGCACCACTGTCTGGGTTGTCGTATGCTCGAAGCTCACTCGAGGTAAGCAGTTGAGGCGAATCGGCCATCAACGTTATCGGCGCGGCAATATCAGGCCGGAGAGCACCGCAAATATAGCGATTGAGCTTGCCCCAGAGTTCCTCCGAGATTTGGTTTCCGTCCAAGTATCCCGGGTCTGTGGGATGGTCGCTCAGTACGGCCCTCTTTTCATCATCGGTAGCATTGGCCAAGAACTCTGTGTCACAAGATCGAGCCGGTCAGCAAGCCAGTTAGTTTCCCCCAGAGTGATTGAACGTCAGTTACAAGCTGGGATGGATACAACCTACTGGTTATATCATAGACCCATTCATCCCCATCCATCTTGAGATGTTCCCTAGAGAGAGCGCCGTTCAACTCCAGAACCTCGCTCTCCAAGTACCAAACCAGCAACTGCCCCATGTGTCGATCCGGGTCGCTCTTGAGCTCCCGACGAAATGCTCTCGCGGCTGGATCAGCGTCCCCTTTTAGCACCTTGCCGCAATGCCTCATGTCGACTAGCAAGTTCTGGGCCGCCACGCCTGAGCCGTGAACTCCGTTCGCAACGCCAGTGGGGTCCCAGACCTCCGGTACATTGTTCGAGGTGGGCACAATGACCCAGTTGTTGGCCGCGATCTCGCTTGCTGTGTAGACGCGGGGGGCGGCTTCGGCCCTGGCTCCTGTGCTGGTATTCTCGGACTGGGCCATATCCCTTCCCTGGGAAAGGGGGGTACTACGGTGTCGGGCGAGAGCATGGGATACCCCGGGTTCTGTTGATTGAATACTAGATTGGCTATGACGTAGGCGGCACTGCGGCTGTAGGCAGGGACGTCGAAGGCGAATTCGGCCCAGTCCCACGTGTACATGGACGGATTCATGCGTTGCTGGTACAGATGTCGGTAACAGTTAAGGATTGCATCTCTCCACGGCTTAGGTGTGGAGTTGCCAATCGGAAATTGAGACATTGCGAAAGTGAGGTAGTCCAGCTGGTGCCGTGGAGCAGAATTGCCAGGGACGCCCGTCATCGGGATTCTGACACGGCTCCTTTCCAATGTTCGCGTTACTACTTTCGTGGCCGTCTTCCAGTTTACTAACTGCGTTGTGGAATGGTTCCGTAAAATATCGACAAGAGGTTCCTCGAGAACGTCCTCAAGGGGAAGCGATGCCGCCATGAGGATGGATAACACATAGTAAGGTCTGTAGGACATTCGTTCTTGTATGTAGATTGGGTCGCCGGGATTCAGCATGATATAGGAGACGGCATCCGTGATGTACCTCATCGCTTCATGGCAGCCTCGGAGATTTCTTTGGGCGTGGTAGCTGCGGAACACCTGGATCATCGTACGCATCCCAGACCAACCCCAAAGGCTCTTCTGCCATTCAGCGCGCTCGCCGGAAAACCAGGGGCGAAGCTGTGCCATCTGCGTGTTCCGATCCTGCCACGCAGCACGAACCTGCTGCAACGGCCCTCGGAGCTCATCCACGGCAGGTGCCATGTTCGACAGCTGTGCGGCATAGGTGTGCGACTTTCCATTGGCATCCATGCGAATAATGGGCGTGTAGCAAACCGCGGGCGGCTTGAGGGCATTGCGACCTTTCTTCGCTACCACGTCGTTCCAGTACTGGTCCGTGAATAGAAGAGAAGCGAAGAACGGAGGCATGTGCCAAAGGAAATTGACGGGGTATCGCTTCTGGAGGAATCCCAAATCCAATGCATCTCTCGGCACTTGGTTGTAATTCCAGAGGGGAAGGGCTACATTCTCCTCGCTGAGACACAACACCTGCAACTTCTCCCGGTTGGTCCGGCCCGGCGTCAATGCCCAGCGGCTGTGGTTACCCATGTGGTATGTGGCCCCTCCATCCAAGTGTCGTTCAAAAGAGATGCCCATCTCGCTCATTTGCTCATCCCCTAGGTACTGTTGTTCGATCATTTATTAGCTAACCTAGCCTGTCCAAGATCGGCATAGCACTCTTACCGGTTCGGTACCGGGAGTTGTAGCCCACCTTTCATTACGGCGCTGAATGGTGATGGCATGCTGTAGTTCGCGTCAATAATGTTCAAAAGTCTAGACTAGACGGTGGTTCAGGCCATACCATGATTTCGTGTAGTAACTGCAATGCATCCCAACGCGTTAGTTTCGAGAGTCGAAATGGCGGAGGGGGCATTTCCTTACCGTGATGGCATTATCATGTCTGCTGAAGCTAGCCTCTGCAGGTGTCAGTGTAGGCGGTGCATCTTCACATAACCCACGGAGAAACGGGGCGTGTAGAAGCACAAGAGTACTTTGGACATAGCCTTGTTCACCCGCCCGGGACGGATCGTCCACAGTTGTTGTCAATCCCCTCGCTGCCACGTCGGCTTGTTCTTCGTCCCACTCGTCGGTAAAAGAAAACGAGGCAAAGCGGGTAAGGTGTTCGAGTCTTGCCCGCGCGGCGACCTCATACGCGCCTGGACCGGGCCGGCTGAGCGGGGGGCCGTTCCCTTAAAGCATAATTTCCTGGTTCGGCAGTGATCGAGGCAGGGATTGGGCTTCCGTCCAGGTTGACCATGTCCCCGAACAACAGTGTATCCAGCCTAGAAGCACGTTACGGGTCAATACATAATACAAAACGTAGTTGATGCCGCCGGAGGGTCGTGGCCTTGGCGGGAACTGCTTACCACTGATCCCTTTCTCTGATGAGCTGATCTAGCACCCGGTAGGCGAATTCAATCAAGATACTCATTTCGGACCAGATCCTAGGATCCTTCACCGTCCATTGTTGGATATGGGGCCTCGTCTCGTTGACGTAAGGTTTCTGCTCTAAATCGAACCAATTGTCCTTCCTGAGGAAATTGAACCATCTTGACTCGTCGACTGTGAACAGATGACTCTGATAATTTGCATAGTTCTGTCCGTGATCGTAGTTGGCCGAATGCCCGCCATGGTATGGCAGGTGGGCCATATACTCACTGTAACACTCCAGGTTAGATGCAGCAATCCACATGCTGGAAAGCGAGAAGGGGGGGTGCTGGTCGCCCAAGGGCTATCGGCGGTGATACTTACTTGATGGCTCCAACTTGCCACGACCTCTGGCCATGCAACGTGGTTTCCTGCCATTTCTCGGTGTGGAATAACCTGTCTAGGCCTTGGTCGTCCGGCATAGCCACTGGCCATTGAGAGGGGAGGTCATGGTAGTTCAGTGCGTCCAATCTTGGAAATTCCGGTGCGCGCCCGGAGTGGCGCAGGCCATCGCCGAAGTCGAACGGCACGTCGCGGATATCAAACCTTTCTGCCCAAGGAGACCGAGGCCACAGCGCTATATTGTTGGAGGTGCCCGCTTGGCTCGCTTGACTCCCTCCTCCGGATGCTCCCTGAGTGGTTCCGCCGCTGCCGGGCCTGAATCTAGGAGGAAAACTTGCGCCAGGGGCCGACATGATGCAGGTCTTGACAGAATGGTAAGAACTTGGAACTTGTTTGTCAAGCCCGAAATATCGTGGCTTGTCGACAAGGAAAATAGCTGTGAGCTGCAGCCTGTTTCGAATGAATGCGCGTGGACAGGCGGACGTTCCAAATGGTGCCACAGACTCCTGACACGAAGACTCGAAAAGAAAAGGAGCAACATCATTTCAGGCAAATGTCACAATACCTCTTTGTGTATAGTTGTTGAGTTCTGCAGACAATTTTTGCTGTTGGAATGGGAATCGCCTTTGTTACGGACAGAAACTGGGTGACGAACATGGCCTCCAGACACACAACAAAGGACGGCTACACAACGAAACTGACAAAGGGGGACTGCAAACGGGACAAGGAAGAAATGACGGTAGTCAAGCCTAATCGATGCATTTTTCCGACTGTACTTGCAACATGTTGTGTTGGAGAAGGACGGGAGAATCTGATTTCACTTAAAGATGTGGTCCAGGCGGAGATGGATGGCGCCTGCCTTGCCTTCTTCTTCTTGGACATGCCGCTGATTCCCGCTTTTAACCTTGAGCCCGTCCATCACCTTCCAGTCATATTGGCCCATTTTCTCTTGGTCGCATCATGGCTGCCGCCTACAGGCACATCCTCTTCCTGACTTGATCCCGCCGCCTCGACCGCCGTCTCGGTGTCTGAGCCATGGCTCGGCGGTTGGGCGCCCGAGTTGGGAGTTGGCTTGATATCCCGTCTGATGTTCCACCCGCCGCGCCAGCCCAGCCAACCCGATTCCCGGGGCCCTCGAGCAAAGCAAATCAGAATGGCCGTGCCGATGAACGCGACTGGGCATCGTGTTTATGTTAGTGGCAGTCGCGATTGTTAGGTCTACCATCGCCACCATGCGAGTACTTACTGTTGCAGCCGCCGCTCCAAACCCACCCTCCATGGGCGTACAGACGATTGCCCACGGCAGTTCCTGTCAGTCTGCAATGCTCAAGTTAGTGAATGGTGATGGTTTCGTTCTGACACGCAATAGAACACGCCTTGCTCTTTTCTTTTCTTTTTTTTATAAAAAAAAACAAATGATCGAAGCCTCGAAACTTACTGGCCGGCGAAGCAGAACACCATGTAGGCCGTATTGACCCGGTTCCGCGCCTTGGGGTCCAAATTGTAGACATTGGACCGGTTCGCCGTGTGCGCAAAGTTGGCGCCCGTGTCCATCATGATGGCCTGGACGATGGGGCCTGCGATGCTGAAGCTGCCGATGAAGGTGCCCACGAGGAGCCCCGCGAACTCGAACGACAGGCCCAGCACGACGGAGAACAGCGGCACGAACCGGTCCGTGATGAGGCGCGACCAGAGCGGTCCCAGGGCGATGACGGCGATTCCGATGAAGGCGAAGAGCCCGATCTCGAGCGAGGAGTACGAGTAAGGCGGCGAGGCCAGCAGGAAGGTCAGTGTGGTCCAGAACGAGGTGAAGGCGGCGCTCAGCAGGAAGCCGCTCAGGCACGCCTGCAGCAGGAGCGGCTCGGTGACGACCATCTTGGCAATGTCCGAGAGCAGGCGGAAATATGGAAGTTTGGCGTCCTTGGCCGGGTAGTCGGGTAGAAACAGGAACAGCAGGATGAGCACGGTGTACTGGGCACCGAAAGCCAGCCAGTAGATATTGCGCCATGCGGTGTAGTTGGCGACGATTCCGGAGAGAACACGGGCTATGAGCAGTCCCATGGCTAGCCCAGAGACAACTACCGACAACGAAGCAGCCCGTTTCTCTGGTGGCGCCAGATCACCGACGAGGGGCAGCATGATCTGAGGCGTCACCGTCCTACGGAACACCATCAGCATAGATCTGGAAGCACGCTCCGGTCGCCCATATTGACTTACCCAACTCCACAGATGAACGAAAGGGTTATGAAAACGTGGAAGCTCTTGGTAAGGCACAATCCGAGCCACTACGAGAGTTAGAAATGGTCTTGTCCCTCGTACTAAGCATAACACTTACCACCGTGGCCGTGAGGAATACCAGCAGGAGTACGAACGGCCTCCTCGGGACCTTGTCGCCCAAGGGGCAGACCAACAGCAAGCCCACCGCATAGCCGCCTTGGCTCAGGGTGGCGACCAGAGAGGAGCGCTCATAGCTCACATCGAACTCTTTGGCGATGAGGTTCAGGATGGGCTGTGGGTAGTAGAGATTCGCCACGGTGAATGTCCCGGCCTTTTGGGTCGCAATTTGTTAGCTTGCACACTCTGCACACACATCCCTTGTTGGATGAACGGGACGTCATGCACTTACGAAGCCAAGTAGGATGTTCGTCGCCAGCGTGAATTGTGGTGGGTTGCCGGGATCGTAGCGGCATCTTTGAGGCTTCCAGAAGTCGATAAGCGTCCAGATGCTCCTCTTGCTGGTACCATTCTCACTGGTGTTGGCGATTGACGATCCTGACGGGCGCCTGTCCTGAGATTGGCTTGTGATAGCGTCCTTTGCCTCTTCTTCTGTGACCCCTGAAAGTCCCATGTGATCACGATGCGCATGAGACTCCTCCGTACGGGGTTTCTTCTCTTTGCCCATAGCGCATTGCAAGAAGAAAAAGAAATGTCGTCAATTTGGTTGACGTGTCGGCGAGAAAAGCGCGTTCTTGAGTCCGATCCCGATTGCAACGTCACCACTCAGTCATTCCTCTTTGGGAAATGTTCGATTGAAATACCCGATCCTGTCTCGGATGTCCGGCCGGCGCAGATCTTGACACACCAGATGAGACAGGGACAAACATCAACAGATCATCACAGGTAAGAAAATAAAGGTAAGATAATGTTTTCTTCGGTTGGAATGGCATATATTTCAATTCGCCTGTTTCCCCGCGACTTCATACCATTCTCGGGGTCCTTTTCTTCTGTTCTCTGCTGAACTCGGGGTCACACTGATTGGCGCCCCTGATTGGCGCTCGCCCTCAGTCCCCCGCTTCTGGCCGGAGTCCGGACATCGGCAGAATCGGGCAACTCGTGCTTGAGACCATGGAGTGGAGAGGAGAGATCACCGCTCGCTCTCGTCATTTTGCGATCTTCCATCATTGACGTCTTGGTGAGGTCGGTCGACTTAAAGTGATGCTGACCCCCACGATGAGACGTCCTCAGCAAAAACGTAAAAACACCATGCCTTGATGACTAACAACATAATCTAGCCTAAATTTTACTTTTGCGACTAAACCTACCACTGATGCTGCTGAAAGAGGAAGACTAGACGAAAGGAAGTTTAGACGAGGGACTTCAGACGACAGGGTTCCTCGGTTGGTCCACGTGAACCTGCACATCTTCGGCACGAAAGTTCCCAGCCAGTCAGCAGTGCTCGTCTATCGTACATGCACGTGCTTGCTATTTGTCACTGCATCTGTTGCTCCTATCTCGGCGACAAGGCTTTTTATCGGTCTATTGCGTCTCACGCTCTGTCAACGTTCGAGTTGCACTGTTACTGAAATGATGTAACAACCAGGATGCCTCTCGCATTTCAATATGGACGTGCCAACCAGATATATGGTTTTTCGGCTGTACAGCCATCATCCCGAAAATCCACCGTCGACTGGGTGAAGCACATTGGTGAGGAATCTGGTCTCGTCGTTGAGGAAGAAGGCGACAGAAGCGGCGACCTCCTCCGGCGCTCCGACCTTGGGGAGCAGCAACCTAGATGCGCCTCCCTTGGGGTACAGGCCCTCTTTCTCGAGGTGCGTATGCATCGCGGTTTGGATTGGAGATCTGCAGGTTCAGTTGCCGTTAGTGATGTGACTACTCCGACCTATGAACAGGATATATGGGAGAAAAACCTACGGGCATACGGCGTTGACCCGGATCTCTCGTGCCGCACCTTCGTGTGCGGCCGCCTTGGTCAGGCCCACTACGCCATGCTTCGATGCGATGTAGGACGAAAGGTTTGGGTTACCTTTCAAGCCGGCAACGCTCGCCTGCCATGCATTGCGTTTCTTTGTTAGCAAGGTCATATTCGGCTACAGCAAAGCCATGGTATGGGAACTTATGGCTCGACTTACGATGTTGACGATGCTACCTCCATCCACAATATGCTTCATCTCGTACTTCAGGCAGTTGAACACGCCCGTGAGATTCACATTGATGACCCGGTTCCAGTCATCGAGTCCCATTTCTGTGATGGGCCCTATCTTCCTAGGGGCCACGCCTGATGAGAAGTCGAGCTTGTCAGCTTGAGTTCACTGGGTCTGATGATTGGGATTGCGTGGGAAATCGGTGCAAGGCATGTTTGTTACCGGCGTTGTTCACACAGCCATCGAGCCTCCCGAACCTCTCGACCGTAGCTTCTATCCAGGCCCTGACGGATTCGGGATCGCAGACATCGGCATGCATCTCCAAGGTCTCTAGCCCGGAATCATTGCCAACCACAACAGTGCTGTCTTTCTCGAACGACAAGTCACAAAGTGATAGCGTAGCGCCTCGGGCGGCGAGGTACTCAGCAGTTGCTCTTCCAATGCCCTGCGCGGCGCCAGTGATGCAAATCACCTTTCCCTGGAATGGTTTTGGGTTCGCCATGGTGACTGTATATCGAAGTTATTCAAAGGAAAGTTGATATCGGGTCAAGGGATTCGCGAGTTATCACGGCTGTTGCTCGTGCGGGGTTGGTTTTGCGTTTCCCGCCCGATGACTGATCCTATTTCGGATGAGATAGAGTGTGTCTGTAGAACGGCACCTTGGGATGAATTATGTTATTGCAGAGAAGCAGCCGACATCACTCTATTGGCGCTTTAACAACCCCCAACTTCCAACCCCAACTTCAATATGTCCTATGACCCCATCGTGCAGCCAGCACTTACCGAGGTCGCACTATGCATCTCTGCAGCTTACATCACAACTCGGCTTACTCCCCTTGGCGGTCAATTTGCTTGCTAAAATTTGTATACGAGTTGGACAGACGGTTTCACGATTCCATGACCTCATTTCTGCAACATCGGAATGATGAGATATACTCACACGCCGTCCTTTTGGGCTGGTTGGGACAATGAGAGCCTCATATGTTCGGATTTAGATTTGACTTGTGTAAAATTTTGTTCGTCGTGGTTTGTCTTGGCCTGCTGGTGTAGGCAGCTCGCTAAGGATCTTTTATGTAATATGACCGGATCGTAGTTCGTCGACAGTTCGCGGCAACATTACTGGCTGTCCCAGATGTATGTTGTTATGGTGTTCGCGGCATAAAAATCCCCCACCCTCGAGACCGACTGCACGCGATTGATATCGGAGGTCAGTATGGGCCCGCGGAACATAACCACCTCACGACAAGCGGAAACGACAGAAGCAGAGCACCAGTAAGAAGCAAAAAGAAAAGAAAGCAAGAGACAAGAAAACATACAACACCGAGGATTCCCAGGTCGTCACCGACCCTAGTACTAATTCGGCTCTCTGCTGCTTATATATGGGAGAGCGGACGGGATCCCTAGTATTCAGCAGGATATGGTCGTATGTGAAAGAACTGTCTGTTTCAATAGTATATATCCACCACGCACTGGATCCCGAGTATGATGGAAGAGTGCACCGCATGCTTGCTTATTCAGATGGACAGACCAAGAACCACACCATTTCGTGGCGTCGGGTTCGAATCAACAACCCGTCATTCCAGCCCGGATATGTGGATGGATGGGTCTTGTGAAGACGGGTTGCTGCAAATGTGGCGCCTCGTATTACTTCCAGAGTATATTAAATAGAAGCTGACTTCCACGTACTGGTAGGCCATATGTGCAGGTTGCTGAGCTGAACCCAACGCCATGTGCTTACCAAACTTACGATGTCTCAATAGGTGGCGGCCTGACAACAGCCAGGTCGCATATGTGTAACGCAATTTCTGTTTTCCACAGCATGTCAATGGAAGTTGCATAAGCTATTGGAAAGCAGGTTGTCTACACGCCCTCACGGTCCCCCCAACCAGCGGTCATATCGTTTTCTGTATAGCCTATGCACATTGCAATTATTTACGTAAAGTAGCAACGATGGCGGAAAGAGGCGCAGACGATGCTGCGTAGGCTATAACGACTACAGGCCTTGTTATCGCTGCTGGGAGAGAAGAAGAAGAAGAAAACCCATCGGGACAACATGTAAGGTCTGGTGCACTGGGTTGGGAACCCCCATCTTAGATATTGGACTTGGCCAAAATGGTATAAAAGCCATGCTCTTTCTCTTCTCTCCTTGGCCATCAAACACAACTTCAAACACAGATCAGTCACTACAGTCAGTCACTGTCCAGATTTACCTCTTCGTCTGAAACTCCCATCCACTTCTTCTGTAAGATGCTCTTCTCCAAGTCAGCCATCGCTGCCTTCTTTGGCGCCGCAGTAGCTAGGGAAGGTGTCCACTTCGACAAGTGCTCGCCAGCCAACTACGAAGTCGTCAATTACTACGCCGATGACAGTAAGGCCAACGTGGGTACCATTTCCAACCTCATGTCCATCTACTTCTCTCTGGTCTTGTTATTTCGGAAAGTTCATGCGAACTCTTTTGTCGCACATAACAGCCCCCGTCGATACGACCCCTTTCTTGAACCCCAAAACTGATTGATTTCTGATAACACTGCCCGCATAGAGCTTCCCCGGTGCTTCCAACACCTGCGTCGCCTCGCCCAACTGGCACTCCCTCAACCACTGCACCTACCCAACCGGCACCCCGGGCACCTGGAACCTTGCGTCCAACGCTGAGAGCCAGCCGATCGGCTCTGTCGTCGGGACGTTCAACAACGGCTACCACACTTTCACCTGCAAGCGCGACGACGACCACTACGCCTACACTGATGGCAATGGAAACCGTTGTGTCAGCGTGTTCTACTGCCTCTACTAGCGGACGAGGTAAGTCTTTCACTACCACTGATGACATGGATCGCCTGGTCTCCCACTGACTATATGTCCAGCGGATCTTTTAACGGTGCTATTTCGCGGCGAATCTACCAGATGTGCAATTTGACCCCGTAACAAGACGGTATTTCTACGTCATAGCTATTGATGGTATGAGCCGTAGGTTGTTGTTCTGCTGTGGTGTATGGTTATGATTCCCTTCTGTC
The DNA here is from genome assembly GCF_038363865.1 of Apiospora hydei. Taxonomy (NCBI): domain Eukaryota; kingdom Fungi; phylum Ascomycota; class Sordariomycetes; order Amphisphaeriales; family Apiosporaceae; genus Apiospora; species Apiospora hydei. The sequence continues at coordinate 696,559 of NW_027117369.1, forward strand.
TGAAACACACACTCAATCCTGGGGTTATAATCCAAGACTTTACGCATTCTTGTCCAGGCCTGGTCACTCCGTTGGCCTAGATGTTGATATGCGCTTCGAACAAACAGAACCGTCCTCTGAGGAACTGCCATAGGTACACAGATCCTTGCTATCAGCAGAGATATTACTAATCATACGCGCGCCGGTGTAAATCGTATTTGCCATTGTCCTGGATATCCTGCAGTTCATGCAAGATCTTACAGACCCCCCCGATAGTATAGGAATCTACCTACTTGTCTGTAGGAGTATCTCCCCCCCCCGCAAGGCATAGCGCATGCATATGTACTCGAGAGATACCAATGCTTGGCAGATTTACCCCATGTCTTGGGTCCATGTTGGCGGGATATCTCTCCTAAGATAAGCTAAGGCGCTGCGCCGCCCAGTCTCAATCGTCGACAGTCTTGGCGACAGCAGCTTCACTAGGTCTGAGGTTCAAGAAGTGCACTAAATATAACATACACAAGCAAGATGTTCAAGATCTTTCAGATTCGGGGTATTCCTATCATAGCCCTAAGTTGATTTATGCCAAAGTAGCGACCTTATCACTTGCTGTCGTCCCATTATCGCCGTGGTTGTTGATAAGGGGGCGTACCCCTGATGTGTGGGTGGAGACCCCTCCAACTTGGCAATCACCCTCCCACGCCCAACCCACCAATGAGCTGTCCCATCGACCCGTGGCAACCATATCTGCCTTCGGACAACTGCCGCTCCAGCCACTGCGCGGTACATCCGGGGACAAGCCCGGCATCTCATATGCTGGCATATCAAGTGTGTGATATAGCTGTAATTCGAGGTGGCAATGAGACAACGCGATAGGAGATAAGCAGGAGCCGTTTGCCGAACGACATGTACTGTGATGCAACAGGCTATTCACAACATCTGTATATGGATGGTCACCTATGACCCCCGCAGGTATTGGAGCTCAGGTGAGCGAGCTGCTTGGCCAAGTTATCTGGAGTTGAGGGGTTGGTTCCCTGCGGCAGTGAGACACATGCTGCTACCCACGTCGCTATCAATGTTCACTCTTTAGGGCGTTCTTGGCACACACCATATCAAGAGCATGGAAGCTGAACATATCCCTAGTGATATATAAGTATCGGGCTTGTCAAACCTTCCTGTTGTAACCCTCTCGACTAGATGCAACTTGCGTGCTCGTGGAAGAGAGCCACCGTACAACGCAGCCATGTCGACAGTCTCGGAGATCATCACGCTCCCAGCGGAATTGAAGTCCACGCTCGAGGATGCGAAACCTTCCGAAGTCGACCCGGAGAAGCATACGGAGGCGGGTTCCAGCGATAAGGCTAGTGTCATTGGTGGTGAGGTGCAAGATGGTTTGTCCAACATCCCAACATCAATCCCGCTTGATACTATCCATTCTAACATTGTCGAAATAGTCCATGAGGAATATTCCGAGGAAGAGTACAAGAAGCTCAAGAGAAAGATCGACAAGTATCTCTTACCGTTGATGTGGCTCTGCTATGGCATCCAGCAGACGGACAAGACATCCATCGGCACCCAGGCCACATTCGGACTGCGCGAGGTATGTATCTCACAATCTGGTCTTTCTTTACCGATGAATGAACAAATGCTGACTTGGTCATTTAGGATACCGGACTCATTGGTCAACAATGTGAGTTTTGGTTTTCCCTCGTCCTGGCCCAATGCTACAGATCGAACCCCTTTACATACAGAAAGCTAACCGTTCGATTAGACTCATGGCTCACGACAATCTTCTACATCACGTACATGATATTCGAATTCCCATCCAATATCCTCCTGCAGCGATATAAGATGGGACGGACGTTGTCGTGCTACATGATCTGCTGGGGCGTCGTTGTGCTGTCCATTGGCTTCACCCAGGACTTCACCCACCTGATTGTGCTAAGAGCTCTCCAGGGTGTCTTTGAGGTGAGAACAGCGTCCCGGATCCTCCTTTACCGGTTATGATATGCTGACTGTTTGCCCCCATAAAGTGCTGCATCTCGCCAGGTTTCATCCTAGTCATAGGCAGTTGGTACACCACCCGCGAGCACGCCTCCCGCTCCCTGGTCTTCCAGTCCGCCAACGCGGGCTTCGGCGTCATCGCCCATCTCATCCTCTACGGCATCGGCACCATCCAGCACCAGCACCCGGAGCGACAGGTCTGGCGCTACATGAGCTACTTCCTCGGGACCCTCACCATCGCCGTCGGCTGCTTGTGTTTGCTTCTTCTAGGCACCCCCTCCGAGGTCCGCTGGCTGTCGCCCCGGGAGAAGCAGATCGCCAACGCGCGAATCCGGACCAACAACACGGGGCACGACCAGACGGGAATCAAGCGGTGGAAGTGGAAGCAGGCGCGGGAGTGCTTGGCCGACCCGACCTTCTGGTTCGCCGGTGTGAACGCGTTTCTCTCGTCCGTCCCGAACGGTGGGCTTACCACGTTCAGCTCTATCATGAACCAGAGCTTCGGTTTCAGTAAGTCGTGCCGGATCTATCTTACTCCATGCAACAGCCAAGTGAACTAATGTGAGAAATAGCGAACCTTCAGGTCATCCTCTTGGACATCCCACGCAGTGTCTTTTCTGTGCTGTGGTTCGTCCTCATCGGCATTGTGACCAGCCGAAAGCAGAACCTCCGCATGTAGGTTTCGAAGAGCACTAGGTCTAGCTTCAGGACAACATGCTGATAGGTGCAGGTACTTCATGATGTTCTCCGTCATTCCTCCGTTTGTAGGATTTCTCGTCATGGCGCTTCTTCCTAACGAACCACAACACAAGTGGACTAAATGGGGAGGGTGGGTATCTGCTATCCCATCTTGGCACTTTGGTGACAACATGACTGATAGGCTGTATTTAGTTACTTCATGACCGTACCATTCGTCATCGGCATGTTCCTGGCCTGGACTCTGATCCCGTCCAACATTGCCGGCCGCACGAAGCGGACTCTCACCTCGTCCTTCACGTTTGTCGGGTATTGCGTTGGTAACATGGTCGGGTCCCAGATCTTCCTCGCCAAAGATGCGGTAGGTTCACCAGTTTCCCGTTCATATAAGCTGTTGTTACGAAGAAGCTAACGACTAACATCCGTCTGTTGCAATAGCCCCGGTACGTGCCTGGCACCACCGCCTGCGGTATTTGCTTCGGCCTGGAGTTCCTGCTCATCGTTGTATGGCGCGTCCTGCTGGTCATGCGGAACAAGCGGCGGGCGAAGCGCCTGCAGGAACTGGGTATCTCGGAGGAGGAGCGAGTCGAGCGCGGCAAACAGCTGGGAGAGCAAGACGCGACCGATTTCGAGAACATCTATGTGAGTTTCAATATGGATCTTCCTTCTGCCGAACCGAAGAAAACCAAGCTAACCGAACTCTCTAGTTCCGTTACACCATGTAGTGCCTTTGGCATCTTGCAAAGCTATCAGTTCGTGACGTTGCCGTGTGGGGCCGAGGGTAGTCTGCTTTTGGCGTCGGATCTAGTAGAAACATAGCGTTCAACGATGGACTCAGATATAAATAGACCGAACACCATCCTGTTGCTCTGGAGAGAGGCACGACGAGACACCAAAGCCCGTATGTCACATATCATCTTAAAGGTACCAAACTACAGAAAGCCAAGCGCAAACCCGAATACGCTGTACATGCAGTACACCGTCCAAGATCATGGCAGTCGCGAACCGGAGGGTCTGACACATTGCCGACTCTAATCAGTGGGGGGCAGCAGCGGCCCAGCCAGCCAGTGCCAGCCCCTCCTCCTCTTCCATTAGTTGGAGGGGCAAAACCTCGGCAGAAAACGCGCTGCTTCAGCGTAACTTTGCTCCACCCGGACAGGCCCCTCGGACCGCGAGGCCGCGGGGCTTCTGCTGAACTGGCATGCTGGGTATTCCAAGGAAAGCAAACTGCAAACTGAATAAACCAGTTCCCCAGTTCCGCGCGAATTCCTATTACGCCCAAGTGATCGTCATTCGCCGAACGATCCACCTGCGGTCTGCTGCGGACTGGGTCCCCAGGGTTATTCATCGGCTCAGGGAGGCTGAATGTCGGCTAAATGATGGGCCATGGCGTGCGCTGCGCGTCCATCCCATGTGCGACACACAGGTGCGCCGACCCCGGGCCGGCAGCGCTGCAGTCTGTATAAGTAGATTTGCTGGAAGTGGGACGATCTGCCGTATTAACCGGACCATTGGACGAAGGGGGGGTCCCTAGGTTCCAAAGACGAGACGACATCATCATAACTGACAGACTGCTCGCTTCCGACCGACACCCTGGACAGACATACATACACACGGCCTGGAGCACACTGCATTGATGCAAGGGAACATATCACTTGTCACATCATTGATGCCCGACATATTGCCGTTGAAGATTATTAGCTACTATATCTGCTCATCAATCTATGTTCACCTTCACTCCCATTCCTGATTTCCTGCCATTGACTCTTGCTGCCACAACGTAAACCCACCGAAGCTGAGCCCCTCCTTCATCATGGCGGACATCAACGTGGAAGAGCTTCTGAAGAAGCTTACCTTGTCGGACAAGGTCGACCTGCTTTCCGGTATGTCAATCGTCTCTTCAACCTCTGCCACGATGCTAACCAGAACCCTTTATCCAGGCATTGATATGTGGCATACGAAAGCCATCCCCCAGCATGGCATCCCCTCAGTAAGGACCAGCGACGGCCCGAACGGCGTGCGGGGCACCAAGTTCTTCAACGGCGTCAAGGCGGCTTGTTTCCCCTGCGGTACAGGCTTAGGGGCTACCTTGTGAGCGATGTCGTGGCCGTTTCGGGAGACGGACGACTGACAAATGATCGCAGCAACCTGGAACTCCTGGAAGAATGCGGCAAGCTAATGGCCCAAGAAGCCCGCGCCAAAGGCGCCCACGTCATCCTCGGCCCGACCATCAACATGCAGCGCTCCCCCTCGGCGGCCGCGGCTTCGAGTCGCTGGGCGAGGACCCGTTCCTGGCCGGCCTGGGCGCTGCGGCGTTGGTGAACGGGATCCAGTCCGAGGGCGTCCTGGCGACGATCAAGCACTTTGTGTGCAACGATCAGGAGCACAAGCGCAACGCGGTGCATGCCATCATCACGGAGCGTGCGCTGCGCGAGATCTACGCGCTGCCGTTCCAGCTCGCGGTCCGCGACGCTAAGCCTGCGGCTTTCATGACCGGGTACAATGGGGTTAACGGGACGTACTGCAGCGAGAGCGAGAAGTTGCTGGAGAGGATGTTGAGGCGCGAGTGGGGGTTTGAGGGGTTGGTCATGTCGGATTGGTGGGGGACTTATTCGACGACGGAGAGTGCGCTGGCCGGTCTCGATCTGGAGATGGTAAGCAGCCTGCAAGCGATTGGAGTCACGTTGAGAGGATGATGGAAGCTGACATGAGACACATAGCCTGGCCCATCGAGGTTCCGCGGCGAGATGCTCAAGTTCAACGCCTCTACCGGCAAGGTCGGAGAGCACATCATCGACCAACGCGCCAGGACGGTTTTGGAGTTCGTGAAGAGGAGTTACGCCAACGGCATCCCGGAGAACGCCCCGGAAGAGACGAATGATACCCCTGAGACTGCCGCGCTGTTAAGGCGCGTAGGCAATGAGGGCATCGTTCTGCTCAAGAACGACAACAACGTCCTTCCGCTCAAGAAGAACAAGAAGGTGAGATCAGCCCAACATGCAGTTCTCGTGGCTCGCCTTGCTGACCCCCTACTACATAGACTGTCGTGATCGGCCCCAACGCCAAGATCGCCACCTACCACGGCGGCGGCTCCGCCTCCCTCGCGAGCTACTACGCCGTCACCCCCTTCGACGGCATCTCCGCCAAGCTGGAGTCCGCCCCCGCCTACGCCGTCGGCCAGTACTCGCACAAGATGCTGCCGGCGCTCGGCTACTCCGTCAAGTCCAAGACGGGCGGCCCGGGCATGACGATGCGCATGTACAACGAGGCCCCCGACGTGTCCGGCCGCGAGCCCTTCTATGAGCTCGAGCTTGTCAAGACCGACACGTTCCTCGTCGACTTCCACCACCCGGGCCTCAAGTCGGATCTGTTCTACGCCACGCTCGAGGGCTCCCTGGTCGCCGAGGAGGACTGCGCCTACGAGCTGGGCCTGGTCGTGTGCGGCACCGGCAAACTCTACGTGAATGACGAGCTCGTCATCAACAACGCGGACAAGCAGACGCTGGGCGATGCCTTCTTCGGCGCCGGAACCATCGAGGAGCGGGGGACCTACCCGATGAAGAAGGGCCAATTCTACAACTTCCGCCTCGAGTTCGGGTCCACGCCCACGTCCACGCTGCAGGGCGAGACGGTTCTGATCCGGGGCGGCGCCATCCGGCTCGGCGGGTGCAAGGTGATCGACCCCCAAGCCGAGATCGCCCGCGCCGCGGAAATGGCCAAGGACGCCGACCAGGTCATCGTCTGCGCCGGCCTCAACGCCGACTGGGAGACCGAGGGCCACGACCGCGCCGACATGAAGCTGCCGCCCGGCGTCGACGATCTGATCGCCGCGGTCGCCCAGGCGAACCCCCGCACGGTCGTCGCCATGCAGTCCGGCACGCCCGTCGAGATGCCGTGGATCCGCGACGTCGGCGCCGTCGTCCAGGCCTGGTACGGCGGCAACGAGACGGGCAACACCATTGCCGACGTCCTGTTCGGCGACGTCAACCCCTCGGGCAAGCTCAGCTTGAGCTTCCCCGTGCGCGTGCAGGATAACCCGGCCTACCTCAATTACCGCACCGAAGGCGGCCGCGTTCTCTACGGAGAAGACATGTAAGTGTTTCACTCTCCAGGTATTCTTTCATATATATCTTTACTAATCGCGTTCTTAGCTACATGGGCTACCGCTACTACGAATCCGTCGAGCGCCCCGTCCTCTTCCCCTTCGGCCACGGCCTGAGCTACACCACCTTCGCCTTCTCGGACCTGTCCGTCAGCGACAAGGACAACAAGCTAACCGTGTCCGTCGCCGTCAAGAACACGGGCGCCGTCACGGGCGCCGAGGTGGCGCAGGTGTACGTGGCGCCCAAGCAGAAGGCCAAGGTCAACCGGCCCGTCAAGGAGATGAAGGGGTTCACCAAGGTCGAGCTGGCACCGGGCGAGAGCAAGACGGTGACGGTCGATCTCGACGCCAAGTACGCGGCGGGCTACTGGGACGAGGACCGGGATCAGTGGTGCGTGGAGCAGGGCGAATACGAGGTCATTGTCAGTGACAGCAGTGAGGTCAGCAAGGAGAAGGCGGTGACGGGGTCGTTTACGGTCAAGGAGACGTATTGGTGGTCGGGTGTGTAAAGTGGTTCGGCTACTTCATTGATGGCTATCAAGGCAAACCAATAAAAGAACATACTTTAACAAGTCAATTGCGATTTGTTTGCTTCAGAAACCAGCTCGTATTTATATGCGGCGCAGGATACCCAGACTGGGAATGAGGTGTGGCAATGGTAGCCATTTGTGTATGCTGGATCTCTAGGTTAGTTAAGTCCGACCAATGCATTTGGCCATGCCTGGCGAATATGGCATGTATGCGAGGCATCAGAAATCGGGTTGGCTCCAACAGAGGCATCTGTGTCTGTATCGCTCAGTAACCTACTCGACTTTGATCACGAAGGGCCAAGATGGTAGACAGGGTACAGGGTGAATGCACCAATATTTCACTCCTTGCAATAGTGGCTTTTAAACCTATATCTTGCAATTCGCTTTCCGTTGTCGATGCGTTCGTTCATGCCCTGCTTCTAATTCTGCCTGATAAGCTATCAGTTCTGGCATAGGAAGATAACTCGTGGCCAACCACACTCAGTCAACTTGCTGGGTGGGTGTGCTAGTTTGCAGCACCAAGTGGATCCCTAGTCAAAATATTTTCCAGCAATATGAGGGCCAGTAAGAGCAGTGGCATTCATCAAACACCTACCAGTCTGTTTAACAGATTCAATTCTCGGTAGTATAGTGGTCAGTATGCGAGCTTGTCATTGGACTTAGTGTCATAAACGCTCGAGACCCGGGTTCAATTCCCGGCCGGGAAGCACTCTTTTTTTGGCCGTAAAAAAGCATCTTTCGTGATGACTTTTTAGTGTTTCCTCTTCATGAGACGAACATCGTTGCTTTGCTCTGGTTATTTTCCTCCTCGTTCCTTGAAGATATGAAAGTACCTCCCGCTTTTTATACCTACACGTACCTACTCACTTTACTTTATACCTTCAATGGTAGGATGCCAAAGTGGGATGCGCAAGTGAGGCAACTCCAATTTCAAGTTAGCAATCGGCGTTGATGAACATTATTGACCAAGATGACAAAGGGACCAAAGTAGAATGTATAATCTGTTAATTTCGGGTAGGTAAATCAACTGTACAACGTTCTCCTGTATTAATGAAGCTTTTTCGCCATCTAAACTGCTTGGAGTTCATGGGACTTGGAGCTACCGCGGGGCATGCAGACCCCGCCATGTCATGCCTGAGCTAAGACGACGCGTAAAGAGGTATTCCTGTCGCGTCCAGCAATCGAACTCTTCGCCAGAAGCCTCGGCTGGCAATACCATTCTCCCTCAATTGCAGCATATACAAGCCTTGAACTTCTACGAGGCATAATCACACAGCTTAATTGTCGTACATCTTCTTCCTGTATCTGCTTTACACCCCCTACAATGGCGCCCCCAACCATCCTCGCCCACAAATCCGCCTTCCTCTCCGCGCAAACGCTGCAGCTATCCCAGAACCTCGCCCCCTCCGGCGCCTGGCGCAACAACAGCCACCACCACGACGCCGAGAACCAACAACAAGTAACCGAAAAAGCCGTCGACGACGCGCTCTACCGCCTCAACCACGCGCTCCAGCAGCACGCGCGCCGGGTGTACGCGCCGCAGGCCACGCGCCACGTCGCCGAGCAGATCGACCAGCTCTTCCTCGACATCAACAAGGACAACGACGACGACTTGGCAGCGGAAGACGAGCAGGACGAGGAAGGGAACAGGTTACAAAAGGGGGACGAGCTGAGGCAGGGCGCAGACTTCAGTAAGTCGCAGTGGCTCCTTTCTCTACAATTGAGATTGCAAACACATACTTACTTACACCTTCGCAGCCTCCGACCCCATGATCGCCGCCCTCCCGCCCAACTGGGACCAAATCGACGCCCACGAGACCCAATCGCGCCCGACCGAGGCTGCCTACTACGTCGAGCTGCAGACGACCCTCAGCGTGCTGTCGGCGCGGCGGGCCGAGACGCGGGCGCGCGTGGAGCGGCTGCGCGCCATGCAGAACCTGTTGCAACCCTTCCGCGGCGACGCTGACGTTGCCGACGACGAGAACCAGAACAAGAAGGTGCAGGAGAACCTGGTGACGCGCAACGGCGAGGTCGAGAAGGAGCTGGAGCGCATGCGCACCTTGCTCGTAAGGGTCGCGGGCCGGGTCGGGCAGTTACCCGCTCGTAACGCTACAGATGAAGACGGCGACACAGACATGATAGGGGATCTAGACAAGGCAGAAAGAGGAAAGGTCCAAAGTCTGCTAGACTCGTTCTGAGATACATATAATTGGGTATTTTCAGAGTTTCTTGCTGAGCATGGCATGGCGTTGAAATGGTTGGCTTACTGGTACGAAATGATACCTCTTTTCATAGTTCACACAAACTTTTGTCTTCCCTGATCATATGCAATTCCTCGTATTCATACTAGGTAGAGCATGTTCGGTTCAAGTAATAATTCTTGATGAAGCGATTCCTAGGAGAGGTGATTCAACCATACTGCCTAAAGCATATACCCAAACCATACTCCTCCCTAAAACTACCATCATCCAAGCATGTGCGCCCATCATGCAAAACGAAACTACGACCCCAGCAGTTTGTCCACACACCAATCCCGGAACCGGTCAAGCAGTCTTGTCGTTAGCAGGGACAATGCTCTTCTTCCGCCGCTCGCTATCGCCAACAAGAGTAGCGTCCTTTGAAGAGTCGTCGACATCAAGCCCTTGCGCCTTCTTGTCGTCGGGCGTCTCTTCTTGGTCCGAGTCGTCGCTCTTGTCGTCGTCCGAGTCGTTGCTCTTCTCCGAGTCGGAGCCGCCGCCTTCTTTCTCCGTTTGGTCGCCGTTGCCGTTGCCTTCTTTGGCTTCCTCGCTCTTGTCGCCATCGTACTTGCTGTTGGCATAAGGGTTTGGTCTGACCACCCGCAGCTTGACGACCTCCTTGTCTCGGTCTTCCTCCGACACTTTGTAGTAGACGCGCAGACCGATAGTCGCCACGGCGTTCCAGGGATTCTTCTCAAACTCGTCTTCTGGTTCGGGCTGTGGGATAGGTGGAGGTGCGACAGGAGGGGGTGAGGGCATGCTCGCTTTGCGCTCCATCACAATCTCGAGTTCGTGATCTGTGATGTCAGATACGGAAGAGATGTCCGACTCGTCCGATTCCTCTGACGATGTAACCTCAACGTCTGAGTCCTCTTCTACTGCGACGGAAGGCTTGTTGGTGTCACTAGCACAGCATACATCGGCGCATTCCTGGGCAACAGGCTTTTGGCTTTCTGGGGCCTTGGTCTCATTAGCAACAGCGGTAGAAGCCCCCGAATCCGATTTAGGTTCTTGTTCAGTCTCGGTTGCGAGTGTAGCAGGTTGTTGGGTAGCCTCTGGCTCCGCCTTGGGTTCTTGATGAGATTTCGTTTCTGTGGTAGCAGGTTGCGGATCTGCCTCAGTCGGTGCGGCAGCGTCTGCATCCTCAGACTTGGCAGCAGCAGCTGGTTGCTCGTCCGCGTGCATGTGCCCTGGCGTGTCGTGGGTCAGTGAAGCTTCCGACGCGTCATCAGATCCAGACGTGGGAGTCTTCGCTTCTGCCTCTGTTCCTGATTCGGAGTCCTTCGACGACGCGGCCTTCGGATCCTCAGGCTCGACATCGGGTTTGGGTGACACAATCTGAACTCGTTTCTCCTTCAACTCGGCAACAACCTTGTCGTCAAGTTCACCTTGCTTACTATCCTCCCCCGAAACAGCCTTTCTCTTCGCCTCAGCCTTGGCCTCCTTCTTCGCCTTGATTTTCTCTTCATGCCGCGCCTTCTTCGCCTCCATCTTGGCCTTGGCCTTAGCTTTCTGCTCACGCCGCTTCATCTGCTCCTTGACGTCAAAGTAGTACTGCCGCTCCCGCCCCTTCATAATCTTCCTCTTCTGTTCCCGCTTCTCTTTTTCCTTCTTGCGCCGCTCGTACTCCTTGCGGGCCCGTTTCTCCTCGTCCGTCTCGATCACTTTCCCCTTGCTGTGCGCCAGGTCGTACGACATGCCCACCGCGACCAGCTTGTCGCGGCGGTCGCGCGCGTAGCTGCGGACCATCTCCTCTATCGGCAAGATCGACATATTACGCGTCGCGTTAATCTTCATGAGAACGGTGTAGTCGCCCGCTTCCAGCTCGAGCTCGACGTTGACGCTGCGCTTTTGGCAATAGGGGCTGATGCTGCGAACAACGTAATCCTCTTGGCCGGCCTTGTGTACGCGGAAGTTCAGTTCAAACCGGTACTGGCCTTCGAGGCCGCGATAGTAGCGGTCGTCCAGCTGCGAGAGGACGATAACGACGGGGCCGGGCTTGGCCAGGGTGAAGGCGAACTGCGTGTCGTGGTAGTCCAGCGTCCAGGGGACCGAGACGGTGGTCCAGATTGCCGTGACCTTCCAGTCCGACCCAAAAAGACGAGTTCGGTCAAAGGCTTGGTACTTGCGGAGGAGATCCTCGTACGAGATCCAAAAGGCGCCGTCGTCGCCGAAGCGATGGTTGAGCTTCAGAAGCCAGTCGGCAGTCCACTCCTTGGACCCGTCACCTGAAAGATTGTCAGCTTATAGTCTCAGTCTTTTCGGATGTATCTGATCTTACTCCAAGCTCCCTTCCACTCGCCCTTGCCCCAGGGGTTCTTCAGCAGCACGAGCCGGTGGCCGTCTATCTCCACGGCTCGCATGACCGAATACGCATGCAGCTCGACGATGCCCTTGCGCTCGCCCCAGCCGATCCCCCACATGCCGGTGGAACATCCAAACAGGAACTGGTCGTTGACTTTCATGAGCTCCTCGTTCCAGAAGTACTCTCGATCGAGGATGTCCGTAGTATAAATCTCCGAGGTGACACCGCCGGTGAGGTCCTCAATGCCCTCGCCCGTGAAGCCGCCCTCGATAGCGGCGTAGTCGCCATGGGCCTTGGCGTAGGCCTTCTCGAGCAAGGGTAGCCACGTCTCGTCGGCGTGCTCGCACTGGGCAAAGTAGAGGGCGCCCGAGCCGCTCTGGTAAGCCTTTCGGTACTGCTCCTCGGAGTTGACGCGCTCGCGGTCCTCCCAGAGGATCCGCTCCAGGAAGCTCTCGTCGAAGTCCGGCTTGGTCAGGAACAGTTTGTCGTCGATGATCTCCGAGATCCACTCGCCATCGCGGTGGAACACGAACCCGTAGACACCCACCATCTCGTCGCGCGCCACGCAGACCCGCTCGATGAGGCTCGACTTGTTGCTCAGCGTGCAGAGCGCCGCCAACAACCAGCAATCGCCGTCCCGGCCCTGGCGCACATCGTTGGCGGTGGGACCATCAATGTAAAACTTGGGGTCTTCGAAAATGTCGATGACGCGTTTGACGCTCTTGGGCTTGAAGGAGGAGCTCGGCCGCTCCTCGCGCGAGTTCCAGAGCGACTCGAGCGTGTCGCGCTTCCCCACTTCAGGTCGAACTCGAGGTCGAAGTGCGGGTCCCGGTACCGCTGGTTCACGCGCCGGCACTCCTTGACGATCTTGGCGACCTTCGCCTGGCAGACGGCGGCCGCCTCGTCGTAGGACGCTTGGGTGGTGATGCCCGTGGCCGTGGTGCGGCAGCGCCTGGCGGCCCGGGCGGCATATTGGTTCTGCGGGATCACGGTGGTTGCTGAGCTCAGAGCACGTCAGTTTCAGTGACTGATATATGACTGTCTTTCTGACTGTCCATGCATACCTTTGCCCGGGGCTTTGGTGGTGAATTTGGTCCAGAATTCGTCGATGGCCTGCTGCGGCGTCTGCTGCTTCGTCTTCCTAGGCAGGTTTGATAGGACTACCGGCATTTCGGCCATGACGGTTCTGGTGCCGTCGCGGTCGTCGCGCAGGTATCCGGCATCCGAGGGAGCGTATATGGACATGATGGGCGGTTTAGGGATACTTAGTACTAGATATGCTCTTTCATTTGCGGTAAGACTGCAAACCTCACTGTAACGGGATCCCAAGTCGCACAGTTGGAGGCAGCCACAAGTCCAGCTGTAGCGAAATAACGTAGGGTAGTCCAGGCAGACGTCTCTCGTATTGGATCAAATCTCGCAGGAGCGAGTGTGATGATGGCCGTTACCAATTGACCACTCCACGGTTAACTGCCCAAGAAAATTGGTTATGCAATGGAAGGCAGGAGTGTAAACGTGGGAAGTGCGAGCCATTTATTGCCATAGGCAGCGACGGCAGAGGCATTGGCAGAAGGTACGAATCTCCCACCCAGTGGTTCGAGTGGTTCCAGTGGCCCCAATGGCAAGAGCAACAGAGCCGCCTCACACCGGAATTCGTGGCCAAGTCGGGTCAGCCAGCGAGCAGCCATCGCAGGCTTCACTGGCCACCGAACCCCATCTTGCAGCTGAGAGGGAGGCCATTGGACGAAACCCCCTGCCACGAACCCGGCAACCCTGCATGGTGATGCGGTGAGACATAAGGCTGAGATGTAAGTGGTAAGCCAAAGAACAGCCCCCTGTATCGTTAGTCTTCGGCATTGTTATTTGATACTCAAAAGCCTAGGTCTCATCTATTTCTGGTCTGTCTCTCCTTCATGAAACTGAGATGGTCTTTTTCCAGCTTCACAGCAGTGATTTACTGACCAAAAGGGAGGCACTCTATGCGTGTATATCTCACCCCAAGGAGCACAAGGAAATGAAGGAGCGTTATTGCAGGTGATGCCCCCTTCACTTTACCGAAGAGGCTTCTGCTTGGCGATTCGTCCAAAAGTTGGGGGCCAAGACGATGAGTGCTGGATGGGGAACATGTGCTGAACCGGTCGGGGTGATTATTTTACCTTTTGGTACTTAGGTGCGTCGCTGCCTGTCTTGCCTTCTCCGCGGTCATTGGCCATTGGCTGGTGTTACAGCCCGTCACCGTCATACGGCAACAACTGCCCTCTGACTGCATGAAGAGGACTGCCCGTTTTTAAGCGACGAGGCAAGGCGGTAGCTATACTCGATCCGCGGACCATGGGCTAATCAAAAAGAAAGAAGCGAATGATTTAGTCCATAGCACTACAAATATAGGTATATATAGTGCTAGTGAGTGATTCCAAAAGCTTTCAACATAACGGTTTCCGGCGACTGGTGATTGCGCTATCAACTTATCAATCGGTTATTATGCACGTAGATAAGGGATCATGGAACATTGGATTACTTGGTAACAGGATAAAGATGTGGCAATGTCGCACGGCATATCGGGGAGTGGGATATTCGCCGTCTATTCAGCCTTAATTGGTCAAGTGTATGTTTGCTTACCACCTCTCGACTTTCGAGTAGCCAAGTACAAATGCAGAAAGGTTGGCAATTCATCCACATTGATGTTCGAGTGGTAGTAGATATTTCCATCAGATCCGGCATTGGCCGGGTCGAATCCGGTTCGCTCTTGACCACCAGACATGTCAATGCCTCCATATCCGGCACTTGGGTTTCTCTTTCGCTGCCGCTGCTGCATCGTCGCCATGGTTAGCAGATTACTCACCTTTTCCGAAGAGACAACTAGCAATTCCCAAGTATAAAATCGAATGAGAAAGTTGAGGAGATGCAGTGTTTTCCTATTTATACAAAGTACTTAATGTTCGCGCAAGCTTCAATAGTTCGGGAAGATTCATGGGGAATACAACAATACCGAGTCCTCCCCCATGTATTTTACGGAGGAATCAAGTCAAGCCTCTTATCCCCCCCATCGGCAGAGGGCCGGTTGGGCCGTCGGAATGAACTCCGAGCAGTCTCTTTCTCTCTCTCTCTCTTTAAATAGGGACCGAGTCCACTCTGGCGTGCGTTGGTGCTTTTCCAGAATACGCGACGCCGATGTTCGCTCCCTCATCCATGTGCAAGCTCGGGGTGTTGATAGCCCATGGAGTCCACTATCCAACCCCACCAGCCCACCATGAGCCATCACCACCCCGCATTGATGTAATGATATTATAACCTACGCGACGGCTCATCCCGTCAAGGGCTTCTTGCCATGACTTATAGAATGTCAACTATCCTCGGCAATTACATGATTCAGCGGGCTTCAATCTAGATCTTCTCTTGAAAGACGACATCATCAAGTGCTCCTCTACTCCCATCCCACCGTCGCAGCAGCCGACAGATTTCCGTACATGCGGACCCAACATCTCCAATCTTTTCTCCATCGAACAGCCAACAAGCTCCCAACCGACCATGAAGCTCCTCTACCCCACCTCGCTGGTCCTCGACGCCCAGAGCCTCGAGGGCTTCTCCGTCACCCTGCACCCCTACGACGTCAAGACCCCGATCCCCGACGAGCACGCCGACGCCGACATCCTCGTGACCTGGACCAACAGCGCCGCGAACCTGTCCGACGCCGCGAAGCGCCTGACCAAGCTGCGCTGGATCCAGTCCCTCGCCGCGGGCCCCAACGACGTCCTCTCCGCCGGCTTCGACACCTCGAAAGTGCTCGTCACGACCGGCTCGGGGCTGCACGACCACACCGTCGCCGAGCATGCCTTGGCCCTGTTGTTGAACGCCGCGCGCCGCTTCTACGAGATGCGCGACTGGCAGCTCCAGGCCAAGTGGCCCCAGCACCTCGGCGGGCCCCAGCCCGACCGCCCCAAGGACAAGTTCACGACGCTGCGCGACGCCAACGTGCTCATCTGGGGCTACGGCAACATCGCCAAGACGCTGACGCCGCACCTCCGGGGCCTCGGCGCCACGGTGCGCGGCGTTGCGCGGACGCCGGGCGTGCGGGACGGCATCGAGGTCTACAGCGACGACAAGCTGGCCGAGCTGCTGCCGCAGACCGACGCGCTCGTCATGATCCTGCCGGGCTCCGACAGCACGCGCCATGTGCTCAACGCCGACCGGCTGAAGCAGCTGCCCAACCATGCGTGGGTCGTCAACGTCGGCCGCGGCACGTCGATAGACGAGGATGCGCTGGTGGCGGCGCTGCAGGATGGGCAGATTGGCGGTGCGGCGCTGGATGTCTTTGAGAAGGAGCCCCTGCCCGAGTCCTCGACTCTCTGGAGGGCTCCCAACTGCATCATCAGCCCGCATGCCGCTGGCGGTAGACCCCAGGGTGCTGAGGAGCTCATTGCGTCCAACCTGCGCCGGTTCCTGGCTGGACAAGACTTGAAGAACATTGTGTAAAGCTATCACCATTTCAATGGCACAAAGAGCAGGCCCGAAACGTTTGATTGTATATCTTTAGTCTTTTACCTATCGTAGAGCGTTGATAGGTTGTCAATGAATACTATAACCCGTCGCCGATGCCTCATCCTTGCCCCTGTATATGCAAAACTGGTATTAGGTATCCCAACTAATCCTCATTGTCCAGATGCTGGCTGGCCCAAGGACTCTTCTTACGTATAGTCGGGCCATACCGTACCAGCACGAACGGGATTGGTATCAATACCACTGCCAGTAGTGCTAGCAGACTGGCACCCCATTGGTAGCCAAGCGATGTAAATAACTTGCGCCCAAACAGAGGGAACGCGGCGCCGAAGAGGTTTCGGATCAGTCCTATGCCGGCAAGTGCCGAGGCCGAATAAACCTGGGCACGTGTGTCAGTTTTAGATTCCTAACTAGAGCTCCCCACATGTGCTACTGACCCTGTATGCGTCCTCGGTGTATTGGAAGGTCATGAGGATAAGCGTGTAGAAGGACCAGCCCCAGAACGCAGAAGCTATAACGGGTATTATAGCCGGGGTGGTTGCGTACGTTGTCCAGGCGAAGAAAAACATCGAAAGGGGAAACACTTCGCCAGATGTCAGCATCAAACATTCATGCAGTTATCGGCAAAACTAGGTCGATGCACTTACTGACTGCCGCATGTGTTGCCAGATGCAGCCTCGCCTCGGGAACGGCCACCCCACCAGATCGAAGCAGTTGTCTCTGGTAGTACCTCTCCTGCCAAATGTTCGTAATGGGACCAATTGAGATCCCGAGGGCGATGCCGAGGAACGCGCACCCGACCCCGATCTTGCCGAACCCGTGCCCCTCGGCGCCGAAGACTAGGTTGAACGCAATGTTGAACAGGAAGCTGAGACCGTACAAGTACCCGTTATACAACGCATTCAGGCTAACGATGGCTTCCGTGAACAAGAACCGAAACGGTCGGGTGAGGGCCACGCGGAACAGTTCGTCGGCGCTCCGGCGCTTCAGGGCGTCTGGGGTGGCGGTGGTGGTCGAGCCTGCTGCGCCATCCTTTCGTTGCTTCTTGGCCACATCCCGCGCCCTTTTCCGGAGAATGGTGGTATGTCTCGTCTCGTCGAGTACGAGCACCATGATCAACCACAACCCGCCGCAGGTCCCCAGCAGCGCCCAGAACACCTCCCGCCACCCGCGATACTCAGCGACAAAGGACATGGCGAAGAAGCCCGAAGGGCTGCCGCAGGTCGCGGCCCACAGATAAATCGACATGGCCGCGCCCGTCTCGTCGTGCTGCCACATATCCGCAATGGACCCGCCAAAGTTGGCAATGGTGACGGCGGCGAAGAACCCGCTAAAGAAGCGCAGGACCATGAACCCGACCAGGCTGTGGCTCAGCGCCGAGCCCGCCAGCAGCACGAGGAAGACGGCGTAGGAGCCCTTGTAGATGACGCTGCGGCCGAAGAACTCGCTCAGGGGCGCGAGCGACATGGGCCCGAAGGCGAGGCCCAGGATGTATAGACTCAGGCCCAGGACGGCGACGGTCTCGGAGATGCCGAAGTCGGCGCGGAAGCTCGAGGCGGCAGGGGAGAAGCCCGACGCGCCCCAGGATACGGACAGGTCGATGGGCGTGATGACCGCGACCGTCAGCCATTTCTTCCATGACGGCCAGTTCCGAGGATTTTCCGGGTCGCCGGGGGCGAAATGGTCCAGGGAGGGCGCCGGTGCTGATGAGGATGATACTAGGAGCGGCGTGGAGGCCGAGGCGGCAGCCTCTCTTCGTGCTTCTTCCATCGTGCCCAAATCAGCAAATACGACCCTTGGATCTAGTTATGAATACTTGGTTGTGTTGCTAGGAAGCCGTCGATCCAGAAGAACCCTCGAGGCCAACGTCCAAGTAGCAGCACAGAAGCTGGAATGGAGGATCGGGGCTTGCACGTGCATACACATAGTTGGCGATAATGGCTGTGCTTGGGGGAGGGGCGTGTGCGGTTTGGATGACGTCGATTTAGCTGCGAGTTAGCGGAGTCAGGTCTTACACAGTAAGGTTAGGTCCCTTGGAAACGAACGCCTACGCCCCCAAGTTCGAGATACATACATAGCACACACGATTTTGCGGGGAAAAAAGAGTCAGATCAGAACTGGTAAAAGTTTCAAGGAAGCGAGCCAGCAGCTATGGGAGATGTAGATGTGCAGACCGAACCCAGACTCGCGTTGTCAGCGACGCCCATCAGCTTGGCGGCAAGGCGGCCATTGCCTTTTAGGGGATGTTACATCTCGGGCCTCCACACTGAAATATCGGTTAGAAGTAAGACGGCGATCAACTCGCCCGGAGCAATCTCATCGTCGCCGGCGAAAATTGGGAGGAATACACGCTGAAACCAATCCAATATCTGTGGTTATATCATCAATATGTTGCGTATTCTGTACTCGAAGATAGGTAGCTCCTGTAATCCCAGCTTGCCGTCCACGTCGTCGTTCACGCTCATTGCCAAGGCCGCCAGAGAGAAGCGACAGGGTCGGTGGCCGGCAACCAACAACACCCAGTCAATGTTGCTATCCTATTTTCAGCACGGCATATCGGCCACTACATGCATAAATGTTCTTGGAATATATTGATCCCCTGGTCCGCAATGGCAGCTTTACATACATGTACCTACAACCCATCCTACTTGCCAATTCCTACACATAGACCAAACAAAAAAGAGGCTGCCTGTATGTCAGCTTATTCCAAGGGGGATCCTGGAACCCCCCACATCGGTGTCCGGCAATGAACAATAGCGACCTCCGGACTTTTTGGTCAGTCCTCCCAATTGTCCGGGACCGAAGGATCCTCCTAGATCCTCCTTCTCGTATGACCACCAGGCAAAGCGCCTCGCCCAAGGAACAAAACAAATGTGCGCCATGGCGGCGGCATCCGCCTGGCCGCCCTTTGCTTACTGTAAGGTGCCACAGGGGGCAGTCAGATAAATAACCGTCGGCTGGCGCCGCTTTTGCGTTGGGTTCTGTTCGTATATTAGAATGTGACTTACACGCCTTTGTTCTTTGTTCATAACATACCTACATATATCAACGCATCAAGCACGGTCGGGACATATATTACCTTATCGACAATCGCTGGCATTTCTTCCTGATAGTCATACTTGGGCACATCTGCGGTCATCATCATGGCTATGTTTCAAGGAGTTCGCCCGAGTTACATGCTCGGCGGAGTGGCCGCCGCCGGGATAGGTTTGACTTTGCTGTCCCGGAATCTGATGAGCGACGCATCGGCGGCCACGGGAGCTCCCCGGAAAATATTCCCTGGCGGTCCAGCTTTCCTGGCCCTGCCGCTCGAAAGTTCGGAGATGGTGAACCATAACACGAAGCGGCTTCGCTTCAAGCTCCCACAGCCCGACTCCATCACCGGGTTACCGCTAGAGTGTAAGTGCCCTTCTACCTGACTTGGCATGCTGTTTGCCAACGATAAAGCCCGAACATGCAGTTGACAAAATGCCACAGCTTCATTGGTGACTTTCGCATGGCCCAAAGGTCACTGGAAACCAACAGGTAGACCATATACCCCTATCACCCCATCAGGTAAGTTGCCAGCCAGCATTGCATTCCAAACAGACATCCCCTAACCATACCCACAGACGAGCCCGGCTTCTTCGAGCTCCTGGTAAAGCACTACCCCGGCGGCGGCATGAGCACCCACCTGCACTCCCTCCAGCCGGGCGACAGCCTGCGCTTCGTCGTGCCCCTCAAGGGCTACGCCTGGACGCCGAACCAGCACCCGCACATCACGCTGATCGCGGGCGGCGCCGGTATCACGCCCATGTTCCAGATGGTCCAGGGCATTCTGCGGGACCCGCAGGATTCGACGCGCATCTCGCTCGTCTTCGGCGTCAACTCGGACGCCGACCTGCTGCTCAAGGACGAGTTCGATCGGTTCGAGAGGCAGTACCCGGGTCGGTTTCAGGCGACGTACACAGTCAGTCGGCCGGGGCCGGGATCGCCGCATCGGGAGGGGTATGTTACGCGGGAGCTGCTGAAAGAGGTCCTGCCGGCGGGCGGCTCCTCCAAGGTCTTTGTCTGCGGGCCGCCGGGTTTGGAGGATGCGCTGGTGGGTGGAAAGGGCAAGTCGCCGGGCATACTGGAGCAGCTTGGATATGGCAAGGACAAGGTGCACAAATTCTAGCACTTGTGTATCGTCATAGTATTTGATGGGGTATGAAGCGTTTCCAGCGGCGAATGTACCAATGGAGAGTTGATCTTCACAATAAAACAAATAGAACAAGGCGGTGGCCCCTTTAGGGCCATGGCTTGTTGTATTTCCTTCTGTGGCGTACAGACAACTATCGTGACACATCAAAGCTCGTAGCTTCATCCCTTAAGCATCTCTCAGACCCTCGTTGCCGCCAACCCGGGGATCGATGCCCTCGGTGTAATTGCCGTGTTTCCGTCCCTCCTTGATGGCCTCTCGCTTTTCAGCCTGTTCAGCCTTTTTCCTATCACCGGGGAAAACATTTGCGTCAGCAGTGTCCTCTTCTCATCTTTCTTTCTCAAAATAAAAAAGTCATGGGGGACGACGCATGCCTTTCGAGCTTTCATCTCTTTCGCTCGCCTTTGCTGGCATTGCAAAGAAACCTTACCGATCCAAGTTCGCCGCCAAATCCGGCTCGGCGCCCGTGGCACCGGACTTGTTCTCGACAGCGCTCGCGACGCGCCCCTCGGCCGCGCCCGCGACCATGGACTCGCCCTCGAGCTCCTTGTGGCGGCCGACGTCCTCTTCCGTCAGGCCCCGGGCCTCCTCGCCCGCGGGCGCGCCGCGCACGCCGTAGCCTAGGCTGGACGGCTGGGGAGCCGCGCCGCCCTGCTGCTTCGCGGAGGTGCCCGACTGGCCGCCCGTGGGCAGGCGGTCGTCGAGCTTTTGGCCGTGCGGGTGGGAGTGCTCCTTCGCGCTCTGCTCGGCAGGGTTCGTGCTGGCGGCGTTGCCGGGGGTTTTGTAGACGGTGTCTTGCGAGGGTTGGGAGGGGCCTTGGGGATCCATGATCTGTGGGCGTGTGTGTTATGTCGAATTGGTGATGCGACTTGGTACCTTGTGGGATCTCTTTTGGTGCGGTGGAAGATGCTTGGCTAGCAATAAAAAAGTCGTATGATCGAACACGGCAATTATGAGTTATAACTGTCTAAAATGAGGGTGATCGAGCTGGTGAGGAGTTCTGGAATCTTCACAACGCATCTTTGATCGATCGCTTGTATTCCTGACGCAATCAACAGCAATGTCGTCATTGAGCGCTGCAGCCCTACCACTAGCGGCAGCCGTAATTGATTGCTAACTCGCCCTACGTACAAACGCCCGCATCCCACAGTTGTTGATTGCCGTTTGATATGTCCCATTCCTACCGAACCTCCCGCATCTTTTGTCGTTCTCAGTTTGTTATGCAGGCATTTTTGTATCTGCAATGTTAGCGTGTGGCCCATCGGGGGGTGCGCAGCCATTGCGATCCTGCTGGACAAAACTTGGGACGATTGCTCGGCGACTACCTAAGGGTTCCTTCCTGCTTAGGCCCAACGAGTGGACGCATTGAGGGCGAGGAAAGAAAACAGCTTCATGTCCAGTTTGATAACACGTCTCTTCGTCAAGATGCCGTTCTGATCTACGGAACAAGCTGCAGCAGAAGAGGTGCTGACGGCATGGATCAGCAAAGGAGGTCATCCTGGTCAAGCATCTGTCAAATTGAGCTTATTGCTGGATGCTGCATTCGCATACACGTACGTACGGCTACGCACGCACACAACCACAACCACGCACCACGGATCCAAGGCCCGCCCCCAATGGGATATGGAGACCCTGCCAAGCCTGCCTGCAAAGTATCAAACGCATCCGCGGGCCTGGGCCAGACGATCTGTATGCCGAAGCAGGCAAGAAATATTCAGGAGCTTCAAATTTCCCATCTCTAGTGGTGGATTGGGGGTTGGGGGCCACCGTCGGCTCAAAGCAGAGCGTTTGCTCAATCGGGTGGTTGATTGTAGGACGAGGGTTCCTCCCTCCCTCCCTTGCAGGCTGCTCACATCACACGGAGCTTGGCTCGGCCGACGCCGACACTGTGAGTATCAGGACTATGGGATTTTGGGTAAAGCCAAGTTGCCATGTGTTATGGTTCATACCGCCCAGCTCTCAGCCCTCACTTACAAAACGCATTCTACTAGCAAGTTTTGTTTTGCCACGCTGCGTGATAAGAACAATTGACGACGTGCACAGCGTCATGGGTGGCTATAGTGGCCAATTGATAAGATGGCTTTATGGGGGGTGGTGAGCGGGTTTGAAACGTGCCGTGTTTCTTCAAGCCGGCCACTACGACGAACGAAGGAGCGAGGCGAAGCCAGAATCTCCCCAAGCTCAGAACTATCCGGCATCTTGCTTGTCCTGAGGCTCCCAATGATGGCATCTATCCAAGTATGCCCATCTGCGATGTTTCATACAGAAAACACACCAACCAGGCTAGGTCCGTCAGTGCGGAAATGCTTTTCTTGCTTGCTTGCCTGTCAGGATAGAGCTTAAACGGATTGCTCGAGTGGGTTTTTGATGGAAATGTTCGGAGAATTTTCGTTCAATGTAATGTGTTTGTACCAGTCATCACATGCGTGTGGGAGGAGAGGAGTGAGAGAGGAAGGGCCACATGCAGGTACCGGCCTGGCGGTTTCAGAGCCATCCGGTGCGCCGGTGACGCTTGGGCAATGTCTACCAACGACAGTTATATTTGTGTGTGCGTGGGAGATCAATCGTAGTGGTGGGAACACTGAACACCGAGCAGAAGACAGAGAGATACATCAGCAACGTGGCCGGGTTGATGCAGATGGTTTGTCTTACCTAGGAGTCTTGGAGTTTCTTATTGACAGCGGGCTGTGGTCACCCACAAGATACAGTTCAAGACATCAGGGTACTGAATCATGGCCGGACATAACCTAAAGTCGCATCAATAGCTAACGACGGGGGAAAATGGTATTTCGTCATGTCAACCAGCGAGTCGGAAATCAGGATAATCATTTCAAGGCCAGTTTTTCCTTCAGCGGATGTCCGACGTCTCGTCAGGCCACGGCGCCACTATCGTCTTATGGACACGGAATCTACCAATCTACGAAACCTGCCGTTTCTTGATCACGCAAGCTACCACCACATTTGTAACCAGGTCAACTAACCAAAATCAACGACTTGAGGCATATAGAATCATAGATAGCCCATATCCGTAGGAGCTACTGCACATCATTTGCCGGATGGTATCACGTATCAAAATGAGCTTCAGTCCAGGTGCAAGAGACTAGCTCCTACTCATTAAAGGTTCCAGTCTTCTAGAAGCGTGGGATTGGCCAGGCTGAAGTTGGAGGGGTGGGAAGAGGAAATGATGGGCAGAACCTATCGCCCAATTAGTAGCGAAGGAAAGTTGGTTTGATTTCGACCACCCCAGCCTGCATTCGTAGTCCGTCAGAAGGTCCATCAGGGTTCCTGTCTCCACGCCAATTCTTGTTTATTGATGTTGATTGCCGCGCCAGGGAGAGAGATAAAGAGATAGTGACGATAGCTGATGCGTGGCTTTGTATGAGCTGTCGCCGACGGGTTTCAACTGCGCGATAGATAGATAACCTAGACAGTCGTACATGGCGAAATATATTTATGTACATACAACTAGTGACCCGGTCACAAAGTGGCATCGTGTCGCATCCGGGGCCGGGAATGGAAATCCTCTGTCGCCAAGGGGCAAACCTGCAAGTCGCATTCTCGATGGGGCGCCAGGCTCGGTATGTTGCGAACGCTCTGATGCTTGTCTGTGAATGGCGCATTCAGAGACTGGAGTCACTAACAGCTAGGCTGAGCGCTACGAGAGGGGGAGGAGAAAAAAAGGAAGGCGTTTGATGAAATCTTGATGCCGTCCCGATTCCCCATACCCGATGGCACGCATTCCCACCTTCAGGCTCCTGCGGACGTTGGGAAGGATTCGGGCGCACTGTCAGAAAAAAAGGCTAAACATACATGACGTCTATAGATTGTAGGACATTGAGAATGCCAATCTGGAATATGGCGGTATATCTATGAGGAAGGGAATGAGAGACAGTGAGGGGAGCAACGGTGTGACAGCAGTACAGCAAGGCAAGTGAAATCGAGCCATCCGCGAGAAAGGGGGGTTTCAAGAATGGGATTGCGGCGTAAGAGGCTAGACACCCTGCCATCCATCTCGAACACGCAGGGATGGGGAGTCGAAAGATGCGATGGTCCTGCTGCCCGTTGGACAATTGTAGGCCCACCTTGTCTGGGAGCAGCAGGGATCAGAACAGAGGAGAGGCCGGAGGAGAGAAAGAGGATTATGTACATACAGCCAGCCAGGCATGAATGAAGAGAGCAGGAACCAATCTAATGGTTGTACATACGCCTGTACGGGTGCTGATAAGTGCATAGAACATTCTACAGAAAAGAAAAGGTTCTACTGTCCTTGCCTGTTTGTTTGTTTGCTTGCGATTTTCTTTTCTTTTTTGGCGGTACCCCTGGAATAGATCCCTTCGAAGCGGGAGTGCCCATATTTTGCTGCTGCAAGTGTACTGTACATGGCATGGGGGCGGGCGGTAGGGGTTTGGAGGGGTATCTTTCCCGCGGTTGGACGGCCACGGGTACAACGTTCACACCCACCCCCAAGACGTGCCGGCATGTACATTGATTGATGTATTGAATTGGATTCATCGATTTTGCTTGGCTGAGCTGAGCCTCTTGCAGTCTGCCTGCCAGTAGAAGAGCTGGCTGGCTGGCAATAGTGAGCCCCCTTCCAGCCGCCAACCACCGGCCAGGCCGCGATCTGAACAGAAACCCGAATTCATGTCGAAACAATCCATCAGTAGCAGCATAGCCCGCATATCCATTTCTGCTGCTCTCCTTCCTGTTGTTTTCCCGATCTGCCACTCCAATCAATTAACCAGTTTTGTTTCTGTTGCGACAGTGTGTCCTTTTTGTCCCTGGATTTCTGGACTGATCGCCTGAACGACTAAACGAACTGAACGACGGACCGTTATCCGGTTTAGGCCAGTCGAACCATTCATTGGATTTGATTTCGGGACCCTGGCCAGTCGCCTTTCAGATGTTCCTTGCATGATCTCCTTTTCCTCCCACCTCCCGACATGTAATAATAGCAAGCGTGTTATCATTGATTGACAGCACCAAGGGCCAGAAAAAGACAGACCTGACGCAGATACACACAGACGGCGAGCAAGCAGCAGCGGCAGCGGCATTGGCATTGCTGAGACTGGCAGAGACAGAGACAGAGACAGACAGACAGACAGACACACGGACACACAGGCCCCCCCAGCCACGCCCAACCCAATCCAACCAACGCTGGACGCGCATCAACCAGTACCTCCAGTACCCTCCCGCCTGTACCTTTCCGGGCTGTACTTGCCGAAACGTGGAGATCGCGTATTTTTTTCGAGAGAGAGAGAGACTCGGGAAGAGAGAGAGGTCATTAACGGGAAACCGAGTCAAGTGCATGAAAGTGGCAGAGGCACCAAAGTGGACATTGACCCAATCGTTTCCAGTGACCAAAGTGGATTGGCCTGCCCTCCAACCCTCGCGCTCTAAGGTTGTGTTGCTTGCTTGTGCCTGGTCTGGTAGTCCATGCTAACCATCGGCCGGCCTTACCAGTCAGTCCCAGTCAGCAGCCCCCCCAGGCCCGTCACAGTCAGTCCCAGTCAGTACCTCGCACTACTTGCCGCATCGCTACACACTAAGGCCAAGGCAAGTACACCGCAGTGGCACGCGCACTGCGACTAGAGCGCAGCCAGTGCATTGAACTGATTGATTGGGGGTCCTCGTGGGTTCCTGTTATGATTCCGGACCTGGATACCCTGAATTGAGGAGTCTGGAGAGCCAGAGAGCACGAGAGCACGAGAGCAAGAGCGCGAGATAGAGAGCAACAAGACGCTGGAAGATGCCACAACCACATGTCATGACCAATTTGGCCGGTTCCACAAAGTCCCAATCTCAATCTCAATCTCAATTGTCCTACCAGAACCACCACCACCACGCCGGCTACCCTTTTACCAACCTCGATTCCAGTTCCAGTCCCTACTCGACCTCGTCCACCAAACCACTCGACTCGGCTCCGACCTCTTCCCATTGCCCCCCGTCCTGTCCTCCTTCAACACACGGACGCCCACGCCAACCAATGCCTACCCGGCTGCCGTCGCCCCTATCTACTCAGTAGCCGAGCATTTCCGGCCAGAGTCTTCTGCTGTTGCCGCCGCCGCCGACTCGCCCCATCCCTTCCAGAGTCGTCAGAAACCGACCAATTTCTCGAACCCCACGAGCTTTGCCTCGAGAACCAGCAGCCCGGCCTCTGCTTTCCACTACAACCGGGGACGGACCGACAACTACAGTAGCATCCCTAGGGGCGCCACTACAGTGCCTAGTGCTGCCGATATTGGCGCTGGTCTTGGTCCAACGACCTCTCACAACCACGCTACTCCAAACCCCTCGACCTTTGCTGCACGAGCAACTTCTGGTAGCCGGGACTTGGGTCGGGGTTTTGATAGAGACCAAATCTTAATAGGGGACTCCAGCGACTATCGCCCGCCAGACGAAACCCAATCTCAGCGCTACCCACCACTACCACCACCACCTCCTCACATCGCCGCGCCCGACAACACCGAGGCCAATACCAGCAATAACAACGCGCATCAGGCGCCATCGTCACTCTCCCTCGCGCCCCCAGGAGCAGCGCCCGTCCTGCTGCCCAGGACCTCCTCCCTGCTGCCACCACCTCGCAACGTCGGCTATGCGGGCCTCTTGAAGAAAGAGCCGATTCCTCCCGAGCCCGCCACCAAGACGAAACCCCGAAGGTCGCATTCTCGGGCCAGCAGCATCGGCGTTATTACTGACAGCTTCCGAAACCTAAATAGGTGGTCCGCGTCCACATCTTCTTCGAGTCGTGCTTCGAACCGACCAGGCGTGCCGACGATCGCCTCTGTTCCTGAAAGAGCCGGACAAGACCAACGCGATCGAGAAAGAGGGGCAGGTAAGGAACAGCCGTCACCGCAACAGCAACAGTCGACACCAACGAGTAGGCGTTCCACCTTCTCGCGACGCATGAGCGTCGACTCCGTCGCCATCATAGCAAATGCGACAGACGCAATCACGGCTCACGCATCTGCAACCTTCCAGTCGCCGCGGAAACTCAGCAAACGGCGGCCCTCCGACGGCGGCACTCTCACAGCTTCACCCAGGTCCCGCGCCAATTCTAATGCGAGCTCGCGACTGAGGCCTCTGGAAAACTCTCCACGTTTGTCCTCAGCCCCAGCGCCTAATCTTCCACCAATCGTCAGTTTACCTTCACTCGAATTTCCTGACACCGAGTCCTCGGAGCCTGCCACTGCGAGGCCGACGGACCCTTCCGCACCAGCAACAAACCTGTTCAGTCGGCTAGGCACCGACACGAGCTCACCCAGCTCGCCATATTCTAGTCAAGGGAAGAACTCCAGGGCCGGTCAACGAGACTATCTTGGGGATGAGCCGACTGATTCATATAAGAACAGAGAAAATACCCCAAGTTTATTGCCTGCGGCCCAGCTAATACCTAACAACAACAACAACAACAACAACACAATGCCTACCGAAAGTAGAGGCCACACGAGGACTCGTTCTTCGAATACGAAGAGCAGTAGTGACTCGAGAGAAAGAGAACGCGGGAAGCAACCTTCGCAAAAGGCGATGCTGTCGAAAGCCCTTGCCAAGGCCAATACAGCAGTCCAGCTCGACAATGCCCAGGACTACCAGAGCGCACGGCGGTCATACAGCGAAGCTTGCGATCTTCTCCAGCATGTCCTCGCCAGGACAACAGGTGAAGAGGACAAGAAGAAATTAGAAGCGATCCGCCGAACCTATACCAGCCGGATTGATGAGCTTGATGGCATGGTTCCTGCGCAGGCAGTTGCATATAGTAGCAAAGCGCTCCCGGCTCGGCCAGAAAGCTTGGAATACAATGGCATGGAGGTCCGGCCATCGTATGACGACGATTTTGATGATCCCTTTTATGGGACTGCCACCACGACGCGCTACGGAAGCACGCCGACGCCTGACAGTCGCAACCTATCGACACCTGTACCGAAAGAGCAACCAGCTCCGTCTCTCCAATCTTCGTTTAATAAATCGCCCATTCGACGCAACTTCGAAGGCAGCCTGAACATTCCCCGGGCCCAGGATAATTATATGCCTGCGCCACTGTCTCCCCGGCGGCCCATATCGCCAGGGAGGCCAGCAAGCCCAGAACATATCGTGCGCCAGGACTTTTCCATGCCTGCCGATCGCCTGGCTCCTGCCATTGACATGAGCAAAGGCCACACACGGAATCCAAGCCATGAATCCACCTCCTGGTTGGACCCGATTGACGAGTCTGGCGGCTCGGCTGCCTCGTCTGTTCACTCCAGGACGTCCTCGCGCGGGTACCGAAGAAAGCACATTCGTGCTTTCAGTGGCGATACCGAGGCTGAATTCGATGCCGCCCTGGACGCGGCTGTGGAAGCGGCCTATGATGAGGGCTATGAGCCAATGGACTCGTCCGATATAATGTACGACGACCGCCACACCGACGAAGATGACGAGGATGATCGTGTGGTGGCCAACGCAATGCGGAGAGTCGAATGGGCCAAGGAGCAAGTGAGGCAGACCGAACGGGAGGCTGCAATAGAAGCCGCGCGCGAAAGGGATCTGCAAAGGCGAATGCAGGAGGAAAGCCGGATATCGACCTATGACGAAGGTGGCTTCTACAACGGCGACAGTTCCGACGAGGAGGAAGAGCGCATGTTGGAAGACATGACCAGGAATTTGGCGATGCAGAGTTTCACCTTCGATCAGCCCTCGCGGCAGCAGTCGGGTAGTGGCAGAGACAGGGAGTCGGATTCGAGCGGGGTTACACAGCGCACCTGGCACAGCTCGATGGGATCCAACCCTCCCCCAACCGCAAGCACCGTGTTATCCACCGTCACCGAGATGCCGCCCATGTCAGCAAAGGCAGCCGCTCCTCCACCTTCTCTGCCGCCGCCCCAGGCCCTTCCTCAGATCCCGCCGAACAACGTACGGAACAGGCGCTTATCGGGACAAAACGCCAAGCAGCTCAAGATCGAAACCGCCAAAATCAATCCTCCGCCACCGCCCGGCCCCATCTCCGCCTTGCAGGCGAAGCCTGGTAATTATATTGCGCAACAACGACAAGCCATGTCGGCTACATCGACGCGGCCCGGTCCTTTCTCGAATCGAGTCCCCAGCTCGCCTGGCAGAAATGCTAACCCTACCATCCTTGCGCCTCCCACACCACCTTCACCCCGGCACAACCGAGTGTCTTCGGAAGAGTATGACGAGTTTGAAGAAATGCGCACAGATTCGCCAACCTCAGTTCGGCCAGCACTGCGAAAGAACCAGTCCTCGTCCAGCCTGCGGTCTCAAAAGACCCGCCAGCTCTCCGTGGCTAACACCGACATTACGGACATTTCGCCGAATACGCCCATGAACGTGATGTCCGGCTCCTTGAGCTCACGGCAGCCGGCCATGCCCACGCTACCGACACCCATCGTCACCGCTTTCAGCCAGAAGATCACGGGCGGCTTCGGGGGCCTGTATTTGTTCGACTCGGACTTTCACTCGCCTTTGCCCGGATCACCGACTTCCATCAATCAAGCTGGACCGGAAGTGCCTTTGCCGCTTGAGCCGTGCCCAGCGGACGCCATGCTCCGACCATTCTGGCTTATGCGCGCCTTGTACCAGACGCTTTGCCATCCGCGGGGCGGCTATATCACCAACAAGCTGTTCATACCACGCGACGTGTGGAAGGTCAAGGGCGTGAAGCTGCGAGCGATCGACGACAAATCTTCGCAGTGCGATCTGCTGACTGCGGCTCTCCTTAATCTGGCCAGGGTGGACAGCAACGATGCGGACGCCGTGCTTGAAGAGATGCAGAGCTTCGAGAACGTTCTCGAGCAGGTTCAGATAACCTTGACGAAGAAACTCGGCAATGAGGTGGGCATACAGGGCATGGCTCGGGAGAATGATGGCGGCGACGCGATGCCGGCAGTGCCCCGAAGTGCCAGTGTCAGCGGTAAGGGGGCCTTCAGCTGGCGCAGGTTGCGAAGCAAGGGATCCGCGGCCAACATGTCCTCTGCCTACGGCAGCCGGGGCAACAGCGGCGGCACCGGCGCCCCCAGCATCCCTGAGAAGGAGGTCATGGGCAACGGCTCGGGCACCCTGCCTAGCTTGCCCATGGTCGCCAACCCGAGCAGCCGTCCGGCGAAGCGCGACGTGCACAATGTCCAATTCGATGGGCCGTATGCGCTCTATATGTTGAGTCTGGCGCGGTTGTTTGACGCTGCACAGACAGTTGGTGAGTGCATCTGGAAACCCTGTCCTAATTACGCCGTCGATTTCAACTAACATTGATTGTTTCTTTCAGATCTAATCGCGCGCCAGGTCGACGACCCAGGCTTGAGGCATGCGGACAAGACGCAGGTCGGCCTCGAACTCTGCACTAGGCATGCAGCCGAGTTTTTCGGATTTTACATTTGTCGGTTTGTCCTGAGTGATCTCGGATTGCTGCTGGACAAGTTTGTTAAGAGAGGGAGCGAGTGGGTTTTGGTTTAATGCTTGATTTTGTCTCAACAAACCGGACACCCGAAATGAGGAGGGAGGACTCAGACGGCCCAAAAGGGGTCTGAACACACAACAAGTGGATTGCACCCAGCGGGGGTGTGGTGGGAGGCGAGGACGACGGACGACATATCTGCGACCATGAGACCATTTAGAGATACCACATTGCTGTTCGTTACTGCCTTTTGATACCATTCATAACTTTTACTTAGTACGCATACCTTCGTTTGGTATGGCTCACATTTTTTCTCTTTTTTCTCTTTCAAAAACACTGGCGCGATGGGGAGAACCGGGGGTGGGGGGATGCATCATCTGTCCTATAGATCGAGCACGGACAGAATGGCAGGCGTATTATGAGGTTTGCCGAGATTGGGATAACTGTATATAACAGGAAAGGGCGGACGGGCAGGTGGCATGCCTCGAGCCGATAGGAGGAGTCATAACCTGCATAAGTGTTGGTACGGATGGGGAGAAAACACCCTCCCAGGCAGCACATGTGGTATCTGTGGATGGGTATGCGATGTATCGTTGCATACTTGTTCGCGTGATTCACACACAGTTGTTGAATCGGGAATCAAAGTTCGTTCCCAGTTCCATTTTACAGTTCATTGGCTATTCGAGTGACCCATGGGTGACTTTTGTACTGAACTAAATGCCTGTTACTACACATGTCCATCCATTTACCACAATGGTAATGCAGCTCTCCGAGTATCTGTTGGTGTACTTCATATTTGCATTGCTAACTCTATCTGACGTGTGTCCCTCGCCTTCTATTCTCCTTCCCTCTTTCTCGCTTCTCTCATACGTACATACATAAAGACTTACTCGCCATCCATGACACGCTCCTCGCCCAGCCTCTCGGTGAAGAGGATGGTGCGCTTGGAGATGAGCCAGTTGCCGGGCTTGCCGTTGTCGCGGACCAGCGTGTCGACGTAGGAGCCCCAGGAGGTGAGGTGGTGGCCCTGCCACTTGCCGCGGCCGAAGTGGATGCCGGTGAAGTAGGTCGTGGCATTGGCCGTCACGCCGTCGGGCTGGATCTCGACCATCTGAGTGGTCAAGGCGTGCTGCGTGGGGATGTTCTTGAGTCTGGTTTTTGGCCATGAGCCTACGTAATTTTTTATGGACCTTGGCCAAGGTTGATCGTCGGAGAGGACGGCAAGGAAGAATACTACTGACCTTCCTTGAATGGTGGCCGATACGGCGTCTACGCCGCGCATGTCATGGTTGAAGGGGAAGTCGGCCTGGACGTCTGGGGTGAAGACGGCCGATTTGAGGAGCTCCCAGTTCTTGGTGTCGAGGGCGATGCAGTACCGGGCTATGGTGTTCTTGATGGCATGGTGGTCTACGGGGTTGATCGCTGCGACGGCCATTTTGAAGGATTTTGGTGTTTTCCGTCTTTTTTCTTTTTGAGAGACACGGGAACTCGATTCGATAGGGCTCTATTTGTACGGCTTTGCTCAAGGAACAAGAAGAGGAAGAGGAAGCGCTTGGGCAGCTACCGCCCATTTTCCGTGCCCAACGGACGGGGGATATCGCACCTTAGATATACCTAGACAGAGTTTGAAGAGTCACATCGCGCGGGCGGTTAGTTATGTGGGCTAAACTTCCAAGGATCGACGACGACGAACGAACGGGAGTTCCTCAACGGACATCCGCTTTTCACCGCTCACCGACCACCACACCCTCCCGCGCGCACACGGGATGATGAGTGGCTTTTGAGAAATATTGATCACCTCATCGTGAATGGCGCCGAGCTGAGCCCTCGACGAATCTTTGCGCGTGGGTTGGCATCCTCGTCTCGTCTCCCCATGTTCTAGACCCATCGTCCAGGGCCTCCAGGGTCTTCTTGTCGCTGCGGTGCGCCGTGAAGTCGGTGTCGATCATATTGCTGCCTACGACGACTACCCGGTTTCTCGAGACCCCGAGTCGTTGATGGCGTTGCTCTTCTTCTTCCTCCTCTCCTTCAGGGCTGGAAATGCACGCCATGCGCCATGCTGTGTTCTGGTCGCACTACATACACTCGGGTTTCCAGGACTTTTTTTAGCGAAAGGCGATGATGGGCCAACGAGTGGGATTACGGGTGGTTGCCAATGGTGGGAGGAGGGAGATTTCAGCTTTCCGTGATGTCTCGTAAAAATTGTCCACCTGACTGGACCGCCCTACCGAGCCGAAGATCTTAGAAATCAATTGCTTCTCATGCTTCCTTTTTTCTCTCTCTTTCGTCTCTCCTGTCGATCCAGATGCGGGATTGGCCCGCCTATATCTGTATCTATGTAGCATCCAATCCCAATTAGGTGAGACTCCAGATAAGGTTAAAAGTATTCCGGGGAGCATATCCGCCCAGCTGGTAACGATGATTCATCACCCGCTAAATCGCCAGTCCGATTCAGCGACACGCACTTCAAGCTTACATCATGCATGGCCTGGCCCACGACCAAAAGTCAGCAAAAGCTATCGGCGACAGCAACCAGCAACAATACCATTCGCAATTCTCGGCCATGGAATATTCCGCCTGGTGCCTTGCTGTATAACTTCCATTTGACTTCTATGCAGTACTAAGGCAACATCCGATAAGCGAGTTGCGACACCTGAGCATAGGTCCCGTTCCAATTGTTCCGTCGTGCACACCACGCCACGTGGGTTCCAGTCACACCCGACGGCTCGGACAAGGTGTAACCGGCGTCGCATGGTCGTTACCACTCCCTTATAGCGTTCGTCTCTGGCCTAGTCTACGGGGATAACGAGTGACCGGCCGAATCTGTGCTGTGACGTGTTGGTCTTGTGCTATGCCGGCTTGCTGCTAACTGAGAATACGCATTGCAACATTGGCTACTCTATCTGGGACTCTCTATCTGGGCTGAAAAGCTGCCGGTCAGTTCTTTTTCATCCGAGTTATCAGTGGCTACTACTTTTTGATGCCTGGTTCACGCCCTCGCTCGCCTCCTTATTTTTATGCCCTGGGCGTTGCTGCCTCTACCGAAAGCGGCCTTCCTAAGCGAGCAACGGATGATTCGGAAGCCGTCGGCGCTGCCATTTTTTCAGCCATCTATCTACAAGAGGACTATCTCGCCAAATAGCTGCATACTTACATAGTCCTGCCACCAATCACATATGTTACGTCTCGCCCGTTTGTCAAGGCCGACGCACACCCCTAAAGCCGGTCGGTCAGCCATCCGCTGACAGGCTCTGGCTTTGGCTGTCGCCAATAATACTTTGATAATTGTATGCGATCCGTATCTGCGCTTCCAATATATCTGAGACTAACTAACACGCGGTTACCTACCGAAGCCACCTCTTTGTGTCTCGCGACACATACTCGCTTTGTCACGTGCCCGCTGACAGCAAAGCATTGCACATATAGTATCACATACGCAAAGCATTGTTTTAGCATTTAGGTCAACAATAGGGGTCTCGTATATACAAAACACCAGCATTTCTTTCTTCCTGGTCGTCGGGAGTCTTCTTACATGTCAACGCCTCGGCTGTTTTTTGGTCTACCCTGTAGTATCTTCAAGCAACCAAGTTGACGACCGGAAGCAATCAACTGCATATAAAACAACATATAAACACCATAGCATGGCGTTGAACGGTGGACAAGGGCTCCCGAATGGGAGCCCTTTTCGCAAAGGACCCCAGGACGAGGACGAGGACTACGAGAGCAACGTCCAGAAGATGTTGGACCAAAACTTTGATGACTGGCCAAATGAAGCTGGTGTAGGTAATTCCTTTTACTCGTCTCCCAGCACATATCTCTCATGCGCATATTGAATCAGAGGCTAACGCCGAGTCCAGTTCGAGGGTTTGACAGAGGTCAAAGGCCCCGTAGATCTCAAAGTCCAGGGGTCGATCCCAACTTGGGCCGCCGGGACCCTGTACCGGACCGGCCCCGGCGGTTTCGAGGTCAAGACCGCACTAAACAGCACTTACCGCGTCAGCCACTGGTTCGACGGCTTTGGGCAATCTCATAGGTTCACCATCGTTCCCGACGAGAACGGCACGGTGGGGGTGGAGTATGCGTCCCGATGCCAGACGGAAGATCTGGTAGAGGAGATCCGGCAGAACGGGCGGCCCAACGGCTTCACCTTCGCCCAACGGCAAGACCCCTGCATCGGCCTGTTCGGGAAGGTGATGACGGTGTGGAAGATGCCCTTTCCCAAGAACGGGCCGCGGCTAGACAACATATCCGTCACGGTCCAAGCAAATGTGCCGGGCCTCGGGAGCTCCCCGGGCCAGCACGAGCGCGCAGCAGCCGTCGGCGGGCCACCGCGCGACGGCCACCAACCTGTGGCTCACCACCGACAGCTGCAACCTGAAGGAGATGGACCTCCAGACGCTGGAGCCCATCGGCTTCGCGGCGCAGCAGAAGCTGCACCCTTTGCTAAAGGGCCCCCTCAGCTGCGCCCACGCCCAGCGCGACCCGGCCACGGGCGACCTGTACAACTACAACCTCGACTTCGGGCCCGTGGCGACGTACCGGGTGTTCCGCGTCAACGCGGCGACGGGCACGACCGACATCATCGCGACCATCCGCCAGGCCGACGCCAAGCCGGCCTACATGCACTCCTTCTTCCTGTCCGAGTCGTTCCTGGTCCTGTGCATCCCCTCGACCCACCTCGCGACCATGGGCCTGCACATCCCCTGGCAGCGCAACATCGTCGACGCCCTCGAACCGTTCGACGAGTCGAAAACTTGCAAGTGGTTCGTCATCGATCGGAAAGGTGGCCGCGGCGTCGTGGCGACGTACGAGAGCCCCGCGGGTTTTCATTTTCATAGCGTGAACGCGTTCGAGGAGACTGACGAGGAGACGGGGGAGATGTTGGTCTACTGCGATGTCATCGAGTACCCCTCCCTCGACATCATCCGCAGCTTCGAGCTCGACGTGCTGATGCGGCGGGACGGCGGGGCCGCAGAATTCTGGGGCGACGAGAAGCGGAACCGGAACACGCAGTCCCGGTTCGCGAGGCACAAGTTCCGGGTCCCATCCCAGAAGAGCAACAGCAAGGGAGGGGGAAGCAGCAGCAGCAGTACGCCTGCCAAGAGCGAAAAGGTCCTGGAAATCAAGGCCCCCAGGGTGGGCGAGCTCCCGACCATCAACCCGGCCTACGCGACGAGGCGGTACCGCTACTTCTACAGCCTGCCGAACCGCGGGCAGAGCACGCTGCTCGACGGCCTGGGCAAGACGGACCTCGAGACGCGCGAGACGGTGTACTGGGACAACCCGCGCGGCCACACGCCGGGCGAGGCCATCTTCGTGGCGCGGCCTGGCAACGCCGTGGACGAAGACGACGGTGTGCTGCTGAGCGTCGTCCTCGACGGGTACGGCAGGAATAGCTATCTGCTGTGTCTGGACGCCAGGACCATGAAGGAGCTGGGGCGCGCGGAGTGCGGGTGGGCTATTGCGCATGGGTTTCATGGGATACATACGCAGACGTAGTAGTGTACATTAAATAGGTAGTGTGCGTGACTTACTTGGGATACTTGCATGTGGTAGATCGACTGACACATGGTTTTCTTGCTTGCGTATCTACTGGTTTCTTGTATATAGACGGAGCAAACTACATAAGAGATAGTTCATTGCTATATAACCCGCTCCTCCTATCTATATTCATATGAAAAAGTGCAACTGGCAGGAGGCCATGGGACTTGATCTCAATAAGAAAAAGCAGCTCGTAGGATTCAACAGGGTATCAGTAAGCATTGGGCCCTCGAGGTTTTCCATCTTCCCATTATCAGAACCAATGGGCGCGAACCCGTGCAGATCTGAGACTTATCAAACTTCGGGGTGGCGGCGGCCGTAAGCGCAAGTTTCTAGACGGGCGGCATGCCAGGCCTTCTCAGGGCCACTCACATGATAGCAGAACCACAATCGACCATCAAGGTTGTTCGGTTTCAGGTCAAACAGGGAAGTGAGCCGAAAGGGAAGAAAACGAAGGACCTGAGGTGAGTGCCGGAGCAGCAGCAGCAGCAGTTGTTACGTGGGATGCCCAGCATTGGGGTTTGCATCTGGTAATCTTGCCTCGGTGTGTCCAATCATAGTTCTTTGGCATGTCGTTGTTCATCTTACAGGCTAACCACCGGGATTCCATTACATCTCGTAGTACTGCGAGGCGTCCTTAAGCTGCTTACCCTTGCACCGTACGTGTTATTCAAAAGGTATAGAATATAGCAATGGTAGTCAATCGTAAATATCTATATATACGATCTCATTATGTGCACTATTAAGGTTCTATATACAAGCATTTTCTATTTCGTCGTTTTGTTGTAAGGCTCAGGGTTCAGCTGGTCTGGTATCGGGCACATCCGCGTTCATCCTGAGATCTGCCTGCTCCAGGGGAATAAGTAATTGCGACCTTGTAATGACCATGTGGCCGAGCCAGGCGCCAATGACCACGATGAAACCCAGGATTCCGCGGGATATCGACTGGGCCGGGGACTCATCCTCGTTGGGTACAGGCGGGATGATGGCGGTAACAATCTGGCTGACGAGGGCGAAGGCGAAGATGACAATGGCTACCACACTGCCCCATGTGCCGACGGGAGACCGCCATGTCAGCTCGCTGAGATCCCTGTTCTGCTTCTTCATGGCGCCACGCATGCGGACGTGTGACAGGCAGATGCTCAGCCAGGTGAAGTAGTTGCTGGCCGACGCAAGCGCTAGGAGCCACTCGAAGATCTCGCCCCCGCTGGGCGCCGCGTTGATAAAGGCCAGCATCGATACGGCGAAGACCACCAACAGCGTGATCGGGAGGCCCCTTTTCTTCGTGGTGCGCGACAGGAACCGAGGGCCCATGCCCTGGGCACAGATGGCGCGCAGAGCACGGGACGAGGCGAAGATGCTGGCATTGGCCATGCTGAAGACGGAAATGAGGATAACGGCATTGACAAAGGAGGCTAGCCCGGGGATGCCCGCCTGGCGGATGGCAAGCACGAACGGCGATGTTTTGCCGAGATGCTCGTACTCCTTGAAGGTATCGGGGCCGATGACGAGGCCGGCCATGAACAGGGGGAGGATATACAGGATGGCGATGCGCCCACCCACGATCTTGGCGGCCAGTGGCATGACCTTTACGGGGTTCTTGCACTCAGCGACAGTCAAGCCGAGCATCTCGGTACCACCGTAGGCCAGACCAGCGTTGACAAACACCCAAAGGAAACCTTGGATGCCGTTTTGGAAGGCACCTTCTCGCCAATACCGGAAGCCAGTACCGTGGCGGGGGTCGGAAGCTACACCGCCGGCACAGATGACGATGGAGGTGATGGTGAAGAGCAAAATGACGCCGACCTTGGCCAGGCCGAAGGCATGCTCGGCCTCGGCGTACCATTTAGCACCGGCGGCGGCGATGCTGAACAGCGCTACGAGGACGACGGGGACGAACCAGGCGATGTTGGGGTCGTACCAGTATTTTGTGATGAGGATCATGACGGTGGTTTCGAAGGGCACGATGAGCAGGAAGTTGATAACATAGTTCCAGCCCATCGAGAACCCCCACGACGGCGAGATGAAGCGGATGGAATAGTCGTAGAAGGAGCCCTGGACCGGGAAGCTGGCTGAGAGCTCGCCCAGGGCGCACATGGTCAACCAAACGGCAAAGCCGGCAATGGAAAAGGCCAAGACCAAACCGGCCGGTCCACCGCGTTGCAAGCCGACCGAACTGGCGATGAGGAGTCCAGCACCGATGGACCCTCCTAGAGCCATTGGCACAAATTGGCGTGTGGTAATGACTTTCTGCAAAGACGTGTTGGGACCTGTCGGGCCTGTGTGGTCTGACCCCGCTGATGATGAGGCCGTTACTGACGCCAATACTGGTTCCGGTCCTTTCTCCTGGGTGAGGGATGAATTTGTGGTTGAACGTGGAGGGCACCAAGCGGTGGTGCCGCCCCTTCTCCAGTGACGATGCCATGCTGTGGGCTTGATGTTGCCTGAGAGGGTACTGTAGAGTTGAAAATGTGTCAGTAGTAAGAGTGTTTGTGAGCAGGCATCCGGAGTGGAAGCAATGAATTTTGAAAGGGAGAAAATTTACAATCTCGAAGGAGTGGCCATGGGGTGTGCTTTTATCTTGGCCAGGCCCAACCGATATAGTACCTGTTGGACATATAAGAAGATGTCTGAGATAACTCAACTGATATCTCTGATGGACTCCATTGGATGAGCCTGGTGTTAGTTATCATGGTTCGATGGCCGGACCTTCTAAGGTACAGTCTGGTCAAGTCTTGAGGCGTTTCTGCCACGGGGGTGCTGAAGTATAACCCACATAAACACCAACCAAGACCACGGCCCTAATCGGATTCGTTGCGTCGATTATTCTCCAATTTGATCGATGTGTAAGGTACACAACGAGTTGAATGGTCAATTGCGCTGGACATATGCTCATGAGATTGGCCCTTGGAGTCTCTTCCTGTAGAAGCAGCAGCAGTCTCGCTAACGGGGTGTGAGACCAAGAAGACCTACATACCAATACTAGGATGAGCAGGCGCTGTGATCATGGCCGCAGTATAGCAGAGGACGCTAGCGCAACCCCCAAGGTATGGAGTAGGTATCCATTCGGTCGTCAAGGTATCGTACTAAGTAAGTCTTTGGCCCGTACATAGTACGACAGGCCATATGGTTCGAGGACAGACTACTTTGAGCCGCCATTGAGCCATTGAGCGCCCCGCAAGCCAAGTAGACTGTGCGGCATCGTACGGCACTGCACGCACGGCCAGCGACTAGACAATATCGATTTTCACAGTTCCAGAAGGCTACTTACTCTCTTGCTGGAACTATGATGGGTTATAGCTGAGCTTCTTTGCGCCAACGGGACAAATCGGGTTCTGGCGATAGCTGGGCAGCTTCTTCGATCGACTTGGCCTCTCCTCACGAACAGATCAGCACTTACCGAATTTGCAAGTATCTGGCTCACAACATTTTTTGCCATGTGCTGGTTTCACCAAGAAAAGATGCGTGCATTTTGCCTGATTTCTCGATGGTCTTTCACGTGATGGCAGATGCTGCAGGACCTGGGCGGAAGCACCCGAGATTCCCATCTGGCAGTCTCCAAGCTGAGTTGCGCTGAACATGGCACGTCGGAGACTTCTTCGGCTCATGCTCGTTCCATCAGCATAACAAGAATTGAATGGGAGTCATCGATATGGATTCAGCAAGTCGTGTGGAGTTTGCCTGGGTAGGGGTAGGTTGGTCCTGCAGGTACGGATCGTGACTGGATGCATCCGAGTCGGAGCTGAGTCCTAGGGCTGGTGGGATGGTGGGATGGTGGGATAGCCCCGATAAGATAAGCAAGCACCTGGGACTGCTCAGTGCTTAACCGATTGAGTTACACCACGCGCTTTCCCCGCCAATATTTGGCGATGATGGTGGGATGGGATGAGATGGTGGGGGTGCACGTAAGTTTAGCTATCGCAAAACAGCCCACCAAGCAAGGAGCTTGTTGCCGATTTCGCTCCTGACGAGACAGCCAGTCACGTAACACGGTCTATCAAGAACACTCGCCATATGTCGTGTCTGTCTGCATGTGCCCAATCTTGCCCACCACGAGGGCTTCAGCCCCATGGATACCACCGGCTTCATCGAGATCCAG
This sequence comes from Apiospora hydei, assembly GCF_038363865.1. Lineage (NCBI taxonomy): Eukaryota > Fungi > Ascomycota > Sordariomycetes > Amphisphaeriales > Apiosporaceae > Apiospora > Apiospora hydei. The sequence goes on from NW_027117369.1 coordinate 737,116, forward strand.
GGCATTCGCCCCCAGAAGATGAAGAACGGCAAGCCCTTAGCAAGTCGTCGTAAGTTGCGGGCTTAATTAGGTATGATTGGGGAGTTCTGGGAAGGTAGACCTGGCTTTTGAAGATTAAAAAAGCTCGTGTGCAAATAAATACTCGCGACTTTCATGAGCAGTCCAAATTGGCCCAGGATAGTGACCTTGTTTTTCATTCTATCGTAAATCGTGTTCGTGACCCTAATGGCCGAACTTTGTATGTATAGCAAATTGATGCACGCCTAAGTGGCTCCCGTGAGCATATCCATCCGCGCATCCATCTGATAATTCCCCTTCTCGTCAGGGCAAACCTGGGTCGAATCCAGTCTTCCGGCTCGTGCCTCAAATTAATCGTACATGAAAAAGAAGTCATAATACACACGGGCACCCACATCCCGCCTCTAGGGCCAGAAGGGGCTTCAACTCAGCACTAGTGGATGGCCACCCTAGTACCCGCTCTGCTCCTGGCGATGGTTATCGTCGCCTCCATCCTTGGCAGCCTGACCGGCGTCCTTGATGGCCTGGTCGTCGCCGCGCAGCTTGGCGAAGTACTCCTTGATGTCGTCGGCGCCGATGGCCTTGCCGCTCTTGGCGAACTCCTCGAAGAAGGGCGTGAGCTTGTCCTTGAGCTGCTTGTAGGCCATGACGCCCTCGATGGCGCGCACGCGGTCGACGTTGCGCAGCGCCGACTCGCCGCGCTCGTACAGCGAACCGCTGCCGTGCGTCGAGGCGCCGTCGTTGGAGCCCTCGCCCTCGGACAGGGGCGGCTCGTAGACTTCTTCCTCGTCGAGGAGTTGGGGGTGCGGTTCTAGCAGGGGGAAGCACTTGGGGCAGCGACAGAAGGTGTCGCGGAAGCCTTCGGTCATGAAGAGGGAGAATCGGCCCGAGGGCGCCGGCGGCAGGGTGTCGTACTTGCAGGTTGTCGTCGACTCGGATGATGGGGCCGCCAGATCTTTCTTGTCTTCTTCTTCTTCGGACTTGACCGCGGCGGGGGCGGCGCGTACTGCCAGGGCCGGCTCGGCAGATTGGCCATCTTCGACCTCCTCGGTTTTGGCACGTTTCGGTTCGGATACTTGCTCCTCCTCCCCGTCGAGTTTGCGCTTATTGGAGGGCGCGGATGCCGAGGTGTTCTCTTCGCCGCCCTTGCTGAAGTAGACAGGGAGCAAGAAACCCGATGCGCCGGCGTACCGCTTGATCCAAGGGTGCGCTTCGACACACTTGTAGCATAGGAAGTGGTTGAAGTCGTCCTCGCCCGGGAATCCTTCGGGCAGGGGGGCATCATTGTCATCGTCCTCGTCTTCCGCCTCGTCTGCGCCGTTTCCGTCGGGGGCCGGGCCGTCTTCTGAAATGGTGGGAAGCGCATCATGGGATGTAGTATTTGCATCGACTGGCTTCTTATTCTTGACTGCCGTCATCTTCTCATACCACCTAGGTCCAAGACCGACGAGACAGCCAGGGTGGTACCAGTCCTCGCCGCAGCCACCAGTCTCGTGGGTGCCGAGACCCAGGCATTGGAACATGGTACCCTTCTGCTCTTGAGGCACATAGTCGATGGAGCAGGAGCAGAACCGATTGCGGAAGTTCTGGTTGTACTTGTTGTTGGGATCAGCGGCCTCGGAGTGGACGCCGCCCTTGGTGTTGGTGGCGGGGTTGACGCGCAGGGTGCATGGCTGGTCGGCGGCGAAGCGCGTGGTGCCGCAGTCGCAGGTGAAGTTGCGCTTCTGGAAGATCTCGACGAGCTCGTGCTCGCCGTGGCACTGGACCGAGCACGCGTAGCAGACGCCGGCGGGCTTATAAGCAGTGGAGTCGTCGGGGTTGGCGGGCGGCGGGTGGCAGGTCAGGCATGCGAAGACGCTCTGTCGCAGTGTGCCGAGCTGCTTGGTGCAGTTCTCGATACTCTGTTGGTTGGGGATACCAAGTTAGATCACTGACATTACGGACATTACGGACATGGGGTAGGAGAGCAGAGCATGTGGATATGACGTACGTATGGGAGTGCCTCGCGCGCATCGGCCTCGAGCTGCATCTGATCTCTGAGGAACTCGGCAGCGGTCTGCGAGTTCTCCGAGTCGCGTCGCTTGCGTCCTGCGTCGTCAGTCTTGCCGGAAATGGTGACAATGGAATCGTTGGAGCCCTCAGGCGCGGCTGTCGGGTTGTCGGCCATGGTGTGCGGCTGTGAAGTCGACAGGCGCAATTGCTTAGAGGTCGACGTAAGGAACGAATTGAAACAAATTGAGTTCGCGAGTCAACCAGAAAGGAAGGGGTTAACTTGCGTAATCGACTGATAAGACACAGACGAACACACAGCTGACAACGGGGATAGCAGGCAGCGGAATAGAACAGCTGAATGGCAGACCGCGGAATGATAATAGCTGGCAGGGGGTAGCTGTGAAGTGGTGGAGGTTCAGTCCGACTTATGCATTGCATTAATTGACAAGCGACCTCTCTCAGTCAGCTGTGTCCGGTACTTGCAGCGACGCGACCTGGAGTGGATGGTTCTCTACTCGGCGTACCGGCTCCACAGCCTCGAAGTACCTCTGCTTTAGGTGCTGCTTTAAGTGGCACTAAGCCTGATTCAGAGTGTCGCGTCGATGGGTGGGCCACTTTACGCGGTGAGCAGTGTCTAGCAGCCAAAAAGACGCGTTTCACGTCCCCTCCACCCCAATTTTCGCGTCAAGGGCCAATTTGCAATGTTGCCGGGTCGGTCAATCCTCTTCTGCCCCCCTTTCAGCTTGCCAGATTCCCATTTCATTTTGCGCCAACTTCAACTCTGTCTGCCCCATCCAATTCCCGACGACCCGATCTGCTGTTTGATCGAGGCTTCGAGAAAAGTGTCCAAATACAACCAAACACGACAACATTCTAGCGCGGGTTTCTCAAAATGAGGTATGCTATTTTCCAGGCCTTTGTTGACTAAACAATAAGAGGAACACCATTGGCACCATTCGGACAAAAACTGACTCTGATCCTTACTTCAGTTCACAAAACCCGCCCAGCTCGCCTTTGCGACACAACATGGCCTCGGCCAACCGGGGTGTAGCTCCTTCTGCGGGCCGTAAGCGAGCTCGTGGTGCCGTCGATGTCAGCTCCCCGATGGCTGCCTCCAGTCCCATGCCCTCGTCCCCGCCTGCCTTCCCCATTGCCCATGGTGGCGACGACGATGACGACATGGAGGATGAGGCTGAAATACAGGATGATGACCTGGATGATATTGACGAAATGGCCGACGACGATGTCGACTTGTTCAACGAGGGCTTCGAGAAGGACTACCAGGGAAAGGACGAAAATGACCGCTACGAAGGCATTGACATTGATGACGAGGGCGAATACGGCGATATGGAACTCGCCGAGCGAAGACAGCTCGAAGCACAACTAAACCGCAGAGATCGCCAAGTCGCTCGCAGACGGGAGATGCCCAACGCCTTCCTGCCCGATGACCTCGGTAGCGAAGTCGACCTCACTGCCCAGCCCCGTCGTCGCCGTCACCACTATGACGAGGACCCCGACGATGAGATGGACCAGGACATCATGGACGAGGAACTCTCCCTCGAAGCCCTGCAGGATATCAAAGCAGCCAGTCTTACCGAGTGGGTCTCGCAACCTGCCGTCCAGCGTACCATCAAGCGAGAGTTCAAGGCCTTCCTCACGGAATATACTGATGAGAATGGCTCCTCCGTTTATGGTAACCGCATTCGCACCCTTGGTGAGATCAACGCCGAGTCTCTCGAAGTATCTTACGATCACCTCTCTTCGTCGCGAGCTATTCTGGCCTACTTCCTTGCCAACGCCCCCGCCGAAATGCTGAAGCTGTTCGACGACGTCGCCATGGACGTTGTGCTGCTGCATTACCCAGATTACGAGCGCATTCACTCGGAGATCCATGTGCGCATCTTCGATCTGCCCGTTCACTACACACTCCGTCAGCTGAGACAGTCCCACCTCAACTGCCTCGTCAGAGTCAGCGGTGTTGTGACACGCCGTTCAGGCGTGTTCCCTCAACTCAAGTATGTCAAGTTCGACTGCACCAAGTGTGGTGTGACCTTGGGTCCTTTCCAGCAGGAGTCCAACGTCGAGGTCAAGATCACCTTCTGTCAGAGCTGCCAGTCCCGCGGTCCGTTCACGGTCAACTCGGAAAAGACTGTCTACCGCAACTACCAAAAGCTCACGCTGCAAGAGTCCCCTGGAACTGTTCCTGCTGGTCGATTGCCCCGTACAAGAGAAGTGATTCTGCTGTGGGACCTCATTGACAAAGCCAAGCCTGGTGAGGAGATTGAGGTCACGGGTATCTACCGAAACAACTACGATGCTCAACTGAACAACCGCAACGGATTCCCTGTCTTCGCCACTATCCTCGAGGCCAACAATGTTGTCAAGTCTCACGACCAGCTTGCTGGCTTTAGGCTGACCGAGGAAGACGAGCAAACGATCCGGAAGATCTCGCGCGACCCCCAAATCATTGAGAAGATCGTCAACTCCATCGCACCCAGTATTTACGGCCACGAGGACATCAAGACCGCCGTGGCTCTGTCTCTGTTCGGTGGTGTGGCAAAGGTCACAAAGGGTCAGCATCATGTCCGTGGTGACATCAATGTTTTGCTCCTGGGTGATCCCGGTACCGCCAAGTCGCAGGTGCTCAAGTATGTCGAGAAGACCGCCCACCGAGCAGTTTTCGCCACGGGTCAGGGTGCCTCAGCTGTCGGTCTTACGGCTAGTGTCCGTAGAGATCCTCTCACTAGCGAATGGACCCTGGAAGGTGGTGCTCTTGTGCTTGCTGACAGGGGTACTTGCCTTATCGACGAGTTCGACAAGATGAACGACCAAGATCGTACGTCTATCCACGAAGCCATGGAACAGCAAACCATTTCCATCTCCAAGGCTGGTATCGTCACTACTCTTCAGGCTCGTTGTGGTATCATTGCTGCTGCCAACCCCATCGGCGGTCGTTACAACTCCACCATCCCGTTCTCCTCGAACGTCCAGCTGACAGAGCCGATTCTGTCCCGTTTCGACATCCTCTGCGTGGTACGTGACACTGTTGACCCCGCCGAGGATGAGCGCCTGGCTCGTTTCATTGTCGGTTCTCACAGTCGTAGCCACCCCTCGACCCAGCCCGGCATCGACGGCGCCGACTCCATGGAGGTGGAGCACGACTCCGAGTCATTTGCCAAGGAAAGCCAGGCGAGCCAGGCCAAAGCCAAGGAGGGACAGATCCCCCAGGAACTCCTGCGGAAGTACATTTTGTATGCACGCGACCACTGCCATCCCAAGCTCCTGCACATGGACGAAGACAAGGTGGCCCGGTTGTTCGCAGACATGCGCAGAGAATCACTGGCTACAGGTGCCTACCCTATTACGGTACGCATATCCCAACCCCTTACTTCCTTCACTAGATTCAATGCTAACTTAACTTATTACAGGTCCGTCATCTGGAGGCTATCATCCGTATCTCTGAGGCATTCTGCCGCATGCGGTTGTCAGAGTACTGCAACTCGCACGACATCGACCGCGCCATTGCCGTGACAGTTGACAGCTTTGTTGGCAGTCAGAAGGTCAGCTGCAAGAAGGCTCTGGCCAGGGCGTTTGCCAAATACACGCTCGCAAGGCCCGGCGCCAACAAGAAAGGAGGTGCCCTGGCAAGGAAGCCCGCTGCTGCTGCCGCCGCCTAGGTTTAATGCATTCGTAATGGTTCCTTGATTTGGAGGAGTAGGGCGTTTTGATATTTGACGATACAGGGAGATGAGCATGATGAGACGAGCGGGCATTGGGCGTTTGTACGATTCCCATGTTTTATGTGGTTACATGGCAAATGACTTGTTGGGTTTGGAACTGATAGGCTACATACAGTCAGTACATTATTGATATACGACGCTGGCCAATAGGGCTTGTGGCAGCATAGAGGCCCATGAATGATGGATAGATAAATTCAGCTTCTGTTTGGTCCTCAGACTCATTATTATGATCGGTATATTGAAATATTCAAAGGAATACATTGATTGTGAAAAGTGGTATTGATGAGTAGGATACAAGTAGGGCTGGAATGCCAGATACCCCTATTCTGCCTTATCCTACCCCCATACTTTGACCACCACCCCGGTTGTAGCTGCCGCAGCAGTCTTCGGTCGGTGTGCCAGTGCTAATCTAGTAAGGTTGAGCGCCTGGCTACCCAGGAATACAGGAGCCTTGAGCCTCTGTGCCTCGTCTACCGCCTCCTGGAGCTCACTGACGACCTTGTCCAGACTATCCCCAGCCGCGCTGCCAGCTGCGGCTCCTCCCGCGGTCTTGACCAAGCTCATCATCTCGGGCCCCACCGCTTCCAGCATGGCGCTGCCGCCGGCCGCGTTGATGCAGAGCTCAAAGACCTGGTCCAGGTCCAGCCCCAGACGCGCCGCGAACGCGATGCACTCGCCCGCGGAGCACAGGTGGATGCCCTTGAGCAGGCCGACGACGAGGGCCAGCTTCGCCTCGTCCGTCTGCGCCGTGCCGGCGACGGGGCCGACTTTGCCCTTGCCTTCCCAGTATAGGCGGATGAGACTGCTGTCGTCGTCCGGGCCGTAGCCGCGGCCGACGCCGGTAAAGTAGACCTGCTCCGCGGTGCTGGTCATAGGTGTCGGGAAACCCGCTCGCCGGGCTTCGGCGGTGATGATGCTGGTGTCTTTCAGGATGATGGTGGTGGCGCTCGCGATCGGTTGGAATTCCGGGTGTAGCGCGCGCGGGCTGCGGTGCTCGAACATCCAGCTCTTTCCTTGGGAACTGATGACGGTGTCGGCGGCCTTTTTTAGATCCAGGCCCAGGTGGGCGGCAAAGCCGAGGGCCTCGCTCGTCGCGAGGATCTGGTTCGCCGCCAGCACCTGGTGGACCATCTTCATGTTGCTGCCGGCTCCGATGCCGCCCGCGGCGATGTACAGTTTTGTCGGGTCCGACATCTCCTGCAGCAGGAACCGGGATTTCTCGATGGCGGCATCTGAAGCCCCCGCCATGATGGACAAAGTTCCGTCTGCAGCCCGGTACGCGCCTCCTGATACGGGTGCGTCCACCAGCTGGATGTCGCCACGGCCCACGGCGGACAGCTGCTTCTCGAGCTCCTGGACGTAGGAGCAGGGGACGGTCGAACACAGCAGCACCGCGGCGCCCTGCGGTAGGGCCGGCACCGCGGCATTCTCGCCATCAAGCAGCACTGCTTGCGCCTGCTGCGCCGTCGCCACCATGCACACGCAGTAGTCCTTGTTTTTCACGGCCTCGGCCGGCGTCGTCGCGGCCAGCCCGCCTTCGGCCTTGAAGCGCTCCAAAGTCGGACCCCAGACGTCGAAGCCTGTCACTTTGTAACCTTGCTTCACCAGGTTCGTGGCCATGCCGAAGCCCATGGCGCCGAGGCCAATGAAGGCAATGTCCGGCTTTGAGGATGCCATAACTGCTGTTATTCTTTGCGTTGCTCAGCTCCGTCTGGAGATGTCAGTATCACAGTATGAGGTCTTGGTGGCTTGATTTCGGGGCTTATTTGCAATAGATCTACTAGTCCTCGCTCTCGATTATTTCCCTCCCAATGTCTTGACACCCAAAATGTAGCAGCCGTCGACCAATCGAGCTGCCGGGTAATGTCAACCGCGGTGGTACTCCCCAAATAGGGGGCCCACATATCGTCGCTTAGTCGCTCACATCTAACCCGAGCCATGACCCGAGGACGAATCCGGGACTTGGCACTTGGGTCAGGGATATCCCTCATCTTTGATCCCCGGTCAACTCCCCGACTTTCCGAACCGACTTCGGGTTTCGTTCAGGCTGGACTCGCCCATTTTTGACGCCTCCAATTCCTCCTCCACCTGCCGGGTTCTCCAACAAGTCAGGGGCGATGGATGCATGGAGCTAACTGACATCACGATACTACCCCACTGTGAAGACAGACCCCTCAATCTTCATCATTCTGGTGGGGGTTTGATCCTCCCATGCAGACGACTTTCGCGCGCATAGGCAGAATGCAGTCGTGTTCTGGGGTGTTCCGGCAGAATGTCCAAAGGAGCGCTTGGTGGGCTTGGCTTGGCGACTCAATAGTCGAGGGAATGTTGTCCCGAATGGAAGATGCCGGGCTTTCGGCATCCCGCATTAGTCGAACGAGCCACTTACTTCACCACGCGACTCCAAAAGTTCGGCATCCAGTGTCAGACAGTCCCAAGTTACGCTCAACCGTGTAAGAGATCAACTTGGACTTAGTGTTTACCGTACGAAACAACATCATAACATAATTCTGAATTGAGGCTCCTGTCGTCCACAAGGGAACAAATAGCTTGGATTTCGAGCCGGTGCATTACAACAGCAACATCATAATATCTCACTCACAACTTCTTCCAAGATGGGGCGCCCTTCGCTAGCCGAGAACCGCACCATGGCGATCCTGAACAAGGCCCAGAAGGAAGGCTACGCCGTCCCCGGCATGTGCTGCTACAACATCGAGTCCATCATCGCGACGGTGCGCGCCGCCGAGGCCGCCAACTCGCCCGCCATGGTCCTGCTCTTCCCCTGGGCCATCGAGTACGCCGGCACGGCGCTCGTGCTGGCCGCGGCCGCCGCCTGCCACACGGCCAAGGTCCCCGTCTCGCTGCACCTGGACCACGCCCAGACGCCCGAGCTGGTGCGCCGCGCCGCCGACATCCCCGACGCCTTCGACTCCATCATGTGCGACATGAGCCACTACGAGAAGGAGGAGAACCTGGCCCTCACGCGCGAGCTCGTCGAGTACTGCCACGCGCGCGGCATCGCGGCCGAGGCGGAGCCGGGCCGGATTGAAGGAGGCGAGGACGGCGTCGCCGAGACGGCCGACCTCGAGGGCCTGCTCACCACGCCCGAGATCGCCGAGGAGTTCGTCGCGACCGGCATCGAGCTGCTGGCGCCCGCGTTCGGCAACGTGCACGGCGAGTACGGGCCCCGCGGGATCCAGCTCGAGTACGAGCGGCTCGCGGCCATCAACGACCGGGTCGGCGACCGCGTGCGGCTGGTGCTGCACGGCGCCGACCCGTTCGACGAGGACATCTTCCGGCGGTGCATCAGGGCCGGCGTCAGCAAGGTCAACATCAACAAGGGCATGAACAAGCACTACGCGCGCGTGCAGGACGAGATGAGGGGGAAGCCGCTCACGAGCGTCATTGAGGCCGGGACGGATGCGATGCAGAAGGCGATTGAGCAGTATTGCGTTTGGCTGGGCAGCGCTGGGAAGGCGTAGATGGCCTGGTGGTTCATAGGCGATAGAATGAATGGCATATGTTACAGCAACTGCTTTGGCTTCGAGACGTGATTGCTTATGAAAATGAACAGGGCAGCAAAAGGGACAGCCTATCAAGGGTGTGTGTAAGTGCATACTTGACTATGATCTTGGTTGCATTACACGACAATGACCAACTAAATCAAGCAGTATATGTTACGCCAGGTATGATGCCGAATATTCATGAAGTACCCAGAGAAATTGTTTACCCTACACTATATGTACTTGAGAACTAGAAAGCTGCACTTGATTATACCAGGTTTACATGCCCTCCCTAAGACCCCTAATAGCCACCATAGCGCCCCAAGCACCCGGGTCCGGCGGCAGCTCCCTGCTCGCATCCGCGCCCACATAAGTCGCCCGGCCCAGCTTAGGCGTCATGGTCTTGGTCGCTTCGGCGCCGCTGATGGCTGCCTCGACGCCGGCATCGAAGTCGCCCGACTTCATGGCCTCGGCGAATGGCAGCAGCGTATCCATGACGGTACGGTCGCCGATCTTGGCCGGCGTATAGCGCCCGAGTTGGTGCAGCGCAATCCCCAAACACTTGGCCCACAACTCCGGCACGCCCTCGGACCCCAGGGCCAAGTCCGTGTTCTGCTCGATGGCGGTCCGCAGCGCCACGAAGAAGATGCCCAGGATACCGCCGAGGGTGCCACCCATCTTGCCCTCGACGATCTCTTCTAGTTCTTGCAGGACCTCTATGACGGAACCCTCAGCCGCGAGCTTCTTGGAATCGAGGGCTGCTACCAAGCAGCTGGCGCCCGTCTTGAGGGTTTCGCCGCAATCGCCATCGCCCATGATCGTGTCCCACTTGGTCAGGTCCGGCTCAGCGGAGATCACGGCCTCGCAAGCCTTGCGGAGCATGCTCTCGAGCGTGGCCGGATCGACCTTCAAGTCCTTAGACTCCTCGACGGTCTTCCTGGGCTCGGCGGCGGGGGGCGGAACGACCTGCTGCCTCCGCCCGCCACGGCGCCGTTTCGACTGGGAGCCCGCGACGGACTCCCAGCTGGTGTTGGTCCGCGCGTCGAAGAACGCCTTGATCTGGTCGACCGAGTAGGCGCAGTTGCGCGCCGCGGCGGTGACGTTGATGACGGAAATCGAAAAGGCGGGCGCGTTGAGCGACGTCTCGAGCTGGCCGCAGCACACTCGCGCCGGCTCCATGCCCCAGTCGCGCGCGAGCTGCTCCAGGAGCTCGTCGACCAGGGCGCCCATCTCGAGCGGCGACATGCCGCCGAAGTTGCTGACGAGCAGCATGGTCTCGTCGGCCTCGTCGAACGTGACGAAGCTTCGTTCCGGGTCGTTGGGGTCTAGGCAGTGCGCTAGCAGCGACTTGACGAGCTCCTCGGGCGTGGGGGCGGGCGAGAGCTTCTTGTAGCCCGGCTCGTTATGCGGGCCCGTTCCGATCTCCATCTCGTCGCCGTTGAACATGCCGTGCTCCGTCCGGCCAGGCACGTGGCAGTGATCGAGGGTAGCGGCTATGGAGACGATTTGGTTTGAGAAGGCAACGCCGAGGTCGTAGACTTCGTCGAGGGACGCGCCGGAGCTTGCGGCGCCGCCCATCACTTTGAGGACGCCAATCTGACCGGCCAGGCCACGGCGGCCTACCAGCCCTCCTTTCACCTTGCCGACGGACACATCGTCGCCACAGATGATCATGCGGCTCTTGTGGCCCTTTGCAATAGCCTTTTCGTTGGCCAGGCCGAAGTGGAGGCAGTCGCCCGTGTAGTTGGTCACCACCAGGATGGTCCCCTTGTCCGACGGGACGGCCTCGATGGCGGCAACGATCTGCTTGGTGCTGGGGCTGGCGAAGATGTCGCCGGCCACCGAGGCCGCCAGCATATTGCTGCCGACGTAGCCAGCCCAGGCGGGCTCATGGCCGGAGCCTCCACCGCTGATTATGCACACATTGGACCTGTTGTAGTCCGTGTCGTAGACCACACGGTTGGCCTCGTCGAGGTTTAGCGCTGAGTTATATGAGATGATGCCACGAAGGGCTTTGTTGACGAGCCCGTCAGGCGACTGGAATAGATGACGTTTTGACATTGTTCCTTGCTTCTGAGATGCTTGCCCGGTCTCCGGTTCCCTGCAGGATCTCTCAGGACTTATTTGCTTGCTTGACCTCCTGGCGTCCTTTTGACAGCAGGTCACACACCCGATGGCGAGAACACCCCCTGTGTCTCACTTGACGGCGGCCGCGTCGACCCGTTGCAGAAAGTCCGGATGGCTGCTGAGTCGCTTATACCCAAGGGATTGCCTAATCGGGCAAGCCGAGGGGGTGGATGCTGGGCTAGAAACCTGGAGGTGGAGTCTGTGGAGAGTCGACAGTGGAGAAGCTGGGGAAGAAACAAGAGGGCGACTCGAGTCGAGAACGTCGTGGGTTTCATGGCATAAAGTATCAAAGAGGTCATTTGCACTCGGCTCAGCTGACCCGAACCGCGTACGGATGTCGCCAGTCAGGCTCGATGGCTGGTGACTGTTGACTGGCTTTCCAGTACGTACAGGGTAGCAGTATAGGTAGTAGTTGCGGAGATGTACCACCCCAGAACATGGGGGTCTCTGTTTCTCTTCGGTTCGGTGTTTCCCCTCACTCCGGGCATCCAATGCGAATATAGCCGCCTTCGGTTCTGATGATAATCTTCAAGTACCGCGAGTGGGGAGGAGGGTAAAGACCGAAGGTACGCACGCACGCTTGGAACCGGGTGTCACGATTGGTGCGTGACTAAGTAGGTAGGCAGGTAGGTGCGGAAAGGCCAAGATGTTTGTGCCCATGCTGGGTGAGCCATTTCGGATTGCTATAAGCGTCATGGCGTTTGGTGCAATCTGTCGTATCCGTCCCTCCCTCTCTCTCGTACTTTTCGAGATGACCCGAAAGTGACAGGATGACATTGTCCAGATTCGACCTCAGTATTTTTAGGCGGTAGATTTTCCTCCCCCAAGCCAAGTGCTGGAAACAATTAGAAGCTAGCCAGATTCTGGAAACTATAACGACGTCAATATGGGATCACCAAAGTACAAGATTGCGATGGGGTGCGACGTAAGTTGACTGCTCCTGCCCCATCTTTCTGTCCTGGTTTATCCAAGTAGGTATCTGATCAACGCCTTTCTCTAAACATGCAGGACGCCGGCGTCGCCTACAAGGACAGCATCAAAGCCGACTTCGAAAGGACCCGCGCGTCGAGTTGGTCGAGGACGTCGGCAGCCACGCGCGGGAAGACAAGACGGCGTACCCGTACCGGGCGGTGGCGGCGGCCAAGCTGGTGGCCGACGGCAAATGCGACCGGGCGCTGCTCATCTGCGGCACGGGCTTGGGCGTGGCCATCTCGGCCAACAAGATCCGCGGCGTGCGCGCGGTGACGGCGCACGACAGCTTCTCGGTCGAGCGCGCCGTGCTCAGCAACAATGCGCAGGTGCTGTGCATGGGCGAGAGGGTCATCGGGCTGGAGCTGGCGCGCCGGCTCGCCAGAGAGTGGCTGGGCTACGAGTTCGACCCCAGCAGCGCGTCGGCGGCCAAGGTGGACGCCATTTCGGAATTGGAGCAGCACCAGTAGTTACTCACCTATTACTTACGATTACCTACTGCATAATAATCATGAGTCCTGTGTGCAAGCCTGTTGTTAGCTGGTGAAGTGGTATCTTTCAATTGGGCGACTTTTGGACTTTCGGTGTAGTGTGTTCCAATGTGACGGTTGATCTTGGGGGATCTCCATCCGAATCTCACTGAATCTTCGGCCCCGCGTCCCCAATCTTTAGTGCCTTTCCCCACTGACTGAGGGGAGCTCGGGGGAATTGTGGGATTCACAGCAGCAACCTTGGACCTATTCAGTCCCTAACATACAAGTATATCAAATGTACGCAATATCTGTCTTCCTCTGGGATTCAATCCGTGTTTCGCATGTAGAGATTCTTTGAGTGAAGGCCCCTAGGGATTATTTCACAGCAAGTTGACCTTCGTCGTCAAATTACATCACACCTACGACTTGTTCTTTTGTTTCTTACACAATGACCACCCACTCCCGGCGTAGGCTTGTAGGAGTCTCCACCAAGATGTACTTCTCAGCAGCCAGGACGCGCGATTACGTCCAGCAAGTGAAGGAGCTCCTCTCAGCATCACCGCAACTCCTCGACGGCATAGACGTCTTCATTATCCCGGACCACATCACCTTGACCTCGGCCATTGCACAACTCGAGGGAACTAAAGTGCTAATAGGCGCCCAAGATGCCTTTTACGAGAGCGCGGGCGCTTACACCGGCGAGGTGTCGCCCGCCGTCCTCGCCGAGGTGGGCTGTCGCATCGTCGAGCTCGGCCACGCCGAGCGCCGCCGCATCTTTGGCGAGACGGACGACGACGCGGCCCGCAAGGCGGCCGCCGCTGCGCAGAACGGCATGATCCCGCTCGTGTGCATCGGGGAGCGCATGCAGGGCGAGGTCACCCTCGCGGTCGACGAGTGCAGGGTCCAGGTCGAGTCCGTCATGGCCGCCGTGCCGGACGCGGCCGAGGTCATCTTGGCCTACGAGCCGGTATGGGCCATCGGTGCGGCCCAGCCGGCGGCGGCGGAGTACGTGGTTGATGTGGCCAAGCGCTTGAGAGCTTTGGACTGCGTGCAGAAGCGGAAGGGCGTCACGAGGTTACTCTATGGCGGGAGTGCAGGTCCGGGTCTTTTTGAGAAGCTGAAAACTGGCGTCGATGGTTTGTTCCTTGGTCGGTTTGCCCATGACCCAAGTCAGTTCTACAAGACAATAGAAGAAGTTGGGACAGCGTGATTCTGAAGTCCGCTGAGAAACGATAAATTGAGATGCACCCTAGTTCTACGAAACCATGTCTAACAAGACGTTGTTTTCGAATTTTTTAACACTCTTCCCCCTTTTCATCAATACTTCGGCCCTGGCCTAGAAAATGCAAAGCCTTTAGTGAGAGCTTACAGGGAGAGTGACATTGCTGGTGCCTAGACACCGCTTAATGTCTTCTAGGATACTCTGGGCGGGCAGCATGTATGCAATAGGCGACAGGGTCTTTTGCGCAACGATGTGGCCGCAAAACATGCCATCCCTGACAACCCAAGCCCCAGAATCTCCGCGAACTGTACAAGGTCAGCAAGCGATATTGCTATGCAGACATTTAGGTGAATCGCAACTTACCCAGAGGCCTCTCCAAGACAATCTGACGAGCTTCGTAGGTATGAGATCTTAGCCTCAGCATGACGGGGCCCTGCTTTAACCACCCCTTTGCCACACCCGTGAAGCCGGTGATTACTGTAACCTCTCCGTCGAGCAGGTGCGCGGTCTCAGCTATATCTGTAATCTCCTCTGGACTGGAGGATGGATCAGATGTCAATTTGTTCACGGTCCAGCACCGTTTATCGACGAGTTGGATAAGTCCCCAGTCGAGTCTAACTTTTTCTTGCCCATGGTCGTGTGATGATGTGACAGGAGCTTGGACGGTGCCAATCATTTTTCGTTCGGTGGGGATATCAACAACCTGTGGCTCATACGGCTGGAGACTTGGTCTCGAAACTGACGAGGACGAATGAGCACAGGTGATATTATCCCCGATCTGGTGCTGTGAAGAAGGGGCATCAGGCGTGTTAATTACATTGCCGCGCTCATGAACCGGGCAAAGCCAGGGCGAGGCTGGTTCGGATTCAGAGTCAGAGTCAGAGTCCAAGTCTGGCAGTGGGCTTCCGACGTTGTTGCCACCATTAGATTCAGGTACCTCATCGGGGAGATTATTTTCCCAGTCTGGAAGGCTTAACGAATGCCCTGCGGCAAGTCCATACATCGATCCATCTATAAGCACTGTTCCTCCGATTGTGAAGTAGGCATGTTGTGAACCACAAATGTAGACCATGGCTGGGGCTCCACACATTGTCACCCTTTCGAGCGAGTCCATCTGCGCAAAAACGCTCGAGGAAGGCTTGTGCATGGGCTTGTTGGTAGGAGTATGCTGGGCCATTGCGGCTTCGGGAGTCAATTCAAAACCCGGTAAATTGCTCTGTTGCATCATCCTGGCATGGGAGGGATCCTGCTCTTCGAGTCCTGGTGAATCTTCTGAAGTCATAATGTTTGGACCTTTCCTGATCGAGTCCTGGCCCCGAATCCACGATAGGATGCGGTTGCCATTCTCGTCTATTTCTCGTCGAGACATGTTCAAGTGAGAACGTCTACGTCGTCTCCAAAGCAAGAACGCAATGCTTGCCATCAAAGATAGTATACCAAGGCCCAGCCCGACACCCAAACCAACGCTCAATGCGACTGTGTTATGACCGTAGGGAGAGGGTTCAGTCCGTCTTTGAACGAGAGACAGTTGCTGTATGGGGTCAATAACAACAACCAGAGGATATCCGGTGCTTGCCAGCCATTTCTGCGACTTGAGCAACTTCTTCAGACGCTTCCTGTGTGGTTCATTGCAGCAAGTTAGGACAATTGAGGATTTGAGAGGTGCCTTGAAAGGACCTGCCATCACGAGTTCCAGAGATAGCGATGGGTCCAACCCAGGCTTTGGCTTGAATAGATTCAAGAGTACATCTTCCAGACGAGGTTGTATGATGTTCCATTTTTCGACATCTTCGCAGGGTATAAGCAGCTTTGGGGCGACAAACACGCCCTTCTCTAGCTCGAGGACCTCGTGGCCCTCAGTCGTGCTGGTGCTGGCTATGGTTGTCATACACGAAGTTCCCGAGTTCCTCGACTCGTCGGTAATAGAAGAAGGTTTGCTGTGAGATGTTGCACTTGCCGGGGACGAAGATCTGATCGCGACCGAAGCACTTTCGCTTGCAGAAGCTGCATTCAATTCCGCTGACGGCATTTTTGATCCTGTATTATTTTCCACGCCGGTTGTAGAAGGACACAACTCAGTGAGTTCCCTTCTAGCGAGCTCTTGGACAGGTTCAGGTTGGTGGGTGGGAGCTTTCAGTGCGACCAGGCGAGCAAATCTTTCGCTCAATTTCCACTGGGCCTTGTCGAGATCGTCGTTGAGCACCTGCGGCAAAGCGGCGGTGTTCACCACAGAGCGTACGGCCAACTGTTCCGCCATATCTGATGACAAGTACGCCCTGGTCGTGGATGTAGGATTCGTAATATCCCTTGGTATACTGGAGATGGCTGGGCAACTGGATGGAGAACTCGAAGTTGAAATAAAATGCAATCGCCCTGTTTGAAAGGTCTCGCCCCGTTTGAGAGGCTTCAAGGATTTTCTGCCTTGTGCACCTCACTGCTGAGGGGTTCGCTGCAGTTGCCATGCAGGTTGGGCCAATAATATCGACTTGGCTGACATGTAGTATTCTGGCAAATCTACCTTGCCCAGTCTTCATATAATCTTATGTCGAACATAGTGGTGGAGAATCCCCAAGTTCTACAATGTAGGAGTATCTTAACTAACCATTCGCCGTACTTATTGTCCCTTACATCCATCGTTCAGTACCGCCATACACTTATCCGCCGGCGGACCCTTTGACGCCTGACGCCTGAAGATCATGGACTTCTTCCGGGGAACCATCTCTCACCAGGCCAAATGCGACATCTCTCGCAGTCTCTTCAATGCAGAATACCGCCCAGACCAAGACCCAGACTGGGAGTTATATTATTCCTACTTCGTTAGAGAGGTAAGACATCTTGCCATGGGTGTAGCCCGTCCACCGTCTTGCAACACAGTCCAATCGCATCAGGACATTATCCATGTGCACAAAACCATGTGCAGTAACAAACACCAACCAAAACACGAAATGAGGAAAATTCTCCTGGTAAATTATCCACAGGCGGAAGACGGTTCGATGGAATCTGCCATGGACTTAACAGTTCGATTGTGGCTCATGATAAATGTCCGGAGCCAGACTTCGCCACACAGAATGCCACAGAAACTTTCGATTACCTGGAATGGCTCGGCATCACTGACAGAACTTGTCGAGTCACTATTCCAACCTTCTCGACAATTGTTAGACACTGGCAGAAGCCGGTTGGCTACGTTATTCACGGCATGGAACATGATACAGCTTTGTGGCCTGCGGATCAGATGGACAGACAGCCTGGAGGATCACCTGAGGCTTGACTTACGGGTGAAGGAGCTTTGGGTATTCCCTTATAAAGGTTTTCTATTAAAACACTTGGAGATGCCGGACACAGATGATGGAAAGAAGTGAGTAGTCACTGCACACATCATCCAAACCATGAAAATCAGACGGTGAGATACACTGACAGAGGCTTCCACAGATGCTCGGTGTTCCCTGAAGCTTTGCTGAGAGAGACCATCACCACCCTTAATCTACTCTTTCCCCACTGGGATCCGAACACGCCGAACTTCCTTTCTGCTCAGAACCAGACCTTCCACGCCATTGCCCCTTTTACGGGCCCCCGGCGATTGGACTTGAACGAGTTTGACTACTGGCGAGATCAGCTTACCGAGCTACATGAGCGTGTGTATCTCGCCCCGGCCGATAGCTGGCGCCAACTTTGGGCTGATCGGCGGAACCCACACCAGTGGTGGACGTTTTGGATAGCGGTGGTCGTGCTTGTATTGTCGGTGATATCTTGTGCTGCCTCGGTTCTCCAAGCTTGGGCATCATTGAAGGCGTTGAGCCTGCAGCTTGGTTCGGATACTGTGTAGAAATATGCCGAGGGCAATGCCATTTTGAAGCTAGGCCTGTATTTGTTCATTTGGATCTTTCCGCAATTTCGTAAATATACCATATTTCAGCAATATAGTACATTTTGCGTTTATCTATGCAACAATGCCCAGGTTATGTCTACGCCCATAGAACAGCTGCGCTCACTTAAAGGGGAGTTCCATCTAGAAGCCAGGTGGAGCGTTTCGATTATTTTTTAGCCGATTTCACCAGCTCGGCTTCCAGCCACACGCAGCCAGCCAGCTTCGATACATATCGAGGCCTCGTCGACGCCACCACACACTAACCGATTCGATCCGGTATAGAAATAAGATAAGAGCTCCGGTGCTAAAACGGCTTCAGGGTGAAGTGGGGTGTCTCGTCCTCCATCCCCAAGTACGGACCTGAATGCCGCACGAAAATGCTGCTACGTCTGGATCTGAATAGAACGAGGACAATTTCAGGTTAAGACTAGACGCTAGAGCTTAATGGATACTACGGTTAGATGGGTCCGTGACGCTTCTACCCGCTTGCCTAAGACCTTGTCCACGGGAGAAAGTTTCCTATTGACTGCTAAGACCCAAGCTAAGCGGTCCAGGCAATGTTGCTGAACTGCCGTGAGTATGCTTTATCAACCCAGATGCCCGCCTCTATCTGCGCGATGTGTTGATTCTGATTCCACGACTTTTGGTATTGCCACCAGCTTCACTCACTCGCTGGATTTCCGTCACCTTCGAACGCCATGCCTTCGCTTCACTTCGCCCTTTTTGGCGGCGCAGCCGCGGCCTTGCCAAGCAACCTGTTCGCCAGACTCATACTCGAGGAAGGAAAACCGTACAAGACTTGCCAGAAAAACCTGAGCGCCGATGGAGTGATTGCTGCCGGCCGTCCTACCCCGAGCGAGGCCCTGCTGGAGTGCTCTGCGTTTTTTCGGGACGGAGGTCACTTCGACAAGGACCAGCACGTAGACAGTGGAGGTCACCGACTACCAGGAAGTGATCAGCTATTTCATCTACACCGAGGGCAATGTGGTTGAGATCGATGTGACCGAGACTTCCACGGTAGTGGAGACCAAGACGGTCACGTCAACGCAAACCCTCGGCCCTCAGGGCGCCAAGAAGCGCGATGTGCTCAAAGGACCAAAGCCCAAGCGTGGCGCATGCCGGCATCATCCGGAGTCGACTACCTCGTCAAGCGCCTCCATCACGTCCAGCACCAGCTCAAGCGACCCGGATTCTCCTACCCCCGCCTCGTTGCCCGCATTCTGCAGCGATGTGGGTTTGTACTCGTCCGCCTGCTCGTGCGCCTTCGTGACGGTATCCACTGTCGTCCTTGTGACAGAGACCATCTTGTACGGATGCAGTGTTTGCGACAGCGTACTCGGGTGTTACTCAAACCGCCACCATCATGGCGTTCGTCACGGCCACGGCCGTAGTGACCATTGCACCGAAACGGATACCATCGTCGATGACGTCTTCGTAGAGTTAGTTCACTGACTACGTCTACGAGACCAATACTGCGACCGTCCCCAGCACGATAACCAAGACCGTGGCTGTGACCGTGGCACCTTTATGGCCGTCGTCGATGGCGGCGGCCAGGTCTTCTACGACAGCTCCCACAGCCTGGCCGGGCGGGTGGTCTACTATCGTTTCCCGCCATCCCTAACATCGGGACCAATGTGCTGCCGCTGTACGTCAAGACCTTGGGCTCTGGGCCCGACGGCTGCTCGGCCGCCGTGGGCAGGCTCGTTCCGGCTGACATGAAGAACGGGGCCCGCGACTCCTGGGTTCTTTGCGATGACAAGTTGCTGCTCTCGGCCGGCGGGAGCGACGGAGGCCTCTGCACAGGAGTTTTATTCGAGACGGTCTCATTGGACTATCTATATTACCCTCACCTGACGAAGACCCCTAAAGCATGTGTCTGTGTGTCCTATTCGTTGCCATGCCTCCCGCCTCCTTTGGGTCGAAATGTGTGGTGGGTCGGCGAAGATCCAGTGGGAGAACATAGTTTCCGCTTGCCTGCTTAATCGAATTAAATTTCGAGACCTCTAGTCATGCAGTCTGTATTTCACTTTTCTGGTGAAGTGCCCCTATTTACACTGTATCGTCTTGCCACTGCGTATCCCTGTGCCATATTTAACTAGACCTCGACAGCACGTCGGGACGTGGCCTTATCTGGGTTGTCGGGGTCCTCGGGTGGGCACACGATGTCACAGACGTCGCCCGCCAGCCTGTCGCTGGACGAGTAGAGACGGCTGCTGTGACCAATATTACAGTAGAGATCTGGTTGGCCCAGGTCTCGGGGATTGATCCTCCACGATTACATGGATGGGGCGCCGCAATCAATTGCCGCCAATTGGGTCGTCCCTGTTGGCCATGATTGAAGGGCAGATTTTTCGTGCATATTATCACCGCAAGGCCCACGAGGTTTGGGTAGTGGGTTAGGGATCGTGAAGGTAACGAGACTAGGTAGTCGATGGCTTAGGTCAGGCTGTGCGCATCCAACGTGTCCCCGATCAGATCATAACCATGTGATTGTAAGATTGGCCAGATAACACGGCTTGTTACCCTTCGACCGCCCGACGCTTGCTGAGTCTGGGCCCAAAACAGTGCTGCTGGTCTTGCCGATGTACTAGCGAAGTGACACTACTTTCGGCGAAATGGCGGCTTTCGGAAACCCTCCGCGTATCGTATCTCTGGTCGAGGTACCAGAAGGCTATTTGCTGCAGCCTCCGGGCTCAAAATGCTGAATTGATCACTTGCTGGTTTCGAGTGAGGGGTCCAGCAGGAAAGAACTTTGTTGGCCAGGGGTGTTGTACTTAGCTCGCAGAAACCGAGGGGCACACCTGGATGCAGACGCACGCCACCAAGTGGCTGTTGCATTCTGCCGGAGATTCCGAATGGGCCAATGGTCTACTTGGTGATCATGCTAACGGCGCAGACAGTTAGTTAGTTGGTGTGATACCAGAGTCGAGGTCAGATAAAAAAAAACCTTATATAAAATCCTCATCCGAGCTGTAATCCACTAGGGACCTCTTAGGTTCGTCCCGCGCCACTTGGGGACCAGGAGAGCTGCCCTGCTCCTGGAAGACCGATATGCCTTTCTTCTTGATACCCTTGAGAACCGGCTTTGTCTTCGTAGCTCCCTTGGACGTGGAAGAAAGGAGGGGCGGCGGTGAAGGGTCCGTAATTATCCCGTCGGCTTCTTCCATGGTACGATCGTGTCTTGTAGCTGCGAAAGCGCGTCTCGCCGCGTCGGCATCTTCTCTGTCGATTCTGGTCTTCTCATCGTCTTCGAGCGTGGTGGCGGTACCGAGATGAACACTTCCACTACCCAGGCGTTCAATGCGCGAATTCCGTATCCTGATTTCGTCTAGGGCATCGGCAACGGCCATCTCGCGTTTGGCATCAAGTGTCTTGGTTTCGAGTTCAACGATGGCATCGCGCTCCTGGTCCTCGTCCTGGCCCTCCTTCTCTAGCCTATCCAATCTCTGCTCGTCTGTTTCTTCGGCCGTGCTCGGCCTCCAAGGCTCTACATTCCGCTTCGCGCCTCTTTCGCAGACGTAATCCGAGAGCTTGGGGTCCGTCTTGAATGTGATCTCGGCGGAGCACCGCGTGCACCGTATATAGAACCGGAAGATCTGGATCCCTAGGTACCTCTCCTCCTGGCTGGTCTCCTTGCGCGCGTTGAATTTTCGGCCCTTGGGTAGATATTCACCTGCGAGAAACACAGTTGTTAGCACTGCCGCGACTTGTGTAGGCTATGGGGGTTGGGTAAAGGGAGCAGGTAGAATTAATCTTACCGCATGTCAGGCAGCGCATAGAGAACGGTGCCATCAGCCGGACCGTTTGCACTTTAGGTCCTGCCTGTGTGGGCTGGCGCCGTCGAGAAATCTGCTGGTAATCGAAACCAGGTGGGTAGTATTTCGAAAGGACTTTGCGTTCCGCCATATTGGGCTTGGACAATGAGAAATGGTGGATGGGCAGACAGGCTGCTACTGTATTGATGAGGGAACTGGATTGGAGATTGGTATCTAGTATAGCAAGGCAGGTTAGTCATAGTCTTAAGCACATGGGGCCTTCTTATTGATTAAATGATAACGATCCCCCATTATTTCATGTAATATTTAATTATACGCACTCGCTTTATTAATAAGTTTATTTTAATATTTTTTTTAATATTTTTTAATTATTTAGTTTAAAGAGTTAATACTTTACCGGGGTATATTTTAGCGTATTTTTAATTTTAAAGCGTAATAAATTAATTATAAAAATATAAAAAATACTTTTCTTTTATTTATATTAATATAAACCACTTAACGTGGTTTATTACTACGCAACGTATATTACTTAACGACGCACCTTTTCTACTTCTCGACCTTTTTATATAAATTAATTTAATTATAACGCTTAAAATTAATTAAAACTACTCGTTATCCGATTCCTCGCTTAATTCTATATCCTTTTTACATGTTCGCGCATTGTGACCTATTTCGCCGCAAACACCACAGCGCCTTCCACCGGTCGCCCTCCGCTTCGACGAACCCCTATTTTTACCTTTATCGGGCGCTGAACGCTTCTTTTTGCCTTTTCGTCCTGTAGCTGCTGAGATTCCTTAATAGTAAAGGCTCCTCTAAGCTAGACTCGCGATTTTTTAGCTCTCCGGCGCTTAAAAAATACTAAATTAGCCTCTTTTAATATATATATTTTATCGCGTATAAGGGTTATTTTATATACTATTTTAATTATATTTTTTACTACTTAGTTTACTATATTTAAAATCGGCGTCGGAGAGCTTTTTTAATAAGTAAATACCCTTTTTTAATATAAGTAGAATACTTAGTTATTTATTAAAGGTTAAACGGCGTTTAAAGGTCGTAAATATTAACCGTTTTCAGACGGGATAGGTTAAGTGTAAACGTTCGGAGACATATATTCAGCTTATTAATTACCTTGTCGAGATTATAAAGGACTAAACTAGAAGCGTTAAATCCGGATTTAATGTTATTTTCCGTAAAAACAACGAAATGCGCGGCCTTAAAAGCGATAAAAAACTCGAGCTTCGTAATATAGTTTATCGAGGCCTTAATAAATAACTCGATTTCCTTTAAATAAGTACTCTTTAAAGCTAAATAAAGTATTATATCGAGTAACTAAAATACGTGAAATAAATAGGGAGGTATAGCGAGTATAATAATATTATTATTTTAATAATATACCTCGAATTCGGCCGAAATATAGCTTTCGTAATTATTAATAATTAAAAAACGGTAATAACCTTTCGTTTACGCTTTAATGTATTTATCGAAATACTTAATTTAGTTTAAGCTTATTTCGTTATTAGTTTAATTATTAAAAGTCGGCTTAATTACCTAGTCGCTTAGTAAATCGGTTTCGCGGGACTAGTTCGCGAGGTAATATTAGTTTTAAATAATTAAGAACGGCGGAATATATTAGCCCTACGAATTAATATATTTAATCGCCGTTGCCTATTTCCGATTATTAAACTAAACCGATTTCGCTTTTTTACGGCGCTCGGCGCGTATTACGACGAGTGTTAACCCGATTATATTTATTATAAAGCCGGTTTCGTCGAAATTCTAAATATTTTCGTCGACGATCCTATATTTCGCCTTTATATTTGCGACTAGCGTAAACCAGCCGGAAATAACTTTAAAATCCTCGTAAAAAGTTTTTAATAATCGTACCGACGATTTATTTTAGTTTTTAAGTCCGGGTTACGGTCGATAAAACGCCTGACCTATTGCTTACCGACGCGGTCGCCGCCGCGCGACGCGGTAAAGAGATTAGCTAAATTTTTATATTAGCGAAATCGGGAGGTATCCCTCGGATATTTAAATTAATTATATACTTGCGAAATACCTCCTTTTTAATTAAATTTAGTTTACGTCGTTTCGGTTAAATTTCGCGTTTTAAAATTCGGCCGTAGATTTAATAGCGTAAAATTAATTCGGGTATATTATAAACTTTTACTACTGCTCTTTGGCTTATTTAATTCGGTCCGTTTTGTGTCGCTTAAATTGCTAAAACTATCCGATCTTTTTAAAATTAATTAAGCATTATAATTATAAAAGTATTACGCGTTAAAGTTTAATTATATTAAAATTAAATTTAAATGCGTCGTTAATTAATATGCGTCGCGTAATAATAAACCACGTTATTAGTTTTATAATAAATAAGAATTATAACGAAAAAAGAAAACAAAAAAGAGTTAATTAAAGTTTATATAATAAATTAGTTTTAATAATAAAATAATAAGGTTAATAACGTGGTTTACCATTAAGTAGCCCGTATTATTAAGTGGTTCACCTTTACTACTTCTCGACACTTTTATAAAAGCTATTTTAACCACGACATTTTAAATTAATTAAAACTACTCGCTATCCGAATCGCTATTTAATTTTATATCCTTTTTATATGTTCGCGTATTATGACCTGTTTGGCCGCAAATGCCACAGCGCCTGCCGCCCGTCACGCGCCGCTTTAATAAACCACTATTTTCGCCTTCGTCGGTCGCTGGACGCTTCCCTTTTACCTTCTCGTCCTGCAGCCTTCGAGATTCCTTAATCGTAAGGGCTCCTTTAAGCTGGACTCGCGATTTTTTAGCTCTCCGGCGCTTCGAAAGGGCTAAATTGGCCTTTTTTAAAGTACGCATCCGATTATGTATAAAGGTTATTTTATAAGCTATTTTGATTACATTTTTCGCTATTTAGTTTACCGTATTTAAAATCGGCGTTGGAGAGTTTTTTTAATAGGTAGATATTCTTTTTTAATATAAATAGAGTGCTTAATTATCTATTAAGGGTTAAACGGCGTTTAAG
The DNA here is from genome assembly GCF_038363865.1 of Apiospora hydei. Taxonomy (NCBI): domain Eukaryota; kingdom Fungi; phylum Ascomycota; class Sordariomycetes; order Amphisphaeriales; family Apiosporaceae; genus Apiospora; species Apiospora hydei. The sequence goes on from NW_027117369.1 coordinate 761,822, forward strand.
GGTCGTAAATACTGGCCGTCCCCGAACAAGATAGGCTAAATGTAGGCGTCTAGAAACGCATATCTAGTTTATTAATTACCTCGTCCGGGTTATAAGGTACTAAGCCGGATACGCTAAATTTAAATTTAATATTAACTTCTGTAAAAATAACGAAATATATAGCTTTAAACGCGATAAAAAACTCAAGCTTCGTAATATAGTTTATCGAGACCTTAATAAATAGCTCGATTTTCTTCGAATAAACACGCTTTAAAAGTAAATAAAGTGCTATATCGAGAGGTTAAAGTAAGTGCGATAAATAAGGAGGCATACTAATAATAATAATATCGTTATCTTGGCAGTATACCTCGAATTCGGCCGAAATATAACTCTCGTAGCCGTCGAAAATTAAGAGGCGGTAGCGACCCTTCGTTTACGATCTAGTATATTTATAAAAGTACTTAATCTAGTTTAAACCTATCTTATTATTAGTCTATTTATTAAAAATCGGTTTAATTACTTAATTGCCCGGTAAACTACTTTCACGCGACTAGTTCGTAAAGTAATATTAGCTTTAAATAATTAAAAAAAGCGGAATACATTAGCTTTATAAATTAATATATTTAATCGCCGTCGACTATTCCCGATTACCAGGCTAAACCGATTTCGCTTTCCCACGCCGATCGGCGCGTATTACAACGAGAATTAACTCGATTATACTTATTATAAAGCCGGTTTCGTCGAAATTCTATATGTCTTCGTTTAAAATACCGTATTTAGCCTTTATATTCGCGACTAGCTTAAACTAGCCGGAAATAACGTTTAAATCTTTATAAAAAGCCCTTTAATAATCGTATCGACGATTTATTTTAATTTTAAAGTTTAGGTTACGGTTAATAAATCGCTTAACTTAATACTTATCGACGCGTTCGCCGCCGCGCGACCCGGTAAAAAGATTAGCTATATCTTCCACACTAGCGATCTTAAGAAATATCCCGCGGGTATCCAAATTAATTATATACTTACGAAACACCTTCTCTTTATTCGTATTTAATTTATACCGTAAATATCGAATATCGCGTCGTAAGGTTCGGCCGTGGATTCGGTAACGTAAAGTAGTTCTAAGAGCGTCGTATACTTTTACAGCATCTCTTTTACTTAATAGATTTAAAGGCTTTCGTGTCGCTTAAATAATTAAACCGATCCGGTCTTCTTAAATTAGATTAGGCATTATAGTTATAAAGTTATTACGCGTTAAAGTTTAATGAGGGTCGAGAAATAGTGAGGGTGGACCACTTAATAATACGGACCACTTAATGGTAAACCACGTTATATTATATTATTATTATTTTTATAGTAAGAATAGTGTTTTAACGGCTTTAAAAGGGATTTAATTAAAATTATTTTTTAATTAAAATAAAAATAGTTTTATGTTTTTTTTAAAAATTATTTTATTATAAAAGTTTAATTCCCATAATATTATAGTTAAGACTTTTAACTTTTTATTATAAAAAATTTATTAATTAACTTTTTATATTTAATTAATCTCGTGTTTTTTAAATCTTTTTATTATAATTCTTTCGATTTTATATTTTATTAATCGGCGAAGCCTTTTAAAGTTAATAATTTATTATTTGAGTAAGTTTCGTTAAAATGAGCTTTTTTAATCGAGAACTTTTATTTTATTAATTAAATAAAAAAATCGGCTTTATTAAAACTTAAGTAATAAAGCTCTTTTAAATTATTCGGTTATTGTTTAAAATTAAAAGCCGAATACTATATATTGTCATTTTTTATAAATACGTTAATCGTTTTTATACTATAATTTATAATAATATACCCGGAACTCTTAAATTTTAAATATTTTATATTTTGAGCTTTTAAGCTTGTTATGGTTTATAATTTTGTTTACTAAATATTTAAAACCTATCTAATTAACGGATTATTAAAGTTTTTAAAAGTTTAATTAACTTAAAACATTCCATTTTCATCAAAATTAAAGATATTTAATTTATACATATAATTATTACGATATAAAATATACAAAATTAATAGCTACATAAAAAGATTAATTTATTATTTAACTAGTACGTTTTTAACCGGTAATACTTTTAATATAAACTTAATCGTTTATTCTTATATTTATTTTCTAAAAAAATTAAAATTATTTATCGCGTAGGTTTAATATATTTTTTAATAATTTATACGTTTTATTAGATGTAAACTCGATTTAACTTTTTATTAAAAAAACTTTTTTAAATTCTAAATTTTCCTTTTTCAATTATAACAAGTTTAATGTTTAAAAGCTCGGTTTACTTTAAAAAGCGATATTATTTTAAAACATGATATAAAATCGTAATATAAACGTAATTTAAAATGAATAATATATTAATTTCAGTATTTTAATAATAAAACAGAAGTAATTATAATTAATAATTTATGTATCAATTTATAGTTTATACTTAATTATTTATATTATAATATATTAACGTGGTTTACCACTACGCGACGTATATCACTTGGCGACGCACCTAAATTTAATTCCAATATAATTAAACTTTAACGCGTAATACCTTTATAACTATAATGCTTAATTAATCTTAAAAAGATCGAATAGTTTTAGCAATTTAAGCGATACGAAACGGAGCGAATTAAATAAATTAAAAAGTAGTAGTAAAAGCTTATAATATACCCGAATTAACTTTACGCTATCGAATTTACGGCCGAACTTTAGAACGCGAAATCCGACCGAAACGACGTAAACTAAATCTAATTAAAAAGAGGTACTTCGTAAGTATATAATTAATTTAAATATCCGAGGGATACCTCCCGATTTCGCTAGTGTAAAAAATATAGCTAATCTTTTACCGCGTCGCGCGGCGGCGACCGCGTCGGTAAGCACTAGGTTAGGCGCTTTATTGACCGTAACCCGGATTTAAAGACTAAAATAAATCGTCGATACGATTATTAAAAGGTTTTTTACGAGAATTTTAAAGTTATTTCCGGTTAGTTTACGCTGGTCGCGAATATAAAGGCGAAATACGGGATTATCGACGAAGATATTTAGAATTTCGACGAAACCGGCTTTATAATGGGTATAATCGGGTTAATACTCGTCGTAATACGCGCCGAGCGGCGTGGAAAAGCGAAGTCGGTCCAGCCTGGTAATCGGGAATAGGCAACGGCGATTGAATGCATTAATTCGCAGGGCTGGTGCATTCCGCCGTTCTTGATCGTTTAAAGCTAATATCACCTCGCGAACTGGTCCCGCGAAACCGATTTACCGGGCGACTGGGTAATTAAGCCGACTTCCAATAGCTGGACCAATAATGAGATAGGCTTAGACTGGATCAAGCACTTCGATAAATACACTAAAACGTAAACGAAAAGTTCCCACCGCCTCCTGATTATCGACAGCCACGAGAGCTATATTTCGGCCGAATTCGAAGCATATTACCAGGATAATAATATTATTATACTCGGTATGCCTCCCTATTTATTTTACTTGTTTTAACCACTCGATATAGCACTTTATTCGGTTTTAAAGCGTGTTTATTCAAAGGAAATCGAGCTATTTATTAAGGCCTCGATAAACTATATTACGAAGCTCGAGTTTTTTATTGCTTTTAAGGCCGCGCATTTCGCTATTTTTACGAAAAATAATATTAAATCCGGATTTAGCGCTTTTAATTTAATCTTTTATAATCCCGACGAGGTGATTAATAAATTAAATATACGTTTCCGGACGCCTATACTTAACCTATCCCGTTCGAGGACGGCTAGTACCTACGACCCTTAAACGCTGTTTAACCCTTAATAAATAATTAAGTACTCTATTTATATTAAAAAAAGGGTGTTTATTTATTAAAAAAGCTTTCCGACGCCGATTTTAGATACGGTAAACCAAATAGCGAAGAGTATAACTAAAATAGCTTATAAAATAACCCTTATGCGCGATAAGATGCATATACTGGAGGAGGCTAATTTGGCACTTTCTAAACGCCGGAGAGCTAAAAAGTCGCGAGTCCAGCTTAAAAGAGCCCTTACTATTGAGGAATCTCAGCAGCTATAGGACGAGAAGGCAAAAGGGAAGCGTTCAGCGCCCGATAAAGGTAAAAATGGGGGTTCGTCGAAGCGGAGGGCGACCGGTGGAAGGCGCTGTGGTGTTTGCGGCGAGACAGGTTACAATACGCGAACATGCGAAAAAGATATAAATTTAAACGAGGAATCGGATAGCGAGTAGTTTTAATTAATTTTAAGCGTTATGGCTAAATTAATTGATATAAAAAGGTCGAGAAGTGGAAAGGGTGCGTCGCTAAGTGATATGCGTCGCGTAGTGGTAAACCACGTTATATAAAGTAATATTTTTTAATATTTAATAAACTTCGTTTATAAAAAAACTATAAATTATAACTTATAATAATTTGTATATTTAAAACGGTTTATAATAGTTAAATTAAGTAATCTTTTTTATATTTACGTTTTTATTATGAAGAATAATTTAATTACGATTTATTATATAATTAATTATTATTATTATAATATTCTAACTTATGTTTTTAGTTAAAAAACTTATAATTTTAAAACCGATTGTTATAGTTTATTATAATCGATTAAATATTAAAAATAAGTATAGGTTCTTAAAAGTCTTTTTTCACGAAATTCAAATAAATTTATATATATAATTAATAATGAATATATTATAATTATTTGTTAATTTTAATTATTAATAACTTTAAAAAGTTAATTTCTTAATTTTATTAATTTTTAAATAAATAACGTGGTTTACTATTAAGTCGGATATATTATTAAATCGGACACTTTTATTATCGATTTATTTAATTAAACTTTAACGCGTAATAATTTTATAACTATAATGCTTTATTTATTTTAAGAAAAGCGGATAACCTTAGTAATTTAAGCGTTACGAAACGGTTTAACCCGAATTAATTAAAGAGCTGCGGCGAAACACTACGTTGTTTTATTATTTACCCTTAGCGACCGACTTTACGGCCGAACCGCACGACGCGAAATTTAATATTTAAAGTATAAATTAAATACGATTAAAAAGGAGGTGCTTTATAAGTATATAATTAATCTAGATACCTAAGGGATGCCTTCAAAGATGGTTAGTGTAAAAGATATGGCTAATCTCCTTACCGCGTCGATAAGCACTGGGTTAGGCGTTTTATCGACCGTAACCCGGATTTAAAGATTAAAATAAATCGTCGGTACGATTATTAAAGGGCTTTTTACGAAGATTTTAAAGTTATTTCCGGCTAGTTTACGCTGGTCGCGAATATAAAGGCGAAATACGGGATTGTCGACGAAAATATTTAGAATTTCGACGAAACCGGTTTTATAATAGGTATAATCGGGTTAATACTCGTCGTAATACTCGCCGAGCGGCGTAAAAAGCGAAATTAGTTTAGCTTAATAATTAAGAATAAATAACGGCGATTAAATGTATTAATTCGCCGGGCTAATACATTCCGCCGTTCTTAATCGTTTAAGGCTAATATTACCTCGCGAACTAGTCCCGCGAAACCGATTTACCGGGCGACTAGGTGATCAAGCCGACTTCTAATGGCTGGATTAATAACGAGACAAGCTTAAATTAAATTAAGCATTTCGATAAACACACTAAAGTGTAAACGAAAGGTTTTTACCGCCTCCTAATTATCGACAGCCACGAAAGCTATATTTCGGCCGAATTCGAAGCATACTGCCAGGATAATAATTTTATTACACTCGGTATGCCTCCCTATTTATCTTACCTGCTCCAGCCACTCGATATAGCACTTTATTCGGCTTTAAAGCGTACTTATTTAAAAAAAACCGAGCTATTTATTAAAGCTTTAATAAATTATATTATAAAGCTCGAGTTTTTTATCGCTTTTAAAGCCGCGTATTTCGTTATTTTTACGGAAAATAATATTAAATCCGGATTTAACGTTTCTAGTTTAGTCTTTTATAATTCTAATAAAGTGATTAATAAGTTAAATATACGTCTCTAAACGTTTATATTTAACCTATCCCGTTAGGGAACGGCTAGTATTTACGACTTTTAAACGCCGTTTAACCTTTAATAAATAACTAAATACTTTATTTATATTAAAAAAAGGGTGTTTATTTATTAAAAAAACTCTTTACCGCCGATTTTAAATACGGTAAATTAAATAGCGAAGAGTATAATTAAAATAGCCCATAAAATAACCCTTATACGCGATAAAATATATATATTAAAAGAGGCTAATTTAATATTTTCTAAACGCTAGAGAGCTAAAAAATCGCGAGTTTAGCTTAAAAATGCCTTTACTATTAAGGAATCTTAGCAGCTACAGGACGAGAAGGTAAAAGGGAAGCGTTTAGCGCCCGATAAAAATAAAAATAGGGGTTTATCGAAGCGGAGGGCGACCGGTGGAAGGCGCTGTAGTGTTTACGGCGAGACAAGTCATAATACGTAAACATATAAAAAGGATATAGAATTAAGCAAGGAATCGGATAACGAATAATTTTAATTAATTTTAAACGTTATAATTAAATTAATCTACATAAAAAGGTCGAAAAGTAAAAAAAGTGCGTCGCTAAGTAATATACGTCGCGTAGTAAAAAGCTACGTTATATTTAAAAGTAATTTAATATATATAATAAAACCGTTTATTTATTATATAAAAATAAAAATATATGAAACATACTTTAAAATCGTTAATATAATAACGTTTTAATAATAAAATTAAAAAAACGTAATTATTATAAAGCTTTTATTATTTAATAAAAATATATATTTTTTACTTAGTTTAAAAAATATAAAGAAAAAGAAAAAGAAAACTTAAATAAAATTTAATTATATATATATATTAATTTCGCGTTTTATATTATTCCGTGTTTCTATTACGATTTTATATAATTAGCTTTTTTATCACGTTATTATTATATTATTATGTTATATATTTTATTTATTAATTATAATTTTAAAATTAATATAACCTAGTTTACTACTACGCGACGCATATTACTTAGCGACGCACGTTTTTTACTTTTTAACCTTTTTATATAAATTAATTAATTATAACGCTTAAAATTAATTAAAACTACTCGCTATTCGATTTTTTGCTTAATTTTATATCCTTTTTATATGTTCGCGTATTGTAACCTATTTCGCCGCAGATACTACAACGCCTGCCGCCCGTCGCGCGCCTCTTCGATAAACCCCTATTTTTACTTTTATCGGGCGCTAAACGCTTCCCCTTTTACCTTCTCGTCCTATAGCTGCTAAGATTCCTTAATAGTAAAGGCTTTTTAAGTTAAACTCGCGATTTTTTAGCTCTCTAGCGTTTAGAAAATATTAAATTAGCCTCTTTTAATATACATATTTTATTACGCATAAGGGTTATTTTATAAGTTATTTTAGTTATATTTTTCTCTATTTAGTTTATTATATTTAAAATCGGCGTCGGAGAGCTTTGTTAATAAATAGATACCCTTTTTTTAATATAAATAAAGTATTTAGTTATTTATTAAAGGTTAAACAGCGTTTAAAAATCGTAAGTATTAGCCGTTCTCGAACGGGATAGGTTAAATATAGGCGTTTAGAGACGTATATTTAGCTTATTAATTACCTCGTCGAAATTATAAGGGATTAAATTAAAAGCGTTAAGTCCGGATTTAATATTATTTTTCGTAAAAATAGCGAGAGACGCGGCTTTAAAAGCGATAAAAAACTCGAGTTTTATAATGTGGTTTATCGAGGCCTTAATAAACAGCTCGACTTTTTTTTAAATAAATACGTTTTAAAACCGAATAAAGTGCTACATCGAGTAGTTAAAATAAGTGAAATAAATAGGGAGGTATACCAAGTATAATAATATTATTATTCTAGTAATATACCTCGAAATCGGCCGAAATATAACTCTTATAGTTATTAAGAATTAAAAGGCGATAAAGACTCTTTATATAGGTTATAATAGACTTATTAAAATATTTAATTTAGTTTAAGCCTACCTCGTTATTAGTTTAAATATTAGAAGTCGGCTTAATTACCTAGTCGCCCGGTAAATCGGTTTCGCGGGACTAGTTTACGAAGTACTATTAGCTTTAAACGATTAAAAACGGCGGAATATACTAGCTTTACGAATTAATATAATTAATCGCCGTTATTTATTCCCGATTATTAAGCTAGATTAATTTTGCTTTTTTACGCCGCTCGGCGCGTATTACGACGAATATTAACCCGATTATACTTATTATAAAACCGGTTTCGTTAAAATTTTAAATATTTTCGTTAACGATCCCGTATTTCGCCTTTATATTTACGACCATTGTAAACTAAATAGAAATAATTTTAGAATCTTCGTAAAAAGCTTTTTAATAATCGTACCGACGATTTATTTTTGTCTTTAAATCCTGGTTGCGATCGATAAAGCGCCTAACTTAGTGCTTGTCGACGCGGTCGCCGCTACGCGCCGTAATAAGTAAATTAATTATATCTTCTATATTAGCGAGATTAAGAGGCATCTTTTAGTTATTTAGATTAATTATATGCTCGCGGAGTATCTTTTTTTAATCGGGTTTAATCGACGTTAATTATATACGATTTCGTATCGTAGAGTTTAGCCGCGGAGTCGGTAATTTATAGAGGATTATAGGACTTAAAAGGCTTTCGCAGCAGCCTTTTAATTAATAGCTTTTAGGGAGTCTCGTGTCGCTTAAATCGTTAAAACGATTTGACATTTTAATGACTCGTTAAGTATTATTATTATAGAGATAAAACGCGTTAAAGTTTAATTAGTATAATTAATTAAAAAAGTAATACCAGAGGTAATATAATCCGCTTAGTAGTAAACCACGTTATATTTTTAATTTAAATTAAATATTTTATTATTATAATTTAATATAAAAAACCGTAATAAAAAATAACTTTTGAAATTAAACTATAAAAAGCGTGTTTTAAGAATTTAATACGGTAAAAATACGGTAAAAAACGTTTTACGTTATCGTTTTTATTTTAATAAAATATATTGTAATTAAGTATAATTTTAAAATTCATAATAAAACGTTTTTTACTATTATTAAAATATTTAATGTAGATAGTATTTAAAGTTATAAAGCGCGGAATATATTATTAAAGTATAAATAAAGTATAAGAATTTATAATCTTTTATAATAATTAAACTTAAAGTTAATAATAAATTTATTAATCCGATTTTATTAATTACTTTTACTTTTTAATCGTTTATTATTCCGAGTATATTTTTACGACTTTTTAACGTTCGTTTAATAAATATTATTAATATAATAAACGATAAAATAACGTATTACATTTATATTTCTTTAGGTTTTAAATCGTTAATATTATCTTTTTATCTTATGAATTATATTAAAAAGTTTTAAATTAAATAACGTTTTAATTAATTAAAATTAGGCTTTTAATAATTTTATATAAGAGGTATTATATTATTTATAAACCCTTTATTTTATTTAATCTTTATAATGAGTTTAACGTTTAATTTAAAATTTAAAATTATATTATAAAGCTTTACGGTTCTGTATTTAAATTAATACCCGTTTTTTAATTTTATTTAACGAGATATTTTAATCATATTAAAACCCTTAATTTTATACGTTATGTATATATTTAATCGGGAATAATATAATAAATCCCCGTATTTACTTAAATTTATTATTTTTATTATCGTATTAAATAATTTTATAATTTATATTTAAACTTTTTTAATTTTTTAATTACCGTTTTAATCTTAAACTAATAATTTTATAAATTCTTTTGACTTTTTATTATAATATATTTTAAATAGCTTTATTTTTATTTTTATTGTATTTAACTTTTTTATTAAAAAATATATAACGTGGTTTACCACCGAGTCGCTTATATCACTGAGTCGCCCACTTTTCTACTCGACCTATTTTATTAAACTTTAACACGTAATAACTTTATAACTATAATGCCTAATCTATTTTAAGAAGAGCGAATTGTTTTAGTAATTTAAGCAACGCGAAACCCTTTAAACTGTTTAAGTTAAAAGCACGCTGCCGCTACGTACGACGTTTTATACGAAACTTTACGCGACCGAATATACGGCCGAATTTTACGACGCGATACCCGAAACTTATAATATAAATTAGATTTAATTAAAAAAGAGGTGCTTTGAAATTATATAATCGATTTGGATACCCGAGGGATGCCTTTTAATATTAGTATTATGGGAGATATGGCTAATCTCTTTATCGCGTCGCGCGGCGGCGAACGCGTCGGTAAGCACTAGGTTAGGCGCTTTATTAATCGGAACCCGGACCTTAAGACCCGAATGAACTATCGGTATAATTATTAAAGGGTTTTCTATAAAAATTTAAACGTTATTTCCTATTAGTTTAGGCTGGTTACGAATATTAAGGCTAAATACGGTATTATTAACGAGGACATGTAAAATTTCGATAAAATCGGCTTTATAATAAGTATAATCGGGTTAACCCTCGTTATAATACGCGCCGATCGGCGTGGGAAGGCAAAGTCGGTTTAGCCTAGTAATCGGGAATAGTCGACGGCGATTAAATATATTAATTCGTAAGGCTAGTATATTCCGCCGTTTTTAATCGTTTAGGGCTAATATTACCTCGCGAATTAATTACGCGAATACGATTTACCGGGCGATTAAGTAATTAAACCGACTTTCAATAGTTAGACTAATAATAAAATAGGCCTAGATTAGATTAAACACTTCGATAAGTATACTAAGTCGCAAACGAAGGGTCGCTACCGCTTCCTAATTTTTAACGGCCACGAGAGCCACATTTCGGCCGAATTCGAGGTATACTGCCAAGATAATAATATTATTATTATTAGTATGCCTCTTTATTTATTATATTTATTTTAACCTCTCGATATAATACTTTATTCGCCTTTAAAGCGCGCGTATTCGAAGAAAATCGAGCTATTTATTAAGGCCTCGATAAATTATATTACGAAGCTCGAGTTTTTTATCGCATTTAAAACTATATATTTCGCTATTTTTACGGAAGTTAATATTAAATTTAGATTTAGCGTATCCGGTTTAATACCTTATAACCCGAACGAGGTAATTAGTAAATTAAATATATATCTCCGGACGTTTACACTTAGCCCGTTGTGTCCGGGGACGGTTAGTATTTATAACCCTTAAACGCTATTTAACTTGTAATAAACGATTAAGCACTCTATTTATATTAAAAAACGGGTTTTTACTTATTAAAAAAGCTCTCCGACGCCGATTTTAAATATAATAAACTAAATAATAAAAAATATACATATAGTCGTGCATAAAATAACTCTTATAAAGGATCGGATACGTACTTTAAAAGAGGTCAATTTAACCTTTTCGAAGCGCCAGAGAGCTAAAAGTCGCGAGTCCAGTTTAAAAAAGCCCTTACTATTCAGGAATCTTAAGCACTACAGGACGAGAAGGTAAAAAAGAAACGTTCAGCGACCGGCGAAGGCGAAAATGGGGGTTCGTCAAAGCGGCGCGCGACGGGCGGCAGGCGCTGTAGCATTTGCGGCGAAATAGGTCATAATGCGCGAACATGTAAAAAGGATATAAAATTAAATAGCGATTCCGATAGCGAGTAGTTTTAATTGATTTAATGTATTATAATTAAATTAACTTATATAAAAGTGTCGAGAAGTAATAAAAGTAGGCAACTTAATAATATGGGCGACTCGGTGGTAAACCACGTTATTTTTTAAAATAATAATATTAATTTAAAACGTTATTAATAACGTGGTTTATTATTAAGTGGTCCGTATTATTAAGTGGTTCACCTTTACTACTTCTCGACTTTAATTAAACTTTAACGCGTAATAACTTCACAATTATAATGCCTAATCTAATTTAAAAAGACCGGATCGGTTTAGCTATTTAAACGACACGACAGCCTTTAAATTTATTAAATTAAAGAGATGCTATAAAAATAGATAACGTTCTAAAAACCACTTTACGTTACTAAATCCACGGCCGAACCCCACGACGTAATATTTAACACCCACGGCATAAATTAAATACGAATAAAAAAGAGGTGCTTCGTAAGTATAAAATTAATTTAAATACCCCCAGGATATCTCTTAAAATTGCTAGTATAAAAATTATAGCTAATCTCCTCACCGCGTCGCGTAACGGCGAGCGCGTTAATAAGCACTAAATTAAGCGCTTTATTAACCGGAACACGGACCTTAGAACCCGAATAAACCGTCGGTACGACTATTAAAAAGGCTCTTTATAAAGATTTAAACGTTATTTTTAATTAATTTAAACTAGTTACGAATATTAAGGCTAAATATAGTATTATCAATAAGGATATATAAAATTTTAATAAAATTAGCTTTATAATAAATATAATTGGGTTAACCCTCGTCATAACACGCGCCGATTAACGTAAAAAAGCGAAATCGATCCAGCTTAACAATCGAGAATAGTCAACGGCGATTAAATATATTAATTCGCAAAGCTAATATATTTTACCTCTCTTAATCGTTTAAAGTTAGTATTACGTCGCGAATTAATTACGTAAAAATAGTTTACCGTACAATTAAGTAATTAACCCGACTTTTAATAAATAAAGCAATAATAAAATAAGCTTAAACTAAATTAAATATTTTAATAAATATACCAGATCGCAGATTAAAAATCGCTACCGCCTCCTAATTCTCGACGGCCACGAGAGCTATATTTCGGCCGAATTTAAAGTATATTACCAAAATAACGACATTATTACTATTAATATACCTCCCTATTTATCGCACCTACTTTAACCTTTTAATTTAAAATACTTTATTCGCTTTTAAAACGTACTTATTCGAAAAAGTCAAGCTATTTATTAAAGCTTTAATAAAGCACATTACAAAGCTCGAATTTTTTATCGCGTTTAAAGCTACATATTTCGCTATTTTTATAAAAACTAATATTAAATTTAAATTTAATATATCTGGCTTAATACCTTATAACCCGGACAAGATAATGAATAAATTAAATATACGTCTCCGAATACTTATACCTAGCTTATTCCGTCCGAGACCGGCTAATACCTATAGCCCTTAAACGCCGTTTAACCCCCGATAAATAACTAAACACTTTATTTATACTAAAAAAAGGGTATTTACTTATTAAAAAAAACTCTTTAACGCTGATTTTAAATACTATAGATTAAATAACGAAAAATATAATTAAAATAGCCTATAAAATAACTTTTATATATAATCGGATACGTATTTTAAAAAAAGCCAATTTAGCCCTTTCGAAGCGCCGGAGAGCTAAAAAGTCGCGAGTCCAGCTTAAAGGAGCCTTTACGATTAAAGAATCATAAAGGCTGCAGGACGAAAAGGTAAAAGGGAAACGGCCAGCGATTAATGAAGGCAAAAATAGTAGTTTATCGAAGAGGCGCGCGACGAGCGGTAGGCGTTGTGGTATCTGCGGCGAAACAGGTTATAATGCGCGAATATATACAAAAAATATAAAATCGAGTAACAAATCAAATAACGAGTAATTTTAAATAATTTAAAGCGTTATAATTAAATTAACTTTTATAAAAATATCGAGAAATAGTAAAGGTAAATTATTTAATAATACGGGCCACTTAATAGTAAACCACGTTATTTATTTTTAAAATATTTAACGTTTTTATTATACTTTATTTTTTATTATTTTAAAAATATTTAGTTCGTTTTTATATTTCTTTTAAATTAAATTAATATTTTAAAAAAATCCTTTTTATTTATTATATTATTAACGTGGTTTATTATTACGCGACGCATATTACTTAGTGATGTATTTAAATTTAATTTTAATATAATTAAACTTTAACGCGTAATACATTTATAATTATAATACTTAATTAATTTTAAAAAATCGAATAGTTTTAATAATTTAAGCGATACGAAACGAACCGAATTAAATAAGTTAAAGAGTAATAGTAAAAGCTTATAATATACCCGAATTAATTTTATGTTATTAAATTTACGGCCGAACTTTAAAACGCGAAATCTGACCGAAACGACGTAAATTAGATTTAATTAAAAGGAGGTACTTCGTAAGCATATAATTAATCTAGATATTTAAAAAATGCCTCTTAATTTTATTAATGTAGAAAATATGGCTAATCTTTTTACCGCGTTGGTAAGCATTAGGTTAAACGCTTTATTAATTATAACTCGGATTTAAAGATTAAAATAAATCGTCGGTACGATTATTAAAGGGTTTTTTACGAGGATTTTAAAGTTATTTCTATTTAGTTTACGCTAATCGCGAATATAAAGGCGAAATACGGGATCGTCGACGAAAATATCTAGAATTTTAACGAAACCGGTTTTATAATAAGTATAATCGGGTTAATATTCGTCGTAATACGCGCCGAGCGGCGTAAAAAAGCAAAATTAATCTAGCTTAATAATCGGGAATAAATAACGGCGATTAATTATATTAATTCGTAAAGCTAGTATATTCCGCCGTTTTTAATCGTTTAAAGCTAATAGTACTTCGTAAACTAGTCCCGCGAAACCGATTTACCGGGCGACTAGGTAATTAAGCCGACTTCTAATATTTAAACTAATAACGAGGTAGGCTTAAACTAAATTAAATATTTTAATAAGTATATTAAAACGTATATAAAGGGTCTTTATCGCCTTTTAATTCTTAATAACTATAAGAGTTATATTTCGGCCGATTTCGAGGTATATTACTAGAATAATAATATTATTATACTCGGTATGCCTCTTTATTTATTTCACTTGTTTTAATTACTCGATATAGTATTTTATTCGCCTTCAAAGCGTATTTATTCGAAGGAAATCGAATTATTTATTAAAGCTTCGATAAACTATATTATAAAACTTAAGTTCTTTATCACGTTTAAAGCTATATATTTCGCTATTTTTATAGAAGTTAATATTAAATTTAGATTCAGCGTATCCGGCTTAATACCTTATAGCCCAAACGAGGTAATTAATAAACTGATTATACGTCTCCGGACGTTTATATTTAACCTATCCCGTCTAAAAACGGCTAATACTTATAACCTTTAAACGCCGTCTAACCCCTAATAAATAATTAAACACTTTATTTATATTAAAAAAAGAGTATTTATTTATTAAAAAAGCTTTTTAACGCCGATTTTAAATACGGTAAACTAAATAGCGGAAAATATAATTAAAACAGCCTATAAAATAACCTTTATATATAATCGGATACGTATTTTAAAAAAGGCTAATTTAGCCTTTTAAAGCGCCGAAAAGTTAAAAAGTCGCGAGTCTAGTTTAAAAGAGCCTTTACGATTAAGGAATTTCGAAGGCTGCAGGACGAAAAAGTAAAAAGAAACGGTTAGCGATTAATAAAAGCGAAAATAGTGGTTTATCGAAACAGCGCGCGACGGGCGGCAAGCGTTATAGTATCTGCGGCGAAATAAGTTACAATACGCGAATATATATAAAAAATATAGAATTAAATAACGAATCGGATAGCGAATAATTTTAATTAATCTAAAGTGTTATAATTAAATTAACTTATATAAAGGTGTTAAAATATAAAAAGAGTGATGCGGGAAGTAAAATAATCCGCTTAGTAATAAACCATGTAATTAATAATTATAAATAATTATAAAACAAAGCTTTTAAAAAAATCCCTTTTATTTTTTAATATTTCTAATTTTTATTAAAACTTGAACAATTTTAAAAAACCTTTTTATAAAACAATAATAAAAATTAACGAAAGTTAAAAACCTTTGAAAATCATAAAATATTAATAATAATTATAATTTATAAATTATTTCTATTTTATCCGGGTTTATATAAATACTTTTTATGAAAATAATAAAACTTAAATACTTTGTTTAAATCATATTAAACTTATACCTTTAAATATTAATAATAAAGCCGGCCTGAAACCATCGTTAAATAACCTCGTAAATACAACGTTAACATTTGATTTTAAATTCATTATAAATAAATACTTTGTTTAAATAAATAATAAAATAACTAATAAAAGTATTAATAAAAACGTTGATAATATAATATTTAAGTAAGTTAAATGACTTGATTATATTTAAATTAAATACAATATATTTAAAAAATGTGAACTTAATAATAAAAGCTATTTCTATTTATTATTTAAAATAATATATTAATAATTAAACGCCGTAATAATATTAAATTTCAAATAATCGTTTAAATATGTTTTAATGATGTAAAATTTAAATAAATACATAATCTAAAATTAATAGTAGATTAATAACGAATTATTAACTATATTAATTTTTGAATTAAAAAATTAATACGAAAATAATTTTTCTGATTTTTTAAAATGAAAAAGTTTCGCTCTAATTTTTATAATTAATACGGGCAGTTTACTTTAAAAATATTTCTTAATAATGTTCTTCGTTATTACACGAAATTAAAAAACTTTGATTATTTAATTAAAAAGAAATTAAAACAGCTTTAATATATTATTTAAATTCGCGTCTTTAATAAATATAAAGCAAAAGATAATAGTATTAATAACGGTAAAAGAAAGTTTGAAAATATTCGATATATTTATAAAAATAGTAAATTAACTTAAATAAAATCGGTTAATAATAATATTAAGTAAATAATAAAATTTAAAAAGGTTTAAAACGTTAAAAGCTCGTATAGTATTTTTTTTAAAAAGTAGTTGTAATAAGATAATTAACGTAGTTTACTATTAAGTCGGACATATTATTAAGTCGGATACTTTTATTACCGACCTATTTAATTAAACTTTAATGCGTAATAACTTTATAACCATAATGCCTTATTTATTTTAAGAAGAGCGGATAACTTTAGTAATTTAAGCGTTACGAAACGGTCTAACCCGAATTAGTTAAAGAGCTGCGGCGAAACACTACGTCGTTTTATTATTTACCCTTAGCGACCGACTTTACGGCCGAACCGTACGACGCGAAATCCGATACTTAAGGTATAAATTAAATACGATTAAAAAAGAGGTGCTTCGTAAGTATATAATTAATTTAGATACCCGAGGGATGCCTTTAAAGATGGCTGGTGTGGAAGATATGGCCAATCTCTTTATCGCGTCGCGCGGCGGCGACCGCGTCGGCAAGCATTGGGCCAGGCGCTTTATCGACCGTAACCCGGACTTTAAGACTAGAATGAACCGTCGGTACGACTACTAAAGGGCTCTCTGTAAAGATCCGAAGGTTATTTCCGGCTGGTTTAGCCTGGTTGCTAATATTAAGGCCAAATACGGCATCGTCGACGAGGACATATAGAATTTCGATAAAACCGGCTTTATAATGGGTATAATCGGGTTAATACTCGTCGTAATACGCGCTAATTGGCGTGGGAAAACGAAATCGGTTTAGCTTAATAATCGGGAATAATCGACGGCTATTAAATATATTAATTCGTAAAGCTAATATATCTCGCCGTTCTTAATCGTTTAAAGCTAATATTACTTAACGAACTAAGCTACTGAATACGACTTACCGGGTAACTAGGTAATTAAACCGACTTCGAATAGCTAAATAAATAATAAAACAGGCCTAAACTAAATTAAGCACTTCGATAAACATACCAAGTCGTAAACGCAAGGTTTATATCGCCTTTTAATCCTTAACGGCCACGAGAGCTATATTTCGGCCGAATTCGAGGTATACTATAAAAACAACGGTATTATTACGCTTAGTATACCTCCTTATTTTTCTTATTCATTTTAACTATTAAATATAACACTTTATTCGCCTTTAAAGCGCGCGTATTCGAAAAAAATCGAGTTATTTATTAAAACCTCGATTAATTATATTACAAAGCTCGAGTTCTTTATCGCGTTTAAAGCCGCGCATTTTACTATTTTTACAGAAACTAACATTAAATCTAAATTCAGCGCATCTAGTTTAATACCTTATAACCCTAACGAGGTAATTAACAAGCTAGATATACGTCTCCGGATACCTACACCTAGCCCGTCGCGTCCGGGAACGGCCAGCACCTACGACCCTTAAACGCCGTCCAACCCCTAACAGATAACTAAGCACTTTTCTTTTATTAAAAAAAGGTGTCTACCCATTAAAAAAACTCCCTAACGCCAATTTTAAAAACGGTGAACCAAATAACGAAAGGTATGCATACAGTCGTGCATAAAATAACCTTTATAGAGAATTAAATACGCATATTACAAAAAGCCAATTTAGCTCTTTCGAAACGCCGGAAAACCAAAAAATCGCGAGTCCAGCTTAAAGGAGCCCTTACAATTAAGGAATCTCGAAGGCTGCAGGACGAAAAAGCAAAAGGGAAACGGCCAGCGATTAATAAAGGCGAAAATAGTAGTTTATCAAAAAAGCGCGCGACGGGCGGCAGGCGCTGTGGGATCTGCGGCGAAACAGGCCATAATGCGTAAACATGTAAAAAAGATATAAAATCGAGTAGCGAATCGGATAGCGAGTAAATTTAATTAATAAAGCGCGTTATGGTTAAATAAACCTATATAAAAGTATCGAAAAGTAGAAAAAGTATCCCGGTATGTAATATGTCCCGCTTACTAGTAAACCACGTTAACGGTTTATATATAACTATTAATTTAAATTATTAAGAATTAAAATATAAATGTTATATTAAATTTTATTAATTTTATATTAATATTATTTATAAATATTTATAAGATTTAGTTTTTAAATCTTTTAATCGTAATATAAATCAAAGAGTTGAAATTTCTATTAATACGGGAATTAATAAAAAGTAATACGGTAAAAAAGTTAATTATTTAATTAAATTTAAAAACTACGCTCGGTGAAGTTATTTATAAATTTATAAAAAAATTAAAGCTATCTTTTGAATTTCTTTTCGTTTAACGGGATATATTATAAATAACGGTGTTTTAAAGTTTAACGTTAATTTAAAAACAAAAACCGTTAATTTTCTATTTATTAAATAGACCGTATTCTTTTTCGAAATATATAAATAAATTAGAAAACTCGGCGTAAAATAAATTTTTTTAATAGAATACTTTTTAATATATTTTATTTTAAACGTAACGTGGTTTCCCACTAAGTCGGTTATATTACTTCGCCGGTTACTCTTTTTATTTCTCGACCTTTTTATATAAATTAATTTAATTATAACGCTTAAAATTAATTAAAACTACTTGTTATTCGATTCTTCGCTTAATTCCATATCCTTTTTACATGTTCGCGTATTATAGCCTGTTTCGCCGTAGATTCTATAGCGCCTGCCGCCCGTTGCGCGCCTTTTCGACGAACCTTTATTTTCGTCTTTATCGGGCGCTGAACGCTTCCCTTTTACTTTTTTGTCCTATAGCTGCTGAAATTTTTTTAGTAGTAAGGGCTTTTTTAAGCTGGACTCGTCCTTTTTTTTAGCTCTCCGGCGCTTCGAAAAGGCCATATTAACTGTTTTTAATATACGTACCCTTTTATATAAAATAATAGTATTATACGTTAATTTTTTTATATATTTAATTAGTTTATTTATAGTATTATAAATTAGCGTCGGAGAGCTTTTTTAATAACTAGAGATTCTATTTTTAATAAAAATAAAATATCTCTTCGTTTATTAGGGGTTAAAAGGCGTTTTAAGGTCGTAATTACCGGAGGAACTCGGACATAAAAAAGAGGTGTAGGCGTATAAAGATATATATTTAGTTTATTAATTATTTCGTTAAAATTATAAAGAACGAAACTAAAAGCGTTAAATCCGGATTTAATATTATTTTTTATAAAAATACCGAAATATACGGCCTTAAAAGCAATAAAAAACTCGAGCTTCGTAATATAATTTATTAAAGCCTTAATAAACAGCTCGATTTCTTTTAAATAAGCACGCTTTAAAAGCGAATAAAGTACTATATCGAGTAGCTAGAGCAGGTGAAATAAATAGGGAGGCATACCGAGTGTAATAATATTATTATCCTAGCCGTATGCCTCGAAATTAGCCGAAATATAGCTCTTATAGTTATCGAAAATTAAAAAACGGTAGGGACTTTTCGTATACGTTTTAATATATTTGTCGAAATGTTTAATTTAGTTTAGGCCTGTTTCGTTATTAATTTAACTATTAAAAGTCGGCTTAATCACTTAGTCGCCCGGTAAATCGGTTTCGCGGGACCAGTTCGCGAGGTAATTTTAGCTTTAAAGGATTAAGAACGGCGAAATATATTAGCCCTGCGAATTAATATATTTAATCGCCGTTATTTATTTTTAATTATTAAACTAAACCGATTTCGCTTTTTTACGCCGTTTAGCGCGTATTACGATAAGTATTAACCCGATTATATTTATTATAAAGCCGGTTTCGTCGAAATTTTAAAGGTTTTTATTAAAGATACTGTATTTAGCTTTTATATTCGTAATTAGTATAAACTAAGCGGAAATAACCTTCGCATTCTTATAAAAAGCCTTTTAATAATCGTATTAACGGTTTATTTAGGTTTTAAAGTCCGGGTTACAGTTAATAAAACGCTTAACCTAATATTTATTAACGCGCTCGCTATCGCGTAATGCGGTAAAGAGATTAATTATATCTTTTATACTAATAATATTAAACAGCATTTCTTGGGTATCTAAATAAATTATATAATTTCGAAATACCTCTTTTTTAATTAACGTTAATTTTCGCTATAAATATCGGATTTCGCGTCGTGGAATTCGGCCGTTTAATCGGTCGCTAATCGTCGATTATAAGACGTTAAAAGCCTTTATAATAACCTTTTAACTAATAGGGTTTATAAGGTTTCGCGTCGCTTAAATTACTAATTTAAACCTATTTACTAATAAAAAATTAAATAACGTAGTTTACCACTACACGACGTATATTACTTAGCGACGTATTTAATTTTAATTTTAATATAATTAAATTTTAACGCGTAATACTTTCATAACTATAATACCTAATTAATGCTAAAAAATCGGATAGTTTTAATAATTTAAGCGATATAAAAGAGACCGAATTAAATAAGTTAAAGAGTAATAATAAAGGTTTATAATATACCCGAATTAATTTTACGTTATCGAATTTATAGCCAAACTTTAAAACGCGAAATTTAACCGAAACGACGTAAACTAAATTTAATTAAAAAAGAGGTATTTCGTAAATATATAATTAATCTAGATATTCGAGGAATGCCTCCCGATTTCGCTAGTGTAGAAAATATGGCTAATCTCCTCACCGCGTCGCGCGGCGGCGACCGCGTCGGTAAGCACTAGGTTAGGCGCTTTATCGACCGTAACCCGGACCTAAAGACTAAAATAAATCGTCGGTACGATTATTAAAGAGCTCTTTACGAAAATTTTAAAGTTATTTCCGGTTAGTTTACGCTAATCGCGAATATAAAGGCGAAATACGGGATCGTCGACGAAAATATTTAAAATTTCGACGAAACCGGCTTTATAATAA
This sequence comes from Apiospora hydei, assembly GCF_038363865.1. Classification (NCBI taxonomy): domain Eukaryota; kingdom Fungi; phylum Ascomycota; class Sordariomycetes; order Amphisphaeriales; family Apiosporaceae; genus Apiospora; species Apiospora hydei. The sequence continues at coordinate 783,219 of NW_027117369.1, forward strand.
ATATAATCGAGTTAACACTCGTCGTAATACGCGCTGAGCGGCGGCCAAAAGCGAAATCAATTTAGCCTAATAATCGAGAATAAATAAAGGCGATTAAATGCATTAATTCGTAAAATTAATATATTTCGCCGTTCTTAATTATTTAAAATTAATATCACCTCGCGAACTAATCTCGCGAAACCGATTTACCGGGCCACTAAGTAATTAAGCCGATTTTTAATAATTAAACTAATAACGAGATAAGCCTAAACTAAATTAAGCACTTCGATAAATATACTAAATCGTAAACGAAGGGTCGCTACCGCCTCCTAATTTTCGACGGTTACGAGAGCTATATTTCGGCCGAATTCGAGGCATATTACTAGGATAACGATATTATTATTATTAATATACCTCTTTATTTATCGCATTTGCTTTAATTTTTTAATATAGTACTTTATTCGCCTTTAAAGCATGCATATTCGAAAGAAATCGAGCTATTTATTAAGGCCACTATAAATTATATTATTAAGCTCGAGTTCCTTATCGCCTTTAAAGCCGCGCATTTTATTATTTTCACGGAAGTTAATATTAAATCTAGATTTAGTGTATCTAGTTTAATACCTTATAACCTTAACGAAGTAATTAATAAATTAAATATGCGTCTCCGGATACCTATATTTAACTCGTCGCGTTCGGGGACGGCTAGCACCTATAACCCCTAAACGCCGTTTAACCTTTAATAAATAATTAAGCACTCTTTTTTATTAAAAAGAGGGTGTTTACCTATTAAGGAAGTTTTTTAACGTTAATTTTAAAAGCGGTGGACTAAATAACGAAGGGTATATATATAGTCGTGTATAAAATAATTTTTATAGAGGATTAAATACGTATATTACAAGAGGCCAATTTAGCCCTTTCGAAGCGCCGGAGAACTAAAAAGTCGCGAATTTAGCTTAGATGAGCCTTTACGATTAAGGAATCTCGAAGGCTGCAGGACGAAAAGGCAAAAGGGAAGCGGCTAGCGATTAATAAAGGCGAAAATGGGGGTTTGTTAAAGAGGCGCGCGACGAGCGGCAGGCGCTATGGGATCTGCGGCGAAACAGGCTACAATGCGCGAACATGTGAAAAGGATATAGAATTAAGCGAGGAATCGGATAGCGAATAGTTTTAATTAATTTTAAGCGTTATGGTTAAATTAATTTATATAAAAGGGTCGAGAAATAAAAAGAGTAACCGGCGAAGTGATATAAACAACTTAGTAGTAAACCACGTTAATATTATAATAATTAATTCTTATTTTAAATGTATTTTTTAAAAATTTCAAATGAATAATTTAATTTAATTTAATAAACACTATAATATTAATTTAATAGTTATAAAAGCATATTTAAATTAAGGTGGCTTTAAAGGGCCACTTTATTTAAACACTTATTATACCGTGTAACTATATTATACTTATAAGTTATAGTGCGATTTATAAGCTATATTTATATAATTTTAAAAATTCTTTATTAATAATTAAATAAAGGTTAAATATTTTATTATTTCCTTTAAAATTATTAAATACTATAATATTAGTATAATCCAAATTTTTTAATTAAATCAAAGTTCTTTAGCTTTTTATTAAAAAACTAATAATATATTAATTTAATTATTAATTTCTTTCCTTCTTATATATAATTAATATAAAGCCTTTTTTTATTAGTATATAAATCCTTTTTATAAGCGTTATTATTTTAATTATCACTATTTTTATTAGTATTATTAACGTGGTTTACTATTAAGTGGCCCGTATTATTAAGTGGTTCACCTTTACTACTTTTCGATATTTTTATAAAAGTTATTTTAACCACGACACTTTAAATTAATTAAAACTACTCGCTATCCGAATCGCTACTTAATTCTATATCTTTTTCATATGTTCGCGCATTATAACTTATTTGGCCGCAAATGCCACAGCGCTTGCCGCCCGTCGCGCGCCGCTTTAATAAACTACTATTTTCGCTTTCGTCGGTCGCTGGACGCTTCCCCTTTTGCCTTTTCGTCCTGCAGCTTTCGAGATTCCTTAATCGTAAGGGCTTCTCCAAGCTGGACTCGCGACTTTTTAGCTCTCCGGCGTTTCGAAAAGGCTAAATTAGCCTTTTTTAAAGTACGTATCCGATTATATATAAAGGTTATTTTATAGGTTATTTTAATTATACCCTTCGTTATTTAGTTTACCGTATTTAAAATCGGCGTTGAAGAGCTTCCTTAATGGGTAAACACCCTCCTTTTAATATAAGTAAAGTGCTTAGTTATCTATTAAGGGTTAAACGACGTCTAAGGGTCGTAAATATTAGCCGTCCCCGGACGGAATAGGCTAGGTGTAAGCGTTCGGAGACGTATATTTAGCTTATTAATTACCTTGTCCGGGTTATAAAGTACTAAGCCGGATACGTTAAATTTAAATTTAATATTAGCTTTCGTTAAAATAGCGAAATATATAGCTTTAAACGCGATAAAGAATTTAAGCTTCGTAATATAATTTATTAAGGCCTTAATAAATAGCTCGATTTCTTTTAAATAAACACGCTTTAAGGGCGAATAAAGTATTATATCGAAAGGTTAGAGTAAGTGCGATAAATAGGGAGGTATATTAATAGTAATAATATCGTTATCTTGGTAATATACCTCGAATTCGGCCGAAATGTAGCTCTCGTGGCCGTCGAGAATCAGGAAGCGGTAGCGACCCTTCGTTTACGATCTAGTATGTTTATCGAAGTGCTTAATTTAGTCCAAGCCTGTTTTATTATCGGTTTATTTATTAGAAATCGGTTTAATTACCTAATCGCCCGGTAAACTACTTTCGCGCGACTAGTTCGCGAAGTAATATTAGCTTTAAACGATTAAAAAAACAGAATACACTAGCTTTACGAATTAATACATTTAATCGCTGTCGACTATTCCCGATTACCAAGCTAGACCGACTTCGCTTTCCTACGCCGATCGGCGCGTATTATAACGAAGGTTAACCCGATTATGCTTATTATAAAGCCGGTTTCGTCGAAATTCTATATATTTTCGTTTAAAATACCGTATTTAGCTTTTATATTCGCGACTAGCCTAAACTAGCCGAAAATAACGTTCGGATCTTCGCAAAAAGCCCTTTAATAATCGTATCGACGATTTATTTTAGTTTTAAGGTTTAGGTTACGGTTAATAAATCGCTTAACCCAGTATTTACCGACGCGTTCGCCGCCGCGTAACGCGGTAAAAGATTAGCTATATTTTTTATATTAACGATTTTAAAAAATATCCCGCGGGTATTTAAATTAATTATATGTTTACGAAGTACCTTTTTTTTATTCGTATTTAATTTATACCGTAAATATCGGATATCGCGTCGTGGGGTTCGGCCGTGGATTCGGTAACGTAAAGTAGTTCTAAGAACGTCGTATACTTTTACAGTATCTCTTTTACTTAATGGATTTAAGGGCTTTCGTATCGCTTAAATAGCTAAACCGATCCGGTCTTTTTAAATTAAATTAGGCATTATAGTTATAAAGTTATTACGCGTTAAAGTTTAATAAGGGTCGAGAAGTAGTAAGGGTGAACTACTTAATGATACGAACCACTTAATAATAAACCACGTTATTTAATGTTTTCGCTAATAAAAATAGTTTATATATAATTTTATTATAAATAAATATTTAAGTTTTTAAACGTATTTAATAAATAATAAAAACTATTATTAAAAATTATAATAAAAACTATATATTAAACAATAATAATTAACTATTTAAGTCTTTTTTATAATTTTATTTATAATATTAAAAAGTTTTTTAAAAAAAGTTTTTAAAATTTAAATTCGATTTCAATTTAATCTAATTAGTAACATAATTTAAAATTAAGCATTTATTATTTTAAATTAGTTTTAATATTCAATAAAAAGCCTTTTATTCTGCATTTATATTAATATAAATATTATATCTATAATAATTCGAAATAAAATTCTAAATTATTATTTTATTGTAAGTAATTAGAGGAATAAAAGTTTCGTTTTTTTTAATAAGTTTTTTGTTTAAATAAAAAAAGATTAAATAATATTGAAATTATTAAGGGCTTTTTTTAAAGTACGTGTTAAGTATAAATAAATAATGAAATAAAGTGAATAAAAAAACGTGGATTAAGTTTATTTAATAAGTTTAATGAGCGAGTTTAAATTTATTAATTAATATCGGTTTATTTAATTTAATAATCGGACTTTAGTTTTTTTAAAAAAACTAATTTAAAATAAATTTACGTTTAAATTATAATATATATTTTTTCTATTATATAGTTTTTTCTAAGTAAAAGCAATTATTTTTATCGATATTAAGTTTTCTTTTAATCATGAATTCTTTTATTTATTAGTTTTTTAATTAAGTTTAATTTTTTGATATTCGTAAATATAGGTTTTTCGCTTAATAATTATATAAATATATGTTTAATTTAGTTCTTATATTTATTATTAAGCGTATTATAAGCATTAAGTAATAGGGCTTTAATTCTACGTTTTTTAAAGTTATTCTTTTTATTTTTCTTATTTTTTTAAATCGTTTTTGTTATTATTAAGTAGTTTATTTTCAATAAATCTAATTTATTAGTTGAAGTTTCAAATTAAAATATAGAGTTTATTAACGATATCTTCTTAGTTTTATTTTAAACTTTTATTATATTTAGTTTAATACGTATTTTCATTAAGTCTTTATTTTACTTTTTTATTTTACTTATTAATTTATTTAAGTTTAAAATTTATAGTTTAATAATATTTCTATAACGTGGTTTACTATTAAGTCGGATATATTATTAAGTCGGACACTTTTTCTATATCTCGATACTTTTATATAAATTTATTTAATTATAACGTTTTAAATCAATTAAAATTATTCGCTATTTAATTCGCTACTTAATTCTATATCCTTTTCACACGTTCGCGCATTGTGACCGGTTTCGCCGCAGTTGCCACAGCGCCTACCGCCCGTCGCGCGTCGTTTTGACGAGCCACTATTTTCGCCTTCGCCGGTCGGTGGACGCTTCCCTTTACCTTCTCGTCCTGTAACGCTTAAGATTTTTTAATAGTAAAGGCTCCTCTAAGCTAAACTCGTAATTTTTTAGCTTTTCGGCGCTTCGAAAAAGCTAAATTAACATTTTAAAAGGTGCGGACCTAATCTTTTAATATAGTTACCTTGTGGGCTATTCGGGTTATACCTTTCGCTATTTAGTTTACCGTATTTAAAATTAACGTTAAAGAACTTTTTTAATAAATAAATACTTTTTTTTTAATATAAGTAAAATACCTAATCGTTTATTACGAATTAAACAGCGTTTAAGGGTTATACGTGTTTGAAATCTCGGGTCGCGACTATTCCGGTGTAAGCGTTCGAAGTTATATATTTAGCTTATTTATTATTTCGTTCGGATAATAAGGTACTAAGCCGGATACGCTAAATTTAAATTTAATATTAGCTTTCGTAAAAATAGTAAAATATACGGCTTTAAACGCGATAAAAAACTTAAACTTTATAATATAATTTATCGAGGCCTTAATAAATAGCTCGATTTTTTTCGAATAAGCACGTTTTAAAGGCGAATAAAGTGCTATATCGAAAAGTTAGAATAGGTACAATAAATGAGGAGGCATACTAATAGTAATAATATTATTATTTTAGTAGTATACTTTAAATTCGGCCGAAATATAACTTTCGTGGCCGTCGAGAATTAAAAGGCGGTAATAATTTTTTATCTGCGATCTAGTATATTTATCGAAGTGTTTAATTTAATTTAAACCTGTTTCGTTATCGGTCTATTTATTAAAAGTCGGTTTAATTATTTAATCGCCCGGTAAACTATTTTCGCGCGATTAGTTCGCGAAATAATATTAGCTTTAAACGATTAAAAAGGGCGGAATATATTAGTTTTACGAATTAATATATTTAATAGCCGTTAACTATTCTTAATTATTAGGCTGGACCGATTTCGCTTTCCTACGCCGATTAACGCGTATTATAACGAATATTAACCCGATTATATTTATTATAAAGCCGGTCTCGTTGAAATTCTATATATCCTAATCGATAATACCGTATTTAGCTTTAATATTAATAACTAGGCTAAATTAGCCGGAAATAACCTTCGGATTTTTATAGAGAGCGTTTTAGTAATCGTACCGACGGTTTATTTTAGTCTTAAGGTCCGGGTTACGGTCGATAAAGCGCCTAGCCTAGTGCTTACCGACGCGGTCGCCGCCGCGCGACGCGATAAAGAGATTGGCTATATCTTTTATATTAGCCATTTTTAAAGGCATTTTTCAGGTATTTAAATTAATTATATATTTATAAAACACCTCTTTTTTAATCGTATTTAATTTATATTTTAAGTATCGAATTTCGCGTCGTACGGTTCGGCCGTAAAGTCGGTCGCTAAGGGTAAATAATAAAACGACGTAATATTTCGCCGCAGCTCTTTAATTAATTCGGGTTAAACCGTTTTATAACGCTTAAATTATTAAAGTTATCCGCTTTTTTTAAAATAAATAAAATATTATAATTATAAAGTTATTACGCGTTAAAGTTTAATTAAATAAGTCGATAATAAAAATATCCGACTTAATAATATATTCAATTTAATAGTAAACCACGTTATTAAGTTTTAATAAAGGCTTTAATTTCATTAATTTTAATTTTAAAACTTTTTTTAAAATTATATATTATTTAGTTTATTAATTTTATAAATAATTAAGTTAAAGTTTTTTAATTAAAGCATTTATAACTATTTTAATATTTAAAGCATTATTATTTAATTTATTATATAAGATATTTAAATTTAACGCGTTAAATTCGTTTCTTCATTCATTATCTTATATATTTTTTCAATTATTTTCGTTTAAATCGAGTATAAACATTTTAATAAGTATTAAACGTTTTTCAGCGGTTATTATTATTATTTTTTTAGTTTTTTAAAGCGATTATAGTTTCGGGTTTATTTAATATTAAAATATATTTTTATTTATTTATCTTTATCGTTTCTTATCAATAGCTTTTTATAAAGATAAGAAATTTAATATTAATTATATTATTTTCCGTTATTTTTTAATAATATAATATAAGTTTAAAATTATAAACGTTAATATTAAAGTTTTTTTAATTCATAAATAGCTTTTAATATTATATTAAAGTTTTCCTTAACGTGTTTAAATTATAATTTTTTAAACATTAAGTACTTTTTGTTATTATAATTTATAATTAATTCGTTGTTTTATTTTTTCAATTATTTTATTTAATTACTTTTTAACTAATCGGTATAATTAATTATTTTATACGAGTTATATTAAAGTATAATTTTAAATATATATAACGTGGTTTACCATTGAGTCGGATATATTATTAAGTCGGATATTTTTATTACTGATTTATTTAATTAAACTTTAACGCGTAATAACTTTATAACCATAATGCTTTATTTATTTTAAAAAGAGCGGATAACCTTAGTAATTTAAGCGTTACGAAACGGTTTAACCCGAATTAATTAAAAAGCTACGGCGAAACACTACGTCGTCTTATTATTTACCCTTAGCGACCGACTTTACGGCCGAACCGTACAACGCGAAATCCGATATTTAAAATATAAATTAAATACGATTAAAAAAGAGATGCTTTATAAGTATATAATTAATTTAAATACCCGAGGAATGCCTTTAAAAATAGCTAGTGTAGAAAATATAACTAATTTCTTTATCGCGTCGCGCGGCGGCGACCGCGTCGGTAAGCACTGGGCCAGGCGCTTTATCGACCGTAACCCGGACCTTAAAACCAGAATAAACCGTCGGTACGACTACTAAAGGGCTCTCTATAAAGATCTGAAGGTTATTTCCGGCTATTTTAGCCTAGTTACTAATATTAAGGCTAAATACGGCATTATCGACGAGGACATATAGAATTTCGACGAGACCGGCTTTATAATAAACATAATCGGATTAATACTCGTCGTAATACGCGCTAATCGGCGTGGGAAAGCGAAATCGGTCTAGCCTAATAATCGGGAATAATCGACGGCTATTAAATATATTAATTCGTAAAGCTAATATATTCCGCCTTTTTTAATCGTTTAAAGTTAATATTACCTCGCGAATTAATCGCGCGAAAATAGTTTACCGGGTAATTAAGTAATTAAACCGATTTTTAATAAATAAACCGATAACGAAATAAGTCTAAACTAAATTAAGTATTTTAATAAATATATTAAATTGTAAATAAAAAGTCGTTACCGCCTCTTAATTCTCGACGGCCACGAGAGCTATATTTCGGCCGAATTCGAGGTATACTGCTAGGATAATTACATTATTATTATTAGTATGCCTCCTTATTTATCGCATTTGTTCTAACCTTTCGATATAGTATTTTATTCGCCTTTAAAACGTGCTTATTCGAAAGAAATCGAGCTATTTATTAAGGCCTCGATAAACTATATTACGAAGTTTAAGTTTTTTATCGCGTTTAAAGCCGTATATTTTACTATTTTTACGAAAGTTAATATTAAATTTAAATTTAGCGTATCCGGCTTAGTACCTCACTATCCGGACGAAGTAATAAGTAAACTAAATGTGTAACTTCGGACGCTTATACCGGAATAGTCGCGACCCGGGACTTTAAACACGTATAACCTTTAAACGCCGTTTAACCCGTAATAAACGATTAGGCACTTTATTTATATTAAAAAGAGGGTGTTTACCTATTAAGGAAATTTTTAACGCTAATTTTAAATGCGGTAAACCAGATAGCGAAGGGTATAACCCGAATAACCCACAAGGTGACCATATTAAAAGATTAGGTCCGCACCCTTTAAGATACTAATTTAGCCTTTTCGAAGCGCCGGAAAGCTAAAAAATCACGAGTTCAGCTTGGAAGAGCCCTTACTATTAAGGAATCTTAAGCGTTATAGGATAAAAAGGCAAAAGAGAAGCGTCCACCGACCGGCGAAGGCGAAAATAGTAGCTCGTCGAAACGACGCGCGACGGGCGGTAGGCGCTGTAGCAACTGCGGCGAAACCGGTTACAATGCGCGAACGTGTAAAAAGGATATAGAATTAAATAGCGAATCGGATAGCGAATAATTTTAATTAATTCAAAGCGTTATAATTAAATAAATTTATATAGAAATGTCGAGATATAAAAAAGTGTCCGATTTAATAATATGTCCGACTTAATAATAAACCACGTTATATATATAACTTATTCTTTATAGATTTAATTTTAAATTTATTATATTAAAAAGATTATGAATTAATATTATTTTTTTATTTTTAATAACGTGGTTTACCACTACGCGACGCATATCACTTAGCGACGCATTTCTTCCACTTTTCGACCCTTTTATATAAATTAATTTAATTATAACGCTTAAAATTAATTAAAACTACTCGCTATCCGATTCCTCGCTTAATTCTATATCCTTTTTATATGTTCGCGCATTGTAACCTGTTTCGCCGTAAATACCACAGCGCTTTTCACCGGTCGCCCTCCGTTTCGCCGAACCCCTATTTTTACCTTTATCGGGCGCTGAACGCTTCCCTTTTGCCTTTTCGTCTTATAGCTGTTGAAATTTCTTAATAATAAAGGCTCTTTCAAGCTGGACTCGCGATTTTTTAGCTCTCCGGCGCTTAAAAAGTGCTAAATTAGCCTCCTCTAGTATATGCATCTTATCGCGTATAAAGATTATTTTATGAGCTATTTTAATTATACCCTTCGCTATTTAGTTTACCGCATTTAAAATCGGCGTCGGAGAGCTTTTTTAATAGGTAAACACCCTTTTTTTAATATAAATAGAATACTTAATTATTTATTAAAGGTTAAACAGCGTTTAAAGGTCGTAAGTATTAGCCATCCCCGGACGGGATAAATTAAATATAAACGTCCGGAGACGTATACTTAACTTATTAATTACTTTATTAAGATTATAAGGGACTAAACTAAAAACGTTAAATTTAAATTTAATATTATTTTCCGTAAAAACAGCGAAATACGCGGCTTTAAAAGCGATAAAAAACTCGAGCTTCGTAATATAGTTTATCGAAGCCTTAATAAATAGCTCGATTTCCTTTAAATAAGCACGCTTTAAAGCCGAATAAAGTGCTATATCGAGTAATTAAAGTAGGTAAAATAAATAAGGAGGCATACCGAGTATAATAATATTATTATTTTAGTAATATACCTCGAATTCGGCCGAAATATAGCTCTCGTGGCTGTTAATAATTAAGAGGCGGTGGGAACCTTTCGTTTACGCTTTAATGTGTTTATCGAAGTGTTTAATTTAGTTTAAGCCTGTTTTTTTATTAGTCCAGCTATTGGAAATCGGCTTGATTACCTAGTCGCCCGGTAAATCGGTTTCGCGGGACCAGTTCGCGAGATAATATTAGCTTTAAACGATTAAAAACGGCGGAATATACTAACCCTGCGAATTAATACATTTAATCGCCGTTGCTTATTCCCGATTACCAGGCTGGACCGACTTCGCTTTTCTACGCCGCTCGGCGCGTATTACGATGAGTGTTAACCCGATTATACTTATTATAAAGCCGGTTTCGTCGAAATTTTAAATATTTTCGTTAACGATCCCGTATTTCGCTTTTATATTTATAATTAATATAAATTAACCGGAAATAACTTTAAAACCTTCGTAAAAAGCTTTTTAATAATCGTACCGACGATTTATTTTAGTTTTTAAGTCCGGGTTACAGTCGATAAAACGCTTAACTTAATATTTACCGACGCGGTCGCCGCCGCGCAACGCGGTAAGAAAATTGGCTATATTTTTACACTAGCGAAATCGGGAGGCATTCCTCGGATATTTAAATTAATTATATATTTACGAAATACCTCTTTTTTAATTAAATTTAATTTACGTCGTTTCGGTCGGATTTCGCGTTTTAAAGTTCGGCCGTAAATTCGATAACGTAAAATTAATTCGGGTATATTATAAACTTTTATTACTACTCTTTAGCTTATTTAATTCGGTCCGTTTCGTGTCGCTTAAATTACTAAAACTATCCGATTTTCTTAGGATTAATTAAGTATTATAGTTATAAAAGTATTACGCGTTAAAGTTTAATTATATTAAAATTAAATTTAAATACGTCGCTAAGTAATATACGTCGCGTAGTAATAAACTACGTTATAATACTTTTAATTTTATAATTAAAACTTAAATAAAGTTTAACTTTTAATTTTAATTAAATTAAAATTAAAATTTATAATTTCGCAAATTAAAATACTTTATAATTTAAATAATATTAAATATATAGCCGTAATAATAATTATTAAACAAATTGATTATTTATAAACTTTTAAAATTATTCGCAGTTATAAAGTAATATAAATAAATAATTATATTTATTATAGTAATTATATTTAAAATAACTTATATTTAAACCTTTTAAAGTTAATCATTAAATTAAGCTTTAATTTAGCAGTAAAAAGTTTTTAAAATTACTTTAAAAAAATTACCGTTTATAGAAAATATTTATTATATAGATAAATAAACGAAGCGTTATTTTTTAAAGTATAATTATTAATTTTATAATAATTTCGTAATATGTTTAATCGTTTAACGATTAAAATTTTGTTATAATTTAAAATATATTTAATATTAATACTTAATATTATAGATAATAATAAAACAGTAAACGATTATTAAAATAATTACGTTTATAATAATAAATAAAACGATTAACGTAGTTTACCACTAAGTTAATTATATTACTTCGCCGGTCACTCTTTTTACTTCTCGATTTTTTTATATAAATTTATTTAACTATAACGTTTAAAATTAATTAAAACTACTCGCTATTTAATTCTTCGCTTAATTTTATATCCTTTTTATATATTCGCGTATTATATAGCTTATTTCGCCGTAGATCCCACAGCGCCTGCCGCCCGTCGCGCGTCTCTTCGACGAACCCCCATTTTCGCCTTTATCGGGCGCTAAACGCTTCCTTTTTTACTTTCTCGTCTTATAGTTACTAAGAGTCTTTAATAGTAAGGGCTCTTTTAAACTGGACTTGTTCTTTTTTAGCTCTTCGGCGCTTCGAAAAGGCTATATTAACTGCTTTTAATATATATACCTTCTTACGTAAAATAATAGCATTATACATTAATTCTTTTTATATGCTTAGTTAATTTATTTATTATATAATAAATTAACGTCGGAAAGTTTTCTTAATAGCTAAAAATCTTACTTTTAATAAAAATACAGTGTCTCTTTGTTTATTAAGGGTTAAAAGGCGTCTTAAGGTCGTAATTACCGAAGGAACTCGAACGTAAAAGAAAAGGTATAGGCGTACGAAAATATATATCTAGCTTACTAATCACCTCGTCGGAATTATAAAGGATTAAATTAAAAACGCTAAATCCGGATTTAATAATGTTTTTTATAAAAATACCGAAATACGCGGCCTTAAAAGCGATAAAAAACTCGAGTTTCGTAATATAATTTATCGAGGCCTTAATAAATAGCTCGATTTCTTTCGAATAAGCACGCTTTAAAAGCGAATAAAGTGCTATATCTAGTGGCTAAAGCAAGTGAAATAAATAGGGAGGTATACCGAGTATAATAATATTATTATTCTGGTAGTATACCTCGAAATCGGCCGAAATATAGCTTTTGTGGTTATTAAGAATTAAGAGGCGGTAGGGACCTTTTGTATACGTTTTAATATATTTATCGAAGTATTTAATCTAGTTTAAGCTTATTTCGTTATTAATTTAATTATTAAAAGTCGGCTTAATTACTTAGTTGTTTAGTAAATCGGTTTCGCGGGACCAGTTCGCGAGGTAATATTAGCTTTAAACGATTAAAAACGGCGGAATATATTAACCTCATAAATTAATGTATTTAATCGCCGTTATTTATTCCCGATTATTAGGCTAGACTAATTTCGTTTTTTTACGCCGCTCGGCGCGTGTTACGACGAGTGTTAACCTAATTATACTTATTATAAAGCCGGTTTTATCGAAATTTTAAAGGTTTTTATTTAGAATACCGTATTTAGCTTTTATATTTATAACTAGCGTAAACTAGGCGGAAATAATTTTCGCATTTTCGTAAAGAGCTTTTTAATAATCGTATTAACGGTTTATTCGGGTTTTAAGGTCCGAGTTACGGTCGATAAAGCGCTTAACCTAGTATTTATTAACGCGCTCGCCGTTACGCGACGCGGTAAGGAGATTAGTTATATTTTTTATACTAATAATATTAAGAGGCATTCCTCGGATATCTAGGTTAATTATATAATTTCGAAGTACTTCCTTTTCAGTTAACGTTAATTTTCGCTATAAATATCGGATTTCGCGTCGTGGGATTCGGCCGTTTAATCGGTCGCTAATCGTCGATTATGGGACGCTAAAGGCTTTCATAGCAGCCCTTTAACTAATAGGTTTTATAGGGTCTCGCGTCGCTTAAATTACTAATTCGAGCCTACGTATTAGTAAAGAATTAAGCATTATAGTTATAGAGATAAAACGTGTTAAAGTTTAATAAGGAGTGTTAATTAAGCTAATGACCGGCGAAGTAATATAATCGACTCAGTAGTAAACCACGTTAGTTTTAAAATTAATTAAGTAAATAATTTAATAACGAAAGCTATTTTAATTCAAAATATAATTTCAACTATTTTAAACCACGGTATTATGATTAAAATTAAAACCGTAATTAAAATAATCGGTTATTATATAAATATAGCTTTAAACCTCGAAAACAAAGTAATAATTATCGCGATTATAAATATAAACGATTTAATAGAAATAAACCGTAATAACGAACTTATTATAAATAAATATATTAATTTAATTGTTAAATAATATATATTATAAACGGAGATTATTTTTCCGTTAATCGTAATAATTTAAATATTAAAAAATTTAAAATGCTTTTTATTAATAACGAATATATTTTAACGAACAAAATAACTTAAAATAAAATAAATAGAAATATTTATATTAAAGAAATATTATAAATATATATCGATTTAAAAAGGTTTATTTTATTAATAAACTATAACTTTTTAAATAATATAATTAACGATTATATCGTAATAATTAATAGATTAACTTTTTATTTAAAAGTTAAAAAATCGAAAGAATATATATTGTTTTCTAAATAACCGGCTTTAATAAGTTTAAAAATAAAAAGTTAATTAAATTTATTAATAGAATATAAATCCTTAATTACTTAATAATTAAAATTTTAATAACGTGGTTTACCACCGAGTCGCCTATATTACTAAGTCGCCCATTTTTTTACTCGACCTATTTTATTAAACTTTAACACGTAATAACTTTATAATTATAATGCTTAATTTATTTTAAGAAGAGCGAATTGTTTTAATAATTTAAGTAACGCGAAACCCTTTAAACCGTTTAAATTAAAAGCACGCTGCCGTTACGTACAACGTCTTATACGAAACTTTACGCGACCGAATATACGGCCGAACTTTACGACGCGATACCCGAAACCCATAATATAAATTAAATTTAATTAAAAAAGAGGTGCTTCATAATTATATAATCGATCTAAATACCCGAGGGATGCCTCCCAATATCAGTGTTGTGGGAGATATAGCCAATCTCTTTACCGCGTCGCGCGGCGGCGAACGCGTCGGTAAACACTAGGTTAAGCGCTTTATTAATCGGAACCCGGACCTTAAGACCCGAATAAACTATCGGTATAATTACTAAAGGGTTCTCTGTAAAAATTTAAACGTTATTTCCTATTAGTTTAGGCTAGTTACGAATATTAAAGCTAAATACGGTATTATTAACGAGGACAGGTAAAATTTCGATAAAATCGGCTTTATAATAAGTATAATCGGGTTAACCTTCGTTATAATACGCGTCGATCGGCGTAAAAAGGCGAAGTTGATTTAATTTAATAATTAGGAATAGTTAACGGCGATTAAATATATTAATTTATAAAGCTAGTGTATCCCGCCGTTTTTAATCGTTTAAAGCTAATATTACCTCGCGAACTAATCGCGCGAATACAACTTACCGGGCGATTAAGTAATTAAACCGACTTTTAATAACTAAACCGATAATAAAACAAGCCTAAATTAAATTAAACACTTCGATAAATATACTAAGTCGCGAACGAAGGGTCGCTACCGCTTTCTAATTTTCGACGGCCACGAAAGCCATATTTCGGCCGAATTCGAGGTATACTACCAAAATAACAATATTATTACACTCGGTATGCCTCTTTATTTATTTCATTTATTTTAACTACTCGATATAGCACTTTATTCGCCTTTAAAGCGCGCGTATTCGAAAAAAATCGAGCTATTTATTAAGGCCTCGATAAATTATATTACGAAGCTCGAGTTTTTTATCGCGTTTAAAGCTATATATTTCGCTATTTTTACGGAAATTAATATTAAATTTAAATTTAATATATTCAGCTTAATACTTTATAACCCGGACGAATTAATTAATAAATTAAATATACGTTTCCGAACGTTTATACTTAGCCCGTCGCGTTTAAAGACGGCTAGTATTTACGACCTTTAAATACTATTTAACTTATAATAAACGACTAAGTATTTTATTTATATTAAAAAGCGGGTTTTTATTTATTAAAAAAGCTCTCCGACGCCGATTTTAAATATAATAAACTAAATAACGAAAGGTATACATACAGTCGTGCATAAGATAACCTTTATAAAGGATCGGATACGTACTTTAAAAGAGGCCAATTTAGCCCTTTCGAAACGCCGAAAAGCCAAGAAATCGCGAGTCCAGCTTAGAGAAGCCCTTACTATTTAAAAATCTTAAGCGCTGCAGGACGAAAAGGCAAAAGAGAAGCGTTCAGCGACCGGCGAAAGCGAAAATGGGGGTTCGTCGAAGCGGCGCGCGACGGGCGGCAGGCGCTGTGGTATTTGCGGCGAAACAGGTCATAATGCGCGAACATGTGAAAAGGATATAGAATTAAGTAGCGATTCCGATAGCGAATAGTTTTAATTAATTTAATATGTTATAATTAAATTAACTTATATAAAAATATCGAGAAATAATAAAAGTGGGCGACTTAGTGATATGGGCGACTCGGTGGTAAACCACGTTAAATATTTTATAATTAAAAAACATAAAAACAATAATCAAGTATTTTTAAAAATAATTAAAATTGAAAATAATAAACGATTTTATAATATTAATAAATTTTATTAAAAAGACTATTTTTAGTAACATAAATTAAATTTTATATATAAATCGTCTATTTATTCAAATCGGTTATACTTTTATTGATTAATTATATAAACTTATTTAAAAGGAAAAATAATAAACTACAAAACGTTTTTATATAAAAACTTTATATATACTAATTAAACTTATTATTAGGATAAAAGTCAGTGCATTAACTTTTATCCCAGTAGTAAGTTTAATTAATTATAAGCCCGGGTCTAATATCTTTTTATATAATAAACGTATTCGTTTTATTTAACTTTTTAGAAATTATAACTCTTATTTTTAAAATATTTAATTATATTTTTTATTTAATGAATTAGTTACTTTTTTAATTTTTATGTTTTATTTTAAAATAAGTTTTTATTAATATAATTAAAATAACGTGGTTTACTAGTAAGCGGGATATATTATATACCGGGATACTTTTTCGACCGACTATACTTTTTAAACTTTAACACGTTTTAATTCTATAATTATAATACCTAATTTTTTATTAAAAGAACGGATCGATTTAGCGATTTAAGCGACGCGAAACCCCGTAAAGCATATTAGCTAAAGAGTTGCTGCGAAAGCCTTTAATGTCCCACGAACTTCTCTAAACTACCGACTTCACGGCCGACCTTTACAACGCGAAATCGGATACTTTCAACGAAAATTAGATCCGATTAAAAAGGAGGTGCTTCGTAAGTATATAATTAACTTAGATATTCGAGGGATGCCTTTTAATATAGCTAATATAGAAAATATAATTAATTTTTTTACCGCGTCGCGTGGCGGCGAATATATTATTAAGTATTAAGTTAAGTGATTTATTAACCGTAATTTAAACTTTAAGATTAAAATAAATCGTCGATATAATTATTAAAGGGCTTTTTACGAGGATCCGAACGTTATTTCCGGCTAGTTTAGGCTAGTCGCGAATATTAAAGCTAAATACGGTATCGTTAACGAGGATATATATAATTTCGACGAGACCGGCTTTATAATAAGTATAATCTAGTTAATTTTCATCGTAATACGCGCTGATCGGCGTAAAAAGGCGAAATTGATTTAGTTTAATAATCGGGAATAGTCGACGGCGATTAAATGTATTAATTCGTAAAGCTAGTGAATCCTGCCGTTTTTAATCGTTTAGGGTTAATATTACTTAGTGAACTAGGCTACTGTAACGATGCCTATTAGGGGTCCAATAGAAACCTGGTAGAACGTACGCGGGTTTATGTTGGCAATGCGAGAGAGTATCTAGACGGGTGATAGAATCACACTATCGGTAGAGTAATAAAGTAACTGAGTTTTAAATAAGTGCTAGGCGTAGCTTATAGTATTATAATAGGTCGTTAAAGCATGTGCCTTATTAATAGGTAAAGATTAATACTTAAATTAATTACTAAGTAAGCGAGAATATTTAGGAAACTATATAAAAGAATATTCGTCTTATATCTAGCCTCGCTCCCTTATTAATAGTTAGCTCGTTGGCTCATTCGTTGTCTTAGAATGAGCTTTTAAGCCTTAGATTAAAGGTTTATTTGTTATTTTAAAATGAGCCCTTGATCCGTTGGTTTACCTAGATTAGTGGCTGTCCCTTTATAATCCGACTAATCCGTCACGTGGCTTATGGCTGGTGCTTATGGCGGTTCTCCTTGCCCTAGAGTTTCCAGTCCTCCTGGCGGGGTATCGCATTTCCGTGGCTGCTTATGCTTCGTTTTTTGGCCGCATAAGTAGGTTAGGTCGTAACACTATCCCCTCTCTTCTTAGGCCTTTGTCCCTAAAACGCCAGGTTTTATAAGTGTCCTTTTTATTATTTTTTATAAGTTTTTCTCTTTTTTTTCCTTGTTATGGTTTTTTTGTAATGTATACTTATTATATCTAGTCGTATTAAAAAATTTTCTCGTTTTAAATCGAAAAAAACAAAATAACGTTATAACCTTATTACGCTTATTAACGAATTCGGTGTTAAAGTTATACCGTGTTCCTTATATTTATCGCGTAAATAAACGTATAAAATAATAGAGGGTGCTTCGCGTTATCGCGAGTGCGTTCGTTTAGGTTTATTCTGTAATGGTTCAGGAGTGTCGGTCTCGGCGGTTTCCCGAATTATAGATAAATCGAAACGTTTTCGTGCTGCCGAGCGGGAGGCTAGCGATTTTTTTCGTTAGGTTAATAAGGCTTTAAAAAAGCCTACCGAAACGCCTAAGAGGCTTTTTTTCGCCTGAAGCGGATTCGTGTCTAGCGGGAGTTTTTAGTGTTTCGCGGGTCGGAAATAGCTACGCGTGGTCTTTGTTCCCTCGACGAGTTAAAGGTTTCGAAGCGTGCTAAGGCGAACGCGATAGTCGACGTTTATTCTTATGGTGCCTTTGGTATTATTAATTAGTTCGGTACCGATGTTAATTTTTTGTTTCTTTAAATTCCCGAAGCTCCTCGGAGGCGTTTTTTAAGTGTTTTTTAGGTTTCTAGGTGTTTTTTTAGGTAGGTAATTTCTTTATTAAACGAGGTATTTTTATTTGCGTTTTATTTGCTTTTTATTAAGTATCCTCTCGATTTCGTACTCGTGTTAATTTATTTCGATTTTTAGCTACGTTTTAAATTTAGTATTTTTTAATACTAGTTCGAGTAAGGAAATATAAAATACAGGGTATATTTTTATAGTTTTTAATAACGATAATCGATAGTTAGTTTTTAAAATAACTTTCGCGATTTTAAATAGTCCGATTTTTTTAAAGTCCAGCTTTTCGTTTAATCGCTTAGTTTTAATGTTTCGTCGTAAGAGGTAAACTTTTTCTTTTTTTAAAAGTTAATCCCTTTAACTTTGTTTTATCGGCGTGTTCTTTCATTTGTTTTTAAAAAAGGTAAGGTTTTTTTGCAGCGATGTTTACAGTTCCTTTAGTTTTTCGACTTAAGTGGTCGCTATCGGTGTTAACTTTTTTTTTTAGGGGGTTTTTTATAATATTAAGGTCGAACCCGTAATTTGCTTTAAATAATAATATACGCGTTATTTCGTTATCCGCGTTATTATATACGAATTATATTATTAGTAATAATCGTACCTAGTTATTTTATTCGTAATTAACGTAGTATCGAAGGTACTGTTTTAATGTTTAATTTATTCGTTCGGTTTGGCCGTTTATCTGCGGATAATAAGCTGTGGATAGTTTATATTTAATACCGAGTTATGCTATAAATAACTTCCAAAATTTAGATGTGAGTAGCTTATTTTTATCCGAGATGATGGTTTCCGGTAGCCCGTGTTAGCTAACGATTATCTTAAGGAAGGTGTACGCTAAGTTTTCGGCGATGCTGGCTTCCTTGTATGGCAGGAAGTAGGCATATTTTGTAAGCTTGTTCGTAATGACTAGGATGCTATTGTATGTGATTTTGGTTAATGGTTCTTTTGACGGTGGTAGCTTAATAATCTAATCTAGGGCGATGGTTTTCTAGGCCCTGTTAGGTGGTGGGATTGGTTGCAGTTCTCCGTAGGGTCGATGCTTAGCTACTTTAGCTTTATTATAGAGGTCGTATTCTCTTATAATTTTAGCGATTTAATCTTTGAGATTTTCGCAGTTATATAGTTTAGTGATTCGTTTTTAAGTTTTATAGATTTTTTAGTGACCGTGTACGGGGTGTTCGTGGAATTCCTTAATAAATTTTTGCTTGTATTATTTTAGGATATATAGCTTGCCGTGGTAGTATACTAGGCCGTTTTTCGAGCCGGCCTTTGGTGGTGTAAGCTGTGTGGTGTTTATTTGTTCGTGGTACGTCCGGAATTTTGCGATTTATTTGTCGTCGTGTATTATATTGCTGGTCGCATTGATTTATCGGGATGGTATAAGGTTACTATTTTGGTTTTGTGTGAAAATAGTTCGGGTTTCGGCTGGAATTTTCTCTTAGTGGTTTAATCGACGGCTAAGCGCGTTAGCTCGTCCGTTTTCGCTATTTTTCTAGTAAATAATAATAAAAGTTAAATTTCAATAGGAACTCCGCCTATTGTATTTATCGTTTATTTAGTTTTTTACTGGTGGTGAACGATATAAAGTTTTTATAGTCTATATAAACCTTTACTGGTACTTCTATTCCGTTTAAATAGTGCCTCTATTCTTTAAAAGCTTTAATAATAGCCATTAGCTCCTTATCGTAAATCTAGTAATTAAGTTTTAGTCTATTCAGTTTTTTCGAGAAAAATATTACTAGGTGCAGCTTCCCGCTGTCGTCTCGTTGGCTGAGTTACCCTCCGATCGCATAATTCGATACGTTGGTTTTAACTTCGAATAATCTAATGGGGTCTGCTATACGAAGCACCGGTTCGCTGGCGATTTTTTTTAAGATTTTAGAAGGCCGATTCTTCCGTTTCCGTCCATCGGAATGGTTCGTCTTTCCGGGTCAAGTTCGTTAGGGGTGTCGCTATTTTGCTAAACCTAGGGATGAAGATTCTGTAATAATTGGCTAGTCCAAGGAACGATCGGATTTCTATAACGCTTATAGGCGTAGGCTACTCCTTGACTGCTAATACCTTAAAAAATTTTATTCGAATTTCTCCTAGGGATACTACGTATCCTACGAAAGTGATTAATTGTTTATGGAATTCGCTTTTTTTAAAGTTAATTAATAAGTTAGCGTTTTATAATTTTTAAAATATTAACTTTACGTACTCCTTATACTATTCCTCGTTTTTTAAGTAAATAAAAATATTATCGAAGTAAATAATAACGAATTTATCGATATATTTTCGTAATATATAGTTAATTATACTTTAAAAGCTGGCTGAGGCATTAGTTAGGCTAAAAAGCATGACAAAATATTTAAAGTGCCCGTATTTAGTTCTGAAGGCAGTCTTCCATTTTTTCCTTCCTTGATCCGAATGAGCCCGTAAGCATTCGGTAGGTCTAAAGCCGTGAAGATCTTGGCTCGGTATAGTTTGTTTCGTAGGTCGCTGATTAAGGGTAAGGGGTATCGGTTTTTAATGGTGATGTTGTTGAGTTTATGATAATCGATATATATTCGCTATTTAAGTTTCCCGTCTTTGCTTTTTTTGGTATGAAGAGTATAGGGTATTCTGTTAGTAACGTAGATAATCGTATATATCTTTTAGCGAGGTTTTCCTCGATGTAGTCCTTTAGGGCTTGTTTGTATTCCTGGTTTAATCGATATGTCGGCATAAAGTGAGGTTCTTTCCCTTCCTTAAGGGGTATCTCGTAATCCTATTGTGTATGTTTTAATAGTCCTGTTTTTAGTTCTTTATTAAATAGGTCGCTAAATTCCTTATAATTATTCGGTATTTGTATAGTAACGTTTAGCTTTAATTTTTTAGCCATAACGTAGGCTTTTAAGTATCGTTGGCTTGCTTGAGGGTTCTTTTTATAAACGCTGCTTAGGGGCTAAGCTTTTTCCTGGTATATTTTATTAGAGACGGCTAGTTTTTTAATTAATTTTGGGATTACTTACCCGTAATTAGGGTATCCTTAAAATTATATCGTATTTTAATATTTTCGTGATGTTATACGTAATTCGTTTATATTATTATCCGATAGTAATAAGAAGGTTCGCGATTTTTTTCCGTATTTTTCTACTTTCGTACGTTATAAATCCTTTATCGATAATCTTAAGTCGGTATAAGGCGTTTTTTTTTACTATTTTAATTTTAAACTGTTAACGATTCTTAGTAAAATATAGTTTCTTTACGCTCCGCTATCGAGTAACGCATTAACGTAAGCTCTTTTTATACTTATTATTAATATAATATGCTCGTAAATGTTTTAGTTATTCGTCGTGTGGCATAAGGACCTATTTTATCCTGCTTAATATCGTTCCTCTATAATCGGCGGCTTTTATTTCCCGATTATTACTTTTTATAACCGAGGTTTCTTTTTATACTTCTTTATCGGCGCAAAGTCGTTTATTAATTAAAAGTAAACGTAAACATAGGTGTATAATTTAGTAGTGGCGACGTTTTATGGTATCGTTCTATAGTTTGTGGGTTAGTTTTTTTAAGTCCTACGAATTGTAATTAGCAAATAAGTTTAATAATATTATTATCCTGGTACCACTAAATTATCGGAGTATTGTTATTTATTAATAAACGATTAGCTCGTTTTACGATTTTAATAATCTCTCTTTTTATTGTTAAGAAGAATCGTTATTGTAGAGGCGCTGCCAGCCGATAGTGGCGCGTTATAGGTTTTATAGCGGATTACTTCCGGTAATTTTAATCTTATCGCTAGCTATATTTCGAACGTCGTATTTCCGTATATTTATTATAATACCGTGGTTTTATTATAAATATATACTATATATTAAGGTTAGTTATATTAATTTTATAGCCGTTTTTTTAAGTGGTATTTCCTAGGCTACTTAGGGTTTTCTCCTATTAATAGGTAAGCCTTCCGGAGGTTAAATATAAACGTTTTAATTTTCTCGATTAGGTAGTCCGGGTATAGGCGTATAATAGGTGTTCGCCTAATTCGTCGGGGAAATTATTCGTTTATAAGTTTTTCCTCGAGATACTTTATATATCCGTTATATATATACGAAATCTAAAAGAGCGTAAAGTGTATATTATTAGCGGGCGGGACCCGCGGGTCGTTTTTAACGGTATAGTTAGCGTAGATTCCTTTTTCGAATCCTTTTATAATAAGCTATTATTGTTCTACTTTAAATTTTAAGCAGGGTATTCCGGGAATAGCGATCTATTTGTCGACGTCGAGGTCCCGGTACTTAAGTAATTCGGTTGCAAAGTTACTTAAGGTTATCCTAATAAGTCGTTCCGGGTCGTTTATTAGTTCCTTAGTATCGCTAATATTTAAACCGGAGTCGCTAAAATCGGTTTCGTACGTCCGGCGTATTATAACTATAGTTCTATACTCTTTGTTTCCTTTTCGTAGTTTTTTTAGGGAACTATTCGGTCTTTTCCTTGTCTGTTAAATGAGTAGTGTAACTATTATCGTAGCAGGCTGTCCAGGAGAGATTACTATATGGCGCTTTTTCGTTACTTTTAATAGTTATTGTGGCCGGTTTTTTTTTAATAACGTTAACATATCGTCCTTCGGGTATTAGTTTAAATATTTTCTTGTTTCGGTAGTCCTTAGCGTAATATCCTTTCTTTTAATAATTATAATAAGTAACGTTCTATTTTTTATCGTTCTTGTTATATTAAATTACGTTAAGGTCTATAAGTTCGCTATAGTAATTAAAAGAGGTTTTCTTTAGTGCTTATCGTTAAATAGGTCGTTTATTATTAGCCCTTAGTTTATTATCGTTAGCTCGGAATCCTTAGTACCCTCGTCGCTCGAATCGTCGTTCGTATAATCGATTATTAATTTTAATAATCCTTTTAACGTAGTTATCGAAGTTATCCGGTTTATCCTCCCGGTTTATTTCGTCCTTTACTTCTTCTCGCAGCCCGGCGTAAAAGAATGTCATCAAGGCGTCGTCGTCGTTCTATTCCGTTTTAGAAAAAATTTGTTTAAACTTGGCGGCGTACTGGGATGCCGATCCTTTCTATTTAAGCTGCATGAGCATTCGCTTTGCAGTCTGGATTTTATCGGGATTTCCGAAAGTAGCCTTTAGTTTCTTTTAAACCCGGTATAACTGCGAAAAAGTCTCTTAGTATCGTTTTTTTAATTATTCTTATCGGGATTATTAAGGTAGTCGCGTATAATAGGTTCGAACTATATAAATACGTTTCTTTTAAAAAATTCTGCGGCGTAGAGGACCTTGTTTTACTCGGTAGTAATAGCGTGGGCGTAAAAGCGTAGGTAGGCCTTAACCTGCGTGAGGAAACTTTGGACGTTTCCTTCTTTATTATCGTAGGTTTGCGGGGGCGTAAACTTAAACCTACCGTGTCCGGAGGTTAGGGTAAGCATAGTAGTGATCTGTTTAACGAGCTGGGTATTTTCGTTTTTTACCTATTTAAGTTATACTTGTAAGTATTGGATTATTACGAGGACGTCGGGTCCTCCCGTAGGGTTATTAACGGCGCTTCCGGCTAGGGTTTAAGGTGCTATAATATTAAATATTACTCTAGGTTTAAGTAATAACTCGTAAGAATAAAAGTAATTAAAATATAACGATATTTATTAAAGGTTTAATAGAAACTTAGTAAAACGTACGCGGGTTTATATTAGCAATACGAGAAAGTATTTAAACGGGTGATAAAATTATATTATCGATAAAATAATAAAGTAACTAAGTTTTAAATAAGTGCTAGGCGTAGTTTATAGTATTATAATAAGTCGTTAAAATATATGCCTTATTAATAGGTAAAGATTAATGTTTAAATTAATTACTAAATAAGCGAGAGTATTTAGAAAACTATGTAAAGGAATATCCGTCTTATATTTAGCCTCGCTCCCTCATTAATAGTTAACTCGTTAGCTTATTCGTTATTTTAAAATAAGCTCCTAAGCCTTAAATCAGAGGTTTATTTATTATTTTAGAATAAGCCCCTGATCCGTTGGTTTACCTGGATTAGTGGCTATCCCTTCATAATCCGACTGATCCGTCACGTGGCTTGTGGCTGGTGCTTGTGGCGGTTCTCCCTGCCCTGGAGTCTCCAGTCCTCCTGGCGGGGTATCGCACTTCCGTGGCTGCCTGTGCTTCGTTTCTTGGCCGCATAAGTAGGTCAGGTCGTAACAGCTACCGAATACGATTTACCGGGTAATTAGGTAATTAAACCGATTTCGAATAATTAAATAAATAATAAAATAGGTTTAAATTAAATTAAATACTTCGATAAGTATACTAAATCGCGAACGAAGGGTTTATATCGTTTTTTTAATCCTCGACGGCCACGAGAGCTATATTTCGGCCGAATTTAAGGTATACTATAAAAACAACGGTATTATTACGTTTAATATACCTCCTTACTTTTTTTATTTATTTTAACTATTAGATATAGCACTTTATTTGCCTTTAAAACGCGCGTATCCGAAAGAAATCAAGTTATTTATTAAAACCTTAATTAATTATATTACGAATCTCGAATTCTTTATCGCGTTTAAGGCCGCGTATTATATTATTTTTATGAAAATTAATATTAAATCTAGATTTAACGTATCTAATTTAATACTTTATAACCTTAACGAGGTAATTAATAAGCTAAATATACGTTTCCGGATACCTATACTTAGCTCGTCGCGTCCGGGAACGGCTAGTATTTACGACCCTTAAACGCCGTTTAACCTTTAATAAATAACTAAACACTTTTTTTTTATTAAAAAAAGAGTGTTTACTTATTAAGGAAGCTTCTTAACACTAATTTTAAAAACGGTGAACTAAATAACGAAAAGTATATATATAATCGTATATAAAATAACTTTTATAAAAGATTAAATACGCATATTATAAAAGGTTAATTTAGCCCTTTCGAAGCGCCGGAGAGCTAAAAAGTCGCGAGTCTAGCTTAGAAAAGCCCTTACTATTAAGGAATCTCGAAAACTGCAGGACGGGAAGGTAAAAGGGAAGCGTCCAGCGACCAACGAAGGCGAAAATGGTGGTTTATTAAAGCGGCGCGCGACGGGCGGCAGGCGCTATAAGATCTGCGGCGAGATAGGCTATAATACGCGAACATATAAAAAGGATATAAAATCGAGTAGCGAATCGAATAGCGAGTAAATTTAATTAATAAAGCGCGTTGTAATTAAATAAACCTATATAAAAGTGTTAAAAAGTAGAAAAAGTATCCCGGTATATAATATATCCCGCTTATTAATAAACTACGTTATATAAATATATATAACGTGGTTTACCACTACGTAACGCATATTATTTAGCGACGTACTTAAATTTAATTCTAATATAATTAAACTTTAACGCGTAATACCTCTATAATTATAATACTTAATTAATCTTAAAAAAATCGGATAGTTTTAATAATTTAAGCGATACAAAACGGACCGAATTAAATAAACTAAAAAGTAATAACGTGGTTTACTATTAAGTGATCTGTATTATTAAATAGTTTACCTTTATTATTTTTCGACTTTTATTAAACTTTAACGCGTAATAATTTTATAATTATAATGCTTAATTTAATTTAAAAAGACCGAATCGGTTTAGCTATTTAAGCGATACGAAAGCCCTTAAATTTATTAAGTAAAAAAGATGCTGTAAAAGTATACGACGTTCTTAGAACTATTTTACGTTATTAAATCCACGGCTAAACTTTACGACGCGATATTCGATATTTACGGTATAAATTAAATACGAATAAAAAAAAGGTGCTTTGTAAGTATATAATTAATTTAAATACCCGCGGGATGTCTTTTAAAATCGCTAGTGTAGAAAATATGGCTAATCTCTTTATCGCGTCGCGCGGCGGCGAACGCGTCGGTAAGTATTAGGTCAGGCGATTTATTAACCGTAACCTAAACTTTAAGATTAAAATAAATCGTCGATACGATTATTAAAAGGCTTTTTACGAAAATCCGAACATTATTTTCGATTAATTTAGGCTAGTCGCGAATATAAAAGCTAAATACGGTATTTTAAACGAAAATATATAAAATTTCGACGAGACCGGCTTTATAATAAGCATGATCGAGTTAACCCTCGTCGTAATACGCGCCGATCGGCGTGAGAAGGCGAAGTTAGTCCAGCTTGGTAATCGGGAATAGTCGACGGCGATTAAATGTATTAATTCGTAAAGCTAATATATTCCGCTTTTTTTAATTATTTAAAGTTAATATTACTTCGCGAATTAGTCGCGCGAAAGTGGCTTACCGGGCGATTAAGTAATTAAACCGACTTCTAATAAATAAACCGATAATAAGATAAGCTTAAATTAAATTAAGTACTTTAATAAATATACTAGATCGTAAACGAAGGGTCGCTACCGCCTCTTAATTCTCGACGGCTATAAGAGCTATATTTCGGCCGAATTCGAGGCATATTACTAAAATAACAATATTATCACTATTAATATACCTCCTTACTTATCGTACCTGCTTTAACCTCTCGATATAGCACTTTATTCGCCTTTAAAGCGTGCTTATTCGAAAGAAATCGAGCTATTTATTAAGGCCTCGATAAATTATATCACGAAGCTCGAGTTCTTTATCGCGTTTAAAGCTATATATTTCGCTATTTTTACGGAAATTAATATTAAATTTAAATTTAACGTATCCGGCTTAATACCTTATAACCTGAACAAAGTAATTAATAAACTAAATGTGCGTCTCTGGACGCTTACACTTAGCTTATCCCGTCCGGGGACGGCCAATATTTACGACCTTTAAACGCCGTTTAATTTTTAATAAATAATTAAGTATTTTATTTATATTAAAAAGAGGGTGTTTACCTATTAAAAAAGCTCTCCGACGCCGATTTTAAATACAGTAAATTAAATAACGAAGGGTATAACTAAAATAGCTTATAAAATAACCCTTATACATAATCGGATACGTATTTTAAAAGAGGCCAATTTGGCCCTTTCGAAGCGCCGGAGAGCTAAAAATTCGCGAGTCCAGCTTGGAGGAGCCCTTACGATTGAGGAATCTCGAAGGCTGCAGGACGAGAAGGTAAAAGGGAAGCGTCCAGCGACCGACGAAGGCGAAAATGGTGGTTTATTAAAGCGGCGCGCGACGGGCGGCAGGCGCTGTGGCATTTACGGCTAAACAGGTTATAATACGCGAATATGTGAAAAGGATATAGAATTAAGTAGCGATTTAGATAGCGAATAGTTTTAATTAATTTAAAATATCGTGGTTAAAATAACTTTTATAAAAGTATCGAGAAATAATAAAGGTGGACCACTTAATAATACGGGCCACTTAATAGTAAACTACGTTAACGTTTAAAATTAATTAAAACTACTCGTTATTCGATTCCTCGCTTAATTTTATATCTTTTTTACATGTTCGCGCATTGTGACCTGTTTCGCCGTAAATACCATAGCGCCTTTCACCGGTCGCCCTCCGTTTCGACGAACCCCTATTTTCACTTTTATCGGGCGTTGAACGCTTCCTTTTTACCTTTTCGTCTTATAACTACTAAGATTCTTTAATAGTAAAGGCTCCTTTAAACTAGACTCGCGATTTTTTAACTCTCCGGCGCTTAGAAAGTGCTAAATTAATTTCTTTTAATATATACATTTTATCGCGTATAAAGGTTATTTTATAAGCTATTTTAATTATATTTTTCGCTATTTAATTTACCGTATTTAAAATCGGCGTCGGAGAGTTTTTTTAATAAATAAATACCCTTTTTTTAATATAAGTAAAGTATTTAATTATTTATTAAGGGTTAAATAGCGTTTAAGGGTCGTAAATACTGGCCGTCCCCGGACGGGATAGGTTAAATATAGGCGTCCGGAGACGTATATTTAACTTATTAATTACCTCGTCGGGATTATAAAGGATTAAATTAAAAACGCTGAATCCGGATTTAATATTATTTTCCGTAAAAATAGCGAAATGCGCGGCTTTAAAAGCGATAAAAAACTCGAGGTTCGTAATATAATTTATCGAGGCCTTAATAAATAACTCGATTTCCTTTAAATAAGTACGCTTTAAAGCCGAATAAAGTGCTATATCGAGTAGTTAAAATAAATGAAATAAATAAAGAGGCATACCGAGTGTAATAATATTGTTATTTTAGTAATATGCCTCGAATTCGGCCGAAATATAGCTCTCGTAGCTATCGATAATTAAGAGGCGGTGGGAACTTTTCGCCTGCGTTTTAATGTATTTATTAAAGTATTTAATTTAGTTTAAGCTTATTTCGTTATTAGGTTAACTATTAAAAATCGGTTTAATTACTTAGTCGCCCGGTAAATCGGTTTCGCGGGACTAATTCGCGAGGTAATATTAGCCTTAAACGATTAAAAACGGCGGAATGCATTAGCCCTGCGAATTAATACATTTAATCGCTATTGTTTATTTTTAATTATTAAGCTGGACCGATTTCGCTTTTTTACGCCGCTCGGCGCGTATTACGACGAGTATTAACTTAATTATATCTATTATAAAGCCGGTTTCGTTAAAATTTTAAATATTTTCGTCGACGATCCCGTATTTCGCCTTTATATTCGCGATTAATATAAACTAGCCGGAAATAATTTTAAAATCTTTATAAAAAGCTTTTTAATAATTATATCGACGATTCATTTTAATCTTTAAGTCCGGGTTACGGTCGATAAAGCGCCTAACTTAATGCTTACTAACGCGGTCGCCGCCGCGCGACGCGGTAAGGAGATTAGCCATATCTTTTATACTAACGAGATCGGGAGGCATCCCTCGGATATCTAGATTAATTATATGCTTACGAAGTACCTCTTTTTTAATTAGATTTAATTTACGTCGTTTCGGTCGGATTTCGCGTTTTAAAGTTCGGTTATAAATTCGATAACGTAAATTTAATTCGAGTATATTATAAGCTTTTATTATTACTTTTTAGTTTATTTAATTCGGTCCGTTTCGTGTCGTTTAAATTATTAAAACTATTCGATTCTTTTAAAATTAATTAAGTACTATAATTATAAAAGTATTACGCGTTAAAGTTTAATTATATTAAAATTAAATTTAAATACATCGCTAAATAATATACGTCGCGTAGTAGTAAACCACGTTATTATATTTTATAAAAATATAAAATAAATAATAAGTTTTCTTTAAGAAACGCCGTGTTTTTTATTATATATCGGATAATTTTATTATTTATAATAAACACTTAACGTAATTTATTAATAAGCGGGATATATTATATACCGGGATATTTTTTCTATTTTTCGACATTTCTATAACGTGGTTTACCACTACGCGACGCATATTACTTAGCGACGTATTTTTTTTACTTCTCGACCTTTTTATATTAATTAATTTAATTATAACGCTTAAAATTAATTAAAACTACTCGTTATCCGATTCTTCGCTTAATTTTATATCCTTTTCGCATGTTCGCATATTGTAACCTGTCTCGCCGTAAACACTACAGCGCCTTTCACCGGTCGCCCTCCGTTTCGACGAACCCCTATTTTTACCTTTATCGGGCGCTGAACGCTTCCCTTTTGCCTTTTCGTTCTGTAGCTGCTAAGATTCCTCAATAGTAAAGGCTCTTTTAAGCTAGATTCGCGACTTTTTAACTCTCCGGCGCTTAAAAAGTGCTAAATTAGCCTTTTTTATTATATATATTTTATCGCGTATAAAGGTTATTTTATAAGCTATTTTAGTTATATTTTTCGTTATTTAGTCTACCGTATTTAAAATCGACGTCGGAGAGTTTTTTTAATAGGTAAATACCTTTTTTAATATAAGTAGAGTGCTTAGTTATTTATTAAGGGTTAAACGGCGTTTAAGGGTTATAAATACTAGCCGTCCTCGAACAGGATAGGTTAAATATAGGCGTCCGGAGACGTATATTTAGCTTATTAATTACTTCGTTAAGATTATAAGGGATTAAATTAAAAACATTAAATCCGGATTTAATGTTATTTCCCGTAAAAACAGCGAAATACGCGGCTTTAAAAGCGATAAAGAATTTAAGCTTCGTAATGTGGTTTATCGAAGCCTTAATAAATAGCTCGATTTTTTTTAAATAGGTACGCTTTAAAGCCGAATAAAGTGCTATATTAAATAATTAAAGCAGGTGAAATAAATAGGGAGGCATACCGAGTATAATAATATTATTATTTTGGTAGTATATTTTAAATTCGGCCGAAATATAGTTTTCGTGGTTATCGATAATTAAGAGGCGGTGGGAACTTTTTATTTACGCTTTAATGTATTTATCGAAGTATTTAATTTAGTTTAAGCTTATTTCGTTATTAGTTTAATTATTAAAAGTCGGCTTAATTACCTAGTCGCCCGGTAAATCGGTTTCGCGGGACTAGTTCGCGAGGTAATATTAATTTTAAACGATTAAGAACGGCGGAATGTATTAGCCCTACGAATTGATGCATTTAATCGCCGTTACTTATTCCCGATTACTAGGCTAAACCGACTTCACTTTTTTACGCCGCTCGGCGCGTATTACGACGAATGTTAACCCGATTATGTTTATTATAAAGCCGGTTTCGTCGAAATTCTAAATATTTTCGTCGACGATCCCGTATTTCGCCTTTATATTCGCGATTAGCGTAAATTAATCGGAAATAATTTTAAAATCCTCGTAAAGAGCTTTTTAATAATCGTACCGACGATTTATTTTAGTCTTCAAGTCCGGGTTGCGGTTGATAAAGCGCTTAATTTAGTGCTTACCGACGCGGTCGCCGCCGCGCGACGCGGTAAAGAGATTAGCTATATTTTTTACACCAGCGAGATCGGGAGCCATCCCTCGGATATTTAAATTAATTATATGTTTACGAAGTACCTCTTTTTTAATTAAATTTAGTTTACGTCGTTTCGGTCGGATTTCGCGTTTTAAAGTTCGGCCGTAAATTCGATAACGTAAAGTTAATTAGGGTATATTATAAGCTTTTATTACTACTCTTTAGCTTATTTAATTCGGTCCGTTTCGTGTCGCTTAAATTATTAAAACTATCCGATTTTTTTAAGATTAATTAGGCATTATAATTATAAAGGTATTACGCGT
Organism: Apiospora hydei; assembly: GCF_038363865.1. Lineage (NCBI taxonomy): Eukaryota > Fungi > Ascomycota > Sordariomycetes > Amphisphaeriales > Apiosporaceae > Apiospora > Apiospora hydei. Next base: position 814,966 of record NW_027117369.1, read on the forward strand.
TAAAGTTTAATTATATTAAAATTAAATTTAAATACGTCGCTAAGTGATATGCGTCGCGTAGTAGTAAACCACGTTATAGGTTTATTTAATTATAACGCGCTTTATTAATTAAATTCACTCGCTATCCGATTCGCTACTCGATTTTATATTCTTTTTTACATGTTCGCGCATTATGGCCTGTTTCGCCGCATATCCCACAGCGCCTGCCGCCCGTCGCGCGCCTCTTTAACAAACCACTATTTTCGTTTTTATTAGTCGCTGGCCGCTTCCTTTTTACTTTTTCGTCCTGTAGCCTTCGAGATTCCTTAATCGTAAGGGCTCTTTTAAGCTGGACTCGCGACTTTTTAGCTCTCCGGCGCTTCGAAAGGGCTAAATTAACCTTTTATAATATGCGTATCTAATCTTCTATAAAAGTTATTTTATGCACGACTATATATATACTTTTCGTTATTTAGTTCACCGCTTTTAAAATTAGCGTTAAGGAGCTTCTTTAATAAGTAAACACCTTTTTTTAATAAAAAAAAATTATTTAGTTATTTATTAAGGGTTAAATAGCGTTTAAAGGTTATAAGTGTTAACCGTTCCTAAACACGACGGGCTAAATGTAGGTGTTCGGAGACGTATATTTAGCTTATTAATTACCTCGTTAAGATTATAAGGTACTAAATTAAATATATTAAATCTAAATTTAATATTAATTTCCGTGAAAATAATAAAATACGCGGCCTTAAACGCGATAAAAAACTCGAGCTTCGTAATATAATTAATCGAGGTTTTAATAAATAACTCGATTTCCTTCGAATACGCGCGTTTTAAGGGCGAATAAAATGTTATATTTAATAGTTAAAGTAAATAAAAAAATAAAGAGGTATACTAAGCGTAATAATGCCGTTATTTTTATAATATACCTCGAATTCGGCCGAAATATAGCTCTCGTGGCCGTTGAGGATTAAAAAGCGATATAAACCTTTCGTTCGCGATTTAGTATATTTATCGAAATACTTAATCTAGTTTAGGCTTATTTTATTATTTATTTAATTATTCGAAGTCGGTTTAATTACTTAGTTACCCGGTAAATCGTATTCGGTAGCTTAGTTTATTAGGTAATATTAGCCTTAAACGATTAAAAACGGCGGGATATATTAACTTTATAAATTAATACATTTAATCGCCGTTAACTATTCCCGATTATTAAACTAGACCGATTTCGCCTTTTTACGCCGATCGGCGCGTATTACGATAAGGATTAATCCGATTATACTTATTATAAAACTGTTTTTATCGAAATTATATATATTTTTATTAACGATATCGTATTTAACCTTAATATTCGCGATTAGCTTAAACTAGCCGAAAATAACGTTTAGATCCTCGTAAAAGGCCTTTTAATAATCGTATCGACGATTTATTCTAGTCTTAAGGTCTAGGTTACGGTTAATAAATTGCTTAACCCAGTGCTTGCCGACGCGTTCGCCGCCGCGCGACGCGGTAAGGAGATTAGCCATATCTTTCACATTAACTATCTTAGGAGGCATCCCTCGGGTATTTAAATTAATTATATAATTACGAAGCACCTCCTTTTTAATCGGATCTAATTTTCGTCGAAAGTGTCCGATTTCGCGTTGTAAAGGTCGGCCGTAAAGTCGGTAATTTAGAGAAGTTCGTGGGACATTAAAGGCTTTCGTAGCAGCTCTTTGGCTAATATGCTTTACGGGGTTTCGCGTCGTTTGAATCGCTAAATCGATCCGTTCTTCTAGTAAAGGATTAGGCATTATACTTGTGGAATTAGGACGTGTCAAAGTTTAAGAGGTATGGTCGGTCGGAAAAGTGTCCCGGTATGTGATATGTCCCGCTTACTGGTAAACCACGTTATACATAGTCGTCCTAAGCAGCCGCGTATACTCCGGCCGCAGCCATCGCCGCTGCCACGATACCTCCCGCGGCTATGGTACGGCGCGGCGCGGCGCCTTCGGAGGTGAGCGTTCCCTGCGTGCCCGTTTCTGACGACCCGGACTCTGCGGTGGTAGACGCCGGCGGGCCTCTGGTAATCCCCTCACAGGTAGTAGCTTTGGCCGGGTCGTAGGTATCGAGGAACGCCGAATGTGACTGGTAGGGCGTGACGGCGTCGCCCCAGCCGGGGCCGTCAGTGGTTGGGAAATGTCCGTGGCAAGTCGAGGCCCATTTGGAGAAATCGGTTCTGTTTGTTAGGGAAGAAGAGGCAAGTGGATTAGCGCGGGACTACTCTTCGATTGAGCGTTGCAGGTTCTGCGTACCATGGCAGGGCGGGTACCACGGAATGAAAGGAGAATGAAAAGAAAAAGAAAAACATTGGAGGACTGGAGGCAGGTAGTAGGTAGGGCTCTTTAGGTAGCTTACCGACGCGACTTCCACCACTCCGACCTCTGCGACTCGAAGGTGAAGTACTCCTCGTGCAACGTAGCGGGGATCTTGCTCAGGAGGGCGCACTCGCTGGTCGGGATGTTGGCCGACGCCAACAATTGCTCCGACTTGATCAAGTCGCCGAGAGGGCCCGACGGTTCCTTTCTCTTCACATCTCCGAGGATGTCGACGGCGACTTCGCTAAGGCATTCGCGGCTCATCTCATCCTCGGGACCGGGTGTGATCTTGGGGGTGGCGGCGCCCGACTCTGTGGGAGTAGTAGAGGTCGGATCTGCGGCCGAGGCTGCGAGCACCGCGATAGCGACGGTGAGGGTGGTAATGCTGCGAAGATACATGATGGTCTACTTTTTGAAAGTGACCTTTCCTTGGAACGATGGAACAGAAGAAACAAGATGAAAAAGGAGAAGAAGGGAGGGAGGTATAAGGGAGGAGACGGGTGTGGTGTGTCGGAAGACGACGATATGCCTGACACTTGGGACGTTCATCCTTGCGAATGCCTTACTATATGCATTCATACATGTAGGTATATGCCAGGACTACTAAACACCTCGAGAGGACCCATGCCATGTTTGCTTACGCGACCGCCAAGCGCTTGGCGTCTACAGAGAGACGTTTATCGGTACCGCGCTTGGGTAGGTCGGTACGCGCGATGGTATGCCGATCAGTCGGCTGACGGGGGCGTTGGCTGACACAGAAACGTGATTGGCGCCGGCCTCGAAGTTGGGCTTACCAACTGCATGCGATCTTCTGGGTATGACGACACGACGTTCGTCGCTTAACAGCCCTACTTGTCAACCACGTCTTGGCGAGGTCCTGATGCCAGGGGTGGTGGGTGGCTATTCCGGTGCATGACCCGGCTCCGCGATACCTGATGGAGCGAGATCTCAGGGGCACACATTGCCTATCTATCGACACTAACAAGGCGGACCAATGGCAACATCTTATTTGATTCCCACATTCCTAGACGTTAGCGCTTATACCAAGATGCTATCCAATGGGTGCCCGCCCATAAGTTCTAATAGAGTATAGGCGTATTGAATGGGGCGCAATCCTTTCTACGCTATATTCTCACGCACTTCCCGAAGCAGCAAAAGTGCTACCTCTTGGCACCTGAAACAGGCGAAGCTAGAGCTAGTATAGAAAACGTACATGCACGAACTCTTATGTAAGGCTATAGTGGTAATATTGCTCTATAGGGGCAGATGGAATTTGACCGAAGTGGAGTGGATCTAGGACTATAAACAAAGATTACCTTCCGCGTCCCCTCCAACCCCCTTTTCACTTGCATCTTTCCCCGCCAGATTTCCTACCCACCCGATGGCCATGGAATATGCTATTGGCCCAGTCAGCGTCACTTTTCCGAGCGGATGGAATCGGGGGAGAACGCACCAAGTGCGTCATCATTATTAGGCCCAGTGTTGCTTAGGTGTAGACAATGACAGCCCCAACGCTCTGGCCGACGGGGACGCTGAAGCACTGGCCGCCCTCACCCTGGGCGATCTGGTCGGCGCAGTTGTTGCTGCTGAACAGGCGCCACTTGTAGACGCGCCCGTCGTCAGGGAACATGAAGTTGACCGAGGAGGCGACGGCGGGCTCCGGGTCGAACAGGCCGCCGAACTTGACGCACGCCGCCAGCGTGTCCTCTCGGCCCGTCAGCTGGTCCACGTCGCCGCCGTTGCCGCAACCCTTCGGGTACCACTGCACCAGGTACAGCGAGTTGGGTGGGATCTCGTCGAACTGCCGCGGGACCAGGCTGTTGGTGTCCGTGGGGGCACCGAGAATGCTGGCGGCGGTGGCGAGCGCCGTAGCAAGGAGGAGCTTGAGGGAGGGCATGATGGTAATGTAACGATAGGGTGTGTACGTAGGTGATTGTGTTGGCTTTGATAGTTGGTGATGTGTAAGTGGTGATGTTCGACGAAAGGTAAGAGGGTGTCTGGGGACTCTACCTGTCAGTTCTTGTAGTGAGCCATGACGCTGGTTTATATAGTTATCTGCCACTCACCCCAACCGTATAAGCATGTAAATACACACCATCAGCCTTCTGATATCAGACTTCGACATGATGCGCCAACTCAGATGGGACTTGACGGCTCCCTTCCACCAGGCTCTTCCATGAAGGTGGCTGCAACTTGCGAGTATGCGCTCTGCCTGATGCCGTCCATCGAGGGGGATCTCGTTCCAGCAATGATCATCGTCTTTCCAAATCAGGATGTCATTGCATGGAGAACCTCAGCGAGGGTCCACTAAGCTGAATGGAATCAAGGCATAGCCTTGGTCTCCAAGGGTTACACTGGGGGCGGAACCAATCCTTCGAATACTCTGGCACGTCAGCGCGTAAGCAATCCAGCCCGAGGAGCCAGGGAACTACATCCTGATGTCTTGATAGAGGGCGCATCAGACTGTCCAAAATCTTGTATAGACTGGTTGGAAAGGAACTTCGGTGAGCCCGAACTACGATTACTGGTTCGATGAGGCTCTTGGCTTGGGATTGTTGCCTCGTGATCAAATTTCTATGGATGGATTACTCAAACCATGGAGCTTGAACCGTGGCGAATCACAGCTCCATGTGGCACTTTGCGAATCTCATGGCAAATGCGCATAGGAAGTCCTAGGTCTCGCTTAGAAAGCCTCAAAGAAGACAAGAAAGAAGTATATAAGGCTGAACACGCCAGCACCATTTGGCCTCGAGATAAAAATACACACCAGAATTCCCAAGCCTCAAGTCATCCAAACTCTTCTTCAGCAGTCTATCTAGCCTACCCATTTCCCTCACCTCACCTCACCAAACCTCACCTCGCCCCATCATGCATCGCTACTCCCTCACAGCTCTGCTCCTTGCACACGCCGGCCTCGGCCTGGGCCAGGATGTGACGTGGTGCAAAGACGACAAATGCTCGGACTGCCCGTCAGGGCTGGCCTCGAGCGGGCCCGGCTGGCCCGAGTGCGTCGTGTACGACAGTAACGTCGTGTTCGGCGGGCAAGGGTTCGACGAGGACGTCGCCGGCAAGCTGCGCTACCGCGTCTACGGCGACTTTAAGGAGCCTTGTGGCGGCGCCTCGGGCAACTTCATGATTCGCTCCCCCGCCTCCATCAGCGCCGTCGGCTGCGGTAACCTCGTCTACAGTACCCAGAAGGCCCAGTGCTCCGGCTCCATCACCCTCGAGGACACGTTCAGTGAGTGCCTCCCCGATACCTCTTCTTGTATAACAATGTGTGTATACTAATGTGCACCGACTGTAGTGGTCCAGTTCTGCTGCGGCGCGGGCGACTGCGACGCCGCCCATGTCCCCGCCGGCAAGCGCGGTGATGACTTGATGCTAAGCGGCGGCGGCAGCTCCGGCGGCGGCGTGTACCTCCAGTTCCCCAACGGGACCATGATCGAGCCCTTGGCGGTGGGCACGCCGCCACCTCCGACATCGTTCGCGACCCGACGTGCCGCCGCAGCCGCGGCCATCGAAGCGCGCGCGTGCGAGGGGTACAAGGAGGGGTCGTACGTGGCGGACGGGGGAGCCGTACTACGCGACGTTCGAGACGCAGGTGGCGTCGCCGAACGTGCCGGCGCAGGACACGGATCGGGAGTTCACCTTCACGCACACGCAGAGCGCGTCGACGTCGACGACGTTTGAGGCGTCGGTGGGTGACGCGCTGGGAATCATCAGTGTATCGGTCGGTTTCACCTTTGAGAACTCGACTAGTGACGCCCAATCCATCGCCATCGCGGTCCCCGCGGGGCAGTCGGGCTACATCGGCTGGACCCCTATCTACCGCTGCACCAAGGGCTCCCTCGAGACCTGCGACGACGTCCGCACCGGTTCTAAGGAGTCCTGCACCCCCTACGTCTCGGACGGCGTCATCCGTGGCGACTATCTCTTCGTCCAGACCTAAGGGGACTGGAGCACCTGCATCGACGGGCCGAAGCACGGCGTGACGGGAGCAGATGTTTATAGGTTACGATACACTCTTTTCTGCTATCTCGGCAACACAGTACTGGGGGTTAAGATTACCTCGGCACATTACGCATACACTTCGTTTCTCCAGGGCCTTAAATTAGGTTTCAATCCTTTTAGATAGTACTGGAATAATTACAAGGTCCTTCTTCTATCCAACCCTAGCTCTGGTCATGCTTGTCGATCGAGACGGGATACCAGGCTCCCTTCGATCCTAAAAAGAAGGCCCTCGGTCATTACATGTAGTAGCGACTTGTAATATAGAGATTAATACTAGTCGATGTGCACTTTAATAAAAGCACTAAGATGACATTAAAGAACCATGCAACAGTGCTCGTAACCAGCAGCGAAGCTTGCGCTGGTAGAGAAGCGTAACTCATGTATTAATGATTCTAAAGTTTTAAACTATCTGTAATTATATCGGTCAAGTCTCTCACACTTACCTTTGGGTCCAAAAGCGTCATGAAAGGAACATCCACCGCGAACACATGGAATATGGTGGTCCTGAACTCGGCTGCCAACATGGAGTCAATTCCAAACTCGCCCAACCTCTGCTCTGGGCGCAATTGTTCCACGGGCAGCAGGATCAGGTTTGAAATCTTGTTCGCCACTACGGCCTGCACCGCCTCGACAACGGGAGTGGCCGAACCTCCCTCGACCAGTGCCTTGGCAACCTCGGGCGGCAGGCCGTGGCCCGCAACGGCAGATCCCCCAACAGATGCACTCGAGCTTCGCTCGAAGGCGGCAGTAAGCAGACACGCGCGCGGATCCGCGAGAACGTGATTGTCGCCTTCGAAGCCTCGGTCGCGCTGTTCCTTGAGGCCGATGAACTCTATCCCGGTCAGAATGTGGGCGCCGACGAGGCCATCGTAGTGCGGCTCCCACGCAGACGGCGACTGGGAAGCAATGGCTAGGTCTAGGACCTGCAGCAGCTCGTCTTCGGTGATGGAGTGTATCCCCTTGCGCTTCAGCAATGCTTCGATGTCCGGGTGTTCGTGCAGGTAGCCGACTTCTGCGATCATGCCGTACCCGATCGCGACCGCAGGCCGGCCGAGACGGTTACGGTAGCGCGCAAAGGCGTCGAGGAAAGCGTTAGCAGCACAGTAGTTGCTTTCGGTGGCGGTGCCTACTGTGCCGGAAATGGATGATGTCATGACGAAGAAGTCGAGCTGCGAGTCTCGGCCATCCCTCTCCAGCGCATGATGCAGATTCCAGGACCCGCAGACCTTGGGCGAGATGCTGGTGTGCCAGCTCTTGTGTGACATTTCACTCCAGAGAGCCTCGCTGAGCCCCATAGCAGCCTGGATCACGCCGCCTATAGGCAAGGGTGCGTGTTGGATAGCCATCTCCACGGCTTGCATGCTACTGACGTCTCCCTGCACGACTTCTACATGTACACCTTGCGCACGTAGATCGCCGACCAGCACCTTGGCATCCTGTTTCTCCAAGCCAGATCTTCCGAGAAATACCAAGCTTCTGGCCCCACGAGCAACCATCCACTTGGAGATACTTCGCCCGAGACCACCAAGACAGCCAATCATGAGGTAGCTCTTCTTCGGCGAGAAAAGAGTCTGGTACTGCTGAGGCTTGACACGGATGTGATCCGAACGGTCTTCGAAAGAGACGGTGACTTTGCCCATACGGGTTCCCTGTGAGAAGTAGCGGAACGCCTGGGTGATCTCCGACGCAGAGAACGTCTCAATGGGGAAGCACGGCTTGGCAATACCCTTGCGAATCATGTCCATACTTTCCACCAGAAGCGCCTGCCATAGGCCGTGGTGGTCTGTCCGTTGGGAGTAGAACAGGTTGCTGAGGTCGAACGCCGTAAACGAGACGTTCTTCTCAAAAGTCCTCAAACTCAGCAGCCCGTTATCCAGTATATCGCGCTTTCCGATCTCTACAAAGCGGCCAAAGTCCGCACACGCCTCGAAGCTGCTGCGGAGCAGCTCTCCAGTGAGCGAGTTCAGCACGACGTCCACCCCCTTTCCGCCCGTAGCTGCCATGACAGCAGGGAGGAATGAAGTATCTCGCGAACTGAATATGTGTGACGGATCCAGTGCAAACTCTCTGACCAGAAACTCCCGCTTGGAGTCGTTACCCACTGTCGCAAAGACCACTGCCCCGATGTGTTTGGCCAGCTGGATTGCAGCAATTCCCACGCCGCCGGCGGCAGAATGGATAAGGACAGACTCCCCGCGTTTCAACTGGGCGCGGTGGTTCAAGCCATATATGGCCGTCGAAAACACAATGGGTATGGTGGAAGCTTCGACGTAGCTCTCGTCCTCTTCTAGCTTGCAGAGTGCCCAGTGAGGCAGACGCTCGTGGGTAGCGAAGCGGCCAGGTGCCATGGCAACAACACGATCACCAGGTCTGAGATGGGTGACGCCGGAGCCCACATTCAACACAAGACCGGCGCATTCGCACGAACACGAAATGTCTCGAGTGTCAACCTTGGCACCAAGAACGTAGAGATCCTTTGCGTTCATGCCGACACTCTTGACCTCGATCTCGACCTGGTCTGCGGGCAGCGGCTCGGGGTAGTCTCTGGAGATGAAGTGGATGGTGTCCATCTGACCGGGATGGGATATATGCAGTTGGCAAGGCCCGGCTTCCTCAATGGGCACCTCGAGAAGGCCTTCGTCTTGCTTTAGCCGGAACTGCGAGTTCAATCCATCCAGTGGCTCCCAACGAGCTGAGTGTATGACTTGGTCTTTTTGACTCAGCTCCAGTTCTGCATCGCGAGTCGTCATAAGTTGATCAACGACCTTGCAGATGTTGTGGGCGGTGTTTTCAATATTGGTCTCTACGTCGTCAATGTCGAGTACCGCAAACCGGAGTGATGGCTGCTCGAGCATCACGGCACGAGACAGGCCGAGTACTGGTGCGTATTCTGGATTTTCCCCGGCAATAAAGCCGGCGTGGCATATCCAGAGAATCAGGGAGGCACGGTTTGTCATCACCTTCATCAAACTCATTTGCTCTTCGCTAATGGTGCTGATCATAGGGGCTTCGATTTCGATAGTTGCAACGACCATGCACCCAGCTGGAATGGTATTTTCGTTGACTTCGGAAATTCCGATTAGAGGCATGGACCGGCCACTGTAGGATCCTATGACATTGAGGAGCCTCGAATCTAATTCGGACGGCTCACCACCTTGGTTTACCTTGTTGTCTGTTAGCCATGGATGCAAGTGAATGTTTGGAATTAACGTACCAATACAATATCGAGCTTCTTCTGCTCTTGAATATGGCAATCTGGCATGAGTAACGTGGCGTGCGTGGTGTCATTGGACGTTTCAGTCATGTCTTGGACCCTGGACCCTGGAAATTCAGCTTTGTCGACCGTCGCTCCAGTAATGAACACCGTGGAAGGCCTCACCCAGCCCTTGACTCCAGGAGGCAATGTTCCTGGGCAGAAAATAAGGTCGAACTTGGCCTCCTTTGATATCACCGCGGTCTCTGATCGGGGGTCTGAGATAGTAGAAGAGACTTCATAACCCTCAAGTTCCCCGTTGGTGAACGTCGCCTGGGTCAAGGTTTCAAACCGCCTCAAAGGAGACCTGGCTTTCAGAACCTCCAGAATGACATTCAAAGTATCTTCATCCACATCCAACAGAAGTATATGGACTCTCGGATCCTTAAGGACTGCCAGGTCGAGACAACCACACAATCGGAGCAGTCCGGCTGGCAACCCCCTTTTCACCCCATGTCTCAAGAAACCAGTATATGTACCTGGCAAGGCCGGGGTTGACACCCGAATCCATCAGGGTGACATCTGGTCTCCAAGCCACGCGGCACATGGGGTTCCGTTGCTCTTGCCCTTCTTGCTGTGTATTGCCTTGATAAGCAATGCACCGTGCGCCCGCCATGCGAACCAGAGTCTCACCAGACGTGTTGTAGAGCTCGGCTTCGATGTTGACGGTCCCAAACCCGACTTGTTTCGATTTCGTATCGATTGCCCATTGCTTGCCCAAGTCCATGTCGAGCATGCTGGGTGCAGAAAAGGAAATACTGTCCATCTTGACCGGGACCGTGGCGCGCAGGTTCCGGACCCAGCCTCTGGTTGTTGCCACGAACGCGGTCTGTAGCATAGAGTCAATGCTAATGGGATGGGCAATGTACTGCCATGACTGTGACATGGCATCTTGATCCCCACGGAGCAGGTGCGTAGTGGCCAGGGACTCATCAGCCTTCCTGGCACGGTCGCAGTAGATGTCTTCCATAACTGCGAACTTGGGTCCCCAATTCAGGCCTTCCTTGAGGAACTTATGGTACCACACACGAGTAGCCTGTTGCTCCATGGTATCCTTGTTCAGGTTGATGGTTCGTGGAAGGATACGTGCTGTCTTGTTCAGACTCACGAGACCGGATGCATGTATCGTCGGGAGTGAGTCCACTTCGGAGATGGAAGACACGGTCAATTGCCACCAGCTATCTGACGAGAGTATACTGGTGACAGAAGCTTTTCGCATTTCTGTGATGACTTCTAGTCGTGGCCTTTTGTCAGAGTCGAAACTCATAGCTTTGAGAAAATGGAAGTCGCGCATTTCAACTCCCGGGCACTCGCGAAGGTGGACTCCGTTGACTTGGCAAGCCGCCTCGGCGCCCATTGCCAGGTATGCTGCAGCCGGAAAGACGATTGAAGGTCCGAGGCAATGATCTTGAAGCCACGGAAGCTCGTTGACGTCGATAATGTTGCGCCATGTAGTCGTTAGTTTGCTGGCGCCCGGTATCTGGGACCCAAGCAAGTCGTGTCGCGGAAAGGGGCGGTTTCGGAACTCGGTCACTGCTCGTGCTTCGGTCCATAGCAATGGCGCAGTGTAGTCCCAGGGGTAATGGGGAAGATCGGTCAATACGTGACGTCTCGAGGACACCGACGCAATATCATCCGGGGTTATATTCTCCAAAGGCAAGTCATCACGGCCCTGGACAAATAGTGAGCCGACAAGAGACAGCATGCTGACTGCCGCATCTTTGCCGCGAATGAGTGTTGAATCGTATGAATAGTAATCCATATCTCGCCCTTCCGAGGCAGCAATCTGCTTGACGTAGAACTCAAGAGCGCGATGAGGACCGATTTCCACCAGATGATACCGGCCGAGAGCGAAGAGCCCCTTGACCGCGTCGGTGAACTTGACAGGTGACTCCAGGTTCTTTCTCCAGTATTCTGTGGTCCCCATGCTGTTCGGATCCAACTCGGATCCAGAAACCGACGAGATGAGGCGCACATGCGAACAGGTTCCCTGTTCTAGAGCTGCATCCGCACTCCACGCTTTGTCCAACGCCCGTTGATAACTGTCGCCAACTTCCTCCATGCTTTTGAAATGGTACGCCCTGTTGCCGGTGTCGAGCTTGCGCGCGAATGTTTTCTTCCCGTCATGGCTGAGGATGCGTTGCAGCGTATCCACACCACTGGCATCGCCGCTCAAAGTAGTGCTTTGGGGAGAGTTATCGCAAGACACAGAAACCTGACAAGACAACCCGTGCTTGTCAATCAGTGCCTGCGCATCTTCTCGGCCAAGGCCGACTGCCATCATAGCACCGTCGCGTGCTTCGCGTGCGACAGTACGGCCACGGAAGTAAGCAGCCATGATGGACTTGTACGCAGTAAGGGAACCAGCAGAGTATGCAGCGGCAATTTCTCCAGAGGAATGCCCGATAGCTACTTTGGGTTTGATGTTCCATGATTCCAAAAGATCCACTAGTGCAACTTGAACGGCTGTGCACAGGGGCTGGGATATCTCGGCCAGATTGATGTCGATGCTCCCCGGGGAGCGAGAAGCACACCCTCCAAGGTCCACGAAGGCTTGTCTGCAGCAGCCAGGCCGGCAAGACAGGTATCAAGGTGTTGAATAGACTGTCTGAATCTCGAGTACTGTTGGAAAAGCTGGCTGCCCATACCGGACCATTGGGCCCCCTGACCCGTAAAGATGAAGCCAAATGGAAGAACATCCCTTCCGGGCTGAGTCGTTTTCGGTACAGTGGATGCAATATCTTGGGCCAACGTCTGAGGGTGGGAAATAGTGAAACACCGTGTTGCCAGATGAGCCCGACGGGCGTTCAGAGTATACGCCAAATCACCGACTTCGACGTGTTTTCCGGGCCCGGATAGGAAGGCCGCAGTTTTTTGGACTTGTTCCATCATCGAGTGCTCCGTCCGAGCCGAGAACGTGAGAAGTACTGGGCTATCATGACTTACGGCATTGACGCTGTGGCCGAATGGCCGACTGGCTGCCGTCGGCAGCTTGCTGTCCGAAATTGACGCAGTTGGGATCAATGGAGCCTCGAGAATAGCATGGCCATTGGCGCCACCGAATCCGAATGAGTTCACACTGGCGCGGGCGACCTGAGATGTCGGCCATGGTCGATTTTCCGTGACGATGTCCAAGTTCCATTCATCAAGCTTGATGCTTGGATTGATCTTCTTGACGCCTATAGTTGCCGGGATCTCGCCGTGTTGGAGAGCAAGCACCACCTTGATGATGCTCGAAAGGCCACTGGTACCCTCAGAATGGCCGAGATTCGGCTTGATACCGCCAACCGCAGTCGGCATGCCGGACTTGTGGTGGAAGACACGGGAGATCCCCTCGAGTTCCATGGGATCACCAACCTTGGTGCCAGTTCCGTGGGCCTAGATCCGCGTCAGTAACCCAACTTCCATTTTCTTCCACATGTAGGCTGCGACGGCCAGAGGCATACCTCGACATAGTAAGTGTCATCCGTGGGCAGACGGGCTCGCTTGTAAGCGGCTCTAATAACTGCCTCTTGGCCATCGATGCTAGGCTGGACAATGCCCGGAGTGCGGCCATTCCTAGATGCTGTCAGTCCTTATTGTAACACATAGTGCGCCTCGGGCAAAAAAGGGGGAAGGGTTCACGGAGGGAATATATGTGCAGTATTTACCCATTAATCGCTGTTCCTCGGATGATGGAACGAATGGGATCACCATCTCTCTGGGCATCGCTTAGCCTCTTGAGATAGATAGACGCCGCCCCCTCGGCCCTGCCATAGCCATTGGCCGATTCGTCAAACGTATGACAGGTTGAATCCGGTGACAGAATACCGGCTTTGACAGCAATCAACTGCTGCTCGGCTGATTGTATCAGATTGGCGCTGGCGACGACCGCCGCATCACAGTCATGCGCATCAAGAGCCAGGCAAGCAAAATGCAAAGCGTACATGGACGACGAGCATGCCGTGTCCAACACAACCGACGGGCCACGCAGATCAAAACAGTGGGTGATGCGGTTCGACAGCACAGTCGGGCCAGAGCCCGTCGCACTATACCGAGAAAAGTACTCGGGATCCTTGTATTGCATGATCATGAAGTCGTTGGTGAAGTTGCCGATGTAGACTCCCGTCTTGGAGCCGCGGACCTTGGATAACGGGACTCCGGCGTTCTCGAAAGACTCATACACGACCTCGAGCAGTTTTCTCTGCTGTGCGTCCATGTAGGAAGCTTCGAGATTGTTGATCTCAAAGAAAGGATTGTCGAATTGCCGCAAGTCTTGTTGCAGGAAATAGCCGCCAGTCGAGTTGATGCTCCCGGGGCGCTCGGCGTTGGGATGATAGAACCCGGCTGCATTGTATCGTGACTCGGGCACTCTGCAGTGGCCAGATTTGTTCTCCTTGAGGAAATCCCACAGCTCGGATGGCGAGGAGACGTGGCCAGGCAAGCGACAACCTACGGCTTTTGTCAGTATCCGACATCAAGTATGTGCATGCAGGTTTGGGTCTTCTTACCCATTCCCACGATGGCGATCGGCTCATGCTGAGTGCCGAAGCCCTCTTGCGGGCTGGCTGGTATATTTTCCCGGTATGCCATGATGGACGAGTACTAGGCAAGTATGAGATCAGAGAAAGGCAGACGGACAAGGCCTACAGCTTAGTGGCAACCTATTGAATTTATATTCGGAGTCCTGTGCCGCTGGCTTACATGACATACTCAATGGCTTCCTTTCTAAGGCTCCGATCACGCGTATATGTCGGGGGTACATGTCACACCGACCGAATACCTAGACTCTAACCACAGGTGTGTATCTTTACGCAGCCATATGGTATAGGGGCTAGCGTGGGCTAGGGATTATGTATTGTTTCACCGGCATTCGATGGTCTATACTCATGATTTCATTGCATACACTGTCCCATACATCCATTGCCCCTTTACCCAGACACCATCGCTGCTGTGTAGAACAGTAGACGAGACTACCTCGTCTTACGGGTGATATTCTTGCCACATCTCCAAGGACTGGGCTGCAACAAGACAAGTCAGCCCATGCCCAAAACTACATAGATCTGACTGCGGGTGGCGGGCTTGGATAGATCCACCGGGGGTCGCCAGGGTGTTCGTTATCACAATAGTCTGTCTGCAAGGGAATAGCCCCTGTCAGCCCTACGCCGAAGACGACATCGATTCTGCAGTTGGATTGCACGGTAGTAGCGATGCCACTGTACTTTCGGACCTTTTGATCTGTTGGTCTCTTTCGTTCTGCCGAATTCCATCCAGCCACTGCGCCGCATGCGCGTCTCGTCAGTATTTCCAAATCGGGACGCTGCGTGCAACCCAAGCCTGCTGGGCCTGGGGCCTGCGCCGTTGATTCGTCGACCCGGTTTTCCGTTTTAGCGGCGGAAAGCAGATGCTGACCCGTCGGCGGCCCGCAGCAGCCGCCGAAAAGGGGATCGATCGTGCCATCACGAGATACAGTACGTGCTGTATTACTATCCCCCCAGCCAGCCCCAGGCGGCCCCGGCCATCCGGATGCTCTTTACCGGCCCTGCCACCCCCAACACCACCCCAAACCCCATTGCCCTTGCCATTGCCCTCCACACCCTCCTCGCCTACCTGGGTGCTGCGCTCATCACCCGATCCAGCACTGCTGTGCCTCGTGCATTGATGCATCTTCAACGCTGTTGGTTCTGCCGCCACCAATCAATGGTCAGTGGCTAGTCCAGAACAACTCTTTTCCGGCGCAACCCAACGACAGAACCCCCCAGAAGGGGCATTGGCCGAGATTGATAATGTGACAAGTCTGCATATACCAGTAAGCAGACATGTTGCAAGCCGAGGCAGTGTCACCACACCACCACATACATGCGCAGTTAGTTGGTTGCAGGCCGGCTGCGACTGCGACTGCGACTGCATTTTTTTCCAGTTGCATCTAACAGTCAGCATTGCCGCTTGGGAAAATGCCCGGAAATTGTCCTTTGTCGCATCTCATTCGGCTCTCCTTGAGGGGTTGGTTATGTCGTCGACCGCCCGCCCTCTTTTCCCCAGCCGTTCTCCCCCATACACACGATATCCGAGTTCCGATTCACTGTTCTAGCGCTGAGCATTGCCCATCCCATCCCATCCGCTGAGAATGGCCACGCAGCTAACAGCCGCCGAAGCGCAAGACAACGTGCAGCCCAACTTGCTTGCATTATGTTCCACCATGATAGCTCTGTCAACGCTCGCTTTATGTTTGCGTCTGTGGTCTAATCACATTACATATGCTCACCGCTGGGGATGGGATGACTTCTTCGCCACGCTCGCTCTGGTCAGTACTGCTCGGGACACGGGGAGCCTGTTGACTTTGCTGACTAGCTGACTCGATCCCAGCCGTTCATCATCGCACTAAATGGAGTCATCATCTGGTGGATCTATCTCGGCCTCGGGAAGCACGCCGCCACCGCTCCAGCAGAGAACCTTGCCAAGGTGCCCAAGATCATCTTCGTCGGCGCCTTCTTGTACGACTGCAGCATATCGCTCCCCAAGTTCTCAGTGCTTTTCTTCTACCGCCGCATCTTTGAGACCACGAGCCGGTGGATGACCATCGCGTTATGGACCGTCGGCGCCATGAACGCCGGCTGGCTGGTGTCGGCCTTGGTCAGCACCATCTTCCAATGCTCGCCGGTTAACGCTGCATGGGAGACCGTCCCAGGCTCGACCTGCATTCCTCAGTGGGACTGGTTTCTGGGGACGGCGCTGCCCAGCATGATCATCGACCTCTGCATCCTAATCATCCCAATGCCAATCCTCTTGCGACTTCAGGCGCCCCTGGCTCGCCGCATGAAGGTTGGAGTACTCTTCCTCTGCGGATACTCGTACGTCTGAATCTCCCCAAAACTCGAGAGGTGATACTCTAACATCCGCGCCTAGTGTCATCGTCATCTCCATCGGCCGCCTCGTGTCCATCGCGAAAGCCGGTCCGCATCTGCTCGACGACATCAACTGGACCACCATCAACTACATGGAGTGGCTGTTATGTGAAGGTCCCATCTCGCTGGTCTCCGTCTGCTTGCCGAACGTATTTCGCTTGTTCAAGCGGGCGAGCCAAGATGGCGTCAGGGGTATGCTACCTGACAGTCGAGGCGGGTCCAAGATGGTTTCTTCCGACACTAATGCCAGCCGCAAGGGACAGTTCATTCGCATGGAGGACCGCTCGTCGCACTCTTCCAAGCAAATGGAGGGGACCGCCGATGCAGTTCCCGAAGAGGGTCAGCCTGAACAAGACCGCCACATGGTAGGCACTGCAGTGTAGACGGAAATGACCGAGATTAGGATGTTTTCGGGAATATGTATTTCTAGCAAAGCCCTCGCAGTAGATGTACATATCGATGAAGCTGTATTCAATCTAACCCAAAAATGCAACTCAAGACGCGCCTCCAAACGGGGTATTGGCCAGTTGCAACGACGCGCCACCGTCGACTACCAGCGTGTGCCCATTCACATAGCTGGAGGCCGGGGAGGCGAGAAAAGCGACCGCATCTGCCACCTCGCCCGGTCTGGCCAGTCTCCCCATGCACAAATCGCCAAGTATTGCTTTCTTGACTTCCGGGGATGCCTCGAGAAACTGGTCCATCATCGGCCCCGAGACATACGAAGGCGCCACGGCATTGACTCGAATGCCCCTGCCGCCATTTTCGATGGCCGCCGTCTGCACCATGCCCTTGACCGCATGCTTTGCTGCGATGTAGTTGCCCACCCCCAGGAACGCACCCTCCGAGGCCAAGGATGTGAGCATGACAATGGCGCCCCGGGCGGGAGGCCTGTCGGCAGCCGTAGTCGGCGCGACGGCGTCCTGGTTATACATGACACGCAAGACGGCGCGGGTCAAGAGAAAACAGCCAATGTTATGCACTTCGTCGAGACTGCGCCAATCCGCGAGGGTCATGTCACGGATAGGGGTCTGGTTCGCGGCCCCGAACTGTGTAGAATCAACCGATTAGTCCAGTATCGTGTGCTGTGCCGCGTGCGGGTGGAGCGGGGCTTACACCAGCAGTGTTGATGAGCACGTCAATGCGGCCGTGAGTAGAAGCGACTTGGGCGATGAGGCCATCGACCTCGTCTTCATTGCGAACATCTACGGCGTGTGCCGTTGCTTTGAAGCCGCCAGAGTCCTTGTCGCGCGCATTCTGGCACAGGACCACGGTCTCCTTGGCGGCATCGAGGTTTAAGTCGGCACAAACCAAGACATCGGCACCCAGCGAAGCCACACGCTGAGCGACTGTTCTTCCAATTCCGCTGCCTTGTACCCAGTCAGTTTTAGTTTTTGAATGCGCCGCAGAGATGACGGATGGAAAGCATGGATGGTACCGACCGGCTCCTGTTACAACAACAACACCGCGAATATCCATGGTGGCAGTGCGTACTGGGGGATAGTGATGGGGTTTTCTTTGATGCAAACAAAGATGGGGGGGAAATGTAGTCGGCCTCAAGGGTTATGATGCTTAAGTAACCCCGTCCATTCCTTGTTTCTGTCCGCTTCCAATGCCTCGCATGTTGTCAATCGCATGCGGGGCTCAAGTTCTCGCGCTTCGTGGTTCCGCCGGCGGTTCACCCGGGTCCCGGTGCAGGCTCGGGTGCAGGTCTGGGTGCAGGTCTGGGTGGTGCAAGGAGTTGATGTGTGTGTGGTGCGTTACCTGCAGGCTGGGACGATGCGAGGTTGGGTCTGCGGCGCAGGGTAAGTACCTACATGGACTTACCTAAGTAAGAAATAAGTCCTGACGAGTACCTTGCTTACTGCGCAGGCCCAGCTAGCTTGATGCAACAATTCCAGCAGAACTCCGCACTGCTCGTTTCACAGACTTTGTCATCCAGCATCTTAAAAGCCGCCCCTTTTCCGTCTCGACTTCTTGAGAATTGTCTCCCTTCAGCGCAGCACCTCTTCACCCATTCGTACAAAACCAATCGTATATTTCTTTTTTCCCCAATACTTGTGTGCATCTGCACACCAGAGTCCCCTCATCGTTCAAAGCCATTCTACCGTGCTCTGCAGCACCTGACTTCATCTTCCCCTGCAGGCTTGAGATTGGAAATATATCAACTCGCCTCAGAAGTCGGAGCAGCCCAACTCACCACCACCATGGCCTGGAAGAAGACGGACGTGGAAGGGGTGTATTCCCGCCCGCTCGGCGAGAACGAGACTTTCATCAAGCTCGTCGGCGATGCAGGACTGCAATTGCCACAAAAGCGCGAGCACTGGGCCATCAACTACATGGCCACTATCGCTCCCAAGGGGTCTTTTGAGTCTGCAGACTTGGTCGCTCATTTCCGACGCGCCTGGGCACACATGCGTTTCCAGCATCCGAGTCTCGCAGCCGACGTAGCTCCAGCCCCCAACGACAGCAGCTTGACTTACACAGTCCCCGCCGACGGAGCCGCGCTCGATGCATGGGTCGACCAGACTTTTTAGCGTTGCCGCAGATGCCAAGTCATCCGCTGAGGTGATCCCAACTTTCCAGCCCACGGGCTTGGCCAAGTTGGTATGGATCCCGCAGTCTAGTGAGCTGCTTGGCCACACCTCGCACTGGCGTACCGATGGCGTCGGCGCAATCCTCCTCCTGGACGCCTTCCTCGCTCTTGCGTCCGACCCCCAGCTCGCCGACCCGGCCTCGCTGGCTTGGGGCACCGAGATCGAGCGCCTCGCGCCCTGCGTCGAGGAAGCCGCCGCGATGCCCACGGAATCCACGCCCGAACTAAAGGAGCGCGGCGCCGCCGCCATGGGCACGTTTGCGCACGCGGCCGGCGCGATCGGGATCCCGTCCCTGGGCGACGCGGCGATGCTGCCGGCGGGGACGCGCAGCGCCTCGCTCACATTCGACAAGGAGGAGTCGCAGCGGATCATCGCGGCCTGCAAGCAGCTGGGCGTCAGCGTGACGACGGCGGCGCACGCGAGCGTGGCGGGGGCCAACTACGCGCTGGCCGACGCGGCGGAGCGGGACAAGAAGCACTACACCAGCACGGTGCGGTTCGCGCTGCGGCCGTACCTGCCGGCGCCCTACTCGACGCCCGCCTTCGCGGCCGGCCTGTACACGACGGGCTGGATGAAGCGGGTCGAGCCGCACATGTCGTGGGCCGAGCGCCTGCAGAGCTACGCCGACGACTACAAGAAGGGCATCACGCGCGACTTCCTCGACTCCCACCGCGAGTACGCGCTGCAGCTGGGCGCCCTGATCCGCAGCCTGAAGCCGGACGGGACGCCCCCGAGCGACATGGACATCAGCAGCATCGGCGTGGTGGACAAGATGGTGCGAAGCTTCTACGGTACCCCGCAGGCCGGCTTCGAGGTCAAGGCTGTCGGCGTCGGCGTCGAGATCCTGTCCCGGCAGGGCACCACTTTTGTCTGGACCTTCCGCGACCAGCTGAACCTAAGCGTCAATTACAATGAGTCGTTCCATTCCGACGAACAGATGCAGGAGTTCGTTCGCACGGTCAGGTTGCAGCTCCTGAAAGGACTATTCCCGGAGGAGAATAAAGAGGCTGCGGCTTAGCTGCAAGCCGTTGAGCACAAATGTATGTAGGATAGTAAATCTGCATCATCGACTCTCAATAGTTTAAGTTTCTTCATTCTCACTAGACATCCGAAGCTTCGTATCTACCAACGTTCTGACATTTACCGAGTCCCGTTGTGATCCGTTTGCCTCGAGCCATCTGCTCCATCATACGGGTTGGGTTACATCGGGCCAGTTCCGTTATCCGTAGGCACTGGCCACCCTTGGTAACCCTGAAAACATCATCTCAAGCACCAAGCCAAGAGTAGTTGTAACGCTAGTTCAGTTGCTGATCTCGCAAAGGCACCAGGGCAGTTGCCAAGGGCACCAGGGTGTCGCATTCAGCCCGTCAGCGAAGGGGATGTTGAGAGTTCATCAACTGCGGCATAGACCAACGGCATAGTTCCACGCGGACCATGTTGTCAATTTCTACCACGTCCGTCCCGGATCGTCTGCGGGTGGCGCCGTGTCTCGGCGCTTTTGGTGCGAATCCTGCCTACCTACCAACCTACCTACTTCTATATGATATTGTTTTTCTGGTTCATGAATGGTGCATTTTCCGCATCCATGTCACCGGGTCGGGTCTTTCTGCATGTGAAAGATGCTTCGGCGTTTTGGAAACGGCTCAGCCATGCCGGCCTCGCGTTGCATTTCAGGGGCCCGCCAAGTGTATCAAGTGGACTCCTACAGGAGGCGAGGGTATCACCACCGGGACGCTACAGGCACCCATAGCCATTAGGGGCCGTCTGAGCCGAAGCGAGAGCCGAAATAAATAAGGGCAAAGTAGCGTATGTCGTCGATGCCGTGGAGACAACGGTTGACAACTGAGCTGGCATAGACTTCGAAGACTCTAAAAGCAATGCGACTCGAGGTTGCAACGGAGCTGAGAAAAAGGCGCCCTGACTTCAGGTCCCTGTAGATGGACGACTGGCGAGCTGTCAGACGTTGGCGACGCCAAGATATGAGATGTTTGCAACATGAGACGGAGAGGACAGGCCAGTGGCTAAAGGGAAGATGAAATCTATAAATCGCAGCTCCCTCGCTTCTGAATCTAAGCAATGTTTGTCCAGGCCGGTCCAGATCTTCAATTCCAACGAACCTGTTTAATATCTTGCTCATCAATTTACCTGCCGGCAGGTCCTCCTATTAATCCAACCTCCAACTCTACCTCTTCCACAAAGGAAACGAAACCTACAATTCAAGATGAAGTTCCTTCCTATCATCTTTTCCCTGTTTGCCGCCGGTGCCTTGTCGCAGAACGGGTAAGTCCAACTATTTCTCTCCATCCCTTCCCCCTTTCCCAGCGTGCCGACCAAAAAGCTGACCGGAGGGAAACAAAACCAAAGCTGCGGCTTTCCCGATGGCCCTACCTGCGAGTCCGTCGGCGTTGGCGCGAACGGCCTGGAACAGTTCGAAGACCCTGACGGCTGCTGTCTACTGCCCATCCGCTGCGGCAACATAGCCGGAGAGCGGTGCGAGCGTGTGGGCGACTCCCCCGACAGCACTCCCCAGGGTGGTACCAATGGAGGTCCTCGCGGAGGCCCCCTGCAGGGAAAGGGAACGGCCGCAGGAGCCTCATCGCCCGTGGAGATTGGGTTTGAAGTGAAAGCAGTTAGGATGCCGATGGTTGCTTGGAGGCGTTGGCCAAATAGAGAGGCAAAGTAGGAAATACCAAAACGGACATGCTCGATACCTACCAAGCAGGCAATGTACGTTCTTAAAACACTTTCACACTGCCCTCAAGTGAATTTCGTCTGCAAAGTCCCTTAACTCTCAGACAGCTGCGAGGTCAGGAGGCGGTCGAACTTGCAATCAGTAGATCAACGACACGGACTAGTAAAAGCACGCCAGTCTGAGAACGCAGAGGCCTACTACTTTGTAAGGTAAAAATCAAAGCTTGTGCAACTGTCTCAGTCCGTATGAGATTTCCAGAGTGGGTTATATACCATTGAAGAGAAGGGGTTATTGTTCACAGTCAACCTCGAATGCAGCCAGTGCGAAGTACGCCTCGTCGCCCTTCCTCCCGCAATACTGCAGCTTCTTACATTAGCTTGTACATTTCAAACAGACGCTTTGTAGTGCTGACGCCTAGCCCACATCTACTGAGAGTCGCGCGATGCTGTTAAAGAGTAACTTGGCCTAAGTGCTCGATGAAATTAACAGTTACTTTATATGTATCGTGTACGCCCTTTAGGGCCCCTTTTCAAGTTTAATAGTCCGTTTCCAGGTGTTTACATACTGATACAACACATATATACATTTATTTTACATCTGCCCAATACAGCCTACCGATATTGCAAATACCAACACCACCAACGCCCCCACCGCCGATAACACGAACGCCACTATCACTCGCCAGCATATACACCAAGTAATTAGCACTCAGAATGTTGTTGACTCTAAATCTACCAGCAACAGCCAAAATGACTACAACACCTTATCATGTATAGACTCTGGCAATTTACTACCTTTCTCTGCCTGCTTCTGATCCAATTGGTCCTCTGTTGCAGCAGTGCTTTTCGGGGGGCAGATTGGCTCGGTCTGGACAGTGGCCGCGGGGCGAATACTGCCTACAATAGGTATGAGCAGAACTCCCACCAGGCACACTGCCACCTCCCAGTGCAGTATTGAATCGAGGGCATGCTCCAAAGGGTTTCGATCCGTAGCTATCCTATCTTCCAGAGGCACGACTCCATGGCTGAATTTCTGAACGAGGCCGGTGATGTAGTGGCCGATGATGTAGAGGCCAATGACGGACGAATACACCATTGGCTGTACTGCCAATGCCACGACAACCCCCATAAGGCGAAAGACAGGCCTACACGCTTTGGAGTACCAGGCCACGGCAAGAAATAGCAACGACGCAGCCATTCCAACCATCAAAGCCGGGAACGTTGTTAAGTACGCCGATAAGTAGCCATGTTCCCACTCCATTACAGCCAAACAGAGCAGAGCGAGACTGGTCTGAGCCAGAGAGGATCGAATTGCAGCAAAGACCTGCATGCAGAGAGACCACCGAGGTGCTCCCTTGGTGAACAGATTCAGGGCCTGACAGTCGAGAAGCACTTGGATGGCGCCGTGTAGTGCGACTGAAGATACAGCAGCTTGAAGAATGTCGGTGGTACCGTACGCTGTCAGTGTGGCAAGCGCACCATAGAGTACCACGGAGAATCCTGCGTGCATGCGCGCTATGCCGCCAGAGGTTGAAGGTGCAGAGACATGGTGACGACCCAGGGGAGCGATAGCCTCGGCCAGCAGCACTGCCAACATGACTGAAGCACCGAGCTTGCTGTCGAACTGGGTAGGGAGACCCCAGCATGAAAGCACCAGTATGCTAACAGCAAGCTCCAAGGCAATCTGTAGCCATGACCACCTCGGTGCATAGTTTTGACCAGGAGAGGCCTCAACCGCCCGAGTCCCTGTAACTGGCCCGCCAACGACAGCCATGTTCTTCTCGTCCTCGCTATCCGAGGAATCAATCAGGGTATCCGAGCTGTGGCCAGAAGCGACCCCCGGCCCTCTTCTGTACGGTCTCCTGCCCCAGCATCCAGGACTTTGGGTGATTTCTTCGAGCCGATCTGTCGAGCCTTCAGAGGCCAGATCGCCGGCATGATCTGAACTCTGCCGAGTAGAACTGCTGCGGTGATCGCAAAAGCGACACCCCTTTCGAGATTTGTATCCGGCTGTTGAGGCCCTTGGTTCAGCACCACCAAATATAGAGTCACCGACAACACGCATGCCACCACTCGTGCCAGTCCTACCATACAGCTTTCGCGAGAGATAGTAAAGCAGTCGAACATCAGAATATGCTTGGTTGGCCCGCCCGAGACCCGGATCAGGCCCATCCGGGCAGCGGATGTGTATGCCAAATAGGTTATGTACACCAGGTAATAGGCCATGCCGGCCAGGTTGAGCCAGACCAACACATTCCGGTATGGGATCTGGAGGACCACATGCATCGAGTAAAACACGCTCGGGGCGCGCGATGCAACCAGTCCCAGTAGGTTGCCCCAGGCTGCCATCTTCTTCAGGGGGTTTCTTTTTTGTCTGCCAACTTCTTCAGCGGGCTGTCGGGGCCGTTCTTCTTGATGATCTGGAACTTGAGGCCGACTTTGCCGAAGTTCTCGGTCAGCAGCGCCGCATACATGACGTAGAGCTGCTGTGGCGGTTGGCCTCCGGCCAGGATCAGGACCGCGGACGTTATTGACCAGATGTGGTGTGCGACGAGGCCGGGGTAGAGTTGGGTGCGCGGGAACTCGCCCACCCAGATGGCGATCCGGGACGTCACGCAGACCTTCTCGACCGTGGTAGCCTGCCATGGCGTCTCGCCCATGACAGCTGCCGCAGTCCCATTGCCCTGGATCGCTGCCAGTGCGCAGGCGGGGACGAACAGGACGGCCAGGCCCTTGCCGACGGCCATGGCAGTGTAGTAGAGAAGCGCCCGGTGGTTTCCCTGCAGTTGACTGTATAGCTTTGGGGCTCGCTTCCGCATAAGGCCCTCTGCCCAGAAAGTGGCCAAGGTGTAGCCTATGACGCCTAGGACGAGAGGTGTGGCAGGTAGGAGCTCGCTGAGTAGCTCTCTTGACGCCATTGTTGTGATTGTGCCAATAGCCTTGGAGGCGGAGATGGGTTTTCGATTCACCTGTCGCAACTGTGGAGCTGTCGTATGTATAGGCAGGCCAAGGAAGGAAAGCTGACCGTATTCAGGTAAAAGAGGGAGAAAACCGCGTCTCTACTCCCATCATGGCGGCGAAAAGCCATCCGGGTTGCCTCTACTTATATACGTTCAATTTAAATTCGATACCGTGCAAACCGGACAGAGACAAAACCCATGACGAGCAGGTTGCCGCCGAGTGAAATAACGACGTGCAGATAGTCGACATACCTCAATGCCTTCAAACACCTCGTGCCATCAAGGTAGGTACCTATTCTGAGCTCATTATCGGAGGGGTAACCGCTTGTTGCGATTCGACATCTGCAGGCGAAGAACCATACAATCTTCGATCCAAACAGGCTAACTGAGGCGGTCAAAATTCTGAAAGGTGGTAGAGTGGATGGCAGGGTGACCAGTTTCCTTCTGGCCGAGGGCCGCTGCGGTGGTTTCTGGTGCCTATCGGCGAGCAAGATATGGCAGTCAGAGTTTCTTACCGGACTAATTGAAGCCGGCGTTGTACAAGCCATCGATTTATCGACTCTAAACGGCAACGGGCTCTTTCTCACGCATCCGGTACACGTGCAGTAATCGTCACCAGCCACGTCGGGTCAGCGGCCATGCATCGCTCTCAGGAGCTGCGAGTGGTGGTTTCTACCTCCGTTGTTCAGTTAGCCACTCTATTTCACTCGCGCCGCCCCATCTCCGAGCACGGCGGACAAAACTGTGCTATTTAGCGCGCCATTCATGAGATGGCTACGTCCAAAGGCTCCTGGGACGATTGCATTGGCACACCCATTTACATACTCAGAAATGGGAAACATCTGACAGCATGTCCTCCGACTGTGGCCACTGGAGATCCAGAGCTATCTTCAGTAGTACAGAAACAGTCGATATAGGGGTTGGCCTCACCATCACAGCTCGGTCACCACGCCGGAGACTCATGGAGGAGATCCCGAGGAGATCTAATTAGCCGATAATTGTGAAGGAGGATGTCACTGAATGAAGCTGACGACAACGTCAGCATATATCCCTCATTCATGGCCAAGGAGACCGCCAGGTTGTGGTAATGGGAATGATATTCTCATCTTATCACGTTCGTATCAAAATACAGAGGGCGCGCTAGTCACAGTGAGACAGAAGCCGTGCAGATACGTCATGCGTTCTCTTGTCCAGGATGACAGCTCCATAACTACGCCTGTCATAGCTCGTTGGAGTTTAGGTTACTGTGGCTGTTCACTTAGAACTAGACGGTGGCGCGCTGCTGTAGCTGGAGTCGAAGCCTGTGCATCCAGATCTGCCTGCGAAGCCTGCTCGTTGGAGCCGATCTACCTAGGAGAGTAGCAGGCGATAGGTCCGGTATTTACCAGGTACGGACAGTTCCGATCGACCATGGTATACGTCGACCGGGATGTTAAACCAGCTTGCCGGAAAACCCGAGCTGTTGAGCCATCTACTTCCATTCAATGGCTCCCGCGGGACAGCTCTTACTATGATTCTTGAAGTATTGCTTCAGCGTCGTAGTAAATAGAATATCACCCCAGGACGTATGCATGTGTTCAGAGAAACTTGATTTGCTCCCATCTTCACGGTCCTTCTTGAAATCTCTCAGAACCCAAGTACAGAGACATCGCGTACCCATGGAGGTTGCTTTAACGTTCGGCAGCGTGGGGGACATCATTGCTATCTGCCAGATAGCTATTCAGCTGAGCCGGGCCCTAGGGGTCGGGTGCGCCGAGGCGTCGGGCAGTGCCAAGGAATACCAGGATCTGCGCAAGGACTTGGACGCCTTCACCCACATCAAGGTGAGGGAGCAACGCATAGCAATTTCCACCCTGCGCATTTTGTGGTTCTGGCTTACAATCGCGGGTACAGACACGCAGCCCGCGCGGAGAACGCTGCGGTACTGGCCAATATCGATGAAGTGAAGACCCTGGCATCGGAGAACCAAACGAACCAGCAGATCCTTCAAAAGGCTCTTCAACTCCAGAGTCGAGATAACCAGGCAATGCACTCGGACCTTAGTAAACGACATGAGGTGCAAGCAACTGGGTTGATGTCAATCGTGGCAATTTTTATCGCTGTGTTCCATGAAATTGGCCATGTGAGAGCCTTGGTTGTCGCAATCATGTCACGCCTGCAGATGATCACTACACCTCCATTGGTTCAGGGGTTAGACCCGACGAAAGGGCTCCCGGTCTACCTCGAAGACGCATTGGGCGAAATCCGCGAGTTACCGCTCCAGTGGGTGACCGATTGGGATGTATGTATCTGTACCATCTGCTTGTGGCTTTGCTAATGAGGATACTTCCAAGGATGTCGACACTTTGCTGGAGATGTGGTTTAAGAATCGGAAAGGATATCAGCTGGTCGAATCGCGGTTTTTCGCCCTCGAGGATGACTGCTCTGGTCAAGACATCGACCGAGGCTTGCCACCAAATACTTGCTTGCGACGCGGTATGAAGCTGAATATGAGTCTCCTATTCACGTACAAGGGGCCTGGAGGTTGCTGTCCTCGATGCGGTACGGCGGTGAACTGCGAGGGGGACAGAACAATACAATGGTAGGGTTTAACTTGCGCTAGTATTCGATAGAGTACCGGTCGCTGACTTTAAATTCGTGGCCAGTCCGAAGAAGCATTGTGGTTTGTGGTTTCGGACCCTGAGGAACGACGCAGTTCAGTCATTGTTGGATCTCGTCAGTTCCTCAGCCTTGATATTGGACACAGCAGGCGGTGACTACTCGGCCAAACACATCCCTTCAGATGACAGCAAATCACCCAAACCTTCGGATTTCCAGCGCGTTAGGATAACGGACTTTGATTGCTACGTAACCTATCAGCTGTGCTTGAGCCTCTCAGGAACCTCCACAAGAAAGTCCTTGAGATAAAGGAATTTTCAGACATGAACCTACGCAGATATTAGATCTTGAGCTCAGCAATGAGGAACTTCGCCGCGATAACGAGACCCCTGAACAAGAAAACGAGGAACTTCGCCGCTGCCGCCTGTTATAAAGGAAATAGAATCTCCGTATATACTCAAAATGTCTTCGAGTCAACGAATGAAGCAAGGAAGAACAAGGACACGAGACACATGATAGTCGCATAACATGAATACTAAGTACGCACTTGCATGGTTGTTTTATGTACTAGAACATCATACCACCCAAAGCCATGCCACCAAACAGCGGCAACGCCATCGGCATCATGCCCATACCACCGCCGTACCCCATCCCCATCGGCCGATTATACGGCCCAAACGGCCGTCCGTAAGGCGACCGCCCCATCCCGCCTCCCCCGAAGCCGCCGCCCATGCCGCCCGGATAGGCGCCACCTCCCCATCATCCCGCCGCCCCCGCGGTACGACGAGTACGACTTGGGCCGCACATGCCGCGCGCCCTGGGGATCCCCGGCGCGTCGGGCGCGTAAAACACCTCCTCGAGCGACGGGCTGAGCCGCCGCACGTGCGTGACGCCCGCGTACTGCGCGTCGGGTGGCTCGAGGTAGACGTCGGTGCCCTCGTCGTCCTGGCCCAGCAGCTGCGGCTGGTTGGTCCGGATGGCGGCCGCGAGCCCGCGCCGGAACAGCTCGTGCTGCTTGTACAGGCCCTGCTCGCGCTGCTGGCGGCGGCTGCGCTCCGCGTCGCGCTCCTCGTGCGTCGTGCCGGTGATCTTGTCCTTCATCTTGCGGCCAAAGGACCGCGGCTTGCTGCTGCTGCTGCTCGCCTCGCTCGCCTCGCCCGCCGCGGCTCCGTGGCCTGGACCCCTGAATGCGGTGGCGTGGTGAGAGTCCCCTTCTTCATCCGTGGTTTCTGCGGCGATGTCTTCCTTGCTGGGGTGCCGTGTCAATCCGCCCAGTTGTTCTCTCTCCTGAACGGGAAGCGAGTTGAGGTATTGCTCATCGTCGTAGGGGTGATGCCTGGAGGGTTAATATTAGACTGTCTCTCCCTGCTACCTGGGAACAACGCTATCGCAGCTTGCAACAGCCATAAGACATACCATATAGACCGGGGAGGGTCAGCCCGTATATCTACGAAGAACTGATGGTGATTCTCCGGGTCAAATGTCCGTACCCAGCCGTCCGGGAGGGGCCTCGATTCATCCTCAACTGTGGATCGGGGCCGTTAGTACAAAGCGTTCTTGGCTCGAAGCGAAAGCTAGAGACAGGATGGAAGACCTACTGCTACGACGTCTCTGCGCGGAAATACCATTCCGCTCACGCTGCGATAGGCGAGCAGACCCAACAGCCTGATCATATGAGGGAGGATCTTGCGATGTCATGTTGTATATAGCACCTTTTGTATTTCATTAGATGAGTAAGAACACCTTCAAATTTGGGCGAGAATCACAATCAATTGTCGTGAACTTAATGTCGTGTCGTGCCACGACGTCACTATGAGGTCAATATTGGCGTTGTACTCAAGTCGTCATGTATCCACAGTTCTGCACCCCAGAGCCGTGCATGCTGGGAAATCAGGATGCTCGAGCTCTGTTCAGTGGCAATACTCTTTGCTGGGGCTGCAGCCCGAGAAGCAGGTCTGTTTGTTAATCAGGATACAAGCAGAAACGCCCGGTGACCAACCCCTCCGACGAGACCAACGGTGTCGTTGGATGTCATGTATACAGCGTACCATGGGGGCAAGTGCGCATATGCTATATAACATTGATGGCCTTCAGCTGTCTCAACCGAAAGCCCCGAAAGTCTGTACGATAGTAGCATACCATTTGGTCATGCGCAGCGCTTTGCCTACGTCAATGATACGTGTTCCATGGATTGATGGGCACGAACGCTTGTTATGTGATCTGATAGCGACTACGGGTATACCCTGTCCCAATAATAAGTTGGCACAAGGAAACGTAAGATAAAAAAACAGGGGCTACGAGTAGGGAGGAGGTTATGGTGGTTACTCATTCACATTCCGGCTTCAAGAATTGCATATAGAAAGGAAGAAATGAACTTTTCTCATTGCTACAACCAATTCGCTGAGCCTGATACTGTCGAGACCGAGTACGATCAACCGAACCAGGCCAAGACGCTTCGAGAGTAAAGAGTCCGAGAAACCAAGCACTGATATCGCTGCAAGACAAGCTTTCCGGAACACGTCAGGCACGAGCAGGGCCAGGGCTGGACGGATCGCCGACGCTAGCGCTACCGCTGCTAGGGGCACTACCACTCGCACTCGCACTTCCGCTCCCGATGCTGGCAATCTCGCCTTCGCCCTTAAGCTGAGCCGGGAAGCCAAAACCAGGAGGCGGCCGCAACGACTCCTGAGCGGAGCCCGGGAGGCTGCCATCGACCACGTCATCGTTGGAACTCGACTGCGTGAAGCCAGACACGTCGCTAAGCATCGAAGAAGAACGACCCCTGGATTGAGTCATGCGTCGGGGACGAGACAATGGCGAAGATTGGGGGACGAAACCCGAAGCGAGCGGAGATGGCCCCCAGAGTAAGGCATTGTATGCCGATTGGTTCCAGGCCATGTTGGGGTCGTAGGGCGCAGCGTTCACAGCAGGGCCGTGAGGCAGTTGACCAGCAGCCATATGATCCGAGTACTCGAGCGCACCAGTGTAAATAGCTGCTTGGTGCTGGTTCTGGACGGCCTCGACCTCCAACTTGAGCGCGCCAATAACTTGCTCCTTTTCGACGGCGCGGGAGCTGACAATATTATATCTCTCAAGATACTCGCGTTCCTGCTTGGCAAAGTTGTTTTCCATGTTGGCGCGATCTTGGCGACGTCGCTCAGCTTCATCCAGACCGCGAGCATTTGCGTCGGCCAGACGGGAAAGTTCCCCGTCCACCTTGGCAATGCGACTGCTGATCTTGTTCCGCTTTCCCTCAAGGCTTGACTTCTCATCCGCCATGGCTTTCACCTGGCTGTCCAAAAGTGCCTTGAAAGCCTTGAATTCGGTCAACGCTTTGTCGAAACTTGAGCGCTCGGCGTTGTAAGCGGATTGCTTCGCTTTCCAGGAAGACATCAACGCCTCGGGAACACCCTCGAACTCCTTAAGCTCAGCCTCCAAAAGGGCAATGGCGTGTTGGGCTTGCTTCGTCTGAGTTTGATTCTGCTGGATCTTTTGGCGCATCTTGTCATCACCAGTTCCGGCAGACTGGACGGCCGACGACAATTTCTCCAACTCTTTCTTCAGAGCGTTCATCTTACGGCTCCACTCCTTTCGAATGCCCCTCTGGCGATTCTTCTCCTCGGCATACCTAACCTCAGCACCTGCTATAGAGGTCCTCAAGGTAGTGATGGGCGAATCAGGGCGAAGTGACCGCTGGTTGCTGGGTTTCAGGTTGGGCTGGTCAACATCCGCGGTCTTGGCCTGGGTCGTTCGGAGGCTCGTAGAGAGGAGGATCTCATGGGTCGTCGTGCTGACGAACTCGCATTCGTAGTTGGACATGGGAGTCAAACCGTAGATGTCACCGCTCCAAGTGACTCCACGGCGGCGGTTTTCGCTGGTTTCGGACTGCTTATCGGGCTCGATGCGAGTGGGTTGCCAAATCGCATTGTTCACCCGCACGTAAAACGGCTTGGTCAAATCGATCTCGTGAGACGATGTTCCTCCGGCGCCTCCCGCGGCACAAGAATGGGCCGGGAAATGGCTGGTATTGAAGGAAACTTCGTCACAACCGACAAAACTAATCCAAATCTGGTCGGCCTCGCTGTTAAACGGCGCATTCCCCAGATTGTGAATGCCCGTAGCATTGGCATCGGCAGAATCGGCAGCGCTATGAGTTAGTTCGTATTCCTTTACGACAACGATTTTGGTGCTGGCAATTGCAGCCCACAGTGGCTGGCGGTTCCTGATTTGCGCACTTTGCTTCCTCTTCTTCTTAGTGTTGATGGTGGCTTGCGGTTGGAGCGCAGCAGCATCGCTATCAGGCGTCGAGAATCCTCCGTCGTTGGAGAAATCTCCGGCGTATGGCTTACCAGCCTCGGGGTCCACACTCTGTGCGAGATTATCGCGTCGTTCCCTCCTTAAATACCAATCCCGTATGTACTTGACCAGGCCCTGTGTCAATATATGTATAGCCAACACGCTGCGAACCCAATTCACGCAGCCGGACTGGATTTTATCGTATCCACGTATCGAATCGAGCGATTCCAGAGGGTCGTCTATATCTGGTGTCATGAAACGGCTGGAACCAAGCAAATAGCCTATGGGCGAGTATTTCATTTTGGTGTGGCGCAGGATGTGTGACAGCAGAATCATGCTCAGGCAGACCAAAGAGTTCTTCATCGATCCTCCGTCCCGTTCTCTCGATCCTCCGCCTAGCCCGAGTGCAATGACCATCTGCGCGAGATCGAGGATAACATGCTGGATTGGGCCCCAGAGAAAGAGCCATATGAGAAGGACGATGCCATCCACACAAACGACGGTAGCGATGCTGGGGGCACCGAGGTTCCATTCGAACACCTCGCTAAGGCTAAGGCCACTGCTGGTCGTCACGAACGTCAAAAGCGTAAACAGTACGTAGATCCCGGATAGCGCAATGGGGGGAATCTGCATCAAGATGATGAGAATGGCGATGGTGTCCTGCGCAGGGCAGGAGCGGAGGACCGTGAGAATGAACTCGAGAGGGCCGGTGTCCCGGTGGACGCTGGTGTTCTTGGTAGCATTGACGTCAATGCGACGGTGGTTCTCGACGGCGCCGTTTCCCTGGGCCATATTGTACGACTCGGATGAAGAGGACTCGGAGAAAGCGCTCATGGAGCCGCGCCTAGCGGAGTCGTTTGCCATGTCGTCGGCGTCGGCGTCGGGCGGGGTCGCTACTGAGGCGGCGAGGGAAGCGGGTGTCGTGGTCGTGTTGGCAATCGTCGGCGGCGAAGCTGGGCATCCTCCTCTACCCACATCTGACACATTCTCGCTGGACGAGGCAGCTGAATGTTTCGAGTTGGCGGCGGTAGCATTCAGATAGCCCTGGCTCTTCAGATTCTTGGGGAGCCGCTTGCCGGGGCCGACTAAACCATTATCGTGACGATTGCTGTTGTTGGAGTTCTGGCTGGAGGAGGCGGCGGATCCTTGCTGCTGCTGTCGCTTGGCTGAGGATGGTGCACGAGGCATAAAAGAGGATTACCTTTCCCACCCGGCGAAGCTGACTTGACCCAGAAGCAGAGTTCCGAGACAGCCAGCAAGCGACCAAAGTCTGGAACGCAGCGGGAGCGAGCAAAGGGTGCCTGGTGTTGGGGGGTGCGTGGTCCAACCCGAGGCAGTGGTGGGCGGCTTGGGTTCAAACTTTGGCAGCCTGCGGACCGGTGCAAGAAGACTTTAGTCGGCGAGGTTAGGCGTCGTCATGGGATGAGGAAAATGAGCGGATAAAAAAGCGTTGGAACCGAGGGCGCGGGCTGTCTGGAATTATGCTTTGAGGATGGCCGCTGCGCGATGACTAAGAATGGCAAAGCAAAGGCGGAATGGGGGGAGATAGAAGGAGAAGGAAAAAAAGATAGTAGTGGTAATAATAGCGATTCCCGGGATGAGAGATGCAGTGGTGTTAAGACTGCTGCGGTGGTAGGAGGGGTGGGGAGAGAGACGGGAGTTGGCTTGGCTCTCTGAACATCGAAAATGATGTTGATTGGGAAGAGAGAGGATTGAGGGGGCCAAGATAATAATAGAAGTCAATAATGATGGGTGGTGATCACTGCTGCTGCTGCTCCTGCTCTGCTGTTGGCCCAAAATCTACATGCACACAGTACATCCAGAAAGACAGACACACATCCAGCGAAGTGCGTATTGTGGATGTGTGGGATTGCAAGTGTGTTAGGAAAACCCCTGCAGCACTGGAGGGTAATTTAGGTAGCAGCGAGCAGCCAGACACAGCTGATTATTCTCGAGAACGGCTGTTTACAGGCGCACGTACAGTTAGTTACCGGTGCTGGTGGTATGCATGCGACAGAGCGACGGACAACAAAGCCGGTTGATTGGATTGGATCGAATGAATGAACTGCTGCTGCTGTTGGCACCAGTACCAATATGTGAGTGAGTCTGAGGGAGCAGGAAAAGTGACAAGACCGAAAGGCAAGGCCAGGGTAGAGAAAAAAGGCAAGGCAAAAACGCAAAGCAAGGCAAGGCCGGTAAAGCAAACGAATTGGACAGGGTCAAATTACTGGCAGTGGATTCCACTAGGGGTCAAAGGGGAATGGGCCCAAAGCTTTTTGGGCTTGGGGGCAGGGGTGCAGGCGAGGTACCTAGCCTCTAAGGTTAGCAGTTAGGGACGGCCTTGCCCACCCAGCCCAGTGAATGTGAATCCTTCAGCACACGCTGCACACCACTCACCTCAAACCGCACCAAGAAATGCATGGTCCAGTTCCAAATCCCAGGAGGCACCCGTCCTAGTCCCAGGGGGGCCAGTCTGATCTGACCTCCCTCCGTCGCTGCGCAAGCAAACAGCATGCAATCCAACCATCTGGCACTCGCTGCAGACAGCCTGCCTGCCCTGCTGCCCTGGTATCCGGGAAGAAGGGGCAGACGGCAAACGGCTGGCTTGTGGCTCAGCTTGCGGTGCATTGATCTCGGCCTACGGAGTACCATGCAGGTCTACAAACGGCCTCCATACGAGCTTTATCGGCATTGAACTGCGATACCATGTCCTGCAGTGTAGCATCGAGTAGGTAGATACCTACAGTAGGTACCTGTATATATGCCATGTAAATATATGCAAGCACACACACACCACAAGCATCTATATTTCATTGCGGTGTAGTGTGGTGCGAAAAGAGGCCAATCGGTACATACCTAGCAGATAAAGATAAGATGGCTTGGGAAATCCTGCTTGGCTATACTATCGCCGGCTACATATCCAACTACATGCCTTATACCTGGCGACTATGAAATTTGCCAGGGCAGACTCTCTTGGCTTGATGGAGCCCCGAAGGTAGACATTTTCAGTTCCTCTCTTATTACTCATAATACCGCCGAAACGGTCACCAGCATCTAACCTGGTAGTCCAGATCGGTTTCTCGTAGTGCCCTTTCCGCTGGAATCCTGGAAAGACGCCCAAGGCGAGATTACCTGACTCGGACCGTCGGTGGTGCGCAAGGTCCAGCCAAGTTCGTCCTCCGTCTCCGTTCCTCTCTCCACCTGTTCTGGAAGGCCTCCTTGTAGCCACCGTAGCCACTGGCACAGAGAATTTCTCTGTAAGCCGTACATAAGCCGGGCACCCAGGCACTTGCCTGCTCGGGCATTCGCCTATCAAGCACGGAATGGCGAGAACGGTCAATTACCAAGGTATGCAGCTACTAAAATATAGTAGCGTTGCATCTGCCATCATGTCGTCAAAATCTATCGCTGGGCGGGGGCCTGTCTTTCAGGATCCTTGGACAAACCCCACCGGTGAGGAGGCCGTCACGTAACGAGTTACAAAAGTCGCCAGAGGATGCCACCTGATTCGCCGCTAGACAGAAGACTTTTTCTCCTTCTCTCCATCGCTGGCCGGCTGGTCTCTACAAATCACATCACATGCATAACGTCGCTTTAGCTACCAATCCCGAATCCCCCCTTGCCCTGACAATTTCAGAGAGGCTAGGAACGGACGATGTCGACCTAGAGAACAGGTGCTACAAGAAAGGGAGAATGGACCGAGGCGTACGGCCGGGCGAAGGAGCTTAATCCGCGGATCCGTTGGATTAATCGGACTGGCCGGCTGTCGTTAGGGTCCAGGCGGCCAGGGGCTTGAACGATTCAAGGGCGCGCACGTTGCAAGCTTGTCTGAACCACAGCCAGACAGCCTCTCATGACCTGCCATGGAAGAAGTACATACGCCTGCATTTAAGGATTCCACGGCGGGTATTGATGTCTTTGGACAGTGACTGTCTACTGTACAGAGATTCCCCAGACAAACCAGACATCCATGTGGCTCGTGTCTACGATCCACCGTCGATCTGTCAGCCTCATTGTCTTCTGATTAGTCGGAGACCCCTCGCTTGGTTCCCATGCCGATGCAGATTGCAATAGATATATGGTCTGGTGTCCATTGCATTGGTGCAACTGACTCCTAATCGACGCAGTCGCAGCTAAGTGATATCATAAGTATGCACAATGCCTATCTGAGCTGCTGTCGCTGCTTGTGCTGCCATGGCGCGATAATGCACCTCGACCACTACCTCCCTATACGTGCTATATTCCTCTTCGACTGCACCCTACCAGTCTGCAGTTTGGAGTAGGTTGTATTGCATTGGATGCTGTCCAGGAGCAGACTAACTTGGCTGGCTGACTGAAGTTCAGCGTCTGTCCAGTGTCCAGTGTGTCCAATGTTAGGCTGTGTGGGGTCGCCCAGCCTGCCCCGGCGGAGTCAGCATGGCATTAGGGCCTTTTGCCATCCAATCTGTTTGATTTGCATTGCCGATCGTTGCTTGACTGGCGCCATAGGCTGCAAGCTGATGGACTGATCACTGGTCATTGATCACTGATCACACGCACGCGCGACGCCAACTCCTAGCGGGATATGATGAGCCTACTACTACTACCAGACCAACCGGATGAGTGTCTCGTCGTCGTAACGCCGTTGTTTATCTAGCTACGTAGTACCAACGGCGTGCATAATTGATATGGTGAACTGAATCGGTGAGGGGGGGGAACAGGAAGAAGACGACCTCGTCCCAACACCGAACGAGCACTGCCGTTAAGATCTGAGGCGAGGGGCTGCTGTGCGCAGGCACCCAGATTCCCGAGCCAACAAGTCACATCTGCCTACATATCTGCCTGCAGCTTACGTGGTGCTGTACCTAACATATAGGGCCTGCGGTTAGGTCAGTGTGTCTGGTGTCTGTCTCTGTCTCACTTCCACCAATTGCTTGTCCGCACAAGCTTTTGCCGCGGGAGACTTGCGCGGTACGCAGCCGTCAAAAAGACAACCACACCTCGAAAAGCTTCATCCCCCACACTCATTCCCGCCATCCCAGCACACTAGGCGCGATATGGCTAAACCCGTCGATTTTCCCATTGCCGGCATTCGGGCAACCTTCTTTTTTCCTTTATCGGGTGGAGGTCCTTCGAGCTGGTAGAGCAGGGATACGTTTAAACCGACTGGTCTTCCTACCTTACCTCTCCCAATACCATCCTTCAAGCCAAGGTGAATAAAAGAGTCCAGATATCTAACGAGAATGAAGTCATGCCCAGCATTAGAACGACACCCTTCTCTTGGAATAATAGATGTTTCACTGAACAAATTGAGACAAAGACCCTGAAATTTCCCGGTTATCTCATTGATCCCAGTCAAAACAGCTGTTATACGTCACTAGTCCTCGTCCTGAGGAACGAACTTATTCTATGCATGACTGGCTTGCTTGTACAGAATACGGGGCTAGGTAATGTTTTGCGATTTCTCGTTGTCCTATATTACAGTCTATCTAGTTGCCAGTAAGGAACTCGAATGTAGAAGGAAATAATCCGCATTTCCGTCATGTGTGGGAAACACTGGCTGCATCTGTTACAAACCATGCTGCGCTTTCCCTAGACCTCTACTACCGAAGAGGAATCTATTCACTCCATAGCAACTCGTATTTCCATTGTTGGGCCAGTCCAGTATTAGTAATTCTCGCTGTTTCACTCGGCCGTCCTCCGTGTTCCGTAGGTTAATTATCATCTGTATCGGTGTCTTCATCGGCTGTATCGGCGTCTTCGTCGTCTGTGTTGGTTTCTTCGTCGTTTGTGTCGGTCTCTTCGTCATCCTCAACATTATCCACCAGACAATCGCAATATTTAAGGTATCTCAAGTGCAGTCTATTGGATAGACACCATGCCCTACACACCTCGGCGACTTGTTCGCCATCAAGAACCATGCAATTGACATACTTGCCAAACCGGGTACGCACAGTAGCATACGTCGAGCTGCTGAACTCCGTGGGGTCCACCATCATTGCGAAAGCCGGCTTAGTCTCGTCGTCGCCAGTCTCGCACGTCGCCCAGGCGAATTCACGGATCTTGTACTTTTTCCATATGGTTTCCGCATCTAGGAGATAGATCTCTTGGATGAAATTCCGCTGTCTATCTGCATCGAGTTCCCATAGCAACAGGTACCGATCTACGCCCGTGGCATCTAGCCATACGTAGCGTTGAAACCACTGGCACATACAAGCAGGGGTCTTGTCCCTTAATCTTAGCTCATATGCCGTATGCCGGTTTGTCAGGACGTTCTTGAACTTGGTAATATTCATGAATGCGAAGTAAACCTGGGGCATTGTGCATGACTTCTGTGTTACGGTTGAGACAGCTACAGGGTTGTGTCGTATACCCGAGTGCCTCGCTCCGTTGAAGTTCATGATGATAGTGTCCCTACTTGGATTGAGATATAGGGACCCAACGATGGTGAATATCGGTATCGGGTCGTTGTACTCGAGGTCTCTATCGTCAATAATAGCATTTCCGATGCTTTGTTCGATGCCTATGTCGTCCCCTAGGTCATCCTTAAAAAAGGGAGTGGCACAAACGTCATGTTTGGAAGTGTAATATTTGAGAGCGCAATAGCGGCTCTCCTGGTTAACACTCAACAGTGGCGACACAAGCTGCTTATGGGGCTCAATCGTATATCCACTGGTGAGGTTGATCATGATCAGACGATGCGAGCTTTCTTGTTCGAGAAACGCCTTCCAGATGCCCTGGCGCAACTCTGGGGCGAGTTCTCCGAAGCGCTCGAACATGCTGGCGAACGAAATATTGCGCGACTACTTGCTTTTCCGGTCTGGTTCCGGTCTTTATAATAATGGTCAGCAACTGGAGTTTATGTAAGGAAGTCCGAGAGAATGTACCAAACAAGAAGATACCCGTGAGTTGCTTTAACCCGAATTGATGCACTGAAATGTTGGAAGGTCGAAGGTCTCAACGTCCAGTGAACGTGGCGACTACGCCGATTCCTTACTTGATCAGGAAAACGTTTGCTGCAACCTTGGAATGATGTTGACGGTCGAGCACCTTGACCAGTAAATAGAGGAAAACGCTGTTGGTTTCGGAGTTTGGTTGTGATGATGTGTGGGCGAATAAACTAGTGAAGGTAGTTGCTTTGGTGTGGACTGTGGTCGAGTGGCAATTCGATAGGTATGTTCCTTCCACGTTTATTCTTGTAGAGGTGTCCTGGAACAACCCGTGGGAACTTCCATTTGTCATGGGATGTAAAATGATGTTGACTTGGTAGGTGGTTCCTTCAAGATTTCTAACTTTGCTTTGAGACCCAGGTCGATAGAATTGTCACAGTTAAAATTGCCGTGTCAGCTGTGGACACCAAGCTGAGATGGGTAGGATGTTTTATGCCGGATGAACGAAAGTATATGGTTTTTCTCTTCTTGTTGGATAATGGGGAGATATGGATGTTAGTGACACTGCTGCCTGCAGGAACAGAAAAGCGATTCCTTCCAATTGAGGCAGAGATAAGTCACCTCAATATGAAGGAGATATGAGAGCTCATGCTAAGTCAAAGACTTTAGCTCTGGGTGGTGTGTCTAACGAGACAAGTTCACAGTTGACAAAGTTCGATATCCTCTTGACCCGAAAGACGTTGCTCATCAAGACCTCTATTAGTTGACTTCTAATCTACTTCTCTGCTCTTGTGTATGGCATACGTCCTCTTCTCATCGTCATGAGCCTGCCTTCCCAGCCGCGCCCAGATCCTCGACCGCATCCTCGCGATCCCAAGTCTCTTTCTCGAGCGCCTCGACTTCCCGGGCCAACTCCTGGATCCGCAGCCTGGCCCTCCTCGTCTCGCCTTCCTGTCGTTCCCAGGTATCCCGGAAGGTCTGGAGCACGAACTGTGGCATGGTGGTCTTCTTGCCCTCGCGGTAGTCGTAAATGACCACATCTTCCTCAGTGCGCGCAGCGATGCGGCGGTGTTTATGGGACAAGATCATGCAGTCCAAGATGAGGGACGTGTCAGACTCCGAAGGTAAAGATCGAAGCTTGTGATACACTGATATACGATCCGGGTAGACCACAGGCTAGATTAATGTAGGTGTTAACATGAAGTCCCTTGAGCAACTCCCCATCCAACTGGAAGGCCGCATCATAGCAGCAGACGGACTCACAAACTTGTAATCGGCCTTGATGCTTTTCATAATCAAGCCGACACCTCGAGGATTCATCAGGTCCCGCCAGTCGGATGCATGGGCCGGGTTGACATTGGCGAAATATCTTATCCAGTTAACCCTGGACGCCTCGGCATACCGTATGTAAGCAGCATTATTAACATGTTGCTGCCAGATCATGTCAGCTAGACAGGTCACCCAACGTATTATATCCTCAGACCGCGATAAATCAGATCAATCTGAGTTCCATGGAGAGAGACTGAGGTACCGGGTTCCTAAGTCGAGACAGATGTGACTTACAAAACTATCCATCTCGCCCCAGACCACAGCCTGCCCCTCGAGTCCTCCCTGCTGCAAGAACCCCTCGCTGCCCGCGGACAGACTCCGCCATTCCCGGGTAAGGGAACCGAGGACAGCGGCCACGCGGTGGACCTGGGCAGGCGAGCAGCCGAAGATGATGCACTTCCCCAGCCGGGCCTGCAGATCCGCATACCACGGGGGCGACGGCAGATCGGGCGCCTGCTGCTGCTTCTGCAAGGAGCTGCGGTATGCCGTACGACTAAACGGCCGCCTCGATTGCAGTCGAGAAGACTCGGATATGGTGGTGTTCTTGCTGTCCGTATATGCCGCTTGGCAGGAGCGTGGTCTGATCCGACTTGTCGTTAATGAGAGGAACCCTCTTCTCGCTTGGGACCGTAACGCCGCCATGATGTAAACTCAAACGCAAAGTGACCGGCAATAAACAATGCGCCCAGAAACGAAAGAGAAGGAAATCAGTCAGAAAGACGGGGGAATGTGATCTCGAGAGTTTACCGGGCCCCCCTCGCCGAGCGTCTCGGCTGAGGGTGGGTACGGGGTTGGGAGTAGTGCAGTCCAATGCAGTCAGTAATGATGGGGTTGCGATAAGATAAGCAAGCAAGCAACAGGGCACCTTGATGTCGTCACCTCGGCAGTCACCAAGTTCAACCTACTTACACCAATCTGCAACATTAAGAGTACAGCATACTTGACTGTTTCAACATACTCACAAGTGCATTTGAAATGCTCGCCACTATCATACTGCAGACAGACTGATTCCTCCTACCACGCAGAGGGAAGGCAGACAGGTTTGCTGAAGGGCACAGGAAGAAACATGTCTGCTCCAAACCCGGCACTTCGAAGAGAGGTGATCGCCATCTACAAAGGTGCGCACCATTGCTCTCTGCTCTACACAACAACATACCTGCCTAGATCCATACAAGCCTATATCGTGCAATCATCATCGTATCTCTCTGACACAAATCAGAACTCCTCTACCTGGGCCGAGACTACCCACAAGGCTATTCCTGGTTCCGGCCGCGACTGCACCGGGCCTTCATGGCGAGCGCCGACCTTCGCGACGAAGAGGCGATACGGAAAGGCATTGCTCGAGCCGAGTTTGTGAAGAAAGGTAAGTAGACACTGTTTGCTTATGCTTCTTTACACATGGACGTTTCCTCCGGAAGCTGCAAGAGCACTACGCTGACTGGGGATGCATGTTTAACCACTTGCGCAGAGATCGAGGCACTGTAAGTAATTACCAAAGCTTCCTCTACTCAAGTATATACCCTCTCCCAAGATAGTTCACACCATCCCGTGGTTTACCGGACCTCCAGTACATCCTGTTCCCCATTTCACTTCTTCTCCACCTCTCCTGTAGCCAGCACATCCAAGAAAGACATGGCCTCACTTCAGTTCCAGCTGCGTGAATGCGCATGCATAAAAGAAAACCATGAACACAATCCGACTGGCCCTTGAGCCCATTTTCACACACAACCCCCTTGAGAAGTTTGACCAAATGATTTGATATATATGTATACTACCTCTGCTCATCCCAGTACCTACAAGCATTTATTTAGGTATATGGATATATGTAGCATATGGACAAGTACTGACGCGACCCGGGGTATAAAGGTATTATTTGAAACGATATAGAACTTTGAGGAAAAGATACGACGCGACTTGAGCGAGCCAAACGCGTATAAGAAGGTGAAGCTCGAGCGCGTTATTCGGCGGATCGGCATGAACTCTTGTCACGCTTGACTTATGGAGAAGGATGGGAGACGGCTGGTGGGGTAACAGGAAGTCTCGAGTAGCACTGGCTGCTCGCCCAAGCAACTTGTATCCGATCGCTGGCACGATAGGTTCAGGTAGTAAGCTGAAGGAATCGCGAGCAGGACAGGGAGACCAGCCTACTTTCTCTTCCGTGCCGTCCATGCACCAACCTCTAAACATTCACCCCAGCTTGTGCCCCCCCTCTTTCAAGAGATCATTGATCATCTTCCCAGCCCAACCGTCCCACTCGTCCTGGCTTTTCCCGCTACTCTCTCTCAGCAGAGGCTCCAGAGCTTGGATCATGCCGACAACCGTCTCTAGTGCAGTCCGGCGGACGGCAGCTTGTTGTTGGCTTAGAGACTTGCCGCCGCCCCTGATGGACTTGGCATCGCCCATCTTCCCCTTCCCCTTCATGCTATCGATATAGCTCTTGCCGTCTTTGGTGACAACACCGCCGACGCCTTCACGCTCCCAGCGGACTTCGGATAGAGGAACCGCCAAGCGTTTGGATCTCACGTCGCTCAGGCCGTCTTCTTGAAGCAGCGAAGGACCAGTGTGAGTGCAAGGTACAGAAGATATAGTACACTTTTCCAGAGCCTTGCTCAGCCATCCATTGTATTCAACCAGGAAAGGGTTGAGCGGCGTGGACAAAGGTGTGTTGGCCGTGATTATGTAGGCCCCAAAGCGAGATACTTGATCCTCTTCGTCAGGGTCCGACTCGCTCCCGTCCTCGTCACTGTCGCTGTCGCTATCGCTGTCAGTGGGGCTGTCGCAGGGCTCCTCCGCAATTGTACCTTTGGACTGGCTGGTCGGAGCGTGCGGCCTGAGCATGCGGATGGTGTGGTCTGCGTCCCAAATCTCGAGAACACCACCAGGGCGTAAAACTCGAAGGTATTCGTCCATAAAGTTCTGATATGTCCTACCTGACGGCGTCGCGAACGACATATCCTTCACCATGACCAGGTCGAATTCGCCGGCTTCAACGGGCCAAGGTGTGCGGCGCATATCGTGCTGGATGAAGCGCCAACGCATGTCTTTGTCGGGCTTGGAGTTTGGGTCGAGACCCGAGCCGCAAAGAGGGACTATGTCAATCCCCGTGAAGGATATGGAACCATGGCCATGTTGAGCAAAGTAACGATGACACATCATACTCCAGAAGCCGGTGCCACACCCGACTTCGAGTACACGGGCTGGCGGCTTCGCCGAAAAGGCGGGCGAGGTGATGGGCCCACCAAAGAGCTGGAAAAGCAGCAGGGTACGTAGAGATTGACGGTGCAGCTCAG
Organism: Apiospora hydei; assembly: GCF_038363865.1. Lineage (NCBI taxonomy): Eukaryota > Fungi > Ascomycota > Sordariomycetes > Amphisphaeriales > Apiosporaceae > Apiospora > Apiospora hydei. The sequence continues at coordinate 858,080 of NW_027117369.1, forward strand.
CAAGATCAACGGGCAAAGGGTACGTAAGAGTGGGATCTTGTATATATGTGCGGTTGTTTCTTATGATGAGAGGTTTGGGGCCGACGGTGGAGCTGGGCTTCGTCGAGGTGGAAACATTGGAAGCGGATATGGAGCCCTCCGCCGAGGAGGGCGGAAGGGTGTCGGAGGAGGTCATCAGACCAGCGGTGTTGTTGGAGTGAGCGGTGGCAGAAGCGGAGGAGACGCTGTCGTTGCGGTATGCAGGAGGATACTTGAAGGAAATATCGTCGGGTGTCATGTTCGCGGCGGCATGGCGGAAAGGGTGGAACAGGAAGGAGCGCGGCGAAGACGAGGAAGACGAGACAGAGGGCGTGGGAGGCAAGTAATTGTACTGATGTTTGCTATCGGCAGGGAAAGACGTAACAGCAGGCGAATTGGCTTTTGATTTGTGATGGGTCGCAGCTCGGCCCGGTGACAAGGGGTGCTAGTGCTGCTGTCCGAAGGAGGGTTGCCTAAACCTGCGCTGTTTGCGTAACGATGGTAGTACTGCGAGTGGTGGCGGTCTTTGGCAGAAGAGGAGGAGGCTGAAGGCGATGGCGATGGCAACGGGGATGTAGCGGTTGGTGGTGGTGCTGTTCCTGCTGCCAGCCCAGTAGCGGGTGGTGAGTGGGGAGTCGGCGGCAAGTGAGAGGACTGGGAGGACTGCTGCGCTGACGACGGGCCACTGTTGTGCCACAATGGCGAGGTTACCGAGGGCGAAGACTTGTTAGGCGAGTGCCGCGCATGCGAAGCCGCGGAGGCCTTGGAGGGGTTCCAAAGCAAGGAGTAGTCGTAGCCGTAGCGCGGGTTCAAAGGGCTACGCTGGAGACTGGCAAACCGATGGTGGTCGCCGCGAGGAGTCTGTTCGCGCTGCTGGTGGCCTGGTGTCGAAAGGCCGCCAAGGAGGTCTTCTTGACTCCCGCCGAGACGGTCGACATGGATAGGCGCAGGCGGGATGCGTTTGATGGAGGCTGCGCGCTCCCGTGTGTCGGTAGCAGCAGAGGATGGACAGGAGGGAGGCGGAGACGGGGACAGCGATGACAGGCTTTTCTCGTTGGACAAAACAGGGGTAGTAGGCGACGGAGTAGGGGCTTCACCTGCCAAAGGCAATGACAGCGACAGTGCCAGTGCGGCTATCGAATTGATGGTGCCACTACCGCCGTGATTGCTGCCCTCACTGGGGTCACCACAGACAGTGACGGCGTCTTCTGCGGCTGCGGCGGTGGCGTGGCGTGTACTTGTAGTTGTTGTGGGTGGGCGCTGGCTGGTGTCGCTATCGCCCGCAGCTGCGACGATGTTGTTGGTGGTGGGAGTGGTGGGAGTGGGAGTCGCAGTGGGCCCGACAATCCTGTTTCTGGGCGAAGTGGGGTTCACATTGTCGGGGAAGACTGCGATTGCTTCCGACGACCAACCACGCCCAGGACTGTGACTGTCAATGCCAGTGTTTGCCTCGCTGTTTGACGCCCCCTTTTCCTGTGTTGGAGTGTTTGCTTTGTTGTTGTTGTTGCTGCTGCTGCTGCTGCTACTGCTGCTACTGCTACCACGGCTGTGGTCGGGATCACGATTCTGCAGTCTCTTGACAATGGCCTGGTCGACGTTCTCGGATGCGGTGCGTCGACTGATCGTCCTGCCGAGAGAGGGCGTGTTCGTTGTCGTCGAAGTCGAAGTCGAAGTCGAAACCGATGTCGACGTCGACGACACTGTGCTGGTGCTGCCGGTGCGGCTGCCGGCCGCTTCGTCGACCGACAACGCTGGTCTTGGCGGTCGGCCTTGACGACGTCGCTTGTCGCTGGTCGGAAGTCGCAGCGGGGTCTTGACTCGCAAGTGCTCCAGCCTGCTATATTGCCCCGTTTCGGTTGCCGCTGCCATCGGCCGCCCTGATAACACCACGTCTGGAGAGAACTGTGCAACGTTGTGCGACGGACGACCTCGGCTGCTAGATTCTGTACTGCTGCTCGCCGCCCTCGAGTGTCCTGGTCGTTTGGCGTTTGTGTTTTCGTCCGTCCGTCCCGAATGCGCTCGCCGTCTTTGACCAATCTCCGTGCTGATCCCATCGTCATCCTCTAGTATCTCTCGCTCCTTGCGCGGGGAGGGTTCCCCTCGGAAGTTAGCCACCGCCAACGTCGACCAGTGCGCTGCATTGCTCATTGTCGAGGTTGCTCATGCAGAATCCCGGTATGTTACGTGGTCCGCTATCTCTGATCTGCCACCGGGTGATGCCACTTCCCTGTGATATTCTTTTATTTTGAGTTTTCCAGCTGCAAGTCTACCCTTTCCCCCTTCTAGGAGCGTTTGTCTCTATGTGGCGACATGCGAGTGGAAACGACCGTGGGTAGCCGGCTATGGTTTACTGCGATCGATATAATCGTGATATATGACGAAGGGTCCAACTCATGAGCATTCGGCCACACCACGTGCCTCATCAGACGACGCTAATCCTCCTGTATGCTCATAGCATCGTACGGAGGTCTTGAACTGCAGTTTTCCCGTCACATTCGTATTGCGATAGACGATGCTACCGTCAAGTTATTCGTGGCTCTCCAGGCAATATTTGTCGGGGTCATTGATGTGTTCCTTGATGATGAACCGTTGTGTGTCGTGAGGCATGCTGGCTGATGTCTCCTGGCGGCCGGTAAAGTTAAGTGATAGAACGGCAGGTTGACACAACGGCAGGCTTCTCCCCATGGGGTTTTATTTCGTTGAACCAGAAGAGGGAGCGCATTGAGCGTGCTTTATTCACGCTCCGGTGAGTGCCCGTCATTTGGCCAAGGTGCCGGTGGAAACTCTATAAACGCCTACCGAAGTATGATGCTCAAATCGAAAAGCCCGGCGGTGGCGGTGGGTTGCTATTCTCTACAGACTGCACTCAGAGCATCAAATAACCTACCGGTGTGCCTATCTACTGTACTTGTTTGCCCCGTTGCTGTCATAGCACTTATGGGATGCTCACGGACGGCGGGGGCAGTAATTAGCATATAGCAGGAACCACTCTCTTGGATCATGGCATCTACTGTCTTCTTATGGTTGGGTCATGTAGAAGACTTGACCAGACAGGTCGAACCCTACCCTAGGACTTGGATGCTGGCCGCCCGCACGTTAGGAGACGTGAAGGTGGTCGAACTCGCCTGTCGGCACGCCATACAGGAAGTTCGGTTTCCCGGGATTACTATGCTTCCTATTGCATCTCCACAGTGTGTGGTTGAGCTGGACTAAGCTGTTATTATTAAGCCAGCTAACATTGATGTACTCCTTATCTACATACGGAGGCTATGCATATCCTCCCAATATTATGTAGTGACAAGGCAGACGGTTACTCAAGCAACTGCTTTTTGCTGGTGTGATAGGCCATATGCCATGCAGCAAATCTCGCCCCAAGTCCACCAAGTCCTGGGCCTGTCAAAGCTTGGCAGAGGCAAAAGGTCGATTAGCCTCGAGACTAAAGTCCAAGGTATCGTGCAAGCATGGTATCACTACCACGCACCTTGAGCGCGCAGCCGTATGTTTTGAGGTTGCTGCGAGCAACGCTGGCTCAGATTACCGTCATGCAAACATGGGGTTTCAATGCGTCGAGATAGCCAACATTGCTTTTTGAGTCGTAGGATGCATACATTGATGTGCGGCACCGGGCAGGATGGGCAATTCATCGATGCCATATAAAATGCACCGGTGTGTGGCATGATGGCATGTGATGTGATCCAAACTGCACACTTCCATATTGCGCTTGGAGTTGTGAGTCCTATTTGCGCATTCCGAGTTGGATGCCAATCAACGAGCTGGCCCTGTATGATAGATACCTAACATTATGCGTCGACAGTTCCACGATGGGTGTGTCTGCGGCTGGGCAGGTGAGGCAATGCATCAACAATTGACTGACCTCTGGGCCCAGGCCCAGGAGCTTGCTTAGTGGAGGGAGAGAAGTGTAAGGGGGAGAGTAGGGGGGATGCAAGTGGGGGGCGAGGCTGAGGACTAAACCGGGTTGGGTGCTGTGGATGGTCCAAGCTTCCTGGAGTGCGACACAAGCACAAGAGGAGGAGCTTTTAGTTAGGACAGCAGACCTGATACCAGCCGGCGGTGGGTTGCTGAAAGCTGGATTGAACTGAACTGAGCAGATGCACGTAGTCGCATCAACGTGGGATTCCAGAACCACCCGTGGCCAGTATTTTTTTTGGTTTTTGGTTTTGCGAGAGACACCTTGTAATCAATTGATAGTATTGACACCGAACAAATTGCACGCCCTCAAAGCACCGAGGGAGGCAGAACATTGAGTAAGTTGGCCTCTACCTACATGTAGGCATGTACGCACCGGGCCTTCCACCAACCTACTTGCCTACCCACTACAGGCCCAGCACGAAGGAGTGTATACTTGAACGTACATCCCAGCCTTGGCCTTGACCGTACAGCACTGCTCGCTAGCTACCGACAAGACACCTTCTGACCAACGACAGAGTATCCATCAAAACCGACAATTGACCACCAGCATCTTTCTATTCAATGCACTTCGCGTATCGCCGTTGATTCACTCGACCCCAACCCAACTCGACAATATCTCTTACCGAGTTGCCCACTTTGGGCTAATCTGCTTGCATCCTTTTCCGCCCAAGCATCCGTCGACCGTCTTGTCGCAACCGACCACCCTTTGCGACCTCGTTCGTTCGCCGCTCTGCACGCAACCCAGCTGCTGCCGCTCTCCCTCGGTTTGCTTGCCGCGCCATTCGTCCTTCGACAAGAGCCCGACGTCCTCGACCTCCCCCGGCGCAAGCAACCATATTCCTTCTACCCAGGTACGTTGGCACTGACCCTCTCGGGACACCTCCCGGGACACCTCCCCGCGGAGCATCATGGGCCTCCAGCACATCACCAAAGAAGCCAGGACGGGTGCCACTGCAGCTTGACTGGGCCCCATCCTTTTGCCTACCTAATCCAGGGCGGTGACTGACGTGCATTCGGGCAGGAAACCAACGGACAAGCTCGATTCTCCCGCATACCGTGTGCTCACCTTCTCTGGTTGCCGAACAAGATAAAGCGTTACCGGAGGACACTTGCGAAGGTGTAGAAACGACAAGCCACCTACCTAGGCTTCGCCAGGATCACCTGCTACTGTGCAGTCAGCGTAGCGTCCAGATGTTGCCGCAGGTTGTTCGACAGACACTATTCCCCTCCTCCTTCCCGACCTACAGACCAGCAACACCCGAGACCTGTGGATAGGTAGACCGTGTTTGGACAACTCGACTGTGTCAAATCCTATGGCGAAAGGTCAAAATCGCATGCAACACCGACCGCCATTCCGACAAATTCATACCGACGATCCTTCATATCTTTTCCAGCTGCCTCTACCGACACCGTGTACCCTTGTTCCGCACAAATTAGCCACCCACACGAGCCGAACATAAATCGCATACAGTCGGGGCAGTATGTACGGGCCGCAGCAGGGCCACAACTCGCGCCTGAATGGCGTGCCTGGGGGTAGGGGCTTGGGGCCTCAGATGATGTATCCTACATACGTTCAGTCGCAGGGTAGTCACCAACAACACCACTCGCACCCCCAGCAACACCACCACAGTATTCAGCAAGATCACGCAGCTCACTCGGCTGCCGCCACAGCTACTCTCAACCAGATGACGGGTGGGTTCCCGATGTCCACTAGTGCGACCCCTTTCACACCCAACTCACGGCAGAATGGGCATACGCCAGCATCGCGAAATGGACCCCCCAGGACAGCCTCTTAGCGAGGTCATGGCTGAGCAGAACCGCGCGTTTAAAGAGTCGGAACATGCTCATTCGGTTATGACTGATCAGCACCAGCCGCATTTCTTCGCCAGAGCCAAGGCCAACGAGAACAGGGGTGTCGGTCCTGCCCTTACTAGCATTACGGCTTCCAATCCCGGCGAGATGGGTGCTTCGGCTCTGAACGGGGAAGACGAGGATAGAGGACGCCCTATCAACCTGGATGAGTCCGAGGACCGCCAAGATTGGCAGAGTCTGGATTTGAGTGGCCAAGGGCTCCGGGCCGTCTCGCTGACGGTGTTCAATCGCTACGCCTTTGTCGAGGAGTTGTATCTCCCTTCCAACGGGTTGACCTATCTACCCTCCGAAATTGGCCAATTACGAAAGCTGCGCCATCTCGATGTGTCCTTCAACCAGCTCACCAGCTTACCTCCCGAGCTATGCATGTGTACTCCGCTACGGAAGCTCCTCATTTTCAATAACCAGATTAGAACCTTGCCTTCGGAGTTAGGCGCCTTGCATTTATTGGATTTCCTAGGATGGCAAGGCAACCCCCTGGACGGTGAATTGACCAAGCGATTGAGCGAAGAAGGCACCAAGAGCTTGATTAACCATCTCAAGGAGAGTGCTCCTGGTAAGTTAACAGCCCCCCCTTTAGCTCGCATGCCATCTTTGTTTCTGACCAGTATACGTTTTAGTACCTATGCCTCCACAGCCCCGTGCCATGATACCGCTGCAAGAAGACGTACCCCCGAGTCTAGAACACATCCGGGTGTTGTCGTGGAACACCTTGTGTGACAAGTACGCCACCAGTCAGCAATACGGCTACACACCCGCCAGCGCCCTCTCGTGGGAATACCGCAGCGAGAGTATCCTGAGAGAGATGCGTCACCGTGATGCCGATATCATGTGTCTCCAGGAGACGTCTGGTGAATCTTTTGATACATTCTTCACCCCGGAGCTGGCCAAGGATGACTACAGGGGCGTCTTCTGGCCCAAAACCAGAGTGTCTCACATGAGAGACAAGACTGAGCAAGGGCTCGTCGACGGCTGCTCGATCTTCTACAAGAACACCAAGTATATCCTTCTGGATAAGCAGCTTATCGACTTTAGGCAAACCGCCATCAACCGTCCGGATATGAAGGCAACTGAGGATGTCTTCAACCGAGTCATGCCCAAGGACAGCATCGGCGTTCTTTGCTTCTTTGAGTCCCGGCTGACAGGAGCTCGGTTCATAGTCGTGAACGCTCATCTATGCTGGGAGGGTCATCTTGCCGATGTCAAGGCGGTCCAAACCGGTATCCTTATGGAAACCGTGACCAAGATGTCCGAACGATTCACACGCAAACCTGCGGTGCCGATCAGCGAAAAGAAGCTCCTTAGACTGCCCACGACCGACGAAGTAACCGAGCTGACGCCGGACGACCTTCCGGAGCCACCTCATCCCAGTCAGGATTACCGGACCAACACCGACATCCCGTTGCTGATCTGTGGTGATTACAACTCGACCTACGGCAGTTCAGTCTATGATCTGATGGACAAGGGACGAGTGCCGCCCGATCATCCGGACCTGGTCGGCCATTCTTACGGCAATTTCACCCGGGATGGTATTTCTCATCCTTTTAGCTTACGGTCGGCATATGCCCACGTGCACAAGACGGCAGACGACCTTAGCTTCACCAATTACACATCCACTTACTCCGGCGCCATTGATTACATCTGGTACTCGACAAACAGCCTGGAAGCAATCCAGCTGCTTGGACCTCCTGACTACGAGTTCCTCAAGCGTGTACCTGGTTTCCCCAACTACCATTTCCCGTCGGATCACATCCAGATCATGGCCGACTTTGTGTTCAAGGCCAGGAAAGACAAGAAGGCACTCGGGGGAGGAGATCAGGGAAGGACAGGATCACCCTCCAGGGTATGAAGTGGACCGTCCGGGCCATGATGCCAAGCTCTTTGATGTTCTACGTTCCATTGGTAGGCAGGCAAAAGGGAAGGCGGCACAACAAACTTGTTTGGGAGTTCAAGGTAGCGAGAGGAGCGTGGTATATACGAAAGAATAGACATGCGTGTGTGGAGGGGAGGTCGCAAAGGAGAGGGAGTCACGGAAAGGGGGACGGACGGTCAGGTTCATCATCTTGGTAGGCCGGAAGGCGGGGGAGCGGCGATCGAAGGGTTTTGGACATGTCCGGCTAGCAAGCTTGAGCGAAGGAATCAGCCAGATTTCTATGACGTTACCGCCCAATTGCGCTTGTTCTTGTCTTTGGCTTTGATTATTCACAAAAAGGAGTTCTATCGTTGTATTGTATCGACCAATGAAGCGGACAGCTGTGTACATCTTGCGTGCGAGAGTTTTCTCTTCTGGTGGTGGATCTTGATCGGCAGGCCCCTTGCAACCAGCGTCAAGATGTGTGCGTGTGAAATGGTGAGTGATATATTGGCAAAGAGCGTTGTCGTGCTGTCTCAGCTTGACTAAAGAGCAGGTGAGTTGTTTAAACGTTGAAACCTACGGGGAACCCTACCTACCCAGGAGGTAGTTAGGCTACACGTACGTGCATACGACTAGTCGATCAATCATCGTGGGTGGGGGCTGTCTCTTGCAGCGAGACACCGGGAGCCGCTGAACAAACACTTGATCACCGAATCTTGTGGTGGCATCCGGATCTGTCAGATCGGATGGTTACGAGACAGAGCGTTTCAGGAATTTCTACGTTACAGAACAAGGAAGGCGTCTCCCTGTTCGATGGGCAGGTCCCTATCGCCGGATATACTGCCTGCCAAGTGGAGCACGTAGTAAATGAACATGGTCACGAGTCATAGAGTGGTGGGAAACGCGGACAGTGGGTTTGGGGGCTATCTGTCAAACTCCAAACTGGACTACATGCGCACGAGCGGTCTGTCTTTCCTCTATTGTGCACAAGAATAGTCATGTACAGCCACGGAATGAGTGGGATTTTTACTCTGTTGAGTCAAACAGCGAAACGATTCCTACCACAAAGTGTTGAAAAGGGGAGACGTGACAGGCCATGCCAAGAGATTACAGATTCAAACCAAGGAGAGAGATATCATGAGATCAAAAGTACAGCCGAAGTGTATGTATACTTCGGCTAGATCTGTTACGGTATTGATTGAATGGACGAATGGGACGGACATCAGCCAACAAGAAGGGCAAAAAAAGTAATCAAATGCATGTCCTGGGGGAGACTCGAACTCTCGACCTTTGGATATCTGAACTTTTAATTCAGTCATATTGAGATATGAGACCAACGCTCTAACCAACTGAGCCACCAAGACTTTTCTGTTTGATTGGTTCTTGGGTGTTGCGTATAGTGGCTTATGGCATGCAGTAAGGCCGGGGTGGAACGACGGGACACAATGGTCGGAGTTTGTTTCGGTGGCTTCCGTCCTTTTTCTCCGACCACCAGACTCTTCCAACCTTACATCGCACGCTTCGACACCACAACACCTGTTCGTTACTATTGGAACCAATCCAAGTTGAAAGCTCAATCAATTCGACACATGACACCTATCACCAGGAACATGCCTCGGATTTCGAGAACGACTATATTCCCCAGAAATATAGGCGGGAAATGGGGCACATGAGCCCACCGTCTAGGAAGAGGGAGTCCAAACTCAATACTGCGCCTGTAACAAATGCCTATTTGTTTCCAGTGAGCGGGTAACGCAGAGGCAATCAGATCTGGACTGGAATACACAGCCACGATGCATGGAAAACCCGGCATGGTGGTGATACCTACTTGAAGATGCCCTGTAGGGATTCGAACGACGTACAATTCCCCGAGGGCCAGCCAGTCAGCAGCCAGGCCGGTCACTCGACAGGAAGCGCTTGAAACAAAGCTCTCGTGGCTTGTGCTGGCCTGACTCCTCTATGGGGGTCGGATCTGAGACACATTTGATGGTTTCTGGAGTCTCGGAGTCGGTCAAGCTAGGGGCCCCGTTTTTGATGTTCCCAGGGCCAAGAAGGAAAAGAGCGTAAGGAGGCCCCCCTACGAGGCCCCTACGCACCCCCTGCCCGGCAGATTTGCTCTCCATCACACAGCCTAGCGAAGCCCTAGGCCTCAAGGGCCCCTAGCACTGGCAGGCCCGACATTGCTTGACTCTGGCCTCTGTCTCTGGCACTCTGGTCCTCTGCCACCGTGCCAGCTGCCCAGCCCCCTGTCGAACGGTGCTTGCAGGGTCAGGGGCCCCCGGAACCCGACCAATCCAGCAGGCCAATCGAGTCTTGGGAAGCTTGAGCCTCATTATGGAATGCTGTTCAAACGTTGCAATGGCTGCGACTGTTGCAACCGCTCACTGGGCCGAAACGGGGTCGCTTTTATTCCTTTCTCGAGTTTCCTTGATCACCTCAAAAACCAAGGTAGGATTTTCGTCCCAAATTTGCAAATGAATAATGGTCCAGTACAGTGTACGGCTACCTTGGGTAAAGTAGGTTAGCCCATCGGATCATGGCCATCGTTCGAGCCAATGCCGCTCACGACCGGACGCGACGCTGGCTGTGATTACTTTCTTTCCCTTCCCGACCGACCGCCTGTCATGTTCCTCCGTTTCTGTTACAGTTGAAGAAGTCATCGGGTCGTGTATGTTGCTGCGCATCTACTTTCCCTCTTCAGCATTCCCTGGCGTGGCGACAGGGCGAATCGCGCGTTTCTTCTTCTTCTTCTTCTGAACCAGCAGCAGCAGCATCGTCATCGTCCCCTGCCACTTCGATTCTTCCATTCCAGCATAATCACTCATGTGTAATATCTACTTACTACCTATATTCTTCATCCCCTTGTTGGCTTTGTTTCTTGCTACTTGATACGATACCTTGTACTAGTAGTGTACCATCCAGTAAAGCTCTTGTCATTCGTTCATGGTGGGATATCGTTTACTGCCAGCAACCTCATTTCTTTTCTTTTTCGCATATTAACTTTACTGTAATACTGCCACATGATTACTGAGCGCAGCTGGCTGCCCCACTATCTCGTGCGCGAGGGAGGAAGAGAAAGAGAGACAACAGCCCCCGCCTCTGATGGCTACGGTTACAGTCAAGGAAAAGGATGGCGTGACACCCCTCGGCTCACAGTCCTCAGGACTCGGCGCCAATGACCTGCAGCGCCTCGATGCCTCTCTCGAGGAGTTCAGCCAACAGTCGAAGAAGGCCGGCAAGGGCCGGAAGAAACGGCCCTTCTTCATGCTGGTCGCGGTGCTGCTCCTGTTCTTGGTCTCGGGCGGCGGCGTCGCCATCGCCGTCCTGTCCTTCGTGAAACCCGTCGAGGCCGAGGGCTTCCGGCTGGCGCGCGACCTTGTCCTGGTGGCCTCGGGTATGTCGCTGCTCTACACGATCATCCACGTCCGGGGCGGCTTCAGCAACTACGTTAATGACGCGCCCCATATCCCGCCGCACTTCCGCGGCGAGTACGTGCACGCCAGCGCCCTCATCGTGGCGCGACTCGGCATTCCCGTCTGGATCGCCGCCTCTGTTGCAACCGCTATTCTCATATCCAAGTCGAAACAACCTCTGGGTATATCTGGGAACCAGATCCCGTACCCGCTGTTGGACTTGATCATCTGCGTGGTCGCCTTGTATGTCACGCCACCTCTCCTTGCTTCCAGGCAATGAAACGCCCTCACGCACGTATAGACTACAGTGGGCTATCTATTTGCTAACTACGACTCACAGAATATCCTTCATCACCCTTGCGGCTACCATCAACAAGAACCCGACACCTTTCGCCTTGGCCGGCATCTCGAGCTCGTGGATTCTTACGTACCAGGATAATGTCTTCGTCGAGCACGACGACGACGAAGCCTTTGTGAGCATTTCTCGACGGGCTTCTATGCAGCGAGCAGCAGACGAGAAGGGCGAGAAGCGGACGACGCCGTCGATAGCGCCGTCGCCGCCCCCGGCACTGGCCCGCCCGAAAACGACTGCGGATTCGTCGAAACGGACGACGCTGACGGAGGAGGCCCTTACCAAGGCGACCGACAATGGGCGCAGAGTGGCGCGGCCCAACAACCTCGACGTCGCGAAGGTGCAGGCTGCGGAGGAGGACGCGAAGACCGAGCTGATGGCTAACTCGCCTGTGCGGCCCAACTACTACACCACCATGCCGCCCGTGCAGCGGAACTCCGTTCCGCCCGTACCCCCGCTGCCGCCCAAGGTGCTCAAAGCGAAGGCCAAATCGCAGAAACAGCAGCAGCAGCAGCAGCAACGGCATACTCTTGCGCCGCCCTCCCGCGGTGGCGGCGGGTGGCGCAACGATCGGGATGACATGGCCCACCAAGCCGGGATGCGGCCGCGGACACGCAGTACCTATAGCAGCAGTGCCGAGCGTACTTACACCATGTCCACCTACACGCCTAGCTCCACCATGACCTCGCACTCGTCCGCGGCGCCGATGCTGAGCACGCGACAGCTCCAACAACAGCACCAACAAAACCAACAGCAGAGGCCGGGCACGAGCTCCAGTCACTACAGCACAGCGAGCCGGTCGCAGTACGGACCGGTGCAGTACCCGATCGTCAGGGCCAGCGGCGTGCCATGGCGACCTCCCACGAGGCCCGGCAGCAGCTACCAGCAACAGCAGAGCCAAGGAGCCCCCCAGCAACGAACGCTGCGCCACTCCCCGTCCTCGTCGCTGGATTCCAACGCCAGCGGCAGCAGCAGCCGGTCTTCGTCGTCGCTGGGCAGCATGACGCTGCGCACGCCGAAGCCGATCGCGGGCCTGAGAACCGGCGCCCAGCAGCCGCGTCAACCGGCGCCGGGAGGAGGGCTTCCGTCCGGGCCGGCGCCGCCTGCGAAGTCGCCGAGGCGGAAGTTGCAGAGGAAGACGTCCAATTTCTCGCGGCCGATGACGGCCAACGAGTTCGTATAGAGAGATGTTGAAAGTTTAGAGAGAGGGAGAGAGACAGAAGAAATCAAACGCCAATACCCACGCGAGCGTTCTAGAGTTATTAGAACGATGATGTACGACTAGGACGCATCGATGTAAACAAGAAATAATATACAATACTAACCAATCAATTCAATCCGTACTACATGTGCTTAGTCTAATAGGCAGAGAGTTGCATCCCTTATTGGATCAAGCTGGATAAAAACCGGGAAAACCCAGCTGGACATACGGACGATAATGTACTGCCGAACAGTATTACCAAGTTCCTGGTCATCATATGCGAATGCACGTCTGCCAGCAAGACATGGCGCATGCCAGAGGCGCATGCCAGAAGCGCATGTGACAAGTAGACCGCCCCTTCAGAAGTCCAGCGGCGGCAAGTAATGCGGAGAAGGGTCAGCATTTGCTCGCTCCAGGTAGCAGGGATCAACTTCCCCGCATCGGGGCCAAACCGACAGCATGGGGGAGCTGGAGAAGACCCTCCCTGCTTGCATCTATTAGCATATGCCACAGATTTCTTTTTTTCCCGAAACTTGGAAGATGTGTGTTGTTCACGATACACCATGCCTCTTGAACGACATATACCAGAACGTTTGTTCAAGTTAAACAATAGTGATATAGACAAGCTTCTTCCCATATAGGTAGGCCCGTCCCAAGCTCATATCCGAAAGAACCCTCAACGGAACCACAGAATCTGCGGCATAGAAAAAGAACCACACCGCAGCGCCGAATGGAAGACACGTATGGCTGGGAATGCGGTCCACATATTGCCCTGCTGGGCGTCCCGGCGAAAGGGACGGTGATTTTGTGGCCACCAACAAATCGGTATTGATGACACTAAGGGCTTCTGGTTAGTAGGGCGACCGGGGGTTGGGTGAGTTGACCGGGGATGGCTTAGATAGATGTTGTAAAGTCTTGGCGTGTAGGGCTTGGTCCGCGACACGCTGTATGATCAGCTCGAAGAATATATATTTTTATACCACAGAGTATTGAGCCTGGATATTGTTCAAACAAATGCTAAAAAATAAAACCGTATAGCAAATACACATCTCGGATGCGATCCGGATATGCTCTGTGCCTCTGGGATACAAGTTTGGACATGTGCTTGGCATAGGCCCGTACGTAGGGGCACATGTTTTCGCATATGCCGGGCCTACATCCGGTACGGCACGGTTAGGATAGGGGCCGCGCATGGTTCGAGTTAGCTAAGCAACGGGTTGATGTTCTATATAAGATGCATTTACACGCGACATGCATATTTCCAGCAACGATATGGCATTCTTTGTTGGTCGAGGGTCAAATTCTCTTTGCGTACGTACATGTGTAGGACCAAGACAGACATGCGTCCCTTGGCGGCGGCCAACTAGAGTGACATGGCCTATGAAGAACTAAACCCCGCAGATCCACCGACGGTCCACTCACATACATACATCCATGACCATCAACAGCACATTCTCACTTGTTGAACTCCTTTCCCAAAAGCATGTAATCACAAGAGTCCATCTCCTTGGCTTTGGAGGGAGGGGGTGAAGGGCAAGCCTTTTTTCGGCTCTTCCCTGCCGCTAAGTTCGACCGGTTTATAAAACCCGGTCGGTCCTCCCTCCCCTTCCGTCAGGAGGAGCAAGTAGGTTAGCTTGTAGTTGCTTATTCCGCTTCGATCAAACAAGAGCAAGTGTGCTTTGGTTGCGGTTTCTGGATTAAGCTCTGCGCGCCAAGAAAACTTGGATATCCCGACACTCGTTCTTGTCCCGCTCCCAAGGCAGGAATCGACAAGATGGCGATGGAGAAGAAGCTCAGCGACGACGCCGGGTACGGGTGTCCCGTCGAGGTATACAATTAACTTCGTTCAGATGCCATTTCAGTGCAATCTTCTTTCTTGACTTGCACGAAATGAAATATATGCCGGTTTACTGATTCACATGTATGCAATAGGATGTTCGCACCCTGTCCGCCAACCCTCAGGTCGACCCGGCCGCCGAGAAGGCGCTTCGGCGCAAGCAGGACATGAGGATCATTCCTCTCTCGGCCGGCATCTACTTCTTGTGCTACCTGGACCGGTCCAACATCGGCAATGCCAAGGTGCTCAACGCCAGTACCCATCACGACTTGCTGAGTGAGACTGGAAGTAAGCAGGCAATCATCCGCTGCCGGGCCCTCCTTCATTAGGTGAATTGGGTTGCTAACCTTGGGTTTGCTACAGTGACTAATTACCAGTATACGATTGCTCTCATGATGGTATGTTGCTCGATCTCTAAAAAGGCTTGGAGACCATGTGCTGATATGCCAGTAGTGAGTTACACAATCTGGCCGTCTCATCGGATAGTCATAGAACTACTGGAGGAGATGACTACATCATGCAGATCCGGTGCCTATCGATTGATTGGATCAGTAAAGCTAACGCTAGACAGCTTCTTGGTGGCATACGGCGTATTTGAAGTCCCCTCCAACATCCTCCTGAAGAAGCTCCGGCCGTCAAGATGGATTGCCTTCCTCATGTTCGCGTGGGGGGCGCTCACCATCGGCCTCGGCGGTGTCCACAGCTATGCCGCCGTGACCGTGGTCCGCTTCTTGCTCGGAGTCTTCGAGGCTGGTCTGTTCCCCGGACTTGTAAGTGTGCCCTGCTACTCGAAACTGGTAGTCCAGGAGAGAGGAACTAACCTCCTTTAGGTTTACTACCTGACATTCTGGTACAAGACGGAGGAACGAAGCGTCCGCGTCGCCTTCATCTTGGCATCTGCCACCCTCGCCGGCGCATTCGGCGGTGCCATCGCGTATGGTGTCGGCCACATGAACCAGGCGAGCGGCTTGTCGGCCTGGCGGTGGCTGTTCATCATCGAGGGCGCCCCCTCGTGCGCCTCGGCCCTTTTCGTCTTCTTCTTCCTGCCTGACTACCCCGAGGGCGCCAAGTGGCTAAGCGAAGAAGAGCGGGCCATCGCCGTGCAGCGGCTCTCGGTCGAGGGCAGCAAGGGTCACCACAACGCCATGACTTGGCCTGATGCCAAGGAGACTCTGTGTGACTGGAGGTTAGTAAAATGCAAGCCCCCCTATTGTACCAGCCCCTGTGTTGACTCCGTTTGCGTGCCTTAGACTTTGGGGTCATTACCTCGTGTACTTTGGCATCTCCACGCCGTTCAGCTCGTTGTCGCTCTTTACTCCGTCCATCACGGCTGGACTTGGGTTCAAGGACCTCGAAGCACAGCTTATGACGGTGCCCCCATACGCTGTAAGTATATCCAGACCACCCCTTTTGCTTCGTGATACTGACATCGTCCAATATAGGTCGCATACGTAGTCCAGATCCTCACCTCTTACTCCGCTGACCATTTCAACGCCCGCGGCCTCCACTCTGCCGTCCTGGCCACCATCGGCGCCGTCGGGTTCCTCGCCTCCGCCGTGCTCCCTGCCGACGCCTACTCGGCGCGCTACGGCTGCCTGATCGTCGCGGCCTCGGGGGCCTTCTCCTGCATCCCACCGCTTTTGGGCTGGCTGAGCTCCAACATCTTCGCCACCGCGTCCGTCGGTTTAGCCATCGCCCTCAACATCGGTCTAGGTGGCGCGCCCGGTCAGATCGTCGGTGTCTTCATCTATAAGCCCGAGGAGGCCAAGACGGGTTACCCGACGGGCCACTGGGTTAATGCGGCGCTTTTATTGATGGTCGCCGTGGGGTGTGTCATGCTTAGGCTCTACTATGGCTGGAGGAACCGGAAGCTGTTGAAGGCAGGTGGAGCCGGTGCCGAAGCTGGCGATGCCGTCAGGCTGTTCAAGTACTAGACCGGGTAGAGAGGAGTGGCCAAACTTCTTTTAACTCGCATACCTACTACATCCGATTCTGAGATCGACGACTTATCTAATTTTAATCATTTACTTTTCATGTGTGTTTTTGAGACGTACCAGCTATGTATACCATCCTTTGCATTTGCCATCGATATATCTCACATCGCACATATCAGAGGTGAGAGCCTCTCGTTAGACTACTGGCCCGATCCGTCAAGGCTAGCAAACGTCTTGTCCGACTCCTTCCCGATCCCGACCTCCCACAGCCGGTAGCGAGGGCTCAGCCTGTGAAAGTCGACGTAGCCAAGTATGTGGTCCTCGAGCGCCGCCGCGTAGGCCTCCTTCCCTTCGCCCTTGAGGGTCGCGCGCATCCGCTGTACTGCCTCTGACACGTCTTGGATCGTATCTTTCAAGACGTCAATCTTGGCTTTGTTGTCGTAGGTGGCCAGCTGGCTGATGTAGTTGTTGCTGTCTCCAATCCGCTCTTCCTTGTAGAAACTGCGATGTATGTCAGTAAGTACAAGTTGGAGCTCAGAGCCAACAGGAAAGACGCGCAGTCCAGCGCTGGGAAAGATAGGGGGAATTACTTACGATAAGACATCATTGGCAGAAGCAATGTATCGATTGAGATCCGGTATGCATTCCAGATACTGAGCCGCATCCGGATACATCGACTTGGGAAACGTCTTGTAAGCGACGGCCTCGCCGTCGCCGTCCCTCTCCCGTACATACCACGCCCAGTTGCGTCCGCTGCCACCGCCGCCGGACGCTTTGTTCGCCGGCGTCTCCTTGACGCGCCGGAACGCCGCCTCCGTCTCGAGCAGGTTCGCGTTCATGAAGTTCAGCGAGGCCGAGACGATGAAGTTGGCCACGGTCGCGTCCCAGTACTTATATGCCAAAGGCAGAAGGTCAGCCCATCCCTGCAGTAACGGCAGCGGATGTGGCTCGCCCGAGACGAAGCGCGCGCCGAATTGGGCGAACTCCTCGGGGTGCATGTGGGCTTCGTCGTCTATGAAGAGGCCTAGCCATGAGTAGATGCCGATGTAGACCTGGACATCCAGGGGATGCTTTGGGAAGCAGACCTAATCAAAAGGGGCAATCCATCAGCATAATGATACAGCTACTGTATGAATGTTTAGCTTTGTTTGCTTACCGCAGCATAAGTCACTCCCGCGTAGAAGGCCTTGGCGGAAATAGAGCCCTCCTCTCTTGGAACGCAGATCTCGTATTGACACGCCGCCTCCCACAGGGCCGTGTTGTCGCCCAGGGGGTCGGTTTATACTTGAGCTCCTTCTCGATGAAGTTTCTATAGAGTGGCCGGAGAGTGTCACTCAGAGAGTTCGGGGCCTCTTCCTGTGTCTTGGATATCACTTCGATCGGAGCAAAGTATTGCAACATGGCGGCTACTGGTCTGATGTATTCCAGTATTGTGCAGCGTCGGATAAAGGTGGTCTAACAAAATTGATATATGCAAACTTTTGGGCGTAAGGGCACAGAATACTTGATAGAAAGGCATATCATATTGAGCACATTGGCTCCTTATATACATGTTACCTGTCCTTTATTCTGAGCCACCCGTGTGGACCTCGGAGGAACCGACAGTGAGTGCATTACGTTGACCTGGCATTCGTATTTCTTCGAAGTCTGTTGGTGAGAGACTCACGAGAATGTTGATTAGTATGATTGGATTGCTTCTATATACGCCGTACTACTCACGATACCAGTTGGGCAGTGAGAAGGTGTGGTATAGCAGCCCTGACCATTTGACTTCAGTTTACCCATAGACTGACTGCGTTGCCCAGCACAAGTCTTGATTGGGTCATTCGTATACGTATAGAGGTATTGCATAGCCCATGCATCACAGTCCTTATTGGGTCAACTGCGGGTATCATTCAGCTGAGTGTGGTGTGAAGAGCCTATTCTGAGATCTACCTCATCTCGCAGTTCGTCAGCACGAATGGTCTTGGCAGACTTTGGGGGCGTAGCTGATAGACTATGGCACAGCATTACATCTGACGGCGCTTCTAGTCAGATTATACCAAAAGGAGTAGTTGAATGTACTCCTGCGGTCCGGAAGAAGCTGAGAGGAGCTGTCAGACTGTCGACACCGCTTTCTGTCGCCCTTCCTTTGAACGGGATAACTTTAGGCACCTCTTCGGGACCCCCGGGGACATCGTGGAATCTTTTCGTTGAGTTACGTTCATTTCCTAGCATGTCAAGTATGTTGCGAATAAACACATACGGCCAACAATTTCTTTTACCGTCGATGATAATGCGCGTACAGTCTCAGCGCCGCAGCGGCACTTCCGCTCGCTCTTGGTGTAACCCATTCGAGCTGCTTTGTCATACAATAACCCTGCCTTGACCTGCAGCTTCGGGTAGTACACTACGTTTTCCATGCGCTTCTTCCTGCGGTGTGGTCTGTTAGGATCATCATAATTCCAAGTTAATGGTTTACCCATTAGATTTTCCAGCGCCAACTTATAACGGTGTAATCAGCAAAGACGTGGTGTTCGACGACTCGACAAGTTACTATCAAGGCTGCCGGATCCGGCATGTTACGCCACCATCTTCGAGCGGCGCTGACAGTAAACGGATGACCGGCCCCACGCTCACGACTGAGCGGGCTATAGCTGACGTTGTACAGATCAGACCCCTTCACACACGCATAGTCGCGCCAAATTTTGCTATGACCGGACACCAGATGGCGCAAGTCCGACTTGCCCGCAATCCTATTTACCAAAGTCATCTAGGCCGAGCATATGTCTGGACTCCCTGCAGCATGTTTGCTTTTTATGACTCGGCCAATAAGCATCAGGCGTTGGAGATCATATACCGGATCGACCACTCGCCCTCATCCCATCTCGGCTGAAACCCCACCGAGCTCAGGGTGGTCGGTGACATTCAAAGCAAACCCGAAGCAACCATTGATCTCCCGTCAACGCCAGGCATTGACCGATCCCAGAGTACTGTCCCAGGATGGGTTTGAAAGTCGTCATAGTCGGCGGCGGCATCGCCGGCCTCTCGGCCGCCATCGCGCTGCGGCGAGCAGGCCACGAGGTGCACGTGTACGAGCGCTCCTCGTTCGCCAACGAGGTCGGCGCCGCGATCCACATCCCGCCGAATGCGTCGCGCTCGCTGCTGGGCTGGGGGCTGGATCCTGCCCTGGCCAAGTTCGTCGTGGTGCGGCGGAGCTACCGGGCCGACGGGACTTCGCTCGACAAGTTCCACGAGATGAGCCACGAGTCGGTGAAGGACCAGTACGGCGCGCCTTGGTTCTTTGCGCATCGAGTCGACTTGCACGAGGAGTTGCGGAGGTTGGCGACACAGGAGGCCGTCGCTGGGCATGGTGATCAAGGTATCCCGGCTCAGATACATTTGAACTCGGAGGTCGTTGAGTTTGTGGGTTCATCTTGCCCAAGTAGCAGTATTCTACCAATGCTCCTTTTCCTTGAATTACTAACACATCAGACCAAAGCTACCGGAGTCGTCCTCTATCCGATTGGCTGGTGGCCAGGTAATATCGGGCGACCTGGTGATTGCTGCCGATGGTATACACACCATCGCCGTCAAGACGGTTCTTGGCCACGATAACCCCCCCTCTGCCCCAGAAGGACTACAACTTCTGCTACCGGTTCCTCATCCCTGCAGCTGCGATCCGGTCCGACCCGGCGACCAGAGACTGGCTCGATGCAGATGATGGACGGATGAAGTTCTTCGTGGGCCATGATAAACGGCTCATATCGTACCCGTGTCGGAAGTAAGGTCCTCTTCTTTCTGTTTTAACCATCCTGCTCGTGGCTTATTGGGGTTTTTAATAGCAACGAGGAACATAACTTTGTGGCCATGTTCCACAATGACGACGAAGCAGCCAAGAACCCGGAGGGTGAGTCGGATAAGCCCACCTTTACCCCTATCTCGAACAACTCTGACTGTGACGGACAGACTGGCAGGCCTCTGTAGATAAGTCGGAACTGTTGAGGCGATATGACGATTTCCACCCCTACCTCAGGGCAATCATGAAGTAAGTTGCGCATAATCCAGCAACCACACAGCTTAACATAAGGCTAACTCATGGGTTAGCAAAGCCACAACGGTAAAGCAATGGGCGCTACTCTACCGTCCACCTCTTCCCACATGGAGGAAAGTATCCCTCATACTAATCGGCGATGCCGCCCATCCCATGCTGCCCCGTAAGTCACATATCCGCACATCCAGACCAAGCAAACGGGACGCGACAGGAGGGGAAAAAGCCCCCTCATAGACCAAAGGCTGATGATGGCTATCTTCGATATAACCATGTAGATCAAGGCCAAGGCGGAGCCCAAAGCATCGAAGACGGCGTCGCCATGGGCATCCTCATGTCCGGCGTAACTACTCACCCCAACGACGTCGCCTCGCGCCTCGAGCTTTTCGAGTCGCTGCGCCGGAACCGCTGCAGCGCCATCCAGATCCTGTCCAACGCGGGCCAGGACGAGGCGGAGCGCGTCCGGGACGCGGCGGCCAAGTTCATGCTCATCCAGGACATACCGAGTAAGTGGACCCGGGCTGCACACATCTATCGTATGTGGTTTTGTAGTTGAAGCTAACTGCA
This sequence comes from Apiospora hydei, assembly GCF_038363865.1. Taxonomy (NCBI): domain Eukaryota; kingdom Fungi; phylum Ascomycota; class Sordariomycetes; order Amphisphaeriales; family Apiosporaceae; genus Apiospora; species Apiospora hydei. Next base: position 879,089 of record NW_027117369.1, read on the forward strand.
AGTGCGTGCTTGTAGAAACCACCGAGGAGTTCGTCGACTTCAATTTCGGGTACGACATAGTGGAAGAGGCCATTGCCATCATGCGGCGACAGGATCCGGACTTCGTGCTGGCGCCTGGCTTCTTCCAGTCGCCTGCTTCGATGAATTGAGCAGTGACGAGAAATTCGAGATGTTGTGAAACGAAAGTGGTGACCTGGGTAATCGGTACATCGTGTTTTACTTTGGCAAGAACTGTGTATTTATTTGCGAGAACCTTCGTTGCTAGATAGATCCCTTTTACATGTCCAAATGCTATATGCCAATCCTTTTTGAACTCATTCACCCCAAACGCCAGCTCCTATGCTTTGATATCATTCCATACATCCGTCGATAAAATCGTAATAACACATACAACCCCTTTCTTACCCAACGGCGGCAGCTAATCTAGAATTAGATGATGTATGTATCCAAACATATATCGTTGAAATGATCACAATGTATAATAAGAATAAAAATATACCGCCTCAAATAGAGGCAGTCTCCCAATCACCGAAGCATGTAGGATAGATCGGGGAGGTTTTGGATGATGTTTTCGACGGCTTGGCTCATTCCCTCCTGCTCCTCCTTTTTCGACGATTGGACTGGGCCAAGAATGACCGTAGCTGGGGTTGGCATCTCCGGGATTGTATGAAGCTTGTTCACTACCGAAACTGGGGGCCCAATCGGTTTGTCTGCAATGGGCGCCTTAACTGGTTGTTCTTGTATAGGTTGAGGAGTCGGGGTTTCGAAGCAAGAGAAGTCCGCAAAAGCCCAAGGATCCGGAGCCTGATCCTGGATCTCTTGGATTTCTTGACTTTCACGTTCTACGGAAAACAAGCTCGTAGACTCAGCCGCTGTCTCCAATGCCGGGACATCCGTTGTGAACACGGAATCACTTGTATCTGCCGAGAACAAGCTCGTAGACTCTGCGGCCTGTTCAGAAACCGGAGCATCCGTACCTGTATCTACAGATTTCTCCTCTTCAGGCGTGTCCTGTTGAATGGTTGTTTGCCCCAAGTCTTCAGGGAGGGCGGTGTCTGCCTTGAAGCTTGAAGGCTCCGGGTCTCCAATATCGGGGAAACCGCTGCTGAGACTAAGTCCCCTGGCAAAAGTAGGCGAGGCAACCATTTCACCCCATTCATCATCGTCGTCGTCATCTCCCTCTCCCTCATCTCTGGATGTGCTGACGTGCTGGGCTGGGGGTAATGGTTCTTGGGGTGATTGCTTTGGAGCAACTGCTGGGGCAACTGCTGGGACAGGGGGCAATGAGAGTGAGTTTCGAGCTGACTCTGTCTTTGGAGCGGCTGCTGGAGCATGAGGTAAGGACATCGAATTCCGAGCTGAATCTGTCTTTGGAGACGAAGTTGTTCCCGTTGCCATTGGTAAAGTAGTTGGCGACGGCTCAGGAGTCATGGAGCTCCAGCCGAAGGCCTTGGCTCCAATAGGTGGGCCAGTTAAGACGTTTGGAGGTAGTGTAGAAGCCCTGGCCGTTCGACCATCAGGTAGTTCGGCAGAATCTCGCGGTGTTACCGTAGGGATGCTGCTCTTTGTCGCGGCTCGTGGCTTTCGACCGAATATCTTGTCCATCTCGATGGGTACAGTGCCCCCCGAGTCCCAATTGAAGCCGCTCGTCCGCTTGCCTAACCCAAATGTCGGCCGTCCCGATATTGAGTCCTCTTCCTTCCATCTTCGAACAACCTTGATTGTCTCTTCATGAACGTCCGAGGTAGCCCATTGAATCCTGGGATAATTCTCGTCGTCGCCGGAGTTGTGTTTCCGCATGGACCCATATCTGGAAATACGGTACCAGATCCGTCGCTGGTCGAGATTGGTAAAGCTGTCAGATATAACACGGTCTGGCAGCTCGCTGTCCGGATCAGCGTCATCGGAGATGTTGGAAAATATCGTCTGAAGGCCATCTAGATCGATGTTGAAGCTGATAGGACCAAACTTCTCTATGAGTTGTTGCACAGGGAGAGACGCAGATCGTCGAGTATCGGAGTGGGCAGCAGTACTAGATTCCTCCAAGCTATCCCTTCTGTCATCCGGGCTGGTACTAACAGCAGTGGGATCATTCAATTGCTCGTTATCCACTGACGCCTCCCTTGCATCGTCAGAAGTCACTGAGGCTACACCTGAATCTGTCTTGGGTTCATCATCAGTAGTGGACTTCAGGGTCTCGCGTGACCTCTCCTTGCTCTTGTCTCTAGCCGATGCTGGCCTCTGGAGTTCGGCTGGTTCTTCGGATGCTGCTCTTGCAAGACCGTCAAACTTGTCTACCAGAAGGGCAATCTTCCCCGTCACCTTTCTCGCGCTCGGTTGTTGTGGCCTGAGGTTGGCTTCCTCGTCAATCGAGGTGATAGGTGAATCCTGACGTTCCGGGACACGACCGTCGCCATCGGTAGAAAAAGTCGAAGAAGGCCTGGACGGACTCTCGTGGGGTTCGGCGTTCCCATCAGCCTCGTCTTCTTCAGGCAGTGTAGCTGTGGATTGTGTGATTGGGGAAGGACCCGGCCTGGATAAGGGAGCACCTTCGGGCTTGAGATTATTATGGCCAGTCGTGTCGGCACTGGGCGGCGGTAGTCTAGGTGTCGCATCAAGCCACGGTGAATCGGCGGCCCAAGGATCGGGGGAGGGAGGCGGGCGGAAGACGGAGGAAGCGCGTGAGCGCGGAGGAGGGTTCAAGGCGGGTGAGCCGGGCCAAGAACCAGTGCTCTCCTTTTCGAAGATGGAAGATGTTTTCGATCTCAAATGCGGAGTGCGCAAGGGCGAATCTCGACCAGCCGTCGCCCACGGAGAGGCATCTAATAGATCGTGTTCCGACTTTGCCGCCCAGCCGCTGAAGGTTTCGTCATCGGCCCATGGCGATGGGCCTGGCGAGGGCGAGTGTGTCAAGCTTGTGCCTCCAAAGAAGGCTTTCGGAGGCGGGTTGAGGAGAAGGCTGTTATTGGGAGGAGCAGCATCCGCGCTTGCCCACGGCGAGCCCCATGGATCGTCCATATTGGGGAGTGGAAGACAATGGTCATGTTGACTCGCGACAACAATCAAAGGTTATCAGGAACCGGGAGTTGCGATCCATCATAAGTGGAAAAGCACACTAATCAAAAGATGACAACAGCCAGCATGGCAAGGTAATAATAAAGAATGGGTTCTGGATGGGGAGGTTCCACGCTGGCAGGCTGGCAGGCTGGTGGCTGGCCTTTCTAGCTCTCCTGAGCCTGAGCGCGTGTGAGACGGGGACAGCGCTCGGAACAGAAGTACTCTCCGATGGGAGAGCCCGATTGCCGTTGTACCTCCAGGAGTGCGATCAAACAAGAATGCGCATTGCCCAGGGGTAGGTACCTGTCTGCAGAATCGCACCCATGCTGCCAAGGCCGAGGAAGCCGGGGGGCCGGTGGAGCCAACTGAAGTGCAGTGACTTCAGCCCAGGCACCAACATTTGCATAACTATGCTGCACAGTGCTGCCAGGCTCCGGAGTCTGCTGTGTGGCTGGTGAGGTACTTGGGCTTCCGTGGCCTCCTGTGGCCTCCTGTGGCCTCTGAGCTGCCGTGGCTAAGCCTCTGCCGATAAGCACGGGCCTGTTTCGCTTCCAATCTCCCATTGCATCATTTCGCCCAGGCCCGTTGGTGGGGGTTTTATCTCGGATATGGAGGGGCAGCCAGCTTTTTATCGAGAGACTGTAGCCATATGTAGCTGCTGATAAATGCAGAATATCGTCCATCGCCGATAATCGCTGGCCTGCGCATAGGGTTGGAAGGAATTTTCTGAATTCTGGGATTATCTCATCAAAGGCATAAACGCCGCTCTCACCACGTTATTCTGCTTTGTACGTACTAAGGATAACTTAGTCCAATCGGAATACATTCTCGGACGTGTATTCTATAAGAACTGCCGGAGCGCGACAGGTCACCGCAAAGCCAGAGATGTCTCTATCCAAAGTCAAGCATATCATTCTGGTAGGCATTATGTTGCAACCAACCAAGATCGGTGAACTTCGACTAATTTAATCCATCACAGGTATTGTCCGGGAAGGGCGGTGTCGGCAAATCGTCTGTCACGACACAACTCGCCCTCTCGCTCTCCCTCGCCGGCCATTCGGTCGGTGTCCTCGATGTCGATTTGACCGGGCCCTCGATGCCACGCATGTTCAATATTGAAGAAGCAAAAGTTACACAAGCCCCCGGCGGCTGGCTGCCGGTCACGGTTCACGAAGCAAACGCCGAAGCTGGTGTTGGCGAACTACGATGCATGAGCCTGGGCTTCCTCCTCAAGGGTCGCGGCGACGCTGTGGTCTGGCGCGGCCCCAAGAAGACGGCCATGGTCCGCCAGTTCCTGTCCGACGTGCTTTGGGGAGACCTGGACTATCTGCTGATCGATACGCCGCCTGGGACTTCGGATGAACACATCTCGCTAGCTGAAACCCTCTTGAAGGATGCGCGCCCCGGTCAGGTTGCGGGCGCTGTGGTGGTCACCACGCCCCAAGCGGTAGCTACCGCGGACGTGCGAAAAGAGCTCAACTTTTGCTCCAAGACGGGCATACCTATCATTGGCGTGATCGAGAACATGGCCGGCTTCGTCTGCCCCAATTGCGCCGAGTGCACCAACATCTTTAGCAAGGGCGGTGGCGAGGTTATGGCGCAGGAATTCAGCGTACGCTTTCTAGGTGCCGTGCCCATCGATCCACAATTTGTCATGTTGGTCGAATCTGGAGCGCGGCCGGTCTACCCCGCGGGAACCATGGTGAACGGGAAGGACATATCAGGGGCCAATGCTTCAACGGAGCAGGCCGCGGAAACATCAACCAGGAAAGACGCAGCGTTGCTGGCGGACAAGTATCGAGGCTGCTCACTGGAACCCCTTTTCAACCAAATCACACGGGATATTGTGGCAGCCATCGGATGAAGCCAAGCCGAGCCAAGTCTCGGTTTCAACACAACAGCCCAACTTACCGGGGCTGCCCATGCATGCGATGCGACATATATTATCCAAGCAAACGACGACCGATGAGGCGATGCGCCAGCCCGCGAGGGCGATAATCAGCAAGACACGACAATAGCCGTTTGCAAGAGCGTGTGCTGGAACCCCGGTGTTAACTCTATCTGTCATGACTTTACAAGAGGTTCTGGCGAGATGCAGATCATGCAGGCAGCCTAGGTAGGCCTTTGGACGCTTGAGGGCTTTTTGGTGCCGTCGTACACCCTCTCCTGTTTTGGGACCAAAGAAAACAGTTTCGATGCAACTGACACGGCATGCGGCTTGGGTGTCCAAACCAATACGTAGTAGCACATGTCGGAGGTTCATGCTCCCAAGACTCGGCTGCTCGTTATGGACCATGGTTGGTTTGGGAGCACCTTCTTTCTACTCGTCGTCTGGTTGGTGCCCAAGCTCCACTGGCAGTGTAAGCTGGAATGAGGATGTACACTCCATCCCCAGCCGTGCAAGCGGCCAGCAGGCATGTCATCATCTTGGCCTAGTGGTGGTTTAATCTAGATAGAAATATATCAGCTCCAACAAAGATAAGGTCGATGCACGGGAAACGGCTTGGGTGATAGCTGCCAGCCCGATATTTCCAAGGTTGTGTTTGACGGATGCCAAGTTAGGGAGTTCGACCACTCTGGATTACCCATTCGTACCTAACAGAGGCTGGGGCTGGCAGCTATCGACGATGCGCCAAGAAGAACACACACAAAAAAAACCGCGACTCCACCCCGCCCTAAAATCTGCAAAGTGAAATGACCTCAGAGGCGCAGAGGCTCAGCGGCGGCTCAGAGAGGGAAAGGCGTCCCGCGGCGCCTTGGGAGCTGGCTGGCTGGAGCTGGCTGGCTGGAGCTTGGGCGGAGGAAGTGAGGAGTCACGCTGTTACTGCAAGGCCTGCAGGGCCTGCAGAGTGCCTAAAGTGCCTGCCCGCTTGCTGCTGGAGTGAGCTTGAGTGACCTTGAGTGGCCTACCGACAGCCCAGGCCAACCACCCCACCCGCTGTTACGGCGCACATGCAGGCTGCCCATCCACACCCACCACCAAAAAGCTGATTTACTGCATCTGATTCGATTCGGCCAGGCACAAAATTCTGCCATAGTCGCGGAGGTGCTGAATCAAGAAAAATCTCTCGCTCCCCCGACCTAACTCTGCTTGACTCTTACCGACTCAACAACTGCCCACCGCTCCTGCGCAGAACAAGCCATAAATTATTTCCGTGAGGACGGAACGAAAGAAACTCTGCCCGTTTGGTTCTCCGCCATTCACCTCTTCCCGCTACTGCTGTTGCATTACTTTGCCCAAACTCTATCCTCAGCAAGACCCCCCAAGTCTCAAGACCCTTCAACTTATTTCTTTTCCCGTCTCTCCTCCTTCAGACGACAGACCCCGAATCCCTACCTACCCGCGACGACACGACCACCGCTTCTCGTCTACCGCCTCTGCTGCTTGCCCAAACGCTTGCTCCATCTTCTGACGAATCTGGATCGTCCATGTTTCTCAGGCAACACTCGAGCAGCTTGATCTGAACGATCCGAAACCTCTGGCCTGACTTTACGAATCAGGCGCATTGTCCTGCTGTCGTCGTAATCCCATCCCATCAGTTCTTCCATGAACCCGGCGGACCTGCTACGCTTCCTCTCCAAGCCCGCAAAGTACGTCAAAGATAAATAAGCGCCGTGGCATCCCGTCTATTTTGACTAACACTCGACACATAGGCCCCGATAACCCCAGTTTTCACCGTTCTTCACGCCTCTCCGGTTTTTCTTACCAAACCAAACAACAACTACCCACCCCGACCACACCATCTTTGCAGATACCCTCGTCTGCCAGGCCCGATACTCCACCACAGGTATCGGTTTCTTGCACGAACGAGGCCCAGATATCAACGAGTCACAATTCCTTCATCACAGGTCTTCCTCCCCCCCGCGCGGCCGCCCTCCTTAACGTCCCTACGTGAGACGTTATAAAGCTATACATTTGCATTGCTGCTGGCGTAGCCAGCATCTGATCCCCTCCCACCCACCTGTGGGCCTACTCTCTCAGACGAACGCCGCAAGGTTCGTTTGGGTGGCAGTCAGTGCTCCGCGGTCGCTGCAGTACCCGCCGCCAACCCCGTCCAGTTCATCATCGGCCCGGCTCGATCGATCGATCCTCACCGCAGGACCGCCCTAATTTGGAGGAGAAAAAAAGAGTTGTGTTTGGATATTTACGACTTGCACAGTCGCAATACGGAGATGGTCGACTCTGAAGTCCCCACCAACCAAATCATCTCGCCGTCTGAGGATACACCTCAGTTGACGATCAATCATGAAGTCGCGGCAGATTTAGATTCGTCCAACGCCTTCGAGGGGCCCGAGAAGCTTCTTGAAGTCTGGTTCGCCCCTAGTGCGGACGCTCTTCCCCATGGAGTCAAGCCGGACGGCCTGAAGGCCGTGGCGTCCGACATCTGGGTCCCTATGTTGGACGAAGTACACTGCAAGGTTCTCTCGACCATCAAGTCGGAGCACATTGACTCGTACCTGCTCTCCGAGTCCAGCATGTTTGTGTTCCCCCACAAGCTGATTCTGAAGACCTGCGGCACCACCACATTGCTCCGAGGCTTGCACAGCCTTCTTCGTATCGCCGCCGTTGAGGCTGGCTTCCCATTCCACAATGTGAAGAGCGTGGAGGACGAGCATGTTGCGGCAACCCCCTACCGAGTGTTCTACAGTCGCAAGAACTTCCTCTACCCCGAGAAGCAACCGAGCCCCCACCGGAGCTGGAAGCAGGAGGTCGATTTCCTGGACGAGACATTTGAGCATGGTAGCGCGTACATGGTGGGCAAGATGAATGGAGATCACTGGTACCTCTACATCACCTCCCCACAGACCAACTCGCCACCTCGTACTCCCGAAGGCGATAAGGAGCCGCCTTTCCTGCCCAGCGGCTGGAAGATTCCTACTGGGCTGGCCACGGCCTTCAATGGCGCCCCTGAGAGTAACGACGAGACCCTCGAGATCCTGATGACTGATCTCGATCCTGAGAATGCAAAGCAGTTTTACTTGGATCACGTGAGTGCGGTCGCGCGCGCCGAGTGTCCTAAGCAGGTCCAGGAGGCACAGCAGGCTGCTGAGGAGAGTCTGGGCGACTTGTCAGCTAGCGTAGATACGCTTAAGACGACCAGCACAGCCGTCAGTCACACCGATGAGACATTCGATGCCGCTAGCTTGGACAGCAACTCTGATGGGAACGGTACCCACACCCCAATGTCTGAGTTGGCCGATATTAACCAAGCTACTGAGGGTCACGTGCTTGGCACCATTGTCTCGGATGCTTGCGGGCTCTCTGGCGTTTATCCGAAGGACAAGTATCCCGATGCTCGCATTGATGCCTACATGTTTGATCCGTGTGGCTTCTCTGCCAACGGAGTCATCCCCTCCCCTCACAATGCCGAGGATGGCGAGAAGTCTACTCACTACTTCACCGTTCATGTAACCCCCGAGCCTCAGTGCTCGTACGCCTCTTTCGAGACCAACGTTCCTGGGGGACAAAAGGGCCGAGAGACGTCTGAGGTCATCGAACATGTGGTGGAGATCTTCAAGCCGGGCCATTTCAGTGTCACGCTGTTCGAGGCCAAGGGCGATGACGTTGCCAAGGGTGTAGCTCGCAACAAGCGTCTCGAGAAGATTCGGGGCTACCGTCGCATGGACCGAATCGTTCATGACTTTGAGGACTACGACCTGGTCTTCCGCTACTACGAACGTGACGACTGGGTTGGTGGGTCAGGCCTCCGGGTCGGTGAAGATATGTAAAAAGCCTGGTGCAACAGACAATATCTCACAGAGACAAAATGATTTCACACGCATGGATGATATTTTTACGATCTCTTTTCTGTGGAATTGGTTTCCCCTTCGTTGATCGTGACGAACCTACAATCATTGGGTACGATCTTGGTATGATCTCGGCCTTGCACGCGGTAAGTGACACTACGATATTGCTACATGACTCTTTTGGTCCGTTCTTTTCAGCTATATATCTAGCTCTATCTAAAATGGCATATCTTAATCAACCAAACCTCTTTCGGTTCCGACTTCGTGACGGTGATGTCTTGGTCCAGCTTTGCTACGTATATCGCAAACATAACTACGAGCATTTATGAGATTGAAGTTAGACAATATTAGCTAAAGGTACACAGCATGACCCAAGACTCGGGTATGGTATGCTATGACATCATATGAGTACTGTGGATGTCCAACGATGGATAGGGGTATATAGAAACTGAGTTCGGTAACCTTGTCAACGCTGCTGCTAGGCTGTTGCGCAAACAAGGATGGGCCAGCTTTCTGTGTCTTGGCTTTCACAGCCGCAATATGCCCAAGGCGGGCTTTTCTCGAGCTATCTTGATTCTGCAATTACCGAGAGAAAAACAAGCATGTATGACACAAGATTCGCCTATCAGCCTTCGTCCAAGGTGTGTCAGTATAGAACACAGCACGTCCGGCTCTGGCGTGGCACGATATACTGTTGCTTAATTTTACGAAACATCGTGACTTTGTCCACTCCGTCACTTGACTTGACCGAGGTGCTGTGCCCCCTCTCAGCTGAAAGGATCAAGACATTGTCGATATCGCATCCGTGTAGCAATCACCTTTCAATCTATCGTCGGGATGATTGACGAGATCTCTTTGATTGAACGGGTTGAGGGCTTCTGTTAGGCGGGAGGAGGGAGCCGACCGAGCGACTACATAATGGATGAGGTTTGCAGATAAAAGTGTCATGTGTAAGAACAGTTACAGTCCGTCTTTCATGATACCTCTTTTCCGCCATTGCTCAACCATAGTCATATCCCCCGACCTCTGTCTTATCTCAGTCCGTCAACATGAAGCTCGCTCGCGTCATGGCCATCCTTCTTCCCAGCTCCAGCTCCGGAGCTGCGGTGGCGATGACGATGGACAAGCTTCGTGGCAGAGCTGCTGTTGCAGAGATTGTCGAGTTGTGTCCCAACCCCGACTTCATGGGCATCAACGAAACCGTCACCTGCCTCAACTTCACTGATCCTGCTACACCCAAGGGGTACGGTCAGAGAGACACATGCAGTAAGTTTGATTCATTCCGATCCATGGCGGTATGAGGCAACGCCTCGTCATCAATTTTTGCTGATACGGAGGGGTCTCTTTCTAACCCGCGGCTTTGAACAGTCAGCTTGGAGGGCTCTCCCTTGCATGTTGGAGCGCCTCAGGGAGTCTCGTCGGTCCGGATGTATGGCACCTTGAACTGTACGCTGTACAAGTATGTACCCCCTACTCGGCGCGCTTTGCTTTTCCCCTTGAAGCCCTCGCCTCTCAATGGGAGGAAGAAAGCAATGATAGAAGAAGAGAGGAATGCGGTGACCATGATGATCATGCAGAACTTATCCATAGATCGGTGTTGCCAACTCAATCAATCTAACTCTTGCCACAGAACCGAGAACTGCGAACCCGACACACCTGACAATGGCCATATCATCCCCGGCGGGGGCGAGAGCCATCTGTTCGGAGGCGCCGGGCCGGATGATCCCAAAGCCATCGACGACAGGACTGTGGCTTTCAGGTGCAGAGATCCAGCGAAACCTGGGGTGCATAAGTACTCGTCCTCTGCTGCTGCGCCACTAGAATGAAGGTGCTGGGAAAGCGACGGCGCTCCCTTCGCATAGCCCAACTGTCAGGACGTCTCGTTTATTGCGTCTACGTAACAGAGGAGACAGTATAAGGTTATCAATTGCAAAGGGGGGAGAACATTCTGACTCATGTATTAGTACTAAGCAAACCGAAAGGGTGGGATCGCGTGCAGGGCGCTGTAGGGTTGCTGGCATGCTCGCAATGCCGCTCTCGACTAGTTCGCGCTGCTTACAAGACCTGAGAGTGGTCACTTTGGCCGAAATGATCAATATATTGTTTACTTGATCTCTCCTAGGATCTTCTGGACTTCTGCCACATCTACCTCGTCGTTGCTTCCTCCTGTCAAGCAAGAAGAATGAACCCAGGATTCTTTGCCGTCACCACCTCCGCCCATACAAAGCCTTGAGCGTATGTCTCCCACATTGCTGCTCCTTACTCCGCCGCCCGCGATAATCTCGATGCTGTCGCCAGCCTTTGCCATGATCTTTTTCAATGTGGTGATGTTCTGAGCCGCATTGCCGGGTCCGCCTGAGGTGAGAATGCCGTCGATGCCCATCTGAACAAGTGACGCCAATGCCTTCTCCCACTCTGCGACTACACCTGGGGTTCCGTCAGCGGCTACATCACCCGCATCGTCACTGCCCACAATGTCGTCGAATGCGCGATGGAAGACAGTCTTGTACGGCTTCGAGGCAGCAACCAGCTTCTGCACCGTCTCGACCTGCAAGCCTACCCTTCCAGCACCCTCTGCCCCTGTCTTCATCAACGCACCAAACACGAACCCGTCACCCCTCTCAACCCGCATCGCGCCCGACGCCTTGAACGCCTCAATGGACCGCACCATCCCGTCGATCTCCGCATCCGAGTACAAGAAATCTCGTTGCCCCGCAGGAGGACCCCGCGGCCGGATCATGATGCGCACGGGAACTTCCGCGTCCTTGAGGCACGCCACATCGTCAACGCTGGGCGTCAGGCCGCCGGCCGGGTAGGACCCCGCGGCGTTGAGCTCGATGCGGGCAGCGCCGGCCGCGATGGCGGGGGACGCGGAGGCGGGGCCGAAGATGGGGATTTCGAGGCGCGTGGGCATCTTCTTGTCCCGCATGTAGCAAACGGTGGCAGTTGATGATGCTGTAGTACAGAGAGGGCTGAAGCTGTGCTCAGCTGCTTATTATTCTTCCGGTTCGGTGCTCGCTCAGCTTAGCATGGGGAGAAGGGGCATGCTCTGAAACGTGATGTGTATTGGTGGTGGTTGCGCCGAACGGTAGTAGATGCACTCTCCAATTGATGCGATTGACTGGATGACTAATCGTGCATTCCCGCTGTCGTATGTCTCTTATCGGCTTTGTGGCAAGCCTGCCTCAGCGGCAATGCAAAGGGATTAGCAGTAGGCGCAACAGACTGATGAGGCAATAGCTAAATCAACTTTGTACAGGTGCTTTGGCTTCCGCGGTTTAGAAGACCAAGACTCCCGCATCTGCTGCCGTTCAGGTTCAAGCCCCCCACCAGGCGAAAAGGGGCAAAACTGATTCCAGAACAGGCAGTAAAGAATAGCTGCATTCAACTGGTTGGTGCCGTCTACGAGAAGTCTTCAGCACATCACAGTTAGCCCATCTATCAATTGATTGGGGCTGTAGTATTGAAAGTAAGTCTCACTACGTTCCAAGTGTCAATTGACATCAATTCAATGTAAGAGTGACTGCTATTCAACACACGGCGCCAATGCACAAGATGGACGTCAGGACAAATCACTCGCTACAGCCGCATTTAGAGACCCTAGATAGGCAGTTTCTGGAAAATCAAAGGTAAGACTTTGTCTCGGTGGCCTGTCCGAAGCACCTGCCGCCACCAATGCCGCCAATCAAGATGCTTGCCATGATATCTCTTGGGCGCCGAATATCATCACAGGTTGCGCTACAGGGTAGGTCGTACGATACGCACTTTGAGAACTCACGGGAGCTTTTTTTTTTAATTCTTCCTTTCTATGTCTTCTTCTTTAATAGAATTGGCCGCAGCAGCTTGGGGTCGGGCCAAATGAAGAACAAATTTGACCGTGGTAGCTTGGAACTGGAACGAAAGCTGGACGAGGTCAACCGCAGTAGCTTCTAGCCAGGCCGAAAGCAGAACGAATACCACCGCGGCAGCTTGGAATTAGACAAAACTAAAAAATGATTTTTATCCTATTTTATTGATTCCCCTAATTTTACTGATATTATGCAGTCACCCTTGGTTATTTATCCCTGTCGTCGTGCCATGCCTGCCGGTGCCGCTGATTACTACACCAATTGGTTCGGCGATACCTAGGAAGGTTGGAAGGCCAAGGCCAACCACAGCTGAGCGCCTTCGGGGTTAACTGCTATGCAGAGGACCGTCCGCCCGCACAGCGATGTCGATCAGCATGTTCAACGAGGAGCTCTCATCATCGCAAATCCACCCCAGTCTCTGCAACAAGAGGAGAGGATCACTGGGCTGTCACTCCCTGGACCCGCCAACCCGGGCACCCTCTTCGCGAAGGGTGGTTCGTCTTCGCTTGTCTTGTCACCATGCAACCATATTGTTCAGAGTAGGGTGAGAAGGGTCCTTCGCGGTGTCTCCAACGTGCTGTGCCTTGAATGCGTGCTCCCGGCCGGAGTGGGCACTCTCTCCATAGCGGAGAACCTTCGCCTGAGAGACCGCCGCCATCGGCCTGTGAGCTCTTCGTCGCTCGGATGCGGTGGATTGCCTGAAGTTGCGAATCATCAAGGCTCGTGTATGGCTCGATGATTGAGGGAATGCCACCGAGAACGTTGACGTTCTTGCAGACCTCCCAATATGTCCCAGGATACTGGGGACTGGGGCATATTGGGAGGTCTTTGGGTGATGAAACCCTGAAGTTGTCTGGTGACGAATTGACACGCCGGCAACACAGACTATAAAAAACGAAGGTCAGTCTTTGGACCACATGACTCGGCGTATGCTGTTTTGTGGATGCATTTTACTTACCAGATCCTGAGCCGCCTACTTTGCGGCGCCCGCATGGACGAACTCAACAAAAGCGAACACATTCACCCGGACTGAATTTAAGCAACACCTCGCGATGCTCATGGGATGTGAGCTTTCGGTGCTCGTAGGAAATAACGAACGTCCTTGATCTCGGGCCGGTGTCCCGTATGTAAGGGTGGTCCTGTACCTGCTGGACCGTTGGGCGGCAAGCCAGAAGCAAGGCCAGATGGAAATGACTGGGCTTGCCAATTGCCGCTTGGCCACCAACCCAGAACACACGCCTTGCACACTCTCGGATCGGCTTGGTGGTACCTGGTGGAATTTGCCGCCCCGCGGTGACTGATCGATGTTCCGGCCGTGGTGCCGACGCTTTGGTCCATGCCTGTCTCCTCGGCCACGCTGATCTCGATCGTATGCATGTTCGTGATGAGGACGATTGGGTCTCTGAGAAGCGGCTTTCCGCAGATGGTACAGGGGAAGATATGCGTTCCGAAGTAGTATACGATTGGGATTGAAGGTTCAGATGCTGTGTGCGTGTTGGTAGAGTGACACGCATCGCCGGAAGCTTATCCAAACTCGGTCATTTAGAGGGAAGTAAAAGTCGTACCAAGGTCTCCGTTGGCAAGGGACACCGAGACCAAGGTAGCTGGATGACGAAACGAGATCCCTTGGCCTCCGATTTGAGCCGCAACTGACCGTCCATGTTGCGCACAATGCCAGCCGCCATTGCCAGGCCCAGCCCCAGGCTTCGTCCTTCGGCCGGCTTCTAGACCTCGGCCTCAGGGTTGGCTTCGGCAGTACTCACAGGTCATGCCGATAGACAAGTCAGGGGTAGAAACAGAACTTGAATGGCTTTTCAGCCTGGCTTCTTGGTACTCTAGCTAGATATCCTGCATCGTGTCCAGAGCAATCTCCCTCACCGGCGGGCGCATCATGACCAGAAACAACAGCCTAGTGAGAGCCAGCGTGATTATACTGGGATCAAGACGCAACGTCTTCACCCGGCTCAGCAGTGCAGCACTGATTTCCGGAATCTCACTCAGGAACCGGATCAGCACCTTTCCGGGTGCCGATAGGTATGTTAGGGGTAAAAACAGAAAGCGAAAGTCTTCTCAGCCGTCTTCATCGTTCTGGGCGTTCTCGGCCGCACTGTCCATCTTCTTAGCTCGGATCTGTCGTATAAGGTGACATGATCGGCGTGGAACAGCTCGGGCTCAACTTGCTTACAGCATCGGTTTCTGTCGGGGGATAAAAGCTTCAGGAATGTGGCTCCTTTCGGAGCGTCATGCGCACACGACGGCCTGTTTCGACTTCAACTTGACGTATTTGAAGCTGTTCTCGATACGCGTGTGCGGATCGATCTGCTCCCGGCAGGGTACGATGTGCTCTTGGTTCCAACGGGCATACGTCTCTGCCTACTCCTTCCAGAGCGTCTCGTGGTTGGTGGCGGCCAAGCGTTCATAGCGACCTCGCTTTTTGATCCTTCGATGTTGGCTCCATTGCTGTTGGCGATAGCAATGCGCATTGACTGTCTAGACGCGCATTCTTCTGAACCCCCCCCCCCCAGAGCATGCCGGGCAGAAGTCGCTGTTGCGCGGTGGGCAACCTTCGGAGAAGGAGCCTTAGAAAGTGCGTCTGCATTTACCAGAGGCTGAAGGGCCAGATGCCGAAGAATCACCTTTCTAAGGTCATTGCTACTACATCCAAGGAAGGCAGCAGACGCGAAGTGTAGCTCCGGCGAGTCTTGGGGCGTTCCAAAGCGGCCCGGTCGAGTGTGGCCTCACTGATATCACTAGCCAAAGGCCAGTCTGCCAATGGAGCAGCCATGGTTGTGCCGGATGTTGAAGGTGACCCGTCTCGCGAATATGGGATCTGTACCGACCCTATGGGCCGGTTGCCGCTGGGATCTAAGGTCGATCTTATTGCAGACTGAGGATGCGTCGAAGAAACTTTCACCTTGGCAGTGTCTTTCCGTAATATTCGCCGTCGTTTTTAGCGGTTCCCACGAGTCCATCTCCTCGAAGCCCGTTCTTGGCAATTGCGCCGGGCCTTACGCGATGCTAGGTAGTCCGGAGGACCGCCTCCAGCGATTTCAAGCTGGGCTAGTGAAGTTGTCTGGTGACGAATTGGCATGCTTCTCCAGTCGGGACCAGGGTCGACACCACCCATAGGTCCTCCGCCGTGCTCGGCGCTAGCAACATGACGGAAATCAAAGGGGGCGCTAATTCTGGTCTTGGATGGCGACTCGGACGTAAATGGGAAGAATGATCCGGCGCTGTTGAAGACCTGGGCATCGTGGTGCCATGTAGTCTATCTCGTCAACCATTAAAAGGCATGGACGCCGCGCGGAGACATCATGCTCAAATCAGTGCTGCCGAGTCGGGATGATGACGCCGAACCACGGTGCGTCGGGTCTACCTTTTGGCAGGGCTTGCAAGTGACCTTTCCATCGGCTGTCAGGGTGCCCTCGAAGGGGTAGCCGCCATGGTAGTTGATGCTATCGGCACGCGGCTTCTTCTCCTTATTGTTTCCTTGCTCTGTTGGGAGCCATACTGAGGGTGGGTTGTCCTTTGTTTGGTTGGGTGTATCGTCTCGGTGACTGTGGCGCTCAATACAATGGCCGTGGCTAACTCCGAAGACTTTGACGGCCAGCCCGTCTGAGATCTCGAGGTAGCCTTTGCCTTCTCCCTCGCCGGGAGCAGGGCCCGGAGCCAAGGTTTAATGGCTGGAAGAGCCCGACACCACTGACGGGCCTGGTGCGCCCCTGACGTCCAGGCTTCTGGCGCTGGATCTCGTCGCTGGAGATCCAGCGCCAGAAGCAATTCGCCATGGACGAGAAAATGTAGTGAGGATGCGGAGTCAGGACTCTAGTCATACAAGGCTTTCTCCTCCTCGTCGCCTTAGGGATACATAAAAGTATCTCCGTGGCATGTCCAGCACCATATATCCTTCTGCATGACAAACAAGATTCGCTCCTGCGGCTTCAACTTGCTAACCCAAGCAGTATGGTCGAGTGCATTGGCCAGCTGTGCTGACACACTTACTTCCTTCCGTAAGAAGAGCTTTTGTGGCAAGTGTCGCATCCCCAGATCCTATGCAGTTCGCTCGAGCCTCGTCGAGAACGCCGACGTAGTTGCGCAAGATGAAAGTCCCTTGAGGCAGGTTAGTAAATAAAGCCGATCAAGGTGTAAAAAGGGAAACAGGTCAACTCACGATTGGCTCGAACTCTCTCGACGCGTCAAGGACGACCTTGAAACATGGTTCCAGCACCATTGGCCCTTGGCCATGGCAGTTGAAGCGTCTCTATCATTCTATGCATATAAAGTCAGTCCTCAGATCAGAAATACTACTCGACAGAAACGACTCACCGTGTATTGGCAGAAGGCACATGGCATGTTCTTCTTGTCTCGGCGAATCTTCACGAAGACTGCACCCCACTTGCCGAACTTGCCAGCTTCTGGCCAGTCCCCCTTCCAGCCTTGCTGCTTTCGCCAGTCCTGGCCAAATGTGGAAGGGCCATCGTCAGCGGTCTTGAACCAGCCCATCTTGGCGCTGAGGCGGTTGAAGCGCTGATTGACGTTCTTCTTGTCCTTTAGGTCGAAGAGAGCGCCGAGGACCTGTAAGTCGGTCGGCTCGGGCTTCGAGGCGGCAGGGGGAGACGAAGAGCTCGGCACCTCAATGCGCATATTGGTGCTGCAAAGGGCGTACGGCATGTTCTTCTTGCCGCGGCGGATCGTCTCAGGAAAGCCAGCGTTCTTGATAAATACTTCAACGCGGCTCCAGTGGTCTCCAGCTAGTAGCCGCGGCGGAGTTCGAGCCGAAGAGGAGAGAGTACTCGCTGCAGGGGATCGTCTTCTTCCAGTCCACCAAGCGGTTGAAGTGCTTGGTGATCATGGGTTTGAGGTGACCGTTGACACAACCCTCTGACATTCAGTACTCGGTCATGGCGAGGGCCAGTGAAGTTGCGGAAGTTGTGCTGGTTTCCGAGACCGGCAGCGTGCTTGCACCGTACAAGGCATGGATCGGAACGCCGTAAGCCATGACTCAATCGCGTTCGCGTTCCGTTCCTCCATGGAACCTGAGTCTCAACCCCGTTCTCGTCCCGTCCCCCCCAGGAAACCTACATCTTAATTGCTTTCTCGTCTCGTTCCCCCCTTTCTCGAGCTCCGCGGCGGCAAGGCTTCTTCAACCGGCGTGCTTCCCTAGGAAGAAAGAGAAAGTTACTTCCAGAGTGTGGCAGCTGGCACGTAACTCCGCCTTCCATCTCTTCTTTGATCGGATGACCGTTCTTGCCCCAGATCTTGGCCATATTTCACAAAAGAGGAAGGGACGCTGACTGCAAGTGTTGTAGGCACCCATCCCAAGAGATCTCTGCTAGTGAACCTTGTCGACCTTCTGAAGTGCTGAAGTGGCAGCCTTCTTCTTGCACCCACAAAGAAGACTCTGTAATGCTCGAGGGATCGCACACCTCCTACACATGGAAATACGTATCCCGCAACACCTCGTACCTCACATCAAAAGTTTTCACCACAGTGTCTTGATATCATATCAACCCAAGGCAATAACTTGTGCATCGTCTTCCCCATAATATGTACGAAACCTGCAATACGAGCGCAACATGGGGAGGAGGGTAGTTGTGCTTCCTGCCATCCGCCACAAGCAAACAGAATGGGGAGGAGGGTAGTTCGGGGGTGTTTCCTCCCGACACCCGCACATTCGCTGTTGGTCTCAACATCAAGCTCGTACTAGACGTCGTACTTCTTCTCTTGGTTCCTTCAACTGGAGAAACCAACAGCAACTGCCATGACGACATGTGCATATGACTCGACATTCTGACGAAATCAAGTTTGATCGTTGGTATCGTTGCTGTGACCAAAGAGGCGGAGGAGTATAAGAAGTACATCTCTGATCCCACGAAGTTAGTGACGGTGGAGACGAAAAAGCGAAGTTGCAGGTACTTACAAACACACAGCCACCCCCAATGAATGCCGTGAGAATCAGCGATGTCGCGGCTGACTTCTTCAAGTCTGCCAATGGCGCCATCCTGTTCCAAGACTTCTCAAAATCTTGTCGATGGTGACTTATCCGCCCTCCCACCCAAAGTCACCACCTAGCCCTTTTTTTTTCTTTTTTTTTGTGTGTGTGTGTGTGTGTGTGTGTTTTGGGTATGTTTTCTTTTTTTGGCTTTCTTTCTGTTTTCTCTGTTTCCATTCTTCTTTGGAACTCTCGATCCCCTATCTGATCTCAATGCTCTAGGAAGCATCCTTCCTCGTACCATATCAAGACAACCATGTCTTCCCGCCCTTCTGCTTGCTAGGCTCAACAGCTCCGTGAGCAGGCGGCCTTTGTGGCCACCAGCCTAGTCTCTGCCACCTCTTGTGGCCCGGCGTCGACGAGCCGGACGGGGAGGTCGTTCCAGCCGCGCTGGGATGTCGTCGGAGTCGCTGGTCGAACTCTCGTTGGGGTCGACTTGGTTGACCTCCCAGAGGTTCTGGTTGGCCGTCCGAGAGGAAGTGGCGCGACCGGCCCGCCCCGTGCGCCCTTGTCGACCTCGGGCTCGCGTCTGGGCTCGAGTCCTCCCAAGCCGTGCCTCGGGGAGAGTGAGGTCACGAGCAATGGGAGGCTCGGCCCACTGTGCCGGAGAGGCGGCCGTGGTTTCAGTGGCCGTGGAAGGCGCACTGGTCGGAGTCGTGACCGGCAACGAAGGAGCTGCCGCCAAGGAAGGCGCAGCGGCGAAAGGGGTCGTCGTTGGCAAGGCCGCAATTTGTGCCTGCCGTCTCTGCTCGAATGTCGCCGGCAGTCCCAAGCTTCGTCGATCACTTCGTCGTGAGCGTGCAGTCTGCAGAGGGGCCCGATCAGAGGAACTTGGCGGCTGTCGAGGAAAGGGTTCGCCGGCTTGGGGACGGGTGCCGGGGAAGCGGCCCGGGAAGGAGCCGGGAAGGGTGCCGTACAGCTCTGCGCCGCTTGGGACCGAGGCGCCAGCTCCAGTGACTGGGCGCACCTGGCCCGAGACGCCGCTGAAGCCGGCAGCAGCGCGAAGAGAAGCAGGTCCTCGGGACGGTCTTACCTAGAGACCGCCCGATTCGCTGCTCTCCCCGGCTGGTGAGCTTTGCTCGGCCTCAGCAGCTTGGGCGCGAGCCGGAGCAGCCGGAAGTGCTTGCCGACGGCCTGCACGGCCCGAAACCACCCCCTGCACCGTCGGAGAGGCAGTTGCTACCGCGCCGGAGTGGGCAGCAGCCGGTGCAGAGGGCGGCACAGAAGAGCCGGCAGGGACCGCTGCGGCCCGTCTTTGGCCAGGTGCGTTGGCCCCGTTGTGGTAGGGATTTGGCGCTCCTGCAGCATTCTTTGTTAGGTTTGTGAACGAATCGGCGACAAGATGAAACATATACTTACTGGCCCGGCGAAAGAATCGAGACAGGTGCGGCTCGGCATTTGGGGACCTTGTGCCGATCTGCACGTTCAGGAAGAAGTGCTCGGCTTACACAGTAGTCAGTACATGAAAGAAATAAAGAAAGAATACATGGGCTATCGATACTTACAGAGCACCAGCCCGCTGTACTGGCGCCGGGCATTGCGGCCGAAGTGGTCGGCCATGCGTTGGGCCAACTCATTCCAGGTGACTTCCTCGTTGGCTTGGAACAAACCAACTCGGCCGCTGGAGTAGGGCGCCACCTCGCGCCAGAAGTAGGCCTCCTCGGCATCGGACCAGCTCTTGCCAACCATCTTGTTGGTCTGTGTGGTGACCTATGGAAGAAGGTAATTAAGTCAGCAAGAAAGTAGTTGAAACTTGCCAACATAGAATTCAGTTATGTAAGAAATATGAAAGTGATGTTAAGGGTCGGCGACGATGTATATGTAACCGTGCAAGGCTATACAGAGTGTGTGCAACCAAGTCGCGACGGCAAGGTCGTAAGGTGAAGTGTGTACTAACAAGCCGTGATGGCAAGGACAACAGCGCAATGGAGGAAGAGGATGGTGAATGGGTAGATGGATGTGAATAAGGCGAAGGATGATGTTGGTGGGTGAGTTGAGGAATGATGAGAGATGGGAATGCCACATAATAATGAACTAACATACCTGGTGATGTGTGTGGTGTGGCGTGGGTATGGTGTCTGCTTGTGCTAGCTGTCAGCCGGCCTGACAGAGAGTAACAAGTGTTTGCAGTTTGTGAAAGAGTGTGAGTAGGAAGGAGGAAGGTAGGGACGAAAGAGAAAAGAGGTAGGTAGGTACCAAAGGTTGTAGTGAAAGATTCTATGGTCAAGTAGCAACTTCCGAAAAAAAAGACGAAGAGGATGCTGTGGTCGTGTAGCAACTTCGGAAAAAAAGTAGAAGAAGATGTGGTGACCAAAGGTTGTGTGAGGGTTGAAGGAAGTGAGTAACTGTTTGGTTGCTCCTTCCAGTAGGTGCTTTGGGTAGGTAGGCATGGGACTTGGTGGGTAAACAATCGGCGAGGTGTTGAATTGGGTACTCTGGTTGGGGGGCGATTGTCAAGTGTGTAGGTAAGAGAAAATTTTGACTTGGTGGCAGTTGCTTCCAGGACGCTCAAGATGTGTTTGAGGTTCGGGTAGGAAGTTATGGAAGAAGCAAGGAAAGGGAAGAAAACACTTACTGCTCGAATACCTTCTGTCTCTCTATGGCCTCGCCGCAATGCAGTTCGCAAAGTATCAGTCTCGGCTGTCGTAGGAACTCTGGTGACGGCGCGTACTCGGGACGTCAACGCAGAGCCTCACACGCCTTGGAGTTGGGGGGTTAAGCGGCCCTATGTGCGATCAAGCGGGCAAGCAGGCAATGGTGGCGCCCAGCGTCTCAAGACGGTAGGAATGAAACCGATATGCCAGCAACGAGAAAGGCCGGATGCGGGAGAGGTGCGTCCTTGGTGCGTTCTGGGAAGAGCGATGGTGATGCGTGTGCGATCTCTCGGTGCGAGCTCCGTTTCTGGTGGACGGTCCAGGTAACCTGACCTCAGCTCGACGAGCAAGGAAACGCTTCCTACCGGTAGGTGACTTTGCAGTTGCTGCTTGGCGAAGTCGAGCTAGTGCTCTGCTCAAGATGTACGAGTGAAGTAGGGGTGTGCTGGGGCAAGGTAACTGCGTTCTGAACAGTCGAACTACCAGTAAAGGAAGGGAACCCTTGGGAAGTAAATGACGAGAGGAAAGCACTTCGTCAGGAAATGCTCTTGTGTCCGCAAGTTGTGTGAACTTGATGGTTGGTTGAAGAGAAGGAAAAACCAGAATGGCAGAAGGGAAGCGACACTGAATAGGTCGAAAGCCGAGCTACTAGTCAAGCAACTAGGGTGGTTGTGGGAAGTAACTGACAAGAAGAATTTCTTCTTGAGGGAATATTCTTTTGTCTGGAACTTGAGTGGGAAATGCAGTTGTATCTGGTGGTTGGGTGAACTGAATAGTTGGATGGAGAGAAGGGAAAAGCAGAATGGCAGATGGAAAGTGAGAATTTATAGGTCGAGACCCGGAGCCTGGCCTCAGTCTCGGGGGTGTCAGTGCAGCTGAATTCGATTCAGAGCACTTACTGCGTGACAATATACCAATCTGCGTGAGAGTGACGCATCAGAGAAGAGATGAGACGGTTTGCGGAAACTGGAGGCTATAACGTCAGGATGAAGGGAAGAGTGATGTTGTTGAAGTGTCAGGAAACGAGGTTGCGTCAAGAGAATATTGAAAGGATGATGCCCAGAGATGAATACGTTGAGAACTGTGGGGATAGAACGAAAGCGAAGTGATGCTTATGCGATCAGAAGGTGTTGGGAAGAGTGAAGTAGAACAAGTATGGGAGTGGTAGGTGACTGGAAACGGGGCAGTTCGTCGTTGCCTGTGACATTGTTTATGACATTGACACTATTCGATGCGTGGTCCGCATTTAGGGCTTAGCTGGCTTGCACGGTACAGTAAATAATTGAATAATCAACGATATGTTGACAAGATGTAGCTTGGGGTGTGCTGTTTGGTCAAGATATACCACTGTGGTGACTTATGCGTAGAGGGATGGAGGTCGGATGAACGTAAGAATGGTCAATTTTCACTCAGAATACTATGAAAAGATTGCTTCGTGATGCCTATGATTCAGCCTCTTCAGTTCCATAGCATGTGTTGACTTAAATCTTCGACCGCACAGCATAAGATCGGCCACAGGCTAATAATAGTTGACCAGTGAGATCGGACGAGACTGAGTGACTTGAAGTCCTTGTGAGATGATATGTACATAGTCCTTGTGGGAAACAACTCAACTGTATTCGTTCATTGACTAGGCACTGTATCTCTATGCAGCACTCAGGTGCGTGGTCACCAGAGCTGAGCTGAGATGCATGTATTACCTGATGAAGGACAGATGGGATGGATCCAGGCCCAGATTCCGGAAGTGCCTAGAGGACAGTCCTTCGAATGACCAAAATGTGACTTTGGATAGTGTCCAGAACTCACTCATGGCAAGATCACTGCATCCAAGATTGTTCCTTGCCTCCAGCTACTGGCCAGACGTGGGGCGAGTGAGGAGAAGCGAGTGTTGTTAAATCGGGAGAAAGGTGACCCAGATGTCATTATGTGGCCTCGGTGATGATACTAAGCAATTGAAGGGAATACTGGTTCCGTATCGCGTAACGGAATCAGGTATCCAACTACTATGGGAGATGTGCAGTACTGTAATGAATTGATGGCCCAGTACGATGAGACATGTGGAAGTGCCTTTCAGCCAGAGCAGACTGCGGAGAGCAATACCATCAATTGGCCTTGAAGGTGTCCCAAACCAAGATCCAGAATGACTTAAAACGAATTCGAATCGAAGGCACAAGGCCAATCATTCATACTAGCCACCTAAAGTACAGACCCGTAATTGCTGCGTTATGGGAGCAAGCATACCAAGTAGTGCAAAATCCGATGATACTCACGAAAGGGGTAATATGCCGAAGGCTGATCAAGGAAATTGTTCTGGCCCAGCGTTCAGGAACAGATAAAAGCTGCCACAACGTCGATAATGCTGTTTGCCAGATCATAATACCAGCATAAGATGTGCGGAAAGACTGACAAGTTGTTGGGACCGGTTGACGGCAAGTGGTTTCCAACCGCAGTGCAGGTCTGCATAAGGCGCTGGAAGGTCTAGGCAGTTGGTTTTACAGACCACCAACCAGTTCTATCCTAAGCATCGAATCGAGCAACCTCCAAGTAGAGGGATACTTATACCACGAGTAATTTGACGTTGTTCATCTCGTTTCGTTGAAGATGACAATAAATTAGTTGTTGAGTCACACAGCCCTTGCTCTATTCCTACCACTTGGTCCATAGGCTACGACGGCGTGGAGCAAACATGCCAAAGAAAACATCTTGGACACATACATTGCAATAGGTGTCAGGCCGAGCTTTTGATTCCGCCTCATTGACAGGCTTCTTGAACCCTATCTTGGCAAGCAAGCCCCTCAACAGTAACGGTGGTTTAAGTGGATGTGACATTTGAATCTCAGTTAGAGGCGAGAGATGCTACTTCTGCTATGCCTTCCACCAGAAACTACTCTAGTGCGGCCAAAGGGAAGACCTGTTTGTTTAGGCAAGCAGATGAGGTGCCTCTGACAGCTTGAATCCATCACTCGAATGGACTCTTAGGCCCCGGTGCCTTGACACCGCGAGCCATCAAGAACGCAGCAAGACGATACTCAAACTTGGCAAACTGGCAGACAAGTCGATTAGTCCATGTACGAAAAGGTGCGATAGTGCCGTTACGTAGTAGGAAAGAAAGGAAAAGTGACATACTATGCTCTTGCGGCTCAAGGGGGCCACGCCATCCTTAACCCACATACCCCAGCTGCCCATCATGTTGGCCAGCATCATATCCGTCATAAGACGGTCTCCTACAATGGCGACCTGGCTGGGATGCGTGACTCCAGTCTCGGGGTGCTTCTGGAAGTAGGCCATGATCTCGTCCTTGCATCCGGGCTTCTTGGCACGGTGGGACAGGACGACGGCGCCGGTGGTCCCCTCCAGCTCCGTAGCCAGCTTGCCATCCCGGTCGTGCGACATAGCTCCGGCCGTGTTGGAGACGATCAGGAGTTTGCGGCCGGGATACTCCTTTTGCAGTTGCCGAAACCGCTCCTGAAAACAGCATCCCGAATCAATGCCTGAAGGTCTATCGGATATTCCGGGTCCAAAGTGGGCCAGGTAGTACAGGGAGAAGGAGGAGCAAACTCACGACATAAGGGGGATGTATTTGGTTGGTCTCGGGGTAGGCAAAGCAGTCATCTTTGTCTACGACTACGGCTTTGATCTCCACCTTCTTGCCATGGCTCTCGAAGGCCCTATCCAGCGGCACGGGGATGTCATTGAAGGTTGAGACTGTGGCATGAGGAAGACATAGCGACGGCTTAGTCAACAGTTTGAACACATTGAGAGCCCCTGAGAGGTTGAGGTTCATCGCCGACGTTGGTTTTTGTGTGGGGTCAGCCCACTTGCCTCCTGCCTACGGGAGGGAATAGCGGGTTGGCTGGTGTATAGTATTGCAGTATGCCTGATGGTAGGCGTGACAGTAGGTAAGGTGTGAAAGTCACTGTCTTGACCTTCTTTGATGCGAAGAAGTGTAGGTTTAATCTTTAGATCCGACTGCTGGGCATGCCAGCATCATCGCCTCTGCAAGCCAGCAGAGAAGCTTGTTCTGGGCGCCCATGTCAACTTTTTAGTGGGGTCGCACGGTTGTTGCTGGGGAGCTACAGGCGGTTTAGGTACTTTAGCCCGGTAGCTGGATACCTAAGCTGCAGCACTTGCTGCACCTTGACGCGACGACGCGTGAACTTCCATTGACCTCGGCGATAACTGTATTTTTGGCAGCTTTGCGACACCGACTCGTCTTTGACATTGCTTAGATTGTATACCCACCGACAGACAGCACCGGCCCTCAGAACCCAGATTGCACTTGCAACATTGTTCGAGCAGACGCCAATTTGTCGCATGCAGTGCTGCTGAGAACGTTCTAGCAAATAGCACCATCATCACCTAATGGCGCCACGCCGCAAAGCGGACGCTCCTGAGCCGGCAAAAGCTGCGCCCGTGAGGCAATCCACTCGGAAAAGGGCAGCAGCAAAGACCGAAGAGCCCACCAACGAGGCAGCAGACGACGACAAGGCCGCGCAGCCGTCACCAGCAAAGCGGCCACGCGGAAGGCCCACGGCGGCCTCGAAGCTCCAGAACGGCGCAAGTCAGAAGAAGTCCATTTACGATGTGCCCTCGGACGACGATGCGGTTGGCGGAGAAGGACGTTCAAATAAAGATAAGGATAAAGCGGAGCAGGCCCACGTCGGCGACGAGGAAGAAGTAGAGCAGGTAGCAACGACTCCGAAACGCAAGGTCAAGACCACAACGAGCCCAGTGAAAGCATCGGGGACGAAGAACATCATAACACCCTCGAGGGCAACGCGGTTCACGGGCGGCGAGACCCCGCAATGGCGACGAAACGACCGCTCCGCGCGCAAGAAGAGTGCTAGAGCCTTGATTGAGCGCATGGTGGCCGGCGATGCCAGCGACGAGGACGAGCAAGAAGAGCTGGCGCAGGAGATTTACGACTCGAGCCAGGATGAAGACGAGGAAGAGGAAGAGCTAGGAGAGGGCGCCGAGGGCAGGGTCCAAGAAATCGACGAGTCTGAGGCTGCAGCGGCGTCGCCGTCCAAGAAGCCTCGAGGTCGCCAGAAGAAGGAGACAGCGCTGAAACAAAAGGGGCGGGCACGCAAGAAGTCGCCGACGCCCCCGAGGGACCTGCCACCGTACGAGTTATACTTTGCACAGAACCGCCCCGGTGCCGCGAAGACATCAAGCAACACACTTGCCTCGCTCGAGTTACTCACGCACGAAGAATACTTCTCCCTATTGCACCAGCACAAAGAGCACCATGCTGGGGACATCGAGTACCTTCAGTCATGGCACACCGAGTCCTTTCCCCAGTGGTCCTTTGAGCTATCGGAAGGGTTCAGCATATGCCTATACGGCTACGGCTCCAAACGGCCACTCCTACATAAATTCGCCAAGTTCCTCTATGACGAAACACCCGACCACCAGACCAGCAAGATCGTCATCATCAATGGCTATGTACGCTCAACTTCGATCCGCGAGATGCTCGGTACTATCGCCAGCGCCGTCGATCCGTCCCATAGACTACCTGCCGGCAACCCCTCCGTGATGTTGGACAGCCTGAAAGCCCTCCTTTCTTCTCATGATATCGACATTACCGTCATTATCAACTCCGTCGATGCAGTCCCGTTACGCAGAGCCGGCACGCAAACCATTCTCGCCCAGCTAGCATCGCACCCGCAAATCCAGCTGATCTGCTCCGCGGATACCCCGGATTTCTCCTTACTCTGGGATAGCGGCGTCCGATCCGCCTTCAACTTCGTCTTCCACGACTGTACCACCTTTGCGCCATTTACAGTGGAGATCGACGTGGTTGACGACGTGCATGAGTTACTGGGTCGCAAGGCCCGGCGAGTCGGCGGCAAGGAGGGTGTCACTTACGTCTTGCGCAGTTTGCCCGAGAACGCCAAGAACCTGTTCCGCCTGCTCGTCACCGAAGTACTAATGGCGATCGACGATGAGGGTGTGAGCGGGGAGAAAACCCTGGTGTTGAGTACCGCATACTGTATAACAAGGCGGTCGAGGAGTTCATCTGCAGTTCGGAGATGGCTTTCCGTACACTGCTCAAGGAGTAAGAAAACCCCCAAACAGCTGGAAACGAGACATGAAGTAATGACAGCTAACACGGAATTATAGATTCCACGACCATCAAATGATTACGAGCCGCAAAGACGTGTTGGGTACAGAACTATTAAGCCTGCCTTTCCGCAGAGAAGAGCTGGAGGCTATTTTGGAAGATCTCATGGCTTAATTATATATATAAATGCATAGGATGGCGACGATGTTGTACAAACACGTGTACAAAAAGGCCTAGTGTGCCGCATGGGTGGTATTGTTTAGATTATAGAGAGCAAGACCAATTAATGATACCCTTACTTAGCCCGTCTCCGGAATCTCCTCGCTCTTCTCGTCTAACTCGGCCCACTTTGTCTTTCCATCTGTAATATCTAGGCAGCGCCTTGAGTAGAATATGTGCATCCTAATTCGTTATATTAGCTTCATATACTTACGATAAAGGAAATGGTGTACTAGAAGTACGTACGTTGGCTGGAAGTCCTTCTTGGCCTTCTCGCTCTTGAACTTGATGATGGCGGGGAACATCAACACCATGTTCCGCCCCTCGTCCATGATGGGCGCGTGGCAGTACGCGCAGCTGACCTTGCAGGGCAGGTCGTGATACGTGTGCTTCTTCTGAGCGTGGTAGAACGCCAGGCCCTTGGCGCCGTTCTCGAAGTGCAGGTCTTCCTTCTTGAAGATGGCGGCCCACTGGAACGGTGCGCCTAGAGGGAGTCGTATCAGTACCCATATACTCTCTCGCATTGCATGAATCAACATATGATTTGGTAGAGAGAAGAAAGAATTACCATGTAAGCTCTGGCAATCCGTACAGTGACAGTACTTGGACACCAGCGGCTTCTCCCGGCTTAACCAATACTTGATGCGGCCGCAGTTACATTGAGCTTCGTGATGCTTCGTGGCGTGCTCGTTCTTTCCCTCGGTGCGGTAGGGCGGCTGGTCGCGCCACTCGCAGCCCTCCTTGCTCTTCTCTGCCTCCTCGTCCTCGTGCGTCGTCGTGGTGTCGTGCAGACCGGTGCTCTCGTGGTTGGTGCCGTTGGGGTACGGGTCCTGCTTATCTTCGCCTGTCGTCTCGGTCGACTCCGACGTCAGCTCGTGCGGCTCCCGCAGGTCGTGGTCGTGCTGCTTCTTCTGCTTCTTGGAAGGGGACTGGGGGTGGGATTTGGAAACTTTGGCGGGCATGTTGGCGGTGGTGGTGGTGGTGGTGGTACTGAAGGGGTATGAGGCTCTGTAGTATGGATGGCTATGATTATAAGTCACAGAGAGAGAAGAGCCTATGGGGGGATTCGACCGTTTATTAAGAAACAGTTCAGCAAGAGACGCTTGACTGTATTCGTGCTGGTGATAGTGACGTATTGTGATAGTACAGCGACTTGTTAGAGTTCTAAGACCGTTCCTACTAGTAGAGAACATGTTGCTTTTTCAAGGAGGAAAACTATTGAGCAATCCTACTGGAAGGGGCATACTGTCCTTAAGGATTCCCAATGAGCCCGATCGAGCTCCATCTCCTACTCCCCATGAAAAGCAAAGAAATGCAAGCAAGATCGTACAATAACACCCTAGATATGCGCATCACATTCGGGGATGGAGAAGACGTAGGTCTAAGATGTGTGCGTGTAATCCATTTTAGCGTGTTCGGCCCCTTGGACCAGCTTAGCCGGGGTCCATCACTGCTTCATACTATCAACCTTTTTACAGTGCCATATCGATTTGCAGAAAGATATGGTGACGTTCGATGCGAGTTGTCCGGGTCTCGGTTGCAGATTACCAGCCTCAAGGGATATGTCATTGTCCGGAGCTGAGCCTCCGTTCCCCTGTGCAGTTTGATCGTGGGACAACGTCCGATCTGTGGGGTATCCCACGGGATGATCCTAGCCTCATGTCAACCCGCATGCAGGGCCGCTACCCAATAAGATGGAAAGATGGTGGGAAGCTGGGGAAGCTCGCGTGCTCTGGGTTGTGCAGCTTGGCATCTGAATCAAAAGCCAGTTGCATAGGGGTCAAAAAGCGCAGCGCATAAGAAGTCTGTACAATCGATTCCTCCAGCCTAGCTCTCAGCCAACGAGTATCGTGTGCATATTGGCATTGCTGTGCTAGTATTACCGCTCAACTTCCGAATGTTGGGGCAAAGGAATTCATCGAACTCCAGTCTCCTCGCTTATGATGATTCATCAGAGCTGTCGTTCCCGCAGAGCAAATACTAGCGATCTCTTAAGGAGAGCTGAACCCCCCATCGATCGGACCCCGGCCAGATTAGGCCTGTCTCAATGCGTTTTTCGAATCGAGCGTACTTGGGTATTTGAGCCCGCCGAGCTGCAAGCACCGAGACATCTGCTTGGGTTCTGTCCCCGCCTTAAAAAAGAAAACAAAAAGAGAAGAAGATCCGGTTCGAATATCGCAAGGTATGCTGTCCTACCATCGTTGAACTGCCTCGTCAACTGTCCGGTTCATTGGTCTGCATTGCAATGCCGTATGACCGATAGGTTGCGCATTTGCAAAACACAACCTTCATAGAAGTAAACTTTCCGCAGCATCCAAAAGTCGCAGGTAAAAGCATCAAGAACGGAAACTTCTTCAAAATATCCAGATGATCGCGAATTGCAGGTTAAGTGCTTCCACAGTGGTGAGCATTTTTGATGGATGGGCACCAGATAAGCCCGTCTGACTCGATTATGGGAGGTCACGGGGCGCAGGTGGTCACAGCTGACACCGACGTCATCCCTCTCCGGTTTTGGCCACGCCAGCACTTGGGAATCTCGGAAACCCAACTAATCTCGCAGCTGCCAAGAAGCCAGTCCCAAACTCCCGGATTGGACCCCTAAGAACATCGTGCTCAAGATTGCAGATCTTGCATCTCTGTCTAATCGAGTCCCGTCAGACTTCTAACCTATGATAACCAGAGAGGACCATCTCAAAATGAGCCGTGGAGACAATGACATCCAGGCGCGGTGATACCATTATCACACTTCCCAACAACCAACAGTATGCAGTGCCATCACGAGGAGGAGGGGGTCTCGGCCCCGTCATCCCAACGGATGGCATGATGCCGGAAAAGCAGCCGCGAAACAATGCTGCGACTGCTGCATCGGCCGCTTCGGTGCGGGCGCTGACATCCCAAGCCATCGCCTTCTACTTCCGTGCCCCCGTCAAAGCCTTCTTCCGGACCCGGGTTGACTATCTCGCATATGCGCGCTCTGTCCACCATGCCCAGGCCCAGCTGCACGTCCGCCCCCTAGGAAGCGATCGCGCGACATCTAGATTGACTGCAGCTCTCCAACAGACATGGACCTGGATGCGCGCTACGACTCCCGGCGTGCTGACGAGCGCCGTGCGCCACGACGGCTGGGCCGTAATCCCGCACCAGGTGCTGCCGCCACTGATCGCCAACGTGAGCGTTGGTGCTGTACTGTATACGAGCTACCTGCAGATTCTCGGTAGGCTGCACCCGGAGAGCGCGCGGGGAAACAAGCGCGCATACCCACCACCGGAACCCATCCAAACCTTCACAGCCGGATTCCTGGCAGGCAGCATCCAGAGCCTATTGGCGGCCCCGCTAGATGCAATCCAAGCGCGTTACGACCATCGAGATCTGATGCCGGCCAGCGGAAAAGGGAAACCAAGGAGTATGTGGTCCTTCAGCGCCGAGAAGCTGCGGGAGATTGGGTTGCGAGGCATCTTCGCAGGATGGGGCTTGAGCTTCATGAAGGACTCCATGGGCAGCGCCGTCTTCTTCACGACCTTCGAGTACGTCAAGGCACAAGGGTACATCAACTTTGTGCGGTGGTACTACGGCGGCCTCAGCCAGGAGATCGTGGATCTCCTTGCGATGAAGCGCCCGACGGACAAAGACAAGATGATGAAACGAAGCAACCAGAGCAAACACGATGACAAGCCGACGGTGATCAGACCCCATTACGCCATCGAGCCCGCTTTCCTGTTGCTTGCGGGCATTGGCGCCTCCTTTGGGCAGCAGATCCTGCTGCACCCCCTGAACCACATCCAGACCAAGCACTGGGACCACCTGGAAGATCTGGACGCGAAGGCTACGAGGCTTAGGGAGTCTAATGCCGCCAATCCCGAAAAGCCGCATCGGAAGTGGAGGATGATGCGGGCGTACTACCGCGCCTACCAAGAGACGTGGGCACAGCTGGCGGCCGAGGCGAAGGCGGAAGGAACCAGTCTGACGCGGTGGTTCTACCGGGGGTTCTGGTGGAACACGATCCGGCAAGTCCCCAGCACGAGTGCCGGGCTGATCATCTTCGAACTGGTGCGGCGCAAGTACGGCATGGGCACCGAAGAAATCCGTATCACGAAGGACGGATATGATATTCTTTTGACCTAAAGCTAGAGAGAAAGAGGGTGTAGATCATGGATACGGGCGTTGGTGGCGTTTTATTAGTTGTTGCGGTTCAGATATCACTCGGCTCACTTTTTCCATATATAGAACCACCACTCATGCCACCTCAGGGCGATTGCTTGCACATGATTCTTGTTGAGTATATATAGAGCAGAACTCCTCTAACACGCAAGAAGAGCTACATCATATCAAGAAAATCACCTCGAAAAGCGAGGCAAAACATCCAGTACACTAGAATGTACCCAAAGAGTCGTTGTAAGTTGCAACATACGAAAGCCGAGTCGGGCTTTGCCTTGACGATGTTCGGCGTTTGCGTGCGGATCCGGAGTGTAAATGGCATGATGACGCAGCAAAATGGGCCGGTCGCTGGCCGTTAGCGTCCGTCCACTAATCATCCAGCACCTCCGAAATCATCAAATCCATCAATCATTCGTTCCATCCTCCATCTCTCACGTGCTTTGCGTTGCATTCAATTGTTGCATTACGATTTCCCCGAAGCCAATTGGTAAACTGAAGTTTCGTCGAGGCATATTCAGCATCGAGTTGGCACTCAATTGCCGACTCTGGGTCTGGTCTCTTCTTTCGAATTTGGAGAAGGACAGCCCACTTTGAGAAAAGACCGCGGCCTCCGTTGAAGCCGGCAGACAGAAGAGAAAACACGGAAGCAAGATGAAGCCCCACGATGCCTTGAACGCTACCGATGTCCACGAGGCCCAATGGGAGGCCACTCGTGGCGCGGTCATCGGTGCCGCCAGATGGGGCGCTGCGTCTGCCGTCTTGGGCGCTGCTGCATACGCCTTCTCGCCCATATACCGGGGGTTGACGATTCAGTTCAAGGTGTGAGTAACGGTTTTATTTTCTCTATGAGTATCTCCCTGTTTTGTTCTCTCCTTCTTTTGTCCCTTCTGGTCTCCCTTTCCAGGGAACCAACAGCAGGTTTGATTTCCTGGTGGTATGCACAAGATATATTTCTGCTTCTCTATAGGGCATAGTACCATGTCGGCGCACGTGTGCATAGAACTATGCGTATATGCAACAGAAGGATTCCCCGAATGTTGACTTACCATACCCACTTGCAGATACATCCAAATGTCCGGCATGATCGTCGGCAGCATGATCGAGGCCGACTCGCACATGCGCCAGTACGAGCACCGGGTCCGCATGCAGCGGCAGATCGCCCGGGACCGGGCCAAGTGGGAGGCCCTCGAGCGCGAGTTCGCCGAGGACGAGGGCGGCCCGCCGCCGCCGCCCAGGCCGCGGCACCTGCGCGAGGCGGAGGCGGAGCTGGCGAGGAAATAGGGGTAGGGTCACCAACAATGAGTGTATAGAGAGAGAGAGAGAGGAAAGTTAAACTCTCGAGACTTCTGCAGTGTATATATGTTCTGCCACACCATGACTTTTCGCAAAGGGGGCATATAGGTGTGCCTCCTTTTCTAAATACTACTGGAACGGGTTGCCATCAACAATTGCATCAATGTTACAAAAACCAATCACCAAGACAGATTAAGCAATGCTCTCATAAACACTCGATTTATCTACTCATCTATCTGAGGAAGTGGTATCTCAGAGATCCAAGCCAAGCACATAATCATTAAACTCGTGAACGCCATGCCATGCAAGTCTTTTTTACCGATTTCCCATCACACACACACCACCGAATTTGAACTCTCGTCAATATCCATCCCCTTCCCTAGGCCTTGATCAAGCACGCGCTGCGGGCGCCTCGAACCGCTTGGGATCCATGTTGATCTTGCACAGCCGGGCCACGCAGCCGCTCAGCTGCAGCAGCGTCTGGACGCCCTCGAGGATCTTCATGTGGGTGAAGCCGATCTCCTTGATGAACTCGAGCTTGCTGTGCTCGCTGAGGGTGGGGATGGTCTTGGTGACCTTGAACATGGTCGAAATGATGTCGTGGCTCGAGTAGCCCAGGTCCCAGAGCTCGCGCAGCGTGTCGAGGGCGCTGTCGACCTTGCCCTCGTAGCACGCCTTGAGCATGGCCTGCACCTTGATCGGGTGCGGCGAGTCGACCACCTTGAACACGTTGTCGCCGCTCACGAAGCCGAAGCCGGCCCACGTGCTCTGCAGGTTGTTGATGGCCTGCCGCATGTCGCCCTCGGCGCTGAACACCAGGGCCGCGAGGCCGTCGTCGCTGTACTCGACCTTCTCGGCCTCGATGATTTGTAACAGTCGCTTGACGACCTGGCTGTCGGTCAGGCGGGCGTAGCGCAGGATGGCGCAACGCGACTGCAGGGGCTCGATGATCTTGTTGCTCTGGTTGCAAGCGAAGGCGAAGCGGGTCGTGTTCGAGTAAATCTCCATGGTGCGGCGGAGGGCCTGCTGGGCGCCGCTGGTCATGCTGTCGGCCTCGTCCAGAATCACGATCTTGTGGCGGCCCGCGGGCAGCGTGACCTTCTTCTGGGCGAAGCCCTTGATGCGGTTGCGGACCACGTCGATACCGCGCTCGTCCGACGCGTTCAGCTCGAGAACGGCCTCTTTGTAGCAGTCGCCCAGCAGCTGGCGCGCCAAACACAAAACACTTGTCGTTTTTCCGATACCCGGCATGCCGCTGATGATGACATGCGGCATGTTGCCATCTTTCGCAATGATCTTGAGGCGCTCGATAGTCTCGGTGTTGCCGACAATGTCGTCGAGGAATACGGGTCGGTACTTTTCTACCCTATCATTCACATCCTTGTTTAGTTTCTTGTCGCCGGGAAAGGCAGAGGAAAGCTTTAAAGGTACATCACTTACCAGGGAAGCTCATAGTTGACGGCGCCATTTGTGGCAGCAGTCAGCGCCTTCTTGGCTGCTGATGTGGACGACTCGCCGACTTCTTCCTTTGCTTTGGGCGGCATTTTCTGTTGCTTTGCGTCGGTAGGTGGTGGTGAAATGGGCCTGGTCCCGAGCTGGCTGGTTGATGGATAGAGAGATGCAGGCCAAAAACACTTAACGCGGTCGGAAGCTTGTAATTTGTCCCGCGACGCGTCAAGCTGGGCTGGACGACTGCCCCACCAACTACTTAGACCTAGGCTCCTTTGTTAACTGCTGGCAACCACCCCCTAAGCAGGACGACCCTTCCCTTCCCAATAGCAATTGGCGTTTCGTTCGGTAGCAAGAGTAATTGCATACAATTCACCTGGAAGTGAAGTAAGCAGGAACCATGAATTAGAGTATGACCATGTTTTTCACCAAAGGCCACATAAGGATGTTATCATCACTTTCGGATTTGGGTAGTATGCCTTTGACCAACTGTATTATCTATCACCCTTGATATATGTATAGATATCTACTCTATGTCCGGTAGTCGCCGTTGATAGTAATGTATTCATGCGAGTAGTCACAAGTCCAGTATGTGGCCTTCTCCTTGCCCGTTCCAAGGCGAACCAGAATCTCGAGATCCTCGTGCTCCAGGATCTGCGCCGCCCGGGTCTCGTCTACCATCTCCGGCTCACCATCTACAAGAAGCTTCAGCTCCGGGCTTCCATCAGAGGGGACAAAGGAGACGTTGGTCTTCTCCGGGATGATCTCGGTGATCTCGTTTTCTGTGGAGGCACCGGGCTCCGAGATCAGCGAGTAGCCCGTCGCGCACAGGATGCGGCCCCAGTTGGCGTCCTTGCCGTACAGCGCAGTCTTGACGAGCGGCGATCGGGCTATGGTGCTGGCGATCTTGCGAGCGCCCTGCTCGGACGAGGATTCGGTCACGTTGATGGTGACAAACTTGGTAGCACCTTCTCCATCACGGACAATAAGCTTGGCCAGGTCGGTGGAGAACTCGGAAAGAACAGTCTGGAATGCCCGGTAATCCTCTGAGCTCGCGCTTGAGACTTCCTTACCGCCCGCGGCACCGTTGGCCAGAAGAGCGACGGTGTCATTGGTCGAAGTATCGCCGTCGATGGTGATGCTGTTGAAGGACTTGTCAACTGCATGCTTGAGCAGACCTGGCATAAGCGACGAAGCAATAGGCGCATCAGTAGCAATCACACCGAGAAGCGTAGCCATGTTGGGGTGGATCATGCCTGCGCCCTTGGTCATACCGGCGATGCGGTATTCTACCGAGGGAGAAGAGGGAAGGCTGAAGCTCTTGGAGATAAGCTTAGGGAAGGTGTCAGTTGTGCAAATAGCTGTCGCGCAGGTTAACCAGTGATCATGAGAAGTTCCTAGTTTCCCGTGAGCTACAGAAACGTTGTCCAGGATCTTCTTGATAGGTAATCTGATGCGTGTTAGCCAGTGAGTCATTGGTTGGTCTTTCATGGGCAGCTGCTCGCCTTTGTCCAATGACACCGGTGCTCATAACGATAGTCGCCTTGTCGGCTCCCAGAGATTTGTCGGCCTTAGTGGCCATGGCTTCGGCATCCTCCAGACCACCCTTGCCCGTCACGGCGTTGGCGCATCCCGAGTTGATGAGGACGCCCTGGAGCCCCGCATTGTTCTTCTGCTGGAGGAGAGAACGGCTGAACGTCACAGGAGCAGCCTGGAACTTGTTCTTGGTGAAGACGGCAGCCGCCGCACAGGGTCGATCCGATGTGATGAAGGCAAGGTCCGGCTTGGTGGTGTTGCCGGGCTTGACTCCGACAACGGTGCCCGAGACCTGGAAGCCGCGAGGGTACGTGCCGCTCGTGGGCACGTACTTCTTCTTCGCGGCGGGCACCGCGCCACTGGTGGACGCGGAGTACATTCGCCTGCCCCATTGGACAGGTAAACGAGTGAGCATCACCATTTTTGCAACAATTGACGAAGTGAATAGAGTTCTCTGCTGCAAGGGGTCTTGGAGTCAACACTGTAGATGAGTAGTAAATTTAGCGGTGTAGAGCGGCAGAATCGCCCCGGTGCTCGACCGATGGACGGCGAGTGGTATGTTACAGTTCTCTAAAAAAAAAAAAAGCACCCCTAACCCCGGACAAGAGTCGTTGAAATAGTAGGTGGAGAGAGGCTTCCACTCGATCATTTTGGCGCCCTGCTTCTGCAACTTGAAGTCCTCATGGCTTTGAGGATAGGAAGCAGGGTTGTTGGCTGGAAGGTAGGGTTTGTAATATTGGCGATGCTGAGCTTAGTCGCCCGAGACGAAGCTCTTTAGTCCTATATTTATCGCCTGCTAAGACCCATTTGGAAGACCTCAACGACGAAGCACTGATTATAGTTAAAAGTCTTCTAGCAAGAAACAGTTTATGACAACTTGCAATCGCATCATTCAATTTGCCAGCAAAACCCCTCCTTCTTGCTACCGTAAGAGAAAGGCTGAATCTAATCAGCGGACGAACTAACCATCTGTCAGATACTCATTACGGAACCGACGTTTATTCCTCACCGATGGTTAAGCACATTCCAGGACGCCTCATGGCCTCGGTGATGGCCATCATCGATGCCGTCCCCTCTCATCACAAAAAAGACCTCGTCAATTGGTTGATGGGCCATCAGTTCACCGGGCCCTTCAATCATTCGGCAAGTGCATTTCTCTCGTTCGCCGCATAAAAAGCAGAACTCGGCGCCGCATACGCATCTGGATACCATCTAATTAGCATGACTTGATCCCCCAAAAGAGGCGGGGATGGGAGATGCCGCATAAGTCGACAGACAAAACTTACAGCATTTCGTTGCAGCCCTCCTTGTGTTCGATGACGGTCTTGCACTTGGGACATTGCCTCCACCCTTTCTTCTTAGCCAGCTTCAGGGTCATGTTGACATCAGCGTCTTCCGCGCAGTCTCCGGCATGCCAGGCCTTCCCGCAGGGGACGCACGTGAATGCCTTGCACTTGGGACATGCCGCGAGCTGGTCGCCGCCGCCGCCGCCGCTGCCGACGACGAAGGGCTCCGGGACGAACTCGAGGCAGCTGTGGCAGTACGCCGTGACGGCGGCATAGTGCTCCATGCGGGCCTGGAGGTAGCGGCTGGCGATATCGGGACCGAGGCACTCGAGGATCGCGGGCGTCGGTTCGATCTCGTCGCAGCAGCGCGGGGGCCGGCCGAAGCCGCCGTTGTAGGCGACGGAAAAGGGGTACCTCAAGCATTTCTTGCACCAGACGTGGGTGCAAGGAAGGACCACGAATTCCTTGCTGTGTTCGGTGCAGAGAATGCAACACATTCGCTTTGTGTGATCTTCGTCGTCCTCGCCGCAGCTACACTCTTCCTCGGGACTATCCGGACGGTCTTCCATGTTGCGGTCTTCGATGTGACCCTCGTCGCCCTCTAGCACTGTTCTTTCAAAGCTCCATTGAATGTAGGGAGACCTCCCCTCGACAGAAGACTCGCCGCCGCCCTGCTCAGTCGACATGGCTGGTTAAGACGGTAACTTTCATCAGAAACCACATTATTCGCCCAGTCTCCCTAGAAAACAAAAATCGTAGAAGCTGACATTGAGCCTGAAAGAGCGATATATAGTAGTGGTATATGACCTACTGCCAGGCGCATTCAACCTAACAGTTTCGGGACGAACCGCTCAGCGTTTCTGCCTCTAAACACCGCAGATATCCCTCCTGATATCCAGAGTTGGCTCGGTGGCCCCTGCTGTTGGTGGAAATGGCGATACTCACTCGCCGCTTGGCTGCCATCGGCAAAATCTCTAAGCAGGTTATGCGTGTGAAGGGTCGGGTAACTTTCCATTCCTGGTAGTTCCATGATAAGACCGCCACTTTGAATTACCTAGTCTCATTTTAACTTCTGAGACGGTAATGGCGAATTAGTTCGCAGAAGAGAGATTCAGTAATAAATAAGCCACTCAATAATGAGTTATTTGAGGAGATACACATTAGCCAGCTCTAGGATGACTGACATAACATGCGCTGCAATTAAAGAAAGGGGTCACCACACCACTACTGTTGATATGGTTGCGGTTGGCTGCCCCGCGACCCCGCATGGTCGCCAAAGGGCATTGCGCTCCGGCCAAGAGATACTTGATATATCTGATCCATCAAAAGTACGAATCAGCCTAGGAACGACGGGATCAGTGTATCGAAAGCCTCCTCCGTTACCCCCATGTCGAACTCGAACGTCGTGATGGTACTGCGAAGCCGCATGGCCTCCTGCCTCTTCACCGTCGCCTCGTCTGGCCGGCCCATTACATCGAGTATCTGTGACATCTTGAACATGGATCGTGCTACCCTCGGCCCTGGATCAAAAGTCCCTTCGAGAACCTTGATGGCCCTCCGAATGTGACCCCTGGGAAACAGTCAGTAAGCATGTGTGCCATTTCCTTTCTTTTGGTGCACAGGGGCAACGATCTTACAAAGCTTTGTCGTATTCCTTTTCGCGAAGGAGAAACCCCGCCATCTTATGCAGGCCCAAGCCTGTTTTGAACTCGTCAGGGGTGATTTCTTCGCAAATCTTCAAGGAGAGCTCGGTGTTCTTTCTGGCTTCCTCGAGATCGCCCTGGGCTTCTCTCACAAGCGCAAGATACGAAAGACCCCTGCGTCATGTATCAATAAGTGTAGACAGAAGCCTGATGTGAAGGGAAGTCACAAATATGACAAGAGGATGACACTCACTGTCCGTGTTTTTGAGACTGTTCTCCAGTCGTTTCTTTGAAGAGCCCGAGCCCTCTCTCGATGTATTCTGATGCAAGTTCCAGCTTCTCTCTTTTGCCCTGTATCTGGAGTCAGCATCTTGCAGTTCATAACTGTCCACATCCAATACGCACTTCCGCATCATCGCCAAGCTTGCCCTGTTTCCAGTAACACAAGCCAACATCAAGGCAAGAGAGCCCAGTAGGAGACCCGTCATGCTTGCCGCTCTTCTGGCATTCCTCATGGATATGCACGGCTTCCAAGCACGAAGCCAGTGCCTTGTCAAGCTGCCCATCTTCCATGTACACAATGCCTATTGAGTAAAGAGTATTACCCAAAACGGGATCAAGAGGACTCAACACCTTGCTCCGGATGTCCAATACTTCCTGACAAAGCTCCAAGCTCTCTTTGATCCTATTACACTCGAAGCGCACACCAGCTAGGTTGAAGAGGATCCTGGCCAGCGTAAGTCGAGATTCATCGATTTCCGGGCAAGCTTCCTTTGCCGTGTTGATGAGAGGCTCTACCTCGGAGAACAGACCACGTTCTACCATGTACCTGTATCTCGATCAGTGGATAGGTTACTTCAAGATCGCAGGTTGATGTGTTTTGGGAACCATGTTTACCATGTACAGGCACCCAGAAGACTTGCGAAATTGGCATTTTTCTGGCCTTCTTGGGACAATTCCTCCCATCTACGTCGAAGGAACAACACATGAGGCAAGTATGTGTTGCAACGAGACCATTCGCTCCACGTCGGTTTTCCCTCTACTTCACGAGGGAAAGACCTGTCTAGCAAAGACACAACTTGACCAAATAATTCTACCTTGTCAGCATCTTCCATGCTGTAGAATCCGACAGACTGTACAAGGCGGTGGATGCTGATATACTTGTCTGTGTGCGAGACGAGGCCGGAGCTGCAGAGACCATCCAATGCCTCGTAGAAGCTAGTAGATGCCATAAGCTATAAGGCCGTGATTCAAAAGGCGCATCTGATCACTCACCTGAAGCTGTCAGTAAGAGGTACAATTGGCACTGAATGTTTGCTACTAGACAGAAGGAGTTCTATGGGAATCTTGTCGGGGTCGAAGTAGCACAGGACTCTGAGCAGAGATTTCGGTCCATCTTCTAGCTTGTCAATCGAGAACGCTGTCGCAATACTATGAGGATACTCGGCTGATGAATGTCTCTTCTGGTACACGTCCTTAGGTTGTTGTCGGTAGAGCGCCAGGAAACATGGGATGTCCATGTGAAATCGATCGATATAGCTACCGATATGGCAGAGCGCAAGAGGTGAGCCGCCCCATTCCCTGAAAGCCAGATTCATATCCTGTGCGCTTTCCTGTTCCTTGTCCTCCCCCACAATGCTAAAGAACAGTTCCTTGGACTTGGCTAGACTCAGGGGGGACAGCTCCAGCATTTCCGATTGACGATATTTGGCAATGTAGGGGCTCCTGCTCGTCATGATTATATGGCCGCCTCCCCCATGGGGCCAAAAGTCGTCCAGGTGTTCGGGCTCATCGACGTTATCAAGAACTAGAAGCCAAGGTTGGTCTGGTCATACCGAGTTAGCAAGGTTGGATGCTTGCTGGAGCTCCTCTCATACCGGTCTGCTCCAGCCACATTTTCAAGAAGCGCGCATTCTTGCTAGGCTCTGCTTCCATGGATGCACCTTTCAGTTGCATCTTCACAGCGCACTCCGAAAGAGTGTTCTTAATCTTCGTGGGACTGTCTGCGGAGACCCAGATGCAGGCGAAATACTGATCCCCATACTGCTTGCAATAACGGGCTGCGAGCTGTGTTTTTCCTATCCCGGGGTATCCGTTGATGCAGGTAACTGCAGGCCGTTGTTTGGTAGAAGAAAGCTGACGCACGAGGTCCTCTAGCTCTTCAACACGGCCTTTGAAGTGCCGTGTCACACCGACTGGGATGCGCTCTTTGGATAGCTGCACCGTCCCGGTATCGGTTGGAATAGCAGGCGTTCCGGCATAAAAGCTCAGCCTCTTAACCCACGCCTTGATCAGATCCATGGCCTTGGTGTGCTCTTTTTCGAAAGTTGTAGATTGGCATGTAGCTATACGAGCAGGAAAGATGTTAGCCCATAGTAAAGCTTTTCACCCTTGGAAAAAGCGAACTTGCCATAGGGGTTCTTGGACAGTTCAGAAGCTAGTTGAAGCAGCCCAGGGGCGAGTGCTGTAAATAAGTGAACAACTTTGCTGCTGTAGGCGCTTGGATGTTGCTGGGGGAGTTTGCATGGGAGTTCGGTCGCCAATGTGAGGTCTTCGAACAAATTCATAATCCTTTCCGTGTCCTTACTTCTGCGATACAGCTCCTATCTAATTGATTAACAGATAAAGGGAGGGTGGCTGAGACATTGGAAATCTTACTGCAAGAATCAAGGCTGAACTCCCCCAGATCATAGCCTCCCACCTAGGATCTCTGTTGCCTGCTGCAGTGTCCAGGCATTGCTTCGCGAGCTCAGCAAAATCGCTAAGGCATTCCAACGCGCCATCAATTCGCGTTGTGTATATGTTGAAGCTGTTGGTGTTATTGGAATAGCCCGTCAGATATTGAAAAAGGTGCTCGCGGCTGATGATGGTCGGCAACTCTCGAAGCGCCGGTTTACGTCGTAGTTCATGGTCGAAGAGTTGACGAACACCGTCCATGGGACAAGAGTGGTGGCTGGCCAGTGGGTGCGGAGATTCGTGCGCCTTTGGAGGAGATGGTGTGCCGTCCCAAACTGGGCAGGCTCTACAGCCGTGGCACACGACACATTAAGAATGTCCACTGCAAGACTGTGTGATCACGGCTGCGATGTCACACACCCAACTTCATGGCTGTGAAAGCAGGCTGCGTGGTGCCCAAGGGTCCTGATATGATTCAGCTCCAGGGCTGACCATAACAATTGTTTCTCCTAATGGCTTTCGTTTCGCAAGGTGTGCACACCAAATGTACATCGGGCGATATTGGGCAGAACCTTTGCATTGTATATTGCATCAGGCTATCCTGCCACTTCGAGTTTTGTTCTCGTTCTTGAAAGTCAGGTCAGTAAGGAAGCAAGGTGCGACTCACAGGCCATGGTCAACGATATTGAAACCGGAAGCCACAGGGCTTGCACCGACACGGACGCAGCTGACCCCGCCATAGAGCTGGGTGCTTACAGTCCGTCACACTGCAAATTTGGTGAGTGCGGGTTGCAACCATCACTCCTCATCCCACCTGCTTTCAACGAT
Source organism: Apiospora hydei (assembly GCF_038363865.1). Lineage (NCBI taxonomy): Eukaryota > Fungi > Ascomycota > Sordariomycetes > Amphisphaeriales > Apiosporaceae > Apiospora > Apiospora hydei. The sequence goes on from NW_027117369.1 coordinate 921,477, forward strand.
TGGCATCTGACTGCCGTTTAATTTTCTAACATGAACCGGTGTAGAGCCTATCGAACTCTGTGGCCACCATCGCAACCTCTATGGAACAGTTTCAACCCGAGAGACAAGACATGACGGCTCATCCTCCGTAGATGTGGCATTTCAAGCTTATTCTGTTTTGGCCAACTTCAAACATTTCCAAGAACGACTTTCGATGATCGCTCCCGTTCGACATACCATTTCCACTCGCCAGGTCTCAGCTTGCTGGCTCTTGGAAGTCTCTGTCAAGTTGCACAAGTATCTCACAGAATCTGACACGCCTGACGCACTGACATGGGACTCTGCGGCTGCATACCTTCAACAACAGTCGTTGATAAGAGGGACAGATAGGGATGGAGACGGTGACATACAGCTGTCGCACTACTTTGTGTTCTGTCTGGTAGGCACGATGACATGCTTGTACCGGCCTTCCAAGTCGGGTGCAATCAGTTACAATTGGAGGCGCTTTGAAATCGAGACTTGTTCTGCTACAACCTCGCATAGCTTTGGGTGCTACTCCAACTCGACGCCGTACCGCTTAGACACCAGTTTCCCCATTGGGAACTTCCTAAGCGGCTACGGCAACATACTCCTCTCTCAGACAAGCACGGGAGAACATCAGTCGACGAGGAATGGGTACTGGACCCCACCAAACTCAATGCCGACATCCTTGGAAATATCCTGAAGATAGGGGTAACTTGGACAGACACACTGGGTGCTCATCTGGACTTTGACGACGTGTCGAACACCCTGTATCTCTTCCGGCAGGCCACCTTTTGCCTTCTCAATGCTACCCCACCCGAGGAAGGGCGTACGGTAATCCAGAGGTCGGTCGAGCATGCCCCTTTCAATCCGACACTCCCTTCTAGGCCGATAAGCTGATTATTATACATAAGCTGTGTTGATGGTGACATCGCCAGTCCAGACGAAGTTGCACAGCTCATGCAAGAGATTTTACTATCTGTGCACGTCTTGTATGGACAGTGTCCCAAGTCACGAAGAGCCTTCAAAGAGGACCAGGTTTTCAACGAGATTCCCCAACGGGATCGGGACCGATTGCTCCAATCATTGTGTAACGGCCAGGCAGATCTCGCAAGCTTCAATCGGCGCCAGAAGCGTTTCTACAACATCAAGACCGACTTCCCCTCCTTGGGCCGAGGCTACTGTCCCTTGCCAAGCATGCACAATCCCAGGAGCCCACAACTCTTAAGCAGCTATGGAGGGACAAAAGGAAAACCCTTCAATGGTGGACTTTCTGGGCTGTCATCGTTTTTGGATCCGTGTCTACTGTCTTGTCCATTGCTCAAACGGTACTTTCAGCGATGCAGGTTCACTATGCTGCCTCAGAAGCACGTCCACGAGATTGACGCAAGTGCCGTTGTGTACTGGCAATACCGTAGCAAAACGGTGTCGTATGGTTCGATACAGCCTTATTTGTGAACTCGTGGGTAGCACAGCCCGAGCCTTGTGGCTGCTTCCATCCAATACATCATCAGAGCACAGTGATACCGGGATAGCTAATCACATGTGTAGCGGAACGTCCACATCGGGCACGAATTGAGGCAGTGTTATTTACATCTTTTCTATAGAGGACCGATTTTATAGCCATCGGTCCAGTTGGGCAGGATCAATGATGCCCAAGAGCTTTCTGCTTGCTGGCATTGCAGCTCCCTCATACGGCGGCATGATTACACTCACCCAATCAGGCTGAAGCCGCGTTTGCCCTCTATATGCAAGCAAAAGTGAGGTATCGAAGCGGGCACCAATTACCCAACTCTTCTGCAATCGGGCCTTGACAGAATCCCAAGTCCGCCCCGTTTAGCCAACATTCATAGTGTGTATGCCAGCTCACATGAGCTTCCGAGGGCGGGCACCAATCATCCAAGGATCAGAAATCACTTGCCTCGACAGTGAGCAGAGCCTCATCTAGCCGAATGGAGACTGAGCCAGCGAAGTATCAATATGATCAATAAGAGATAAGTCGATGAATGTTTGGTTCCCGCATATACTGACAGAAACGACAAGCTTCAATTCGAAAGCGCACCACTAGCTCGAGTATGTTCCGCTGTCCGTTATGCCCAAGTTGCTCGTTCATGACATTGCTGACTTTCCCCTGCTGCCCTAGACCGGATTTGCCCCTGATGGCCGAGCCCACCAAGATAGTTCCCAGCTTTCCAGCTGAAGCTTCTCAAACATCTGGGCCTGATAAGAAACAACCATGGCGTGCCATTTATCCATGTCTTCAGAAAGCCCTCGCCGTCACAGGGGCGCCTTCAGTGCAGTTACCGACCACGAATGTTGCTAGCAGCTGGCACTACCTAGAACGGGGGACTTCTACCTCGCCCGCAAGAAGACATACTCGGCAAAATGATTCAGGAGAAGTTCGATGGGAAGCCATGGTACGAGTCGGAGAAGGACCCCAAGCCTGACCCTAAGCCCAAGCCCAAGCCCAAGCCAGAGCGCTGTGAAAGCTGTGGAAACTCACCCTGCACCTGTAGCGTCTTTGAGGGTGGTTGATTTCTTTTGGCGTGATGTAGCATATTAAAGCAGTATCTGCTTTCTTCATGATCGGTCAATGGGTAAGGGGCTTGAAAATAGGCTCAATATTCCAATATCCATTCACGTTATGAACTTCAACAGAGATAAAGTCATGTCAGGGTTAAATGCGTAGTCACAAATAGCATGTATGGTCCGACCAGGGGGTAGCAACACTACTTGATGCTGCTGGGCACATGTACGGAACCAATATGCATGCAGTCTTTCCCCCGCTTCCCTCATCTGGAAGCAACATCACAGCAAGCCCATGCCTTGAAGACAATCTTCTCGCGATGGGATCCAAAGAGAGTATGTGCACTTTGTCTCCGGTTACTAGTTCTTCCAATTTGCCTCCTTAACCTTTTTTAACTGCCATCGCTCACTGGTTTGCTGTTCACCAGCCACCTCACCGTACCAGAACTCCTCCGTGAAGTCGTTCCCCGATCTCGCCCAAGCAGAGTCAGAGTGGCTGCCATGTCGCAAAAACTCAAGGCACCTTCAACTTCATCTCGCCCCTGCCGAAGTGGGATACTGAAAAGCCTTTCAATCTAGCCCTGCCGCTCCCCGCCGACCAGCCGAAGACGAACTCCGCATACGACCGCCACAATGTCCAGATCAGCGACGGCAGGGGCAAGGAAACCGATTTTTCCTCGATGTTCACGGGTTCGCGTTCGCAGAGGTGCCTGACGAGGGGAGTTTACGAAGCGAAGATGCCATCAAAACGGAATATGTATCGCGAATGGAGTCGTGGCTGAAAGAGTACCTTGGCATAGAAAGAGTGTTTGCTTTTGATTACGCAGCAAGTTACACCTCTCCTTGCGAACATCAAACGTATATCTGTTATTTACTTGCTGAAAGCTGGCTTAGTTACGCGAGGTCAAGCACGGCTTTACAGATGGTCAGCGGGTGATTTGGCACGAAAGAAGACCGGCAGCTAGGAATGCACATACTGGTAAGTCAAGTCCGCATGACACTCTTTCTGGGCGCTCCGAAGACTTATCAGACGATGGCAGATCAGACACCAGAAGCAGCCATGAGCCGGCTGCGACTGTATTTTGGTGACGAGACAGAAGGATTGGCACGAAAGCGAGTGCGGTTCATCAAGTAAGCAAGCTACAGCTACCTCAAATAGAGAGTGTAGGTAGCTGACCCTGGCTGTAAGTATCTGGCGTCCACTCATCGAGCCGCTAGAGGATACTCCTCTTGCTGTATTAGACGCTCGAAGTCTAAGAGATGATGATCTCATGGCCCATGACATTGTCTATGCCCATTACCTAGGCGAGAACTATCTCGTCAAACACAACGACGACCATCGTTGGTACTACTTCAGCCGTATGAAGACCCAAGAGTGCCTCATTATAAAGAACTTTGACTCTGAAGTAAACGGTGCTGCTAGGTGTTAGTCTATATTCCTTTCATGCCCCATTCAATCACTTGGCGGCTCTCCAGCAGTTCTTCTCGAGCCACGGATGCCGCCATCTCAAAAAGGTACACCTCACTGACCACCCCCACCGACTTAGTGTGCCCTCATGCTGCATTCAGGGACGTAAACACACCCGAAGGCGCGCCATGGAGAAAGAGTGTTGAGGTCAGGTTGATTGCTTTCGGCTAAGCACCAATGCAAATGGAACAGTCAGATTCCTTCGCGACTCAAAATTCCTTCCTAGAGACTGAATCGGTATCATTCTTTTGAAATAGAAGGGGATCGAAGGCAGTGGGACCTGTCAAAACAGATGTTGGTCGCTGATTCTCTTTGAGGTAATCGTCCACAAGGCTCAGCAAGCCAATGTCCATTCCTAGAGATATGTTAGCCGTATACATACAGTCAACTCAACAAGGTGACTACTCACCTCTGGGCGCAATGATTGAGAGAGACACGGGAAAGTACTCCTGGTTTCCAGAGATCTTTGACATGTAGGCACATTGGCCGACTGGGTTGAGTCAGTATTACAGATGGCAATAATACCCCCTCAGAAATACAGTGTATCATGTTCATACCTGGGACAATGATGTTGGGGAGACCGCAGAAGGATGCATGTAGGTTCGAGTCAAAGCCTTCGAAGATCCGGTCTTCAGGGGGCTACGGTTCTGTTAGTTCGCGCACCAGAACGAACGCAGCTCAAGACGACATACGGCAAGTATTCATCCCGATAAGCAAGACTGTACCGAGGAACGACGATGATAGAGCTGTTATCGTTGAGCACATGCTCTAGGAACCATTTGTTGTGCATCGCGACTTCGGCCAGCAACTCCTGCTTTCGAACGTCTGAAATCATTCTGCCCTTATCCCTACCGAAAAACAAAATTTAGCTCCAATATGCGGTGGCAGAGCTTGGGCGACTTACCATAGATACTTGGTTACCTTACAGACGTATGGATCCGAATTGTATCTTTCCTTGTACTCCTTACGGAAGTTGGAAAGATATGTCCAGTATTCACTGTAGGTTATGTCGATAAAAGTCTGAACCAGGTTCTCTTAGTTAGAAACATATAACTTGGGATGCGAGATTCGTGTTGCTGCTTACGTTGCTGAAGGTCTCATAGAAACCCTTGTTGTCTGCTTCGGGCTTCGTCTCATCCCATAAATCGCCAATAGATAGAAGGACTCGCTCTGCACCAAGCCAGCGAGCTAGTGAAGCAACCCAGTTGTCGGCAATATTTTGAACAGCATCGCGGTCAGACCTGTAGTCTTCTAGGAGCAGTATTCGGACCGGTCTCCAGGGTGTTAGGCAGTTTACTATGGCTCGCGGCTCTGTGTCTCTGCTGCTTGGTGGGAGGATGGGTGCATTCTGAAGCCAAACCCGGCCAAATCCTAGCATCGCGTCGCTGCTGCGCCCCAGGAACCCGGGCGTATGGAATTCGCTGGTTTTGGTTAACTCTGAAATGTGTATGGGTACCTAGCGAACTTACGCGCATGGCAAAAAGATATCCGAAATGGGTTTGCCGTCGTGAGATGGGCGGAAGCCGTAAACGCCATTAGCAACAGCTGGATCGCGAATACTTCCACCGGCTTTGAGGATTCCATGGATTAGATATGAAGATATGATCGAAACCTTGAGAGATCGATATTGGCTTACTCACAGTCAGTGCCTAATGTGATGTCGAGCCATGGGTATTGTGCCAGACTTGAAGCCGAGCCCGTACTACTGCCTGTTGCAGCCAGGTATCCATCGCCCCGAGCATTAAAGGGATAGAAGTAGTCAGACCAATCCCCAGTGACCTCTTGGCTGGCGCCAAACTCGACTGTCTTGGTCTTGCCCACGATAACGCACCCGGAATCTATCAGCAACTGAACATACGAGGAAGAAGACGCCCTCGTTTCTGAATGCAGGACTCGAAAAGCACGGTTTCCACAACCTGTTGGGACCCCGTTCAGATGGTATAGATCTTTGACTGCAACTCTCCAACCAGACAATGGCTTCTTCTGTTCGGTCTTGAAGGGCAGTCTGGAAGGGACTGCAACACACAGTGATGAGGATCCATATGCTGCAGCGTTGAGGGGTTCATAACTGTCAAGTTTTCAGAACAAAGTATCACTTAAGAGGATCGCATATGAGTCATTGATGAACGTACGCTTGAGGGTTATGCTGAGAAGGAATGGTGCTGAGAATGAAGGCATTCTGGTCGTCAGGAAAGAGCCTCCAGGCCTTAAACAGACCACTGGAAGAGTAAAAGTAGGGCCCTGGAGGAATTCGGGTTTTGGTTGAGATTTGTTTGAAGCGGGTGCAACCCCAGCCCGACAAAATATTACAGGCATGTTTTTCAAGGGCTTTATCTGTTATTAGCAGGACAGTTTCGAAGAAGCTGTTGCAAAATTCGTCGTTCTCCAGGAAATGGCTGTGTTCTTTTTCAAGATCACCACCTTGGTCTGTTGAGTTGGGGAGGGCCAAACACGCTAGCGGCTTAAGCTGGGCTGACTTGGCGGCAAACGGGACCTTAAACTACGCCCCGGACCAAATTAGTTTATCGTTCTTAGTCGATCTCACTGTAACAAGCTGCAACTTGAAAACATCACTCACATCACAAGTGCTTTGTATAGCATATGCCCGGGAACCAAGTGTGATGACTGTAGTGGCCCGGGGAACCTCTCGATCGTCTTGCGCCCGGTCGCGCCACCTGTGAAAGGCAGCAGTGAAGCGCCAGCCGGTCGGTGGACACAGCGGATGAAGTAGCTGGAAGTCGGGGCCTGGCTTGCCTTCATTGTTGGGGTGTCGCGCTAAGGCCAGGACCTTTTTGGTCATCTTCTCTTCACCTCTACTGCTTCTACTGTTGCAGTAACAGAGTTGAGGTGGGGAGGGAAATCGAGATCAAAACGGCGGCTACCCTTGCTTGAAGAAGGTAGGTATGTAAGCAGGTTACGTATGCATATATAGGTAGGTACATAAGGTACCCAGTGATTAAGTTCGATGCCTTCAGACAGTCCGCAATCAATGGGAGGTTACACGGGTATCTTGGATTTGACGAATAGAGGTGGCGGGGTACCCTGAGGCTCACCGGCGCACCTGTGCATCCATGATAGGTTCTCGGCGGGCGGTGGACAGCCTTGATTCAACCCCTCGGATTACTACAAGCAAACGAAGCTTTTGCCAGTCTCGCGTTACAGGCTTGCCTCATTCTTCTCAAGGGGTTACAGTAATTCTTCAGTCCATCTCATTTGCATCTTTAGTCCCGGCTTCGCACAGGCACACAAGCAAATACGGCTTGTTTGCCGCAATGCTCGCCGCTCAGACGCATGGTTGGTCAAGGCGAACACCAAACGTTGTGAACCTACCTACCAGCCCCATCAATGGAGGAGAAACAAGAATCGAGCGATCTAGGGAATATGGACTCCTACCAATATGCCTAATTCATGGAACACTAACCGCCCCGCCAAAAAGGTCGAGCAAACATCAGTGTTGGGGAAAGGGTTCCAAATGGACTTTGGGTTTGAATAGGGGTCGGTAAAAGCCTTGAGAGGCGACGAGGGTAGACAATACCGGCTCACCATATATACATGTAGCTCATGTGGCCAGGGTACCAAACACTCGATTACTTCGTCACTTGAAGACCCGCTATGGCGCTGTAATAAAGATACTTGCAGATTCATCTCCTTGGCATGAGAGATTGCGATGCCCCTGGCCCCCTATATCCGTCTCTGTGCAGGGCCTCTGTTATTAGGGCTGAAGGTGGAAGAGTCTCCGGCTTTTTGGTATGAATAACTTGAAGATGATATGTATACTCAACCGCTGATTATATACATAGATAGTACTATTACCACCAGGCTATACCGGCCCAGCTAAGGAGCCCTGGGTTAGTCGAGATAGCCGTTCGAGGAGGTGGGCACGTGTTAATTCCTGAGTGATTGTTCGGACTTTAGCGTAGCTATGGTTCGAGGAAAGAGGAAGGAGTCATAATATCGAAAGGAGAAGCGCCATTCTACGTGGTTGGTATCAGTCACAGGGAAAATCTCTTCAGATAGTGGCGTACTCCCCTGTCCGCTTGTTAGCAGTATAGGTAGATGTGCTTCTAACCATGTCTACCTGGAGTGGCTGGGCCGCTCCGTGTTCGGAAGGGACATGCTACTACTCAGCCATCTTTTCAAGTAGCATACACGCGAGCTTGAGATTAGAGTGCCTGTTGATTGTAGGTTTGCGATGAGTCGGTTCGCTTGGTATTGGAATGGCTGAATCAGATCGGGGGTTCCTATAGTGGTACCCAAGTAGGTATCACCATCTCAGCAAACAAGCTTCATGGAAGCAACTGAGCTTCGCTATCAGAACAAGAAACCACCATTCAAGGCCAGAGACTATGTCATATATACCTAAAGGTAAGAAGATTCGACTCTTTTTCTGCGGTCACTTGCAACTTTTTGCATTCCTACCACCTGCATTAGGGGCGGCAACTACAGACTGAGACCACCCTAGGAGGTCAGAACCACGCCCAATCAGGCAAGGACTTCCCGAGATATTTGACAAGGCAAGTTCGATCTAACAGGAAGGTCATCGAAAACCAGCAGCGAGCATGTTGAAATCCTGGTTCAAAATGCAGATGTTGATTTGTGCGAGGATCTTGCTTGTTGCTGCTGCTCCACCACGAAAATGGCGTCAATCTGGGGAAGGTCTTTGGGCACGCCCCATGCGGTGTCGTTGCGTGCTGGTTCCACAAGCGCGTGCCCAACCTTCTAAATAAAAATTGGGATCCCATCGTGGATAACCGATTTGATGCATCGCTTACAGACCACTCAATAGTCCGAGCTTTGGGCGCAGAGAGAAACTTGTACCAATAGGAAACATTGAGGCAGAAACTATCACTTACTATTGTTTCAATTGAAGTCTTGACCTCAATGGAAATTGATGGCCAGTGTTGATTTTTGGTAGGAAGAGCGTCCATCAAAGAAAGTCACATGATGCCAGACAACCTGACTGCAATGCACGCAATACGAGAGAGCGAAAGCCTCGGGTCAGTGCGGATTGGTACCTGCGCAGCAGCTGAAATGACGGGGAAACTTTCCGAGGTCCAGTTTTATCCTGCCTCCTCCTTACGTGTTCGCCTAACCTAGCAACGCAAAAAGAACAAGAGACCAATAAAGTCAATTCGGCGGTCAACTGAGAAGCCTCCAAGCTTGACATCCCATAAACCAGAAAGCCAAATTCTAACGTTGGATACATTTATACCTACATTTTTGGGACCGATCGGGCAGTGCTTGGGTGCGTTACATCGCCAATTGTGATTTGTTTGCTACTTTCCACCACATCGGAGGCCAATCGACAGTACAAGAAGTCAGCATAACCCGGGAAACCATGTCGCCATTTTCATCATCACCGCCACCGTCTGCGGACAAGAGCAGCAGGCTCTCCTTCCAGGAATACATGCAGCTGGTTGAGCTGCCCGCGCCGTCGCAGCCCTACGGCAGCCAGCATGGCGCCCAGCAGCCGAAGCGCTACATGAGCCAGCGGGCGTCCTGGATGCCCGGCATCGACCTGCCCAGCCCCATGCGCGAGCAGATGACCTTCAAGGGCGCCGCGTACGGCGGCCACGTCTACAGCCAGTCCGGCCTCGCCGCGTCCAAGGCCTTTGCCGAGATGCGCGAGGAGCTCGAAAAGCAAGGGAAGGGAAAGCAGTTCAAGGGCAAGGTCTTTGGCATTCACGTAAGCTAAGCTGCCTTTCTTTCTGGCTCTGGGATGGGGTCTGCCGAGTGCATATACATCTACTGCGGCACTCCCTTACATCAAATCCCACGTTCGGCAGTTGCCACTTCTGGAAGTATTCACACGTTACCTGCCCATCATTCTAACCAACCCAACAGACTATACACGGGTACTTCTCCGAAGCCGGCCTCATCGACCGGCCCTTCATCTACGAAGTAACGCCCGTCTCCACGGCGAACCTGGCCTTCGCCAACTTCTCCGTCACGGCGCGCCAGCCCCAGCAGCCCACCAGCAGCCCCTCGGGCGACCACTATCCCCTGTCGGACGCCATCAACTCGCCCATGGGCCCCATCTGTTTCACCGCGCTCGTGTCCTTCCGTCCCACCAGCTCGTCGCAGGCCGTGATGCAGGAGGACCCCCGCAGAGCCGCTTCGCCCACATCCTGGACTCCCGGCCTCCCCACAAGTGGGAGCCGGCGCCGCTGGTCGACATCGACCGCGTCGTCGCCATGCTGCCGCCGGGCAAGAAGCGGGGCTCGGGCTCGTTCCCCTGCGTCGACATGAAGAAGGTCGACATGCGGGACTTTAACCGAGGTAAGCCCCTGCACGAGCGCCGCGAGCTGATTCTGTACCGTCGGATCCTGTCGCCCGCGGAGAAGGAGAAGAAGAAGCAAACGGAGAAGAAGGGACAGAAGGAGAAGGAGGACCCCGATGCGCATATCCTGACGCACGCCTTTGAGGCCGACCGCAACGGCCTGCTGATGTGCGGGAACCACGTCGGGTTCGGTTCGTCGCTGGCGCGCGCCGCGACGCTGAGCTACTCGTTCGTCGTGCACGTGAGTCCCGAGGAGGCCATCATGCGTTCGCGACAACCGAAGCCGCGGCGGCAGAAGGAGGAACATCACCACCACCAATTCCACCTTCATCTCCACGACCACCACGACCAACAGCAGGATCAGCAGCAGCAACATCAGCAGCAGGAGCGGCAGCGGCAGCGGCAGCGGCGGGATTCATACCCCCTACTTTGTCTTTGCCGTTCTCGCCATCCGCGCCACCGTCAACGACGTCGTCTCATGGTGACAGGAGTGAACACAAGCATCACGAACACCGCGAGTACACAATTGATCACAAAGGCATTCACCGAACCACGCACAAGCACGACGACGACGACGAATACACCATCGACCACAAAGGCATCCACCGGAGCACTCACAAGCATGACGAGAGAGAAGAGGAAGAGGAGGAGGAGGAGGATGAAGGAGGTGATGAGTGGTGGATACAGGAAGCCACGTTCCCGCGCGTCGAGGCGAACCGATGCGTCGTGCTGTCCAAGATCTGGAGCCCGCAAGGCAAGCACGTCGCCACCGAGTACCAGGACGGCATCATCCAGAGCACGGAGGGGCCCGACCCGCGAAACAGCCACAGGATGAGCAAGCTGTAATGTATATGATATGAAAGCTGTACAAACGCCACTCCGCACGGAAGCGCCGGCGAGATAGATAACGAAATCTACACATGAAAAGAGAGAGGTAAGGGAGAGAGAGGAAGCGAGTGAGGAGATCCCGGAGGACATGACGTTTTTCTTTTAGTATTTTTCTTTCAAGCCTGAGCATAGTGATACCTCCCTTAAGTCGAAATTCATAGTTCCTAAATACGTACTTCACGACTTCCCCTCGGTTCAAACGTGACAATTGTGAGACCTAGAGTGAAAAACCTGAAATACCGCTACAAAATACAAGAAAGAGGATGTTTATAATTGCCATTTCATATTGGTTTCTTATATGATCCCTTTTGAGGCCTATGATGTGTGTACACCCTTTTGCCAACCACTAAAGCATCCATTGCCCTGAACTCCTCGCTCAATGATAAGCCAAATATATGTATATGTATCCAGACCCTTGTCACTCCTTTACATACAATTACAGCTCAATGAAAAGAGGATACTGTATTCGGTATGAACATACCCAGAGTTCAACTATCACTGCCGCCGACGAGGCGGCGGCCCCGCAAAGCTCACTTTGATCTCCTCCGTCTCCACGGGACTCCCCGTATTACTCCCTCTCTTCCCTCTATTATTACCGCTCGTGTTGTTGTTCCCGCCCCGACCAGGACTTTCACGGCAGGTAAGCGGTGGTTCGGGCCGGCGCGCTGGGGTATAGTTGGTAAGGGGTCCCAAGTAGCAGTCCGCTGCAGTGACTGCTGCTCCCAAGCGCGACTTAAGAGCGGACTCGCCGTCGAGGCTGACGTGGGGCTCGCGTACGGATTGTTGTTGTTTGCAGAGTGGTTTGAATAAGGGCTGTGGTTGTGGTTGTAGTCCATCATGCCGGCCGCGCTCATGTGCGGTTGCGTGACGCCGCTGTAGTCGGCTGGATTATAGGCTCTGAGGGGCAGGAGTTGCGCCGTGCTCTTCGTGCTGACGGCGCTCGCGGGCGTGGCTGTGTCGGTAGGTGAGAAGCCCTTCGCCTTGGGCGAGGTGGAATAGTGCACATGATCTGGCACTGTAGGTGCACCAGTCTTGATGCTTTGGAGGTTCGGTCCACCGCCGCCTCCGCGGCCATAGCTGCGCTGCTGTTCTTTCTCCGCCTTGCTGAAGGTCGAGCTGGGCGCTATGGATGGCGACCAATAGGGGGAGGCGGAGACCGGGTTGGAACTTAGGGCCGCTGTCGGACTCATGTATGGCGTCGCCTTCTCTTCGTGTATGTTAGTCGAGTCTGTCATGCCATTCGAGACAAAATTGGGTGACCGAGGCGATAGGTGAGTCTGGCACCTGAACGACAGAGGCGAAGCTGGCCGGTGACCTTTGCGCCTATTCGGCGCATTGCCGTCGAGAGAGGCAGCGAGGCGCTGGCGGCGATTCCTCCGCGTGCGGCGGCGCACGAAGATAAGCCCCGCGATCGCCAGTAGCAAAGCCGCACCGCCGATGGCGATACCCACGAGTGCGGGTGTCGCCAGTGCCGGGGAGTTGGCAGGCTTAGCCGCCGAAGAGGAAATTGGATCGACCATGCCGATTATAGTTGGCGAGAAAACGGTGGCGTTCAGCCCAACGGCGGTCCCGGGCGAGGGTTGCTGCGTGCATCCCGCCTGTAGAGCCACCATGTAGTTGGCCAGGTACTTCTGGTCCTGGGACGCCGACACGCAGGATACGCATTGATGGATAACCGGCGCGTTGGCCATGGCCCCACCATCGGCGGCGCAGAACCCGTATGGCTCGAGGCCGCCTTTGACGTTGAGCTTGTCGCTGGTCAGGGCGTTCTCCAGCCCGCCGCACGCCGTGGAGGTCGAACAAGGCGTTGACTCAGTATCAGTAGCATTAGGGAAACCAAAGATACAGTGGTCAAACGTGTATCGGAGATTATCTGCAAGTTCATCTTATTAGTGTGTATCGTAAGAGAGAGTGTGTGCGTGCGTATATAAGTCAAGGACGAGAATAGATGAGATAATGAGATGAGACATACAGAGGAACCACCCTTGGTCCGTCTCGGAACCTTGGGCGAACGTGCTGTCTTGTAGACAACTAAGACATCTGCGGAACTTTTGCCCGACGGCCGTGCTGGCGTAGTCTTTGTCATGACAGCTGACGTCTTTGTTTAAGGTGTTTGATGAGTTTGGATCAGAGTAATCCAAGTCGTCCGAGTCCACACAGAACGACGCGCAGGGCGAGTTGGGCGTAACCTGCAACGTGATACTAAAGCGAATGAAGTAGAAGAAGAAGAAAAGTATAAAAGTGTGGACAGAAGTTAATGAAGTCATCTCGCCGGGAGATTTGTGTGTGATTCAGTACACGTCGGAGTTGGGTAAGGAGCGTTTTGGGTCGGGGGTATTATATTAGTATGGCGTAATTTGTCCCAATATTATTAAGGAGCCAGGCCTGCTGGGTAATATCTATGTCGTGATGCTTGGGTATAATATGAAAGGACTAAAGGAAGGAAACCGAGCCAAAGATAGAAACGATCGAAGGAGTTGGGTGAGGAATCGTAAGCTGCATGTCAACAGAAGACCGGAGGGGGATGTATATACATGTAAGTGAGTGAAAAGCATGACTGCATCACACCATACCAGGTCGTACTATACATATAGAGCCATTATTCCTCCTAACGCGCTGCGTTGCCGCTCGCATGTCGTTAGTTGCACAGAAGAGATGTCGGTGATGCGACGAATGTGGTATTTTCGAACCCACACCAGAACGAGCCGCCCGAACTATTGAAAAAGTCCTCCGGCAGCCCGGCTCACCACGCATCGTCAATGGATGATGCGGGTTAGGAAACCGGGGGCTTCTTCTTTGAGTAGTCGACGGTAGGGCCAGAAGTTCATCCGAAAAGGAAATAGAAGCGCATGGATTCCTGATGTGCGTCGTGGGTTGGGCCAACCAGATGGGCGCTACGGAGTCTGGACTCGTTTTTGAAGCGCTGTGATTGAATGGGCTCGGTCCTAATTTGGGTTGACAGTTGGGTCGCGGGCGGCTACAGCATCAGAGGCCGCTCTGAGAGGCCAGCCCCGGATTCTTGGGCTGCCACACCCATCATCGGTGCAGAAGCCAGAGTCCAATAGGAACGGAGACGTGCCTTACTTGTTGAGCACCGGCGCCATCCGCCGGCAGGCGAGATGATGATGATGGCTTGCAGATAGATGCGACGAAGCTTCTTCATCCCAAACCACTCTGCCCAGGAAAACCTTTAAGATTGATCAGACGGACGAACAACGAAACGCTGCCCATCTCGTGGACAGAACTGAATACACAGTTACTTCAGCTGAACTAACAGCCGATCGTCTGGTCTAAAAACCCGACAGCTGAGACGAGTCATATCATGTCGAAGATACTGATTGAACGAACAGACACCGATATCATTGTCAGCCGCGCCTGAAAAGCATGTCTGCGAGGTGATCTCAATCCGAGGCGGCAGTTGAAAGCAGTTTCCGGAGGGTATGAGCGTGTGAACGAAGACAAATTGTGATAAGTGACGATTCGGATGCAGCTTGCATGCAGAGAGATTTGATGCAGATGGTAAGATGCAAATGGCAGTGGGTGCAGGACGGACTGACTTGCTGCAAGAGCACCACCAAAGCGCTTATTTTTAGGTTGTCCACAGCACTCCAGCACGCACTCAGCGTCGAGTCTCCACCCCGAGCACCCACCCTCAGTCGACACCACACCTGCGTACATCAACACACCTCGCAGGGCTCAAACCAGATCCCTTTTTTCCGTCAAGATCTGCCCCCTATTGTTAATATGCCTTCTCCAATGCTACAATGTCATACATCTACTGATTCTGACTGGTCTTACTGTTGCAATCGCTTAGGCTAAACACATCGCGGCGAGTTACAAGGCGCATGCAACGCTGCAGGCGCGCTGATAAAAACCCGACGCATTTCCATTCGCTAGTCAGACGCCTTCATCGATTTCTGGTGTACGGATGTATGCAAGCAAGCAAAAGCTCCGTGTCGGTAATGGCTGGCGGGTGTGCTGGTTACGATACAACCGAAGCGCCTGGGGAAACACATGGTGCTGACAGCAAACACATTGGAGAGAATTCAGAAAGAATTGGCAGTAGAGTTTTGATGAGTCGAGTCGGGAATATTTGCAACCCCTCTCGCCTCGTCTGATTGTATATAATTTTTAAATCTATCAATATGGGTATATATGTAGGGCAGTTCAGCTGTATCATGACCGTGAACTCCGTCGTGCATCGCCGCATCTAGCTGTGTATGGCGCGGCTGACTGACTCCTCCCGGAGCATTAAACCCCTGATATCTAAGTCCACTGTTCGTCCAATGATGCGCATAAAGTCCCGATGTGGGTATCTAGAATCCCAGCGAGCCCGGTCTAGCAAAAAAACCGCCAATGATGACCCCGACTGAACCCTCATTACTAAGAATGGTCATTGCCCCCTAGAATGCATAAACCCCAAGTGTATGCATGCCCATATGGATTTTCCCTATAACGCCGCCCAATGCAATGAGTGTGTCGATCCGTCTGCTGCTTCTTCCAGACGAATACTGAAAAACGAGTGAGGAGGCGGTTTCACGTTCTCCAGGATGGCAAACCAGCCATGTGTCAAGGCTCCTCCTTGGTATGTAGGTACGGCAACATCCATTTAGCCGTACAGCCCGTTCACTCCGTTGAGAAGGACCTTGTTGCCCATGATGCCAATCTTGGACTCGAAGAAACACCGCCCTTGGTCGCAATCCGCGTGGAAGACAATGCCGGTGCCGTCCGGGAGCGGAGTTGCGCCTCCAGGGGCCGTCAAACCAAAAGAGTCCATGGTGACGACCAGGGGGCCGCTCTCGCTTCTTGTGTAGGGTCCGCGGACACTCTTGGAGTAGGCATAGTCAACGTTGTATGTCGGCGACGTGAAACAGCCTGAGCTGAAAAACATTACGTAGAGTCCCGCAGCATCGCGGAAGATGGCCGGAGCTTCCACCAGGGGTCCGTCCGAGGAGATGCGGTCCAGTAACTGGACTGGGCTGCCAATCTTGGTGATCAAATCAGACCCAACCTCTTGCAGCAATATCGGCGTCGACACAAAAGGCGATACCCCGTTGTTGCAAGAGCCGCCATGACCAATGGAGTTGCCGTCAATCTTGTAGGCGACATACGTCTTTCCATCGACATCCCGAAAGCCCGAAGGATCTATGCTGCCGCCTTTGTTGAGGTCGCAGTCAAATGGCTCAGCCGATGGCGTATAGGGACCTGTGACCTTTGATGCGGTGGCTGTGCCGACGCAGTGGAACTTGGGGTTTGATTTGACTTGTCCGAGTAATACATGACGTACTTGCCGCCAGCAGTACGCTGTACATCCGGGGCCCAGGTGTTCGAGTTGGTCGTCCAGGAACCGGTGTTCGGCAAGGGGTCGATGTTGAGATACGTCCAGGGCCCGCCTGGTGCGGAGGATCTGGCCACCTGTATGTTCTTGCCGTTGCCAGCTGTTGCGAAGGTGTACCACTGTCCATCCTTGTCTTGCATAATAGATGGATCCGGGAAGTCCATGTTGATGAGGGGTCTGTCGCCTTCACGGCGCCATAGGCGTGGCGCGGATACTTGGGGGAAGAGCCAGAGCTGCAGAGCAGAACAGCAGCGGTGCCGCGAAACTTAATGTCCAGGAAGCCTTCATGATGCTTAGAAGGTATGTCGAAGGGGTTTTTGAAAAGGATGGTTCTTTTATCTCGGTTCCAAGAGTCTGATGCTGTTGGACGTCGTCTATCTCATCTATCGTGCCACGCGTTATATCAAATGTGACAGAATGAGTTTAAGGAGAGGGTCTGCTGGTAGCCAGACAAGTATGAACGATACAGGCTGATGTTGCCCGTTTCTTTGCTGAACAGAGCAGCTATCAATGAGTGAGGGAAAGAGGGAGAGACAGAGATGAGAAAGGAAAGATGTGTATCGTCTATGTCGAGGCGTATCCAGCAGACCTTTCCTCAGGAGAGGCAGCGAGGAGTATTTATCGAGATGCGAGGGTATAAGACCGTAATCTCGGACCAAAAGGAACGGGCGAGCCGCTTGCAGACAGCAGTTAGGTATTATATATTCGTCTTGAGTTGAATCAGGTAGCTGGGGGAACATGCAAGCAAGGGCAGGTTCTCGACGGAGCAGACGAGTCCCTGACGACGAACTTGATGTACACAGGGGTCAGGTCGTTTGTGTTACGGCTGGGGGTGATATGGGACTCCTGCCCACTCTCCCCGGCATACCGCTACTGACCGCCATGGCCGAGAGAAGGTGGCATTATTGAGCAAAAGCGACGAGTCGAGAAAGGCGCGATTGGGTGTGTGCTTCCCCATGGCGCATGTCTCTCGATGTGATGAACTCAATGCAGGCACGCAGAGAGGACAGGCAGGGTGGGGCCTGCACTGCCCGGACGATGGAGCGTCAATCGTCGCATGGTTTTTGCTGCTCGAGGCAATTTGCGTCTGGCTCATGCTCGCCATGCAAGGTTGTCCTACGGAACAGGTTCGGGGCCGGGGCTAGCTTAGCTGCTGCCGAGCCTCCTTTCGTCCCTTTCTCCCCAAGCGTCCTTTTCTTCTGCTGAGTGCCTAGGTGCTGGCGAGGCACGACCTCTGCTTCTGTGTCTAGCAGCGCGGTGTAACCCAAGACAGCTCATACCGATGTTTCACAAATATTGGACCGGCCGACTGGAGCAGTCGTTTGGCCGAGTCACCTGTTTGCGCAGCAGTGGCAAGGAAGAGGCAGGACGGAGTTGGTTCTGTCTGATGAAGGGGGAAGTGTTTTGCGAACCCACTCGATTATGGTTAACCTTGGAATATGTCCGGACCCGGGTTGTCACCCAAAACGTGGCGGCAGTCAGTTGCCGATGATGGCGTGGGCAGTTGGCGAGTGGCAGGCGCTGGTCCACGTTCTAAAGGCCGTTCTAGAAGAGCAAGCTTGGCAGTAGTAACAAGCCGATCGTTACTTCCCGTCACAGACCTGGACAGAACTGGAGTCCTCAAACCCCAAGGCACTCGGCAAGCCGCCGCCAGGGCGATCATTCCCCATAATTCCAGGGCATTTTTCCGACATGGAACCCTGCCTGCCGTGTCCAGGCACCCAGGCACCAGAGATTGGCTGACTGTAGGTACTGTATTTGCAAAGACTGCCCAGAGTCCTGCCCAGGAGTCCAGTCCCGCGTACCGCCCTCGTTCTAGATTGGATTGGATGAAATAAACCGATCAATCTACAAATCTGTTCGTATGATGGCCGATGTGCGGACGGCTCTCGGCCTTTCCGTTTCGTTGACTAAGTGCCACAACTTACTCGGAGACGGTACAGAAACGCCAATGGAGTTTGGTTTGCCTTCTGTCTGATCTAGTTTGCACGCTTAGTGAGACCGGTGCAATTGTCAACGGTCCCCTTCTCCCCTTCAGATCTTCAGATCAGATGATGATGAATCTTCGGACGACCAAGGTGGAATCCGAACAGAGGAAACTGGCTAGCTGATTCTGACGTCGCCACGGTCGTCAGCTGCAAATCGATATTCTCACTTCTCCATCAGAGGTAGAGAGCTATTCGCGACGATGAAGAGACGCCGTTTCAGGATCATCGCTTCCGAGATGCGCGAATAACCGTAGAACAAGAACTGACTGACTGACAGTGACAGGCGCTGGGCTGGCGGCGGGCCCTGGTGGTTGACTCGGTTGGCAGGCAGCGGGGAGCCTAGGAGGCTAGCCCGATTGCTATCTGCCGGCCAGGCCTGCTGAGCAGGATCGCAAACCGGCCTGTGGGCGCACCGCGTGGAGACTCAGGGTCCTGCTACAATGCCCGCACAGGCACCGAGTGCCATGCTCCATGCGCGTGAATCTCTAACATTATCGGGGTGGCTTGGCTTTTAGATCATCGCGTTCCACACCGAACATCTTCATGCTTCCTTCGCTAGTCCCCTAAGCCAGCTAGCAACATAAAGTGGTAGAATGCAGAGGTCCCTGCCAACTTATGTTGTATTCAGGGATCGTTGGATGGGACATCTACGGTTACAAGCAACAACCCCTATCACATCTTGGATGGCAATGGAAACACTTGCCCAGTCGGAAATTTCTAATTGTTACGAAATCCGATGATCGGATTTGCATATGTACGTACATGCACGCACGCAGCGATAGATACAGTACCTACCTACTTAAGTAACTGCATGTTTGGTACAGAAGTCGATGCCCGTCACACTTCACGACCGACAGATGTTCGACAAAACAAAATCGTTCGCAGCTGCCAAGGAAGACAGCATGACTGCAGACGCAAGTTAAGACGACATCTTCTCGCATCTTGATGCTATTATCGATCTGAAGCGGGTGATCACCGTGGCGCCGCAGCTCACGAACTCAACTCCGCCTAAGTATGTATGCAAGGTCCCGTGAACTTTAAAGATCAGATCAAGAATGATGTCAATCAATGCAGCGACTAGGTACCTAACGGTCCAAATTCAAGCAACTTCTGTCGCCTCCGAAATGCACAAGATGAAATGACTATGTATGAAGCAAGCCGAAACGCCTTTTCCGTAAATCCTCAAGCACTATACAATTCTGCAGAGAACGCCCATGTGCCTACATACTGGGCACAGTCGTCGACATTCGACTTCCGCCCAGGAACAACCAGACATCATCGTCACCTGACAGCAGCCGCTTCGGCACCTTGTCCTTGACCTGGCTTGAGACAGTCCAACGGCTTGTCGCTGTTGGGCTGCTGCTGATTTCTCAGCGATGTCCTAAAACAAGGGCAGGCGGTGTAACGTGTTACTAGTTGTTTCGGTGGTCATGTTCCACAAGATGATATCTAGTTGGTAACTCAGTCGGACTCGTCATCGTCGCTGTCCTTTCCTCCCTTAGAAGCGCGTTTCGCCTTCTTGGCGGCCTTCTTCTCGGCCTTTAATCGCTTGCGCTCCGACTTCTCTTCGGCCGTCTCGCCGTCGTGCTTCTTGCGCTTCTTGTCCTCCTTCTCGGCGGACTTGGCGGGGTCTCGGCCGCCGCGGGGGCGGGAGCAGGAGTGGCAGGGGTGGGGGCCTCCGACATGGCAACATCGGCGGCCGGTGCGGCAGAATCCTCAGCAGGGGCATGGAAGTCCTTGTAGCCAGACTTCCAGGCGGCCGGGGTGGACTCGTTGGGGCGGCCGAACTTGTCAAGCTTGCCAGAAGCCTTGAGCTTCTTCTTCTCGGTCGCCTGGGGGCCAAGTCCCCATCGTCGCGGGTACAGGTCACGCTCCATGATGCAGCGCTTGACCTTGGCCACAACACCGTGGTCACATGTGGACATCTCCACTGTGGACATCTGAGCAATACCGAGGGCAATGGCCTCACCCTTGGTGGTGATCAGAACAACCTCGTCATGGACATCAATGCCGGCCTCTGGAAGCGAGTTAGTAAATGGCCAGAGTTCGGGGTAGAGGAGCCTCAGGCTTACCATAACGAAGAAGACCGGGCAGCATGAGCTTGGCACCGTAGCAGATGGCGTTGACAGTGGAGTCCTTGACCACAATCCTCTTGTATCCAACCAACAATGTCTCCAAAGGCTTGATGATCTTGCGGAGGTACTTCTCGTCGCTCTGGTTATCCCTCATCCACTGGGCGTCCAGAACGTCATGCAGGGTGACCAAATCATCGTTCTCAGACATGGCACCGGAGCGCACACGGCGGAGCTCCTGCATGTGTCCACCAACACCGAGAAGGAGACCAAGATGGACGCAAAGCGTTCGGATGTAGGTTCCAGCCTCGCAAGACACCCAGAAAACGGCAAGATGGCGGTCATTGTCGAACTATGCAACCTGTTAGTTCTGAGTAGTATTGGCACAAAAGTGCAGGGCCACATACCTCAATGAGCTTCGACTCGTAGACGGTTCTAATACGAAGGACTCGCTTGACGGCAGAGATCAGGGGGCTAAAGCAGTTAGAGTCAGTAAATGCTTCGCATCCTTGGTTGAAGATGGCGTTTAGCCAGGGTTTGCTTACGGTCGCTGGAAGAGAGAACCAGTGAGGGTCTCAAGAGCACGAGCAAACTGCTGCTCACCTCCGGGAAGAGAACCGTGCAGGCGGCACACGGCGACGTATTCCTTACCAGCACTCTGTTCGCGGGTTAGCAAGCATTCTTCCGTTCATCGTACGATGAGCTGCCGGTTTGGATCTCATTGCAGGCCCGCTCCAGCAGCCCTCAGTAATGGGTGGTGTACCTGTTGACTCTTGACAAGACGGGTGGCACGGTCGATGGCCACAATCAAGCAACCAGTAACCTTGGGATCCAGAGTACCACTGTGACCGGTCTTCTCGACGCGGAGGATGCGCTTGACCCAAGCGACGACTTCGTGGGACGAGGGGTTCGAGGGCTTATCGAGGTTGATGACACCGGAAGACACACTATCAGGCAAATATCAGCAGGGAGTTCGGGATAGATCGTTTCGACCATTGCGCGTTCGCAGGTTCGTCTTGGGGCGGTGGTTTCTTACTATGACTTCAGGTCACGGTTCAAAGGCGAGCAGCCATTGGGGATGGGCGTGAAGTGGCCGGTTCTGACGAGAACTAAGTAATTCAGGTCAGCTAACTTGGCACTCGTCGCAATTGGGTGGTGGGCGGTGATCGCGTACGCTTGTCATAGTTCTTGAGCAGGAGAGGGACCTGGGACCAGTCGACCGGCGGCGCAGAAGCCTCGGGCTTGATGACGAAGGACTCCGTGTTGTCAGCCATTGTGTGTCGGCCGCTAAATCTACTGAACGGTAAAATAAGATATGCGGGCGACAGTAAGGCGATGTTGTTGTACGGATACTTGGCCGAGTTACGAACTTTTGTTCTGCACCAGGACTCGGAACTGTAGCTCTCGAAAAAAAGTTCCAGATATTTTTCCTGCTGTGGGGCAAAAAGTTCAGCGACCAGCCACAAAAACAGTCTCCAAGCAGTTTAGCGTCATGCCGCTAACCAAGCTCGCGCCTCACTTCGCGTTGAGATAAGACTCGATAAGATGCGATAAGCCTATCAGTTTTGGGCCCTCTAAAATAATCGGTCGCTCAAGAAGCTGCTCCAGCATAGACTTCAATGTTAGGAAGGAGCTATGAACCAGCTGGATGATAACCCACCTGATGAGGGCGGTTCAGCTCGAATCAATTATCACTGAGACTTGAAGTCCAGGCAATATCGCATCCTAGAAGAATTTAGTCTTTATTAGACTTGTGATCTCGTATAATGTTCATAGTTCAAATCACAACCCAGCGTTGTTGCAGGAGGAGATTTATAGGCTTCTTATCGCGACTGTCAAGTCCTCACCCTTTTCAACGGGTCCGCCGCCAACGAGAGGTATTCCACGTTTGGGTCCCTACATGTATCCAACCATATGTCCCTTTCAAAGCTGCATATCCGCAGCAAAACGCTCCTGAACTCCATTACTGACTGGTATCTCCCAAAACTCACATCGCTTTACATTGAAACAAGATCATAAAAAATCGCCTTTCTCAAGATGTCGTTGGCCCCCGTCGGCCGTAGCCCGGGTGCTCCAAGAAGGGAGCCACCTGGTGTTGATACTGTAGTACCTGGTGCTGGCTGTGGCCGCCAGCACTTCCGACTCCCTCCTGCATCTCATAGGCATCTTCATTCTCATTACCATGATGGTAATGATGTTGCTGCTGCTGCTGCTGCTGTTGATGCTGCTCCCTATCCTTCCCCTTCTTATCACCCCAGAAGGCATTGTGGCCGTGCTCCGAGTCGGGACTGATAGCGACCCCGATATTCTGCGCCGCCTTCTCCGCGGGCCACCCTGAATTCGGACCGGGTGTGTGCGCCGCGCTGACAGGGCTTGTGAACTGCGATCCGTAGGGCGAAACGTACCGGCCGGGGTACGTGTGTTCCGTCACGGGGGTGATGGGCGACTCGTCCCAGCCGCGCAGGGGCCGCTGGCTCAAGGGCGTGTCGCCCCAGTTCCGCAGCGGCTGCTGCTGGTTGACGGGGGTCTGGAACATCTCGCTCCCCGGCGCCGGGCTGGGCCAGGTCTTCTGCATCTCCTCGCGCTTGCGGAGGAAGGCCTTTCTGCGCCGCTTCCCGTTCCACACGACGCAGCAGCCCATGAAGGCCAGGATGGCCACTACGCCGCCGATGACGACGCCTACGATGGCGCCGAGGCTGAGCGGTCCGGCAGGGCCATGCGACTTGAACTCCGCGGTCGGCGTGGGTGTCGAAACGTTGACAGGGTTCGTCAGTGAGAATATGTCCCCGTCAAGGCCAAGTGTTAGGCCAGGCTTGGGGGATATTCTGCAGGCACCCTCGAGAACTCGCAGATCTATGGTCAGAGTTAGTATGGTTCAGCCCAGACTAGTCGTGCCCCAGGAGGCTCCTCAAACATACAGTTGTTCAGAATGTGTCCACCAGTCTCCAGAAAGTTCAAACAATTTGAGCATTGCTCGGAAAAGTCGAAATTCCACAGAGAACAGTAGCTGAATGTAGACGCATTCGGAGACAATCGATCGATCTCCAATGCCTGCTGCAAGGGGCCACAGGCTCGACTATAAAGTGTTAGCCGAGTTCAATGATACTCAACCCAAAGTCGCACTTACCTAGTGAGGCATGACCCAATGTCTTTGTTTCCACGATCATCGAAGATGCAATAATCCATTGCGTATCGCATGTTATCTATGGCAGGCGGTCAGCTTGCTTCGCACATAGGCACTCTTCCACCATTGTACAGGGATTGGACATACAAAGCATGGACCCCAAGTCCGTCTGCTGCGGCACCGAAGTGCTCGAAACATAATCGCTTGTAGATTCGCAGGAGATGCATTTCTGGAAGACCTGGCCTGCGCTGACGGCCGTGTAGTCGGCATCCTTGCACACAATGTCGTTATCTGACGTCGAGTCAAGCACGTTGCCGCATTGCACGCTGCATTGCGATCCCGGGGCCACGCGCAAGGCTGATGCGCATTGGAACGATGCGCCCAGAGCTGCCCCTGCTAATAAGAACCGCATCTTGAGGAAGAGTGACAACGCCGAGGGATGTCTACCTGGGTAGTAGCAGCAGCGTTCGTCGGTGATGGGTCAGGTAAGACGGAGCCTGCTGCTTGCTACCTATATCCTTGGTGGAGGGCTGCGGATCCCTTTAGTCCTTTCGTACGACGGAACGACAGGCTGCGGCGTCCGGGGAGACGCAGAATTCATGAACAGGTCGTGAATCCGGTCCGTACGGGCGCACAGGTGAGCTTAAGTAAATGTATGCATCGCACACCGAGGCGCTTGGAAGGCGGTACCGGTACGTTGGTTGATGCTGTTGGAACGAAAATGAAGTTTGTTGTAATGGTGTTGATTGCTACGTACGACTCCGACTCTGGGGGCCAAAGGAGATCGTCGGGAGACGCGGTGACTACTGTGACATGCACGCTGCAAACAGAGAAGAACGTGGGATTGGGGTCGGATTGGTCAATCCTATACGTTGACATGGAGGTGGTCGCTAAACACAGGGGGCCTCACGTTCCGTTCCTGGGCAAGCTCTCGCCTTTCAGGGCCATTTCCCTGACCCAAATTGAACTGTCAGCCCTTCTGACTGTCCCCGCAAGTGACATCTTCTCCGGCCACTTTCAGTCGTGATAATGGAACCGAAGAGGCGCTGGTTGGATGCAGGAAAAGATGAACTGGCCAGTGAGCGGGCCGGACGCGGTGCGATCAACCTGGTGGGATGCAGGAATCCCTGTTATCCTTCACATATGCAGGCCACACTAGCCCCAAGATATGGCCGAGCCGGCAGTCTCATTGGCTCCGGTCCGCACTTGGCGAGATATTTAGTGGCTATCAACTCCAGCGCGGCACAACGACTTCTGAACCACTAGCTCACTGAACGTTGAAAAAGCAGAGCAGCCCCCTGCATTGCGTCGGATCCAACCACCATCATCGCCCTACACACCTCTCGCCCTTAGATGATTTTCTCGGCAAATGGCCTCCAGCCTGGGCCACTCGTGTGCTGCCTCCCATGATCAACGGGCAATCAAACCCGACTGCTCGTACGATCTAGTAGTTTTTGCCGACTCAGAACTTGCGATGTCATGCAGTCTTCTGCCGCCGATGGACATGAAAATGGCGGCCCGGCGCCAGGATTCGTAGCGAAGCTCCCTTTGGACCCCTAGCCAGCCAGACCTGGGATGTGTCCATTGCCAGAAAGAGATTGAGGCACAGTCGGACTCTCTTTATATGTGCGAGCATTGAATATGGTTGGACTTGTAGATCTCGATCAAAGAAGATACTGCTAATGGTCTTGTAGATGGCGAAGAGTTACGCTTACACCACATGTCGCAGTGCTCCCATCGCGAGTAAATTTTCTCGTTCCATGTGGTTGCACAAAATCCAGAGGTTTGACATATGTGAAATTGCTAATGATGGAATTGCGGTGCTTTCTAGTTGCACCGCCAGCCAGAAGAATCATAGCAGTAACAGATTGTAAATAAGAACACAAAAGGTATCCGTCGCTATAAAACCCGCTATCAATCGCTTGCACTGATGATGACCACCCTGCGTGATAGTCTTCCCTAGAAAGAAAGATATGAACGCCGTGGACCAAACCAACTCCAATCATATGGCAAGTGTGTACTATGTAGTTCCCTATAAGATCCCATATACTTGCTCCAACGCCTCGCTGAAAAAGGCTGATGTGTATACACTCATAATCAAAACTATGCGAAATAACAATGCAGTATGCTTTTTCACCAAACCGCACTCTTGGGTCTGTCGATGCCCTTACCCATAAGCTCTCTCTCTAGAGCTTTGGGCGATTTCAATGCTTGATTCAAAAAGGGGGCGGAAAGTGGTGTCGTGGGTATGGTATCGTCATCATTGCGGACAAATACCATAGCTTTGGGAGCTTTTGGATCGAATGCAGGTGTCGCTGGAGACGTCTTGGTACTCGCCAAGGTCTCGACAGACGACGAGTAATGGCTCAGGATGGACATTGACTCCTTATACTCCTTATTGAAAGATGCGTCTGCTGGCGCAGTGGGTTCTGGAGACTTGCCAGTCTCGCCGGTGGCCGGAGCATATTGTGTAGCGATATGTTGCTGCTCTTGCTGGAGTTGTGGTGTATTCCTATGCATGTGGCCATGTGTAGGGCAATTAGGGCAAGACCTGATAACAATCTCTTGCACAATCTCATTCTCATCTTCGACGCCACCTGAATTCTGGTATTCAGGGGAGATGCGCCGGACCTCCTCGTACTCCGCGGGGCTCCTGAACCCATATGAGGGAGCACTTGGGCGTCTCGCTGGAATAGATGTATCTCGGGGGCTCGATTGAGCCTCAGCAGCCCCATCTTGATTGGTGTAAAGGGGCTCTTTGGGGGCTCGTTGACGGCCCCGACTCGCAGCTCGCGATTGGGGCCGCACTACCCCCGTGCTATTTCCGGTGATGGCTCTCAGGTCAGCAGTCGAGATCGAATTGCTCCGAGAGTGTGTTGGACGTGAAGCAGATCGGAATGCAGCTTCGATATTGGTCATTCGAACATCGGGTCGGTACGTCAATGCTGTTGGTCCTCTATGTAACTGCTGCATTTCTATGCCGGGGCTTGCCGCAATGGGGATCGAAGCTCTAGACACA
This sequence comes from Apiospora hydei, assembly GCF_038363865.1. Taxonomy (NCBI): domain Eukaryota; kingdom Fungi; phylum Ascomycota; class Sordariomycetes; order Amphisphaeriales; family Apiosporaceae; genus Apiospora; species Apiospora hydei. Next base: position 948,180 of record NW_027117369.1, read on the forward strand.
CTGGATTGTCTTTCTTTGCCAACCGGGTCGACAGGACTCACAACACGAGTCCTGCTTGCATTACGGGATTTTGGGGCCGAAGGCCGTTCTGGAAAAGCTTCCTGTGCCCCTTCGCCGGTGACGTGGTGACCCATGGAGGAGCCAGGTCGTGGGGATGGTGCATTGATGCGTTGAGAGGCGGCGGAATCTGGCCGCGGTGACAACGCCTCCAATCTTTGTGCGATGGCTGCCAGATCAGCATGGTTTCCCATAGCAGAATCGGATCGGTCCAGCTGTCTGGTTCGACTAGCATTACGCGACTTTGGCGATGCTGGTCTGTCTGGGCGCGCATCGTTCTCGCTGCGGGAGTTCTCATCACCTTTTTGCATCTGGGAATCGTCGGGTTTGGAGCCACTTTTCTCTGGTGGCCCAGTTGCAGGTCGTTCAGCTGGATGCTGTGATGTCGTAGATGGCTCCCGCCGGTGCATCGCACTCCTCGACTGTACTGCACTCCTTGAAACAACTGGTGTGTAGTTTTTCAGAATGGGAGAGTCTGCTAGCGCTGGTGTCCACATGCGCGAGTCGAGGGGAGTTTTCAGCATTGAGTCGGAAGGAATCCAGAAGAAGCGAGGCGACATAGGGGACGCATCCTCAAAAGCTGTTGTCGGGGTCATGATATCATTATGGTGTTGTTGGATTGAGACATGACCACCGTATATACGAGTGTCTCGCGACTTGTAAGCTCCGGCGGAAGGATGCGGAGTTGGCACATGAGGAACTGCAGGTCGTTTGTGCGCATCAGAAGGGATGATGAGCTTCGGTCTCAGAGCCTGCGGAGTTGGGCTTGGTCCTGTAGGGGTAGGGATGGCATTGTTGTTACCCGGGAGTGGCGGAGGTGGGATCTGAATCTTAGGCAAAGGACGCTCCTGCTTCCTCGAAGACGGTCTTGTGGAACTGGAATGCTTTCGATCCTTTGAGTCACTTGAGCCCTTTGAATCCCGCGTACGACTGGAAGACTTGGACCTTTGCGACTCTTGAGAGTGTTTGGATTGCTTCGAGCCTTTGGAAGAGACGGAGCCATGGGCAGAAAGGGTGCTTCGGACGCTACCAGCGCGTGACCTCGACCCGACAGGGACATGTTCGTATTCTCGTACACTGTTAGATGGCACATCCTGGTGGTCGGCCCCTGGGTCAGTTCGGTGTGTTCTCCCTATCCTGCTCTCGGTCCGCTTACTGCTGGTGGATCTCTTCGACGATGATGTCTTCTCCGTGCGGCCGGACTCACTGCTCCCCGAGGAATGTGACTTGGTCGACTTCCCGGAGGAGTATTCTTGTCGATGTTCACGACGAGATTCCTGCCGAGATTCCGAGCGATGTTCCTGGCGATGTTCCTGCCGGGGTTCTGGGATGGGCTCTTGCCCAGCTTCTGGGAACCCAGGCTGGGGAGTGGTGGTCCTTGTTGGTCTCTTCGAGTCACCGTTCACCGACGCAACAGCTGATCCATCCTCAGGCCGGTAGACGAGTTTCGCGAACGGCTCCACATCGGTATCTACGACAAGCAGCTCCTTGTCCCCACGGCCAAGCATGCCGTAGACGCGGACCTCGCCGTCCTTGATCCCAATCACTGCACTAGTACCAGCGTAGACAGCGTCGTCTTCGATGCCGGTTCGGTTGCAAAATACGATGATAATCTCTTCATCGTTCTCGTCGCGGATGAGCGGCTCGAGCCGTGTAATCCAGTAGGTGAGGGTATCCATGTCGGGCTCCTTGGGCATCCGACTGAACATCCGACCATCCTCTCGGGTGAGCCAGGCCATAGTCATGATGACGAGATTGGACTCCATCTCCAAGACGTGGAAAGCGAATTCAAAGGCATGCCATGGTGCCTCGAACTTGTATGGGCTATGATAGGGTCAGTCCTCGAAACTCCATAGAGAGAGTCCTTAGTACTTACTTGATGTCCATGCAGATGCCCATCGAGGTGTGCCCAAGCCCAGGAATATAGCCCTCGTAGAAACCCTCTTGGCCCTCCAGAGCCCATGACTCGTCCGTGTAGTACAGAAAGTTCTTTCTGTAGTTACCGACTGTCTCGCCTTCCCCATTGATGATGATGCAAGAATTATAGTATTCTGGCGATGTTGGCCATTTCGGTTTGACATCCACCTTCTCTGGGTAGCCGACTGTGACGACGCAGTTATGCTTGAGGGCGGTTGTGCGAGCCCACAATGCGCTTATACCAGAACCTTTTGGCTCTAGATACGGTGTAATATGTTGAAGCGATTTGAAGTTGTACCCTGCGGAAGCTATGTTAGACTGCCCTATTGTGCTGCAGGACATTATAGCTTAGGGAGCTACGTCGGACAATGTCGCATCCAAATATAGAAGATTCAATGATACTCACCAGTGAAAGCAAGTTCTGGCAGTACGAGCAAGTCCAAATCTTCGGGGTTTGCCTTGCTCAGAACCGCGTCGGCCCGGTTGAGGTTGTTGTCAATGTCCCCAACTTGAGGGGCAAACTGCAAGCACGCTATCCTCATCTTCGCTTGTATGTCTGCGGTCTGGTCGATAGCTCTTTGGGCAGAAGCTTATACGGGCGGGAGCAAAGGACCAGTCGTTCTGAAGTCGACCGCGATCGTATACGACGGCCTCTTGAAGCTACTCTGCCAAAAGAAAGGCGTAGCGGTTCGCATCAAGATGACTTCAGAACGGAACCAGCAAGGAGAGTTTAAGGCTGGAGGGGGACAGGAAGGATAAAGAACTCTAAGTGGGCCAAGGTGGGAGGGTGTATTTTGTGGGTGCTCAACCGAGAACCGAGAGAGCCTGCTGCTGAGGCCATGCGCCCGGGAGTCCACACGTACTGGCAAACTCCAGTAGGCCTTGCATGCATAAGTGGCAGGTTAGATAGGGCATGGATGTGGCATTGCAGCATGTAAATGTAGAGATAACCCCGACAGGCTGCCAGATACGACTTCACTCGAGACAGCCCTCGCGTATAGCCAGCCATGTGTTTGTTCCTCCTACGACCCTGGCAGCCTGGTACCAACTGCTTCTAGGATGGACACTCTGGATTGGCGGTGGGGGGGAGATTCGAGCAGGGGTCGGGCCCTCAAGGCCCTCTTCGACCATTGATAGCTGCAGATTAACCGCTGCTCCTGGTCCCCTGGCTGCTCTGAAGCGATCAATCACGTTGGCCCATTTCCCTTCTACAGCCGCCTAAAAACAGACACAAGGATCACTGTGCATGATAGCGACGCCATTCAGGAATGGTCGCTTTAATCCGGGCAGATGAAAGTCATACTACGTACTTACAGGGTACCTGCACATAGACTTACCAAACCTTTGGAAACTGTATCCTATCAAGTAGCCTATGAGTACTGGACCTCGGAGGGAGCAGGCGAACTGAGCAAGGGCTCGGCATGCCGCCATAACCCAGTACGTTGCCCTCCCATAGCCAGTATTGCAGAGGATAGTTTGGGCGCCCGGCCCGAGCCCTCGTTGAGCGGGTGATATAACCAAGTATACCCGGAACAGAAAGCTCCATCCAGGATCGGGTACAAGAACGGTCCAAGAACAGGGCAATCGAAGTTCAGCATACAAGAACAGGACTTTTCATTGCGAGAGTAAAAGGGAACTGATATTCATGTGATTCTCTTGGTTATCCTATAATGACCACGATGTGGTGATTGTGATTGTGTCTACTCTGTGCATACAATACCACAGTGCCAGTGCTGTGTCTTTTCCAGGGATTTCACGTATGCGGGGTTATCATAGGTCCCGGCCCGATGATTACTTCGTCTACCCGGCTCCATATCTCGCGCGTCGCAGAAGCTCACGAAATAGCCATGACTGCAAGGGTATCCACAGATACGTAATGTTGAATGGATTGCGGACGCAGCGTCAATCGAATGCGTCAAAGTGTCAAAATGACAAGTGTGGTTTTGGGAAGGGGTTCGTTCGTTGGGTGCTTGTCACCGCTGTATGTTGTGTATGGGAAATCCATTTGATCCATCCATTCTGATTGATTCACTGGCCAGCGTTTATATTCCGAGGGTTTGGTACTGACTAGGGCCGGGTTCAGCGCCCGGATGGGGCTTTCGCGCCTGATCACACAGCAGCCCGGCCCCCTGATTGGGCCTGATAGATTACGGCCTCCGTAATGGGACGATAACAGCGATAGCCCCGCTACTCACTTTACTGACTGTTCCTCCCAGTGGACTGAGACAGGCTGACAGCAAACGCTCCATCCAAGATTCTGCCCGGCCATGCCCTCCCAACCCCAACTACGAAAGGTGGACATTTTGGACTTGCCCTGCAGCTGATGTGGCATAAGGTCATCCCCAAAACCCAATCAAGCCTACGGCGAGGGAGGATCTTCAGCAAATGTTCATGTCCAAAGAACCAACTGCATAACGCCAGGCCAATCAGCAACGAACAGGTCGTGTCCTGTTCAGCCCATCCCAGTGAAGTGAGTCGATTTTCGCATTCCGGTGATTTTCCCTGCGCTTAGCAAGCAACGCTCCGCTGTCTCCCTTACTTGGCTCGAAGTCAAGTGATGCGCGAATAAGTGCCAAAACTAGCATGATAGGACATTTGGGTCCACGGCGAAATCTTACCCAGCCCAGGGTGCGAAGCTGCTAGCGAGAGCCGGTATCTCTGTTGAGCGGTTACCGTTTTGCTTTTCGCCCGAAGTTTAGACACTCGAGAGCGGCACGAGCACTTCCCCAAGAGGCTCTCACAGACCGACAGTTACGCGCTTCCAGTCACAGGCAGACCCCTGAACACATGCATGCAATATACTATATCGCCGTACGCCCGCACGTTGATCGTCGTCAGGTGACTGAACCGAAGTAGAGGCATAATATCAATGTCCGATCGGTAATTGAGTATGAGAGTGGTCGCGATACCAAACAATGGGCGCTCATCATTAACCCCATTTCTATCAGTAGTCGTCGTTATTGGCAACCCATGCTAGAATCACCCAATGACCTTCTTTGATGCCATTGGCATAGTCAATATCTATACCTTGGAAAGATATATGCTAAGCGTCCAGAAGACCGACAAACCAACGTGAAAACAACCAAGTAAACTTCGAGCGCTTCTTTCTCTCCCTTTCTTTCCCTAGCTTGCCCCTATCTTTTCCGCGTTTATAAGCGTGTTTCCCGACATGTTCTGTGGGCTTCCTGCAGGAAGCCTTACAGTAAGCATCCGCAGGAGCCTGGTCCAAAAGGCCTATCCTTGGGCCGGCCAGGGAGGCTGGTGAGGTCGCACATGGGACCGACGCCCACCCACTCTCATCCACTCTACGCAGCTGCAGAAGGGCGGGCTGCATCCAGAAAGCGTCTTCTATCAGAAGTCCGCGACGGCGTTGGGTCCTATCGATCCAAGAGTCTCCGCTTCGTTGATACCTCGCACCCCGAAAAACGCCTCACGGTGCCGGCTAGGGCTATGTTCGAGGCCCGTTTAGTTAGCAAATCGGGGAGACTTACGGGCATATATAACGCGGCTAACAATAACAAGGCATACTTACGAGACAACTGTTATGATGCCTGCGTCCCCATCCGGCACGTACCCCATAGACACAGTCCAGCCTGAGGATCCCTTGCATCGCCGGTCGTACCACGGCCACGTTGCGAGGTTGGTATTCTGCGGCCCGGCGATTTGCAAGACGCAGAACACTCCTTGTGCGTTCTCAGCTTCGAGGGTGAAGTTAACGATGACCTGCCGCCGATCTTGGTCCACAACTATAGCCCAATTAGTACTCTCAGCCATGCGTGTATCCTTGACATTATACGTTGGTTAGTTAGATACGAAGAAACCCACCCCTTTTCAAATTGACCACTGTCCAAGCCTGCGCCTTCTCGATGGGCAGAGCCTCTCTCTCGACGATCTTCGAAGACGGCGACGACGATGCAGCCGTGCTCGTCTGGTCGGACCCGATCAAGATGGCGTCCTTGTCCTGCGCCGGCAGGTCGCCCCCGCCGTTGAGCTGGGCGTCCGAGTAGCCGAAGTACGCCTGGGCGTTCTCGGTGGGGTTGACAACGCTGATGACGACGAAGCCCTGGCTACTCCAGCCGCCGCCGACGTCGTACTGCGTGGCGCCGTCGGTGCACGTCACGTCGCCCAGGTCGCGCTTGTCGCAGCCGAGCGCCTTGGTGCCCCGGACCGTGAACGCGCACTGCGCCGGCGGCCGCGCGCCCCGGATCTCCGAGGCCGTGATCGTGAAGTTCCAGTTGCACGTCGTGTTGTCGGGGCTCCGGGTGCGGTGGACGTCGGAGAGAGTCCAGGTCCCGATCGTCTTCTCGGCTAGGGCCACCCCGAGCCATGCGCATAGGGAGGCGCTGACAGCGTTTGAAGAGAAGCGCATCATGAAATCAAAGATGGAAGAACAAGTTGATATGATACAGTTATATTGAGTAGCAAGTATTGGTTATGGCCTTTTTGGTCTGCTCGCGACACGATCTTCAAGACAAGACGCAGGGGAAAGCCTACTTATAACAATTGCATACCGCTACGACCACAAACGGCGATTCCCTCCCTGGGCTTGGCCATCAAACATCTATCATCACTAGACACACCAACGAAACTCGTCAGTCATAGATAGTATCAGTTGAAGGGCGTCGGAGAGAGTGTAATACGTAGATGCACTCATCCGCGACACGATGTTGTTTTGTGACTTCCGGGGCACCGGCAAACTTGAGTCTACAGGTAGGATCCTTACATCTGCGATGAGGAAGGGCGAACACGGACTACATGCCGATGCTCGTAGCCCTGCCTAACGTCAAGTAGATGGCGTGTGGGACACTGAAGGACTCTGAGTCTTGGCATGTCTGAATGTCATCAGGATGACACGTCGTACCCAAGTCGCTATCATAAACTTGACACGGAAGGTCTGGAATCATTATGAGCTTTCTTGCAGTCACCCTGAAAGCTGGGAGAGGCTCTCTCCCCCTTGCCAGCTGAAAGTTGGGTTGTAATCTAGTACAGATGCCACAAGTTGAGTAACAAGCTGGGCCCTTACCTGAGTACGGTACTGAAACATTTACACAGGCACGTCTTGGATATAGTAAAGAGACATGCTAGCAATATGGTAGCCGGCAGTTCCATGCAGGTTTACGATGACATCTTTTCGCTTGGCACGGGACAAGACTCATGGAGGACCCCAGCAGCAGTCCCGAAAAGACGGGCAACAAACGCACAACGGAGACACTTGCTTGCCAATGCTCGCTAGGGGGAGGCAAACGCACAGTTGCACAAATCATGACCTAACCCGCGACAAAGGGCTCCCGACTCCGTGAGCAAACAGGAATGACAGCCAAAAGTGACAGGGCTTCACCAAACGCATATCCAACTCACATTAAGTCAGGGACGCCACCTAGCCGAGGTAGAGTGTACAGTCAAGTTTGCAGATTCCAATGCCGTGGCAGTCCAAGCGAGGGAGGCCAGGATGGACAGCCGGACATCATTTCAACGAAGAATGATGAAGTCCGGCTGCGTGGTGTGGTGTGGCTTGGTGGTCAACGCCAGGCCGGACCCTGCAAGTCTTGTTATTCGGATGAGAGGCATCGACCTCGAGAAGGCTCGCGGCTACCATACCAATCGAATGCCGGGGCGGCGTACGCAGGCGGGATCCAGAGTTGAGACAAAACTGCTATGTTGAATATTGTTGTACGACAAGCAGGTGAGATGCCAGAGCTGACTGTGTGCATGAAACCAAGTCGAAAAGGCGGAGAGTGCAGGGAGAGCTATTTTGTCTCGACAAACATTTGGGGGATCCCTTCTTACTTCTTATATAAGTACTCCATGAGTTGTATCTAATAATATCTCTACTCTATTTTCACATATACCTCCCTCTTTGCCTTTTCTTTAAGTTCCAACTGCTCGAAGCCGCATGACATGGTAGACTGCTCTGAAAGGGTAGATTGAGCGATGGGGAATCTACAGTAGCATTCCTGCTGGGCTCTCCCGCCCACACTAGTAATTTGCCCAATTTTTCCATATGCAGAGCCCGCGCGTTCTATGCAAGCCACCATCACTATCACACACCTATTAATATAATTTGCCGCCAGCGCGGTAGGAGGAATCGTCAAGAGGGCAGCAGATGAGCGAGAGGGAGAAAAAGCCGCGCGTGAAATCAGCTCTGTTGGTCGTTCGCGAGCGGGAGAAAGAAGCAAGCACTTTGATCTGGTCGCTTGTTCTAGGGCCGACACTAACTTTAGAATATGTTCATTCCTACTTATTTACAAGCAACGGACTGTTCATGGTCTGGCAGGGTAAATTTCTACTATTCTGAGTAAGGACGTGAACCAACACGATGATGATGCTTGACCGCAACGAGGGGAGCTTTCGTCAAGATCCCCCCTCCTTCACTACTCCACAGTCGGGTGAGATGCTTATTCGATCGGGGACGCGGAATTGTATCTTCCTGACTGCTAATTATCCCGGCAGTCCCAAGCTTTGGTGTCCACGTTGTAAACAATGAATGGGACGATTTTCCGCATCTCGTTTCCTGTTCTTAGCTGTCGCCAAGCTGCAGGCAGTTAGCGTTGGAGGAGGAAAGGCAGAAGAAAAAAAGAGGTCGCATATCAGGCCGGCCACTGGCGCCTGCGATCCTTCGTTCTGTGCATTCTAGCCCACTCATCCGCTGACAAGGCCCCTGCCGGGACCCACAGCCGTTCCCCTACCCTGGCGCCCATCCTCCAGTGAGCGACCAGCTTGGCCGCCCAGCTTTCCTGTCTGACCGGACGTGTCGCCCTCATTGGCTGGCGCGTGGAAAATTGGGTTGTCAGCCGGTTGTCCAGAGATCAGAGTTGTCCCCCTACCTGCTTAACCTAAAGTGAATCCCTGCCTCTCACGGACAGCAACTACAGCTTGACTTGCATACGGGAGGGTGGCCTCTATTGGTCGAAGACGCGGTGGGCACTCATTTGGGCCACTAATGTTTCTCTCTGCTCGAGCTATTCTGAGAAACAAAAGTCCCACACGTACGATTGCCGCGTTCTGGGAATAGCAGCAGCTAGCCAGCGGCTTTCGGTCATAGTGGTAATCTAGCTCGACATGACTATAGTGGAAGGTTGAGCCGCCTTGGCTTTCCAAGAGGTGCGTCAGTGGCATGTAGGTAGGTTGACATATATTGATCTGACTGCATCCATCTTTTTAGAGAATGGGTTAATTATCTCGGACTTTCTATATACTCTTGGATTTAATATTCCTTGAGAGAGTTCGGCGATATTCCGTTTCGTCGATCCACGCAGAGTATCGACAACTTACTTGTACCATGGTTGAGCGTATATGATATTCGAAGTTATCCGCCCACCCTTCAAGTCCTCATTCGTCATCTTCGCCTCGCCGTTGAACCCACTTCGAAGGCTGTGTGTTAGTCGGAATAAGATATGGCATCCCGGATATTTTCCCTAGGGCTAGTCCTCTACTTCGGAGCTCTGTCGACAGCCCTCCAGGTCGCTCCTAACTCAACATGTGCCGCCCTCTGCTTAGACTCCCCGAGGGGAACCCCCATGGACCCGGCGGCATCGAACACGAACTACACGGACATAGCCTGCGTCGACAGTGATTACTCAGGCACTGCTCGGGGGATCAAGTTCAAGAACTGCATGGAGTGCTTACAGGAAAGCAAGGAGACGAGTGGTCGTGAAAGTGACCTTAACTGGTACCTATGTATGCTGCCACTTACCACTTACCACCTTCTCGTGATATTCATGGCGACTCCTAAAACTAACACAACGATAGACAACGCACGATACGCCGTGGACGTATGCTTGTACTCCTACCCAGGCTCGACCCAGAACATAAGTTCGCCATGCGACATCAACTACGCCTGTGCTCCCCTGAAAACCGCCTTGACATCCGGCATCCCGGATGGCGACATCAGCAACCCTTACGGGTACTGCTCAGCGGACGGAGGAAAGTTCACAAGTCGCAGCCTGGACTCCTGTGTGCAATGCTTGAAATCCAGTTCCAGCCAAGCATACATATCGAACTGTAAGAAAGCAAGATGTATACTTATGTTGTTATCACAGAACACGAGCTGACCACTCAACCTCAATAAACAGTTCTGATCGCCCTGAACGCAGGCTGCCAACAAAAAGTCAGCCCCGGCCAGCTCCTCGGCCTGAGCGGCTCCCTTTTCAGCGGAAAACCCGTCACCATCACGGACCCGCCCAAGGACGAAGACGACAAGCCCGACGACGCGAACCCCACCGGCATGACGACCGGCGCCATCGTCGGCATCGCCGTCGGCGCCGCCCTCCTGTTTCTCGGCGGCGCCGCCCTCTTCATCGTGTACCACCAGAAGCAGAAGAAGATGTACGCCGCCTTCGACATGCAGCAGCACTCCGACTTCGACCCGCGCGGCGGCAGCGCCTCCATCACCCCGCCCATGAAGGGCGGCTTCAGCGCCCAGGACTCGCGGCGGCCGCCCATGGGCACGAGCGACTACGAGATCCGCGCCCAGAAGGCCTACGGCGCCCACGTCGGCTCCAACGCCGACTACTACGACAAGCTCGAGGAGGAGATGCGCATGCGCAGGCCCAACTACACCATCGACCCGCACCATCCCGGATCGGGATTCCAGGGGGCGCTGCCCACGCACCCGGCCTACGTCCCGCGTGCCATGAGCCGGGCTTCAGTACGCAGCTCGTCACCACAACCGCCCGCACCCGTCAAGTCCAACAAGCCCGACTCGTACGCCCTGCAAGCCTACTTAGCCGCTGCTGAGGAATCCTCCGCCATCAAGATCCCGCCGCCGCCACCGATGGGACCACCACAGACGTCATCACGATCCCAAACACCGGAACCACCGGCCGCGACAAGGCAGCAGCATCAGTTATCCAAACCTTCGCTGTCGCTCCTCCAAGCGATGCGGACGCCGCCGCCGCCGCCTTCGCGGAAACCCCCGCCCAAGGTGCCCTCGCTAGTGTTGCCTTCGGTGCCGCGGATCCGCATGCCCAAGAAGTACGAGCCACCGCAGATCAACGTACAGGAGGCGACGCCCACTGATGGGCCCAGCGAATCGGGGGCCGACGCCAATATCTCGCGGCCCCTGGCCCGCAACGATGCAGCTGGACGGTTCGCGGATCGCACCTTTGGGAACAGAACACCCAGCCCAGATACTCGATCTGATGCGCCGCTAATACCGCACCACAAGGGGTCGGATGCTGTCGCTCACGTCGTGGTAGACAGGAGGCGACATCTACAATATGAAGAGATCGAATTACACACGGGCAAGAGCTCGATGTACGGATAGTAATGTTATGGGATACGATTTCAATATGCATATGAAGTGATGCTAGGAGTGCGTTTAAACGGGGGTTCGGTTTGCTTCACTGTTACAAAATACCCAGGGCTGTCAAAGGCGTTTCTGGCAACCGCTATCAGCTGAACAGCGGCAATGGTTTTTCAACGGGTAGGAGTTGGGTCACTCAAAGTTACCATCATAGGAACAATAGGTTGTCACAAGATTACTTCTTCCAATACATAAAATTTAATATCTTTACATTTATTGCCTTTCAAGGCTTGACATTGATTGCTAGTAGTTTCTATCAAGCGATTGCTCTAGCCGAGGCGTCGCCCAGGTCCAACACTTCTCCACGAATCTGGCAGTGGGCCACCACGAGGTGGCCCTCCTCTCGGAGGCACGGTCGCGGAACCATAGCTGGTGTTACTGACACGAGGAGTCTCCATGATCCACGAGATGAACCAAGGCGTGGGGATCAGGTTGGGCCCATTGCCGAATTCAGGATACAAGCGGACAAGAAAGTCGTGCATGTGCGCAGCGACAAGTCCAGTCAGGCCGACCTTGACCATATACCAGCCGTTGGGGAACAGAAGTTGGACGAGCAGCAAGCAGTAGGGCATCAACTGAGCTGGGATCGTGATGATATAGAAGTGTGCAGTCTGGCCGCGCTGATCTTGGGTGGCCGTGTAGCACATGGCAATAAGCAGAGCCTGGAGGTAACCACCAGCACCAGTGAAGAGTGAATTCAAGGTCTAGTGCGCAAGTCAGTCACCAAGTTCTAGGAATGCGAAGCGGTTCGATCATGGTACGATTGGCACGGGGTTGTAGACGTATGCAAAGAGCATGTGTCGTGAAAGTATGTAGGGCGCTGAAAAACCACCCGAGCGAAATTGCCAGAAGGCTTCACCCGGGTCATCCATTAGAGCAATCCCACCAAGCCCACACCGCGAACTGGCCCTTCTTGAGGTTTGCGAATGACGGACCAGCCGAAGTGCAGGGGTAATCTTCCTCTATTCCAGGAACCGCGATAGCTGTAGAGAAAATTCCACTATCCGGGCAGATTAAGAGGTGTATAATGATACACGGGGCAAAAGTAGGAAGGAAACAACATAGGGTCACGGGTACACAGTGCAGGAGATATGGTTGGACCTACGATGATGATGCCTCCCACGAACATCAGGTACCAGATGAGGTCCTCCTTCCTTGTGAACTTGGAATTGCTCTTCTCAAGTTGCGAAAGGTATGTGAAGACAAAGTACGTGTCCATGAGGACGCTCAGACCGGGACCGGTGAGGAGGAAACTCGTTACGATGCGGTGGATGCCTGGGGGAATGCCCAGAGGAGCCTCCAGTGGAAGTAGAAGGGACTGCTCGAGAGCATATGGGTGTACACTCCCACGGATGACGCGAATACAGCACTGGCGACCGTCCTGGAAGGAATTGGGTTAGTATGGGATGCGTTGTTGGCAGATGTTGAGTGAGTGCGTCAATTGACTTACCTGGCAATGGGCGGCGTAGCCCAGTAGGCGTCGGCAATGCCAGGCATCTTGACGCTGTACGGCTGGTACTGTTATGCAAGGTGCAAGAGGAAATGAAGAAGTAGAGAAGGCCGAACGAGGTTGACAATCCACTGGTAGATTGACGACGGGCTGCTTCTCTTCTAATCAACAGGTGGCCCAAGGTTCAGATGTCACAATGAACGCGATTGGATGTTGATGGTGAGGGGGAGGAAGTTTGCTTTCTAAATAAATAGAAGGCACTTTCAAGGCGGGAGTGACAGTGGCACCAGACAAGGCAGCAGCGCCTCTGTTTGCATGGTGTCCTGTGTCCGGATCTGACCTGCTTGAATTGGAGGTTGGAGAAGGAAAACAACAGCTGAGCCGCAGGGAAATTTTTCTACGTGGCCTTTATGGAAACTCCACGGAAGGCGCTAGCTGCCTTTCGTGCAATGGTGGGGGCCGATAAGAGCTCTAGCCACAGATCGAGCTAGGTATCTAACCCCCAAACCCCACTACAGCTTCCCATGTGGCATGCACCGTGGCTGCTGCCTCGGCATTATTCTCATTCAATTGTTCTATTTAGGGAGCGGCAGATAAGATACGAATGTTGCAAGGCAAGTGCATTGCATTGAACTCTGTCACCGAATCGCAACTTCCCATACCATGGAGCATGTGACGATGTGACAGGCCACATGCGTGCCACTGTCACATTGCAGCGGCGTTCATGCTTGCTTTCGCAATGGCTTTCTCGAAGTTCGCATCTACCCGTCGCGCATGCGTGATGGCGTTGGCTCGGGATTCGTGGTGCCTGCTGTCAATGTTGTACTATCCCGGAATGTGTTACATTGAATCGTTTCTATTGATGACTCTGCTCCTTGGTATGTACATGATGGTAAAACACCGATATTGCTTGCTCTGACAGGTCTTCATCTTGTGTGATTGACCAGCTTGCAGCTTATGGATCACTTGGGCCATTGAAGCACCCAAGTAGATTCATACCTAATGTATGCCAGGAAGCTGAGCAATGAATCGACACTTTGATAGTGATTAGTGCTTATGTGCATGTCAGATTCGAACATGATGTCGCCCAGTCGGCAAGGTTACATAAACCTCGCATGACACCATCCAATACCAGGTCTCGGTCTACATCAAAACCAGGGACACAGGTTCTATAGCATGCCAAAGAAGCAATGAATGGGCTGAGTTACACGTGCGGGTATTACCCCTAGTTCGCATATGCTGTACACGAGGGTAACAGTGACAGCTGCAATCTTGACATACACTGTGGATCTCAATGTGCTCTCGTGTAGACCTACTCAGGTGGCCTCGACGACTCTTCAACGTTGAACCCCGGGGCACTTGCCATATGTCGCATACGACCTTACTCGTAGAGGTGTTCAAGCACTGATGGTGATCCACACGTCCACCAAGGAATCCACGTGGGAGAAGATCACCAAGTATCACGGAGGGTGCCAGCTTAACCCAACATCAACATCAAGAGTCCATGTCATCTTCATAGTCCGATGTATGGGAGTATCTTCAAGAGCTCGGGAGCTGCCGAGGCCCAGCTTGCTTTATTCGGCGACATGCATGATGTAGGAAGTGTGATGACTTATACAGCTCGGATCTAGCCTGCGCTTGTTTGTTGCCGGAGATAGTTTGCTATATCCTGACGGATACTGGCAGTCGAAGACAAGATGGCAAAAGTCTTTGCGTGATATATTCTATGTTTTTTTACGATGCCATGTGTAAAACTTGATATAAATATGCCTTCAGGTCGCCATCATGGGATGTCCTGGTTCATCACACCCTCCAACTACGCCTGAACAGATATCATACCAAATCATTCTCCATACAAGCCCCCTTGGCCATGTATTTGCTTATCCTCATCTCCTCCCTTCTGCTCGCCAGGCCCGCCTCCGGCAGCCCAATCCTCGACCTGACCCAAGCAACCCAACCCAGCACCCCCAACACCACGTGGACCATCATCGAGCACCGCATCGCCTGCACCGAAACCCAATGCCTCTACAACTTCGACATCACCAAGGCAACCCCCAACCAACCGCAACAAGACCCCACCCACTGCGAGTTCACCGTCGACACCTCCGGCACCGGCGCCGCCGCTCTCCCCGCCAACCGCACCTCCTTCCAGGACAAGACGTGCGGCAGTATTTACAAGAACAGCTATACCGTCAACGGCGGCTTCATGAACGCCAGCGGCGCCGTCGTCCTCTGCTTCAAGAACCCCCGGAGGGCAACTGGGCCTTCTTCGGCTTCGACCCCTGGGAGTTCCTCTCCGGGCCCCAGAAGACCTCGCCCGCATTGCCTATCGGCACGTACGAAAACATCACTGCCTTCAGTCACCGGGATGATGATGCCTGAGAATTTTCGTGGTGTGCCATAATGATGACAGATGCGATGTGCGGTGTGAGCCACATATTGGATGACAACGAACATCAAAGGAAATGGGCGATCAGAGGGCTGCGAAGAGTACCAAAGGTTAAACATCTTATAGAAACCAGACTTCATCAATAAATATGATTTGTGGCATGTATTCCTTATCTCATTGAGAATGGACTTACTTGTGACTAGGTTTCTGCTAAAGACACAATGGCAATCCTTCATAGGCCAACTCCGGGAAGAAATAGGGGTTGACAGGATCCTAGTATGGGCCTTCCGATGTCAACGTACCAACTTCTCATCACGCATCGCTCCATTGACCAAGTCAATATCTACTGTTGCAACACCTTTCCTAACCAATTCCACGTCAGGAACAGACGAATGCTTATGGCCCTCGAAGATGGCGTCGATCTCTTCAAGCGTCTTTCCTTTTGTCTCGACCCAGAAGACAGCCTGTATTCATTGTTCATTAGCAGTGCACAATATACAGATTAGTAACAAGAAGAGTATAATGCAGAACACTTACGATGAGAACCAGCACAATAATGTCCCAGGATCCGTTGATCATGTACATTCTCCAGCCTATGTTGGCAATGCCAATAGGCATGACGAAGACCAGTAACAACCTGAGTAGCATACGTTAGCTCCGACTGGGTTTCTCCAGTAACAGGGTTGAAGCCAAGTTACATACGCGAGGGCACTGAGACCAAAAGCCGAGAATGCCAGCCCGTTCGCTCGAATGGAGTAGTTCATGACCTCAGGCGGGTAGAGGAAAAGCAGCGGCGTCCAAGCGAGCGAGTAGAAGCCCTGAAAGAGGAACATAACGGCGACGTCGCCGTAGATGAGGCTCTGAGTTGCTCCCTCTGGATCGTCGGCGTATAGTTTGGAAAGCCCGCCAATGATGAAAAGACACACGATTAGTAGGCTTTGCGACAGCATGGCCGTAGGCTTGCGTCCCCAGTTCGCGGCGAGATGTGTTCCTGTCAGCGCGCAGAGGAGGCACCAGACGTTGAGGACGACATTTGCTTTCAGTTGGTCTCGCGTGTCGGTCACGCCCGCGGTATCCAGCTCGGCGCCGAGATAGTATGATGCGATAATGTTGCCCGCAATGCAAGAAAACGGCCCGGCCGACATGCCGATGAGAACGCGTTTCCGTGCCACTGGGGTCCGCACGATCTCCCGCGGGCTCATGCTCCTGCCATCCTTCTTCTCGAACTCGATGGTGTCCAGGATCTCCTTGTACACGGCGACGGTGACAGGGTTGGTGAGATTGCCGTTAGAGTTGGTCTGGGCGACAACGGTGCGCGCTTCTTCGAAGAGGCCTCGGTGCACTAACCAACGTGGCGACTCAGGGACGAAAGGCAGTATGAAGATGCAGAGCAGGCTGAAGATCCCCTGGAAGAGCGACGGCGCTCTCCATGCCCAAGTCGACTGCCACTCCCCTGTTCCTAATGTGATACCAGCGGCGATAAGGGCGCCAATGCTGGTAACTATGAGCAAACATTTTATCACACAGTCCCCCTGATGCTAGGCACACTTACTAATAGAAATTATTGAGTAGACCGACGCCCCAGGCTCTCCACCGGCTCGGGAAGGTTTCCGACAGATAAACTCCGGCTGCGACCCCCGAGATCTGGGAGCCGAATCCGAGGATCACGCGCGCCACGACAAACATGGCGATGTTCTGAGCCGCTGTCTGGAGAACGACACCGACAATCGTAATGACCGTACCCCAGAAGATGGCCGGACGACGCCCCAGCCTGTCGGCGGTGATACCTGCAACAAATGGGCCCAAAATGCTGCCGATGAAGATCGAAGCGGTGTTGAGCCCCGTTGTCGCCGGAGTGAGCTTGAAGTAGTCTGTGTACGAGGGCAAAATATTGAGACCGTTCAACATGGAGCCATCATATCCAGACGTCTGTTTTTGAGAAAGGATTAGCCGATAGATCGTCAGCGAAGTCATGGCTTTTGGTAGGAGGTAAGGGGAGCCATACCGCCGAGTTCACCATGGAGCAGAATAGCAGCAATGCGGAGAGGTTGGTCGTGGACTGCGGCACCCACGCGGGCAACCACGTCCCGGTCGGTGTTCGTCTCATCCTGTTATGATGCAAATTATTGCAATCACGAGACTCGAATTTGGCGAGGCGTTACATAGGTATATTTTAGGTACGGATCAGTTCAAGAAAACATTGAATAGTTGTTAGGAGATGGCGGTTGTTGATGATGATGAATGTGTAGTACTGTCAGTCGGAAGTTGGGTCATCTGCCAGCACTGCCTGCCGCTGATAACGGCCCCGGCCTTCCACCATCCTGAAACCGCAACCCGCAGGAAGGAATCATATGCAGCCTGGTTCGTTCGGCAATCGGCCAATGACATATCTATGATGCTACAATAGAATGCGGATAATCGGTTCGAATTATCAAGATGCTGACAAGAGGGGACTAAAGCCTCCCCATTGCCCCTCACTGGATGACTGCACATGCATGCACTCCAAGAAGCACTTTGACCGTTCAGGGCACAAGTACAGGCACGGAAGGAAGCTACGAATCAAGATAAGCGTCTACTAGCCCGCAAAAGGCAGGCCAGTGTGAGCCCTGACTTTCGGGGCATTGAGAGGATGCAATCAGGGCTTCAGAATTCACCTCTCGGCCATCTTTACCCGCAGCGTACTCCTATTGAAAAGCATGTGGCGATAGTCCAGTTATGTAAGAAGCGGTATTCGAATAGCACGACTAAATATCGAGTGAAAAAGGCGTAATTTCTATCTACACGGTGTCCAATCTACTCAACCGGTTCAGGCAGCGGCTCATTTGACATCGGTATGATGCGAGCCAATAAGCTAGGCTCCTTCTCGAACTCCTTATCGAACGGCCACATAGGCCGCCGTATGCGGTGGTGCCCGAGCCGTTCGAGGTCTTGATCCACACCACCGGGCGTGAGTCCCAACATCCAGTCCTTCGCCATATCGTAGAGCTCCGGCTCGAGGTACCCGATCTTCACAATCACAATGTCGGCTTTGCGTGGCGCCAGCTGGAGCTCGGTAAAGTCCCGCTCGAGATGGTACGGCTTGCGTAGCTTCGTCAAGATGGCGAACACGCTGCCTACTTGTAGGACCACCTCGATCACGGCGTGCTTGTCGCCGTGCTTAATCGAGTGCACCTTCCCCGTCATCGTGATGGGCCCCGCGTGGATGTTATCGACTTCGGCGCCCGCCGTGACGGTGACAACAACCCCGACGCCGGCCTCGACGGCTTTCTGCACGGCGTCTGGTCCCGGCACGCTCGCATAAATCACCGTCGGTCCATCCTCTTTCTGAAACTCGGGTCGTGCGAGGAGTTGCGTGAGGCCCCAGGTCACGTCGCCCGACCCGCCGGCCGTGGGGTTATCGCCCGAGTCGGAGATGAAATAGGGGCGCGCAGACGATTTCAGCGCGGCGTCAATGCATTCCGCAAAGAACCCAGTAGGCGCCACGAACGCGAAGTCGCGATGAGAATCCCAGAACAGCCTCGCCAGATGCTGCGCTGCCTCGCTGATGGCGCCTTGGTCCCAGCCGGTGACGACTACAGCAGCACGGTTCCGGGGCTCGTCGGCCCAGGCATAGCCGACCCAGATCGCTGCATCTAGGACACCTTCCCATTTCCCCACCTCGGATACGGCCTCGTATATGTGCTTAGCGGGTTCTAAGCGAGTCGATGTCTGCTCGCCGGGAAGCAGGATAGGAATTGGGACCCAAGCCTTGAGCGGACGCGTTGGCATACCGTCATCGGAGGCGGTCAAATTGTGAGCTAGTAGCTCTACCAGGTTTCGACATGCGCGTCCCTTCGTTTCCATGACATCGACATGAGGTGCAGTGCGGTAGCAAGTAATCAGATCGGTCTGATGCGCCAGCTCCCGCGACACGTTGCCATGCAAGTCCATCGAGGCCGAGACAATAACATCCGGACCGATTACTGCACGCACGCGACGGAGCAGGTCGAACTCAGCGTCGTCGATGCCCTCGACGCACATGGCGCCGTGAATGTCAAACCATAGCCCGTCGAGGCGGTGATTTGGCAACTCGTCCACGATGGTTTGCAGCCTTTGCACAATTTCGCCCGCGAGCTCCTCGTACGCGCTTCTCGTCACGATGCCGCCTGGCAAAGCATGGCCGATCAATGCGCCCCGCCAGTCTGCAGCATCGCCCAGCGGCGAGCCTGTCCGTATGAACGAGTATTTCCCCTGGATCTCCTCATATCCGCGTAATGGGTGAAAGGCGGGCGCAAGAGTCCTCGACGGAGTAAAACCCGAGGTCTCGCAAGCCAGACCCGCGATGGCGATAACAGGTCTTCTTGAAGCCATTGAGAAGTATGACTTGTGATGGGATGATGGCGGTTCAGAGTTGCACATAACCAACACACCTGCCTATTGGAGTACATACACTATCGGCCGGCAAAGGCCGGCAACAACGAAACCCCTCCCGGTTGATGCATCGATGGCCGCTTTAGGACCCATCGCCGCATGTACCTCTTTATGCCATGACTGCTGATTAACATCTCATGTCAATTAGTATAGGTAGAAAAGAAGAGAGCAAGAAAATTGCGAAGCTGTCGCATATTTAAAGCGAGCTCAGAAACACTACTGCTAATGAAGTACGGAGTATGCTTACTTCCCATCTCGGAAGTGAATCTAGCCTTTAGGTTAAACATATGCGGTCGCACCACGTATTTGCTGTGTACCATTGCAAAAACGAAAGCATCCCCATTACCCCGGTAGAGAATCTTGGAAAAAAAAGATGTCCAGATCTCAAGGCATGAACATGGCATGAAGGCAAAAAGTAACGATTGCGGCCAGTGTGGATTGAACACACGACCTCCAGATTGATGATTCCCGAAGTTGACTTCAGTCTGGCGCTCTCCCAACTGAGCTATGTCCGCTGTGATGAGACGATGTTGGCACCGTCCCACATTGTTGGCCGCTTGTTGGAAGAAGGGCTGCTTATGGGAGTATCTATAGCCAAGCCTTTCTGCCTCTCTTTCTGATTGATCCAGCAGCTTTGCCTATTGCCTCAGTAGAGGTCAGCGACGAGGAACGGCGGAGTGGGGCCAGACTTATAAGATCCACTCAGATTTGGGACACCATAGCACTGCTGTCTTCTGCGCATAGCTACTTGTATGCCTGGATGACTTACTGGTATGAGGATTATGTCGCAACTTCTTCCTAGTAAATAGAAAACAGCAATAATCTCCTCCCACGGGGCGTCGGCGAATCGCAACGATGCACTGCATGTGCAGAGTGGCTCGAAGAGGAACGAGCAAGCTTTCAGCAACCGACCCCCGGCCTTTGACCCCGCGCTACGGAGGCCAAAGTCGTCTCACTGAGAGCTAGCACCCCGCGTTGTTGAGATCCTGTAGCGGCTTACCAGCTACCTTCCTTCATGGGCGACAACAACGTTTCTTCTTTTTCATATTTATCGAGAGTCGGTCATTACGAAGAGAGCGAGTCAATTACCTTGCAGAATAAGTGAAAGCTGGCACGATCGAAAGCCTCATGCCAGCTGGGCCTCTCTCCGTCCTGAGTTTGCTCATCCGAGGGAAGAGACGACAACGGCTAGCAATTCCCCATCTTTGCCCCGTAGGGGAATAGCTCTTCAGCTCCTGCAAGTCCTTGGAAGTCTAGGCCATGAAAAGGACATGCACGATGCATTCAAACAAGTAATCGATTGCGCAAAAGTGTATTTCGAGAGTATAGATACCAAAAATTTATCACCCCCACAAAACTCACAAACCACACTGAGCTCTGGGAAAGGACATCGCAGCTTTCTCGTCCTACTCAAGGCTTTCTGACAGTGAAGCTCGTTTCTGAATGAGCCTCCGGACTCTACCTAGAATAACTTACGGTTAAACACCAATCTCTGTTCATTGTACAATGATAGTCGTCGGCAGTGGTGCTATAAAACTAGGACCCGTGAGCCCCGATTCCGATTCCGGCCAGCCCTGATCTACCGGCTTAGACTACCTAGAGAAAGACTTCATGAAATAGAGTTTGTGCCTAACGCTGCTTCAGTGGAGAGCATATCACGATCTCCATGCGAATAACGAAGAGAAGTAGCTATTAGAATGTATGATTTGCAGTGCTACCAATGGCAGCAGAAACTATATCGAAGTTGAAACGGTCAACGATACTACCCCACTATATCATACGTGCACTATTTCCTCTTCTCCAGTGATCTCGGCGGTTTGGATGCCCCTCACTTGTCTGGGTTAGGTTAATTCCGTAGCGAGCTCGTCATGCATCCGCTTCCGTCAAGGACTGTACGACAATAAAAAGGCCATCTGCCCGTCCTGTGCATAGGAAACAACAAAACGCCCGTCCTGTCGTGAGAGTTCTGTCATCTGTACTTACTCAGTTCAGAAAAAAAGGAAAGAAGAAACACAAACACAACAACCAACCAACCACAATGACAGACGCACCACCCCTTCGCATTGGCTACGTGCCGGAGCACTTCTCGACCCCACTCTACTTCGCCCAGAAGCACTTCGGCCTGCAGGCCACCCTCACGCCCTTCCCGTCCGGCACCGGTCACATGATCACGGCCCTGCGCGACGGCGAGATCGATGTCGGCATCGGCCTGACCGAGGGCTGGATCGCGGGCCTGGGCAAGGAGGATACGCCCGGCGACGGCGGCTACCGGATCGTGGGAACCTACGTCGAGACGCCTTTATGTAAGTCACATCACACATATACCAACATCAAAGTCTACAAATGAAGAACTATATATCTGACTCTGCGAAACAGGCTGGGCAATCTCCACAGGCGCCAAGCGTCCCGAGATCTCCTCGGTCTCTAGCCTTAAGAACTCCAAAGTGGGCGTCTCCCGCATCGGCTCGGGCTCCTACGTGATGAGCTACGTGCTCGCGGACCAAGAAGGCTGGCTCGCGTCGACCTCGTCGTCGGACGTGGGCCCCTACAAGGACTTCGTGGTCCTCCAAACCTTCGACAAGCTGCGCAACGCCGTCAACGAGGGCGCCGCCGACTTCTTCATGTGGGAGCATTTCACCTCCAAAAAGTACTACGACTCGGGCGAGATCCGGCGCGTGGGCGAGATCTACACGCCCTGGTCGAGCTGGAAGATTGTCGCGTCCACCAGCAGCACGAAGTTTGCCCAGGACGAGCGGCTGCAGGACCTCTTCAAGAAGCTCGATCAGGGCGTCAAGTACTTTGGCGAGCACCAGGACGAGGCGGTCGAGTATATTAGTACGGCGCTCGACTACTCCAAGGAGGACGCGACCGAGTGGCTCAAGACGGTGCAGTTCGCCACCGAGACGGCCGGTGTCAACATCAAGGTCGTCGATAACTGCATCTCCATCCTGCGAAAGGCGGGCGTTCTGAAGGAGGGCGCGGGAATGGAAGCGAAGGAGATGTTGGTCTCGGGCCTGGGCGAACAGCTTCCTTGAAACAGAATTGTTTTCAAAGCTAAAGAGAGAGTGCGTGTGAAACCCAAAAGGAGCTTGTAAATCGCCAGACCTTGAAGAGGTATACAACTGGTACTTAGAATATAAAAAAGTAAAATTGCCATAACAAGGTACCTTTCCCTCCGGACTGCGCTCCGGGTAGCATATGGCACCATATCATCACGAGCTTAGCTAGCTCCCTCTCCCCGTTAGCCCCACCAATTTTTCCCAGTGACGTCTACCAGCAATTGAGCTCTTCAGGTCCCTTGGCCATCAAAACCACTCCCTTGCAACGTGTGCGATCCGACCAAACGTACCATTCTCTCACGATATTCCCGCCCTGTCAATTAACCAAGATAGAGTCAGAGAGAGCTTGTGTTTTAATCCTTACCTCTCGAAGCCGGGAGCAAACCAATTGCCCACCAGCATGGCGACACCCTCCAACGCGTCGCCGCCATAGGCCTGCGCATACCAACAACCGCAGCGGCAACCTCCTCGCGACAGAGCCTCCAAGCCCAATCCTTCCTCATGCGCCGGCTCTTCCTCAGATCACCGACCCGAACGACCCGGATACAGCGCCGTCCCAACTCGACCCAGTCAAACCCCTCCCCATCTTCAACACCATCTACATCCACAGTAGCAACCGGAGCAACGACATCCTCCCCCGCAACCCCCGACAAAACCACCACCCGCCTCGACCGCATCCTCACCCGCACCGCCCGCTACCTCCCCGCCCGCCTCCACGCCCCGCTACACAGCTTCCGCCGCGCCCCCGTCTCGCACGTCGCCGCCTTCCTCGTCCTGCACGAGCTGACGGCCATCATCCCCCTCTTCGGCCTGACGGGCGCCTTCTACTACCTCGACGTCGTGCCCGTCGAGTGGGTCTTCGGTTGGTGGGCGCCCTACGTCCAGGACGAAGCAACAAAAGTGCTGCGGTACTTCAAGAAGAAGGGCTGGTTCGGCCTGGCCGCGGCCGCGGGCGATGAGCGCGGCGAGAGGGAGGATATGGAGAAGGGCGAGGAGAGGCTCGAACGGGAGCTTGCCGAACGGGGAGGGCGGGAAGAAGAAGGGGGTTTGGTTTGCTTACTTGACAGGGCGAGGGAAGGGCGATGAGAAGGGCGACGACGAGGTAGAAGAAGCAGCGGCCCAGGCAAAGAGCAAGGCTCGTAAGGCCATCGATGCCGCCAAAACCGTGAAGGGCAAGGTTACGTGGGACAATTCCGAGATGGGGTACAAACTGGGCGTGCAGATCGTGGCGGCCTACGCCATTACCAAGATGTTCTTGATACCGAGAGTGGCATTCAGCCTCTGGCTCACCCCGTCATTTGCGAGGGCCATGGTATGGTCCCGGAAACTGATATTCAGGCGATAACCAGGATACTTACTTACTTCTCCCCATAGCCAAACAGGCTAGGTGTACTACAACATAATGACGAACACTGCTCAGAGCTTGTAAAACATACACAATCACCGATTAGAAGAAAGTAAAATATTTGTCTTAAAAGCCTTGAATTTCGTCTCGAGCTATGCTTTTGTAACTTTTGTGTTCACAAGGGGGATCCCATCATTCATACACGAGAGTAAAGAAACCACCCCGTTACTAATCCCAAGCCGTCATGCATATCTCTCCAAGAAGTCAAGAGATGTCAACCCTTTGTGTTTGTTTGTTTGGATGGTTGACGACATTTAAGCCTTCTCGTAGACCCAGTCGAAGGTGGCGCTCTTGTAGCTGACCAGATCCTCGGGCTTGAACCACAGAGCAATCTCCTTCTCGGCGTTCTCGACGGAGTCGGAGCCGTGGCAGACGTTTCGGCCGACATCGATGGCGAAGTCACCACTAGAGACGGTAGATGTTAGCAGATGTCCTCAATTGGGTTTGTGGGGGAGCGTGAGGACAGAAAACGTACCGGATGGTGCCAGGGGCGGAGGCAAGGGGGTTGGTGGCACCGAGCAGGACACGGCCGGTCTTGACGGCGTCACGGCCCTCCCAGACCATGGCGCAGATGGGGCCGGAGTTCATGTCTGTTTGCCCAAAGTTAGCAAAATTTGACCATTGTCTGTCTCTGAGGGGTATGGTGACAACTTACACTCAATCAGACCGGGGAAGAAAGGCTTGCCAGCGAGATCAGCGTAGTGCTTCTCGAGGTGGGCCTTGCCGGGGGTCATCAGCTTGATGGCGACCAGCTTGTAGCTAGAGGAGAATGCGAGTTAGAATTGTTGGCAATGCCAATTGACAGGAGGATCTGCTGCTACTACTTACCCACGGTTCTCGAAGCGGCTCAGGATGGGGCCGACGAGGCCACGCTGAACACCATCGGGCTTGATGGCAATGAAGGTACGCTCGGTAGACATCTTGGGCGGTTCTGGTTCTTCTGCGGGAGAAGAGGTAGAATGTGGGGTGTGGTGGGAGGTGACTGTGATCGTGGTTGTGGAAGGTAAACAAGAGGATGGGGAGGAAGAGGCGAAGAAGGTATTCAAGAAGCCGGCGTCAATGGAACTGGACAGCTGCCAAGGGGGACGAACAGCAGAAAAATCAGGGCCAGGCCAACTGTGAGAAAAAAGCGGTAGCAAAATGGCGCGGGGTCGATGGCGGGGCATGAGAAGCTCTTCTTCCTCTTCTTTGTTTGCTGCAGATGGTGGGCGCTGGTGCTGATGCTGCTGCTCTCCTGGCCAATGGGAGTGGGCGCTCAAGGCTGGGCTGCGTGGGCTGCTGGCGCTGCTGCTAGAAGACGCCACCCGGTTCGATCTCATCAGGGTCCCGTCGTCTTGGGCTTCAGCTTGAGGGTTGTCGAGGTTGACATGTGTACCCGATGAATAGGAGCGGTGTGGCGGGCCCGATCCCAGGACATCTGCCTTCTTCCTTCGGGAAAAGATGCTCACAGTAGGAGGAGACGACGGCAGTGGTCCTCTCGCTTGATCGTCTTGCATCTTGGGATTTGCATCCATGGAGATCCGATCTGGTCTTGATCTGGCGTCTCCTTGCAATGACCATGCGGTTGGGTATTACGCTGTAGCTCGCACCATCGCAGTATTGGCCCCCTGGAAGTCCCAGCCAAAAAGTGCTTGCATTGGCCTGTGCACCGACAGCTCTTCTCTTACCACTGCGTGATGAAGACTGCAGCTGCAGCAGACCATAAAAAAACACAAGCTGCAACGAAGAAAATTGGTAGTCATTTGATGCTAAATCTGACTGAGCTTCTGCAGATGGTAATTTGCATCATTTCGACAAGTCGTTTTCAAAAGGCCTTACGATTGAGCTGATCAACCTGTTATGCAGCTACCTAGTAGTCAAGGTGACCATACAAGTGTCATGGCAATCCTCCACCGTTCAAGCAACACAAATACAGATCGCTCGAAGGTTCTGTCAAGGTTAGCAACAATGCTTGCTTGCCCTATGCACTCAAAGCAGAAGACCTCAGTGTTAAGCAACTCTGACATTGTCAGCATTGCCTAACTTGGCAGGTCAACAAGCTGTCTATTGAAGTCTATCCAGCTACCCACCGTAGTTCTCCATACGCCAGTGACGGAGTGCCAGGCGCCAGGCTTCGATCTCAAGCTAAGCCCGAACCCTAGAAACGGCAATGGAGTCCCGGGGCCGGGACCTGGGGGCATTAAGCTGGAGTAATGGGCTTCCTCCCTGATGGCCCTGTTCTAAGAGCGATATAGGCAGAAGTGCCTGGTCTTCCCGTCCAACCCCAGCCCAGCCCAGCATAGCCCGATGCTGCCTCCAGTGAGGGGAATAAACTGGGTAAGACAGCCGACTATAGCCAGGAGAACAGCCCATCGGGATTACCCCCATTCGGGAACCCCAACCAATACCATGTCAGTGCCTTGGCGGGGACCAAGACTAACCAATTGGCCAATCCAGTTGAGATTAGCGAAGACGAAACGGGACAATATTGTTTAACGGCCAAGTACATCATGATGCCAGTCCACCATACCACCTTCTTCGGCTCAAAGCAAGTACGAGCGACAGTTTACGAGATGCCAATCCCAGTAAGTCATGGGCCTGCAGCTACTGCAGGGCCGCCCCAATTAGAGCGACATATATCCCGCATCTACTGCACCCGCGTGCCTCTCCGCACTCAACCTAATTCGTGGGATTGGGGGGTAAGGGGGCTGGGGAAATATACTACCATGTCAAGGTCAGTCAGGCTCACCTTGGCTGCAGGTACAGTATCCGTATAAGTAGTATATCTTCCCCGAACCTCTGGTCCTGGGAACAAGCCGTCTTTGTTGCCATTGATGTAGTAGGCACCCCTTCGGATTCGAACCATCCATCATGACGTCACGGCTTCCCTCGAACAAAGGACTTGTCTCTGGACTCATAGCCCTCGCGTCGCTACTAGCCACGCCGACTGTAGCCCAAGATGCGTCAACTGGTATGTCTCCGCAACCAAAACCGCCCCCTTCCCTTCTATGTCATCACCCCGCTTACCCACCGCACCAGGAGGCGTCGTCGTGAACGGCACAAACTTCGCCCTGAATGGCGACCACGTCTCGTACCGCTTCCACGTGGACGAGGAGACGGGCGACCTTATCAACGACCACTTCGGCGGCCTGGTGACGGAAACGGTCCCCATGCTGACGCCGAAGAGCCAGGGCTGGGTCGAGGGGATCGGCCGCGTCAAGCGCGAGTTCCCGGACCTCGGCCGCGGCGACTTCCGCGTGCCCGCCGTCCGCATCCAGCAGACCGCGGGATATACCGTCAGCGACTTCCGGTACCGCTCCCACGATGTCGTGAAGGGGAAGCCGGCGCTGCCCGGGCTCCCTTCTACGTTCGGTAGGGAGGAGGGCGATGTGACGACGTTGGTCGTGCACATGTACGATAACTACTCGAGCGTCGCGGCCGACTTGACATACTCGGTCTTTCCTAAGCTTGATGCTATTGTCCGCAGCGTTAATATCACCAATGAGGGTAAGGGCAACATCACCATTGAGAGACTCGCCAGTTTTAGTGTCGATCTGCCCTATGGCGATTATGACATGATTGAGCTCAAGGGTGATTGGGGCCGTGAGGGTATGAAGGTCCGGCGTAAGGTGGACTATGGAACTCAGGGGTAAGCAAATAAGACCAGCTTTCATCATCCCGGCAAAAAGACAGCGCGTTACTTACACAAGATATCCTAGTTTCGGAAGCACTACTGGGTATTCGTCCCATCTGCACAACCCATTCCTATCCCTCGTGGCACCTGACACCACCGAGTCTCGGGGGCGAGGCATGGGGCTTTTCCCTGATCTACACCGGATCTTTCGCCGTGGACGTGGAGAAGGGCTCTCAAGGTTTCACGCGTGCGATGCTGGGACTTAACCCATACCACCTGTCGTGGAACTTGGGACCCGGCGAAAGCCTGACCAGTCCCGAATGTGTTGCTACCTACTCCGAGAATGGCATTGGCGGCGTATCCCGCCTCTTCCACCGTCTCTTCCGCAACCACCTGATGAAGAGCAAGTTTGCCGTGGAGCCTCGCCCCGTGCTGCTCAACAGCTGGGAAGGCCTCTTCTTCGACTACAACGAGAGCCGCATCTACAACCTGGCCCAGGAGTCCGCCGAGCTTGGCGTCAAGCTCTTCGTCTTGGATGATGGTTGGTTCGGCAACGAGTACCCTCGCGTCACCGACAATGCCGGTCTCGGTGACTGGCAGGCCAACAAGGACCGCTTCCCCAACGGCCTTGACCCCCTGGTAGACCAAGTCACAGCGCTGACCGCAGCCAACTCGTCCGACAAGCTGCAATTCGGTCTCTGGTTCGAGCCCGAGATGGTGAACCCCAACTCCACCCTCTACAAGACCCATCCGGACTGGGCCCTGCACGCCGGCGACTACCCTCGCACCCTCACACGCGCAGAGCTTGTCCTCAACGTGGCACTACCCGAAGTCCAAGACTTCATTATCGCGTCCCTATCGGACATCCTAGGCAACACCTCGGTGTCCTACGTGAAATGGGACAACAACCGCGCCATCCACGAGATGCCCCGCGACGGCGTCGCGCACGCCTACATGCTAGGCCTGTACCGCGTCTTCGAGACGCTGATGACGCGCTTCCCCGACGTCCTCTTCGAGGGCTGCGCGTCCGGCGGCGGGCGCTTCGACCCGGGCATCCTGCAGTACTTCCCGCAAGTCTGGACGTCGGACGACACGGACGCGCTACAGCGCATCTACACGCAGTTCGGCACGTCGCTGGTCTACCCGCCCTCGTCCATGGGCGCGCACGTGTCCGTGGTGCCCAACCAGCAGACGGGCCGGACGATCCCGCTGCAGTTCCGGGCGCACGTCGCGCTGATGGGCGGCTCGTTTGGGTTCGAGCTCGATCCGGCGGAGTTGTCGGATGCGGACCGGGCGCAGATTCCGGGGATCATTTCGTTGGCCGAGGAGATTAACCCGATTATTGTCAAGGGAGATCTGTGGCGGCTCAACCTGCCCGAGGACTCCAACTGGCCTGCGGCTTTGTATCTATCCGAGGACGGATCGAAGGGGGTGCTCTTTTACTTCCAGGTCCGCAGCACTGTTGACCAACCCACACCCTACTTGCGGCTTCAGGGGCTTGACCCGGCGGCTCGTTACACGGTCAACGGCACTGATACGTACTCGGGTGCCACCCTGATGCGGATGGGGCTGCAGTACCGGTTCAACGGTGAATACGACAGCAAGGTCGTGCTTATTGAGAAGGCTTAAGTAATAGTAATTGCATAGTCTCATAGAACAAAGTAGCTACGCTAGTAGCTAAGTTTAGATAATGTAAATCAATAATGGTCATCAATAATGGCTCCATTATCCATCCTATGCCCAGTTGTGTAAGGCGTAGTGCAGTTAACATTCAAATAGATATATCAGAATATCAGTGTCAACAGCTCATTCGATTACAACATCAACGCTAGGATGCGAAAATCTGATAGTTGTCCAAACTTTGCCTGCCTTCTAGTCCAGTAATTGGTCCGTCCTTAAATGAGTCGCATTCTAAATCTCCCGGATCTCCAGATGAACTGACATCGAGATGATGGGAATGGTAAGATCGGCTGGGACCCCCAAGGGATATTGCAAGAAGAGAGGAGGCCTCAATCGTTGATTCGTTCCCAGTGTCCAATCTAAGGGACAAGGTTGAATCATCCCATTTCCACACTACGTGTATTGCGTTTGCCCAGGCCGTCGCCAACACCAAGACCTCAAGTCGCCTGTAGCATCGTCCAAAAACGGGCTCTTGCTAAAACGACAGTGGACACTCCCTTCGGCCGACCACCAGTATCTGGCCCCGGAGGCCTCCTTGTCGTCGGCATGTCGTCCAATACAGTTCGTCGTGCGGTGTGCGGGTTTGTTGGCTGGAGTGACGTTGCTTCCGGGGCTGACTCAAATTCTCTTCCGCAACGGCGCATGTGCAGGTCGTCGAAAAGAAAAAGATCACACGATCAGAGACTCGGCGAACGATCCCTAGATGAGAAAGAGTTGCGTCCCAAGACTGAGCGTAACTGAACATCGTCAGTTGCCAAGAGAAACACGTCTGCAGCTGAATCGGGGGGCGCTCTTGATGCCAAATGTTACTCCCCGATAAGACTTTCTACCCGTAACCAAGTCGGACACTAGAGAAGCTTCTTGGGCGTCTGTGTGCTCGCGAGGCAGTTTTGGGCAGCATCGTTGCCAAAGTACACAAGATGATCAGAGGTTCATCTGATCTATTCTCATCTGTGCCCGTCTTTGCTGGCAAAGTAACCCATGTCAGGGGCGGCCTCCAAATGGCTTGCGACTAGGCCCGGGAGTCGAGAGCCAGGGACCGGCACGCAGTTGGTCAGGTCGCCATGTGCCAGTAGATCAGATTTACATGCAACCAATTATTCCAAAGCATGTCCATACTTCCTTCAGTGAGCATCTCAACGCGGTCCAGGCTAGCCGAACTTCTAGACCGAACTTTAAAGCTCGATCGCCCCAACCACCCGCAGGCCATGCATGGCGCCAATCGCCTTATGCGGCTATTCTATTGATATCTCTCTCCTCTCGCCAAATCAGAGGAGCCAAGACAGATATCCAAGAAAGCCCAAGACCAAAACCCCCATACTCCATTCCCTTTCACGAACGTCGTACGGGAACCTCCTATATCGCATAGCCAAGCATCCCTTCCTTCGCCCAGAGAGAGATCCCTTCGGTCAAGCACCGAAATCCGCCAAATCCCGTCTCGAGATCCCGCCTCTCATAGCCATGCTCGAATAAACGGTAGTGGACTAGGCGCCAAGCCGTGACTCGGGCAGACCGTCCACTCACGACTTAGCGACCCCGCGTTTCCTGTCTTACTTGCAAGCATGCCTGTTCCATGTCCTTGTCTTACCCCAGAGCCCAGGGATGTTCGATCCCTCGTCTGAACCATGCCCCAAGCTCACCTTGCAAGCTCTCCACCCCCGGATTAACCCCAGATTCTGGAGAGGGAGGTGAGGGTCATCTGGAGATTATCTGCCAAGCCACAAGGGATGATGCACAGTCGGCAGGAAAGTCGAGACGCCCATGCTCATTGGAAAACATCAGCATAGCGCCCTGTCCTTGCCTGCGTCACTTGACTTCGCGCAAGATGGGGGTATTGGGAAATCGTACCATTCGCCCACGTCCCAAGCCATTCCAAGAAGAGGAGAACGGCTGGGCCTTTTTGCTTACCGAAGATGACGCCCCGAACATCTGTGTGTCCTTCGGCTGGCTGACCGCCGCGGAAAAGGCCTATTACTGATCAGGAGAGGGTACTGTCAGTGATGATGAGACATGACATATATGTTGCTCAAAGACCCCCCGGTGGAATCCCAAACTTTGATATTTGCTTATTTTCACCGTCTCTCTACCTTGCAGCATAACCTGCTCACTTCGGCCACATCTGGTCTTTTTGGTGCTTCGTTCTAGTTCCTCTTCGTTTTGCGTGCACTGCTTTATGCAATTGGCTGTTTGAGTAGCATTTTCGAGAAAAACCTCGACAGACGGTCGTGTGTCGTCGTCTCGTCCGGCTCCACTGTCACCAAATACATTTTAGAGAGCCAAGCCAGCCTTTCGTCAGTCGCCTCACCAACATGGGTTGGAACACGCACGCCTCGGGGACGCTTGATCCCCGGAAGTGCGAAACTGGCACATCCACCTCATCGCCGTCGTGGCGTCCATGTCAGCCCTGGCTAGTACGTTTCCTCCCCCCTTCACCATGAGACTGTCGCCGTTTGCTATCCAGGTTCCTAATCTTTCTGTTCGCGCACTAGTGGGGTACGACACGGCTGTCATCGGCGGCACCATGGCCCTGGAGTCCTTTATTCGTGACTTTGGATGGTCGGACGTCGATAAGACTACCCGCGACACCATTCAAGGCAACATCGTCTCGACATTCCAGGTAGGACACAAAACACCTGAAGGAGCTGAGGCTGTGTGAACCACGAGCTGGTTCTTGCCTGTATGCCATATGACCTAATATGCTGATCTTCTCACAAGGCCGGTTGCTTCTTCGGGGCCCTCCTCTCCCTTCCCCATTGCGGAGAAGTTCGGCCGCCGCATCGCCATCCTGTGCGCCTCCCTGGTCTTCCTGCTCGGCGCCACCCTGATGACGGCGTCGCGCGGCAGCCTAAACCTGATATACGGGGGACGCGCCATTGCGGGCCTCGGCATCGGCTCCTCGTCGCTGGTGGTCCCCGTATACATCGCTGAAGTGGCGCCGCCCTCGATCCGGGGCCGGCTCGTAGGCATCTTCGAGATCGCGTCGCAGGGGCGGGGGGATGCTGGGCTTTTGGATCAACTACGCGACGGACCAGACCATCGACAAGCAGCAACAGGCGCAGTGGATCATCCCGCTGGCCCTGCAACTATTCCCCGGCGTTTGCCTGTTCTTCGGCATACTGCTCTTCTGCCCGGAGTCGCCGCGGTGGCTGGCTAGAGGGGACGACTTCGAGGGCGCCGCCCGCATTCTCGCGCGCGTCCGGGGCTTGCCGCAAGACCACGCCTACATTGGCCGCGAGATGGCCGAGATCCGCGTCCAGGTCGAGGAGCGCTCGACGCTGCACCGCTCAAAGCGCGACCAGGCCCGCAAGCTGCTGCAGCGCGGCGTGCGCAACCGCGTCGCTATCGGCGTTGCCCTCATGTTCCTGCAGAGCTTCACGGGCGTCAATATCATTACGTACTACGCGCCGCGCATCTTCGCGACCCTGGGCGTGCAAGGTACTTCGCTGAAGCTGTTCAGCACGGGCTTCTACGGCATCGCCAAGACGCTCGGCATGTTTACCTTCACATTTGTCGTCGTCGAACGCGTCGGCCGCCGCAAGGGACTTGTGGGGCGCCGCATTGGGTTGCATCCCTATGTGGTACATCGGCGGCTACGTCATGCGCGCTGATCCCGAGGCGGCGGCGGCGGCGGGTGCTGTTACTCGCGATGCTTGGGGTTATCTGGCTATGGTCTGCGTCTATGTGAACGGGTTCATCATCTGCGCCACCTGGCAGGGCATCACTTGGACTTATGCTTCCGAGATCTTCCCGCTCGATATTCGAATGTTCTGTGTCGCGCTCACGACCGCGGTCACCTGGCTGGGCTCCTTCATTATCGCGCGCTTCACGCCCTACATGATCTCTGATCTCGGCTACGGGGCCTATTTCTTCTTTGCGTCGATCTTGATATCGATGGGAATCTGGGCGTTCTTCTTCGTTCCTGAAACCAAGGGTGAGTTGCCATCATACTTCTTCATTTTGCTTCACTCGATCGTACTTCGTGTGCTAACCCTTTCACCCTAGGTGTCATGTTGGAGCAAATGGACGCGCTTTTCGCCAAGCCGACAGTCAAGGTCGTGTGGGCGCAGATCAGAGGGAAACAGGTCCTCCCCGAAGATACTGTAGCGACGACTGGGAAAAGGTATAGCAAGGAAGTGATGGTCGAGGAGATCGAAAGTAAGGGTGTGTAATATCACCTGGCTGTTGAGAAGCAGGGTCTTGGGTACTCTAGGTAGAGGTATACCTGTTTGGAAGGAGATATGTGGCCGTGTCCAAGAAGGGAACTCAGAAGAAATCTCCTCGTCAGGTTAAGGGGAATGAATTATGATACATGACAGAAACATTTAATCATTTGCACGATCCTGACAGCTTAACAGGTGTGTCCTATCGTCATGCGTCGTACAATATTTGCTTGGATGTGATTCATTTGACAGGGAAGATGCTACCTTGCACCAGTCGACCAGACGCCGATATGGCCAAATGCTGATATAGTCCTACAGGAACCCAGGCGATCAACCATTCATCGAAGGCATTCAAATAATACAAATTTTTGAGAGCCGAGAATTAGATTTGAATTTTCGAGTTTGCGCTCATTCTATAATCCATTAAGCCCCTGAACCAGTTCACCCCCCTGAATAGCAAGAACACCCCTAACCCAACCAATCTGTTATTCCATTCTAGTGAAACAGAGACAAAAGGAGAAAAAGCCCAAACCCCCGCCCCAGAAGTCTTGAGAAACCGTTCATCATGAGTATTTTTGGCATCAAAGTCATTCATGAGATCGTGTGTATGTGTGTGCGGCCAAGGGGAAGACGACGAAAGAAAACAGGGAAAAATCAGTAACAAAAAGGTTGATCGAGAGGACCGAGAAGGCTCTGCTCTGCTCTTGATCTAGATGGCGAGGGCGCCGAGAACGAGGACGGCCAGAGCCCCGATGGATCCGGCAGAGGTGGCGCCGGCGGTGGCGACGGGGGCGCGTGGGTGGCGACGCCGGTGCTGTAGTTGCCGCCGGCCTGGACGAGCGGGGTGGTGCCGTAGGGGCTGGAGCCGTAGGTGCCGGTGGCGGCGGGGCTGCTGCTGCTGGCGGCGGTGGCGGCGGCGGCGTAGGTGGAGGTCTCGGTCTCGGGTTCCTGCTCGCACACGGAGGAGGAGCTCATCTCCTCGGCGGGGGAGCTGGAGCTCATGGCTTCGACGGGGTAGGAGGAGGACGAGGCCGCGGTGATCAGGGTGGTGGGAGCGACGTCGGTGGTGGTGCACTCGCTCGTGGTGGGAGCGGGGGCGGGCGCCTGGCTGGACATCGGGGTCGGCGCCATCGACTCGGTGCAGTCCTCGGTCGGGGCGGGGTGCTCGGCCTCGCTCATGCTGGGCGCGGCGGGGGCAGGGGCAGCGGGGGCAGAGGACTCGGGGGCTGGAGCGGCTGCGGCCGGGGCGGCGGCAACCTTGGCGCAGAAGTCCTTGACGGCGGGGAGGACTTGGGCTATTGCGGCAAGGAGGAGATTCGGTTAGCCACCTGTGTCGGAGCGTATACTCGAATGCTTTCTTGGATGGAAGAGAAGGAGAGAAGAGGTGTATGAGACTTACAGACAGCGACGGTGGCACCGCACTTATCCATGACGCAGCTGCTGGCCGCGCTCTGGATGGCGTCGACGTCGTTGCAGATGCACTTGTAGTCGGTGGCCGAGCAGCTGGTAGTGGCGGCGGCGCTCTGGATGCAGGGGACGGCGCAGGCCGGAATGCCGGACATGTCCTGGGCCGAGACGGCGGCGATGAGGGCGACGGCGGTGAAAGCGTACTTCATTTTGGCGGTAGTGGTTGATGGATGGGTTGAATGGTTTTGGATGCTATTAGGCTAGGATGTAAGGGCTCGAGAAATCGATGTATTGGATGATGAAGAAGAACAGAAGGTGTCGAGTGGTATTAAGAAGTAGAAGTAGATTGAAGAGGTAATGAGTGTGTGTTGCTGTAATAGGGGCTGAAGTGAGTGACTTTGGTTGGTGAGTGAGAGGAAGAATGAAGGCGATAGGGGAGCGAAAGCGATGCCTTAAGTAACGATCTCATGGCACTCTTTCTAAGCACTAGCCGGGAAATCTTGATCTCGTTGGCCATGCATCTGCCCAGACCCGAACCAGACCTCCAGGAGATCTTCATCGATAGCCGAGCAAGCCACGATACGCCTCCTGAACGGTAGCATGCTTGAAGCAGTGGGTGGTCATAGAGAGTTTCATATGCTCAAGAGAACGTCCACCGATGCGGCAGTGATGATCATCATGGCGTCGTATTAGGTAAACGCATTCA
This sequence comes from Apiospora hydei, assembly GCF_038363865.1. NCBI lineage: Eukaryota > Fungi > Ascomycota > Sordariomycetes > Amphisphaeriales > Apiosporaceae > Apiospora > Apiospora hydei. Next base: position 983,737 of record NW_027117369.1, read on the forward strand.
CCCGTAAAGACTCGTATAGGGGTAATCTGGGGTAAAGCTCATCTGAATAGTCTAGTCGCCCATTAGTGATGAGTGGCGCAGATAATGGCGTCAACGGGTCCCTCTCGTCACATGCTTTTACGTTCCCAAACCGTAGAGCCAAGTCGAGATGCCGCCGCTGGCTGGCATCGTCGAAGCATGTAGACCAAATGGGTGTCTCCTTGATGCGGTTCGATTTGCTGCGCCCGCAATATGGGCATGTCAAAGCAAGCATCAGCCCAGCCATCCAAGTAGGCCATAACTGATATATGGAACTCGTTCGTATCCCGGCATGGTAGAAACAAGCCACTCCGGCAGGATTGGTCACCTCGACCTATGAGCGTCTGCAAAAGCTTGAGTCAGGGGCTTAGCATCACGAAATGGAAGAGGGGGCAGAGGATACGCATACACACCAAGTCCAGTCCCGAAAGCAGACCTCCCTATGAACCATAACCCCTGACCTAATTCCCGTTCTGTAACAGCCCTGAGATTTTGAGTTCGATCCGGTCCGGCGGCAATGTCTGAACCCCTAATAAGGCTTATTTCTCACCTCGACCAATGGTCAACCCCCTTTGCTTCCACACGTTGTTCTAGCGCCTCCGCCACATATTACAACGAAATATGACCACGAGAATGTTTCGTTCCGTACCGTCGGAGCCTGGAACTGAGCGACGCCGTTCATGGAACACCACCATATGATCTTCCCTGATCTGATACGAAGACAATGTCCCTTGAAGCAAGGGTGGCATAAACAGCGCGAGGTTGACTTGCATCTCTCGGGCACGTCATTCCGAATATACCCATCCCACTCGACGACTCATTGACTTGAATCTCATTGACTTGAATCCGGCATGGCTTGCATCTCCTCTACGAGCATTTCTGCAGATGGGACATACTTGCACGTTTTTCATCGATATTTGCTCTCGCAGCAAGATGCGGATGCCATGGATTGAATCATGATCAAGGAGGCGGCTTAGGCAGGACCTACCGCACAGCTCTTGTTATACATGTCGATAACCAGCTGATGGGTATGCACAACACTACCTAACACAGGAGCCAGGTCTTCCACGGGAGTAGTCTCGACCTCTCGCCCCTCCCCTACTTCTCATACCCACTCATCAACCCCCTCTCCCCATTCTCCCTCACCCCCCTCGGGAACGCCTCCCCCAAATGACTCGTATGCCCCCACGGCTTCCTCGCCATCTCCTCGCGAATAACCTCCCCAAAGCACCTACTCCAGCCCAGCCGCGGCCAGCGCCCGACCACGGCGTCGCGGGTCCGCGCATGGACCAGCTCCGGCCGCGATCCCATGTTGTCGTACACGGTAGCGAGCTGCACGATCTGCCCGAGCAGCGGGATCGTGCCCTCGGTGCCGAGGTCCTGGTGGCGGATGATGGCCTCGGCGACGGCTTCGGCTTGGGGCCGGGGAGCGGCCGCGTCCCCAGACTCCGGCAAAGTGGAGGAGAAGGGGGATGAAAGTAGGTTCAGGGCGTGGAAACCGCCCCAGAACTCGAAGGAGAGCAGTGTTGACGTCAGGTTCTTCTGTGTGGTTCCGATGTCGTGTAGAAGCGCTGTGAGGGCCCAGGTGGAGAGGGAGAGGGACTGGAAGTGCTCTGGGAACTGGTACTTGAGGATGCAGTATCCTGAACGCGATAATGGCAACGATAATTAGTCATGGGGCCCGCACGCAGAGTAGAGATGAATGTAGTCGGCGAATGCAGTGTATAAGTCAGGAGGGGGCTTTACCAAAGTTGTACACACGCATCGAATGGTTGAAAGTCGGCTCCGGAAGCTCACGCCTAACATATTCTTGCACCTTGGCTATGAGCGGATCATCGGACGGGAAAGGGATGTCGTCCGCCGAGATGGGCGCCGGGTCGTGGAGGAACGGCTTGTCGCCGAATATGGCATTGGCGTCTACCGGCACGGCGGTCCAACCATGCTTGGCAATGTCCTCGCCCGACGCAGCTGGGGTTGTCGAAGTAGCAGCGGATGATGACATGATTGCCTAAAAGATGTAGACGATCAGGTTAGGGGGTTTGTATGGTAATTGTAAATTTCTTTTGAATTGGAAGTTGCAGTACTATTTAGGCAAGCATATCATGTCCGGCTTTCAGTCGAGTCGAGACTGAGTATGGCTTTTCTCTTGGATTATATATACATGACTGCACAAGTAAAAGCCATTGCAGGGTGATTTGCAATCAGGTCCCGTCGGAACAAATTAGAGGAACGAGAGCCTCCAAATTTAGATCTAGGTAGCGCCGATATTAATTAGGCCTTCTCGACTGTCCGTTTCTTGACGAAACCCGAACGTCATGCTACAAATCCCGGGTCTATCGTGGCTTACGCATGTCTCCATGTCTCCAGCCAGTTAGCTTCCATCACCAGAGCTCCTGCACAGCTTGCTCATATAAGCGCAGAAGAGCGCATACCCGTCTTGCGTCACACGGCATTCTCCCGCGGCGGAGACCGGCGTTGAACGGGATTATTATAAAGATAGGTGGCATAGACCTTTGGTGTTCCCTAAGCACCAAAGACCGAAGGCAAACACCGAATGTTGGCCAGAAGCCGAGACCAACAGCTACTTTGACTGCCTGGCATATACAGATTTGGCCCAAACCTGGACCGGGTATTTTCGATATACCAGATAATTATTTTGACTTCTAGGTGAAGACACTCCTCAGAATCTAGATATGTTTGATTAGCAACAGCCCTGTAGCAACAACTGAAACCAAAAGAGTAAAACAACCAATATTGCCAGTAGAAGGGGCGTGCTTACCTGATTTCGTACGAGCCTGCCCTCGTCATGTACCGCACCCACTTCACGCTGGAATAATTACTCTTCTCAAACACCTTCAGGTATCTGACCAGCAGACCGGAACTAGTAAACATCAGGAGACTGAAGTTCATGCTCAACGGGGGTCGCGACCAGGCCTTCTGGTTGGTCATGCTAGTGAGCTCGGCCTCGGCGCTCAACACGTATTCGCTCTGGCCGGTGAATCTGCCAATTTTCCACACAATGTTGTTCTCGCTGGGCTCGTACTTGGCCTTGCCCTGGGTGCATCTTTCGGTTATACGGGCGGTGTTGAGTGGGGTCGGGATCTTGACGACCACGTTGGTTGCAAACAGCTTGCTGCCGAAGTTGGCCTTGACACCGATGCTGAACTCGACTTTGGTCTTGCCGACTTCGTTGACGATGGCGTGGACCTTGAAGGGCAGGTTGACGTTCTCGGTGGCTCGGTAGCGCATGAGCTCGAACTCGCCGTCGGGAGGCACGAAGGAGATGATTCTGTCGGTGTCGAACTTGCCCAGCTTGACGCATTGGTGGAACTGGCAATCCTCTAGTGTCACGCTTCCGGCGGCAGCCTTGGTAGCTTTAGTACCGAGTCTATTGCCGCTGGGGAGCGATTGCAAGCCGTCATGGTCGAGGAGTAGTCGGTCGTTCAGGCCGAACTTGCATTCAGGGGTGCCCGACAGATACGCGCGCATGATGATCTGGCCCGTAACGTCGGCTCGTAGTACTGTGCCAGTAGCCGACATGAGGAGATTGACGTCTTCGATGACATCTACGAACGCCTCGTTCTTTCGGTACTTGACGTCTGCCTTGCGCCATGAAAGGGCGCCTGTCGCCTGCATTGTAATCTTGGCCGAATCTTCGGGAGCGCGTTCCGACTTGACGCCTTCGGTGGTGATGTACATCTTGAGCGTATCCGTCTCGGTGTTCTGGGGGTATCCGAAGTCGATGATCTCGTCGAGCAGCTCGTACACTAGGACGAAGTTGTTCTTGACGGCCTCCTCATCGAACTTGCCAAAGTAGCCCCTCCCCAGCTGGATCAGCCGGTAGAGGAACTCGAAGACCAGGGCGGCATTGGCGTTGCTCTTGGTGATGGCGACGAGGTAGATGTTCTCGTGCTTGACATGGCTGAAGGTGGTGCTGCCGAGGGTGAGGATGGGCGAGCGGACCTGGGGGTTCGAGATGACCTGGATGCGGAAGACGTCGGCGAGGCGGGGGCGGCAGTCGTTCCGGAACGCGCGAAAGATAAGGTTCTCGCCCTTTTGATTGAAGATCAGAATGCCCGAAAGCATCTTGGCGGAGAGACCTCGGGACGGAGGGGGCGGTGTCCTGGGAGCAGCGGCTTTGCTTTTGGATTCTCCGGTTTGGGGGGCGAGGATGGGAATGTTTCGGGCGATGCAGATGCGATGCGATATACGGATGCACGGGGACGGAGGTTGAATTGAGCTTAGGGCCCCCTTGTTCTTGGCTGGCCGGCTCTAAAGGGGGATTTCCTCCACGAATCCATCCACTGTAGCGCGGTCACAGGCCAATGCTTGATTGGGCGGCAGGGTGGTGGATAGCGTGTTCGTGTTCGCGCAGTTCAGCGCCTTAGGTAAGGGAAATACGTTGAAATGCTTAGCTCCCGAATTGAACATTGAATGGCGGGCAAATGTCGGCCTAACCTTTGGCTGATGCCGCTGCTGGCCATTCACGTTCAGTTGCAGGTACCCGCGTAGGTGTGCTGCTTTTCTGTCTGCTGGGCCTAAACCGCCTAAGATCAACTGCACAACTGCCCAGAATAACGCGAGAACCTGCCAACATCGGAGCAACCACCAGCACGCGTCGTGCACAACCATTATCAGCTTACATGCGCCGACTATGACGGATCATTTGCATTTCCACCTCACATCCGTTCATCTTGGACCTCGGCGAATAATGGCCGTTCCCTATGAAGCAACTTGAATCTCCTAGCTCTTGGTGCTTGACTTGTAAAACACAAACACATCAACACCTGAATGCACTTCAACGCCACTGTCGTCAGGCGTTGTTTCAAGCCTCTGCCAAAGCTTAGCAGTTGATCCTTTCTCGGTTGGTAACAATAATTTGCGGCATACTTCTGACAGTTATTGACAATGACATGCATGCCTCTGTGGCAAGAAGAAGACGCACGTCTGGTTACTTAATGTACATGGATATGTCCGCCTCCCGTCTTTTGTTAGATGCGCCGTAGATGCGCAGGTAGGGCAGTCCACTAGGCGCTGCCTCCGATATTGCAACCCGCCTTCACCTTATCAATCCGATATTGCTGATACCAGTCGAACCTTGGTACTGGGTTCTGCCAAGCTTCTTATTGATCAACGCATGCACCAATGGCGATTCTATCGTTACCTCAGCTCGAGATTCGACTGCTGTGTCGACTTGTTTGTTCATTGAGTATGCTACTTGCGGCCTCACCCCGCAGTATATCCGCATACCTACTCCTTTTGACTCGCCTCCGTAAGTAGGCATCCACCCTGTCTGCTCAGTAGACGGAGAATTGCACAGCATAACACGAGCAAGACCTGTCATCCCCTTGCTTCTTGCAGCCCTGTGGAACCTGGAGCTGAAATGAGAGCAAATTTCCGGGACGTTGTGCTACCCTTTCCGTGATATTGGCTTGACTGGTCGTTCCCCGACTTCTCCGCATGCCACTAACTTCCGTTTCTGGAACTTCATGGAGGGTAACTTTCCGAGAATGCCACCACCATGACCATTGGACCATCGACCCAGGCACGGCGCTATTTCGTGCCCTGCAAGCCCCAGAGCCGCCTGGACCAAGATCTGGTTGGCGGGATTATTCGCTACCAAAAACCTAGATAGAGAATGCCCCCACGTTGACCAGCCCGCCTGACGTTCTGAGCCCATGGATCTCACGATGTCTTGGCCTCCTGCTCCCGGGCTAGTCGGAGGCGATTGCCTGGCAGTCGAGTCCGCGCGGACCGCACTCCGACTGTTCTGGGCTTTTCAAGAGGTGCTAAGACTTGGCCACACCAGGAATCATCCGACAGCATGCGCTATGCCATCGAAAAAGTAGGTGGAGGCTGTCCCGAGTTGGATCTACGGATGCTGCCCATGCCACTGTTCCCGTCTATCCGATTAGTGATATGTCTATTCGATTAGTGATACGTCCCTCGCATAATGCTGAGATCCACCAAGGATGTTGCTGTCTCGATATAAAGGGCTCGACATCCTTCGATGAGTTGATGATGAACCTCACGACAGGCAGGCAGGCAGACAACATCAAGTATACACATCGAGTGCCAATCAGACCCTGAACGCAATGGCTGCAAAGACTTTCGTCCTTGCTGCTTTGAGCTCTCTAGCTCTAGCAGCCCCTCTCGAGGGAAAGATCGAGGAGCGCCAGAACTGCGGTGCTGCTTGGTAAGACACATTTCTCTGACATATACCTACCTCCTTGTTATAGATTTAGCTAACAGAAACCAACAGGTCTCAGTGTGGAGGTCAAGGTTGGTCTGGCTCAACATGCTGTGTTAGCGGTTACACATGCGTGAAGAGCAACGACTACTACTTCCAATGCATCCCTGGCCAAGCCACGACCACTGCTGCCCCTGCCCCTACCAGCACCACCACCAAGGCCTCAAGCACCACCAAGGCAAGCACCACCAAGGCAAGCACCACCAGCAAGGCTCCTTCGCCGCCTACTACCACGACCGGCAGCGGCACGACGACCGCGCCCCCGGCTCCCGGCGGCAGCGGAACCGCCACCTGGTCCGGCAACCCGTACTCGGGCGTCCAGATGTGGGCGAACCCGTACTACGCGTCCGAGGTGTCGGCCTACGCCGTCCCCACGCTCGGCGCCGTCGCCAACCAGGTCGGCAAGGTCCCCAGCTACATGTGGCTGGACACCCGCTCCAAGGTGCCCTTGATGGCCGAATACCTGGCCCAGATCCGCAAGGAGAACCAGGCCGGCGCGAGCCCGCCCAAGGCCGGTCTCTTTGTCGTCTACGATCTTCCCGACCGTGACTGCGCCGCCGCCGCTTCCAACGGCGAGTTCGCCATCGCCGATGGCGGTGTTGCCAAGTACAAGGAGTACATCGACGCGATCGCTGAATTGGTTGAGGAGTACTCTGACGTCCGCATGCCCCTGGTCATTGGTAAGTCAACAAGTTGTGCTCTCAGCACTGCTACTTTCATTCGAGCAAGCCCTCCATCCCAAGACCGAACTGCTGACTGAAACAATAAAACAGAGCCCGATAGCTTGGCCAACATGGTCACCAACCTGAACGTCGCCAAGTGCTCCGGCGCCCAGGCCGCCTACCACGAGTGCACCCTGTACGCCATCTCGAAGCTGAACAAGCCCAACGTGGCCATGTACCTGGACGCCGGGCACGCGGGCTGGCTGGGCTGGCCGGCGAACCTGACGCCCGCGGCGCAGATGTACGCGCAGCTCTACAAGGACGCGGGCAGCCCCAAGGCGCTGCGCGGGCTCGCGACCAACATCGCCAACTACAACGGCTGGAACCTGACCTCGGCGCCCTCGTACACGCAGGGCAACGCCAACTACGACGAGAAGCACTACGTCGAGGCTTTCCAGCCCCTGCTCAAGGCCCAGGGCTGGGACGCCCACTTCATTACCGACACGGGCCGCAGCGGCAAGCAACCGACGGGGCAGACGGAGTGGGGTCACTGGTGCAACGCGCTCGGCACGGGTTTCGGTATTAGGCCCTCGGCCAACACGGGCTCCGATATCTTGGATGCCTTTGTCTGGGTCAAGCCCGGTGGCGAGTGCGACGGTACTTCCGATACCTCGGCCGCCCGCTACGACTTCCACTGCGGACTCGAGGATGCTATGAAGCCTGCGCCCGAGGCCGGTACTTGGTTCGAGGCCTACTTCGAGCAGCTGTTCAAGAACGCCAACCCGCCCTTCCAGTAAATCACGGTACGGGGCATGCATGCATGCTTGGGATTTTGGCTCTCTTGAAACTCATGATGACCCAAGAAGAAGCTAAAGCGGAAGAGGATCCGTAGGATTTGGGGGTTGATCTAGGAATATTGCGCGGCGCGAGTGTATATACTTCTCTTGTTACATATTGACACCAACTTACATATCTTGCTTTGCAACTCTGGGCCTTTCTTGGTTGCTAGTGTGAGTGCTGAGTAAACCCCGGCAAGAATGTTCTCCATCAGTGAGTGAGTGCACGCGTCCCGAAGGCCCGGCCACCGAATCTTGGATCCAGGCATAACTCCCCTAGCGGCGATGGTAGTAGTTTTAGTCGAAGATCAGCAGGAGAGATTAAATCGAGTGGAACTGGGATCAATGGGCAAGTTGTTGTACATTTACCTATTCGGTATCGAGTACCGAATCGAGCACCGAAACTATCAAGTTGGTTCCTTATGCACTCCTTATGCATCGTGAAACAGGCAGTATGCTGGTTCTCTCCGTCGACCCAGGGGGATTATGACGGTGCAGTGCATTTACGCCAAACATTTGACACCCCGGTTTTCATCTGAACGCTCAAAGCGATGGTTGCCCTGCTGGCGGAGCCCCAGGCTGCCAGAGCGAGCAAACGTCGGCAATGTCACGGTTTCAGCCGCTTCGACTTACCATTCTACCATAGCAACCCCGGCGGCACCCGGGCGCAGATCCACTTTGGGCGGCCGTTGAAACGGCGCCAAGATTAAAACCAATTAAACCACAGATTCGTGACCGACGATGGTTACATCTATACGAGTCGCAGAGCCTCAGCGCCAGCGCATTCCAAGTGGAGTGCAAACGAGATCGGCATGGGATACTGAGCCATGGGCATGAACGTGATGCGTGATAAATACCCGAGGCATGGCACGCCCTGCGACAATTCCCTATCATGTTCGCTTGATTCATCTCTGAACCGCTTGTTCTTCCACACCCTTTCGTTCAAACCTTGTACATTCGTTTTGCGCCGGTGACAACTTTCTGTCCCGTTTCAACTCCTTACCTTTTCCACACTCTTTAACAAGCATCAGGATGCCTTCTTCCTCTTCCATTCTTTCGAGCGGCGCCGCCGTCGCCCTCTTCGCCCAAGCGGCGCTTGCCTACACGCAGGTCAACGTGCCTGCGCCCTTCATGACCAAGAACATCGACCCGATCGTGTTCCCCGGCAGCTTCGACAAGTCGCACCTGCACTCCTTCTTCGGCGCCGACGGCGTGACGGCGAGCACCAACAAGAGCTCCGAACTTGAGAACTCGTGCACCAACGCCGACAACCCCAACGACCTGTCCATCTACTGGGTCCCCACCTTCCTGTACACCAAGGACGGCGGCAAGACGTACGAGCCCGTGCCCATGTTCCGCTTCAGCGCCTACTACAACCTCGGCGAGACCCCCGCCGAGGTGCCCTTCCCGCAGGACCTCAAGATGGTGGCCGGCAAGGCCGAGGGCACCAAGCCCGCCGACATGCCGGCCGAGGCCAAGATCGAGTGGGTGTGCGAGGGCATGAAGAACCCGCCGCCGCCGGACAAGAACGGGTTCCCGAGCAAGACGTGCGACACGCACGTGCAGACGCTCCTGTACTTCCCGCAGTGCGTCAACGAGGCGACGCTCGAGACGGCCTACAAGGACCGCGCGCACGGCACGCCCAACTGGTGCCCGCAGGGCATGAAGAGCATGCCGCAGCTGCGCTTCAGCATCCGGTACGACCTGCGCAAGGCGCTTCCCAACGGCTGGGACGGCGTCGCGCCCTTCAAGCAGGCGTGCGGCGACAACATCTACTGCTCGCACGGCGACTTCATCAACGGCTGGACGCCCACCGCGGCCAAGAACATGGTCGCGACCACGAGCGACAAGTACCACTTCGCGCCTGTCGACGGCGACCGCGGCAAGGCCGGCGACAAGCAGACGTGCAAGCAGCGCGACGCGGACCCCGGCCACGGCACGACCGACTACGCCGAGAGCGTCAAGCTCATGGGCAAGCGGTCGGTCGAGGCGGTCGGCTGGGAGTCGCGCAGCCGGTTCCTCAAGATCTAAAATTCTTCTGGCTTTGCTGGATAGACCCTGCCCACTGTTGAGATATGGGGGCAAAATGTTCGTTGTAAATACTTTTTGTGTGTTATTAGCTAGCGGTTCATGAATCTATTACCTACTTGTACAAACAAATCATCAGCCATGCAATGCCGCAGTTCCGTGATGTTTCCCCGTGTCGCGTGCCTATTCGAAGCCGTTGTCAGACCGCCTTCGCAGCTTCTAGAATGTGGATTGTATTCGGCTTTAATGGCATGATGGAGCCAAGAGTGGAGGAGTCTATGGGATGGTTGAGGCGAGCAAGTTCATTTTCTGGTTCATTGACGGCCCCGAATCTGGGCCGAGCTTAACTCCCCACAGTGTAGAGGTTCTGTTGCCTTCTAACGCCTGGTCCAGTGCTGAGAGTCGAGGGTTGCCTGCCAGTTGCGGCTGTACTCTGGTGCGTTCCTCCATTTTCTAGGAAAGACCCTGATGGAATAGCCTGAAGGAATCACGATTAATCTGGAATCTGACTGGTCCGGTACTTGAATGGCGTGCTACTGTAGTGCTTAGGTAGCTCCAGGAGCAGACCGCGTGGGTGCGGGTGGATGCGGAAATATTTCCATTCCAGTGCTAGTCGTCGATTTTGTTAACCTAGTGACTCAAAGGATTGGTAATCGCCAGCGAATTGGGAGGGAGAAAGTTCGCCCTTAGTGCCAGCCACTCTTTGTACGTGAAGCTAGCAACGGCCCGCAACCTAACCTACGTGCCAGCATCCCCAGTGTTACACGCTATTTTGGGGAATATGTAATGCAAAAAGCAGGTGGCATTGGTAGCACAGGTGCTTTGTAAAGCCGTATGATCTTTTCCCGCTTATTAATCGCAAGTCTGGGTGGGTGATAGATGCTAATGCCGACGGCATGGTACCACATGCGACGGCTGCAATATAAAGCCGGAGAGTTTGCCACGAGTCCAATGCATCTTGGAATACTACTCGGCAGTTTATCTGGTTTTGCGATAGACCGAAACAAAAACACATAATAGACTACTGCTTCATTGCCTGTAGCGTTTCGTAGTTTCTTTTTCTGATACCCAGCAACACCATAACCACACACATCCACACACCATGTCGAACGAAGCCATCGACAACGTCGCCGCCGAGGGCATCTCCTACTTCACCCCGGCCCAGGTCCCTCCCTCGGGCACCGGCGTCGCCTCCAAGATCGAGGGCCAGCCCCTGCCCAAGCTCTTCACCCCGCTCAAGCTGCGCGGCGTCACCTTCCCCAACCGCGTCTTCCTGTCGCCGCTGTGCCAGTACTCGGCCAAGAACGGCTACGCCAACGACTGGCACCTGACCCATCTCGGCGGCATCATCCAGCGCGGCCCCGGTCTGGCCATCGTCGAGGCCACCGCCGTCCAGGCTAACGGCCGCATCACTCCCCAGGATGTCGGTCTCTGGGAGGACGGCCAGATCGAGCCCCTCAAGCGCATCGTCGAGTTCGCCCACGGTCAGTCCCAGAAGATCGCCATCCAGCTCGCCCACGCCGGCCGCAAGGCCACCTGCGTCGCCCCCTGGCTCGACCTGAACGGCGTCGCCACCAAGGAGGTCGGCGGCTGGCCCGAGGACGTCGTCGCGCCCTCCGCGGTCCCCTGGCTCGAGGGCGTCAACCCGAACCCCCGCGCCCTGTCCGTCGACGAGATCGAGCAGTTCAAGAAGGACTTTGTCGCGGCCGCCAAGCGCGCCGTCCAGGCCGGCTTTGATGTGATCGAGATCCACAGCGCCCACGGCTACCTGCTGCACGAGTTCCTCAGCCCCGTCAGCAACAAGCGGACCGACAACTACGGCGGCTCCTTCGAGAACCGCACGCGCCTCCTGCTCGAGCTGACCGAGCAGGTCCGCGCCGCCATCCCCGAGGACATGCCGCTGCTCGTCCGCATCAGCGCGTCCGACTGGTTCGAGTTCAGCGAGGAGGGCAGCGGGGCCCGCGCCGAGTTCCACCCCTACCCCCGAGGCCTCTTGGACCGTCGCCCAGTCCGAGAAGCTGGCGCCGCTCCTGGCCGCCCGCGGCGTCGACCTGCTCGACGTCTCGAGCGGTGGCGCGCACCCCAAGGCCGCGGCGCCCATCAAGCCCGGCCCCGGGTACCAGTCGCACTTCTCCCAGGCCATCAAGAAGGCGCTGGGCGACGATACCCGCATGGCCGTCTCCGCGGTCGGCGGCATCAACAACGGGCCCCTGGCCGAGCAGCTCCTGCAGAGCGGTTTGGATGTCGTCATGGCGGGCCGCTGGTTCCAGAAGAACCCCGGTCTGGTCTACACCCTCGCTGACGAGCTCGAGACGGAAGTCAAGATGGCGAATCAGATCGGCTGGGGCTTCGGTGGCCGCGGCAAGGCCCGGCAGAAGAAGCTGTAACGGAGAGGAGAAAGATAGAGAGCGCTGGTTCCCATATAGATCGTCAACGATAAAGCGTGTGTTTAGATAGACATAGAGATTTGCATCGGATGGAGCTGGTGGTGTTTATTCATGATCAATATTATGATGACTTACGTTTTGATACCTTACACTTGCCTACAAACAATTTTCAAGTGATTTGGTGTTTTTACTTACATGACAACAGGAGGTCAACGCTTCTAGAACAGTCCATCCACAGTAGGGAAAGCCTGTCGTACTCGCGCTTTGGACTGCGGATTTGATCATGTTAGTGGTTGTGTACGAAATGCGCCAGCGCCTTGCGTCATCCTCATATTATACTATCTCAGAAAGAGAAATGCAGATAAATGAACATGACATGTACACAAACTAGATCGAGCCTGTCTGTACAGATTTACTCACGTATAAAATTTCTGCTCCAATCGCACTATATTTTCTCGCTTATAACTCGTACGGTATGATAGATCTTTCATCGTGGTGTCCATCGAGTACGGCTTTTGTCACCAGGACAAAGCTATTGGCAATAGTATAGGCCGACAGTGCAAATCTACAACTGTAATGCTTTGTCCTTTTTGTCGAATATTTACTGGAAGTAGGCCCCTTCTATGTAACTTGTAAGACACGGTCAAAGGGGGTTGCCGTTTTCAGTCCCGAGAAATCGCCTTTGTACCCCTACCGGTGGACAAGGTTGGATACGTAAAACGGAAGTACTGGACAGCACCTTCTCCATCCATCATCCCTAACGAGGAAACAATAAAAAAACCACGTAGAAAACAAGCAAAATACTGACATATCCTTTAAATAAACGAAATGGCACAAGTAGCGAACTCAGGCGTCTCGATGAAAGATCCCTCCTCCGTAGGGAGCAGCTCGGTCGGGAGCCCGCCGTCGCCCGTCTTCCGCGAGAGCTTCCCCCTCGTCGACAAGCAAAACAGCCGTACCTCGAGGCTCCCGGTTAACCCCCGCGAAGGCCGGGGTCCAAGTCGACCGCTCGAAGGACCACTACCTTTTCCTCGGCACCGAAATTACGAATCTGGGAGGGAAGAGGCAGAATCTAGCCGACTACCAGACGAAGCTGCGCTTGCTGGCGCAGGACAATCAGGATTGGACAGTGGTCGGGTTTGCGAAGGGGGGTGTGCCTATCATGTCTAATAGGCCGATCGCTTCGGTCCTTCCCGAGTTTGACGAGCTGATTCTGAAGTCGAGGGAGCAGGGTAAGTGACATTAGGGGTTGTATTTTTCCAGTTGGTTTACTCCGTAAAACAATGATACTAACACCGGGGGCCAACAGGAAGAGAGATCCAGTATTTGAGGGAACAGGGACGGAGGCTGGTATGTTTACCTTTTGGGGAACTGAATCTTTCTTTTCCCCCAGTGTGTCTCGGATTGCCTTCAGGAGTAGCCCTAGAGCTTTTATCTACATATCTTCTTGTGTTATTACTGGTCTATTCTGCTATGAAGAAGTGCTAACGTCAAGAGGAAATAGAGGGAGATGTTCAAAGCACAGAAGGCCATTGTTGATAAACTGGGGGCAAGTGCGACTTAGATGCGCAATTCGTCGGGAACTTCATTGCGAAGTTTGGCGCCGATTTCAACGCCACCTTGACACCGAAACAAATGGTTGATCTGTCCTTGGCGTGGGCATCTTTTTGGATTCGCGTTCGGACGAGGAGCGTCATCACCATGGCGCGAGACGACTATATAAACCTGGCTTGGTTCAACGGCGATTACAAAAACAAAGGCTATATCGGCCTCGTCCAGACAAACAACGACCTCGTACATGAGCCGAACATGGGAGAAGACCTGATGCTGGCACCCGTCACCACGATGATGGATAGCGACGGCTTCTCGGCGCTCCATACCGTCTTTTCAATGGTTTACCGCCTGAGCAGGGAAGACGCGCTCGATTTACGTAAGTAGGAACGGACTTGGCAAAGGAGCCCAAAGGGGCTATTATCATAATCTGCTGACGTAAACATGGGTTTAGTCCGCTATGCGCAAGAGAAAACAGAATTGAAGCGCCCAACTGATGCGGCGAAGCTCTTTTCCTTCATGGCGAACTGGCTCGAGATGTTCTCCTCGTGGAGAAACAGTGTCTGCAGCACCATAAGGTCTAGGGGTTCCGCCATCAGGCCCCTGAGGGGGGATATGATGAACTTGGATCCCCTGGTCGACACAGCCATCCGCCTCATATGCCGAGTTATCAACGAGTGGCGAACCACGGGCGCGGACCAGGCACAGGTTGCTCGGAACTGGTCGACCCTCGACCGGACCTTGTTGCCGATAAACCAGGCCGTTACGAACCTGACCAACCAATACGCGCTTCACACCAACGGCACATGGCGAACCGATACTGTCCGGAAGGCGGCCAATGGCTTCCCGACCAAGACAAGACTGGAAATGCAAGATCCGCCGTGGCTGCCTTCGATGCTGCACCCGCAACCCCAAGCTGACACCGCGATGTTTGAGCAATCTGTATCATCAACGAAGACTCAGAGCACCGCGAAGCAGGCTCCCCAGCAACCTCCCCAGCAACCTCCAAGCACTTTATTACCTCCACCACAAGGCAACAATGGTTTCAACGGGAACAACAACCCCTTTTCCCAGCAACCGCCCGTCAACAACATCTTCCCCCAGTATACCGGCTTCAACCCCAGCAACAACCAATACCCCAACTCCGGAAATCAGGGCTTCAACACTAATGGGCCTAGCTACGCCCGCGCCGCCATGAAACGGACAAGGACAAGGACCACCGACGAAGGCCAACTCAAGCGTGCCCGGTGGTCCGACGAGCTGGAGCCGTAGGACTTCCAGTCGCTTGGTTATAAGAAACGTGAGGTTGAGGGAATTTAAGAGACAAGGATATGAGAGGAGACAGGGAACTGGACAGTGGTGGTATACAGAGTGTTTCCTTATGCGTTGCAGGAGCGTTGGGGGGTTGTTCCGGATGGGGATAGCATTTTTGGACTATGTTTTGTTTGTTCATTTCTGTCTTGGTTGATCAATTGGATCGTTTCATATACTATTATATAGATAGGTTAAAATCGACTAACTAAGTAATGCGCATATAAGTATTAGGTTCAGTTCGAGGAGTGAAATAAAAGAAAGGGGGTGAAAAGAAAGTAACCGCAGAGGGAGGTAAACCCTCTTGCCTTGAGAATATTCTAGCAGTACTACCGCTTGGGCACAGCGACCCGGTAAAGGTAAACAGTATCAATTTCAAGAGATGAGGCAAGTGTCTCAATGAAATCATCCTGCTCTTTGTGTTTGAGTTTATGGGTTTTAAGGGGTGAGGCACTCAGTGAGTGGGCTGGAACCACACCTACCATTAAGGGCGCAGAGTTAAATTCATGAGCCCCAGACAACGAGCCAGGAGACTGTTGACGGGTAGATGTGTTATTTTGCTGTATAATAATAACCTATCATCGTTACTCCGGGGGATACACTCGGTCAAAAGCGCCCCTTTCGATCTAGACTATCCCACTCACCACGGCTCTAATAGAGCCCAAATATGGAAGAAGTCAAACAACTGGCAGTATATGTGGCTGTTACATAACTAAGTGATCTGACTCTGGCAACAAGTTCGGCAGACCTTAAACAATATTTTGTTATTGGACATGGGAGCGGATAACGATTGCCCAGGATTCGGCAACTTATGCTGCGTCAGGATGTCCAGCAGGGCAAGGCCGATTTATTTGCCACCAAAAGTACTTAAGCATACCTTGAAATAACTTATTAGCTCTTAAAATGAATAATCAAGCAAAGGCCGCATACTATAAACCTAGAAACAATCGGCATCGAGCCCTGTATTATAGACTATTCAAGTTACTAGTAGCCCACCTTTACTCAGATAATTCAAGTGACAATGTGAGCACACCCTTCGTTTATCTCAGGAAGGTAAACAGCTTTCACAGCAGCAAATATTTGTTTTAATCGTCTTCTGCCGGCTTTGATGGTAATCAAGAGCAACGCTCTCGGATTGTCACAGGACAGCAGTCATAATTTCCTCCAGTCATCGCCACTTGTTCACTGGTAAAAATACCACATCATTTTTACGTCTTCCAGTATCTGGTCTCGTCTGTGGGCAACAATCGCTGAATAAACCTCATGTGCAACCACCCAAAAACTCAGTTCGATTCAGTTCACACAACGGTGCGCCTCCGTGAAGCACTCACACGAAACCGTCGCGGCTATAAATTCCTTTCTCCGATACCCAGACCTGACACTTTTTTTCATATAGACACCAAACACCAGAGAAATTTCGTTCAAAGCATAAGCATCCACGATACCAAGTATTTGGGAAATCTTATTTTCGACACATACCGGAGATAGCTATCCCCAGAACGATTGAATACGCAGCTCAGGGATATAAGAGAAACCAGAAGTACGTCCATCATCATCCAGAAACCAATCTTCAAATAACATCTATCCTCAACAAACGGTATTTCAGCACTTATCTCTAACACTAAAAACACCAAAGAAACCAAAATGGCCATAGAAACTAACAACCCCTTCATCAACGAACTCCGCGAGAAGGCCATCACGGCAGTGAAGGCCGGCGATGTCGACTGGAAGGACTATGCCACCACCTACAACGTACGCCTACCGTACACCCCCTGGCCGTCGTGGTCCCCAAGACGATCGAGGAGGTCCGCATCGCGGTGGCGGCCGCGGGCCGTCACGGCCTCCAGATCCAGGCGCGCAGCGGCGGCCACTCGTACACCGCGTTCAGCCACGGGGGCCGGGACGGCGCCGTGGTCGTTGACCTGCGCCACCTCAATAACATAGATGTGCGCCCTGATCACCGCCGCGGCTGCCTCGGCACCTTTCAGGCCAGGGTCGGCGGCGGCGTCCGCCTGGGGAACCTCGCCCTGAACCTTTACTGGGGGAGAGGCTCGCCGTCCCGCACGGAACTTGTCCCAGCGTGGGCATCGGCGGCCACTTCACGCACGGCGGCTACGGCCATGCCTCGCGCGCGTGGGGCCTCGCCATGGACCAGATCGTGGCAATGGACGTGGTCCTCGCGAACGGCAACTTGGTCTACACGGAGGCGGGCATCAATCCAGACCTTTTTTCGCCATGCGCGGCGCTGCCGAGTCGTTCGGCATCGTTGTCAACTTCCATTTGCGGCTGCATCGGGCTCCCGACGAGACAATACGCTGGAAGTACGAGTTCGGGGACCTGATCGGCGATACTGGGGTCCAGGGTGCGGTCTCGGCCATGCTGGAGCTGCAGAAGCTCGTGCACGACGGCTCTGTGGTCGACCGGAACCTCAGTTTCGGGGTGAACCTCGGCGAGCGACGATTCGGAATCAGTGGCGCCTACATGGGCTCGTCTGAAGACTTCGAGGAGAAGATCGAACCTGCCCTCCTCCGGTGCTTCCCCAAGGAGCCGAACAAGGGCATAGTTTGGGAGGAGCTAGAGTGGCTCGACAACCTCAGATCGCAGGCTGGGGGCGAGCCACTACTCCAGGGCTCCTCGTATAAGGGACGCAGCAATTTCTTTGCCAAGAGCGTGACGGTGCCGGAGCCGGGCCTGTCGGCCGCCGCGCTGACGAGCTACTTCGAGCACATCGCGACGATTTCCGCACCAAGCTGCCTGGATCCGGAGGAGGAGGAAGAGGAGAACGAGCCCGGCTGGTTCGCCATCATCGACCTGTACGGCGGCGCCGACAGCCAGATCAACAACAACGCCGCCCGCCGCCCTCCCGCCGCCTACCCGCACCGGGACTCGCTGTGGGTGGCGCAGCACTACGTCTTCTCCGACGAGGACAAGCCCTTCCCCGCGTCGGGCCTCGAGCTGGCCGAGGGCCTCAACGAGGCCATGACCCGCCACATGGACGGGCGCTGCGCCGCGTACATCAACTACACCGACTCGAGCCTGTCGCGCGAGCAGGCGCACGCGCTCTACTACGGCGACGAGGTCCTGGACCGGCTGCGGACCATTAAGCAGCGGTTGGATCCCCAAAACGTCTTTGCGCATCCGCAGTCCATCGTATAGATGGATCTATGGGTATACGATGGGTGTTGTTGAAAAGTTCAGGAGTAAACGGCAAGGGGGCCCGCAGTGCGAGAAGGTGCCTGGGGCTACTATGCCTCTTAGATTTTGACGAGTTCTCAGTTATTGAGTCTCCTGGTTCTTACTACTAAATAAGAGAGTTTTCCTACTTATGCTATATTTGCAATAAAAATGTGTGTATGTGTACATCAGATATCGAAATACTAAAGGTGCTTAACACGTCACTCCGTAGACGAAATGCAGAGATATTATGTCAGTATAAATTTCAGAAGAATTGTCAATTGGCACGAGTTTCACGTAGCAGCCCACCTGGAATATCCAGCTTCCAATCGGGATAGGTGTGATTGGAAGACAATTATCTACTGTATTTCATATCATGCCTCAGGGCCTCATCAAGGGGCCAAAAAGAACTGCGGCTGTCACGAGGTCGATTGCCCCGCACCTACCAAGGCCATTCGGCAGGGGCAGCTTTTGAGAAGGGTTCTTCCTTCCTCTTGTAAAGCAACTTACCTCAAGTTGGCAAAAGTGAGGCCTGCTACCTTCCAACCCTTGTTACCCCTGTCGCGCCGCGATATAAGTACTTGCCGTGAATTAGTATCAAAGGAGCGTGAACATGTTGGTGCTGACGTGCGTGCTGCTTTCTTCCACTGTTCTACAGTGGCCCTGCGCCTCAGTCTCAGCTGGGGCAGCGTCGCCCCCACCCCCAGTCGCTGGCGATTTAGCGCAAGTCGACCGCCGCATCTGGAAAGCCACTGCTGCATCAGGAAAGTCGGATCTCATCTTCAACTTCCCGTCCGGTCTGGTCTTTCTTCTCGATAGTGCTGATGGCGACTATGTCCTGCCAAGCAATGCATCGCACGTTCTGCTCCAAGGCCACGGCCGCGGCTGGGGTTTTGCCCGGAGCTGTCCAACTCCAGCGACTCGGCATGGATGATTACCGCCAATGGCTCCCTCTCGGTTTCTTTCCAACACGGACAAACCCATCTCGCCGCCAACGCTTCCCTGGTCTACCTGACACAGCACCGAGCGCGACCTTATGCGGACATTCATGGCGACGAATTTTCTCTCGATTTCCCCGGCGCCGGCCGTCTCTCCGATGCGCTCGCTGGCTTTTACTGGGGCACCATGCTGCCGTGCGTCATTGAGCGCACAGCCGCCGCCGAGTACCCTGTCTCCGAGGGTTATGTCGTCAGTACACTGGCCGACAAATATCAAGGAACGTATCCCGACGTCGACCATGAGTTCCAAGTGAAGGGGCGCATTGCATCGGGCAGCTCCCTCGATCTTGCAGTGGTACGCCGGATGATCGAGCTCGATCTTCGCCTGGCCCGCGAAGACCCTTGCCAGCTCTGGCGTGCCCCTTGCTCGCTGCAGCCGGATGGCCGCCGCGAATATCACATACGGCGCAACAGTGAAGATGGCGTCACCAATGCCAATATGTTTTTGATAACGGGCAATGTGGAGCTGGTCGAGTCGGTTTGGCTCTACGTCGCCCGGACCAAGGATTTCGAATGGCTTCGTGCCAATATCCCCTACATCGAAGGGGCCATGTGGCTTATTGAGTCGCATATAGACCATATGGGCCGGCTTTGGTCTGACGTTTATTACGAGGACCAAGTGATGAAGGATGGGCGTGAAACCATGTCGTCTGCCCTTGCCTCTCGATCTTTCGGTCTCCTTGCGCAGCTTGAGCGACTTCTGGGCCGTAATGATAGCGCCCTGCACTACGAAGGGGTGGCCAAACTACTCGTTGACACCCTAGCCCAGCCACTTCCGGTGGGATACTGGGACCAGGAGAGAAATCGTTTCGCCGATTGGGTCGACCGATCTGGCGCTGTTCACGACCATATCCACTTACTGGCCAATATCCTACCCGTGATGCTTGGTGCGACCGACCCAGCTCAAACCAGTCATGTCACGGATTTGGTGCAACGTGAAATGAGCGAGTTCCAGCGTTTCCCAACCTTCCTATCTGCCCGCATTGCCAATTACACGCGCAGCGAAATAGGCGATGGGGGACCTTACGATCTCTGCGCTGCTGGTCGGTACTGGTGCTGGGACGCGGCGTATTGGGCCTGGCGCGGGAGAGGAGACGTGCTGCTCACCCAGCTCGAGACCGTCGCTGAGATGGGCCGCAGTGAAGACTACGTCATGGGAGAGCGGTATGATATGGACTACGTTTACTATATAGACGGAAGCCCATGGCATGGCGCGGCTCATTATTACGAGTATCCCTGTGTCTTCGTTTGGGTCATGGTCGCCGAGTTCCTAGGCATACGTCCAACAATCGATGCCGATATCCTAGTGGCCCCGCGCTTGGTTGATGCAGCCACCATCGAGCTCAACCAGAAGGCTTACCAGCTCAAATATGCCTACGGGAAGGACAACCTCGTGTTAACGAACCTGGGGAGCGCCGCGCGTACGTTCCAGCTCGATCTAAGCGCCCTGTACCACCATTCTATTTTCATGATTCGATTAGACGCGACAGTCCCGGAGAAGCCGCTGGACAGCACAGTTGTTCTTGTACAACCTGGAGCCAGCGTAACGATCACACCAATGCAGACTCCCCATGTCGACGAATTGAAGCTGTGAGATAGGTGAAAGCTTGGGTCGTACGGCATCGCATTACTTGTAATAACAATTTATAAGGAGTATGTACGGTTCGTGTAGACCTGATCATCCGACCAAGCTGACGTCTGACGCTGCCCAGTTTGGGGGGTTCCAACCAGACTGCAAGGAGCTTACGACGCAACCAATATATATGAAGGCGCACCTAGGAACTTTTGGGTCTGTCATGTACTTTCGGTAAGCCGTTGATCAGCGAATGGGCTGCGGCGCCGTTTCCTTACCCGTCCCCCCCTGTTCAAGGATACCCCGAGACCCCGAATATCATGCAACCCCCCGAGAACCGGATTGACTCTACATGATCAGGGCTTGAGCTAGTAGTTCGGCCGAACAGGAAACCGCATAAACCTTCGAGAACATGTGCCAAGCCGGGTACCAATGCAACGCATACACGTTGAAGGTGTTCAAGCTCGATAAGCCCCATGAAACAGACGAGATCTGATCTATCTACCGGAATACAGCTTCACCGCCTCACTCGCACTCGTGCTCATTAACCACGAGGGATCCCTTCTTGATTCAGCCTTATAAGGCCAGAATCACGTCAGCACCATGCTACGGCTACTGCTCTCTCCCTGGCGGGCCGAGCATCAGGAATCATAACTCATTTCAAGAAGCAGATATAACACCCTTTCCGACGTCATCAAGCCAATATGGAACCTACATGAGCCTCAAATTCAAACGGCTTTAGTGGTGGCTGAGACAAGGCGGTTGGCGTGCTGATGACAGCCACCAAGCAACTTCCATACATAAGCATCAGACCAATCCTCTTGGCGCATTACGCTCCAGGTTCAGACCAAAAATTATCGCCTGCTTGTAAAAGCATGTCGCAAAGCACTTCCTGGAATTGACGGTGAATCAAATTCCAACTCGATGTCACAAATGGAAAGTTCACTACTTTCTGTGGTCCATGGTCAGCAAGCATGTTCGTACCCATTGGCTCGGTTCACGATGCAGATGCAATAGTCACAGCTATGCAGAGCCAATCATATCAGTTCCATCTTGGCGACATGAACACAACTTGCATATGCAGGTTTTTCAAACGTCAACAGACCGCCCGACCACATGGAACCATGAGGGGGTTTAGATAATCCTCCTTGAGGGATGTGCAAGCTGCTACTGAGATACAGTTGTACCCTACCAAATCTGACCCCGGCAACGGTATCCCACCCGACCAGCCCGTTGGGGGTGGCTCCGCTGACAGTTCAACAGGGGTTGCTTTATGCCACTAATGCAGTGAGATTTGCCAGTTACACTAACCTTCTATGTGCCATTCTCACATAACCTTGCAGAATCGCACTTGGCGATTGGCTCGCATTCTTTGCTTTTCCCACTCGCCGGTCGCCTTTGCTGGTGCTCGTGGTCCTCTCCGCATGCCTGGGTCATCTCACCATATCTCTCACTCAGGAACTTCAGCCAAGATTACTATAATTCTTAGGCACACGAGCCTCAATCGACCGACATATTGCCATCTGGCAACGTCACCAGTCTTGATACTACTATCTCCCATTCGTCTTCATTGTTATCCAGACATCATTCAGATATTACGGCCAAATTGAAACAGCTACGACTCCCAGGGTATACAAGATATGTGTAAAGTCTGTGTTGGTGGTAGTCCCTCACCCACTTGAGTGAAGAGCCATGACCGAATCGGTGGAACACAAAACCAATGACTGAACCACGAATCAGATCAAGGTCATGGCGGTCCTACACCCCAGGCCAGCTGGTATCTTTCTAGCTGAGCCAGTTCCCATCCATCCTGCACCATCAAAGCTGTTTGACGTCAGCGTCAAGCTGAAAGCATCACCCAAGGACAGCCCAACAACAGCACTTGACCCAAAGCCTAGCGAGGACTTGGAATGTCGGCCAGCAACTAAATCCTCTCCGAGGTCCAACCAGATGTCACTTATGCCCAAAGGCAACAGCCCCCCAGAGTGGTAAATCTAGCAGCACTCACAGTGATCGGAGCAGCTCACCAGAGCGGTTAGAAACGGGCAGTACCCATCAGACCTCCCAGCATCGTACGGATAGAGTGAAGAAGAAACGTGCCAGCAAGCCCAAGGTCAAGACTGGGTAAGCATCCTTCAACCCGTCTCTGATCATTGCCACAAGCTGATCCGATACCTCGGAGGGCGAGGCCTGTGGCTTTCCCGAGGCCACGCCTTGTCTACACCGGGGGTTCCATATAGATGCATAAGCTGTAAGAAGAGACACGTGAAATGCGATGAGGGGAAACCCGGATGCAGCAAATGCGAAAGCGTTGGCCTTGTATGCGAAGGATATGCTCTCCCTAAAGCGCCGAAGCAAGCAGTCCCGCCCAGCCGCCAACTGTTACCTCGCATCGCCCAGGCAGGCCTTGCCTCGAAGGCTGCCGCACTGTTACGTTCCGCGACAGATATCGCGCCAAAGTTGCCAATGCAACCTGGCTTGGGCTTCGATGCTAGTGGCGATGATGGATGGTATATGGCCCTGTTCAGGGAGCGTGTTGCCAGCGACTTATCTCCAGGGAAAGGAGCGAACTTCTGGATTCGGTCGTCCTTCCGGGACAGCATGACGATGAAAGCCATCCGGCATTCCATACTGGGCATCGGTGCTTACTCTCGTGCTCTCATTGACCTCAAGACTGATTATCCTTGGATCAAGACGGCAGACCGGCCCTGGTGGCCTAGTTCCATCCAGAACCGGCATCATCAGGCGGCCCTCGACCACCACATCAAAGCGATATCATACTTACAGCAGGACATAAGAAACAACAACGTCGACGACAGAATGGCGATGGCTGCGAACTTACTCCTTATCGTATTCGAAAACATGCGGGGAAACTACCATGTGGCAGGGAATTTAGTGAGATCTGGGATCAAAGTTCTGAACCGGATGGGCCAGAGGGGATCGCATGTGTTCAGGTGGAAGCCGCCGGAAGCGTTCGAGCCTAACGAGACGTATGAAGAATTAGACGAGATGGCTTACATATTCTCGCGGCATTCCATCGCGACGGTCAATGTCCCGTTCCTCACGGCAAGTCGGCCTACCACTTGCTTCTCAACGACGACTCGCCCACCTCGGACGACGAAGAGAACTTCCCCGTCAGCTGCCTGATTGAAGACACGACGCCGCACTCTTGCATGGAGGCCCGGGCGATCTGGGATCGGATCCTCCATTCCCTCGCTGGCTTCTATGCCAAAGCCCTCTGGATCAATCTCCACCAAGACTTCAGCGTCGACAAGGATGGGTTAGCGTGGGAGCAAGCACTATACTTGTCTCGGCTGCAGGAGTTCGGCCTCGGCCTCAGCACCATCGTGGCGGTCGAGCGGAACGCCAACACGGCGCGCCCGCTGACGTTCCTCACCATCCATCACCTCGTCGCCACCATATTTACTTCTTGCTGCCTGGACCCGTCGGAAGCAGCCTACGATAGCTTCGCCTCCGAATTCGACACCTTGCTCTCCCATATCCAGGCCTATCTTGAGATCCCGTCTACGTTCACGATCGGATTCACGAACGAGGTCGGCATCTTGCCCCTGCTGGCTTTCGTGGCGGCCAAGTGCCGGTTGCTGCACGTGCGACTGGCTGCCATTGATCTACTGATGAACTACGGTTGGCGCGAGGGGCCGTGGGACGGTGTGAGCTTGGCGCGCGCCATGGAGGGATTGATGAACATTGAAGGACAAAACCCACCTCAGGCTGGTCAGGATGCAGGTCAAGGCGACGGGTCTTTCGCATTTGCCCAGCTTCCGTCGGCGGACACCAGGTATGCCTGGACCAACATGTTCTGGGACTATGAGACCCAGGAGATGACCATGGAGTACACCAAGCTTTTGCCGAACATTGACGGTGGTCTCGACAAGAAGACGTTGACCGTTTCGTGGAAATGATTAGCCTTCTGGGCAGGGCGTCGGGGGGGGTTGAAATGACATACACACACAGTACATAATGTTACAGGATATGTAAATTTAGAGGGAAAAAGGATTGTTTCAGAGGGTAATGATTGGTTGGCGAGGAAGCTGGAGCTTTCCGGCTGTTCTGTCAAACTTCCATGTCCATTGTCTGGATGTACACATCATCATACATACTG
This sequence comes from Apiospora hydei, assembly GCF_038363865.1. Lineage (NCBI taxonomy): Eukaryota > Fungi > Ascomycota > Sordariomycetes > Amphisphaeriales > Apiosporaceae > Apiospora > Apiospora hydei. The sequence goes on from NW_027117369.1 coordinate 1,008,648, forward strand.
TACGAAAGATTCATGTATTTACCACCTTCTATAAGAAGACCTACTTTTCAAACAGCTTTCCGGCATATGACGTTTGGCTGGAGAGCCTTCAACGCTCGGAGAATATTGCGGCGGCGACGGTTAAAGGCTTGTGTTCTTGAGGTAACATAGCGTACCGAAAGAAGGGATGCGCTGTATGGAGGATAGTCGTATCTCCTGCCGTGCTAGTATGCTCCAATTTCATGTGTCGCATGGGGCTTCCCGTGACGAGGTCCTTTTCTCCTTAGCTCACTGCATGACGGGTTGCATGAAGGGGAAGGAAGATGCGGGATTGCGGGGGAAACCGAGGAATGGGCGCGCCCTTGTATCGACATGTCCAACTACCACATGCAGGACTACTCTATTTAGTAAGTACTTATTTAAAGAAAATTACCAGACAATCGTAAAAATGTCGCGGATTTGATTCTCCAGGATCAGCCGAATTTCTTGCCATCGTTCAGCTCAAATAACTCCGACGGGATAAAAGAAGCACAGCAACGCGACGATGCAGCAGAGACCCAAGGCATACCTCTTCGACGTCTTCGGCACCGTGGTCAACTGGCGCCACAGCCTGGCCAAGGGACTGGAAGCGTCGGCCCGGAAGGTGATTGAGGGAACGTCGACCGGCGTAGTGGATGAGGCGGTCCTCGCCAGAGCGAGGAGCATGACGTTTAGTGACTGGGAGTGGTTCGCTTTCCAATGGTTCGTTTCACGTTACGTCTAACTTATCTTTCTTCCTCTCACGCCAAAGCTCTCTTACTGCTAATCATCCACTGATACTCATGCCAAGGTCTAGGTATCAGAGATACATCGACTCTGATGCCCGACCCAAGGAAACAGGCGACCGAGAGGCGGGCAAGCCGGCGACATTCATTCCCCAAGAGGAGCTGCACCGCCGCAACCTCGATACCTTGATCACGGAATTCCAGCTAGACGGCCTCTGGACCACGTCCGACCAGACCGCCCAGCTCCTCCACCTCTGGCACGAACTAGACGCCTGGCCCGACTCCGCGGCCGCCATCGCGCGGTTCGCGAAGCTGGGCCCCTCGGCGGCTTTGTCCGACGGGCCGGTCGCGCTGCTCACGTCGCTCGACGCGCGGAACGGGCTGCGGTTCAGCGAGGTCTGGGGTCGGATACGTGGGGGGCGTACAAGCCGGACCCGGGCGTGTACCTGGGCGCGGTGCGGCGGCTCGGGCTCGAGCCGGGGGAGGTGGCGCTCGTGGCGGCGCACTTGGGGGATCTGTGGGGGCGAAGAAGTGCGGGCTGCGGGCGCTCTATGTGGAGAGGCCGTTTGAGGAGAGGTATAGTGAGGGCGAGGTTGCGGAGGCGAGGGAACGGGGGTGGGTGGATATGTGGGTTCCGTACGCGGCTGGGGAGGGGCTGATTGGGATCGTGGAGAGGTTGGAGGGGATGAATGAGTGAGGGTCAGAACGAGGGTGGGAGTGAAGGAAAGGAGGCGTGGGGAGGGCGAAACTTATGGTTCCTGGGGAGGTGGAGGATTACTGATAATGTCTGGATTCGTGGGAAGGTGAAGGCTCCCAAATACTCATGGCGAGCTCGATACGATGGAGAAATAGCAAGATCCGTAGGGGAGGTCGATGTATTTGAGTTAGATGTCACGCGGAGGAGACATTAGACCGTCGTTGTGATGTCGCTTGTTCCAATTACACTCGTTCCGTCTCTATTATTAGACTGACACTGGGCCATGAGAAAGTAGGTTCACGAGAATGGCTCGGGAGAGGGTTATTGATTCCCTGGGCTACCCAAGTGGATGTTATTAGACTCTTGGTGCTTTTGGGTGTTGTTAATAGGGCCGATAAAGAGGCTCAGTTTCGTTGTGATTCGATTACTTACACGCAAGCCATGCTGCTGCTCTCTGTTACGCTCGGTTAGTCAGTCAAAGGAGAAGGTGGCCCAGTTGAGGCCTCCGGGCTGCGCCTTGCCTTGTCGCCGATATACGGCCGTCGGCCACGCACTGGTGAGGATGTCCACGTGGAAGAAGTAGTAGTAATCAGGCCCTGGTGGTCGTAATCCGGGGCAACGGTTGGTGGGTTTCTTTTAGTTCCGGGGCCCCGTCTCCTACTGTCCCGTAGGTCTGCTCTTCTAGTGGTAGAAACATCCTGAAACCCTGCGTCGTCGCCCACTCAAAGAAATCTTGATGATGATTCATGAAGGTTATCACCAAGATCTATCCGTCGCCCGAGGAGAATACCAAGCGTGGCTGAGGCCGCGTCAACGCACCGCACCTCTTCGAATATCGCAGACTTGCAGTTCCACTCCGACACGATAGTCGGTCTGAACTTGCAGTAGCCCCTACGTGCATGTGCAGCAGCCCACTTGGGGGAAACCTTCTTTCAGTTAGTGGGTGTCTACCCCGGACGACGTGCGTACGTGCGAGCGAGATACCCGGCGCTACCTCTTGCTAGTTCTGGCCTGTCAATGTTCTTTCCGTCTTACAACGACTGCCGGGAAACTGCAGAGATGGTTAGTCACGATACTCAGCTGGCTAGTATGAGAGTGGTATCCAGTAACTGTCAGCTCTGACACTCTTCTCTTCAGGCGTCAATTAAACCCCGTGAAGTTATCCTCCCAATGCATGTGAGCAGGTTACTTCGTGTTACTTGGATCAATCGCTATCAGGTAATTAGCGTGGTTGTTTCCAGAAGCCCCGGTGCCTGTGCAGATCCCCGCGTGGCCAATTGCGGGGGGTTCGTTCAGCACTGACACCGCTGAAGAACGACGTTTTGTTTTAGCCGCCAAACGTTGAGCTGAGCAGCAATTGCTTGGCAGAGTCGTGACGACATCGACTTCCAATATCAATCAGAACCACCAACTTCTGGATTGAGCAAAGACAACATGCAATGTTCGTATGTATTGTTCACCGAGATCACAGCATACCTCACGAGCAATGTTGGGTCGGTTTCTTTCTTGATAGTAGGAGGTAGGTATGTAGAAAGGCCGTAGGAATAGGATCAACAAGGTGAAGGAAGCACCAAAAAGAGGACCGACCAATTAGGAGCCTGTCAGCTACCTGCCATATCGTCTACCGTCCTTCGTCGTGGCATCAGACTCTGAATCGTGCCAGATGCATTTTCTCTCTGCCACTCGCTTCCTCGCCGTCGTCTGTACCAGTAAGCCTTAATCACTTAGTAATCCATACAACCCGCGAGAAGTAAGAACGTTCCCCAAACAAGCGCAAAGAAGAAACGGACGGATAAACCGGCACTTGCAACTTGTAAGCTGCCTGTGACACAGACATGGCCAGGGATTCCAGGGAAGCTTCGAAGTCAAACACAGGTCCTCTGTGGCTGGGCGGCTCCCGAGCCAGTTCGTCGGTTGGGTGTGAGGCCGAACAACACATGGATGGCCCACGATATCTTGGCCCATACCACCGATTGGGTTACTCGCGGGAAACAGGGGGTCGAGAGGAACATCCTACCAGGTATGCTGGTCGACATCATGACTTTCACTTCGTCTAGCTGCGCCTCCCTCCCAAGCTGGGACTGGTGATATGATTTGGGTACCGCACGTGGGAACTGCCCAGCCATGTCCCGAGTTGCTTAAAAGCAAACGATATCTTCCCCAGAGTGTCTCACGAAAATTGCCATCATCGCATCAAGCTCTGGCATCTTAGAACTGAGAGATATCCACCAAATCCCACATACTGTCTCCAGACATATTCCAAAGATGCAGCTGAAGCAAGTTTTCCTCAGCCTGGCACTGGCCAGTGCCGCGACAGCCCAGTCCCTTCAGGATGCCCTCAACTCCCAGAACTCCAGTTTGTCGGTCCTCAATGGTAAGCCCAGACTCCTTCACGAAGACTTGACCGTGTCGTATACTCACTGCGTCTGTTAGGTCTGCTGGCTGCGAACCCCAACATTCTCACCGCCCTGAACAACGCCCAGAACGTGACGATCCTCGCGCCCAACAACGACGCACTCAACGGCGTCCTCAACGGGTCCGTCAACACCTACGGCGGCAATGTCAAGGACACGACCTGGGTCGCGAACCTGCTCAACTACCACGTGCTGCAGGGAACGTACCAGTCCTCGGCTTTCACGGACAAGCCCATGTTCCCTCACACGCTCCTGAACAACCAGTCGTACACCAACGTCACCGGTGGCCAGGTCGTCCAGTTGCAGAAGAAGGATAACAAGGCCGTGGCCTACAGCGGGCTGAAATACTACTCCACCGTCAAGACTGCTGTAAGTTATCCGTTGCCGCTCTTTCTCCACTCCGCAAGAACTACTCGTGAAGTTTCCTATCAGGGGTTTGATTGACTGATCTGTTCCCTGCGCAGGATGTGAACTACACGGGCGGCGTTATCCACATCATCGACCGCGTCCTCGTCCTCCCCCAGAACGACACGGCCACGATGACCAACGCCAACCTGACGGCGCTGTCGGGCGCCGTCAAGGCGGCCAACCTTGGCCCGCAGTTAGACGGCTTGAAGGACGTGACCATCTTCGCGCCCGACAACAACGCCTTCGTGTCCATCAGCAGCCTGCTCGCCAACATGTCCTCGCAGGACGTCGGCAAGATCCTGGGCTACCACATTGTCCCCGGCACCGTAGCTTACAGTAGCATGCTGAAGAACGAGACCATCAAGGCGCAGGACGGCACCGACCTGAAGATCACCGTCGAGGATAACGGTGCCGTCTTTGTCAATGCGGCCCGCGTCACTGTGCCCGATATTCTGGTCGGCAACGGCGTCGTCCACGTCTTGAACCAGGTCCTCAACCCCGACAACACCCAGCAGCAGCCCGACCCGTCCGCCACCAACGCGCCGCCTCCCGCCTTCAACGGTGGCAGCTCGACCAGCGGCGGCGGCGTACCTTTCACTAGCAACGTTCCGACCCCGACCGGTACGAGCCCGGCTGCCACGTCGGCGGGTGGCAACTTGAACGGTGCCGCGTCCATGAAGTCAGGTGCCGTTGGTGCTGCTGCCCTGTTCGGTGGTGCTGCGCTCTTCATCAACTGGTAACCAACGACAGTTCTCGAATATATCTCATTTGTCTTGTCATGTCGTCAACTTGGCCTTTTGTTTTGTCGCTAGTCTTTGTCCTTGGGAGCGAGTGGCTACTTCGATCAAAATCATCATGAGCGGACGACTGTGTCGTTTGCGAGTTTTGAGTAATGCACATGGTATTGGAGGACAGCATCAACTTTCTGCCTTTCTGCGATTCTTTGCTGTGAAGATGCGATAGCTGCATTAATAATTGATACCTTTCATTTCTTAACGTACATTTGGATACATTTGGATGTGATGCGGATGCATTCGAAATAATGTGCAGTAAAGATCAGGTTTTCTTCTCACGGACATAATCGAGCATACCGACTAGCGAACACACACGGAATTGTTTTGTGCCTTGAAGAAAGAGGGAGAAACTGAGTATCGACTTCTAATCCCTCTCAGATGGCGAGCAGAAAGAATTGTAGGAAGCAGATGATCTAGCGATTCTAGAATGAGGATTGACTTGATGGCAGTCGACATTCGATGTTGATGATGCTAAATCTAACAGTTTTCCAGGGGCTGATGGGGTGTACACAGCTCCGAGGTGGGGGTTTTAGGGGTGACAAGTAGTTAGCCAGGGGTTATCCCGAGCCATTGCAGTGTTGGCTTGATCTACATCTCGCAACAGCTCGGATTTGGGGCAGGCATATGACTGACAACATCCCCATGGGTTTTCTTGCAGCACCCCCACGTCTCTTATTGAATTCCATGTTCTTTATCTACATGTCTATTCAATCTGGCTCCTGACCCTTCATCAGGGGCGGACCTGAACCCGTATGCAAATGTCACCTTGTCGCTTGTGTATGATTTGTGCAAATGCATGGATTTATGCAAAGTGATTTCGTCATCGGGCAGGTGCAGCTCAAGCTCCGGCTCTCGATCCCGTACTCGATCTCCAAGACAAAAAGTAAGGGCAAGCGCCATTGAGCATGTTCTATGATGTCGCATGACGACATTCTGCTGCCATTGTCTGTACTACGTAGTTGGCAGCAGCAACCATGGGGGTGATGGGGTAACACCTTCGCGAGGCGTGTGTCTGGGCTGTTCTAGTCGTAGGGTCCGCCTCCCTCAAATGGGATGACACTACTTAGTTCCCGTCCAATATCTATCTATTCATCCATCAGACCAGACGAAGAATTGCAGAGCCTCTTTCTACAATTCCACATTCATACCCCATCTTCATACGCAAGAATTACATGTTCACTCTTCGCAGAACACTACTGAGCCAATCATCAAAAGGATTCTTCAAACACAACCAGCAGACCATCCTCAGAACCATGTCTTCCTCCGGATTCTCCAACGCCAACACCGGCGACAAGCCCGCCGACCCCTACGGCGCTGCCAATGCCGACCCCCAGGCCACCCTCTCGCAGAAGGTCGAGGCCCTGAGCAAGTTCGCCAACAACTGCAAGTTCGGCATGATGACGACGCGCGACACCTCCAACGGCAAGCTTAGCTCCCGCTGCATGGCCGTGGCCGGCACGGTATGTAATCCATTGATTTCGATTTCTGTCCCCTGTGTCACGTTACACTTCCCCTTCTTGCCATAACGAGAAGCCACGAGAACTGACAACATCCCACCCAACCCCCACAGGATACCGGCGGCCTCGACCTCATCTTCACCACCAACACCGAGTCCCACAAGACGGACGAGCTGGCCAAGGACTCTCACACCAACATCTCGTTCGTCGACAGCTCCGGCCAGTGGGCGTCATTCGCAGGTGATGCGTCGATCGAGACGGACCGCGCGGTTGTCTCCAAGTACTACAACCCTGCCCTGAAGGCATGGCTCGGCGACCTGGGCGACGGCAAGCACGACGGTTCCGAGAACGACCCCCGGATTGGAATCATCCGCGTCAAGACCGACTCCGTCTCGTACTGCTTGACGGACATGACGGTCATCGGCCGCATGGCAGAAATCGCCAAGGGCGCCGTCACGGGCGAGCCCGCTTCCATCAACAAGCTGCGCTTCATCAGCGAGGCCGAGGTCCTGCAGTGGCGCGCGTCCGAGTCGCTCAGAAGATAGATCTAGCTGGGTTGTAACGAAAGGGATGGCGTGGTGGAATTGATTGCGGTAGTAGGAGCTACCAAAGCTGGCTGGGCGATTATGACGCAGCTTTGACGTCGCTGGGCACTAGAGAATGTTTCGAGCCCATTACTCTGCTACGCCTGTTATGAGATTCATGATTTATAATTCAGCACGGAAGCCATCATCAATTGAAAGATCAAATCAATCTATGCAAAAGTGTATGACGCTGTGTTAAGCCATCTCACGATCTGTTGGCCCCCGCCAAACATGGGGATTTGTGGACAATTGAATGCCAGATCTGATCTAACCACGTAAACACCCCCACAACACCCTCCACTCGGTTTAGTCCGCCCCTTTTTTCACAATTAGATAACGCCAGCAATGATTTTGAAATAAAATGTTCTATGTAGACCAAAACCTGATTGAAGATACTACTGACTATGTATTAACCTACGGGGTTGTATATTCACATGTAACGGCAAGAAAAGCAAGATTCGTTGCTTGTGCTTTGAACCAAAAACATCCCACTAAGCAATCCAAAACCATATCCTCTCGATAAAGTTCCTAGGCACCGGCTCGACCCAAGTGGCCTCGAGCCGATCGATCTCGGCCTTGCCGCTCCAGAGGTCCATGTCGGCGGCCTTGACCATCCGTGTGCGCTTGACGAGCTTATAGCCGACGAACAGGCCGGCGAAGATGGGCATGTCGATGTAGGGCGGCAGGAACGTCTTGGCGCCGAACTTGCCCGGGAAGAAGGCGTCGAAGCCGTTGAAGAGGGCGACGACGAGGCAGAACGCGATGGCGAAGTAGGCCAGCCACGGCTGCAGCGGCGCGCGGTAGGGCAGGGAGGCGCGCGGGATGCCGTGGTGTTTCAGGCCGGCGTGGAAGCGGAGGTAGGTGAGGCTGATGGCGGACCAGACGAGCAGGGTCGAGACGGCGGAGAGGTTCGAGAACCAGAAGAAGACGTCGGCGCCCCGGTGGTTCACGTTGAGATAGACGAGGCACGAGAGCAGGGTCGTGGCGCCGACGCAGGCGTAGGGGACGCCGAACCGCTCGAACGTCAGGAAGTGCGGCGCTTTCCCGTCGAGCGCGGCGGCGTACATGACGCGCGTCGAGGCGTAGAAGAAGGAGTTGCCGGCGGACCAGGCCGAGGACAGGACGACGGCGTTGATGATGGTGGGCAGGGTCGCGATGCCGCCGTTCTGGATGGCGATGACGAAGGGGGACTGGGCGGCGCCGGGGGCGGAGCGGGCGATGGCGTCGAGGAGGCGGTCGTCGCGCGAGGAGACGCAGAGGCCCACGAGGAAGATGGCGAGGACGTAGAAGAGCAGGATGCGCCAGAAGACGCGCCGGATCGCTTTGGGGATGTTGCGGCGCGGATTCGCCGTCTCGCCCGACGCGATGACGACCATTTCGCTGCCGCCGTACGCGAACGTGGCCTGGATGAAGACTTTCCAGAAGGCTAAGAACCGACCGAGCGCGCCGTCGGCTAAGTAAGTGTTCATGGGGCCTGGGTCGTGCCAGTACCGGAACCCGATGCGGTCCCCCGAGGGGTGCCGCCGAGCGTGATGATGAGCATCAACAAAATCAGGCCGATGATGGTGGTCAGCTTGACGGCCCCAAACACGAACTCGGCCTCGCCGTAGATGCGCACGGGGAAGCAATTGACCGCGACCATGGCGAGGAAGAGGACGGTGATCCAGACCACGTCGGGCACCGGGTTGGGCCAGTAGCCGATGACGACGACCGAGGCCGTGACCTCGATGGGCACGCCGATGGCGAGCTGGTACCAGTAGTTCCAGCCGAGCGTGAAGCCGAGGGCCTCGTCGACGTAGCGCGACGCGTAGACGGGCACGGCGCCGGGCAGGGGCAGGTACGCCGCCATCTCGCCCAGGCTGTTGATGACCGCATACAAATTGCAGCCCGTCAGCGCGTACGCCAGGAAGGTCGAGAGCGGGCCCGCGACCGAGAGCATCTGGCCGGACCCGACGAACAGGCCGGTGCCGATGGCGCCCGAGAGGGCGAGGAACTGCACGTGCCGCGACTTGAGCTGGCGGTTCAGGGTGCCGTTGTGGCGGGTCTCGTGCTGCTGCTGCTCGCGCTTTAGGTCGCTTAGGTTGTCATTGTTGATATTGGTCCGGCGCTGCTCGGCGCTGATGGAGGTGATATCGTCTTGGTTGTCGGCACGCTGCTGTGGCTGTGCCTCGAGGTCTTTTCCCCTTTGGAGCTTGGGTTCTGGTTCCATTCTGCTCGCCTTCTCAGATCAGTCTAGTAACTCTACTTCTCTTGCTCTTTTTCTTATTTCCTATTGAGCTAGAAGTCAAACATGGACACAGGCTTGCAGGGAGGCTTCGTCCTTGGTTGCCATCTGTGAGAGAGCTTATCTTTCAACACTTTCGACGGCCTCAATGCTACGTATCATCAGATTGAGAAGCCAAGCCTTTTCTATCTGGGATGCGATTCGTCCAGCACAGAAGAAGGCCCCATGCCGATCCCGAGATGACTTACTTAGTTGAGTAGGTAGCAAGTGACATTGAGCATATTTCGCATGGAAAGAAGCTTGGCGGCTCACTTCCCCGCACTATTACTATCGGCGGGCGCTGTAGTAGAACCACCAACGAGCGGCTGCTCAAAGTCCAGTGGTTAAATAACGACAGAGCATCCTTTCAGGGAGTCTGAGGTCGGATTCAGTGTTAGCTAAGAGATAAGGAGTGCATGCACCCATAAGTTTAAGTTCGCGAGCTATATAGGTCATGATGACATATAATATCATCTGTAAATACTTGTATTTCACGCTTATATGCACATCCGGCCTGCCGGACGCGGATCCAAACTCCTACATCGGTATGACCAGCGAAACCGTGTGTAGTTCCTCCCCCTATCAACAATGAAGCCCCGTTCAACCATTATTGATCCACATCGCGTAGGGTCCTTGGAATTTCGCCATCATCACATACATGACGGTGAATGGCCCCCCATTGACCACGTCTTCCGGATCGGACACATGTTGAAGGCCATTTCTCTCCTTCACAGGCCACGTGCGGATGTCCAACCGGTGCCGGCTGCCCCCGTGCTCTTGCAGGTCTTGGAACAGTGCCCAGGCGCAGGCCTCGGGCCCCGACAGCTTGTACTCGGCATCTTTCCCGAAAACGCGCCCGTAGCACCGCTCTTCGCGGGGTACCTGCACCCAGAGGTGCCGGAAGTCAGTACAGCCGCTGAAAAATGACCGCTTCCAGGTTACCTCGGCCCTCGGCCGCAGGTAGATCGAACGCACGAGCGTCAGGACCGGCTCGCCTGGTCGACTGGATGGCACAGCAGCGATCAGACCCCTGTCCTTTCGGTTGCGGATGCCGCGCTGGGCCAAGACGAGGTTGCGGACCTCGCGGCATGCCGCCAACGGGAGAGCGCCGGCGAAGAGGCGACCAAGTGGTCGATTCCGATTCGTGCCTACCGCGACAAATTCGGGATACCTCTCACCCAGCATGGCGCCGCTGGAAAACGCCGCCGCGAAGTGCATGATGAAGCACAGACCTATGATAAATGTGTCGTGGGTCGGGTTGAGGTATACGGTGCCTCGGCGTTGTGCCCTGCAGAGGCTGTGCAGGTAGTGACGACCACTGCCTCTGGGTCTGTGCCCGAGCACGTCCTGCGACACAGAATACTGGCGCACCCGTTCGCGCACCATCGGCGGGACCAACGGTAAAACTCCCACCTTGAGGGGCACTGTATAGAACCGCAGGGCTTCGATCCGGGACAGTCGGGAAGTCGAGAGATAGGGGCTGCACAAGTGACTTTGGGGGATGATGTGGTTGGTCCTGTGGACCAGCACGAGACGGTCTTGGGACTCGGCCAGCAAGGCGCACTGCCAAACGTACAACTGCAGCTCTGTGGGTAGTTCAGGGAATTTAGCGAAAGTCATGTTTGCACAGAGTAGAGTGCCCTCGTGGGCTCCTGCTGTGGGATCTGTATTTCGACTTGAGCCTCAAGGGCTACCACCCATTCAACACGGCTTGAATAATTCCATTTCGAGAATTGATTTATAAATACTGCTGTTAGTAGACTGTGGCGCGTTGTATCTCCGTTTCGTAGTCCATGGAGCTTCCAAACAGTCTCCGGAGGAAGCGTACGGAAATAGGTCGACGAACAGCGCCATCGCACCGGCAAATGTTAACACCTTATCACCCCCACACAGCAACACGATATCCTAAGGCATCTAGCAGGATTGAATGTATCAGTAACCATAGAGGCATAGCACTTTCTCCTGCGAGCCTCGAGGGGAAGTGCATCGTGATCCATCGTGACTGCAAGACGAGGAAAGCAAGGCGTTCTCGAAGATCGAGAAGTAAGAAATGCCATATGAGATTGTGCTGTTTCTTCAGTCAGAAGAGCATCACGAATTACATAGTTGTCTCCTACCCCTGATTGCGGGCGAAGTCCCAGGATGAAACGACACCGGAGACAAGTCGCTGGCTATTCAATCATGCCAGTTGCTCCCGGTAGCGGCGTGCAATACCCCATCAGCGAGATCGCTTTAGGGGTTATGTGGAATCGGATACTAGAAGACGAAACGGACTTCGTGCCGGCTCGGTCGCCGGACTTTTGTGAGTCATTATCGCCGAGCCCCGCTCAGGTCTTCCGGAAGGGGTGGTCGATAGTAGCGGAACGTTAAGTAGGCAACCGTGCCAGTAATATGAAAGCATACCCCACATCACAATACCACTTAGCCAATTCCCGAGTTTTCAACAGTATCATGGCGTCTTCGTCGCAATCAGACGGTACGGGTAAGCCGACAGTGGTGGTGGGCTGGATCGGCCTAGGCAGCATGGGGAGCGCAATGGCGAAGAACATCCAGAAACACCTCGCCACGGCTGGGATGAATCAGCCGCCACTGCGCGTATATAACCGCACTGCATCGCGCTGCGCGGCGTTGGAGGAACTCGGGGCCAAAAGGTGCGAGTCCGTTGCCAAACTGGCACGCGACAGCGACATTGTGTTCATATCAGTGAGTCCTCAGTTACGAGTGTCCCGGGGTTTAAGAGCAAAAGAAAGCGGAACGCTGACCGAGCTTACTCGAACCACTTAGTCAAGCGCCGATGATGCGGTTCTCTCCATTGTAGAGCAGATTGTCAATTCTGGCGAAGTGGAGGGCAAGGTGGTTCTGGACACGACGACTGTTCATCCCGACACAACGCAGGCCGTGGCAGCAACGCTTGCATCGAAAGGGGCTCACTTTGCTGCCATGCCCGTCTTCGGAGCCACGCCCACCGCCGAGGCGGGCCAGCTCTTAGCCGGGTTTGCTGGGTCTGATGCGGCATTGAACGCCGTGACCCCTTGCTCAAGGGTGTGATTGCGCGGGAGGTGTTGGTAGTCGGGAAGGAACCGGAGAAAGCCAGTCTTCTCAAGACAACTGGGTAAGTTTTCGTTCAATCGAGGGAGCCTAGCAGAAAATAGACCTGCAGAAGGCCGGATTGAACCTGGACTGATTAATTAAACAGCAACGTGCTCATGGCGTCGTTGATGCAGATCATCGCCGAAGCGCACGTTCTCGCCGCCAAGACGGGTCTGCCGGAAGCGACCCTGGAACGCCTGCTGGAGCTCAACTTTGGGCCCGTGATGCACTCGGACTCGGTGCGCATGACGACGGGCGTCTACTGCCCGGGGCCAGGCGAGAAGCCGTGGTCGGACCTGCAGCTGGCGATCAAGGACGTGGGCCACGGGGTCGAGATTGCGGAGCGCGAGAGGGTCAGCTTGCGGGTGGGACAGAGAGCTCTGGAGAACCTGAAGAAGGCCAACGATTGGAGAGAAAGTTTGGAGGGTGGTGGGAGAAGGCTGGACTCGAGTAGCGTCTTTGGGGTGGTGAGGGAGGAGAGTGGGCTCGCGTTCGAAACTGAGTTCGTTAGGGCGCGCGATGCTGCTGCAACTGCCGACTCCGAGTCTAATAATAGCTCGGGGAAGCTTGGGGGTTAAGACTGGAAAAGGATTCAAATGACAAGATCCAAGTATATATATATATCACTGTCAGTTTCTTTTTCCATTCCTGTTTCCATTTCCATCTGTTAGTCTAAATCAATGGCAAGGAGAAATCCAGATCTGGATGAATTTGACCAAACTGAGGTGCATTGAGCAGGAATGGGCCGATGAGGAAGAAAGTCTGATGGTTCGGTGATTCGGAGCTTTACTTTTTACGTGGGCTGAGGTGTTGACGTTTTGGTGCGAGTGACTTGCAGCTCTACGCAAGCTCTAAAATGCGCCATCGGGCCATTAACTGCAGCCTACTGTACGTAACCCCCTCAGCTCTTGTTGTCCATTGCCCCGGCATGAGGTACTGATTACACTGTTCGATGTAAGGAATGCCAATGACAAGTGAGCCCACACGTGTACCTCGAGCTCTCAGCTGCAGCATGTCTGGCTCCCCTCCCAGCTAGGAGCTCTCCTCGGAGCTCTCTGTCTCTCTTCTTTCTTTCTTACCTCACGTGTGTGCGTCGAAGGGCAATGCGGGGTCTTTCCTCAACTGAAGTCCGTCCCTTTAGTCTGATCTGTCCATCTTTTTGATCACGAGGGGTCCTTCTTCATCCGATATCCGCCTCGTCAATTAAATCGGCCGTATATTCCCAGCAAGTAGACCAATGTGCACCTTTTATTTGATTTTATCATAATATTCTCCTTTTCTTCGTATCTTGACAGATCAATTGCCTACGTATCTATCTCCGTCTAGGAGAGAGGGCAGGAAAGCTCAAAGAGGAAGAAGCAAGCATACTCACCGCCCTGCCAGCTTTTTGTATCACGGGACATACGGATTGGAGGGGAAAAGGGAACAAAGATGGCGTCCCATCCCGCCATATCCGCGACGGCGTTCCCCGCCCTGTCGTCGTTGACCTACGAGCAGCTGCAGCAGCTCTACGTCAAGAACAAGGCCGAGCTGACCAAGCACGTCAACGAGGCCATGGGCGTCGAGGAGAAGTTCTACGGTGGCCACGACTGGTTCGTGCGCTGGTGGGAGGCGCCGCCGCACGTTATGCTACAGCAGCAGCAGCAACAGCAGCGCCAGCCGCAGGAACCCGGTAACAGTAGTAGTGGTGCTGCTATCACCAACTTGGCCATCAGCAACCTGGCTCAAGATCACAACGGCCTCGAGCACCAGACCATCCCGGCCTCGGAGCAGTCCGAAGCCGTCAACATGGTCAAGAACCGCTTCCGTCGCCGCCTCCAGCGCTTCAACTGGGTCACGGGCCCCCAGCGCCAGCCCGACCTCGAGCGCGTCCTCGAGGGCTCCGGCTTCTCGTGCCAAGAGGAAGAGCCCGTCATGTGCGCGGACCTGACTGCCGGCGAGAGCATCCCCGACAACCTCGTCAGCTTTGGTGGTGACGCAGTGGCCCCTTCTTCTTCTTCCCGCCTGTCGACGTTGTCCGATTTACAAGCCGCCCAAAACGACCTGCGCCGCTTCCTGCCGCCGCACTACTCCTCGCCGTCGCCGCCCGCCCGCCTTCTCCCCGAGGGCGTCGTCATCGAGCCCACCAGCTCGCTCGGCATCATCGGCTGGGTGAGCGCGTGGGCGCACGGCGCGCCCGAGTGCGACGTGCTGCACTGGACCAAGGTGTACGCACGCGTCGCGACGTCGGTGTACCGGGACCAGTTCCGCATGTTCGCGGCGCGGCGCGGGAGCGAGGTGATCGGGACGGGCTACCTGCACTGCCACAGCGGTATCGCGTCGATCCACTCGCTCTTCGTGCACCCTGCGCACCGGCGCCGCGGGATCGGACGGGCGCTGGTCTTGTACGCGATGCAGGAGGCCCGCGCGATGGGGTACCAGGTCGCGACGCTGACGGCGACGGCGCCCGCGATGGACCTCCTGAAGAAGCTGGGGTTCAAGGAGTTCGGCGCCGTCAAGCTGTACACGTGGTACCCGGTCGTGCTGCCGTCGGCGACGCGGGAGCAGGGGCGGAAGTGCGCGGAGGAGCATCAGCGACGACAAAAGCAGGAGCTCGTCTCGCTGGCGGTGGCGGAGGCGGAGGCGAAGATGAAGGAGATGGAGGTCAAAGATGCTGAGGATGAGGACTGGGAGTTCGTGTAGGATGGGGGACGGGGACATGCATGCGATTATGACTGACTGGGCTTTCTCTTTTCCCACTTTTCGGGCTTCAAACATATTGGGGGGAATGGATCACGCACGATGATATGAACTGTTTGTAAGAGTCTCGGGACGTTGGCTTTCTAGGATATACTACCCAAGGTTAGGATGGGAACAAGATCAGTTTCGGCGCGAAGGGGATCTCAAAAATATGTATGCAAGAGTAAGATCTCCTGAGATTATTAGGCTATTTTGAATAATTAAATGGTGTATCTCGTTACATATGGTCGTTCATAGGTCGTTAAAGGTTTTCTGTCTCAAGCTCTCTCTCTCTGTCAGGACCCATACAAAGCATAAATCATCATGATATAGATCAAGCGAGCCTTAGACTTGTTTCTCCATGTGCGTGATAGCAATCTGGTCCCGATACTTCTGCGCCACGGCCGGATCGAGTTGCTCCTCGAACACATTGATCTCGGTCGTCGCGAACTTGCGGGCGCTGATGCCCTTCTCGAACAGCAGGTCGAGCTCAGCAAAGGAGCGGCCCGTGGGCTCGGGGATGCGGAAGTACGAGTACACGAGGCACAGGAAGCAGATGCCGGCCCAGAAGAAGCCAGCGAAGTTGCTCCAGTTCCAGGCGCCCGGGTTGAGCATGTACGGGGTGAGGATACCGCAGATGATGGCGACGACGTTGCTGTTTCTCGTGTTAGCGCTTTGGTCTGCTGCTAGCTAGTGGCAGAACGAATGCCTTGGTTTTGGTATGACTTACTATAGGATGCGGCCCAGGACGATGGTCTTGATCTGCAGGCGCCGGGTGGAGATCTCGGCTACGAGGGAGTAGCACACCGTCCCCACGGTCAGCTGGTAGCCCATGGCCCAGACCAGCATGATGCTGCCGGTCGCCATGGATCCCGCGGTCTTGTCTGGGCGAGGCCCAAGAAGCCGAGAATCAGCAGCATGCAGAACAGGAAGGTGAGGCCGTAGAGGTACAGGCTGCGGCGTCCGATGCCGAGCGTGATCAGCGTCCAGGTGCCGAAGACGCCGACGCAGTTTATGGCGTACTGGCCCAGGGCGAAGGAGTAGGCCTTGTCGGGGGACATGCCGGCTTGCTCCAGGAAGTAAGTGGAGTAGTTCGAGAAGGAGTTGCCGCTGAGGTTCTGGATGGCCCAGGCCATGCACACAATCTCGGTTCGGCGGAGGTCGGTGCCCTTGAAGCAGTCGAGGTAGCTGGCTCCCTTGGTGATCTTGGCTTCCAGGGCGGTCGTGTGGACCATCATCGCCACCGTCTCGTCGGCGTCAAAGTCGGAATCGGTGCGTTTGGTGGTCAAACGGAGGAGTGACCTCTTCGCGTCTTCCAGCTTGCCCTTTCGGACCAGCCACCACGGAGACTCGGGCGCGAAGTAGATGCCGATAATCAGAGGGACCGGCCACATCCACTGAAGCGCGTAGGGGATCCGGTAAGCCCACTCGTCCGTACGCCAGAGGTTGCCCATGATGACCCCTATTCCGATCTCCTGGCCGATGCCCCAGCAAATGTTGATGTACGTCGTCAGGTACCCGCGGAGCGCGACGGGGCAGACTTCCGATGCGTACGTGATGGTGATGGTCTGGAACACGCCCCAGGGGACACCGCACAGGATCTCGGCCACCTGCAGGGCCACGACGTTCTGGGCCGTGAAGAAGATGGCGGTGAAGGCGATGACGAGGCACAGGCAGCCCATGACGGTGTAGCGGTAGCCGAAGCGCTCCCGAGACCCAGCCGTTGATCAACAAGCCGATGATCTCGCCGACGGTGGCGCCGTTGCTGAGCCCGGACTGCCAGGCGGCGGGGACCTGGTAGGTGCCGTCGGGCAGCTGCTCGCCGTACTTCTTGTTGAACTGCTGGAAGGCGTAGAAGTTGTTGACGAGCGAGACGTCGTAGCCCTCCATGACGATGCAGGTGGAGATGAGCACGCTCCAGGCGATGGCCTTGGGGTAGAGCTTGATGCCCTGCCACAGGCTCATCGAGTGCTCCTTCTCCGTCGCCAGCTTCGCGTCCCGGATCAGGTCGCTCATGGGCCGGACTTCGGAGTCCGAGTACTCCTTCTTCTCGTCCGCGGCGGACGGGTAGGGGCTGCTGCCCTCTATGATGGCATCTTGCCTGGTGGGTTCTGAAGAAGCCATGGCGGCGTGTCGTGTCTCGCGTAAGCTTTTCCCCGCACAAGCTTCCGCTGGGGGACTTTTGCTCTTGATTAAACAGCGACCCGAGTACTTCTTTTCTTTTTTGATGAGTAAGAACTCCAGAGGTTCCTGTTGTCCCCAACCCAAGCAGGAATGAGCAGTTCAATTAATAGGGCGAGGTGGGGTGTGGTTGTTGTCGTGACTCGTCCCGGGGTCACAAGGTCGCATCAACAGAAGAGCAATGTTGAGGATGGAAGACGCGAGAACGGCGGCCGAGTGTCCCAGTTTTGGGCTGACGCGGATACGCTAGAAGGCGAAGGAAATTTCAAAGGGGTTTTTTTTGTTGTGGCCGAGAACCCGACACTCCGACTGAAAAAAAACCCATCCTTAGCATACTCCACCTTCTACTTCGAGCTGGTTTCGCGTTCTGGTGGGGAAGACAAGACTTGCGATATGGAGAGGGCATCTGGGCAGTATTCAGAGATGCTATACTCGTCGAGTATACAGCATCAATCGTCCGAAATCCGGGGTAAACGGCTATAGAACATGCGGGGGAGGATCATCAGCCGAATTAAGCTTAAAAGGAACCTCGAGCGTTCGAAACAAGCGACTTGTCTTGCTTCCTCCATCCTCTCCTCGGGCCAGGGTGGGAGGTCGATGGGTCCTGCGCTGCAAACAGCAATTCTCGCCGATCTAGCCCAGCCCTAATGCCAAGCCAGGGGTGCGTCCGGCGGTTTTCGCCTTTTCGAGCAGCACCATCAGCCAGACGGCAGGCCCTGTCGGGTTCCACGCCGAAAAAGTCTCATTTCAACCCCAGATCCCCCCCGTTTGAGGGTCAGATTGCCTTTTGCCGCAGTCCCATCTCACAACTCCCGAAGCTACCTATTGACTTGACTGTGTGCTATGTATGCACATACATGAGATGACAGGTGGTCCTTGTGCTTTCATTATTTCCCCATTCCGACCCGGCCGAGGACCGATGAGAGATCGATCTACGAATGCCTTCACCACAGGTGGAGCTCCTCGCTGCCCCATGGTAACCTACCATCCGATCTTTCAGTTTACCCCTTGTCGTCACCATGTCGTATCGTCGCGCAATCACAGGCTGACCCCTACGTTCTGTGAAGCCTGCCATGTCGTGAAAACCACCTGAAATGCGACCGGTTAACGCCAAAATGTTCAAGATGTATAAACTCTGGCAATGATTGCCGAGTCGCATACAAGTTTAAGCTCAGCAAGGGTGAAGGAAACCGCCGATTGGCCATGACGCTCCCTCAGTCCCAACTAATCCGTATTCTGCAGACTCGTTTCGCAGGGGCCAGAAGTGGCTGGATCCGCCAAGGCAATGTCAGCCGCTCTTCTCCCTTGTTTCCCCATGTCCTCCTTGATTGACGAAAATAGTAACATATATCGATGAGACATCTGCTCTCGTCTCTGGCCGTGCATCGGACGACGAAGCTCCCCGTCATCTCCTGGACGGCGCTTCTTCCACAGCACTGGGGGCCAACCATGCGCCAGAGGATCCTCCTGACCATCCTGGTCCGGTAAACCACCCGCGTGCTCTACACAATGGAACTGCTGGGCCGTCTGCGTTCTCTGGGCGAGCTCAGGGTCTCCTTTCGCCTGGTAGCGGTGCAGATGAGTCCCCGGACAGGTCACCAGGTGCTATGGGTATGACAAGAAACCATCGCTCTCTGCCGCATATCACTCGCAACTATGTCAGCGAGCCCCAATATCCCATCACCCAAGTCATGCCGCAGCCAAACGTCGGCAAACATGCCCCGCGACCATCCATGAGCGGGGAAGAAGCGCACCTATTTCGACATTACATACAACACATCGCCATTTGTGTAGGTTTCGAGCGAGTTCCCATGCGTGACAAGCTGTAGCTGACGGTACAGCTGGATACCTGCGACCCCTTACGCAACTTTGAGCTGGTGGTGCCTCAAAGGATCGGCACTTACCCGATTCTACTCAAGGCGACGTTCGCCATTGCGGCCCGTCATCTCAGCCGGACGAGTGAATATGACCCGCTTGCTTCAAATCGATATCATAATCAGTGTCTCACTCAGTTGATACCGATGATTGATGATGCCGCTGGCGGGTTATCTGACGAGAATCTCTTCGCAGCAACTATAGTAAGTCGTCAACTTCCTAATACGTCGAGGCTTTACTGACGAACAATGCAGATTCTGCGTATGCTAGAGGAGATGGACGGTAAGTTGATCAAACATTCCCTCAGGGACACGAACAAGTCCACTAATACTATGCCAAAGCCATCACTGGCAACGAGAGCCACGGCCACCTCCTAGGTATCCATGCCTTTGTGAACATTGGCGATCAATACATGGTACCTGGGAGTCTGAGCGCTGCAGCGTACTGGGCAGGGCTGCGCCAAGAGATCTACAGCGCCATCATCAGCCAGTCGCGGGTCAAGATCAACCTCGACCACTTCATTGTGGACAGGTCTCTTCAGCCGGCAGACGACTACACGTGGTCCAACCGCGCCGTGGTCAACCTGGCTGATGTGCTGAATTACTGCTTCGACGCACCGCCGTCTCCGGAGCAATGGGCCGCGCTCGATGAGCATTGCCGGAGATGGGAGGAGCTGCGTCCTTCCTCGTTTGAGCCGTTCTTCTACCAAGAACGTCAGATTCCGGATGCGTTCCCACAAAGTTGGCATCATTCGAGTTGTCATAGTAAGTAAAAGGTCAACCCAAGACCTTTCCGGGCAACATCTGGATCATATGAACGCTAACTCTCTATTTCAGTTACGGGAATACAGTATCATCTACTTGCGCAGCTCTTTCTAGCTCAGTTCGACCCAACTATCCCTAGAGTGGGTACGAAGCGGACATCAGCCATGAAGAAAGTGACGGTAAGTATCATATAAGCTTCGTGATACTTACACCAAACTGACAGGTGAGGTAGCAACGAATAGACGAACTCATGAGGCGGCTTTGCGGCATTGGCGCTTCTAACCAATGGGCCCCGCCAGCCATGTTTGAAGCATCAACTGGTATTGCAATGTGTAAGTCCACGTTACTGATGTTCCTAAACATGTTTGCTGACCTCTGCCTCACAGTCGGGGATAGATTTGAAGAGAGAGTAGACCAAGAGGCCATGCTAGATATACTAAGAAGAACAGAATCAGATCATGCTAGGCCAACGAAGGCTGTACAGCAGCAGCTCACGAGAGCCTGGGGGTGGATGCCTAGCTATGAAGAGAACTAATAGAGAATTATACAGGGTTTTAAACATGCCTTGTACAACCCATCCCGCCTAATTGAGGCTCTATAACTTATCAAATTTTTGCAGCTTCAGCTCACTTCAATTTTCTTTGATTCCCTCCAGTTCTGAGCCGGCCAATCGTCTCCGGGCATGAACCCTTTCAGCACAGCTGGTGGCCCTAGAGTGTACCTGGCTGTTCCCGCTACAGGTCTTAATGTAACTGGAAGCTGGAAACCCGATATGAGTGCAATGGCATCGCCTTGGCGGATCATCTTGCCCAACCCCATTCTACCACCTGTCGTGGTGAAGAGGCAGTTATTGCTAAGCGCTGGCGAAACAAAACGCGACGTAAATCCCTCGGCGTGAGATTTGAGCAGTACATCCCCGGTGTCTAAGCGGAAGGGCGAAGTACTAGGGTCTTCCATCCACCCACGAAACGCACGTAGCGCAGGTAACCCCTCGGAGCTGGCTGATATGGCAGCAGGGAAGAGAATGTCCTCCAACGCTTCCACAAACGTACAATTGAGGCTTTTGTTGGTGTAGCACGCTGACTCCCATGCTTTCAAAAGCCTATGGGCATCATTGTGCCATTGCTTCTGCCTAAGAGGACTGTAGTCAGGGAACCCATCACTGATAGTGTCGACGTGGTCGACAATATGACCCCCAAGGACAAGGTCTTTCCGTCCGGGAGGACTTCAGGCGTACTATCCCTGAAGACATATTTAGCCCCAAAGGTCGTACGCTCGTAACAGTACTTATACGCTTCCGGCGGGGAGTTGCACTGCAGGTTTAGAGTCCAGGAAGGCGCCCTGGGAACCGGGGGGCAAGTGGAAACCAGGTCCAAGAACTTGCCAAGATCCGACATACTCGAGATGAGCCAGGCGCTTAGTTCCCTGAGAATATCGGACATGTCTCTGTGGTAGTCAACTATGATCTTTCCGAAGGAATCGGGGAATATATCCCTGCAGGCAAAGACCATGTCGTGGGGGTCTCTGGCCTTCTTGGTCATAAGCAAATACAGCATATAATGGTCCAAGAATACAGCACTTCCAGGGAAGTGAAGGGTTAGAGCCGTAGTGGGCGATTCTCGTTTCCTGTACATCGGGGCCAGGGCTTCAGGGTCCTTTTCGAGTCCCAGTCGTTCCCATTCTGCATCGATATGACTCTCGAGATCACGCAGATATAACTGGAAACCCCACATTTCCAGCGGTTCAGCGTTGCCAAGATACACCAGACAGTTTTTGCTGAGGGCGACTTCCTGGATGGTCCAAAGCCTTGTCCAGTAAGGTGCAGAGCTGAGCTGCTCGAGCCCGTCCACAAGTTCAGGGATGTGCTGCGCTGCCATGCATAGTACGTGTGAGCTTATATGCAAGTTTCAAGTAGGAAAATGTCATCCAAGTAGCAGTAAAGGGATAATACCATTGACTATGTCGGGTGCACTTTGTCCTTCGCCCATAAGTCGTGTTAACTCAAGAACCCTTTCCATAGCTGCCGTAGCATGGCCTAGCCAGACGTTGACTTGTTTCGCACGAGAGTAAATCAGTCCCATCTCGGATACCTGTGCCGTCTTTTCGGCCTCGTCTTGCTGGTTGATGCACAAAGCGTCGATCCATAGAGTCCGCTGTTGACCCTCATTGCTTCGCAAACGCCGAAGAGCCTGGTCCACGTTCTCCGTCACTTTCAGTGTCATCCCGTTGCATATGCTATCTCTGGTGGGCACTTGGTCGCCCCAGGTATAGGAGACGGCCTCATATTCGACCTTCGAGGCGATCGGAGATTCCCAGAGTTCAATATGGATGTCGCTTTCATGCTGGGGAGCCGGAAAGAGTGTGATGAGGCGGGTGCTCTTGGCGCTGCTCAACGCCTGGTATTGATATTGCTGGGGAAGGTCCATGGAGTAGGGAGTGACCCAATTATGAGACTCGCGGATTTATGAAACAAAGCGAACGACTTGATTTTGAAGTGGTGCTCATTTGGGTCTGGAATGGCCGGCTTCTACGTAGAGGTGGAGCGGAATAATAGCAACGTTGGATTCTGATGACAGGAGGGGTAAGGATCTGGGGCACTACCCTAATACCCCGATTGGATGTTTCTAATAATAGCAATCGCGGGGCGCGACTTCAACTCAAGTCGATCCAACGGATCAAAACAATTGCAAGTTACGACGACATAAGTTATGCCCTGCAGTCTTGCTAACTATTGGTGCATCCTTATGAAAGTGCATCCCTATAAACTTAGGATCAGGCTTCGCCCCATCCGAATTTCCTGTCTACGCTAATGCACTCCCCGTCAAGATCGCTGCCCGGAAGATTGACTGACTGTCGCATAGCATTACCCCGAGCACGCGGGGCGCTTGCACCTGCACCAGACAACACATCTTGTAACAGCCGACCTGTTTACCGGCACTAACCGGTTTCGAGGATGGAGCGATGCAAATGCCGATAGGAGCGGGTGGAAGCAAATGATGTCAGGTGCGATACCAAGAAACTGTAAAGGGTGTCTCCCGAAGGAATGATCAGCCAAACAGAGTAGCCGGCGCCACGGGGACCATCCCGAGATCTGTGTAACGGCTCGCCTGTGGCGGCCGCAGCTGCACGCCCCATGGAACCCTCGCAAAAGGAAACATCAGACGGCTTGCGTCGAAACCAACAGGGCAAAATCATCGGCCATTCTTGCCTGTTCTGGTGGCTGGGAGAGCTGGGGTGGGTCCGGATTTGGATTTACGCCCGGCGACTTTCACCTGTTCCGTCCCGATAGAGTATACGAAATACCTCATCACTGAAGCTCGACTTACAACATGGTCACCCCCACAGATTGGGTCGCGTATGGGAAAGAACTCTGGGGATACGAAACTTCGTTATATAAGGAAGGCACTGTGAAGTAACGAGTTTCTGTCGTTTTCTAGTTTTCCCTGGTATATCCATCGTGTCTCTCCTCGTGCTTCTTCCTAGCGTGATACCCTTATTCTGTCTAGCCTTAGTTCAAGCCTTCTAGAGCAATAGACATCATATACCCAAATACACACTCAAGTTCATTACTAGATATAATAGCACACAATGGCACCAGGAGCCCTCCTTGACGACACGAGCAACCGTGACGGTCATCTCCTCGAAGAGACCTCCGACGCCATCGATGCCGTCAACGTCCTCAAGGGCCAACAAGCAGCCCCTTCCACCAAGGAGGCAGCGGAAGCAGCCGCCACTTTCAACAGCAAGTCCGAGTTCGACGCGTCCAAGGACAAAACACAGTTCCGGCAATACGAAGACGCCTGCGACCGCGTCAAGAACTTCTACCGCGAGCAGCACACCAAGCAGACCGTGGCCTACAACCTGAAGGCGCGGCACCAGTTCAAGACGCGGCCGAAAGAGGAAATGACGGTCTGGCAGGCCATGGAGAAGCTCAACACGCTCATCGACGAGTCCGACCCGGACACCAGCCTGACGCAGATCCAGCACCTTCTGCAGTCGGCTGAAGCGATCCGGCGCGACGGCAAGCCCCGCTGGATGCAGCTGACGGGGCTGATCCATGACTTGGGCAAGCTGCTGTACTTTTACGGGTCCGAGGGCCAGTGGGATGTTGTGGGCGACACGTTCCCTGTCGGGTGCGCGTTCGACGAGGAGCGCATCATATACCCCGGCAGCTTCGCGACGAACCCGGATTCGCAGGACCCTATTTACATGACGCGCTGCGGTATCTACTCTGAGGGGTGCGGTTTGGACAACGTCATGCTGTCATGGGGGCACGATGAGTATCTTTACCATGTTTTGAAGAACCAGTCCACGTTACCCGCCGAGGCCCTCGCCATGATCCGCTACCACTCATTCTACCCCTGGCACAAGGAGAATGCGTACCGGCACCTGATGGATGAGCACGATGAGAAGATGCTCGAGGCCGTGCGGGCGTTCAACCCGTACGATCTGTACAGCAAGAGCGACGGTGTGCCTGATATCCAGGAGCTCAAGGTATGTTCATCTGTCTATTTTGCCTTGCCTTGATTCTTCGAATTGAGCTGACGAATCATACAGCCTTACTATCTCGAGCTCATTGACGAGTACTTCCCCAACAAGGTGGTCAAGTGGTAAAGGGATATCGGCGCTTAAGGGAGTAGACGGATGGTCGTACTCAGCGTGGGGGAACAAGTACTGAGTGAGAAATTATATTAGAGCATAGCGTTTCATTTGATATAAATTGGTCGGGCCTCGGACAACACAAGTGGTGTCACATAGGCCATAGCCTTATTTACAACGCTCTCAATCAGGCGCCAGAGTCTGAATTGGAAGAACATTTTCTCGGTCATAGCGAAGAATTATCCAATACCTAAACCATATCAAAATTGAGAAATTCCTATCAGATCAAATGTAGAGTTGGGCAAGATGAGACAAAAATACCCAGTAGAGAGCTTCTGGGGGTTAAGTGTATCTGCCTGAGGCGCTTTCCCAATGATGAGCTTGGTACCAGCCCTGGGCACCATGGGACGACCCAATACAAATTTAAGTGATTGATGGTTGTCCACAGTACCACTCGGGGATTAGAGGCCAGTAAACGTGGTGGGAAGGCACCGATACATGGATACTATTTCCGCTTCTACCAGACAGTCTCGTATTTGCAAAGAACAATTGTTAAATTAGAAGGAGGCCAGTGCTCTGGTAACATGCCATCCACACCTGCAAAGTAAAGTGATGAATTGCTTTTACTGGGCATAGGGGCATATGCACATGCATAGATGATGTAGCTGCCTGGTACCTGCTGCAAGTGACAGACTGATGGTCAGAAATGATGGCCGAGGTTGAGTAATTATGATGGCAAACGGCAGGTCGACGAAAGCAAGAAACACGAAAGACATGAACAGAGGCACATACAGCGCTGGGTCTTTCCGGAGGACACACGACGCTTGTGGCTCAAAATGCGGAGGCCAAACCCAAATGCAGGCTGGGAAGTTGCACATTCCCAAAGCTTCAGTAGGTAGGGATAGCATCACAAGTGTCGCCGAGGATGCCGATAAATTTGAGATTTGTCATCTACCAGATGATAACCTCGCCGAGGTTCTTTCTTGCATCGGGTGTGTTGCAGGTCACTTCTCCTGCGCTCGTTGGACTTCTCCTACTGATTTGTCATGGTGGGCGTCTAGGTTTGTGGATAGGGGTAGAGTTGTCTATACTGCAGCAAAGGGTCTTGGGTCATGGGTCTTAGTGAACTGCAATGGTACATAAGTAAGTATGTACATAACGGTACTCTCCTACAGCATATTTCCAGGTAATTACATCCGGGGTCACAAAGTAGATGTTGAACGGAGCCCTTTCCACCAATTATTATTGCAGTCATCAGTGCCAAAGTCTCGGCAAGAAATGAACACACGAGCTAGGCCCAACCGCCCAACCCCAACCTCAACGCCTTCTGTGATCAATAATTCGAACCATACCTGGCATTACTGGATGATCTGTCTGCACACCCGGGCCAGGAGGCAACGATGAAGCAAACGGCAAGTGCCCTTCCCCCGTCCCAACTGATTACGGACAATGAAGGAGCCCCGCCAAATTGCCCGATTGAATTCGTTCTACGCAACCAAACCAACACGCGCACATCAGAGAGGTTGCCTAACTGGAAGGAACATTCTCGATTCTTTGGACATTGCAATGCAACCAGCCCCTTCGATCTAAGATGTTGGGTTGTGACACTGCACCTTCCCAACTGCTACAACATCGGCAGGAGCCCCGGTCCACAGACTCCAAATATGGCCTTTTTCCACCAAGCCAACTGCGATATCTCTTTACGAACCAACTCATCTATTCTTTGGACCAGTCTATTTCTCAACTTCATCATCTTTGTACAGTCACTCCAACCTAGATCAGACCATCGAAGGAGATCTCTGCCCACTGTTGGTTTGACGACATTCCCTGTTCTTGCTGATACTCTCTTTTCTGCCACATCTGCCATTCACCCCAAAAAGGCCTTGCTTCCATGACAACAACACCCTCTCCACCAGAGACACTCCATGAATCATCTTCGACATCAATCCTTGCACTTACCACGCCCTTCGTTCAGCCACCAGACTGCTCTGGCATATTAACAACAACGAGGAAGACAACTAGCCTCCATCCCCAGGGCAGTTGCTACAAGACTTTTCAGACTGTGGTCTTCTCAGATCCCACCGATGCCAGACTCACAACCTGTCAACCTCTAGGTTGGGCCGACCAGCATCACAGGTTTGAATTCAGCGCAGCTGCATGTCCGGACAGATGAACCGCGCACAACCTCAATGGTCATGACGGGACCAGCACGGCCGATTGTTGTGCGAGGTGAGTTCGAATCTGTAACATGAAGCCGCTTAGATGCCATCAAACTAACTTGGATTGCTCTGCTCCAGCGATTACGCACCTGCCTATAGTCCAGAAGGGCTCAACATCAGCTTTGGGAACATTGGTCCTCCTGCCTGTATCCAAAGCTTGACACGCACACCGATATCTTCTCCTTCCACCGGGTTTTCAACCACAGGAAACACCGACACCACCACAGTACAAAGCCACACCTGGACGCAACCGTTTCCTGAAGACATCCAGATGCACAACCCGTGGAAGATATCTTGGCAGGCTACGGACATGTCAACGCTATTCCCCACTCCCCCCAATCTTTCATGCAGTGGCGGTCTCTACTCTTGGGACCCGGGCGAGACGGTGGTGCCACAGCACTGCAATGACAATGAAGGAGAACACACAAGAACCAGTGGCGCGGTTTCTTTTTGGTTCGGCATATGCGGCGTCCCGATTATTGTCGCCATCCTTGGTGCTTTCGTTGGCTGGTGGTGCCATCATGTCAGAAGAGACCGGAAAGAAGAGAAAGTTAGACGGGCAGCAGGGCTCGGCACAGTCAACCCAGACCGCGGGCTGTGGTATAGGCCAAGGGCTTCATGGTGGAGGGAGACTCGGGAGGGAGACTCGGGAGGAACGAACGTGAGAACCGAGGGAATCGGCGTAGGACTGGCTAACCCACATCCAACCGCTTGCCTTTCACATGGAACTTTTCCCCCTTCGGCCCTTCAAGTTCTCCTTGGGGTATTTGCCACTACCACCAAGGTCTGCACCAGAGGCCGTTCAAGCCTCATTGCAGAATCAAGAAGGACAGTCGTCATCACGAACCTCATTGCAGAGGATGCTCCCATCAATATTAATTTTTTTCTATTCTTTTTCTCTATCCTTTTTCTTCATTCTTTTCCCGATTCTACTTTATATATATATCATCTTCCCCTTCCGCTTTCTTTATTCTTCTCCCCATTTTACTTTATATATATATATTCTTCCTCTTCCGCTTCCTATATATATATCTTTGGGTTCATACCGGGCAGGCCAGCAGAAACAAATGACTCACACAGAGTCGAATGTGAGGACTCTGCGCAAGCGATTGGACAAGGCGAGCCACCATGTCTCCCATGCCGCCAACGGGGAGGATTGCGCAAGTGTTTACAGCGAACAGCCGGGCGCGTTTGATGTGATCCTCAAGGACATGCAGGAAGGATGGCGGACTGGCTAGCCAGGCCCAAGGTTCAACTACGAGCTTTTTAACTGCAACAACTTTAATATGCTGCTTGTACACTAGATAAGGATCAACTGAATCAATGTTCAACTAAATGATATCTACAAGAAGCGAACTCCGTCCCCAAACTCCCGCCCATGAATGCGATGCCAATGTCCCACGTCCTTTTCCATGCCGATGCAATAATACAGAGTGACCCAGCCAAGAGAATAATCTAACTATCTGCCCGCCATACTACGAGAACTTGATGTTCTGGCAGTCACTCCCACTGCTGCACTTCTGGTAAACAGAGACTTGTCCATACCCACCACAGATCTGCTTCGGGTCGCCACCGCACGGCATATTACACTCTCCAATCGTCCCGTTGGCCGGCTTGCGCCCCTCGGTAATCAGGGATTTTCCGCAGAAACACTGCGTCTTGTACTCGACGCCGGCGTAGGTCATGCCACCCTGGGCCTCGCCGCAGATCTTCATGCACTTGTCGACCGTCATGTCGGGCACGTCCTTCATAGATCCCGAGTTGGCGTCCCCGCCACCGCTGACGGTGCGCCCGCCACTGCCCCCGTCCTTGAAGCAGCCCAGGTACTTCCAGCCCGCGGTCTGCGACTCGTCCGTGAACGGCAGCAGCGGGTCGCCGATCGTCGCCGTGTCCTCGGGGCAGCTGCCCGGGCCCTGCTTGACGGCGGGCTCGGGCCCGGCCTGGATCGGGTTGCAGCCGGGGAGGGCGGCGAGCACGCTGGCGGCGTCGGCGTTGCTGGTGCTGCTGGTGCTCATCAGCTTTTGGTTGGTTCCTGCCGACTTGACGGGCTCGTGGACGCGCGGGAGCACTTTGCAGGCGGCCATGTCGTCGTCGGTGCGGAACTCGAAGGCGCCGCACTTTTCGACGACGCCGCTGGCGTCGGTGCACTCGTTGATGGCCTTTTGCAGGGTCGGGACGTCCCAGCCGTTGAGGAAGTCGCCGTGGTAGCCGTAACCCTCAGGGTCGCTGGAAAGCGAGTTAGCTCACAGCTACATAGTACCAGTGGATGAAAGAAAAGGGGGGAGAAGAAGGTAGGTAACTCACCCGTGAGAGAAGACGAAAGGCTGCTTATCCCCATACCACTGATCCTTGAGATCATCCACGCTCCAAGTGACCTCGTAGAAGATGGTGATGAACCGCTTCGGGTGCGTGGGCGGGCAGAAGCCCGTATCGACGCCCGAGGGGTACGCCATGTGGCTGCGGTGGTCTGGGGAGTCGAGGTTCTTGCCGTCCCAGCAGCTGGGGAAGATGAGCTGGGTCCGGAGTCCGGCGGGGCAGTTGTGGTTGGGCAGCTCCGGGGTCGCGGGCCCGTCGATGCCGAGGCACGCGAAGGAGACGGCCCGCTGAGCGAGCGAGTCGCTCTTGTTGCGGTTGGTTGGGTCGCCGGCGATCATGCGGAAGTCCTTGGGGAAGGCGAGGAGGCCGTTCTTGTATTCGGGGTCCTTTTCGTCGGTACGTTGGCTGTGTGCATGATATCAGTACATATGTCGTGGTCTGCTAATGCCAAGTAGAACTTACAGGTAGTAGATCAATGCGCCTCCGGACTGCTTGACGGGGATGAACGACCCGTTCTGGGCGTGGTAGTACAGGTTGGGCACCCAGTAGCTGGAGAGATCCTTGGTGACCTTGCAGGTCGAGCAGGTGGCCGTCTGGGTCTGGGCGTAGTCCATGGTGAAGTTGAAGGCGTTGCTGCCCATGACGGTGTGCATGTGCGTCGAGACCATGCCCGGGTCGACGATGGGGTCCGCCCGCTCCACCACGACGGGCGACGAGCAAGGGAGGCGCCAGAAGGCTTCGGCCGCCTGCGGGGCCAGGCCGGCGATCCCCAGGAGGATGATCGGGAGATCCGATAATGACAACATGGTTGATTGAGTATAACGATGATAGGATAATGTGGATCCTAGGTCCTAGTTGGGTTGGGTGTTGTTGGTGTTGGTGGTGGTGAGACAAGATGACTCGTAGGGAGAATGGATGCCAAAGGAGGCAGATGATGTACTCTTCCGGAAGAGGCAAAAATGAATGGTAGAATGAATGATCTTGTCTTTCGCGCCGTCGAGACAAACTGTTTCGAAATGACGGTCACCAGAGTCGCTTTGTGGTTGGGTCAAGAGAGCGAATACAAAGAACGCCAGCGTCCACACAGTGAGTGAATGAAGAAGTAGCCCCTGGAAACACAAGATGCACACAACACAAGACTCTCTGAAGGGCAGGACGAAGCCCTCTTTATCTTCCCGAGTCTGCGCACGAAGCCCAAGGGGCAAGAAAAAAGCAACTCGTGAACGTTTGATGCTAAATTGCTGTCTCTGGTATCCTATGCGGCCGCATGGGGTGCTAGCTTGGCCTATTAGCGCCCAAAGAGTCTCGATCCTCGAGGACCAATCAAACTTCCGGCTACCCCTGCATACTAAACCGCCGCAACCCCCTTGTGGCAGAAAACTAGAATTCCCATAGGCGCACTCCCAGCTGGCTGTGAGCCAGCGCTACAGGTATAAACATTTGTGTAGGTGCCGCGGCGTTTGTGTAACGGACTATTGGGACATGGCGACATGTCAGTTCAGTATCGGTTGAACGCCATGTCAGCCTGGCAGATGTCAAAGACGGCTCACCCCCAAACTCAAAAAAGAAGCATACAGGATGATGGAATACCTCATTGCGCATTTAGAGATGATTGAACAACTGTGTGTGAGGTCTGTGGGAACTGTTGTACTCAACTAGTGGTTCCTGCAGATGCCATTGTCCATCCTGTGAGAGCTGCGTTGGCTTCTGTGCAGAAGCTGAGGTCTGTTGTGATGCCGCAAAAGCAAAACTGCCCATTTGTCCCTATGTCAGGGGCGGAACTCTGGGCACAAGTGCTGAGTATGAGTGCTCCCTAGGTCCTAGACAAGAACCATCGTACTGGTGATGATGACTGGTTGGTGGCCGCATCCGTCTGTGGCTTCCAAGCTGCAAGTAACAAAAGGGGAGAGCCAAGCCCCTCAGAGGTGACATGAGATCCGCGGGAGCCGCGACTACAGGATCACGCGTATGCAGGCGTCTTGAATGCTCTTGGCGTATGCGATCGTGATCCGCTGGATTTGAAAAAGTGCAGCACATCACGGTGAACAAGCACTTCAGTATTTGGCCAACGGTACGCTCTAAAGCCCCGAAAGATATGGTGCATAGCGTACTTTGGAGGCACGTTCAATTCATGTCAATTGTAAAGGTTCTTCTCCCCGAGTTAAACAAAGACGCCAATAACCCAACTGCACCAGTTCGCCAAAAGCAATCCAGCAATCTTCAAAGGCCCGAGTGCTCTAGTGCTCATGATTTATAAAGCAATCGCGATATACGTTCTTGGCTGTTCATCCTAGCTACTCTTCCGGAGTAGCGACCGGTCGCATCTTCGTCATGGGCATGCTGACGTCATTGGGGCTTGTTTAAGGCAGGGGTTCGTAGGCGCCGCCGCTGTTGTGGGCTGCGCGGTTCGAGAAGATGAAGTAGATGACCATGCCGGCAATGGGCAAGAAGAAGACGACGAGACACCAGAGGAGTTTCTCGCTGGGCGCGCGGTTGGACTTGAGGACCTCGACTGTTGTGGAACGGACTTGTTAGTAACTGGCGATCGACAGGACTACTACTGCGTGGTGTCACAGACGCAGAGAGCATGGATGTAAACGTACTGAAAACAATGATGTCAAGAATCAGGACAATGAAACCAACGACGCCACCACCGGTGCCATACTGCATGGAAGTTCCGGTGGTCGTGAGCGTCTCGTCAGCAAGGGGGCGGCGAAAGCGAGAGCCGCCAGGCAGAGCTGGAGGAAAATGGAGAAAGCGGCGTTGATCATGTTGACGGCTGGTGTGTCGGATGAACTGTGTGTAAAACTGAAGTCGGGTATATATTTCTATTGAAGGGAAGGACGTCTTGATTTTCTATCGGTATCACGGAATGAAAGAGGATTGAGAACCCAGGCGGCCTCATACAAGAGTGCCCAAGCCATTCCTTTTGAACAATGGACGGGCGGGCGCGGGGCATTTGCTCCTTCCCTGAGCGGCCCAGCCCCCTGCAAGTCCCAGCTGCAAGTCCGGCCGTTTGCGATTCGCACGCAACCACGCGATGGCCGCGAGGCATGACGTCATCAAGCAGTTCCCGTGCTTGTCAGCTGGGCAACACCCTGCCAGCCTGCCCGCCTGCTACACGAAATGCCACAAAGCGCGTTCATGCGAATCTTGGTTTCCCATGTTCTTCTGTGCAGGTGACCAATCAAGCTCTTGCCAGCCTCTCTAGAGTCTAGACCTACTAAGACACTGCTGCCTAGCCAGCCTACTAGTCTAGTCGGCGTTGAATATGCGGGGAAGCGACATACTTCCTCGTAGACCGAGGGATCGTCGGACTTAAGTGACCACCACCCACTTCAGCTAAAGAGAGCACTTCACGATGTTCAACTTGCATTGCATCCAGACATGCCTTTGGAGTTGATTCCATATGTAACTCTGTAACAAATGCTCACATTCTTTGCGTAGCTGCTCTACACTAGCAAAATCATTGCTGCGGATGTTACCACTGCACTCATCCTGCGCTCGCTAATCGCATACAGTCAATCTATTGGCCACAACTCGTACCCCTGAGCTTGTATGGAAATGTCTTGGTGGCCCTGGCTACTTCCATGTATTCAAAACTAAATACCGGATCGTTTTAGAAGCGAGTCTTGGCTTGTATACCTAGGTAGGCTTACAGGTTGCGCGTCGTTGTGAACAAGATCTGCTGGAGTGATCTCTGTGCCTGTTGTAACTTTGAAATACAAGAAAGACCAAGTGTTCGCACGCCACGCAGATTACCTAGACTATCTGAAAAGACTCAAGGAAGTGGGAAGTTATCAACTTTTGGGGTGTGCAGTAGGAATTGGTCATCCACAGTGCAGCAACACGCCTAGTTGGCTATAGGAGCCCAAGGGAGGAAGGGTGAAGGGGTTGAAGACTCTCCAGGTTTAGGTCCAATGAATCCAAGCCGCTGTGGCAATGGCAGATGAATATAGATAGAATGTCTGAGGTCGTAGACCTGCTGATCGTGCCTTCCCCATCAACATGATGATGTATGACCTTTTGCTTGTATGTACGTGTCTGCTTACATTCAATGCTGTGAGCACCACGATGTATTCACAGACCTCTCCTTTCTATATAAGTCCTTCAACATGCATTGCAAACTCACATTCCGCCCAAGACCGATCCCATCTACCAAATCTCAAATTCCGCGCCTTCATACCCTTCAACCAAGCCTTTTACCCAGCTTCAACTACAACTCCCAATCCAACTTTTTCCTCCATATTCTACCTCTTGCAGAGCCATACAGGCGCCAAGATGAAGATGTTCATTCAATTCCTCGCTTTGATGGCACTTGTCATGTGCGCTTTCGCTGCCGACTACCCTCACTACGCCGACCCTGGACAGTGCAAGACGATTCAGGTAAGTTATCATCAAAGAACCAAGAACATGTTTGTTAGCGAAATAATCGCAGCTGACTTCGATTTTGTGCAAAGCAATGGAATGGCTACTCTGTCATTGCCAACTGCCCCAAGCCTGACGGAACTTGGGTGTGCAGCATCCTCGTGAGTAATCTCCCAGTGCCTGCTCCTTCTGGCGATCCAGCCGCAGTGACTGTCAGGCGGTTGACAGCAACCTTCAAACCTGCGAGAGCCTGGCTCTTTGTGTGCTTTCTTCTAATTGGGCCCGAAAGGATCTCGACAAGTGCTACGCCAACAACGCTGGCGCGATCACCCCCCAGAGAAGAGTAAGTTATGGCCCGACTGCACTTGGCCTCAGCATGTTTGTCAAGAACTGCCGACTAACATCACCACAGTGGCGGCTTCAGCAGCTCCTGTAACGATTGCTACTGGACTAACACCGTACTGCACTGCAACTGCGATATCAACCCCGGCCACAGCTTCATGCAGCCTCAGATCGAGACCAGTACGTGGCATTCTTCTCCTGTATATCCCACATAGATGGACAGGGATACTATGCAGTGCGAAAGAAACCCCACTAACGAAGTGTCCCCTAGATCTCCTCCTCGTGAATGCCAAGGGCTTCATGCAATGCTTCGACCGCGTTGCCGACAAGTGCCCTCACGGAACTGCTCCTACGGGAACCGCCCCTCCTGCGTTCGCCTCTACAGCTCCCCCTTCGGCTACCGTGACCCCGGCCCGTGAAGCAAGACTGATGGAGAAGAAGGCCTTCCATGCCTGATTCCGATGAATCCAGGTAAACGATGCCACGATCCTACGCCGAGAACCTTTCTCAGCTGGGTCTACAGCACAACTGGTTTAAATTTGGAGCACGGCGCTGGGAGAAAGATGATATAGGGAACCGATGTTGATTCAGTTACTGGGTTGTTTCGTCGATGTGTCTCTAAGAATAGTACAGACCAAATCTCTTGTGTCTCAACGACTGTCGCATCTTCCATTCTCTCTCAATCAAACGTCAAACAACCTGACTCCTATTTCCTCATGGGTCGGCATTTCCGTGCCATGGAATTAGTACCTAGTGTCGCAGTTCATGATCCGCTCGATGTCCTTGATCACTCCGTCCTTGTTGGGATCTCCCTACGACCCCGACCTAAGCCCAGGCAGCTTCTCGGACATGCTCCCCGAGTGCTGCTGAAGTTGATTGATATCGCGGATCAAGATGCTGAAGTGTTGCCTGCCTCCGCCTACACAGCTCTGTTAGTCAACCAGAAGCCGTGTGTCATTGCAAACATGTCATCAACATAACCACACCCATCACCAAAGCGATCGACGTAGATCTGGGGAGGGAGGGAGTTGCTGCCACTGCTCTGTTCCGCTCCTGCTACTTACACATTTCCATGGCGTACCCGCTACAGGGCAGGTTGCAGTGCCGGTCGCCCACGATGTCACGGGTGGGCGGTATATGGGCTCCGCACAGGCAGTTAGTCCCGTTGGCGAGCCCGATGACCCACTGGTCGATCTGTCTGCAGCGGTTCGCGCAGAGGCCTCGGGACTGGAACGGGTTAGGGCCCAAGTTGACGAAGCCGGGGGCGGAGGAGAAGCAGCCGGCGTAGACCAGGGAGGTGGCTTGGACTTGTACTGCTGCTAGCATTGCTGCCGGGAGGAGGAGGAGGCGGGCCAACGGGCTCAGTTGCGTGGACCACATTGCGGGTATGTGTATGTATGGATGTATGCAAGTGTGTGAGCAGGGAAGAAGTAAGTCTGGCTCGGGCTGCTGGTTTCGATTTAGAAGAAGGATGGATATAATCGAGAGATGTTCCAAGTTGAGGCAATCTACAGGTGTTGCGATGATGGGATGCAATGTTCGTGGGTAGGTATTCCTTCTGCCTAGGTGGTGCATGGGATGGCATGGAGTTAAGTTGAGCCACGAGCTGGGATTACGTCATTGCCGTAGTAAGCAGTCTGTTGCAACTAGATAGCTCCTACTGGCTGTTATAATAGTGGCCGCAGGGTCTATGGGATGCAGGTAGGTTCTTTGGCTCCTGCTTGAAGTGAACTAGAGTTTGTTGAGTGATATCTAATGGGATTGTTTACTGGTGGAAGTAGCTAGGCCAATGCGCATGCAGCAAACATACTATGCCAGTATTATGAGAGAAACCGATCAGTCAGTCGGCTCTCGGTTTTGGAAGTCAGGTATTTGGTTTCGCTGGTTGAAGGCCGATCTTGTAAGTGGCTTAGAAATCTCGAGGCCGTTTGATTGGCATGTTGCGTATGAACCCTTTCACCCCCGCGAGCCTAAGGTGGCTCGAGATACCCACCTAATCATGGAAATGTCGGTGTCAACGGATGGTATGGAACGACAAGAAGGCCACATCGATCTTTATTCCTTAGGACAAGCCTATGTATTGGCCGGGCTCCAAGATCAGGAGTAAGGAAGGCTACCTCGGCCTTGACGGGGTTGACTCGATCTCGGGTTCCGGATAGGGGTAAAAGTTAGCGACACGGTTTGTGCAGCTACCATCGTTTTAAGAAAGAATTCATCCCTTCCCGGTCAACTGTGGCCAGCGAATCGAATACTGTGAAAGCGCAGCTCGAGTGCAAGAGCAATCCTGCAGTCCTCGGCCAACTCATCCCATCCATCCAGCCCCAGTGTGGCTTCCGATGAGCTGCACCGCGACCAGCCCTTCCTCCTGCGTGCCTATACATGCCGTCACCGCGGCTTCGGTCCATCACACGGTCTAGCAAGGGATGGTCACCTCAGACAAGCCCTGGCGCACGAGTTACTTAGGCGCTATGACTCGAGCTTTCACTGAGATGTCCTCGTCGCCCCATGAAAAAAAAGACGAGCCCCAGCCCTGCTCGAAGTCCAGCGGGCTGCTCTAGCTTTCCACGAGGCCGGTAGCACTCACCAGGCTCTCGACCTCGAATTCCTTGAGAGAGGGGATACTCGAGCACAGGGTCGCAAGGCCGTGTGAGCCACAGCAGATGTCGCCGAGGTGCTCAGCCGTGTCATAGTGACGGTCTGCTTGAGTTCCCGCTGGAAAGGATGGAATGATGGCGGAATTGCCTTGGTTGGCGCAGAGACCCTCTGTCCATGTTGTAGTGCCAGGATGTTGTCAGTACCTTCGGTCGAGATGGCGGCGGAGCATAATCCCAGTTAGGGTGACATGAGTCCGAACCGAACACGTCGAGGTTAACAGATGTGTTAGACAAGGAGGGTTGTTTTCATAATAAACATTAGTGTGAATGGTTGTCAACAGAATCCTAAGCCATGGCCCAAACGCCCTCCGGGCTTCACGAGTCCAAGGACAAGATACAGTTTATTGCCGTTCTGTCCGAGTTATCATGGAGTCGCTCATAGTGCAGCAATCCACCGTGTGTGTGCAACAGATGCTGCAAAAGGTCCCAATACTGATAACCCACCCAAGTCTGGGAATACACCATGCCCACACTGAGACTTGAATTTCGATAAGCATTCACCGACCAATAGGTAAAGGAGCGTATCCGGGAGTTGAAAACGATATATTCAGAATAGCACAGACATAGCTGTTCCTTTGCATGATCCAGCCGGATCCAGGAGGCGCAAGTCGTAGCGATTCTGTAGGTGTTTGGGGTCTAACCATGGACATCGTCCAGCGAGTTGATAATCTCTCGGCGTATTCACATCGAGCAGAGTTTATCTACCCAGTTTTACCCGGAAGCAGCACCGTGACGCACTCGGATCTTTGCGCATCACCTCCGAATGCAGATTCATCTATCGTACATCTTGTGGCGTCATTATAGTGTACAGTAGCAGTTGGTTCTCTTGTTCCCCGCTAACTATTCGTGTATTCCTTCTATCGTGTAGATTCGTTTATGCGCTACAGGCTGGATTAGTGTGGTTGGGCAACGAAGGGCGCATTGGGAAAAACTCACGGAGTGAGGAGAAGTTCCGCCCAGGATGTCGACAGGAAAGCTACGGCGGCCTAGGGAGGGAAAAATTAGCAATGAACAACAATTAATTTATATGCAAGGCCGGAGGAAATACATACACCAAAGACAGCGACGCTTCGCACAACAGCGGCGTTGTCCGGCGAAGTGATGGCATCGAAGGTCTGACCGAAGATGCCCTTGGGGGCGCGACGGGAGCCGCCACCGAGAGACTTTTGGGGAGCCATTTTGTAGTGAGGATTGATGATATATACGATTGGGAAAGACGGTGGTCGTTCAAGTGCGTATGCGACGGTGGAGTCGGAGGGGTGGTGATGGCTGGTGAGGATATCTTGCGATGATGAAATAGCACTGAACAATTAAAAAAGCTTCGCATCATTCAATGGACACAAGCTCGGACGCTTCCAAGGCTGAAGATAACGATAAAAAAAGAGCCTTGAGTGGGAGTACGTACCTTAACAGGTGGGGGTCATGCGGGAATCTCCGAAAGCTGCCCTCCTGTCACCCAATGGCGTCACATCATGATACAAACGCCATGTACCTCGGAGCTGGAATGTCATCAAGACCTCTCACTGGGTGCCCTTCCAGGCGAGCATTCTTCTTTGAATTGAGACCCGGAAACCCCTATCCCATTGAATGTTTTGGCATTCATCATCAAATTGCATCTTAATCCCATCAACCAAGCATGGCCGACACCCCACGGTACGCCAACGCGGGTGGCTTTGTCCCGCCCACACTCCCATCACCCGCTCCCAGCACCGCATCCAGTCGCGCCGCAGCTGGCTTGCCTCACCCGAGATCGAAACCCCTAGTCCCCGGTTCGCGCAAAGAAGAATATGCGCGCAAGTACGCCGAGAGCCGCCTTCTTCACATCTCAAGGCGCTATGTGAAGAAACACGGAATCCCCGACCCCGCCGACACCGTCACAGGCTATGATGGCTTCGAAGAAGTATGCCACGACCTCGAGGAGGTTATCTTCGTGCTTTGGTTCTCGGGCACGCCTAGCATCCAGGTGCCATACCTTCTCAACATCGCCCTGGCCTTCACAGACTACATCGAGGCGTTCGAACCGGCGCCGACGGCTACGTTCCAACTGCTGAAGAAGTTGGATCACTGCTTTGCGAGTCTACTGGCGGGGAAAGATATTCGCTCGGGCGAGACGCTGCCGGGCTTCGAGCAGAACACAAGGAAAGGCATGACCAAGACCGACATGGTGCGCTGCAAGAGTCTGGCAGAGCAAACGCGCCTGTTGATCGCCGTGGTCATGAGCAATGTCGACGAAGTCGAGACCTACCTGCCAGAAGAAGACGAGTCTATACCCCCGTCCAGGGGCCAAGCAACACCGGCTAGAGCCCAAGCAACACCACACGGCGAAAAGAGAAAACGGATCGAAGAAGAGACTCACGCAAAGGCGGAAGATGAAAATGAGATCAAGGAGGAATCCTCATCCCCACCTAAGAGACAAAAGACTGAATCGCCGGAAAACAGACCAGTGACCGAATCACCCTTCGTCAAGCTGGAAGACGAAAATTCGACACCGGTGCCATCTACACTTTTCTCAAAGGAGAGCCTTACGGGGATGGAGGCGTCAAAGAATGACGGGAAGTTTCACTTTGCGCTCGAGGATGAAGATGACGACGACGACGACGACGGCGATAACACAGGAGGAAATGGAAACATAGGCGAGACGGCCACACCTGCTCTGGCGCGAACACCGCCACATCGTAGTACCTCGGAACCGCCAGATCAACCAACTGATGCATATGAGCCAGATGATGATGACGATGACGAAGAGCTGTATATGAACGTGGCGAAGGTTTATGAGAAAACGCTCGTTGCGCTGGGCAAGACCCTTGGAGAGCCTATAGTAGGGTATTAGTCTCTGGCATTGGAGTTTTGGTATGCTTCTGTCGAACGGGAGGGGCGTTTTGGATTTCATGAGATACATCATGGGCTTGACAATATGGCTTATTATAGAGATACCCAAATGCATGCGGTGAGAACTTGGATAAGGCAGTGTAGTCCTCCCTCTGCTCGCGATTTTGCATGTAGCAGGACTAACTGATGGCAGAGATAACGGGATAAATAAAATAAAATCTAGCTATAATCCCCGTGAACACCCTACGAGAACGAATCAAGGTATTTTAATCGGGCTGGTGTTGAAAGATGATGGTAAACCACCAACTCTTAGCTACTTCTCAGTCTTATTTCCAAATCGACCTCGGCCATTGCCCGGCCTTGTCAGTTCTATATTGGTTTGGCCCCTTCATGAGATCATTGATATAACGTCAGGACAGGCAGCTTGTTGAAACGCGTTGCTTTCGCTTCTATTAATATCACGCATGAGCTACGGAACAGAGACCACATCCAGTTCAATGGAAACTGGCCTCATTTCAGCTACGGTGGTGACGGACCAACAGGAAAAAGACATCGGATACTTATCAGTTCATGTTCGCAGGATCGATCATGCGACGGCACTGTGATTGGCCTCTGCAGTAAATTGCATATGCGCAGTAAGCGTGTCGCGAAGCGGGACAACTGGACGCCCACGTGCGGGAAAAGAGACCTGTCAGCGCCAGCGCAAACTTTCAGCCAGCCTCGCGCAAGTCCAGATGCGGACCCAGACGACGGGCAATTAATGAAGCGCGCACAGCTGGTTCCATACACTATCACTCACATTTGACATCTGGCTTTCATCGTACATGGACACATCATCTGAGCGACGGCCAGCAACAGCAACAGGCCGGCCATCGAGTCACGGGCCACATTCTGGTGCAAGGGTTAAGGATCTCGGTTCCCCTTCGATGTGGGGTTAGGGGCCGTAGTAAACCCCCTCCCCCTCCCTCCAGAACTGCCTCCCCGTGCGCCCTGGGGTTTTCGGCCCAGATATTCATTGGGATTCAGCAAATGCGGCTTTGGATATGACGAGGCAGGTAGGCGAGCCTTCAGCGGTTGATCGCATGCACGATATCCCTTTCTAGTTTGCTGGCCAAGATATGTAGCACCTCCTCTCGTTACGAGTCGGTCTACCCAAGGTTTGCTTGACTCATGGAGGAGTCGGACCGCTCTAGACTTCGCATTATTAGCTGAAGAGTGGGTGCATATCCGACATGCCATGGTCACAGCTTGCAAACGATATCCCAGTGGACATGGAAAACCAGCCAAGCGAGGAGCGAGCACCACCATCATCGCCTACCTAGGCAAGCAGTTAGTTACATGGCTCTCTTGCTTTCAAATGACAGTCAGCGCCTAATAAGACGTAGCCTGACGTGAGAGCCTGTCAGTTGGGCATCGCCAGGCCTTTGGGATATCATCATCCTGCACACAACACACACACTTGCCCAGGTTTGGCAGCTTACCTACATGCCTACCTCCTGCTCGTCCCAACATGGTCTTCTTCGCCCGGTACATCATGTCCGGCTGAGGCAACAAAGCCAAAACACCAACCTGGGTAATTTGCCCGTGCGGATCTTTTCCGTCTCACGATCGAGACCTATCAGCAAATTATGCATTGGATGCAGCCGTCGCATGGGCGTTGTGGCCAGTTTTCCTTTTCTGAGCCTTGGAAGCTGCAGGGAGCAAGTAGTAGGTAGACCTGTGACCTGAAAAACTGTGACCTAGACTCCCTCCGGAACCACCCCTGGCTGCATATCGAGCTAGCCATGGCCCGACATGAACCAGCCTGATGGAATGATGAATGACCTCTCTTCTGGCAGTGCTACCACCACCAACCCGCCCCAAACCAGTGTGCTGCACTTGGCTTTTGGCGCTTGTCTCGAAAACCCAATCCCATTCCTGGCCTCCCTTCCCCTTCTGCTTCCCCTTCCCCCGGCCCCCGTCCCTGGCGCTGTGCAGGCTTGCAAGGGGGCTTTGCTTTTTTTTGGTGACCAGGCCCAGGGAAAAGGACAGGCAAGACAAGACAAGACACACACACACACACACACACACACAGAAACGCATCATCACGAAGCGGGCGGGCGGGCGGGCTGACTGGCACGTTCGGTTCGTGGGTCTCTGGTCTCCATTTCTCGAATCGGTCGGTTTCCATTCCAATTCCCACTTGGGCTCATCTCTTGCCCTCTTTTCCTCCCCATCCCTCCCCCTTCTATTACTCTTTCCCTTTTTTCCTCCCACATCGTCTTTTTGTGAAAGAAAAAATTTCCTACTTTTCTTTCCGGTGGTTGATTCGGTGCCGAAGTCGCTAGGAAGAAGAAGAAGAAGGTTGCTTGAAGAAGACGGATAGGAAAGCTCCAAGGGAATATTCCGGCCTTTATTATATTTTCGTGACAGGTAAGAGAGCTATTTTCTGTTTTTTAAACTTTTTTGCGCATCCAACAGTCCGCCATCTGTCCATGGGCGCCTCTTTTTCTCCCTCTCTGTTTTGAAGCCGGACTCTGTTTGGGCTTGCGTGGTTCCAACGATGGTGGGCGCCGGTCCCGGTTCAACACCCTCAAAACGAGCACCACCGCTCCTGTGGCCCCTTGAGAAGAGTCTATTCCGAGCCCACCTCTGGATTGCGACGAGCCTCGGGAGCAATTCTGTCATACCCATGGCGGCGCATCCACAGGAGGGGGCTGAACCCTCGTGGCCAAAACTTTAAGCAACACCAATTTCGACAAATGCACACCTCGTCATTCGGAACTTGCCAACAGTACTATAAATATTACCGCTGCTGCGCCAGACTCTTTCTTCTTCGCTTTCCTCACCAGCTGCGCATCTTCAAGTCGCTCAGAAACCCCTCCCGCTCGAACAACCCCGCTGTGGTTCTGCTTCTGGCGCATCGCATCATCCGTGCGCGCGACGCTCCGCTTGCCTTGTCGCAACCATGGCTTGGCTCAGCTGCTCAACGTCTCAATCCGTCCCGCGACGAATCGATATATGTCGCACGCATTTCTTGTGTGGTGTGTGCAACAATGCGATGCGGCACACACTTACAACGGGCAGATGAGCACGCGGAAATTCTGAAGAAGAAATAAGCTATTCCGACGACTTGAAGAATCAGACAAATGCGCCGGGGTCGCACAAATTCCATGCATCCTGCAGGTGTTCTGGAAAACGTGGGCCGTGTCCTCTGTGCTACATACCACCGTACTTAATACCTGGCCCTGCCCTGCCTTGGAGCTGAAGAGCCCAAAGGTGTGGGTGTGTGTCTCTGGATCCGAGGTGTGGTGTGTGCGAGAGTGCGTTGTCCGTCGGAGGGTGTGGTGCGATAGCGCGCGGCCCGGCACTGCTTGCTGCTGCTACTCCAACCAATCGTGGGGGGCTACACCTGAGCAAGTCGTCTGCCACACCCAGCACCCGCCCACGCTTCCATTTCGCCCATCCTTTCACGCATAAATACGTTTACCCGGATGGCCTCGGATGAAGTGTCCAGCTGCGGGCTATCGGCGCAATGACGACCGCAGCCTTCGATGATAATATCCAACTATCAAGCAACTGGACACTTGGCGACAACCATGCCTGCGACCACTATTGAGGAATGGCTTCGATTGGACCAAACTGCACCGACTGCAGAGGTGGCGCTCAAACCACACCGCTGCAAACGCGTCATTGACCAATGGACAAATGGCGACCAAGCCTATGTGAAATGTCGCGCTGACGATGGAACTATACAGACTCATAAACTCGTCGCAATGTCGTCTCTGTCGCGTCGGGCTTGCTACAAGTGTGGCAACGTTGGCCACTATGCCGAGGTTTGCTCTTCGGCCGAGCGCCTTTGCTACAACTGCAAGCAGCCAGGTAAGAGAAGCACCAATAGCTCTGCTGTCAAACATATACCTCAGCTTTTTACTGACTGGATACCAGGTCACGAGTCCAACCAGTGCCCCCTGCCTCGCACTACCGAGGCTAAGCAGTGCTACCACTGCCAGGGCCTTGGCCATGTTCAGGCCGACTGCCCTACCCTGCGCTTGAGCGGCGCCGGAACCAGCGGCCGCTGCTACAACTGCGGCCAGCCGGGTCACTTGGCTCGCGCGTGCCCTAACCCCGCCGGCGTCAACATGGGCCGTGGAGGTCCTCCCGTTGGGCGTGGAGCCTACGGAGGTGGCTTCGGCGGCCGTGGTGGTTTCGCCGGTCCTCGGGCTGCCACCTGCTACAAGTGCGGCGGCCCCAACCACTTTGCCCGGGATTGCCAGGCTCAGGCCATGAAGTGCTACGCCTGTGGCAAGCTCGGACACATCTCGCGGGACTGCACAGCCCCCAACGGCGGACCTCTGAACACTGCTGGCAAGACCTGCTACCAGTGTGGTGAGGCTGGTCACATCTCCCGCGATTGCCCCCAGAAGGCTGCCGCTGGTGAGATGCCTGGCGTCCCGGGCGTTCCTGTAGGAGTGCCTGGCGGCGTCCCTGGTGTCCCCGGTGGAGTTCCTGGTGTCCCCGGTGTACCCGGTGTCGGTGTACCTGGCGTCCCTGGTGGCGTCCCCGGTGTCCCCGATGTCGATATGACCAGCGCGGCGCCCATCCCTCCTGTTGCTTAAAGCCACCCTGCGCGGAACCATATCCCGTGGGGCTTGACCTGCAGTTTGTAAAAGTCAAGATGGTTGCAGTTGGGGCGAATGCTGACGACGATACGAACGAACAACGCGGGTTCTGGCGCTCAGAAGCCAACATGACTTACTCATCAAACACGGCTTTTTCGAAACGCATAACACAATTTTCCTTACTCTTATCACATTTCCTAATTACGGCTTGGGCTCGATCGACTATGAGTACGGACTTACTCATCTTTCGTGGCTCTGGATATCTTGGTAGCAACATCACCATGCCGGGATCATTGCTTCATTCGCCGCTCCTCGGCATCGTTCTGGAGCATAAGTCCCTAACAACTTCTTTTTTGCCCTACATGACCCTTAGCGGAACCACCCATTATTTCCTACGACCTTCACGACGTTTAACCACACACCTGGCTTGGGCCATACGAGCAACTCACGGCGCCTGGGATCAACCAAAAGCATATCTCATTTCATGCAATTGAGTTCTGTTTATTGGTTAGACCGCTGACATGTCCAATGGTCAATTCCATGGATGGAAGGTGGCTGATCACGACATGTGGCGACAGTACTTGTATCACCAACGGCAGGGCTATACCCGAAGGACCAAAGTCACTACCTCGGTTTGACTTAGCATTGGATCCATCACCTACACATACGCCGTTTATTTCCTTTGCTTCATCGAAAGGCAAGACTCTTTCTCTTCACGAATCGGACGACAAACACGACAGACGATTGACATGCTGTGGATCGAGAGATGGGGAAAGACTGGATGTTGCAGTTCACAGGGGAGAGGATGCAGTGCATGGTCACGAGATGGCTGCAT
Source organism: Apiospora hydei (assembly GCF_038363865.1). NCBI lineage: Eukaryota > Fungi > Ascomycota > Sordariomycetes > Amphisphaeriales > Apiosporaceae > Apiospora > Apiospora hydei. The sequence continues at coordinate 1,053,399 of NW_027117369.1, forward strand.
CAAGAACGGTGGCGGTTGAGGGGAGCGCTAGTGGGTAGAGAAGTAGTCTGAGAAGAACAAGCAATGTTGTTGCACGATGGAAGCCTTGAGGTGCCCAATTCTCTCGAGCTTTCCTTCGATATGGTGCTCTCACTCTCGCAACGACCCAATTCACCTGCGGACGGGGGCATCGAGCGACTCGAGCTTTCTAAGACAGCTTGCGCCGGCTCGGCGCCCTTGCTAACCATTTAGGTCGGGGTTGTTGGGAGGTTGGCCTGTTTCACTGCTCAGGTAAGCGCATATCTTCTTTCTCTTTGCCTCCTTTTCTTTCTCTTTCTCGTCTCTTTGGCTCTGCCTAGTGGGCATCCAAAACCGCCATACATGATGATACTCTTTAGCTCTAGATCAGGAGCTGCTCACCGGCAGCGAAGACCGAGAACTTCAACCATGTTACACAGTCTCTGAACATTGGCGCATTTATTTTGGCTTGTCTACAAAAGCACATCGACTTCTTCTGATCAGTTTGCTGACATAGCCCTACATACATACAGGTTCCCATCATACACTACCTAGTGTTCTCTCTCAATGACCCTACGTCAAGTACATGATATATCGGTAAGTACTCTAATTTGTGCTGCTGCGTGATGATATGCCAAAGATCCTTGAATGACGTAGATGCTGAATGGGGTTGTCGACGGACGTACTTATCATTTGCTTGGCTCCCATTCATATTTGAAGATGCTAAAACATGTATTACACTGTATTTGTCGTCTCGTAACAAGACGTCACGCACACACAGTGACTGCTAGGCGCCAAGCCTTGCACAAGATATCTTAGGTAGCATGCGGTAGATGTATAATGTAAAAATGCATAACGTGGTTTACCATTGAGTGGCCCGTATCATTAAGTGGTCTACTTTTATTACTTCTCGACATTTTTATAAAAGTTATTTTAACCACGACACTTTAAATTAATTAAAATTACTCGCTATCCGAATCGCTATTTAATTCTATATCTTTTTCACATGTTCGCGTATTATGACCTGTTTGGCCGTAAATGCCACAGCGCCTGCCGCCCGTCGCGCGCCGCTTTGATAAACCACCATTTTCGCCTTCGTTAGTCGCTGAACGCTTCCCTTTTGCCTTCTCGTCCTGCAGCCTTCGAGATTCCTTAATCGTAAGGGCTCCTCCAAGCTGGACTCGCGATTTTTTAACTCTCCGGCGCTTCGAAAGGGCTAAATTGGCCTCTTTTAAAGTACGTATCCGATTATGTATAAGGGTTATTTCATGGGCTATTTTAGTTATACCCTTCGCTATCTGGTCTACCGCATTTAAAATCGGCGTCGGAGAGCTTTTTTAATGGGTAAACACCCTCTTTTTAATATAAGTAGAGTGCTTAGTTATTTATTGGGGGTTAAACGGCGTTTAAGGGTCGTAAGTACTAGCCGTCCCCGGACGGGATGAGCTAAGTGTAAACGTCCGGAGACGTATATCTAGCTTATTAATTACCTCGTCCGGGTTATAAGGTACTAAGCCGGATACGTTAAATTTAAATTTAATATTAGCTTTTGTAAAAATAGCGAAATATATAGCTTTAAACGCGATAAAAAACTTAAGCTTCGTAATATAGTTTATCGAGGCCTTAATAAATAGCTCGATTTCCTTCGAATAAACACGCTTTAAAGGCGAATAAAGTGCTATATCGAAAAGTTAGAGCAGGTGCGATAAGTAGGGAGGCATACTAATAGTAATAATGTCGTTATCCTGGTAATATGCCTCGAATTTGGCCGAAATGTGGCTCTCGTAGCCGTCGAGAATCAGGAGGCGGTAGCGACCCTTCGTCTACGATCTGGTATATTTATCAAAATACTTAATCCAGTCTAGGCCTGTCTTATTATTAGTTTATCCATTGGAAGTCGGTTTAATTACTTAATCGCCCGGTAAACTACTTTCGCGCGACTAATTTACGAGGTAATATTAATTTTAAACGATTAAAAAAGGCGGAATATACTAGTTTTACGAATTAATACATTTAATCGCCGTCGATTATTCCTAATTATTAAGCTAGACCGATTTCGCCTTCTTACGCCGATCGACGCGTGTTACGACGAGGGTTAATTTAATTATACCTATTATAAAGCCGGTCTCGTCGAAATTCTACATATCTTCGTTTAAAATACCGTATTTAACCTTTATATTCGCAACTAGCCTAAACTAGCCGAAAATAACGTTCGGATCCTCGCAAAGGGCCCTCTAGTAATCGTATCAACGATTCATTCTGGTCTTAAGGTCTGGGTTGCGGTTAATAAATCGCCTGACCCAGTGCTTGCCGACGCGTTCGCCGTCGCGCGACGCGGTAAAGAGATTAGCCATATTTTCTACACCAACGATCTTGGGAGACATCCCGCGGGTATCCAGATTAATTATATGCTTACGAAGCACCTTCTCTTTATTCGTATTTAATTTATACCGTAGGTATCGGATATCGCGTCGTGGAGTTCGGCCGTGGATTCGGTAACGTAAAATGGTTTTAAGAACGTCGTATACTTTTACAGTATCTCTTTTATTTAATAAATTTAAAGGCTTTCGTATCGCTTAAATAACTAAACCGATCCGGTCTTCTTAAATTAGATTAGGCATTATAGTTATAAAGTTATTACGCGTCAAAGTTTAATAAGGGTCGAGAAATAGTGAGGGTAGACCACTCAATGATACGGACCACTCAATGGTAAACCACGTTAACCCAAATCAAGTCCGATCTAGACCTAAGTGTGTGCCGGCCTGTTACGGCCTTGTTGGTAAGACAATGTGTTGGGTAACAGTTGCTCCATAATATACAGGACGGGGCTTCATGCATTCGAGTGTGGTGACGGCCACAGACAGTCCCAACCAAAACCTAAGGTTCCATATGAACGATGTGATCGAAGCAAAGCTAGAATACGCTGGCGACTCTTGAGGGTAGTTATTGATACCACATTCCATGGAAGCCTTCTCATGGTGTGCCACAGCTAAGTAACCTTGTTGTTCGGCTTCCTAGTGTTCTGATTCGTTCCCTGGAAGAAGATCAAAGAGATGTGTGAATGTGCGTTCAAGGGAAAAGACATAGGTCATTAAGGCCCTTTCGGACCTTTCTCCGTTTCTTCTTTAAATGCGAGTGAAAACAGTCTTTGGCAATTTTCCATCTCCCCCGTTCCATGCCCAGTGAGTGCAACGGGAATAGGGAGACTGGTTTGTGGTGATGTGACCGGAACCACAGGCGGCTTCTTCCTCCCGGAAATTCACAAACACACTCTCACGCAGTAGTCATGAACCTTCTTCGATGGCAGCGCGTTTATCTGGGTATTCATTGACGGTCGCCTGTCCCCTAAGTCAAAGTTCCCGTTCGAGAGCTTGATTGTCGTTTGGTTTGCCCCCTTTTGTCAAAGCTGACTGCGGCCCAAAGGACAGGACTGCTTTTTGTCGGAATACTTATTGTTACTCCGGTCAAGGGAGGGAAAGGGCTTTCCTCTTGGTCCTCTAGTAGTTTTCAATCAGTATTGTTCGTGGGCTTGGTTCCCATCATCCTCACCATCAGAGCGTTTCCCAGTCTCAAAGGTGAATAGGATTGCATAGATGTGTGCGACATCTGTCTCTACCATTGCCATGGCTATTAATAAGATCAGGTATATATAACGGGAATCAATTATCGAGTCAGATCAGCATGGATTGCTATATACCTACCATGCCTGTTACCTGTCAGGGACCCTAGGCTACATGACCAGCATCTACCTGCAACCGTTGAGCTCAACAACAACCACCATGGACCATGCATATGGCGATCAACTAGAAACAACAGGAAAGCCCGACGGCAATGTACAGATCAATACACCCAGTTCCTCTGCTTTCTAGGTAGACACTCCATCGCAGTGGTGCCAGATGCCAACAGTAGTAGAATAGTGCTTCGCGGACTTTACCGTACCTGAAATGCAACACTATGTAACACTTGCATCTATGATCTATCAACCTGAGGGTTTCACTTTTCGATGCCAACGTAACCCTCAACCCTCAACCAGACACCTTGCAGACCATACGAAGTACTCTCTGCCCACTTCCCAACAGACATGTATGCTCCAATCCCGGAGTCTTGCTGTCGTCCCTCTCACGAGTTGGCGTGACCGAACCATCAATGCTAGCCTACGACGTTACTGTTTCACTTCACCAATCAATAAGTACACGATCAAAAGCATGTCCTTTCTTCTCAGGTAGTTTATTCCATATTAACCGAAACCGACTTTGCCACCAGAGGGTCTATTGTACACCAGTTCCCGCAAATACTTGGTAACTGTATTTCTACACCCATCCATCCATGACCACTTTTTTCTTGTAAAAGGACTCCGCCAGCGCCGATGCTAGTAACAGACGAAACAAAACAAAAAGACAAATGTGAGAAAAGCCAAGGAGGGACAGGCAGTGTGGAGTTATAGGAAGACCACGTAAAACAACAACACTCTTTACACAGGCCAGTCGGTCCTCCGCGAGCAAGGCAAGTACTATCAGTAACATCATGACCCTCTGCTTCCACCTCACTGAGTGACTATGTTATACAATCCCCCGTCTTCTCGACTCCCATTTCAGGAATGAGTCCAAAGAAAAACGGTATGAGTGCCATCAGAATCTCGTTTCATTCACCTCACTTCTCACCAAGCGGGTCGATGCGGCATCGTTTGGGCCTCGGCGGGTTGAGGCGGTAGCGGGACGTCCGTCAGCGGTGCCATGGAACGTGGCCGTGCCTCCACCACGTACGAGACGCCGTCCTCGGACGAGTAAGAAGGCGGCCGAGCGGTCGCGGGTCGGGCGGGGTCTCGTTCGCTTCTCTCTCCTCCTTCGGTTTCGCGCCTGCTGCTGCTAGTGGGAGGCGGCGACTGCTCGTTGCGGGCCCAGTATATACGGTTAGGGTCAACGCGCTAGAAAGAGTCACCTGTTAGCTACGAGATGGAGAATAGAAACCCAAATCAAATACGTACCACGCTCTCCCTCCATAGACCGTAGGCCGGGGGCTGCAGTTTGTTCGTCTCGCTCTCCAGACCAGCGGCCTCTTCGTCGCGCGCGAGGACGACCCGGATGGGGCGCTGCGGGATGGCGTAGCCGCCGGGGTGGAACATGTTGGGCAACCGGGCGCGCTCCTGCTCCTCGGCCGTCTGCGGCCGCATGACGAACAAGCACAGCTTAATGAGCCCGTGGCAGAAGAAGATGGTCGAGGCCAGGATGATGAGGATCAGCAAGATGGTGAACTCGCTATTGTTGATGTTCTTGGTGAGGCTCAGCGCCAGGTCTGGTAGAGATGACGTTAGCACGTGCTGAGCTGCATTATAATAGGTACCCACTAGTATATCTAGCAGGCGGGAGGGAAGGGTAAAAACTTACAGACAGACAATGTCAGTATTAGGAGCATTCCTGATACAAAGCAGCGTAGAACCTGGTTCCGGACGCGCCGGCTCTTGATCCAGGGGAAGCAAAAGAGAAAATGACTGGGGGTCGACGTCCTCCTGTCGCAGGACCGCTATCCCGGTCGGAGGTCGACCCGTCTGATCGATCACGACGCCGTGTCCGTTGTCGACCCCGATCCGCCATATCCGCGAGGTGCATCTCCGCCGGGTCCGCGCCTCGGAAGCGCTGCATGAAAGTGCTCCGGCCTTCTTCACTTTGGCGCGTACGGGCGGGCTGGGGCTCTTCGATGACGGGTAACCGGTCGGGCTGCTGGCCCTGTTGTTCCTGCGTCGTCGGCCGGGGCCGTTCTGACTGCATCGATGGTCTGGGGTTGTCTCCACCTCCGCCTCCACCCCTTTGTTCGGCCTCATGCAGAGATGAGGGTCGGGTTGGTGGGCCGGACGAGCCCCTCGTCCAGGTACGGGCAAGGTTCGGTAGGTGTAAGCGCGTCGAGGGCATGTTCGTGAGATTGATATTGAAATTCGGCGACTTGGGACTTTCGACCTCGCCGGGCTGGATGCCGTCGGTATGTGCCCTCGGAGGCTCATGGCCACCACCATTGGCCGCATTAGTGTTGCCCGTCCGCCTGCCGTTGGAAAATTGTGGGAGTCGTAGAGATAACCGTCGTGTCCGCGTCGTCGCCGTCGGGCTTTGGCCGCCTTCCATCATTTCTGGCGCGCCTTCCCGTTGCTCCTCCACATCTCCTGCCCGTGTCGACGCCCCGCGGCGGAACATGTTGGATCCGGGGAGAACCATGTTGCCGTTACCAAATGGCCTGAGCCTCTCAGTATAATCAGTACAAGTGTCAGCTGGGAGTCCGAATCGGCATGCTCCCAAAACCCGTCAAACTGCTTGCAGTGTTCTTTTTCAGAAGCTGCTCGAGTCGTATGAATGCCGTGTGGAGATGTCGAAGGAAGACAGAAATATTCGTAGTACCGGGTGATGAGCGAGTGGACCACCAGAGATAACCAGGATGCGTAGAGGCGATGGGAATGACAACAATAACAAGACGCGGTTTGTATGGTTACAAATAAATCGGATATAGTATATCGGGTCGCCCTTGGTGTTTCAAAATCGAGGGCCTTTAGCGAACCAACTCGGGTCTCAAGCCAGATAGCGTCGAGAAGTGACGGGTTCCTGCAGCTCGCCTCGCCGGAAGTGCTGATGAATTGTCTTAGAACCGGGCAAGGGGTGGGTGGTGTGTGGCTTGATCCCAAGAGCGAAAATCGAGCCAGTCGAGATGAGAGAAAGAAGATAAGTCGAAACGAAAGGAAGGCTCTCGGTCACACACACGCGTTACGAGCCTATCGATCCCACGGGAAAGGAAGAAAGTAAGAAAAGAAGAAAAGAAGATTAGAGTTGTTGAGTTGCAATCGGGGAGCTCCCAGAGCCGGCCGGTGATGCAAGGTTCACAACACACACACAACCAACCAAAAGGTGGGAAAGTAGAAGCGAGTGTGAAAAGGAAGTATGTGTGTGTGTGTGTGTGCGTATGAAGAAGGTGAGTAGGTATAATAATGACAGGTTGTGCGGTAGTGTGTAACGACTGTGGGATGGAGATTTCGATAGGAATCCAGGATAGGAAGAGGAACCGCCCGCAAAGAGGTATCAAAGGCAGGTTAGTCCGCCCGTCATGGGTGGGATCAGAGGGTGTGGTGTGGGATCTCTCTCAGGTCACAGGGTGGCTGCCAATCTGGGAAAGCTTGGGCGGGCAGAAACGAAAGAAACGGCAGGCCGGCAAGGGCCAAGAAGTCAGAAACGAGGCCGACGGGCTTGACGAGAGAAAATAAAAAGAGGGACAGGAAACGCCAAGATCGGGGGCGGAGGCAACCAGTTGGGTAGGTAGTTGACGATGAGACTGTGCTAGTATTACAAGACAAGAGTACTTCACGACGAAAGAGAGAAATGTTGTACAGGATCAAATTGTGGATGTCGTATCAGGACTATACACTGAATGGCATGTATGTAGTTTAGGCAGGAAAAAAGGTTGTTGGAAGAACAACCCGGGACCAGTGCTTCTGGGCAGAGGAGGGAACTTGCACCTTGGCAACTGTCGTTTTGCGGCTTACGCCATTGCGCGATGATGTGCCACTTTCCGGACCATGGACCAGCACTCGGGCGAAGCAACAGGAACAAGAGTGCTTCAAATCTGGGGATGTTGCGTAAAAGCCCAAGCATACATGGCTGGCCCGCGTCTTCGGCGTCACCAAATTGGGCCCTTTGGGCTTTTGCTCAGGGCCATCCATTCCACAACGAGCAGGGAGTGGGCTTGCGGCTGTGAGACGTGAAAGCTTGTGCAGGGGGGAGAGGACCAAGAGGACCAGGAGGACCAGGAGTGCGAGAGAAAAAAGGGGTCGTCGATGATGTAGGAAATCTTGTTTGGTAACCAATTAGAAGGGTCTTGGTAGCGAACGGAGCCAATCTGTGACGGATGGAGCTTGTTATGAGACTGGCTGCAGGGGGCGTTGGCGGCATCCGCGTTTCGACTCGGCCGCTCTGATTTGGGCTGATGACCGACATGGCTACTTACTTGTACATGGGTGGCAGGGTGGCAGGGTGGCAGGGTGAGGGTGGCCCAATCTGCCAGTGGCTAGAGTGGGCGGCTGCGCGCGCTATGCCAGGTACAGTTCATAGCTCGCCCGCCTTGTCTGCGAAGGGCGAGCGAGCGAAGAGTTGCCGGGTTGCATACGAGGTAGTAATCTAGGAGCCAGGAGCACAGATCAGGCGCTACGACAACTACGATTAGGCAGTATCAGTATATCAAACTGACGTTGAATAACGTTGGTGCTAACGATGGCAAACGCCGGGAAAGCCATCACCTGCGACAGAGAAAGAAAGTTGAGATGATCTAAACATAGCTCAGCTCCTCCCAACCCCATCTCTCCATGCGCCTATCGTAGGATTCTATATAAAAACGCAGGCAAAACGATGGGCCCCTAGATCGATTTGGATTCAACAACAACCGTCCTTGTCCTGGAGCCCCAGAAACATATCGCCACGAACCTTCTAGTCGTGTTTCCAGTAACAAAGAATGGCAGTTTCAGAATCTCAAAATTCGGTCTTCCACCCGGCCTCCGGTACAGGAGTCACATGGGGTATCTACTGTAAGTCTGCCTTGTGCTACTGCGTGGTAAATACTGCCCGAGCCCCAAGACCGATCACCTATAGAGCAAACATGGGCTCCACGCATTTCTCCATCCTCCCCATTCTATACCTTGAGGACAATGCTCAGCTGGTCCGCCCTTTTACTTGGTCATTGTACACGAGATGCTCCCTCTCGAGCTTATCTCATTCCCTCACCATATGGTCACAACCCCAGCGAAGAGTTATTTGGATTCCCACCTGCTATTGATGGTGTATTACGTTGCATCGAGGGCGCTTCGATGGAGATAGGCCCCGACATGTCTGGATCCGACGGGACAGGCCGACCCTTACTTGGCTGGCACGGCGTCTGCGCGTGCTGGAGAAATTCGCCTAGGTTACCCTCTATGGCCTTATGAGCGATTCCAGGCCTCTGAATGAAGGAAATACCATGAGTGGCAATTCCGGTGGTTAATACGTCAGGCTAGTTCATCGTAATTCACCCAAGAGCAATCTTCGATCTGAGGAGGCCGAGAGAACTGCAAGATCGTTAGCAAAACGTCCAGTTACGAAAGGTCGCCGGATTCTTACTGAGTGGCTCATCGTTGGTGATGAACTCGGCACAATTCACTGTACCCTTGTGGCCGGGAAGTTTGTAGAGCAGTTTGCCTGTATCACTGCCCCAGATCACCACGGTGCCGTCGCCAGCACCAGCAGCAATCTTTTGCCACTCTTATCCCAACTGGCCTTCATCAGGTTCTTCTCGATACCAACCTGGGCGCCGTCGAATGTTCGAAGATGACGTTCGGTGGGCGCGAATGGTCGAATGTCCCAGGTCCGGGCCGTCGAGTCATGCGAGAAAGATAGGAGGGACTGGCCGTCAGGGGATACCCTCAAACTTGTGACCGTATCGTTGTGGCCGAGCATGGAGTAGACGACGGCCTTTTTCCGCACGTCCCAAACCTTGATGTCGTTGTCAATACCACCTGAGTAGATCTCGTTTCCGGCTTCCGAAACTGCTACCGCGGTGATGGGAAAATCAGTCTCGATATAGTCGGCGGCATTCTTCGTCCGAGGATCCCAGATGCCTATTGTTCCATCATCGCTGCCGCTGATCAGCAACTCCTCTCCTCGGCTGCTGATATCCAAACTGTTGATTATCTCTTCGTGTCCCACATAGCGACGTATCCTTTGGCCCGATGTCAAATCCCAGCTCGCTAGATGCATATCAGCCGAGGCTGAGAAGAGGATTTCCGAATCACGCGACCATTGCAGGTCCAGCACAGCTCCTTTGTGTCCGCTGAGCATGCCGTAGTTTTCGCAGTCGCCGCCCGCCCTCCAGAGCATGATGTTTCTGTCCATGGAGCCCGAAGCGAGGAGGTGACCTCGGGGATCGAACTTTGCTGCAAAAACCTCTCCTTCGTGACCTGTAAGCTCCATCAACGGCCCCTCGAGATTGCTAGTGCGCGGCGCCTATTCAATCAGATTAGCATCACCGCTGTGCGTTGTGTCGAGTACTTCCACATACAGCTTGTATTAATGTTCCAGCAGCAGACCCATCTCTGCGGGCGAGGGTTGTGGTTGTTCCCAAGTTCTGCCTCTTCGCCACGAGTTGACCAGCACCGCCAGGGTCATCCGACGGGCGACGGGGGCGCTTCTCGGACATATTACTGGACGTTACTTATGATTTGGCGATTGATGATTCGAGGTGAAGGTTGGTAGATATGAAGGCGAAAGGCCGTGACGAAGGAGATGCCTGGCAAAGATCAATGTTTTTGGACGTGTTTCGACGCGTCGTATGCTTTTCTTGTCGTCGAGTAGGCCGTCGTTTTGGTGTTGAAGCGCGGCGGTAGGTCGTAGTCTGGGCGATTGCAAACAGCAACTTGCTGAGCTCTCTCGCACTTTAGCTTCAAAATGTACCTAGGCTCGTAGCTCCCGCTGTCGCAAAGAAAACTTGTCGGTGAGTGAGATATTCCTCGACCGACGGAAGTGGGATGTGCCTGAGCACGGTACTTAGGATCACCGACCGCCGACAGATTATGTAAGTGAGCTTGGTTACAGAGAGGGGCCCCCACGATCCCAACCCTCACCGCTTTCAGTTACTGCCACTACACCTGAGTGTACAGTACGCCATTGAATGGTCCAACATCGGGAACACGCGCGCATCCTCTGTTTCCTGATCTTAGCGGCGCCAACTTGCCTGGTTCTCAAAAGGCTGTAGTTCTTTCTCTTTCATCCATCAATGAGATAAGCGCTTCAGCTTCTATAAGCTCGTCGCGCGAGCATGTCCGCAAACAAGGCAGCCCGAGTGGGCGAAGAGTAAGCAACGGGAACCCTCATCCCTTGGACCATGTACTGATTTTGTACCCTCATCTAGAATTTGGAAGTAAGTCGCCGGCTGGATTCATCGAATATAACGACCATTCACCTAACACACGAAACACAGGGGCCGCATCGATAAGGTCAACGCGGAGTTAGTGACTCTCACATACGGTACCATTGTTGCGCAACTATGCAAGGACTTCGAGAGCGACTACGTCGAGGTTAACAAGCAATTGGACCGAATGGGCTACAATATCGGCCTACGCCTCATCGAAGACTATCTCGCTAAATCCAACACAATGCGACGGTGTTCCAACTTCCGCGAGACCGCCGAGATGATTGCCAAGGTCAGTTTGATCTAAAAATGCGAGGTCTGCGAGGCCAATAGCTTACTCGGATCACTTTTCTGTATCTAGGTCGGCTTTAAGATCTTTCTCAACATCACCCCGACTATCACGAACTGGACAGGAGACGGCAAGCAGTTCTCGCTAGTATTCGAGGAAAACCCGCTAGCCGACTTCGTGGAGCTCCCTGACGACGGACGAGCACAAGACGAGCTCTGGTATTCCAACATATTCTGCGGCGTGCTGCGTGGCGCCTTGGAAATGGTGCAAATGCAGGTCGAGGCCCATTTCATCAGCGACGTGCTGCGGGGCAACGACACTACCGAAATGCGGATAAGCTTGATCCGTTATATCGAGGACGAGCTTCCCCCGGAAGATGACTAGGCAGAATAAATCATAGAACGGTTTGGGAAATGGCGTTTGTTCGACTTTCGCGCAATTGGAGACCCCTTGGCGAAGAGCCGGTCATATTGGTAATGATGGAGTACGACGTGTCAGCACACGAACCTGAAGCGTTGGCGTTTTTGGCATGCCAAGAGGTGCAGTCTGAAGGCGGAGGGAACGGAGGCAATGCCGGACCAGGGAGGGGGTTTTCAAGCTGTGGATATCTGCTGCACATACCCTTCGCAAAACGCATCGTGGGTTCGTCCCGAATTGCAGATGCATGCGGCCGATAGTCCTGTTCAGACGGGGGGTCCATCAAACGGTCGTAATCAGGCGACTGTCGTCTTGATAAGCATTTGAATACCTCAGCACTATTTGCGCTCGTTAATTACAGCTTAACGTGTCAAAGGCACTATGTCTCGGCCTAATTGAGTTGTGTGGCGTTTCCTTGATACCTAGAATTGACTTATTACCCTATTGTTAGTGCATATGTTGGGATCTGCTCCAGCTCAACCTTCCCGCGACATCGGTAGTTCTGTTTAGCGGTACGCGCCGCTTCCCTGCCGATCCCCGTCCCCGTCATGTCCACTTCTGCCCTTCAGCACCCGGCGGGATCTTGCAGAAGAGATTGATTGCCTGTAGCATGGACCGATCCCTGATGCAGGTCAATCTGACTCCTGCCAGATTAGGCAGCACAGGTAGATAGATATGGCTATCAGTAAGTGTTGCTGGGGGTTCTTCTCAAATGTGAACGCCGATTTAAGATGCATGGTACCTGCGTTGGTGATACGCCCGGCTGGTTAAGGCTGAACTGGGGGCTTATCAGATTTGCGCTGCATGCACATCATTATTGTTATCACATCGGGGTTATTAGTCAGGCCACTACAGTAGGAGGGGTTACTGCAACTGGGTTCCTCTCCATACGATCGATTGACTATATGTATATGTATGTCGACGTCGTCGTCGATTGGAGTTAAAGAAAAAAAATAGTAATATACGAAATGAGACTATTGAAACACACTACCTGAATGTCTCGACTGTTTACCCCAATAGTTGAAGATCATATTTCCCCAAAGGACCCTGAGAAAAACCGGGAGGGGGGTTTAATACCAAGTCCGATTTCCTGGTGGGAAAATGGGAAACTGGGAAACTGGGAAACTGGGAAACACACAACCTTTAACGTTAAGTGGGTGGTGGGCCGCCAGCACGGCGCGTGTCGATCCCCAGAACCCGATGGATGCTTCCACTTATTACATATATCGTGACATTTGATGGCATGATCTAATAAAGGGAGCGGAAGCAATCGCCAAAACTGTGTGGGGTACCATGCTTCATGCGCCGGCTACTTGGTCGTGAGTGTTGGCATCTCTCTCTCTCTCTCTCTCTCTCTCTCTCTCTCTTCCAGCCTCATTCGGTAGAAGAAACCACTGACGTTGACACATACATACACGTGCTGTAAGCGCGTGTGGCTGGCTCAGAAACCCGGCGTACTGTTTGTGCATATGCGGATCGTACGTAGGAGCCTGAAGTTGCAGAATTGTTGTGGTCGGCTGACACGCTGACATCGGGGATGTAAGACGGATTTAAGGTTAGGAGGACAAACATGATTGTCTGGATTCCGTCCGCTACCAGCACGACAAGTGTTGGTTTTCGCATGTCTGTCTATCCGGATGTTGACAACCACCAATGTTCACTGCCATGTTCTCCTAGTATTACGGGCAATTGCTACCTACCGTACCCATAGTCCTACGTGACCTATGAACTCATCGCACATGGAAGGATGGGCATGACTTTGCCTGCCCAGCGGATTTGGAGATGTTCCAGACGCCGCAACTTGCACATCATAGCTCCAAATCTTAGCGATCATCTCTCTTTGCCCACCAGCATGATGCATGATGTAGTATGCAATAACACCTGTGGCCACCGGAATCTGCTAGATTGAGTCATATCTGCCCGTCTGCCATGGAACGACCTACGGCGTAGAGAAATGATAATCTCTGTCGCCCCAAATCACTAATAAGGCTTTTACATAACTCCTGAGGTTTCCAGAAGCCTCCTCGGTCTGTATGTAACTCGTTATCATGAACCTGAAATTTGATATGGTGTTGCCAAGACTATTTGCTGCCTTAGCGGCCTGAAGTGTGGATACCGTGCTGATAGCTACGCAGAGACGGTCACGCTAATGCCGTGGAACCAGGCCTTGGCCGTTCTGAAATGTGCGCACTGCGACCGGCCAAGCTCCTTGAAGCTTTCTGTGAGCATGCAAGCTGGCTGCCCTGTCTCATCTCCCCCATTCATCTGGTTCCAGTCGATCAATCCATTCTGATATCTGGCTACAGGACCTACTTCCGCCATGTGTTATGGATATACCGACTGTGCCGCCCCGTAGTCCGTAGATAGGGAGAGATAGAAGCATGAATCAATCCTCTGTATGCAGCTTCTGTTAGGGTCAAGTAGTAGTTGCAATTGCACTTGATAGCTGTAGCATACTGCTAGTAGATGTACTTGCTTGCATGCTCCTCCTAGAGTGCCGGTACAGACCGCACCACCCGCACTGCTGCTGGCATCAGTCGTAGACGGACCTAGATGGACATGGACATGGACATGGACGCACCCTCACACTCTCACTGTACTCGATGAAATGGCCTAAGCAACGACTGACTGACTGACTGACTGACTGAGCCCACACAGCATCAACCCAATTTCTTCACCCACCTTACCTATCAACTTACTTCACCACCTCCCATTGTTTCTACCCTACCCTACCCCATATCTTCTCCTTCGTCGAACGATCAGTCTTGATGTTTGATGCTAGCGCAGCAGCTGTCTGCGATCCGACCTTACCGAATTGGCCTCTTATAGTGGGAGACGATTAGATTCCACCCCGGCTCGCCTTACAAATCATACGCCAGTCTCAGGTACCTTTCTATCGCATACTGCCACTACTATCGCCTACAGGGCCAGGCCCAGTCTCCCTAGGCGGCCTGACAGAGCAGAAGACGGGAGCCAAAGCCCAGCGCAAGCCGCTCTCTAACGACTAAACCGTTACGGAGTTCCTTCTTGTGCAGTCCCCTACTACCTACCTACCTAACCTCTTCCCTCGGCTTCTTTGGGTGAAGAAGCAAAAGCGCAGCCTGCTGTAGGAAACAGAAGATCAATACAACAACGTGCGTACGTGCGTGCTTCCGAGTCGACTTTTTCTTCACTCGGGCAATATTTAATTGTCACGGCCGTGGTTCGTGGCTCGTTGTGCAACCCGCCCGAGCTTCAAATCCCGTCCAGTCGCGCTATCAATTATCCTGGCGGTTGATCTTTTTTTTCTGAAGGGTGAGTCCCCCGACCTGCACTTCCGCCATTTACCAGCCCCCCGTTCCCCGTCGCGCCCATATTTTTCTCCCAATTCCCTCCTGTAAGTCCCAGCACCGCACCGCACCACCCTGCCTGCCTGCTCTGCTTCGTACCCATCCCCTAGGGACATTCTTCTCCAGAGCTGAATGAGCGGGACGACGACAACTGCTGCGCGACACTGGATAGAGCGCGAGAGAACAGAAGCAGGAGCGAAAAGAGACGGGAAGGATATCTGCTGCTTAGCCCTTTGGCCTTCATTTCCCGTACTTTAATTTTCGTCCTCCGACTGCACCCGCCGTTCATTCAATTGATCGGTCGACAAAGTCGAGAAGACTCGGAAGACCAGTTCAGGCAAGCGTCTGTCTATCTGCCGTGTCGTGTCGTGTCGCATCATACCACATCACTTTGCATTCTATCGCATCTCTCCATCCCAGGCCGCCCTTGCGCCTTTTCCCACACGCCGATTCTGATCAAGCGCGCCCTCTCTCGTCTCCAGGTCCGTCTGCCTCGCCAGACCCCATTCCGCATCGCGACTTAGCCACCCTTTTCCGACCGGCTACGGCCACTACGCGGTTGATCTATAATCGGGGGTGCCCTTCAGCCATCACCAGCTCTCTCCATCGCACCACTCGCGGCTATCGCTGGTACGACCACGACTTGGGATTTTCGACCTGTCTGCTGACCATCTTGTGTCGCGGCTGAGTGCTCGCCACGTCCGCCCCCAAGCCAAAGTGACAACTCGTCCATCATCCCCCCCAAAATTAGTCACCAAGCTCTACGCTACCGCCCCCAACTTACCCCAGACCTGGCAATCATAGCAACTTGCCCTTGACCCTGGGCCTTCGGCCTGTATATTCCCATCTGCACTTGGATCTGTCCGCATTGCTGAGTGTTTGTCGCATCGTACCTGCATCCTGTCTGCAGCTCTCTTTTTTCGCATTTCGACCGTCGTTTTGTCGGGCCAAAACACGCCTCTACCCTTCTCTAGGTCTCAATCTCCGAAACGTAGCTGTTAGGGAGACTGGGGTCTGATAGGCAGAGTCAAATCAAAAGCCCGTCCTCCGTTGCCCTTTTTTTCTCCGACCGATACCACCACACACCCATCCAACACACAACCCACTTGCCCTGCCGCCTTCTTCCTTCAGCTTGCAAGGCAGCGCAGTCTAGTTTCCGGGAAACACCTCATTGCTCAAATCGTTCTCGAGCGCTGTCGCATCCCTCCACGATCCTGACGATAACAACGACATTTGACGACGTCACTCTATATCATTTGTCGCTCACCGCGCCACCGGTCAACCCAATCTACCCCTTTCGCAACAATCCGCCAGGACAAGCCAGCCGCACGCACCCATCGCGTCCGCGAGCCTTGCATCAACGATTTCCCGTCATCATCATCGGCGCTTCACCTTTATCGACAAGGTCGATATTGTTTTGGATTCATTTGCCCCGGATTTCGATTTTCAGACACGAACTCTACGCGTTCTGGGCCGAAATACAAACCTTGCAGCGCGACCCTAGTTCGATCAACCGCAGAGCTGCCCATCGACTGCTCGCTTAGCTGATCAATCCTTACGGATGACCGCAGACGCAGTCTGCTTTGAGCTCCGACAAATAGGACCATGAACAACGTGAACATGGCCAACATGGGCGCTATGGGCGGACCGGTCGGCGGTGCACCCATACCCATGGCCATGAACAATGGCAATGGCGCGCTACCTGCCCAGCCAATGCAGGGAAATGATCGTAACCACCGGTGTATGCTGAACACGTATATTTACGACTACTTTCTGAAGGAGGGCATGGTCGATTGCGCGCGCTCTCTCCTGAGGACAGACCAGCCGCTCAATGTATCCAAGGATAGCCCCGGTAGCCGACGCGACGAGAATGGGAACGCCTTGAATGGCGTATCTGATGACTCGATGGAAATCGACCACAAGCACGATGTAGATTCCAAGGACCTCCCGACTCCTTTAATCGCGTCATCCGATACGTGTTTTCTCTACGAATGGTTTGGCCTCTTTTGGGATATGCACCTCGCTCAGCGTAATCGCATGGGCAACAACAACGCGCAAGTGAGCCAATATATCAACCACACTCAGGTACATCACCCTCTTGATGCCAACCTCAACCCCCCTCTGCATCCGCTAACCAGAATATTAGACACAAAATCGGCTAAAGCAGAGCCAGCAGCAAGAACTGCTGCGCAGTATGCGACCAGACCAGGCCGGCGGTATGCCTTTCAACCCTATGATGCGCAACATGGCCAACGGCATGCAAATGCCAAACAACAACTTGGCGAGGAAAGCCATGGCCAACAACCAAAA
Organism: Apiospora hydei; assembly: GCF_038363865.1. Classification (NCBI taxonomy): domain Eukaryota; kingdom Fungi; phylum Ascomycota; class Sordariomycetes; order Amphisphaeriales; family Apiosporaceae; genus Apiospora; species Apiospora hydei. Next base: position 1,070,646 of record NW_027117369.1, read on the forward strand.
GTAAGTCATTGATGTCCCATGACTTCTGATCCGTCTATATCTACACATTTGCTTACAATGTCAGCAGCCCCCAAATGATGCTTCAACAGCAGAAGCAGAACCAGATGCAGCGTGACCCCTCGGATATGGACGGCAACCGCCGGCCAGCATCGCCTGGATCAGCGGAAAATGCGCCTTCGCCCAACAAACGACCACGCCTGGAAGGCAACACTCCCTTCAACCCACAGCAGGCAGCTATGATGCCTAACGGACGACCACAGCAGGGCATGCCTGGTCAACAACAGGTCAGCAATACTTCCGCCGCACAGTCACATGCCCAGACCGCCCAGCTGCTCATCGCCAACAACATAAACCCGACCTCACTAACCCCTCAGCAGTTCCAGAACTTCCAGAACCAGCCGCCTGCCAACCAGCAGAAGTCCATTGCCACCTACGCCCAGAACATGGCCGGTCACCATGGCAATCAAATGCCTAACAAAGGCATGGGCAACCCAGGAGTCCCCCAAGGCCAAGGATCGCCCATGATGACACAGCCCAATGGCGCTGAGCTCAACACATTCTACAACGCCGAAGGTCTAGCTGGCGGCCCGATGCGACCTGGTGCCCCAGGGAATGCCCAGGGTGGCGGCAGCAACCATGCGCTGCAGGACTACCAGATGCAGCTGATGCTGTTGGAGCAGCAGAACAAGAAGCGCCTCATGATGGCTCGACAAGAGCAAGACAGCCTGGGTGGTGGCATGCCCCGCGGTGATGGCTCCGCTGGTCCCGGGGGTCCTGGAGGTCCTCCCGGCCCCAACGGCCAGCCGTTCCCCGATGCTTCCCCACAAGGCGGTAGAGCAGGTGCTTCGCCGAACCCCAGCGAGCAGATGAAGCGCGGCACTCCCCCAGATGAACCCTGCTGGTATTCCGTCGCCTCTTCCTGAAGGTGGCCAATCTCGTGGCTCCCCCAACCCGATGGGCTTCATGCCCCAGAACGTGAATGTTGGTGACCCCAATATGGCACCCCATTTCTTCACCAAGGGCATCAATGGCATGGATCCGAACATGGTCCAGATGAACGGCGGTATGCGACCGCCGAGCTCCCACCCCGGCCAGACCTTCAACGGTGGGCAGATGAACCCACAGATGATGGCTGCTAGAGGAGGGCAACCAGGTGTTCCTGGTGGCCCACAAATGCAGTGGCAAGGGGGTCCCAACGGCGGCAACCCCATGGTTCCCCAAGGAGGTCCTCAAGGCCAAGTTCAAGGAACACCACAGCAGCGTGCCATGCCTCCACCCTCTGCCCCTGCGCCTGGTGGCAACGCGAATGGCCGGACACAGCCGTCTTCGCCAGCTCCCAGTAACGCGGCACCCCCGACACCCCAGCAGTCTAACAAGGCCGCCCCCAAGAAGAAGGACACGAAAGGTGCCAAGGGCAAGGTAACTATACTCCAGCAATGTGCCCCTTTGATTTCTTGTTGCTGACAATGCTGATCCCCAGGCGGCTGCAAAGAAGGCCAACAACGCAGCAGGTGCCACTCCCGCAGCGGAGCAATCACAGGAACCGGAGCCTCCCACTCCCGCGACTCCCATCACCCCAGTCAACCCTGGCAACTTCGCCAAGAACGGGCCGAATGCTGGTGCGGGTCAGCCGGCGCCCAATGCTCAGACATCTGCTCCTCCGGCTCCGGCTCCCGTCGCTCCTCCGGTACACCCAGATCCCTCGCAGCCGTTCGGTATGGAGAACACGGGTCCCATGGACTTTGGGATGGAATTCGCCAATCCTCTTACGTCCGACAACGTGCTCCAAGACTTCGACTTTGACTCATTCCCTCCATGACAACGACGGCGCAGACGGCGGTTTCGACTTCAACCCGTCCACGTTCATGGAAGGAGCTGGGGAGATTGGCGCCGAATAGTCTCGGCCCCTTCTCGATTAGCTACTGTGAACCAGTCCTGCTTTACGCATCTCGCGCGTTGCTAGCCATGGTGGAGTTATTGGTTCTCTTATCTTGGTATTGCATCTACTCTCATCCGTTACTCCGGACCCCATTCATCTTCATTGGGCATGTCAAGGCGTTGGTCGGCTACTTGCGAGTCTCGCATTGTTCTTGGCGGCTGCGAAGGATTCTCATGTGTTGGAAGGGAACAAGACACGACACGAGCTTCATGTTGCAAAAGTTGTTCCATGCGCCCAAAACAAAATTTTCTCAATTCCCCGTAGATCGGCGTCACTGATATGGCTTTTATCTGGACTTTCTTTTGTTCGTACATCATCTGCCTTCTTTCTATACCAGAACACAACACACACGCACACACACACAATGCATACACAGCCCAGCTGGGTCAGTCTCACATATCCGGGATCAAACCATATCTTGGGTCATTGGGCGGACTATCTATAGCCGGGAGGAAATGTTGGGTTTCACTAATTAGGAAAGTGGACAGAAAGTCTTGAGTGGGAAGATCGGGCTATTTTTCTGCTATTTTCATGTATTTGATAGAAAAGGAGGGAGTTTGTCCCTCCTCAGGTGGCGAGGCGAGGGTGAAAGAGAGAGGGGGGGAGCAGGGGAGGGGATTACGGATACCTTTTCCTCCTTTAGTCTACTATTACTGTCTCCTCGGCTTGTGAGATTATTACTGTTACTGGTATCGATATTAGGCTTATTATGGTGTTTGAATGGCAAAGCTGATTACGATGTTCATACATACGCACATATCATTGCGTTTCTGGTTGAGGTTGAGGAGTTTTCACAAGTGCCCTCTTAAGTATTGTACCTCAGGCACGTGGGATCACGTAGACGAGCAGGGGATGTTTCTTGGATATTGTTGGGGGCACATGGGTTAGCAGTTGGTTGTATATTCAAATTTCGTTGGCTCTGTAGATATACTACGGTTCGAAATGTGACGTTGTAAATCTTGATGGCAAATTCCGACTTCCCCTATTCTGCTCGGAGCCGGACACGGATAAGAAAAAGGGATAGCTGGCTCTATCGGCAATGTCAGAAACTGCAGTCGCATCCCCTTTGCTTGTTAGGTCATTGGTTATTAATCAGTGGTCCAGCAGAGAGCAAATACCCAAGTTAAATTCCATGGAGAGTAGCAAGATTATTGCTATGAAGCTCATGCGCTGTGTTGATAAGCTTGCAGGGAATGCATTAGTAACCTCCTCAATGACATGATGGGAATTCCCCCTTAGGGTGTAGTAGATATTTACTCACCTTCCGATGATACCTAATTGCGTAATGTGGCTTTTTATACCCTTTCTTGCTGAACCCCCACGGGCTTGAAGATGCATGTATGAAACATACCGGTGAGGAGCAGATAAGCTATGTATACATCTAGCCCGCCGAGATAGTTGGCCGAAATTGTGCCACTGGGTGTCGCCTCGCTTGTTGCCTCGCGTGTTGCCTTGCAAGGATGTCTGGCTGGAATACTACCGATAGCACAGGGGCCGGGACGAGGGGAGTTTGCTGCCGCGACGAATCAAAGCCATGTGCAAGTGAGAAACTAGACGGGCCCTGCATTCGATTGGAAGTTATACTGGCTGAATCACGGTTGAAGATGGGCAGCGCTTCAGCAGCTAGGTATGCATTTGGCGTTGTCTGTTACACCATCTTTGCTGCTGTGACTACTGCTATTTCTGCAGTCATTCCCATTTGCGGCCTCGCTTGCATCTACATTCAATGTTAGACAGCAAGCACTATTCGCTACCAAACAGCAAGCACTTTTATTCAATACCAAACAGCAAACTATCTACCTCTATAAATGATAGCTCGTGATTCACCGGTTCCCCCTCTCCCTCCTGTTGTTGAAAGGCTCTCCGGACATTTATATCAAGACCGGCTCTTCTACAGTCATCTACCTTTACCATTCTACTAGTACGGGCGAAAACTACGCGAGTTATACTAAGCAGAAACACCGTCTAGCAAGATGGAGCCTCTGCACATCCTAAACCAGACGGCGCCTCGCGACTATGTCAACTTCACGCTATGCTTCCCTTTTGAGGACGACAAGGCACAAGAGGCGGTGAACCATTTGCAGCGATGCGTGGATGACTGCACCCAGCAGAACCCGCATCTAACCGGCACCCTTCGAGTACAGGACACGCCACGGCGAAACACCCTGGCCTACGTTCCCGCGCCGCCAGGGGAACGACGGAGAGCTGTCGTCGTCGAAGAGTTGCGGCCATCTGTTTTCTGCACCGCGCAAGGAGGCAGCCAGTCTCTCACGTACGACGAGCTGCGCGCCGGCGGCTTCTCGCCCGGCCTGTTCTTCGACGACGTCTTTGCGCCGGCGGGAAACCCGGCCGACCAGGGCGGGGGAGGCCGCGTGCCCGTCATGCGCGTGCACGCCATCTTCGTCCCGGGCGGGCTCCTGCTGGGGGTCTTCATCCACCACGCCATGAGCGACGGAGTCGTCGCGACGGCCCTCATCAACGACCTGGCGGCCCGTACCCGAGGAGAGGCTGGGGTCTCCCCTCCCCAAGAGCCAGCACCTCCCCTGGGCCGGCCGTCGGCCGAGTTCGAGCGGCGCGTAAGTGACCTGCGGCGTGAGAACAGCGGGCTGAGCAGCGGAGAAATCATGGCCGAGATGGTGCCTGACTGGACTACTACTACTACAGACCCAAACACGGGACCGGATTTCAGCATCAAGAACCGCTTGCCTGTCAACAAGAGCCCTCGGGTCGGCAAGATATTTCATTTCAGTAAGGCCAGACTCGGAGAGCTGAGCCGGACCTTGGTGCGCAGAGGGCCAGAAGGGGATGCCGTTGGCAAGCCGCCTTCTACCAATGTGGCCCTGATGGCGCTGATTTGGGCCCACGTAGCCAAGGCACGAATGCGCGCGGTTGGTGTGACAGACTGGTTAGCTTTGTTGGAAGAGGAGAAGAAGAAGGGTGGTCAGAGCATGGCGGCTCAGCTTTTGATAGTGGCGGCTTGGAATCCCTCCATGGGCTCCTCCCTCGCATCGTCGACAACGAAGAACAAGACGGGGAAAGAAGGAAGAAAAAAGGGGAAGCGGGTTCAGCCAGGAGACGCTCGACGCCCTCGATGATTTCTGCGGCAATGCCGCCATGTGCCCCATCGCCGTTTTGCCTACCACGCAGTTGCTGTGGATTGCAGCTAGCAGCGACACCCAAAGACAAAAAACCGACCCGGAAGAAGTAGGAGGGGCACAGGAAGAAGAAGCGTTGGCGCAAATCGCCGCCCTCGTCACCCGTTCGCTCGACTCGCTGGACGCCGAGTTCGTGCGCCGGCGGGCGGCGCTGCTCGAGACGCTGTCGGATGTCTCTGCAGTCACTATGAACCACGACTTCGAGGCGCCGCAGAACGTGCTCTTCAACTCGCACCGGTTCCTCGCGGGGCCGGATACGGTTTGGGATATACCTGGTCTTCTGGTAGAGGGTAACGACGGTGAGTCAAGTGGAGTTCCCAGCAGGAGCAAGAGCAGTACACGGCGCAAGCCCGAGATCATCCGCAAGGGTCGCAAGGTCTGGGGACAGGGTACCGTGCTGGTGATGCCGAGTTCGCTGGAGTCGGACGTGCTGGAGGTGATGCTGGCTATGTCGGGCACGGCGATGGACAAGCTCTGCCAGGATCAGGGGTGGCGGGGTTGGGTCGAACGGATCGTGGACTGAGTTCAGATTCGGGGGCGCACACGGGCAACATGGAGCGACATCATTATTAGTCGATAGAGGAACATTGGAGTGACAACAAAACACAGTCACGATAATGATTTAGCCTTTGCGAAGAGGGAGATTGGCGATATCATCATCTCAGATCGAAGGTCCCATGGGGTGTCACGGCGTAGTAGCGATCAAGAAGGGCTTCATCAGGCAAGGAGGATATTGGCGCATCACATCTTTTGTCTCTAGTCTAATAGATTCAGAGAGTTCGCTAATGAAGGTGGTTTGCCGCATACTTACCGGTTTATGTGCAAGAATGAACCGTACGAGGCAAGTACTTCCATGTGTAAGAAGGGTTCGGTGTCGTATGTGCATGTTCATATTGAGTCCAATCCTCAAGGACTTGGATGGTATGCCATTCATTACATTCGAAATCATTCTTCAGCAGTCGATGGCATATATAGCTCATGTGGAGCGGAGGAGAGGTATAATCATGTTCACAGGTTGGTCAGGATAAGAGTCGACATCGGAAAGCTGCTTATGTCCAATAGGGTGACCAAGATGGCTCCAAGCGTTCGCTTATGCCCAAACGGCAAGTCGATGAAACACCGTCATACGTGAGAAGTAATCTCGTTCGGCACTTGTTATCGGAGCACTTTCTCGAGGGCGTCTATTGGCCGTCTCAACGAGATGGTGTCGGGGATGACCTAAGATATCCAGGTCCGGTGCGAGAGGAAGGAAGCGTGCGTCAGCGTCATCATGTTCTTGTCCCAACCACCTACCCTAGCAGTAGACCGAAGCATCCGCCCAGTCTCTAGAAGCTGTAGAAGGGAAAGAAACGGAAAACGAGGGAAGACGTCAAGTCCATTTTGTTGCTTGGACGGAGTCGTCATACCGTCCTCGGTGGTTGGCACTGGGACCCACGGAAAACGTAATGTTCCCGACCCGGGTTCCATTGAATACGCAATACTCGAGCACTTCTAGCCCAAAGACGGAGCAAAACGTTGGGGACGCCCGGCTTCCCGGTTCCAGACCGGTGCGCTACCTTAGTCATGGACCTGCGAGCCTGGTAGGACGTGAGGGTGGTTGTCGGTGTGCAGATGCCGTGGCCCAGACCGCGTTCCTGCCCGCCTTGATCTGGGCGGATGGAGGAGGTCTGAGTTGGCACCCAGATCCGCTCTCGCACCTTACTTGATGGGCTCGCTGGGGAAAAGTCACGATAAGTACCGGTACTCGAGCATCTTGTTGCTATAACAGACTCCTTCTCCAGCCTTCTTGTTCTTGTTGTTGTCGTCGTCGTCGCCCTACCTGAACTATGGAGGCTGCGAATGGGACCCAGCGCGGGAATCCAACTGCAGAGGACCAGAGGATCGGCTCTTAGCCGGGTAACTAGTTTCCCGGTCCATGTAACACGGCCGACGGCATATCACCGCGATGATGACGATTGAGTTGTGTATATGTCCACTTGCAGTAACCCCCTCTACCTACTGATCCGTGGACTCCAGTAAATAATAAAAGAGCAGTTAAGATGTGGCAAAGCGGGAGAGAGAGCCACTTGGTCCGAAGTCGAGTATGCCCAACTTTGTGAGCCGGAGCTTTTGGCCAATGACGAGGTTATAGTAGAAAACTCGTATCATAGCATAACCGTGACAGGTGGGTATAGCCAAGACATTTTTGCGATAACTTGACAAGGCTTGAAGTTGGAGAACCGATCTTAACGGTAGTATTGCTATTGTTAGTTAGGTATCATAAGGGCATTCGATCTGGCTGCGTCGGTAGATCATTGTCTGTGAGAAGGAAGGCATGGAGAACCCGTGTTGGCTCATTTCGGGATTTAACCGTGGATGGCGTTGATACGACGTTGACCTGAGCCCCGGGGCCCTACCAAGCCCCGGTTCCAAGTGCCAAGGACAGTCGCTGGCGCATCGGTGCCGTCCCCAGCTTAGGCGAAGATCAGCTTCGAGTGGCCAAGAATCTTCCAAGCAAAAAAGGACAAAAAACAGGACATGCCCAACGTGAATGGGTTCCATGCTCTAAAGAAAGAAATATGTACCTAATGTATGTCCAGCAAGGCATGAATTGTGTACGGATGCAGGGTGCTTTGCATATGTGCAGTGCAGTATGCAGGCCAGCTATGCAGCAGCGCTTGCGACGTGGACGGCGGCGGGAGTATCTCGGCGGTATATGATTGGCAGGCAAGCCCTACGCGAACGGTACCTGAGCACATTATTAGCAGCAAGCACAAGGTGATGATGATCCGATATGCGCCTATTGGTGGTGATGAAGCCGCCATCCAACTCATTAAAGGTCGAAATGGCACTGAGCCTGGGCCAAGTGCTGGCATGGGACTTGAAACACGCGAGAGGAAAGGCCTGTTCGTCTGGTCTTTCTTTTGGGCCTCTCTTTCTTTTTTGACAGGACCCCGGTCGTGTAATCCCATGTGGTCGCGACGATTGGCCTCGATGGAGAATCAGAGCAAGACAGAAAATCTTTTTACTCATCGTTGTTTTTTTTCTTTCTGACTCTTGTCCCGGTGTTGTCGTTCTTGGAAAAGAAAAAGAGGAAGCGCCCAATGCGACGGGGCGCTATTTCGCGTCGGTGGTCTTGGTGCTATCGGCAGTGTTTCGCGCCATCGCTGCAAGACGGCGCTTCTGCACCCTCATTGGCGCGCGCGCTCGCCCGAAGAACGACAAGTCAGGGGCTTCAGCTACGAATGAACGGTACCTACATTAACACTACCGCTAGCGAGTGCGTCTTTTTCCCCTTCTCACTCTCGTTAGTAAAGAGAAACTACTAGAACAAGTGACGAGTCGGCTACTCTTGCCACTTGCATCCGACGTGAGAAGCAATTTTTTTCTTTCTTTCTTATCTTTCGAGGCCAATGTCGCATCGCATGTGTGTAGTACGATGGATGACTTGTCAAGCCGAGCGAGGAGCCCATCGAGTATCGGTAAACGGAGACAGCATGGAAGAATCCAATCCAATATTATTACATACGAGCTGACCTAAATGAGTCCCCTTAATATATCCAATTCCTATTTCCAGAACGGTATTGGGAGGACGGCGGCTAGCCAACTGTTCCACTACCGACCGTTGAACACTCCAAGGGCTGGCTAGTGGAATGCAGTGCACGCACTGCATAAAACATCCTGAAGAGACAATTGCATCGCACCAAGATAGATTAGACGGTTCAGCTGCCTATACTGCCACTAAATAAAAGCTAGGGACATGCTAAGAAGAGACATCAAGACGGTCGAGACCGCTAGACAGCAGTGAAATTCGCCCGGTAGGTATCACTGCTCGGTATCAGGGGAGACTCGGAGAGTGAGGGAATAGACCCCCTTGCAGCTGTAGCGCCAACTGCACGCACGTCAGGTAGTTGCCGTAAGTGCCGCGCCGTCTTGGACTGACGACCTGCGCGCTTTGCCTTGGTTGGGACCTGCCCGTCGCGATGGCAGGCTGGCTGGCCGGTTCCTCTCAACCAGTCCACATTTTGAAGAAAAATTCGAGATCAAAAAAGATCACAGATCTATCCCATCTATGCCTTCGGCTCCAAAGAGGCAACGATTGGCAAGATATAAATGCGTTGGAAAACTTGCTGAGGGAAAGAGTTCGCCGGTCATGGCGTGGCTGAGCACCGTGTTGCTTGAATTTGGCCAATTTGCCCCACGAAAATGGAAGAACCTGAAGCTTCCAAGACATTGGAGGGGCAGCTCCCTGCCTGCCCCTGCCCAGGTTCAGGCCGGGGTCTGCCCATCTTATCAGTCCAGCCGTGTTTCACTTTGGGGCTACCTAAGCCTCTCTTCAACCGAACACCTAGGGGACTGGGGACTCGGGAGCAACTACAGGAAAACGGAAAACATGTGCTTATGCACGACGAACGGTCGGCCAAGCTACCCAGGTAGGTCGTGGTCGACGGGCGTCGACGGCATTGCGTACCAAGACCCGACAATATATTTTTCAGGCCGACCAAGACCAAGCCATCTGCTATTCCTGTTTTGTTCTTTTGCGTTGACGCAGCTCTGCCTGTCGATCTCTTCGTGTTCTCTTGCTCCTTCCCAGCGAGCAGGTTCGGAGACTGGAGTTACGGAGTCTGCATTGATTCCTCGCCATCGACCAGCTCCATAACTATAACGGATCGTTGTAAGATCCTCGCCCGCTCGAACACACAGGAACCAGCCCTAGCCAGAGCTGCCGGAGCCACCACCCACCAGTGGACAGGTGGAGAGGCGCGGCGCCAGTTCCAGAGTTCCAGCAGATCAAGCAGTCAAGCTTGTCCGCTCGTCCCCGATGGCAGGCTGGCCCACCCACACATTCCAGCAACCCTTCCCTCAAAGTCCTTTTGCGCTTGTGGCTGTGGTGCGTGCATGATCCCTGTTTAGGCCAAGTTCAGGAACAGACGCTCAATGCTACCCACTCCGGTCGTTATCAAGGGGTTGAATCGATCAAAGCCAGCCCATTCCAGCACAACCTGCCAGAGGGGCAGAGAGAGGGAAGCCCAGCCTCTGCCCAGAGCCTCCTCCCGCCGGACATTTTCACCCTGGCCCGTTCGACAGCGAATGGCCGCATTAGGACGAGACTTGGCACGGTTTCTATGGCTGGCGGCCGTCCACTCTCGCTTCCTGGCCTGTTCGGGAAACGGGCAACCGGCCAGAACTACCACACAGGTTATACCTCCCTGGGCCCCCATGTCATTAAGGCCTCCCCGGCACTTGTTCCAATATGGAGAGGTGCTATGGATCTTGACCTGATAGCCACGCCCACCCACCGTCCCCCCGGCTAGGGTGCATATTTCTTTCCGGCGGGTAGGCCAGGTAGGTAGGAAAGGTGGTCGTCCTATATTAGAGCTGTGAGTTCCCCTTCGTACCAGTACACGAACACCTTCGTCTCTCACTTTTCCATCTGTGCTGTTTCCAGTCACTTACGTTCACTTCTTTTTTCAACTCCATCTTGCTTGCCAAGACGACATTCATTACCTTCACCTCGCCCCCAGTGGCCCTCTTCGACCTCCATTTACATATTGATACCATATCTCTCCCTGCCAGTCAGGCTTCTTCCTCACCATTCTTGACTCGACACCAGTATCACTACTACATTCTCTCTCGCAGACTCTATATAAACAACACACCCAGAGTCTACTACAGTCACTCACTATATATACATCCATCACCATGCGTTCCGCCAGCAGTCTTCTTTCTCTGCTCCCGGCCCTGGTCGGAGCCATCGCACCGCCCAACGTCGATGGCCTGAAGCTCATCTGGCACGATGGCTTCGAGGGCCCTGCCGGCTCGCCCCCGAGCGATAAGTGGAACATTGCACTCTCTGTGAACACCAACAACGAGCTTCAGACCTACTCGGTCTCCAACCAAAACATCCAGATCAGCGGCGGAGACACCATACAACTGGTCCCCCGCAAGTCGCCCTCGGGTCACTGGACCTCGGGCCGTATCGAGACGAAGGACTCCTGGACGCCCCCGCCCGGTGGCAGGCTGCTCATCCAGTCCAGCCTCCTGCTCGGCAACAACGCCCCCGCCAACCAGCAGGGTATCTGGCCCGCCTTCTGGGCACTCGGCGATGCCATGCGCCACGGTACCCAGTGGCCCCTGGCCGGTGAGCTCGACATCATGGAGCGTGTCTCCGGATCCGAGGTGGCCTACGGCACAACGCACTGCGGCGAGTTCCCCGGTGGTGTCTGCAACGAGCCCACGGGCCGCGGTAGCACGACCCCCTGCCCGCCGACGGCTTCCACACCTGGGCGCTGCAGATCGATGTCACCAACCCCGACTGGAAGGCCCAGCAAATCCAGTGGATCCTCGACGGAAAGGTCTGGCGCACGCTGACCGGCGCTGACATCGGCGTCGAGGGCACCTGGAGCACGCTCGCCCACAGCCCCCTGTACGTCCTGATGAACGTCGCCGTCGGTGGCGACTGGCCCGGCAACCCCAACGGCGCCACCATGGACGGCTACGGCAGCATGATGGAGCTCCAGTACGTCGCCGTCTACTCTACATAAATACAGAGTAGTTGGGATATTTCGGTTGGTTGGTGGTTTGGACATATATGATTCACGACTCCTAAAAATATATACTTCTTCAAAGAGATATATACAAAACAGTTCCTGCAGTTATAGATTTGCGATGGGATACTACTTTACACACAAAAATGGCCTTGGCGTTTGCTTTTCTCAGACTTTGGGTCTGGCTTATTACATATTGGATTGGTTGGAAACTTGATCGAGATACCTCCGTCGCGCGTTCTCAGCTACCAAGAGACGTGCACTTTTGCCTTCTACATTGCTTACCACACTTACTTTCAAGACGTACTGTACATATATTACATATTGTCTAGTACATTCAATGCCTCACTCGATGGAATGGGCTTTTTCTGAACAACTCTTCACCTCTTCTTGCTTTCGTGACAGGCGCTTCTCTCTATTCTCTTTCGATGGGCGGATCCGCCTGTGTTTGTGATTCCTTGGCAATGTCATCTATTTGCGGCTGAAAGAAAGCGTATACCTTAACTCTGAGGATCCCATCGTCCAGGGGTCGGGAAGGATTTTGACTCGCGCACTAAGTAGGATTCAGGTAGGTCAACTGCAAGTTACCGTGATCTACCCGTTGTCAACGGGACAAGGGTTCGCCGTTTAAAGGCGTGCAGCATGCAGAAAGCCGCATTGAGGCTTGCAGCATGTTATCGCAGGTCTGGGTCTCGGGTATGCGAAATAGACAGACAAACGGCACTTTGATTGAATATCCACGCAGGATACTATACAAAACATGTGAAACACTTGATGCAAATCTAACCTTGGTATACTCACATTCCTCTGGTATCAATTGGACTATTCAATGCAATTGTCTCAATGCAGCAACTCGTTCATACTCGACAAAAGACGGAAGGCCTCTATGCCGGTGCTAGGTACGATTTGACCATTGTGAAACCAAACATGTAGCAATCAGCATCTGTCAGCAAGGGCAGGTTCTGTTGACTCGCGGCATCAAACAAGATCTCCTATGCGCATACAGAACACATACTGGGGTATGGGGTTTACTGCTACAGTCTCAAGACAAATAACCAACGGATAGACTCGTTGAACAAACGGGTAAGAAACGCAAAAAAGAAACATTCTGAATAACATGTTCACACTGAGACTCGTTTCAATGTCAGAATGCAGTATCATCATCCACCTAAAACGAAAGCTGGAGCTCGAGATGGGCAGACGAACATGATGATGGCATCCAGACAGGAAGACAGGCTGCGATGACAGGTGTTGGACAGGAACATAGTACTGCTGTATGTAGATTGACACTGTGCCTACGTCTTACCCCGCGATAAGATAAGGAAAATGCGCGGGCGGCGCTGGCTGTCAGTCCTTAGGTTAGCCTGAATTGGACATTATTTCAGTGCAAGGAAACCCGAGCTCTAGAACTTTGGGGGGCGTGTCTATGACCGAGTCCTGTCTCTATCCCACATGAGCAAGCAGCTGCACCACCCATACCACTCTTTCCGGTAGCCAATTGCATGAATGGGTGTCCTCCGAATCCCCATGCCATCATGTCCACACATACTGCGCCAGCTGCCGTCTTATAGCCTCGGTCTGCGGCCGACGAGGCTCCCCGCCCTCCTCCGTCACGCCGCCCGCCAACAACCCACATGCCGCCGCCCACCACAAGCCCAGCGATTCCCGGCCTCTGTGCGCTGGGCCTCCTCTTCTTCGCCGTACGCGTCGGCGGCGCCGGCGATCAAGCAGGCCTTCACTGAGCTCGAGCGCCGCATCGCCGCCATCCCCATCGACCGGTTCCGCAACTTCTGCATCGTCGCGCACATTGACCATGGCAAGAGCACGCTGTCGGACCGCCTGCTCGAGATCACGGGCACCATCTCCTCCTCGGCCGCCAACAAGCAGATCCTCGACACCCTCGAGGTCGAGCGCGAGCGCGGCATCACCGTCAAGGCCCAGACCTGCACCATGATCTATAACCACAAGGGCGAGGACTACCTGCTGCACCTCGTCGACACGCCCGGTCACGTCGACTTCCGCGCCGAGGTGACGCGGTCCTACGCCAGCTGCGGCGGCGCCCTGCTGCTCGTCGACGCCAGCCAGGGTATCCAGGCCCAGACCGTCGCCAACTTCTACCTCGCCTTCGCCGAGGGCCTCAAGATCCTGCCCGTCGTCAACAAGATCGACATGAACGCCGCCGACGTCCCCCGCGTCCTCGACCAGCTCGAGTCCACCTTTGAGCTCGACCCCGCCACCGCCATCGGCGTGAGCGCCAAGACGGGCCTCAACGTGAAGTCGCTGCTGCCCGCCATTGTCGAGAACGTGCCCGCGCCCCAGGGCGACTACACGAAACCGTTGCGCATGCTGCTGGTGGACTCGTGGTACGACAACTTCCGCGGCGTCATCTGTCTAGTGCGCATCTTCGACGGCACCGTCCGCGCGGGCGACAACCTCGTCAGTTTCGCCACGGGCGAGAAGTACACGGTCGGTGAGGTCGGTATTCGTTACCCCATCCAGGTGGCCCAGTCGGTCTTGCGCGCGGGGCAGGTTGGCTACATCTTCTTCAATCCCGGCATGAAGAAGATCCAGGATGCCAAGATTGGCGACACTTTCACCACCCTCGGCTCCGAGGGCATCGTCGCGCCCTACCCCGGTTTCGAGGAGCCCAAGCCCATGGTCTTCGTCGCGGCCTTCCCCTACCGACCCAGGTGATTATCACCGTCTCGCCGACAGCATCGGGCAGCTCGTGCTCAACGACAGGAGCGTCACCCTATCCAAAGAACACTCGGAAGCGCTAGGTGCGGGATGGCGGCTGGGTTTCCTCGGCAGTTTGCACTGCAGCGTGTTCCAGGACCGCCTGCGCCAGGAGCACGGGGCCAGCATCATCATCACGGAGCCCGCGGTCCAGACCAAGGTGATCTGGAAGGACGGCACCGAGCAGGTCATGCAGAACCCGGCCGAGTTCCCGGACGAGGACCACCGAACCCGCGGCGCCGAGTTCTATGAGCCCTACGTGCTCGCCACCGTGACAGTGCCCGAGGAGTACCTGGGCCGCGTCATCGAGCTGTGTGAGGCCAACCGTGGTGAGCAGGAGAGCATCGAGTTCTTCCACGGTATGTCGGTCATTGTGAAATACCGCATCCCGACAGCGCAGCTGGTGGATGATCTGTTCGGCAAGCTCAAGGGCGCGACCAAGGGTTATGCCACGCTGGACTACGAGGACGCCGGGTGGAAGAAGTCGAACCTGGTGAAGCTGCAGCTGCTCGTCAACAAGGAGCCCGTCGACGCCATCAGCCGCGTCGTGCACACGTCGCAGGTCGAGCGACTCGGACGACAATGGGTCAACAAGTTCAAGGAGCACGTGCAGCGGCAGATGTTCGAGGTCATTATCCAGGCCGCGGTGGGCAAGAAGATTGTGGCGCGCGAGACGCTCAAGGCGTTCCGGAAGGATGTCCTGGCGAAGCTGCATGCGTCCGATATCACGAGACGGCGCAAGCTGCTCGAGAAGCAGAAGGAGGGAGGAAGAGGCTGCGGACGGTGGGGAATGTGACGATCGAGCAGGAGGCTTTTCAGAAGTTCTTGTCTAAGTGAGGCAGATGCTGTAGATACCAAATGTATAGGCATGCAGAAGAAGGAGGAGAGCTTGTATATTAATGAAATGAAATGTAAAATAGAAACTCTGTGAAAGCTCTACCCTTGATTTTAACATTGCGACTCCCTACTGGATCTCTGGGGATTATCTCTCCTCGGTCTGGTCTTGCTGCCTTCCCTTGTCTAGTGGTGGTGTTTCTTACTCAAATATTTTATTTCGTACATGCAGGATAACACTGAAGCAGTAGCCCCTCAATCGAGATCGGGGGCAACCTCGCGATGCACCGGCGCCCTTATCAAGTTGGGACCGTTTGGTAGGTGATCCCAATCATAGGTATGTTGCCCCTGAAATATGCACCAGAGCAGCCAAGAGATAGAATCGCAGTTAGATAAGCTCGACAACCAGCTTCGGGCTGGAGCTCGTACCCCAGCCCTTGGCGCCCATGTCGCATGCCGTCTGGATCCCATCCAAGCCTTTCGCGACGACCTCTGGCTCGGGCTTGCACTGCAGTGCCCCCGAAGCAAGAGCCTCGGGGACCCATTTGCCCCAGATCGCAGGGCCGACTTCGTTGTGGACGAGAGTACTGCCGTAAGCTATTGTTGTCCCAACAATACCGACAGTCAGTCAAGAACTCAGGGGTAAGAGAGTGGGTGCGGGATTGTGTAAGGGAAAAGAAAGGGGCGAGCTAGCTTTTTACTTACCATACCCAACCTCAACCCCCTCAGGAACCTCCTCCCCCACCTGCGCCGCCCCTGGCAGCACCGTCTGCACCCACTTCCTGCCACTACTGACACTTCCATTCTTCTCGAGCTTCAGTAAGATGCGCGCACACTGCGCGACCGAACCCCGAGACCACGCATCAAAGACCCCGACACACTCGTGCCCCCTGAGGGCCTCCACAATCCCGTCCTCGATCCCTTCATCATGATAATCGAAAACCCACGTCGCGCCGAGACTCCTGCAGTACCCGTGGTTCCGCGCGCTCGCCGTCGTCGCGACGTCGAACCCCGCCGCGACTGCGAGCTGGATGCCGCAGCTGCCGACGCTGGTGCGGCCGCCCCAGACGAGGATGACTTTCTTCTTCTGGCCGTTCTCGTCCATGGCCGCGGTGGCGGTGCCCGGGAGCGGCAGCGGCAGCGCCATGGCGTCTCTCTGGAACAGGGCCGTCGCGGCCGTGCTCAGCCCCAGCGGCAGCACCGCGGCCTGCGCAAACGAGACCGAGTCGGGGATCTTGGCCAGGAGCCCCTTGTTGGTTTTGGCGTAGAGCTGGAACGCGCCGCTCTTGAAATCGCCGGCCCCGTGGGCGCCCGCGAGGCCGCAGACACGGTCGCCCGGGGCGAACGAAGCATCACCAGAAGCGGAAACGTTGGCGCCGACGGACACGACCTCGCCCGCCAGGTCGCAGCCGAGGACGGCCGGGTAGCCGCCGTCGGCGGGCACGATGAGGCCCATGGCCTGAATGAACCAGTCGACGGGGTTGGCGGCGACGGCGTGGGTGCGGATGACGACTTCGTTGGGGCCGGGGACGGGCATGGGGGGCTTCGGCTATGGCGAAGGGGCGGGATTTGGGGGAGGTGAGCCAGGCGGCCATGTTCTTTTGGGGGGTTGGAATAGTAGCAGCAGCCATGATGGTTGTTGGTTGGTGTTGTTCAAGGAGTCGGTCGTTAGTTCGGCAAGGGTTCGCCAAGGGCAGCTTTGCTTTCTGAAATATCAAGGTGGATGATGCGGAAAGGGTAGGTGACCAGATAAAATACTGTTTGATGTGTGTAGGCAGTAAGCATTGACAAGGGCTCCGTGGAATGGAGAGGGTGTTCCAGAAGCATACAATGCGACGCCCGTCCGGATATACATGCACATTCAACCCGCGTGCGAGACAGAAGGCGCACCTGGCGCCCCCTCGGGTTACTTACACATCCGGAGTTTACTTGGCTTTAGGTCCTATAGCCGCGGCCGCGATGGCGTAGCTTGGGAATGCAGCAAGGTCAAGGATGAATAAAGAATCCTGCAAAGGCTGGAGGAAGGGTCTAAATGGCATCACTTCAAGTGCCACATCATCCGGAACTGACCAACTTTCCGGCCGCTATACTTGAAATGGCAAACGAGTAAAGTCTTGGCACGGAGTCGTGGGCCATGAACGACACCGAGGTCCGTCTCGGCGTTAGATGATGTGCTTAACTGCGTGGCATAGCTCCGTGCGGCGCTGTAGATGAATTTGAATCCTGCTGATTATTGCGGTACGTGGACGAAAGGGGGAAACTCAGTAAACGGAACAGCATTCAGTCAAACGGTTTGACACAATTGAGGACCCGAGAACGCTATCTGACGTGTGCTTTCTTTTGTCTATTGACATTGACTTATGCAATGTGATTTCGGTACGAGACATACTACATCCGGGCCTTGGTTTCTGCCCGAACTTCGGTTTCTTGATCGATCTTTTTCTTCTCCCTCCAGCTCTGGCCTCTCCACTGTAGCAGGGCGGTCGGTATGCATGCCACTGCGAAGATGATACCGACCATGATGCCAGCGGAACCAGCACCCCCGACGCTCTCCAGCATGTCGGGGAACCAGAACGGGCCAATAAACCCCCAAGTAGATCGAACAACATTGACGAAAACACCAATACTGGCGCTATGCTCAATGTGACAGTCTACAGCGTAAGTAACGAGAACGGTAGTGATGAGTTGGTTGCCGGCTGCGGCGATACCCACGCCAACCTGTTGCTCAGATATTAGTCCCAAGATCAACTTAACAAAGCGGCATAAGTACTTACGATAGGTGTGACGGTATAATGCCCTTTGGTAGCATTCTGTATCTGCACTCCAAAGACGATAAGACCTACCATGGCCAAGGCGTAACCAAAGTAGCTGAGCCAAAGCCGGTGCTCCGGCGCGGGCCGATGACCAAGTTTCTTGGCCTTCTTGTTCATCCATAGATCACTGAGACGACCGCCTATCTGCTCTCCGATAACAGAGCCAACGATCATGCCGAGGAACTGCAGGCCAATCTGCTGCGGGTTGAGACCAAATTTGGGAAGAAACAGTTGCGGGATCTCGACGGTAAGCAGCACGCTCGTAAAGCCGAAGACAATGGAGTAGGCGATGGTAGGCACCCAGATGGAGGCGTACCTCCAGAGCGACAGAGGCTGGATAAATTCCATCGGCTTAAAGGGGCTGGGGTCGAGGCGCTTAAAATTGAGATACTCCTGCTTGAAGACCGAGTCCTTATGCGGGACGCCCGATCGTAGATAACGCGTCTCGGGGCCGAAGAACAGATAGGCGATGAACTGGATGCCATTGACAATGGCGAGCACCCAGTATATCCATCTGTAGTTGCCGGTATGATACGCGACGAAGCCCATAAAGAATGGGCCACTCGGAGGCCCCAGGGTGACGAGCAGCGTCCACATACCCATATAGGTGGCTCTCTGTTTCTTGAAGAATGTCTCGGTCACGACCCCGCTGCCGATGGCGATGGCGGGACTGATGAAGAAGGAGGTGAAGGCGCGGCAGATAGCCATGGACGAATAAGTTGGGCTCAGCGCGCAGCCGACGTTGAAGAGGAGAGAACCGACGGTGCTGATGAGCCACACGGGCCGGCGGCCGTACCGGTTCGACACGGGTTTCCAGAAGAGGGGTGCCCAGCCCAGGATGGCGATTTGGAGGGGAGGTGAAGTATGAAGCTTTCTGGATCGTGACGCCGAGTTCTTCGGCTATATCCTCGTAGGCCGGGATGACGGCGGCTGCGATGAAAGTGGTCATCATGGCCTATGTATATTCTCATTAGCCATGACTTTCTTGTAAGAGGCCACAACAAAAGCATTTACACAATATCATTTCAAACCTTGGAAACATAAAGGGAGAGACTGTTGATGAACAACTAGAGCTGTATATTAACTTACGTGAAAAGCCACACAAGAAAGGTTTGCGAGCTTCTTCCATTGCGGCCAGTTGTAGGGATCTGCCGGGTCTGCCGAGGGGTAGGGGCTCGAGGTCGAGAGTGCCGTGACGTTTGAGCAGGTAGTCGCGATGTTCCTGGGAGATGCCGGCAGCAGCGCCGGTGTTGATGTAGGTGGCCCGCGGACCCAGCTCGAGGTCCTCGACGGCGCCTTCACGTCGAGTCTCTCGTCTCTCTAAACCACCTTCATCGTAGGCACTCGAAGCTTCCTGCTCCTTGGCCACGGCGAAGTCTTGGACGTTGTGCATGGCTGGCTGACTGTCTTTCTGACGACCAAGCGTCCTCTGAGACCACTCTGATGGAGAGATTGGAGGGAGGAAGAAAGAGGAAGCCAGTACAAGACGATCGGATCAAGCCGAGGATCAAGTAATAGAAAAAGGCGTGAACGACTTAAAGGACAGACACAAGCCAGCACATAGGTTCAACGTTCGACTTTCCGTCATTATTTCGTGTAAGTGTATGTAAGTAATACCAAGCCTTTGTGAGCCCACTGCGTAGCCGACGGGAAGGGACCGTGGCGAGCCGCCCTTTGCCATTGCCCGAAACGAAAAAAGAGTTGCCGAGCACGACTGCCATCCATGCCTCGGGATTTGGTAACAGGAATTAACTGGGGCCCATCTTGCACACACGTAGCGAACCAGACCAGACCGAACGCATCGTGTATCTGAAAACTGGGACTGGCTGACGTCTGCGTTTCTGAAGCGGTAGAGGAGGAAGGAAGCTGCAGGGGCATAACAGCAAAAAGCGTTACTTCTCTCCGCATCTTTCTCCGCATTTCCCCCCCATACACCATGCGCGCTATCTAGCACTATTCCTCGGGTGCTACCCCCGGCCCCCCGCGAGACGAGATTGGAGTTGGAAAGTTGGAGACCCCCGCAGCAGAGACCAGGCCCCCAAATCCACTCTGGCATTCCTCCTTCGGAGCAGATTCCCAGACTGGGCGATGCTACCAACTACACCATACCGAGTTGAGCACCGCCGCTCCAAAGCAATACGACCCGAGGAGGGAGGAAACGTCATGCCGTGGGATCTGTTATCTGGGCATGCGCCTGTCATGAGGCTTGGCTGTATGCGAGACCCTTAAACTTACTTAGGGAAAGAAGGGATAAACGACGTGCTACCATAAGTTATTTACGAAGGTATGTGACACTCAGCTCGCGGCGAGTTAAGAAACCTAGCAGTAGGCAGTGGTGGTAGGCTGGTAGGGGACCACGGAACAAGACACGGAATGGGTTGCCAGTGCTATGATGACTAGGTCATCACTAAGCAACGACTACCGGCTATCTTGTGGGGAACTGGTGCATCGGTAGATATCCACAGTTTGGGCAAGATACATATATCTGTGCATGCAGGTTGTCGGTACATGTTTCCAATATGCAAAACATGGATACATTTCAAAGACAGAAACACAGAGAGGGCTTTACTGAGTTGACCATGGAGAACACAAATTAGGTACTCATGCGATGAACGGCGTCGGTATAGGTCCCGCCAACCAGCCAATAAACCCCCATCGCGCTCGAACCAATCGCTGTTATATAACTCCGGACCTATGATACAGAAGTTGAACGACGTCGTCTCCCGCTCTGGTAGGATCCGGTGGATGCGCCATGACTCGAATGCGCAGCCCCTGGCAACTATCACCTTCCTGTGTCCATCCCACAAAAAGCCAGGCAGCTATACAGAAGTATTATATGAAGAGCTACAAGATGCATGCCCTGTAAGGACGAGACGACTACAACAATATCACCAACGGTTCTTCGATCACTAACAACTGAAAAGAGACATATGCTTTTTATGTGGATTCCCGCCGCCTAAACAAATTACACATCTGCTTATCTAGGCTTTCGTCGCAAACCGCTCGGCCAGCTTCTCCGTCTGCTCGGCCTTAACGTTGACAGCGTCCTTCTCGAACCCGGCAATGGCCTTGTACGTGGCCCCAATGCTCTCGAGCTCCTCCTTGGGGATGACGTCGTAGATGTTAGCGAAGCCGTCGGGCGCGCGCTCGTGCGCCAGCTGCAGCACGTGGTCGGGCCCGTTGGCGCGGTTCGCCATGACGATCTGGGCCGTGGGCGGGAGGCGAGTCTCCTGGTAGACCTTCAGGGCCGCCGCGATGTCATTGGGCTTATCGGACTTGGTCTGGTCGAGCAGGCACTTGGCCAGCGTCTCAGCGTCGATGATGGCCTGTGTCGCGCCGTTGGACCCGATCGGGTACATAGCGTGCGCCGCGTCGCCGAGCAGCGTCAGCCGGCCGAACGACCAGCGGTCCACGGGATCGCGGTCGCACATGGGGGAACTCGAAGACGTTTTCCGTAGAATCGATCAGCTCCGCCATCTTGAGGCCGCCGCACGCCCACTCGGCAAACGGCCCCGCGAACCGCTCCATGGGCACGCGCTTGGTCCAGTCCGTGACGGGCGGCGTGACGTCCGGGTCGCCCTCGGCGCGGACCCGCAGCTCGGCGATCCAGTTGACGAGGGACTTGCCCGCGCGCAGCGAGCGGCCGCTGATCGGGTACGCGATGAACTTCTGGTTCGCGTGGCCCGCCCAGACCATGGAGGCGCCGGTCAGGTAAGGGCTATCGCGCTCCACGCACCCGCGCCAGAGGATCCGGCCCGAGAAGCGCGGGGGCCTTCGTGCGGGTACAGCAGGCGCCGGGCCAGGCTGTTGATGCCGTCGGCCGCGATGAGGACGGCGCCCGTCATGCTGGGGATGGCGGCGTCGCTGCCGTCGCTGCGGCGCGTGAACCGGGCCGTGATCGAATCGCCGCCCGTCCCCTCGGCGTCTTGCTGCTCGTACGAGGTGAGGGTGTGATCAAGGTGGATGCGGTCCTCGCCCAGCCGCTCGCGCGCCGCGTCCAGTAGCAGCATCTGGAACTCGCCGCGGTGGACCGAGAACTGCGGGACGCGGTAGCCGGCGTGGGCGCCGCGGGGCTCCGACAGGATCGGGTGGCCGTGGCGGCTGTAGAAGTTGAGCTCGGCGGTCTCGACGCCGATGTCTTGCAGCTTGGGCAGGAGGCCCAGGTTCCGCAGGATCAGCACCGCGGACGGCTGGACGTTGATGCCGACGCCCAGCGTGGTCAGCTGGGCGCTGGCTTCGAAGACGTGGATGTCCGTGAAGCCCTGGCCGGAAAGAGACGAATGTTAGCCTAGCAATCCACAGTATATGTATGATAGGGACATGCTTCAGTGAATGTGGAGAAGCAGATTGAACGTATGCCGTTGCTGTAGGGGATCGTTCGGGGTGGTGACAAGATGGATGGTGCTACCATGGTATAAGCTGTGGACACTTCCTTACCTCGGCGTGCAATGAGAGGGCGGCAGTCAGACCCCCGATGCCTGCACCGGCAATGATGACCCGGGGTTGCGGAGTAGTGAGATAAGGCATGGTGAAAGATACTAATACGCCTTTTGGAACAACAGTCTAGGAGCGATCGTAGTGGGGAGGAGATAATGAATGGACTTGAGAATCCTCCTATCGCTTAGTATGTAAGTAAGTATGGCAAGAATGAGTGAACCGCCCAATGCCTCCTCCGTCACCGCAGTAATAGCAGAATCATCCGGCAGCCGAGGAGACAGACATCTTGCGAGGTCGGCGCCCTTGCATATGTGGCCGGGTCATTGTTTTCTTCAACTACCACCGTCAAGCTGAGAGAACAGGGCGGCGATCACCGGATCTCGGATCTGGGGGTCAGGGGTGGTCCAATCACTTTAGTCGAAAGCGGATATAAGACGGTGCATCGCATCCCTCCCTTTGACTGTGTGAGGACACGTCTAACCTGAATAAGTCAACACGAGTTTCTATATATACATTGATCTTGCTAGATCTTGACCCGGTGTTGTAAGTACCGTGGATCGAACAAGTAGGGAAATTTCCGTGGGCAGCACAGTCAAAAGCCCGTTGGAATTGAACAAGCGGTTACATACCAAGGACAAACCTGGATCCTCAAATATGGACTGGAAAAGTCTTTAGTGCGTGTTATTGGCTAGTGCTAAGTTTCGGTATTTAGCCACGGGTAGAATACTCGAAGCGAACTTGGCGCTGGGCTGGCTGTGGGCTTTCAAGTAAGTGGAGAAAACACACAATTTCTAACCAGTTGACCGCGATTCTAGTCTCCTGGGAGTATGTCCGCTTGGTTTTTCCCAGCCCGAACGTGCACGGCACGTTGCTGCTGCAAGACTAACACGGTTGCCTGGCTATGGGCAACTTGACACACTGTTGCCAGTGTGCATGTCTGCTTCGGTGGCTGTTGATGGGCGCATTTAGGTACGCCTCACGGCGATGGAGGGGTCAATTGCCTCAGTATGTTGTTTTGGTCTAGGAACTATTTCGCTCTCTATATCTAGGATCTAGAATCTAGGATCTAGGATCTTTCTATATGCTTGGTCTATATCATCTCGTCATGACGACTGACATCTATTGACTCTAAGGGTGTCGTTTCGTTTCATTCGTGTGCTCGTGTAGTTAGTTGCCGTTTCGTATCTCTCCTTTCTTATTTCCAGCCAATATGGAACAGCTTGTAACCGCTCTCATCCCCACGCCCAAGGCCATCGGGCTTCGCCAGCGTCTCGATGTTGAGGATAGACAGCTTGCGCCCCTCCGCATCCTTGGGACACTCGGGTGCGCCAAACGCGGCCTCCACGGTGTCGCTGATGCCCTCGAACTTGCCGTTGGTGCGGACGGCGATGAGGACCCAGAAGATGCCGTCGGGGGCCAGCAACTGCGAAGCGCAGTCGCGCAGCCAGACGGCGTGTTCCGGGGCGTAGATGACGTCCGTCGCGACCAGCATGTCGGCCGGCAGATCGAGCGGCGGCGCGCGCGACGGTGCCGACCAGTCAAGGTGGCAGGCGTCGACGGGCGGGTTCTCGACGCCGGGGAAGTTGCTGGCGATGTTGGCGCGCAGGTTCTCGAGCACGACCGGGTGGAAATCCGTCGCGATCAGGGGGTCGGCTGCGGGACGCCGAGATGCGGCAGCATGTGGCCCATGGCGAGTCCCACGAGTCCCGTTCCCGCGCCGAGCTCGACGATGCGCGGCGCCTCCTTCTTGGCGAGGTCCTCGAGTCCGAACCGCGCCGGGGAGGCGCACATGAGTTCGGGCAGGATGATGGAGGCCGCGAAGCTCTGTAGGCCGACGGCGGTGTGGTCTGTGCTTGCCAAGGGACCGTCAAGCAGGCGCACACTAATACCATTTTCGCAGGAGCCGGTTACTGGCGATGGCGCTGAGGAGCGCAACGTGAAGGCGAAGTCGCGCACGATGCCCTCGTCTTCGTGTTCCTCCTCGTCAGGGGCGCTCATGAAAGACTCGAGGATGCAGTAGGCCTTGTCGGTGGCTAGTTGGCGCGCTTCTTCGGGGATAAGAATCATCTCCTCAGCCCGCGAGACGAAGGAGGTCAACCAGCGGATGGCGAAATCCCGTTCGAACGCATCACACCGCAGTTCCTCCAGTGCTTGCTTCACGTTTTCCGCATCTTCATTTTCAGTCTCTGATACGTAGCCAGAGTCGACTGGAGGTGTGGGCGCAACCGGCAGTGGGTTCTTCTTTTCCTTTTAGGCGACTGCAAAGCGAGGGACAGCGGGATGGGGCAGTAAATGGCCTCCAGGTTCTGCAAACTAGCCAAGACCTGATCCTCGGTGAAAGTGTCAGGCCTGCACAGAGGAGGCAGACTGCCAGTCGGTGGCAGCGGGAGAGCTGCGGCGCCCATGGAACCGTGCTCCGACGAAATCGGCAATGACCACCCGGAGAAATGGACGGGGATCGTGGCCAGATACCGGGAAGTGGAAAAGGGAATGAAGCAACAAAGGGAAAAGAGGGAAAGACGGAATGAACTTATACGCCCAGTACGTACTGTACATATTTTCCCTTTTCCCCAGGGGAATTTCAGCCAAGACCCACCGGATCAGCACGATCTGAACGGCTGGAATTCGGGGCTTGTCTAATCTTGTCTAATCTCCTTCAGGTCCCTGGCTGCACATGGCAATTTTTTTTCCCTATTTGCTCCGGTGTAAGCCGGGGTGGCCTAGAGCAGCCCAGCAGGTGCCAGTAACAGGCCAGTATCCACTCCGCCGCCCCTCGTGGCTGACTCGTTGGCCTAGACGCCTCAACGCCCAATAAGCTGAGTCAACTGAGCCCATTTGTTAGGTACTGATTAGGTACTCCTGAGCACGAAGTGGCCTCCTCCAATGCCCCCTTAACAGTCGGTGGTGTTTTTAATGGCTACGAATTGAATCATCCCACTCGCCAAGTTGGTCATACTGCAACGCTCTTTCAAACCGAGCTCTTGCTCGATTCTTTGTAGTGCATCGTCTTCCGGTGCTGAGGCTAGATGTCAAGTGTAGGGGACTGCAACTTCAATTCGTGGGATTCAGGGGTAACGGTGGTAATGGGCTGGGAACTTTTCTTTTGAGCTCCCTCCTAGTATGAGATTTCCTTCTTTGCCGGACCGACCATATCGTATAACTGCGGTTTCTTTTTTGATATAGACAGTGACGTGGGCGGGCTTCCCAACCCAACATTAATGATACCTGCCTTGATAGCGTTTGGGCGGCTCCAGCTCCGTCACACTGTCCTTGACCGTTTGCCCCTTTCGGTACTCTTCCTCGAGTGCGCGCTGCATGTCGAAGTCTAGCTGGCGCTCCTTCTTCACGCGCTGCTGTTCCATGTCCCTGACGACACCCTGGTGCATTGCCTGTAAATCTCTGGCATTAGCCCGCAATTTGCGATATCATGATAGAACCATGTAAAGTCTGGCAGGAGCATTGTTCTCGAAAAAGCGATGCCATGGGAATGATTGCAAGTACAAGGGACAATTACATACATCCTTCTCAACTATTCGGAATTAGCAGGCCATCAAAACCATGGGATTTTGTGAAGAAGAGCTTACATTGTTGTTGAAAGTGCACGAAGACGACGGTTCCTAGGGCCAAGAGGAGGTGCCGGCCAGAGTGAGCTTGGAAGCTTGCGACATGGTGTACGGGTTTTCGAGGTGCGTAATGACAACTGCTATAACATGGTCTCTTGAAAGACTCTCGGCGGTTTTGTTCTATGACGGCGTTGTCTATTGCGCTACAAACCTGGTGAGCCGATGACATTGAACCAAGATGCCCATGAATATGAATTAAGGATTTCGCAGTTGGGAGCTTGGGCCACATTCCGTCACATGCAGCCTGGCTCGGCCTGACAGCGACGTCAATCAGGGCGTCCAGGCGTATCGGCTAGCTGTTGCATCTGCTGCACAGTGTATCGGGCCTGACTTAGGTAATGCCGCGCTGCGACAGTTGAGTGCATTCCCAGGGCCCCTACATCATCATCCATCAACCGTTCCCATTCCTCCCAGTCCTACAATAAAGCACATTCAACGCATCACTCATTCATTAAACCCAAGAGCCCGCGCTCCGCCCCAGTTGCCAGTTCAATTTCAAGCCACGCACCCCGCGACCCGACCGGTCCTCGCAAGTCAATATGGTAGGCCTGTTGATGCCTCGACCTCGGACCAACCTCATGGATGGATGTTGCTAACTCGACTTGCTATCTCTCAGTCGGCTCAAAACTCCCAGGGTATCCAGACCTTGCTTGATGTAAGCGATACTACCCCTCAAAGACTATGCATTCAAGATGTGTGAACTAATCAACTACCCTCACCGCAGGCCGAGCGAGAGGGCATCCAAGATCGTGCAGAAGGGTACGCATTGAATCCAGTTCCCGACGCCAGCCACCCGACTCTCCCACCTTTCTTCCACCCCCCACCCCCAGCTTCACACGCCGACGAGCGCGAACCACCACAAGTTTCCTTGTTCAATCTCAGCTTTCGTCATTACTAACTCTATGCCCCTCCCTTCCAGCTCGCGAGTTCCGCACCAAGCGCGTGAGAGAGGCCCGCGACGAGGCCAAGAAGGGAGATCGACTCGTACCGCCAGAACAAGGAGGAGGAGTTCAAGAAGTTCGAGTCGGAGCACGGCGCCGGCAACAAGGCGGCCGAGGACGAGGCCAACAAGGAGGCCGAGGTCCGTATCAAGGAGATCCAGGAGGCCGGCAAGAAGAGCCAGGACAAGGTCGTGAGCGATTTGCTCAAGGCCGTCTTCGAGATCCACCCCACCCCTCACGTCGAGGTCTCTTAAACGAAGCAGACAGAAGGCAGAGAGCGATACACAGTACCGATCAAGTGAGGAAATGGGATGTATGTTATGGGATCGTCAACGTCGTTGGTAGCATAAAGTAAAGAGAGAACGAACATGCACGCATTGTACTGAAGCTCAACTGGCCCCCGGCGCGATCCCACTTCAACGCAGGTTCTTGGAGAGGGAAGGGTTGCTTCACCGAGTAATTAGCCGTGCGGGATTGGGCGAGAGAGGAAAATCGGTTCATCGCGCCGTGACCCCCCAAGTTTTGTCACGAGGGCTCTAGGCGGCTGCTGTCCGGATATGTCGATAAAGAGAGAAGCTTCAGGTCGGGCGGGCGTGTTAGTGACTGGTTTTGTGGTTGTCCTACTAAGTATGGTACGTACATCATAGATGAGGCACAGGTTCTGGTTCAGGTTGCATCAAAGCCCTTTGGGGCCAATATCATGTGATGATTCTATATGTCGCGCGTTCGTTCATCCGTAAAGCGGCCGGCCAGACTCTTCTTATCTTGGGCCGTGTCTTTTGCAAGTGATCTGGTCATTGACCAAGCATGCTGTCTATGTCTATCCGTCGTCTAATTCGGAATCTCATCCGGCAAACCGCTGCCGAGCTCAACCATATCCTTCCAGCTCTTGCCCATACCGCCGCCCTTCTCCTTGGTCTCCTCCCACTGCCTGAGCCGGATCTGAGGCGTGACCCCGTCCTCGCCGACCTGCTCCTCTGCCTCAAAGTCAAAGATGCGGTAGTCCGCGTTCAGGTAGAAGCAGCCCGTAACCCCCAGCCGCAGGAACCCGGAGTGGCTGACGACGATGATGACCTTTTCCGGACGGTCGCGCAGCCGCCGCAGCGAGGCCTGCCCGCGGTTCAGGATGGCACTTCGTGTGGCGAAGTAGTGCGAGCCGGCGGGCGTCCGCTTGTCGGGGTACACTGGGTCCAGCGTGCTGAAGTCCACCTTAGGGAACTTGGGCGCGAGGGCGACGGCGGCGCCGGGCATGCCGGTGTCGCATGGCTTCGCGGAGTTTTCTGGGTAAGAAGAGCAGCGTTAGTCGATCAGATTTGGCATTTTCCTTCTTGTCCTTGTCGCTTAGGAGACCAGGTTTGGGGTGGGTAAGATCTATGCCTATGGCCTCCTATTTCCTTTTCACCCCACCCCCCTTGTGCGAACAAGTGCGGCATGCATACCTTGCCAGCCGGCATCGGCCTCGATCTTGACGCCCTTCTCTATTAACCAGTCCAGCGCACCCATGGCAGTCTGCATGGTGCGGATCATGGGACTGGTCACGATGAGACCGGCATTCTGGGCCACGGGGTGGTTCATCAGGTTGGCCCTGAGCTCCTGCACTTGGGCATGCCCATTCTCTGTGAGCTCTGGGTCATGGATTTGGTAGTCCTCTGCGGCCACACGGTTAGTAGAGACTTCATGAGAAGTTATCTTTTGAAATAAGATGCTGACTTGTAAGATTATGCAACGCCTCGGCATGGCGAATGAGAATGAGTGTCGGGGCCATGTTGACTGACTCCTTGGTTTCGCGATCTTGTTGTAAATATGCCTTCTTCTTTCTTTAGGACACGTTTTAGCTAACGAAGGCTGCCGAGAAATAAAAGAAAGGAAAAATCACCAGGAAAAGTTTGCCTCTTATATGGATGATGTCCACATCAAGCAAAACTGAAGGAAATCAAAGAGTGAATGATTCTAGAATCTATAACATATTCCAAGACGTTGCATCTGGCAGAAGAAGGAGCAAGCGGCGGTCTATAACGGTCTGACTTGGTCAGCTCCGAGACCTCATTCGCCCCTAAGACCAAAGGAACCTACATACACTCCATACATAGCCGAGTATGGCAGTGCACGATAGGGCGTACTCGCTTGTCGCTAGCTAATGTCTGACCAGTCTTAGCAGTGAATTTAGCCACATAGTGGACAACCAACCTCAAGGGGGACCACACATCCCGTATGATCTTGCATGGCATCACCAAGTGTTAGATACCATGTGTGAGATCAGGTTGTCAGTGGGATCGCCAATTGGAGTGCGTTCATATTTAAGGTTGTCAGTTGTCAAGAGCAGGTACAAACCATACAGCACAGTGCGAGCCTATAGCCATAATATGTGCAAGAGCCCAGCAGAAGTATGTAAGTACAAAATGCACATGGTAAGAATCGCCAGTTGGTGTGCAGAAGAGGGATATGGATGTTATTTCATGTCCCGTAAAGTCCAATCACCAGGTCTTTGGAAAGAGAGATCGATTCCCTTTGCAGATCACCCGAACATTGATCGAACGTTTAGCCAGAAGTCCATGTCTTGGACCAGCTTCCGAACCAACCAGAACTCACCTCAGCCTGAAAGCTTTTTGGACATAGCCAACGGCCACAATTACTCGAACAAGATAATGGACTAACCAGGTGTACCATAGCGGCCAGATCAAACAGGCATTACTCACTGGTATTGTGCGTTCCAGTGTCTATAACTGTTGTTAACTTGTGCATGCGCGCTGGTTGGTTTAGGTAGTCCAGTGCCCTTGTGCTGCCTATTGGTTGGCTAGCTCCAGCTTAAGCCGTTGGTCCCAGTGTCAGTGTCGGACATTTTTGGTTGCTTAGCACCGACCAGGCTGACCTGACCTGAAATAATAAATAACAACCACTTTACCAGCACCAGCCATTTCACCACCACGCCGGTCGGTTTGGCGCCACTTCGCACAAAATGACGAGCATCGACGAGCTCTTCAAAGGTGTGGGCAGCAAGCGCAAGCTGGACCCAATCAGCGACCCTAGCCAGGTCTACAAATCCGCACGTTTAGAGAACGAGGAAGACACAGAAGCCGGCCCTGCGCCGCCGCCCGACGACGAGGAAGGCGATTACGGTCCCACCTTACCACCAGAGGACGAGGAAGGCGACGATGAGGAGGGTCGCTTCTTTGGCAGCGGAATCACATCGGAACAACGCGAAATCCTCGACTACGTAGACGGCGTCGACATACCTGCCGAACAAAAGATCGACCTGCCCTGGTTGCGCAAAACATCGCTCAACTTCGAGAAGCTGGTCTCCCGCAACGCACAGCAACGCGCCAAGTTCGCCGACGACCCAGCCAAGTTTATCCAGTCCGAAGCCGACCTGGACGGCGAGATCAAGGCCCTGAGCATCCTAACCGAGCATCCTGACCTGTACCCTGAATTTGCGCGCCTCGGCTGCACAGGCACACTAGTCTCGCTACTGGCGCACGAAAACAGCGACATCTCAGTTGACGTCCTGGAAATTCTTAACGAATTGACGGATAACGACGACGTTGATGCGTCACAGGAACAGTGGGATAGTCTAGTCGACGCAGCGCTGGAAGCCGACTTACTAGGCCTGCTTGGCAGTAACCTGGAACGACTCGACGAGAAAGAAGAAGTCGACCGAAACGGCGTATACTATGCACTGGGCGTGCTGGAGAACCTGGCCAGCCGGCGCACCACAGCTGCCGAAGCAGTCGGCAGTACAGAGCACTTAATAAAATGGCTGTTGACGCGGATCCAAGCCAAGGAGAGCCGGATGAGCCAAAATAAACAATACGCAGCCGAAATTCTGGCCATTCTGCTGCAAGCGAGCCCGAAGAACCGGACGAAACTCGCGGAGCTAGACGCCACCGATATAATGCTACAACTGATCGCCAGCTACCGAAAACGCGACCCTGAAAAGGGCGGCGAGGAGGAAGAATACATGGAGAACCTATTCGAGGCGCTTACGTGCCTCGTGGACGAAGCCGAAGGAAAGACAAAGTTCACAGAGGCAGAGGGCGTTGAGCTCTGCCTCATCATGCTCAAGGAAGGAAAGATGAGCAAAGGTCCCGCATTGCGACTCCTGGACCACGCCACCAGCGGACCGACCGGCGCCGAAGTCTGCCAGAAGATCGTCGAGGCGGCCGGCTTGAAGACTATATTCACCATGTTCATGAAGAAGAACGACAGCCAGACTCTGGAGCACCTGATCGGCATATTCGCGTCCATGCTGCGCCTACTGCCCGGGGGCTCTGCGGAGCGGATACGCACGCTGGCCAAGTTCGTGGAGAAGGACTATGAGAAGACGGCGAAGCTCGTGCAGCTGCGGCGGCAGTTCGCGGCCCGCGTCGAGCGGGCGGACGCCGAGATCCGCGCGGAGCAGGCGCAGCTTAAGACCGCCGAGGAGCGGGAGGAGTACGCGGGTGACTGGTTCTCGCGGCGGCTGGATGCGGGGCTGTTTTCGCTGCAGACCACCGACGTCGTGCTGGCGTGGCTCGTGGCCGAGGACGACGGGGCCCGGAGGAAGATCACGGCGCTGCTGGCCGAGCGCGACGAGACGCTCAAGGTCCTTCGGAGCTCGATCGAGGAGCAGATCGAGGGCGTCGACGAGGTCGAGGATGCGGATGGGAAAGATACCAAGGAGATGCTGACCACGCTGGCGCAGTTCCTGCAGTAGATACATAAGCAGTCACTAAATTGTATAATACGGTGTACCAAAAAGCAGTGGCATCTTTATTCAACTACTAAATGTGGTTTCAGCTTGGTACACAAAGGCCGGAAACTTGATTAATTAGGCCAGAAACAAGATTAAGCCCCAAGCTGCTGGACATCTCTATGCGATACACCATCTACCAAGTGGCCGTACTGAGAATCCTCGTGTCGACGAGAAGTCGTAGCGTCGCTATGGTCTACTCTCGTCGGAATCTGCCTTGGCCACGACCGCGATAGCTTGTTCCACGACCACGAGGTCCTAGTCCGCGTCCTCTCGGCGGGGGTCGTTGCTCCAGCCACGGCCACCGTAGTTTCGGTTGGAATAGCCTCTGATGTTGTTTATGCGACATACTTCCAGCTTGAATACCCACAAGGGACCGTCTTGGATATGGAATAACTATCGGTAGGTTAGCACATGAGTATGGGATAACCTACCTGTCAACCAGGCACCTACAGTCCCTCATTAGAGGTATCACTTACCAAGAGGCCCGAAGCGAGCCGAGCTTTCACAGTCTATGTTCGCTGGATAACAAGTGCCAGAAGACGAAGAGAGTGAGCGCATAACCACGGGAAAGGATATAGAAAGCTGGTGCAGAATCACCGGGGCAGACCGCTGCCAAGACGGGTCTCTGGATTGAGAACTTACAGTCGAAAAGACTCCATATGGCTAGCGATTAAGTGCCTCATCTCGCGTCGAAGTGTTCTTGCGGGGTTAGGGCCAGTGGCAGAGACTATTGCGCACCTTAAGCATCGGTTTGCGAAGTCCTAGGCGAATGCCTACAAACCTGGTGTTTATCCCAAATTATTCTAGTGTTATGCAACGAAAGGCCAAATACCATTCTCGCTTCTCTTACATGATTGATATTGAATCCAGCATATCACTCAAGAAGTCAAGTTGTGCTCTTCCGAAGAGTCCACAGACAATCTCCCAATGAAGGGGAACTTCGATCCTGTACGACACCTCGCACGACCTCCATTCTGCAATGGAGGAATCAGACATCGGGAAATGCAATGCCCTTGAAGGGATATCGAACGAATTCGATTCTGCTACGAATCTTGTAAAGTAGTGCAATCAGACAAGCCCCAACGTACTCCAACCCCTAATCCTCTCCCCATAGAACCACAACAAGATAGGACTCGGTATCGCCAGCCCCAGCGTCAAGAACGCCAACATACTGTCCCCCACGGGATGCCCAGCGCGTCGTACATGGCGGGCGCGAACAGCGGGAAGCTGAACCCGCACATGGTCCGCAGGAACGCGCCGACGGCCGCGGCGCTCGCAGCGTGGCGCGCGCCGTACGCGTCGGTCACGTAGGCCTGCGCGGACTGGAAGGCGAGGATGAGGCCCGCGGCGAGGAAGACGCAGCCTAGGTCCGAGACGAGCCAGTGGATCGAGGGGCTGGCGGTCCAGCCGTACATGAAGAGTCCGAGGGGTGTGAGGAGGCCGCCGAGGAGCATGGGCGGGATGCGCCATTCCGGAACGCCTTCGGTGCGCTTGTAGTACTTCTTCAACCAGGCATAGAGCTAGAAGCGAGGAAACTGTCAGCTTGAAAGGGGGTATTTGACTGGGTATGCAGAGACCAAGAACTTACACCGTCAATCAGGGGATGGCTGATCTGCAATCCGATCATGAACCCGAGACACAGCGACAAGTAATGGAGGCTCGAGATGGTCTTGCCCATTCCGTAGATATCTTGCCAGACGCGATCGAATGTCGAGAGTCTATGTTCTTGGTCATTAGCATACGTCCTCACGATTGACAGTTATGAGACTGGGGTTGTGGCATTAATACGTACAAAAGATACATCACACCATACAGAAACGCTCTGTACACCGACGGCGCCTGGACTGCCGGGTGCGCGACCAGCATAATGAAGGGCAGAACCAGCCTCCTACGAATAATGGAACCCGAACTTCGCTTCGCGTCATCATACTCTGTGCGAACATTCTGTGCGCCTGTTTCTTTCCTGATGCGAGCCGCCCGTTTGGCCAGGATGCGGGGTCCGTAGGTCTCGCGCAGGAAGAAGAAGGCCGTGACCTGGACCGCGACGTCGAAGAGGGACGTCGACCAGAAGATCCAGCGCCAGGAGACGCTCTGCGAGATGTAGGCGCCGACGATGGGCGCCACCGTGGGGCCGATGAAGGTCAGCATGCCGTAGATGGTCTGGCCCTTGCCGAGCTCCTCCTTGGTCCAGACGTCGGCGATGACGCCGTTGCATAACTAGGCCAGAGGAAAAGAGCAGATATTAGCGAGGATGCATAAATTCAAGGATGTTGGGATGACTTACGGCTTGCGGCGCGCTGCCTCCGATGCCGCTCAGGAAGCGGAAGGCCAGCATCTGGCTCTTAGACGTGGAGAAGCCGCACGCAGTGTTGAAGGCGAGATAGATCAAGTTGGCGTACTGCAGCACACATACGCGGCCGTATATCTCAGAGAGCGGCGCCAGAACGAACGGTCCCTGAGCGTAGCCGAGCAAGAAGATGGACATGACCAGGGCCTGCATGAAGCCCTTGGGGATGTTGAGCTCGGCGCCGATCTGGTCCAGCGCGGGCGTCACCATGGTTGACGAGAAGGGCGAGATGAAGGTGAAGCAAGACACAAGAATGGTAGCAACCCATTTTCTCTTCCATGTCCAGTTGAGGGGGTTCTCAGGGTCGTCGGGACCATCCCAGGAGACCTAGACGGGGTGTTAGTGATGCTAAAGAAAGGGGTAACTATTGGTGGATGGATGTGTCGCAACTCACCACGACCTCTTCATCATTCTTCTTCTCCATCGATAACTGGCTACTATCTGGGCTCGTCATCTCGCAATATGAAACAGTAAATCATTGTCAAAGAAGATGAACCGCTCACAAGAATAGGGAGAATAAGTATCGGCTGATCCTTAGGCCTTGAAGCTGATTCCTTGCGCCAAGGTCAGGTTTGTGCCCCCAAGTCTGCATGGCCCATCAACTCCCCCACAGCCTCCTTTGCTTTTTCGAGTTGGCAGGCTGGGCGTACCGTGGGGTGACGACACGCAAACCCCCAGTCCGATGTTGTAATCGCTTGGCAAACCGGCATTGGCAGCGGCCAGTCGTCTGGGCAGAGGGTGCGTAACGGCACGCACGGCCCGGGTGTGGTTGCAGTCCCAGCAGCGCCTTGCTCCTCAGATTCTTGGCTATGGCTCCTGATTCGCTCTCCCCCTATAGGTCGAGTTCACAAAAGAAGCAATGCCGCACGCGACATCCTGCCCGGTTTTGGAGACACTTGTTGGGAATTGTGGACTGGCAGCCTGCATACGTCCAATGCGAGCTGCAGGTTTGGCGGCCTACGTAGCGTAGTATGCAACGACAGGGGGTTCGCAAATCAGGCAAATCCCAGCGAATTGCTTCTTATAGACGTCTGCAGCCATTGCATCACCCAAGCGCAGCATCTACTCGTAAGCTTTTGTGGCGTTTCTTATCTCTTACGTAGGATGCTTGTGCGTTGGCTATACCGATAATTGGATGGGATGACTTCCCCCCCCCTTGGTTGGGCCGCAGCTTCGTGGTTGCTTCATCAAGGTCCTCAAGGCAGCCAAGGCAGGCCTTACTTGAATGCAGCTTGGCCATCGAGCTGATGTTGTCCGCCGCGCGGCTCACAGGATGGATGTCTTGCATCGGGCAGAACGCCGACTTCTAAATATGGTAGCATGACGATCATGTCCTGGAACGTCTGAGGCCCTTTGGACGCTGGCGGGACTCCCCGGGAATCACTGGGATATAAGTATGTCGCAATCAGTCCATCCCTGCTGCTGGGACATCAAACTCATCGTGAAACATAAGATTATACATTTCATTTCATACATTGTTCACCTACCCGATCATGTTCAAAGACAAATTCAAGCTGAAGAGACTCCAGTCGTTCTCCAAGAAACCACACCAACATGATATCAGGCTTCTCATTGCCCCGTCCGGCTTCAAGGAGACCCTAGGCCCCGAGCAAGTCGCGGATTGCATCGAAGACGGGGTACGGCGCGTCCTGGACGAGAAAACAGCCTTCATCAAAAAGGTGCCTCTGCACGATGGGGGTGAGGGCTTTGCTATCGCCCTGACCTCTGTCAAAGGAGGCGAGCTGAGACACCTGGAAGTAATTGGTCCCACGGGCCAGCCCATCCAGTCGTGCTACGGCGTATTCGGGGAAGATAACAAGACGGCTGTGGTCGACATGGCCTCCGCTGCGGGGCTAAGACTTGTGCCAAATGATTGTCGGGACCCCACAGTCACCACCACGTACGGCGTGGGACAGCTAATAGCTGCTGCGCTTGACGAAGGATATACCAAGATCATCATCGGCTGTGGGGACTCCGGTACTTCGGACGGTGGTGCTGGTATGCTTCAGGCTTTGGGAGTCAAGCTACGCGCAAAGGACGGTTCCGCGTTGTCGATAGCGCAAGGAGGCGGGAGCCTTTCCGACCTGGACAGCATTTGTCTGCAGGAAATACATCCTCGGCTACGAAGCAAAGGTAAGTCGCCATCCAAGCAGCTGAAATCCAGGTAGCTTACTATTACAGAAGACCCAATCCAAATCGAGGCCGTGTGCAACATCAAAAACGTCCTTTGTGGCCCCCGTGGAGTAGCCAGAGTGTACGGCCCGCAGAAAGGGGCTACACCAGATCAAGTGGAACACCTCTCAGCGGCCTTGGAGAAGCTCGCGTCGGCAGCTCAGCCCATTTGCGGAGGGGACGATAGGATAGGAAGCCTTCCCGGGAGCGGTGCTTCTGGCGGGCTGGGAACTGGTCTGTTGCTGCTGGGCGCCCGACTGCGGGCTCGACAGGAGGCCATCGACGAGTACTTCGGGCTCGCGACGCTCTTCGACGAGCCTTGGGACATTGTAATCACGGGCGAAGGCAGTCTCGACTCCCAGAGCACGCACGGAAAAATGACGGTCGAGATCGCTAAGCGGGCTCAGAAGCACGGCGCCAAGGTAATAGCTCTGGCCGGCAGCATCGGGGAAGACGCGAGCGAAGTGTATCAGGTCGGGATCTCGGCTTTCATGAGCATCGTGGATGGGCCCTCCGACCTGGAGGAGGCCAAGAAACACACGGACAAGTTGCTGCGTAACGCTGCGGAGAAGGCGATCCGCATGATCCAGGCGGGGATCGCGTTGAGGAACGAGCCGCCTCGACCGTCACCAGCGGCCATCCTCCCGCAGAGGAGAGGAGACCGGTCCTTATTCAAGTTTGCCAGGGTAGCAACGGCATAATCTTAGGGTGGGTTCCTGTTTAGTGTAATCCACATGCATAAGTGTGGCTATCCGTGGATTACGCTCGATGCCGAGCATGGTGGTTTAAACTGCTGGAGAACATTTCTAGTGTGACGGGGCAACATATTCTTATTCCAGTCAATTTCCTTTAGTCCTTACTCCAGCGTAGGTAGCATAGCTCAGGGGTTTTGCTTGTTAGCACCAATACCAAAGATGATAAGTGATCTTCGGAAAGCTTTCAGGGGCCATTTCTTGCCCGATAAAGACCCATTCCACTTTTGCTTATTTGATCCAACGTGTAAATGAAGCTCATAGCTCGGCGGCGGCGTGGAAGGCGGCGCTCCTGTGCGCGGCTCCGACGATGGTTGGGCGAGGTGACCATTGGCATCATCGTCTGGCCAAATTCCTCTCTTTGGCATCTCATTGCTGACAATCTTATCCAATACGTCCATGATATCCTTTTGCCAATCTCCCCTTCGCGGATATTCGTGGATACGTTCTAATAGGGTTGCGCCGTTCCAAGTGATTGCGAGTGGTGCACCGTGGCCAACCAGAAGGTGAAAGAGCTCCGCCATCTCGACTATGCGTGACGCCTGCTCCTTATGGTAAAAGTCGAATAAGGTGTCCAGGAATTTTGCCCACAGGGCATATTTTCCCATAACGTCTGGAGACATACAGTCGGCGCCATGATTGAGAAGAAGCCTGCAACACTCCGTACCGATTGCAGTAGATGCCTTCTCACTCAAAGTGGCGAGTAATATGAAGAGTCTAAGCAGCGTATCCGACACTTTGGTTCGTTGCTGAACGTCCATCGCTTCAAGCTCAGGGCTTAAGTATGATGTGAGTCGCCAGTGAACCGCCATTACGTGAAGATTGTTGATCGCACATCCTTCAAGACTGGTGGTCCTCGGAACAAAGGTGAGAACGTTCTCCGCGTGAGATGCGTAGTAGTCACAAACAGCAGCTAGTGACCAAGAAGCTGGAGGCGGCGTGACGTGGGTGTTGTTGACCTTGAATTGTGAAACACCGGTCCAAAGCTGTGAGTAGACTTTATCGAACTCGGTTAGATAATGAATCGGAAGTGGTTTTTGCTTCTCCTGTGCTTCTCTCGCATATGCCAAAGCTGTTACTATGCTTTTCCACATCAGGGAGCCGGATCCAGGTCCAGGGTGTTCAATGCCGGCTTCGATGATCTCTACTGGGAAATTCTTCCCCAGCATCATGGCAGACGCGAAGAGACGGTCGTAAGGTCGGAAGCAAGGGTCGAAGTCGTTTGACCAAGTGACCTGTGGCTGTTCATCCTCTCTCAGGAACTCGACGGCAGTTTTGTGAATGAATCGAACCATTGGACGATCCCCTGAGCGGAAACGCCGCTGTGGTTTTCCTTCGTAATATTCAAGCAAGCCACAGCAGCGGCTCGTGATGCGAGCTTCGAACTGGGTGCATTTCCGTCTCTCCGCATCTCGCGATATACACGCTTGTTTGAAATTCTTCGCGTAGTTCCAATCCTCTTCCGCTAGTGCCAACTGAAGGGCTAGGGATTGGGTGGCCGCGATGGCGAGACTCTACTTCTAGGCTTGCTAGGGCCATCTGAAGTAACTGGTATGATTGTTTCCGGTACATTGGCGGTGTCTGATGCAGCATGTATGAAAATAGCGACTTGAGCTCGGGCGGGAGCTGTTCTGTTCTTACAACCAGCTCTGCGAGATTGTCTCCATTTCGTAACCCCTCCAGTATGGATTTCACAACCAGCGCAACCCACAGGAAGACGCCTGAAGCTTTCTCGACCAGAGTGTCTACCAGGCTGAGATATGGCTCGCCCTTGCTCTGTAGTTTGGGACCAAGGTGATCCTGAATATAGTGTCGAATATCTTCCCCTGTGAGGTCCTGGAGTCGAAGGTTGGGGTGGCCGCCGAATGCGTCTAAACAAGCTGTGATGGGCCTGCTGGACACAACGAACCTGACATTTGGAGACCATGTAGTCTGGATCAGCTCGATGAGATCATGATGGTCCCCATGGAATTCGTCAATGCCGTCGATGAAGAAGCAGATCTTGAAGTAGTTGCCCGTTTGTGCCACCAACTTGCGAAACCATCGCATGAGCTCAGGTAGAGTCGGACATTCAAGGACTCCGGCCTCTCCCTTCAGTATCTCACGGCATAGCTCTGGCATGACACTGATAATCAAACGCGGGTATTGCGTAAAAGTATCATGTAAAAGGCTCCGAAGCAAACCCTCCTGAGATCGCTGTAACTCCGTACCCAAGTGCCAGAAGAAGAAGGCAGGACAAATTAGATCTGCGGGCTTTGCCCACTGGCCAAGCAAAGCATTGGTAGTGTTGTGGCATTGTATATGCTTCATGAGTGTAGATTTCCCTGAAGCAGCCTTGCCATTTATCCAGTAACATGGCTGAGAGCCGGTCAGCCAGGCGGAGAAGTTGTCCCATGGCTTTCCTTGTTCCTCGGGATCGCAAAAGATCCAATTAAACGTTCTCTTGTGAGCCTCCGGGATAGTGTCGTACCTATCGGCTAGGTGTCGAAAGTGGAGGCAATCTAGCACCGGTTGTTGAAAGTCCTGATAATCGTCGAACGAGATGCCGCTTCGATAATGGAGTCGAACCACGCTCTGAGGCATACGTGGCTTGACCCCCGGGTCAACAGGGCTACCACCATATGGC
The DNA here is from genome assembly GCF_038363865.1 of Apiospora hydei. Lineage (NCBI taxonomy): Eukaryota > Fungi > Ascomycota > Sordariomycetes > Amphisphaeriales > Apiosporaceae > Apiospora > Apiospora hydei. The sequence goes on from NW_027117369.1 coordinate 1,110,277, forward strand.
AGAACCCGGACATCGCCATTTTGGAGAGTCAAGATGGCCGCAATCAGGTCTTGGCGTCCCTGTTTATGCAAGGCGTCACTGGCCTCCAGGCGTCGTTGCAATTGTGCGGACTCACCCTTCACAGCCTGCACAAGCTTCCGCTGGTCTAGTGCCAGAATCTCCTTGATGTTGAACACCTCTCCCTCGATTCCCTTGGAAACAGTGGTAAGTATGCCGAGCTTCTCACTGATAAAGGCCAAGGCCCTAAGGTTCACCTGACGCTGATATACTTCCAACCTGTTGAGAAGGTCACGGATACGATCAGCATTCCAAACAGTTTTCAATGCTGCATGGAAGTTGGTCCATTGACTAGTGTGTTTCGTCTGCACCTGGATTCTGCTGGGCTTGAGCGATTCGAGAACTTGGATAAGCTCTTCAGCAACGGAACTGCAATTCTGAAGCAGATCTAGAAAGGCCTAAGAGGCAACCGCGTGTCAAGCATCAGTACAAGGACTGGGCAGATGATAGATTTTGAATATTGCTCACTGCTTCATGTTGTCCAAGAGGGCCGGTTGGAAACTCGCTCTTGAGTGACTGATTGAGGCCGATCAGATCTTTGACGGCATTCGCAAAGTCGGTGTGCGTAAGCGACTTTCCATCTCTGCGCCCTGAGGAGGACTCTCGGATGACAGCTGTGCCAAAGTCAACAAATTGGACTACCGCAGCCGCAATACCCAGTGCGGCTAACGGCTCCATCGGGATTCTGGTCAGAAGCAACGGGAGTGTAGTTTATCTGGGCGTGGATGTGATGGTTCGATCACGTGTCTGCAGACAAAAGTTCGCGATCAAGACCCCTGGCCACCCCTCATTCCCGGAACCCCACATGTCGTCTTACTCACATCGTTCCAGACGACTGTGATAGGGTAGCGGGGTCGACGCGGAATAAGAAATACCAGCGGCAGCAAAATCAGCCAATAGGCATATTTGGGTAACAAACCACTTTGTACCGATGTGGCAAGCCAATCAGATGAAGGTTGTCAAGATACAGATAAGTGTCTGCTCTTTCCGGGCCCCGAAAGTGGTACTGAAAGTAGATATTTTACCCTACAAAAAGAAAGGAGGGTTGGGTTACGAATACTTGGATCAAACACACTATACATGCTCAATAAACCCAGAAGGGGGAATGGAAGCGGAATAGACCAGGGTGGTCGGTCGAAGGATATTGCGGTGACACATCGTACGATATTTGTGTAACGAATCAAGCCAGTTCAAGGTTACTTGCGATGTCTGGTCGCCGAGTGCATGGCGATTTTGAGAAGAAATACACAGCATCCATGGAAGTGAAGCAAGCCCCCAGGTTTTAGTTGGTTGGCAGTGACTTGGGAAAGAACGACCAAGTGCGGATGTTCCACAAAACCAGACCAACCCGACAACACGATACAACTTCCACTCGTTGTAACGAAAGGGGCCCACTTACAGCCCACCCGATCCCGCGTGATCCCTTTCGCTACTATCTCCACTTCCGCCGGCGCGCGCCTTGTGCCTGGGGTGTCGGCTGGATGCCAAGGTACGTACGTTTTCGCCAACCTCCATATTCTCACACCCGCCAGTAAACCGTCACAGCCACGCAGGGAGGGTCGCAAAAGTGTTGAGAGCTGATGGAAGTCACATATGTTAGATCGACATCATCCAATGTCTCGCATACACGCATCGTTCGAGTGCGCCAATCTCGACAACACTGCATCCTGATAGATACATCTGAGTTGGCCAACCGGGTTATATATGTCACGACAAGCCGGCGTATCTGGCCGGAACCGTAACCGAAGACGATCAAGGCTTGTTTCTCCAGATGTGGGTTCGGATGCTTCGGGCCACTCCAACTTTTGCTTCCCCAGTATGGATCCGACGCTCCAGGATGGCCCAGCCTATCCGCAACCGGGGACAGGCCCACCGCAGTGGCCCAACGATCCTCCCTCCGCCAACACCCCGGTCTGCCGGTCATACTCATACGAGCGCCGACCATCAATGCCAGATTGTCTCCTGACTTGGCGTTGGACCGAAGCTGGGACAGAACAATATCTCGTGAGGACATGTGGTAGAGATTTTGACCGAGTGCTACTTGCGAGTAGGCATTGCCAGTCGCCTGGAACGACATCACCATGCAGGAAAAGAGAAAAGAATTGTATAAAAGTAGCCAGAACCACAGGCCTCAAGACGACTGCACACTCGACAAACCACGCAATCGCCTTCAACCTTGATACATTTGCTACTTCCTTACAAAAGCCTTTCTAGCAAGCAAAACTCCGTTTCATACACTGTCCACCATGCCTGCACTCTCCGCAGATCTATACCACGTCGAGCAAGCCCCTCTGGCTTTTCGACCCGACAAGGCGGCACGCAACATTGCTTCGGATCCGAATAGACAGCACCTGTTGGACCGGATGGAGATCCGCGAGCTGTGCGAGGGATGGCCTGTCTACCGAGATGCTGCCGAGTGGGAGAACTACCGCTCCATGTTCCACCCCGGAGCTTACATTACTACTTCGTGGGAGCAAGGCACCATTGAACAGTTCATCGCTGCCTCCAAAGCGGCCTTTGCTGAACAGAAGAAGGGCATGTTCCATATCCTACACCGAGTTACTGGGTAAGCAAGAGAAGAAACCCCTCCGCTGCCCCTGAGACGACTTAAACCAACTCCTTCTTTCCGCTTCCCTGGGAATATTTATTGAGACTAACACACAATATGCAGACAAACAGTCGATGTCCAGGGAGATCGCGCAGTATCCAAACTGAAAGTCACCATCACCTGCCGCGTGACCATCGACGGCAAGGAGATGGACAACGAAGCGGACTGTCGGTTCTTCGCCCTGCTAGAGCGCCGCAAGGGCGTCTGGGGAGTTGCTCTCTTCACCCTTCTCTTCGACAAAGACAAGATGATCGTCGTCAACCCCACGGTTGGCGGTTTCGACATTCCCGAGTCCGAGGTGGAGAAATACCCAAGGTCAGCACTTAATCATTCACTGATTGTGGTCTGTAGTACTGCAAACAGAAAGTCCCTATTACTACACCCAAGCTTAGAGCAGCTAGCTGACTTACAGCAACAGCGGGTATCGATATCTGTGCTGGTGCGAAGACAAGGTCGGCCACCCACCAAAGCTGGACCTCAACGCCCACGGGCCCGAACGCGATATCCTGTACAAGAAGTGCAAGGACTGGCTGGAGGGCAAAGAAGTCAAGCCTAACCTGACTGGAAACGATATTATCGACTATTAGACGAGATACCACTATTTTGTCGGCGAGTTTGGAGTCAAAGCTATAAATGAAGTGAATTTCCTAGAGTAATATGAATTATAATGCTTGCTACGATTCGCTAGAAGCCATGACGTGTGAGGGCCGGAAGATCATGTGAGTTACTGAACGCGAAGTTGAGCTCTTTCACAACCTTTGGCCAACAATGAAGAACTCTTTGAATAGAAAGTATCTCTATCGATCTTATCTATGTATACGTCTTGTCGCCGTGACAAGATCACCAAGGTATCAAAACTCGCCGCCTATAGCAGCATTACCACTGTTTCTTTCTAGCCATGTCTCCCTCCCATTACATCTCTTTCTATCAATCTCTTCATCATTGGTCTAACCATTAACTCCTAGGAATCCAACGATCCATTACTATACCCGCCGCTCCACCAACAAACCACGTAGCCACAGTGAGAGCAAGACGAATGCTGCCCTTCGCGAAATCCCTCGCCCCCCGCAACAGCTCGACCGTCGCGAAACGCGGATCGGATAAGCCTTCCTTCAGCGTCCGCGCGACCCACTGCACATCCGCGCCCGCCTCCTGAATCGCCCAAGAGATAGGGAACGAGTCCTTCTTAGGCGGCGCCCGGACCCGCGGCCTCGACCCGGGGAACACGGCCGCGCCGCGCCGGCGGCCCTCGAGGTCCTTGAGCGTGAGCTCGTGCGCCTCGTGCTCGCGCTTCTGGACGCTCTTCTTGGTGAGCTTGTTGCGGAGCACGTTCTTCTCCTTGGCGGGCAGGCCGCGCCACCACTTCTTGACGGCGAGGAACATGTAGTGCTGGATGGCCGACTTCTTCTTGACGAAGGAGGGGTGGTGCAGGATCTTGAGGATCTCCTCGATGGTCTCGTCGGCGTCGAGCGCGTCGTCGTCCCAGCACTTGACGATGCGCTGCGTGGCCCAGTTCGTGGTGACGGTGGCGACCAGGCCGGCGGGCTGGTTCAGGACGTTGCTGAAGTGGTCTTTGGATAGGTCCGAGTGGCTGGGGTCGGAGGCGTCGGATCCGTCTTCGTATACGGCTGCCGACGCGGCCTTGGCCGCTTCTTCGTCCACGCGATCCTTTGCTGCCTTGACGGCGTTACGGAGCTCCTTGACCGCCGACTCGAGCATGACCGCCAGGAACTTGAAGACAAGCTGGTCTGTGTATTCTCCGAGTTTGGTGCTGGACTGGTCTGGCCCTTGGGGTTCCGACTCTTGCGCGCTCTCCTGCAACCACTTCTTCATGCGGTCGTGGAGGAAAAGCACCGGCTCGATGGATTGCCATAGAAGATTCGGGTTCGCAACGCCACTGGCGTTCTCCTTCAATTCCTTCACTTCTGAGGCAGGTGGCGGTTCGTCGTTGTTCACCTTTGATTCGTCTTCGGTCGCCTTTTTGAAGATCTCCCCGATTGTGTCTAGTTGTTTCATGAGGGGGCTGGCGTCGGATGTGAATTTGCCCAATGCGCCGAGGGCAGTTTTGACGAGGTCGAAAAGCTGTTCAAAGGCCATGCCTCCATAGCCCAGTTTTGATTCCAGCTCGCCAAGAACGCCTTTAGACTGTAGGATGGCCATGTCATCAGCCTCACCGAGCATACTGTGGAAGATGTCGAGCATGCCGAATGTCCCCGTAACCAAGGGTGGAACTTTCCTGCCCCTCCAGCCCGGCGCCGTAAGCCTGCACTCGTCGCCAACGAAAGCGAAGACGTCCTGTTCACCAAGCTCATGCAAGCACAGCTCGACATAGTTGCTGTGGGCAGAGAAGTCTTCAAGAGTGTGCAAAGCAGCCCCTAGACGGATAAAGGACTCTTTCCGGGCGCCAGCGTCCTTGCGACCTTTTCGGCCAAACTCGATGCATTCCTTGAGCTGCTTGCGGATGTAGTCCGCCGACGTATCCCACCCCTGACCCGAGTTGGCGATGTAGTTCTTCATCCCCGTCTTGGGGTCGAACTCGAGCTCTCGGGGATCCACGGGCCCACGCAGCCGCTCGTCGATCTCCTTGGCGTTCTCGTCGTAGCCGTGGGGGTTGTCAATGTGCTCGACGTGCGTGTAGCAGCCCAAGCGCTCCTCGTGACGTCGAACTCGTCCGTCGCGAACCCGAACTCCATGAAGCCCATGACCGACACGATGGCGCGCAGGATGGGCTCCGGGATGTTCTGCAGGCAGGTCGTGTCGATGACCTGGGAGAAGTCGCGGAGCCAATTGCCAAAGTAGATCTGCTTCCGCTGCAGCTGGGTGAAGCGGTGCTGCGTCACGAAGCTGAAGGGCAGGTACTGCAGGACCTCGGTGATGTCGCCATGGCGCCACACATAGCCGTTGAAATCCGAAGCCAGGGGCAGCGACCCGGCGCCGAAGGCTGTGGCACCCCCGGCGAAGAGGGCGCAAACCAGGAACACCAGCAGTAAATGGTGAGCCGAAAACATGTCGTCGAAGATTCCGTAGTAGTGATTGTAGAATGAAGCGCTATTAAAAGTTGGCTTTCATGTGACCTGAAGCGATCGGGTTTGGGACAGTTGGTGGCAAGGCGACCACTGCATTAACGGAATATCGGGCGCGAATCGGGAGCGGCAGTGTCTCAAGAACTTCTGGAAGAACAGAATCCTGAGCAGCGAAGCTGCGGGTGTATCGCTAAATCAGAAAGAAACGAGCCGACGATTCGATTTTACCAGTCCAGACCTGATAGCTGTCAGCCCTATTTCATTGTGTGCAGATTTCGGTGGTGGTGGTTGGCCCGATCGACTCGATGGGCGAGTGGGTAGTTTCAGGTGTGATGGACGAAGAAGATCTGGTGGGTGGATCACAAGATGTCATCGGGACGATGTTGTCACCCGAGACCTTGGCTTTGGTTCGATTCGTCTTAGCTCAGAGAGATGGGATTTTTTTTCGTCGCTACTGCACGTGTGAATTTGCGGGTGGCAGGGCGCCAAGGAAAACCAGCCGCATGGCCCTCAAGTCGTCGGGCTCTAAATAAGGGGAAAAGAAACTGGGCTGAGACAGAACCTTTCCGATGCAAATCAGGGGCTAGCTTGGCCTCGGACGGGATCACAGAAACATGAACCAATCATGCCTGTTGGTGAAGCTCAAGGGTGGCTGGTCTTGGGGAACAGTGAGCTGAAGTTGAGTGCGTCCAAATGGGGATTCATTGATGCACCTTCATACAGCAGACAAAGAGATCTATCCCCGCATGAGAGATTCTAGCCCCTGAACACTGTTACTTGTTACTCCTGGCCACGACATCGACGTTTGTCCGCATCAAATCACGCCAAGGTTGCAAAAACAGGAGAAGCCAGCAGATCGGTATTGAACCAGTTAATGAATTGATTTCTATCTGCATGATGTAGGGTGCAATAGGCTGGGCCCGACCATTTCCTGGACATGTGCATAGCAATAACAACCTTTTTTCCATTGTCCGTTCGTTCCGAGCACGACAGGCGGGGTGCGTTGATTTACCAAGCCTACCAAAGTCCGTGCTCCGATCACAACCTACGTCATCGGTATGGTTTGAGCCTTCAAGGGTTGTATGTGAGCCAGCACACCTTGCGATGTTTCCATATTGCTGTTGGTTATTTCTTATCCTAGCATCTCCTGGAATCTCACTTTCTTGTGTGCCTTCATCTTTGTCCTGTTCTCTCCATCCTCTATCACTTGCAACTAGGTGGTGTTAGTCGGCGTAGAGTCTGTTCCTGTTTCTGGGTCGCCAAGCATGCTGTGAAGCCCCACTATCGGGGGAAGGTCGTTGGTATCGTTGCTGTCGGCAAAGCCAAAGCTTCTGTTATATTCCGAGGAGGTCCTGGCTCTTCTGAGCAGTTTGAGTGAACCATAGATTGACGGCGCGTTGGCGACGAAAACGGCGACGAATATCTGTACCGACGCCCAGACGCTGCGCACATTCTGGTCCGGCTCTTTGAAGGTTTGCACGAGCCGGGTGATGGTGATTCCTATGCATATCGTCCCTAACCCGACTAACACGTAAACCCGCAGCCTGCCAGACAAGCTTTGCTTGGGTAGTTGCGTGAGCGGGAAAGCAATAATGAGGACCACAAGGTCGAGAAGCAGGTTACAACTTGTCTGCATCACGAGTTGGGCGTATGCTTTCCGGCAGGCAGCGGGTTCAGGGTACCTCTGCCAGTATAGTCTGAACGGCCGGCACTCTAGGAATGACGCCAAGACAACGGCGACGAAGGTCACGACCACCGCACACCAGATGGTGCGCAACACGCAGGTCATAACTGTGACATCGTGCACGAGACGTGTAAAAAGAGAGGATGAGGCAGATCTGGAGCCAAAGGATGAGGCTGAAGAGGACGCGAGAGACCAGGACGAGTATCTGGCCGGCCTTGTAGGTAGCTTCACCAACGTCTTGGCTAGACCCACTGCCCAGAATGTCGTTGCCTGCGCCGAACTGCAGGTAGTAGAAGGTGGTGATAAGACGCCCGATGATGGCCACAACAGAAGCAGATGCAAGAAAAAGGTCGAGGTCGAGTTTGCGTTTCCGCCAAAACTCTAGGGTGAGACGGGTGAGGAGGAAGACGAGGCTTAGGGTTGCGGAGACGTAGTCGAGGGTTTTGGCTGTTTCTGAATCATACGGCATGGCAGTTCGTCAATACTAGCTAGCCCTTGTGCATCTTTAGTTATAGGCGTAGGGGATCGGGTGTGAAGGGAAAAAAGCAAACATGAGGAGAGGCGGCTGTGAGAAACCGATGCAGGTGTTGGACGACATGGCGTGTTCAATGGGTGTTGAAGCCGAAGAGAATCAGACCTTCCGCGTGTGCATTTTTCTCCTCTTCTCCTCCTGCCTTATCCCTTCCGTCAGTGCTTGCCTTGCCTTGTTTTGTTTCCTATGGTCCAATGACGAAATGAGGGAAATGAGCATGCGACGGCAGTTGTTCCTGTCAGTCCCTGTCAGGCTGCGGCCGCAGTGATTGCACTCTTGGGTGTTTAAACTTTTGCGCGGCGCACCGTTCGGTTTCCCAATTTCGGGGCCAACAGATTGCAATTAGGTAAGATCGACTCTCGGCGTGCTATTTCCCCAGGGATGCGGATACGGCGTAATGCTGACCACGTTAGTGAGTGGTAGGCCTGGTCGGCTCTAGGCAGGCACTAACCGGCTACTGTAACCTCGCTGTAGATGCGCATCAATCGAGTGATCGGTAGGTATTATCAGGGGCCAACTCGTCCAGCCTGGTCAATTCCGTAGACAAACGAAGCAGCAGAGTGGAAGAGTACATTGGATACTTATGCTTAAAATAAAAGTCCGTCCGAAGAAAAGACCATTCTCTTTTCTAAAAGGACGACCAAACCCAATTCGAGCTGAATTGGGCATCTGTGATTTGTCAGGTAAGCCGTTCATTGACTTGATCACTTTACATGATGACGGGCGACTTCCATTGGTGGGCATGTTAGCGGATTGCTCAAGTGCTTACCTGCCTCGAGGTAGAATTTGCGACGCCAATTCAATAGAGGCAGTGACAATTGACACACCGGTCTTCCCAAAGCAACCTTCCAGCCTTACCCTGATTACCTATCATCTAAGTAGGTAACGTGTGTCGCAACCGCCATAGCTTTTGGTGTTTCCTGTCGATCTGGCTACTTGCCCACCCGAGGTAGAGTCCCGTCTTTCGAGCACTGGGCACTTTCCCAGTCGTCCCGAGGGAAGGGTACTAAGTAATGAATGATGCTCCACATGGCGGGGTGCATGCCCCCCAAATTTCACTTTGCAAATCGCCGAGAGCGAGGCTTTGGCCAATGACGTCTGTTTGCTGTTACATAGATGTTTCTTCCTCCTTGCTCCTTGGGCCACGATGGCTACATCCTTCAATCTTATTCACATTGGCAAGTTCATTCAGGCTTGCCCACCCGCCATGACTGCCATAAGCCGCTCCAGTACATCGTCTTCGCCCGGGTAATCGCCTTTGATCGTGTCGAAGGCCGGCAACAGCACAGCGTCGTCGATCTCCTTGTACTTGCCGCACGCAACGTGAAGGAGGTTCCCGTGCCGAGATGTGTCCGCCATCAGCAGCGCCGCCGCCCGCGCAACCGCCGATGCCGGCTGAATCTCGACGCCAATCTTCTCCATCATGCCCCGCAGGTTTGGCAGCACGCTGCTGTCCGTCCACGTGGGCGCCAGCGTGTTGATTCGGATCGGGAGCTGCGCTGCTTTGGTCAGGGTGGTGAGACAGCGACCGAAGCCAATGACGCCGTGCTTGGCCGTGGCTATTGTCCATGTCAGAATACAGTGAAAACTTGCTAATTTGGAGCAGACACGTACAGTAATCCACGGCTCGGAGCCTTTGCAATCCTGTCGTGGAGCCGTTGAGCACGATGCTGCCGCCGTCGGCCTGCTGCCGGATATGGTACAGGGCCAGTGTGCACGTGTTCATGAGACCCTTCAGACTGACATCGATAACGTCGTAGTTCGGCTCCTTTAGGTCGCCGTTCTCATCAACCTCCATCGACAGGAAGTCAGCGCGCGGGCCCAAGCCGGCGTTGGCAAAGACCGAGTCGATGCGGCCATAGAGCTCCTTGGTCTTCTTGAACATGGCGACGAGATCGGCCCAGACCGTGACGTTGGTCTTGACAAAAGCGTACTCCCCCGCAGCAGATGATTCGGGCTGCTTGACGGGCTCTTGCACATCTGCGTTGATCACGCGAGCTCCCAAGGAGAGCAGCAGCTCGACAGTGGCTTGGCCGATGCCCGATGAGCCCCCTTAAAACCCAACAATATCAGATCATTCGTTTCTTTCCTTCATCCAGTCATCACCAAATCCAGGCCGCCGGAGAAATTCGTACCTGTGACTATCACCGCCTTGCCTTTCAACCCCGTCAAGTCATTGTCATTGATAAGAAATTCGGCCATGGTGAAAAAAGTCGGTTGCGCGAGCCCGCTCGGGTGGTTTCCAGGCGATGATGGATTGTCCAAAATATGCAGAAGATTGCGGAACAGTGACAGCTGCCTACCAAAGAAACGCGAGGGATGGTTTACTTATAAAGAGAACCACTCGGCTAACTAAGTCCGCTATTGGGCCCCTAGCCAACAGCAAGCATGAACGGCTGAGGGGTAGGATCTTTGCCGCATCTGCATCGTAGTGTTTACGTGTCACTTCACCGCCACCTGTCACACGCGATCGATGGATCCTACCCCATTCCAGGTACGTTTTACCCATTCTATCAAGCTAATAACATCTCTTTCTGTTGGTCCATTCGCTTCTGGGCACAAGAAAGTGGCACGTAGAACAAAACGAAGCCGTGCCGCTTGGTGGGGTAGATTCTTAGGCCGGGTCCTTACTCATCCTTTGGCTACAGCTACAGTTGACAGTTCATTTACCTTATTTTTCTCGGAGGCTAGTGATGCTTTGCATAAGCTAGGCGAGAAAGTCTCGGCGTGGTTGCGTCCGAGTGTATCTCCACAACTAACAGCCCTAGCCTCATCCAGATGGCCCAGAAAGAACCAAGCCAGTCATCATCAGCTTGCGGGCTGCTTACTGTTCCCTATGATAACGATAGGAAAGGCTGGGCATGTACACACATACTGGCATATCGACGCTAGCCAAGCAGCCATTCTATGCGGATCTCACCCGTACTGCCCACTGCCCACAGCCCATAACGCCACCTCTAGAGCTTTAGCCAATGCGCTACTGTTACAAGTCTCTGCTGGAAAAGCATCCGGATACATGGACCTGGCTCTGCATGCGAGCTAGACCAAGGAGCTGCTTGTGGAAACTTGGCTAGCCCATATCACGATTTCGGACAAGGACTCTCAATTTTATTCAATTTCGGCAGAGTCGAGTAGCGGATTTTCTCTGTATCATCAAGCTAAAACGACACGGAACGTTTACTCCCAGACCCTGGATTGCACATCAGTCGGCGCCAGCACTATAATTTTGCCTGCTTCAAGTCTGCCAAGTTGATCTTGGTTCTCGTCACGTTGGGCGGGAAAGGTACCCCAGCTCGAGTAACACCCAAGTCTTTTCATGTGATTGTCGAAGACGACTAATATAAATAACAGGTGTAGATCTATGCGATATATACGATATTACACACTCGAAGCCTGTCGTAACAAGCAGTCATCGTATACTCCGGAACAGCATCCTGGCCGAGGAGGTGTTAATGTCACGGCATTGTCTCTCGACCATGGTGCAGTCGAACCTAAATATGTGGTGTCAATCAGGGGTTCGATTAGCGATACTCGTATGCTTAACTCAGAGAGGTTAAGCCACTGCTGGTTTCTGTTTCCTTTTTTCTCGAATCGAACCATAGCCGGAGACCCTGGCTCAGATGGGATGATTTGCGAGTCCAACGGCCAATCTGAAGCCAGGAGGCAAGGAGCCCCCCTAAGGAATCACCCTAGTCTAGTCTCTCGCTCTCTCGCGACCCACTTGTAGGCGTTCCGACTACACGCGTCGCAGGGGCCATGAAGTCTCCATGGTTGGCTGCTCTTATATCTACACGACTGGCCCTATCCGGGTTCTTCTTGGTTCCGCTTCTAACAATCCGAAAAGGGCATCTTGCGTGCGCGCAACTTCTCGACCCGGATTGTCGACCCCGCGGGCATGGTGAACGTGGCGGGCGATGGAGTTCCTCTCCTCTATCTGACTATCGTATTCTTGGTTCTTTCATGGTTTATTTTCGTGACCAGAGTGGGAGTACGAAGATGGATCCATGGCTTCGGGACTGACGATTGGCTTATGGGGGGCGGCTTGGTACGTTGCCTACTCACAATTTCCTTTGGTAACAAAAACATCTTTAAAGCTGACGGACAGAACTCACCCCGCAGGCCCTGTATACCGTCACGGCTTCTTTGGTCATTGTGTGCTGTTTCTATGGCGCTGGCCAGTATTCAAGCGCGCTCGCCGCTGGCGATGTTCAAACCGGAACAAAGGTAAGAGTTTCTTCGCCCCCTTTGCAACCAATAATCGGAGTCTTTCTATTCAGAGCTAATTATACTCAACTAAACATAGCTGTTCTTTATCGCCGAGTTCTTCTACGCCGCTTGCACGGTACTCGTCAAATGCAGCATCAGCGTGACCTTGTTACGTATAGCCGACGCACGCCGGCGCTTCGTCTGGACCCTCTGCGCCGTCATGGGCCTGACGGCCGTTGCGGCTGTTATCTTCATCATCGTCATTGCCAACATATGTCATCCCATCACCATGCTTTGGGGCGAAACGACCGAGGGAAGCTGCAACCCCAGTCTCAACAGCACCGTGAGCTTTTTATTCTCAGCCGCCTCCATCGTGACGGATCTCGTGCTGGGCATTCTACCGGGAATTCTACTGTGGAACATCCGCATGAAGAAGACCGTCAAGCTCTCTGTGATAGTCATCCTTGGCATGGCTGCTTTGTAAGCACACTTCCAATTTCAACGCAGCCAAGTTTGGAATATCAGCAACTAACAACTGCCCCTTCTGTTTCAGTGCAAGTTGCGCCACCATCATCAGGCTTCGTTACTTGACCCTCTATGACGACCAGAACGAATTCATGTTCAGCACCGGTGCAATCGGCCTGTGGTCGATCTTGGAGGAAGGGATTGGCATTATAGCCGGCTCGCTTCCGGCACTCCGACCTTTACTGAGTCTCCGTGCTTTTTGGCGGCAGTGGTCGAGGAACCGAAGCCTCATCGACAAGCGACCCAAACCACCTGCCTGGAGGAGCCATAGCTCAGCAACAGCAACAGCATGAGGCTCCACCTCCGAAAACCCGCACACGACAAGGATCGAACGCCATACGACTTGACGTCTTTGACTTACCCCCTGAATCGGAGTCGAGAAGCCTGCGCGGCTGGGGAAGCCGGCGGGGTTCGGTCAGGACGGGTTTGATAGAGAAGACGACGATGGGGACAGCCAGAGGCAGATCATAAAAGAGGTCCATGTCACCATCGAGGCTGAAGAGTCGGACCAGGCCGGTTCGGACGACTGGATCAGGCAGCAGGTCTTGGGATGGGACACATCAAGGCATAGCGGCCGAGCACACGCCCGTTCATAATGGACTAGTTTTCTTTGCATCTAACGAATACCCCCATCTTTTACATTACCATATACCCAGTGTTTCTATATGTACAGAAATAAATGCCGGGGGCAAATAACAAGGAACAAACTCGGTTGCTTACTACCTGGCTTTTGGTAGGCTCATTGCTCACGTGACCCCCCTAATATACACGCTCTGCTTGGAGAATCCAGCAGTCATTTGACGTGGTACGCTCATCCCGCAGAAACGGCAACAGTTTAGTCAGTTTGCCACCGAATGACGTCGCTTCCTACAGGATAAGCGAAATATATATGCAAATGCGTCTTCTTTCGTGGACCCCGCGGTGGGGACTCCTTCTTGCAGCCATTTGCTAAGCCCTCAGCTGCCGCCCTCAGTAAGCTACTCGGGCGTGACAGCAAATCTAGTTCAGAGTAGCGGCGGCGGCAGTCGCGCTGTTTAGGGGGTGGGGGGAGATGGGGATACCGGCTGATCCCTTACGCGCCTACAATGAATGACAGTCAAATGCCATACATCCTGGCGTCCATCAAAGCCTCGGGATGTGATGAATGTAACTACAAGAACAGGCCATCTACAAGGGCAGAAGAGATAGTGATCAACAAGGACCTGCCATATGCGATATCTTGTAGGCTTTTGGTGATTATAGAGGCAGTAAGAAATGGCCAAGGGGCTGGAGGTGAGTGGTTGTTCCAATCAATCACTCTCCCCATATGATCAGCCATTTGGTCAGCAAGGAGAGGCATATGGGTGTGATATTTGTCTGAGGAAAATGGAAAGTAAGCTGAGCTGGTTTCATGAAGGCCGTGACAGCTATTCAATGTAAAGATAACTTGATATCATCTGTTTGTTACCTGTAGCACTGGAAACGTTGAGTAGGTCCCTCTGTCTGAAAGTCCCCAGTAAGCAGTCACGTGCCCATGCTATCTCTTTGAACCGCAAGTACCTACCTACCTACCAGGTAGCTAGCACAAAGCCGTAAACAACCCAGCTGCCCTTATGCATGTCACGCCTGTATGGCTTGCCCTATTACAACAGCTTCTTTTGCCGAAGCACGACCAACATGGCTTCACTGCACCTGCTCTGCCACAAAACACCGATGTCACATTATCCCCAAGCTCGCACAGATCTTTTCAAGTAAACATCTTGTGTGGCTCTCCGCTCCTGTATTGATTTGCAAACAATTACTAGAGCAACGTCGAACTCCAGAAGAAGCACACGAGAAAGAGAGATCGACCTGTTCCTGGAACTGTGAAGAACTATGCGCGCATTTCTTCACCGTTGGCATCGACTGCTCGGATTGTCGACACACGCCCCGGATGGTATCGCGAGCGCCTCCGCGAAGAACTTCGAGAACGCCGACTCGCAAACGGGCCCTGTGAGAAACTCAGCGAGACTGCCGACGTTATGTTCGCCATCAGCCGAGCCCAACATGATGGCTTCCCCGTCCGCCAGTCCCTTCTCGCTCCCAAAGCCACATTTGGAAGACGAGGTTCCTGCGGTGTCTGCGCCTACATGCTGGCGAAGTACACATCGCGATGGTTGTTTTACCAAACTGCTGTTACCATCAGCGGCATCTCACGCTTTCGTTCAGTGTGCGAGGTAGTGAATCCTGCGAAAGACAAGAAGATTGAGGAAGTCGCCTCACGCCACCAGCTCCCCCTTCTGCCTTGATTCCCTGATCAGAGGAGAGAAGGCGTCTTCGCCACACTCCAGGCGCCTAGGCGCTTGGTTGAGGCTTACGGGCCCTAGAAGGAGGATCCTGCCAACCGCTGCAGGGCAACGGCCAGCTTAGTGTCTCCCAATCCTCAGTGAATAGGTCTACCAACGGCGAGTTATCCATGGAACCAATCGGGCAGCCTCCGACGCCAGAGGTCACCTGTAGGTTCATCGTCTATCCTAGTTAGACGTCTGTATGCATTTGGTAAGCAAAGGCTTTGAGTTCTTCAAGCATGGCAACTGATATCACACCTACCCTCTTTACCTTACTAACGGTCATGTTATGCTTTGGATCTACAAAGTTGCTAACAATTGCCTATCAACAGTTACCATTGATGTTTGTGCACTGGTTTGCACATCTTTCGGCATCCGACATACAATCGTCACACAGAGATCATCTAATTCTCGACAGACAAATTCTCGAGGCAAGCTTCCATGGAGAACCAAAGCAGTACTTCTTCGGCCCTGATTTCTTTGCTGTCGTAGTATAAAACGTCAGAGAGGCTTGTAATAGCCTCTAATGTTGTTATGGAAGCAGAGATGTCCCAGTTACTCAGACTATCTAGCTGGCATTTTAAGCGCCCGACGACAACTACGTCTCTCCCCTGACCACCGCACCCTTTCATGGCTCCTCCTGAATCTCTTTGATGTGCCGCCCAAGCCAAGCTGTCCGCCTGACAATGTCTTCAATCAGTGTCGGCTCCCGAAGGATTTCAAACCAGCCCTGGGTTCGGAACCTTGGGAGGATATCCTCTCATTGGCGACTTCCCAGCTCGGCGTCATGAACACGTTCGCCATACCTCTATTCCAAGGAGTTGCAGATCTGCGGCTGGGCTGAGACAACTTCGGAATCCACACATATCGTCCACTCTCGAGAACTGATCAGACGGCCTTCAGAGCAAGAGGTGCATGTCCTATTGGCGTTCCCCTTTTGATGACATGGCTACCATGTGTGTATGAGTATGTTAAGTATCGAAACACCTGGAGATGCTGATCAGTAGAGTCTCAGGCTATTAAGCTATTCGTCGGCTGGGGTACTGTCTATCATGATGATGGAGATTCTACCGAAGCAGGTAGTGCCGACAGAGTTTTGTACCAATCTCCACATCATGGAAATAGCACGAATGCAACAGTGGAGGCCATTGACGATAGGGAGCGCAAGCTTCTTTTAACATCGAATCTATGTACGTTCCCCGCATCATGGCAAGTCGTGATCAACCGTTGCTTTCTCCCCGCGTCCTGGCTGCATATAGTATGCATTAGGCACTTAACCGGACAGCACATATCGAGTCATATATCACCGGCACTTGATCTGCAGCTTGCATGCACTTACCCCACGAATTACACCTTTTATACGTCGTATCTGCCCGGATCTGTTCGTATTCGCCACCAGTGTTTTGCAAACTTCCTCCCATGCACCTTTCGAGTCTGAATGGGATCAGATCATGTCTAGACTAATCTCATTGCTCACCATGGCGCTTCAAGTGCCCCTTGTCCTAGGTGACAGCATCCCCTCAAGCCCTAGCATACTCGATCTGAGCTCCTTGCAATGGACATTGGGCAACCCTGCCATGGATATCAGCATTCCTGCGAGATTCCCATCTTATGCTCATCTCGATCTCTACGCCAACCACGTCATTGGGAACCCCGAGTATGCCCTCAACGAGTTTAACTTGAGATGGATCTGGAAACAGAATTGGACCTATACCACACGGATTGAGGATCTGTAAGTAACTGGGGTGATATTTCCGCTTTAAGACTGTATGGCCACTAACCATAGGCAGATCCCCTGACTATGATCAAACCTTTTATTGTTCCAGGGCCTTGATACCTTCACCACCATTCAACTTTGTGGCCAGCATGTCGCTTGCACCAACAATCAGTTCCGGCAATACCACTTCAACGTCACGGACGTGCTGGCTCAATGTAAAGGCCCGCTCACCTTGAGCCTAAACTTCGGCAGTGCCCCACAGATCGCCGAGGCCATCTCGAAGGAGCCCGGGCAGCCAGACTGGCCATCCAATGTCGGAAGCCCGTTCGTGATCCCGCATCGGGAGTTTATGCGGAAAGAGCAAAACGACTTTGGCTGGGACTGGGGACCAGCCTTCGCCCCAGCCGGGCCTTGGCAGACCGCCTTCGTGGTCCAGCTCAATCGAGAGCAGCAACATGTACATCCACGCAATGCCTTAATCGATATCTATCGTGATGGACAAAGGAACAATATGATCCCGGACCAGAGTCAGCCTTGGGTGGTCAACGCAAGCATCGACTACATTGGCGAAACCATCGAAGACCCAAGTCTAACCTTTGTCCTCAAAGACGGCGTGAACCAGACCGTCGCTGACGGTGCTTTGAACAATATCACCTCGGTGCCAGGTATCGTCACTGGCATGACCACGATACCAGATGAAACCGTCGATCTCTGGTGGCCCATTGGGATAGGTTCACAGACTCTATACTGGTTGACGGTAGAAGTGAGCGACCAGAAAAACAATACTGTAGCCTCGGTGACCCGGCGGGTAGGATTTCGAACTGTTGTACTAAACGAGCTGCCTGTTCCAGAGGACGAAATAGCAGTCGGAGTAGCGCCAGGAAATCATTGGCACTTTGAAATCAACGGCCATCCATTCTTTGCTAAGGGTTCGAACTTCATCCCACCAGATGCTTTCTGGCCGCGTGTTACCCCCCAGAGAATAAGATCGCTCTTCGCCGCCGCGGTTTCCGGGAACCAAAATATGTTGAGAGTATGGGCCTCTGGCGCGTACTCCCCGACTACATGTATGATGCCGCCGACGAGATGGGCATCCTGCTTTGGTCCGAGTTCGAGTTCGGCGACGCACTTTACCCGGTCGATCAGGGCTTCCTGGACAATGTTTACGAAGAAGCCGTTTATCAAGTCCGCCGAGTAAACCATCATCCATCGCTCGCCTACTGGGCTGGTGGCAACGAACTCGAGATCCTTCAGCTATACCTAGCCAAGAAGGCAGCACCCCGCAAATTTCCGCGAATCCGAGCCGACTACGAGACGCTTTTCCTGTCGGTTCTATTCCCGGCCGTATTTGAGAACTCACGGAGCATCAGCTACGCGCCCAGTAGCACGAGCAACGGATTCATCTCGCTCAATTTCACGGACGCGCCCTACATGCCGCAGCGATACGGCAAGCTGGAGCCGGGCCACATATACGGCGACACGGACTACTACGAGTACGACTCCTCGGTGGCCTTCAACAACTCCGCCTATCCCGTCGGTCGGTTTGCGAACGAATTCGGGTATCACTCGATGCCAGCCCTACAGACGTGGCAAGAATATGTGCCTGAAAGCGAACTTTTCTTCAACTCGACGACAGTTATATACCGCAATCGACACTATCCCCCGGGCGGGCTGGATATAAACTACCCAGCCACGTCAGAGGGGATGGTGGAGATGACACTGGCAGCGCAACGCTGGTATCCGACACCCATGAAGTCGGACCCGATTGCCAACTTCTCGGCCTGGTGTTGGACGACCCAGGTGTTCCAGGCCGACTACTACGGCGCCCAGATCCAATTCTACCGACGGGGCTCCGGTTTGCCACAGCGGACCCTCGGCAGTCTGTATTGGCAGCTCGAGGACCAGTGGGCGGCGCCAACCTGGGCTGGCATCGACCGAGCCGGACGATGGAAGATACTTCACTACCGCGCCAAAGATCTCTATTCCAACGTCATTATCAGCCCTTTCTGGAATGTGACGACGCGAAGGCTGGAGCTCTGGGTCACTAGCGATCTTTGGGAAGAAGTCCGTGGTACTGTAGATGCACGGTGGTATACCTGGGAAGGCGAAGAAGTTGATCTCGATTGCAGCTTGCGCGGAAAAGAAGTCACGGTTGGCGCGCTCAACAGCACGAGGATATTCGCGACGACGCTGGATGATAACGCCAAGAACCTCATCATGAAAGCTAACATCACAGTTGCCGGGAAACTGCCTAATTCCGAAGAGGTCACAACGCTCCACCACACCAACTGGTTTCACGCTACTCCGTTGTCACAAGCCAAGCTCGTCGATCCGGGGTTACAGCTAACACATGATGAGGAGGCCGACATGTTCACTGTGACGGCCACTTCTGGTGTCAGCGCGTGGACTTGGTTGGACACGCCGGCGGGAGTGGTGGTGGCGTTTGACGATAATGGGTTTTGGCTTGCAAGGGGAAGCCTAGAAAACTGGGCTATCGTGTCATTCAGGACGATACTGATGGTGATTGGATCAACAAGGTGATGATACAGAGTTTGTGGGATAACACTTTGGCCGATTGAAGGGAGGTCTTCAAAGGCATCGGTATATTGAGCCGCCCCAACAGTCTCTACTGGGTGCACACCAATGATGTCAGTTTTACCGGATTTGTTCTCCCATGTCGAAAAAGATGTACGATGGAGGAGTCACGGTTCTTGTACAATAGCAGAGGCTTCCTGATTATTTACAAAAGCTATAAGGGGGATTTTACTTTCCTTGATTTCATAAGCGTCACCATCCATGAATGCAAATATCCAGCTCTTGTGGGCTAGATGAAATATCAGTGCTCTTATGGAACACCACCAAACACATCTTCCAGACCGTATTCCGGGTACACCGCGGTGTCAACTGCACAGATGTCCTTATAAGCCTCCAAGAACTCCGGCATAGAATGGAACAGTCGCGCTGCGAAGTCAATATCCACGGTGTACTTCCAGCTCCACGGTCTCGCATCGTCATTCTCTTCGTCGTCCCCCTCAGCAAGCGGCTCGCGGCAAAGCAGGACGTACGCGTCCCCGGGATAGCCGTGCCCGCAATTCCAGCCCGCGGCGACCTCGAGGTCCGACACCTCGACGAGGCTCGAGGTCCCGGCGAGCTCGTCGGGCTCCACGACGAACTGCGGCGTCTTTTCGAGGTCCAGCATGGTCCAGAACGGGATCCCCTGCTGCTCGCGCTCGGGCTCGAGCCCGGGACCGTGCAGGCAGTCGACCTGCTCCGCCACGACGAGCAGCTCGGGGGGAAGGCGATGTCGTCCCGGACCGAGGCGCGGCAGTGCGCGCGCAGGTAGGCCTCGATGGCGGCGACGTAGGCCTCGCGGTTGCGGCGGCGGTCCGGCTCGGACATGGAGTGGGGCGGCACGTGCCGTCGAGGCCGAGCTGGGGCGCGACCTCGTCGTAGTGCGTCAGGAGGTCCGCGGGCCGCCGGAGTTCGCGGCCGCCGGCGAGGCGGTCGAAGCCCTGGCCGACGAAGTACTCGAGGAAGAACATGCGCTCCTCGGCGATGCCGTCTTCGTCCATGTCGGCGACGAGGTCGTTGGGCTCGGCGGACTCGGCGAGGGGGACGTACTGCTCCAGGGCGTAGCGGTTCCGGGCCGCGACGTGCTGGCGGTAGTTGGCGAGGGCTTCGAGGATCTCGGCGCGGTTTGTTACTGTGTTTTCAATCATTCTGGCCTTTTGTTTGTAGGTATGCAGGCTGGCTGGATATGAGCTATAGTGGATACGATGGAGTGAAACGGGGAGAGTCGGAGGGGCTTGGAGGAGCTCTGGAAGGCGTGCTTGCGGCAACGTTCTCTATTTTAAACAGCACATTGTCTGCTGATACGCTCGCTTGTGTAGATGGATGTCGTGTTGGTTAAAGACATAGACCAAATAGGAAGGGGGGTGTGGGGACATGGAGTAGGCAGCAGTCATCCCTGTCAGGGTTGCATCAGTCTTCATGTGCTAAGTACTGTACACTGTATTCTCCCGGCCTTTCTCAGCCAATGACCAATGTTTCCACATCGCATGCATCCCCATGAGAGCCAACATCAGTATCAGACGCCCACCAAATGGCCTTGCCTCGCCCCCGACATGATAGACCAAGCAGTGTCCATAGACACAGAGCGTGCTGCAGAAAACCTGCCATTCGAGATGTGAGGAAATACCCCCTTTTCCACACGTGCATAGCGCTTCCTCCACAACAGCCAGCTCAAATGCATCGAGAAAAAGGCTATTAGCAGTATCTTTTCGATCATAGATGCGGTATTGCTGCCATGCCCATGTATAAATCGCAAACTCCTTGGCGTGTCCAGTACATACTCGGCATACTGCCTGCGCATCGAACGGAGGTCCAATAAGCCACGGAGAACTCGATATCCATGCAGCATAACCTGTTGGAGGGGTTCAAGCTGCACAAACCGTGACTTGGTATGTATTCCCTCTTGCTTAAGTGTACCTGGAACGTGTCAGTGACAAGACTTTAGACCTAAACACGGAGAAAAACCGGACTTGCCTTCTATGATATAAAAGGTCGAAGCGCTTATGGCAGCTTGCCTATTGCAGGTGGGTTCCGAGATTCTACCAAGCTGCCTGGCAACCAGGTCCTGGTCGTCGCCATCCCAGTCGGGGAACGGCCGAAAACTCGATGCAAGGTAGCAGTCCTTCTGCGGGTTGTACAGTCGAAACCCAGCGTCTTTTCCCGTGTCATATTCAATGGCCCAGGTGGTATTGCGCGATCTCTCTTGATGCCCGCTTACCATGAAACGCGCAAATCCGTCGTCCGCGGGGCCAAGGTTCATCTCCTGGTCGACGATAGACTGGTCCCTCGCTGCTAGGCCGAGGTAATACCCCGTGATTCGGCTTCGGATATGTATAGGATCGCCGGACCAGAGGTGGCTCATCAAGTAATCCCTCATTTCAGGTTCATAGCCTTCATCATCGTGGGACTCCGCTTGTTCAAAGGACCATGGGTGGCGTTTCCCATGGGGTCGGAGAAATAGATTCGCGAGTCCGCCCAGTCGTCTTCGTCGTCCATACGTTGCAGCTCGTCTCGGGTGCCGAAAACGCCCAGATCATCGAGCCACACGCCTTCGTCGAGCCAGAGAAAGCCGGCTCTGGGCATGTAGATAGAGACCGGCACGAATGGGACGATGGCATGCTGGGGGATACTGTAGTTGCTCCAATTGGGCGACTGGGAGTCCACGTACGACGGAGACATGGAGCGACGCAATTGTGGGGGAGAGGTACTGGAGATTGTAATTCCCTCCGCTGGTAACCTCTGAGGCCGGCATCACGAGACCCGAGATAAGCGCCAGGGCTATCCAGGGCAAAGCCAAGCTGCGCAGAGTTACGACTCCGATCTTGAGTAGTGTCCATATCTCAAAAGAATGTCAGTCGACCTGGCTGTGGGAGAAGAGCTCAAGATGTCGGAACTTACCTCTGAAGTTTCTTTGGACAGGTTTGTCTTGGAATCTCCGCGAGAGCATGCGATGCTGCGGATATTCCGACAATACACCACCAGAAGGCTCGTAATCAAGTCCGCCAAGTTGCCTCCTAAGGCCCATGCAACTACAAGCAGACACTCCAACAAAGTAGGAAATATCAAATAGGGGGCACTGGTGGTGTATACGAATACAATAATAACAAGCAAGTCGCCAACGTCGTTACAATGCGCTAGGCTAGTACGGCCA
This sequence comes from Apiospora hydei, assembly GCF_038363865.1. Classification (NCBI taxonomy): domain Eukaryota; kingdom Fungi; phylum Ascomycota; class Sordariomycetes; order Amphisphaeriales; family Apiosporaceae; genus Apiospora; species Apiospora hydei. The sequence continues at coordinate 1,132,657 of NW_027117369.1, forward strand.
TCATGAATCCAAGCCGCGGCCGCCACTAGATAACCAATAGTCAGGGCTGAGGAGGCCAGGTATCTCTTGGCACATTCTTTCCCGCAGTAGATGTATGGAAAAATGAGTAAAGACAGCAAAACACGGGATACTAAACTTAAGCCAGATAGAACTAGTGAATGCGTCTTTGCAGAAAGGAACAGAGATAACGGAGGGAGCAGCTCAAGAAAGAGTTGGCCCTTGGCCAGAAACGTGCTCAATACATGATGAAGATGGGATATCTCGGGGTCAACATCGTATTGAATAGTAAGGAGTAGAGTGCCAGCAACAACAGTAAAGGCGAGCGAGATCAAACCAGGGTAAATGTGTAAGGACCCCATTGCAATGGGCCAGGGAATGAATGAATGACACCTGGAACACACATACTCGGACGTCGCGCAGGCAGGCGCCTGTCCTAGATATCCATCTCGTGAATTATTCTCTAGGCATTGGGAGTCTGGTCTTACACAATGGCCCAACGTCCACACCATCACCATACTCGCCACCAGGTGGAGGATCAAATTGTGGTTACACCGTCTGGGGTGAGTCATTGGGGATTCCCATGCCTCTAGCAAGCATTCTGGTTCTGCCAGGCCGACTTTCAGAACCGCAACGGGTCGAGCTTGAAGCAAACCACTTTTTGTAAATTCGAACCGTATGATCCGGTTTCCAGAAGAAACCCAATCTCGAAAGCGCACAGTGTTAGGTGTTGGGATCATGCGAGTCCGGAGGAACTTCGCACACCATGTCGACACGGGCTGACACGGATTGATGTTTGCGGCACGTATTAGATACCTTCGTCCCTTATCAAGTGGCCCCCTCCACCCTCGCCTACAGTTATTCCGGTACTATCGCGAGGACCCGACGTCCCGGTATAATCCCTCTGAGCATAAAATTAGTCATACGTTAGTTCAGTTCCTCCGAACGAATGCAAAATTGGCTATGCAATCCTTCACAGGGCAAATCCTCCCGGGGATGCATACACATGAACCAGCCAGATTACTTTTGTGGCACCGCTGCCCAAACAGGCATTTGGTATCTCTGTAATAGGCAGAATTGGCCACAAGGAGACGGACTTCGTCCGCATGAGCGTTGTGTGCCGCAGCTAAGGCAAGGTACTCTTGTCGAAATGCTTTTTCGTTTCCAGGCACGTGGTTCTATTCATATCCCGACCCTTCCGCTTGGGCTGCCCCTGCCATCGGACACTCTGCCCCTTTCGGGCACGTGGGAGCCTAGCCTTGCGGCAGAGATAGCCTCAACCAAACACGCGTACACTTTCAAATCATCCAACACCATTAACATGAGCCATCGGGTGGTGCAGTGAGCTGACAAGGCTGCCTACAGCCATCATTCCTTCGGCTTCAGGGGCTGGATGAGCCACTACTCTGCTTGAAGCTATCGAAAATGCTCCTAGTATGAGAGAAGATGACCCGAGTAGATTGCGGTCAGGCCGTGAGCTCCGAGACTAGACTGCATTTTCACCAGCTGGTCAAGGGTTGATTCCTCCACAGCAGCCTAGACTCGATGCCAAGCTGGAAGTACGGCAGGAATTAAGAAGAAAAGCCTCACAACGAGAGGTTTACCCAAGTGACTGAACGTACGTTTGAGCATGGCAAAGGGAGCGAGAGCGAAGGGGGACAGAGGGGCAGGATGAGAGTGGTTGACCGAGGATGAGTGATATAGAAGAGAAACAAAAGGAATGTGTATATATAGCTGAAGCTGCTCCGCAGAGCCAGTGATGATACAATATCAAACGCACACAGGTTTTAAGACTGCAACTAGTCAAGATGAACTTGTTCGGTTCTGTGCGGTGTTGTGCCATTATATGGTCTCTCCTATTATTCACAGGAGCCAAAACATTTCCATGGAACTTTGCCGAAGATGTTGATGTGTTCAACTCCTCGTCGCCTTACAAAGGCCCATACACAACTGTTTCCTCCCGCCAGGAGGATAGGCCGGAACTACGTATCATGCCTCTGGGTGCCTCCATCGTCTGGGGACTTAGGTCTTCCGATAACAATGGGCGAGTATACCTTCGTCGGCTGTTTGTGTTTTATATCAGATATACTAATACAAAACGCGCCAGATTCCGTAAAACCTTGAGGGACCAGCTTCGATACCTAGGATGGAACGTCAACATGGTCGGGTCCAGACGCAACGGCAACATGGTTGACAATGTGGGTACTTCTGTTCGTCGTGTTCTGTCTCACAAGCTAACAACACTTGATAGAACGTCGAGGCCAAATCTGGAGACGTGGTGACACAGATTCATGCTGCGTCTAGGAACTCATATGACTTCAAACCCAACGTGGTGCTCATCAACGCAGGCACCAATGATGCGAACCAGAACATTGACATTCCCAACATTGGTGTCAGGATGGAATCAATGATCAACGATCTTTGGGCGGCCGACGGCATGTCTGATACGCTCATCGTACTGTCAACGCTGCTTCCTACTACCGAGGCCACTGGGGCTAGCAATGGACCCAGTATCAATTCCCAGTATGAGGCGTTGGTCCAGAGACTGCGCTCGAACGGTCGGCCCATCGTCATCGCGTACATGAACTACCTGACTATAAGTGATCTGACCGATGGCACACACCCAACAGATGACGGGTATCGGAAAATGGCCTATGTCTGGTGGGTTGCCATTGAACGAGCCGCTGCAGCCGGTCTCATCAAGCCCGCTGCACCTCTGGAGGGCACCACGCCCGACAGCAAGTGCGACAAGGTGTTCAGCAACGGCGTGTACGCCGGAGGTCTCACACAGAAAGGCTCGGGGATCGGAGATGGTATCTACCATCACGAGTCGCAGGAAAAGGGTATCGTGCTTACCGTCACGAGCGACTTTGACAGGAACCAATGGTTCTTTGCTCGCCTGTACGGCCGGAAGTACGACGACCTCCTCGGTTGGTTTGAGCGCGAGGATGGCAGTGTCGCATATGGTTGCTGGAAGAATGATGGAGGCAAATTCACCAAGATTGCCGATCTGAGCGTGGCGGACAACTGCATCCCCCGAGGTGTCCATTTCTTGGATCTCAACGGTACGCATCAACTCGCCATGACCTCTAAAACCATATTGCTTTGTGTGCGTGGCTGACACTTCCTTCTTGCTACCTGCTAGGGGACGGTTATGATGATTTCGCCTGCGTTGCACCTGATGGCAACGTCTACGCCTCCATCAACCAACGAGACGGCACAGCTGACAAACCGCCGTCGTTCAAAAACATCGGATTGATCAAGCAGAATGAGGGCTACCCACAAGCCCGTGTTCGGTTGGGCGATATCGGTTCGTCCCCCTTAACACCGCTGGTTTCCCGTAGAAATACGCTAACAAGACGAATAGACGGTGACGGAAGAGGTGACTATTGCGTTCTTCACGACAATGGAAACATACGGTAAGCAGCATCCTCCATTTTGGAAGTGCAATTTCGTCTCAAGAGACTTAAGCTGACGATTTTCTGCAACTCATACAGATGTTGGCGAAACGGATGGATAGAAGACAAACCATCGTACTGGCAGGATCTCGGAGTCCGCTTTACGGGAAAGGGCAAGAACGACTTCCGTGGCGTCCGATTCGAGGACGTGAATGGAGATGTATGCGCAATGTCTTCCACACCCGAACAAGCTTTGGAAAACGGACGAAGAGATTACTGACCGATGCGTAGGGACGCGATGACTGGGTATGGGTGAGTGACGTGGGCGTCACGGACACCTGGACCAACGCGAGAAGCTGTGCCTCGGGAAGCTCGGCGACGGGCTCAACGTGGCATGGCGTCAAGGCTTCTACAAAGGGGCCAGTTCTGGACCAACCCATGGCGGCATGGGGGGCTTCGTCACGGACGAGGAGAAGTACCTGAGGGACCGAATTCACTTTGCACGCATCTACGGCGAGCCGCAGGTTAGTACAGCACCACCAATCACTCTCATATCTACCTCCTTTCTCTACCCCTCACTACCCGGAAGCTCTTTCCCTTTTGGCTTTGCACGGCAAATCACTCAAGTTCCATTCCACCTTTGACAGCTAACATGTACTGCTTGGGGACCAGGACTTTGGGCTTCTCGGGCGCCAAGACTACGTGTTTATGCAACACTCCAAGGAAGGCGGACGCCACAAGTTTGACATGCGCGTGTGGAAGAATATCGGAAGTGGCGGCACAAAGCTGGAAGGTTGGTTCCCATTCGCAACCACCGCTTCTTTTCTGTCTATATGTATGCTAATACTATGAACTTGTAGCCGATGGAAACAAGTGCGTATCTGATGCAAAGTCTCCAGCAAATATTTTTGCTGTTGCCGTCGGCTGACTGATGACTAGGTATTGTAACATGATCGGCCACTCTGACGGCCGTGAAGGTAAGCTCGTCCCCAGCTCCGGACCATGTCATCTCATACAAATATTCTGCCTGATGCTGATGCGCAACAAACACAGATTACGTATGGACCTTGTCCAAAGGCGAAATGCGAATCTACCCGAACAAAGGCCTCAAGCACATCGAGGGCGACGAGAGTTTCTGGGGCGACAGCGAGATCATCTGGGACCCGACCAAGCAAGCCCCCTTCACCGAGCTGGACCGGCGTGACCTCCACCTCGTCGACTACGACGGCGACGGCACCTGCGATATCGTTTGGGTCAACCCCGACAATGACAACCGGATGAGCGTCTGGATCAACAAGTACCCCTCCACCGGAGCCTGGAACTGGGATTACCAAGCGAACCCGTCTCACCAAGTCACTTGTACGGAGCACCGGGGGCTGGGTATCTACGACCTTGCCGTGCGCTTTGGCGACCTCTCGGGAAACGGACGGGGCGACTACATTTGCATGAAGAAGGACGGTACAGCTGGGGGCTACCTGCACAATGATGACGGCACCTGGACTTCGGTTAATCAGTTCAAGTTTGCCGAGGGGAAGGATCGCGCCAACTTCAGGTTTCACGATGTCAACGGAGATGGACGGGACGACCTAGTGAGCCACCACCTACGCACCGAACTGCAACGGCCCTATTGCTGACCTGAAGTCAGATCTGGATAGACAAGTTTGACGGGAAAGGTTACGTTTGGTACAACGAGGGACCCGGCAGCGTGAGTGTCGACTCCTTTTTCCTACCCACACTATGGCATAGGCTATGAACTGATTATGGGGGTTACAGCCGGCCGACAATGGCGGATCCTCTTTCCACTGGAGAAAGATCGACGATCCCGTCTACGATGGAAATCATCAGGGTAATTGCCTGTTCTATCCAGATCTGTACGTAATTCTCCATGTCCGATTGTTTCTGAGTTCATTGACAGGGGAATGACCGCTGACAAATTCACAGAGATGGCGACGGAAGGTACGAATTATCTATCAACAACTAATTAGACTGCCATACTGACTTGTGTCTTAGAGCGGATATGCATTCACTCTTGGGTACATGGACAAACCAAGCCGAAACATGGTTCAACCGCTGCGGTGGACTGTCGGATGTTACTGGTGATGACCCAGGAGGCGTGATCAACCCAAATCTGCCGCCTCTCCCTGAAGATCCGGGTAGTGACCCGGGTGGCAACCCCGGCGGCAACCCCGGGGGAGACCCAGGTGGCAACCCGGGAGGCAACCCCGGCGGCGATCCCACACCTGGGGATGGCTCTGGGACAGTCTATGTGGGCCAAGAGATATTCACCCAGGCAAATCCGAAATTTGTCTGCGAACCGCCGTGCCTGCTGGTTTATCCGTCGTATACTCTTCCAGAGCCAACTGTCATCGTCATTCCGCCGTACACGACGTCGGTCGAGGTTTACTATCTCTCGACTGTGGTTACGACGATTGGTCAGATGACCTCCACGGTGACGCTCTCGACCTGGACCGAAACACAGAACACGACCGTCATTCTCCCTCCCGTCACTACCTCAGTGATAGGTTTCTACGAGGTCGAGGTGACCGAGACCCAAGTGAGCACGCCCATCGTCAAGTGGGTAGAGACCAAGATTATACTGCCGCCGGCCATCATAACCAATTCGTATTCGACGCCGACCAAGAGCCGGCCACCTCGGACCCGGACGATCTTGCCGCCGCCGTTCCCATGGTCCAGTGTGCAAACAACGGGCCCGCCGCCCAGCACGACGCAGCCAGAGGACAACCGAAACTCGCACATACCGACGGTCGTCACCATCTCACGCGGCCCAACACCGTCGCCCACGTGCACCTCGGGCTGTGGTACGCCGTGCAACCCCTGGTACAAGTGTGCAGTCCTTGCTACGTCAACTGTGGCGGGGGCGGAGGTGGGCGCAATGTCGATTTCCACGACCCGGCAGACCCGAAGCCCAACCCTGTCAAGGTACGTAATTCGCGCATATCCCTGGTCTTTCCACGAGGTGAACTGGCTAACACAGGTTTTAAGGACCCTAAGGATCCTACTAACCCGACCGGCAACCCGACCGAGAATCCTACTCGCAATCCTACTGCCAACCCGACCGCCGACCCGACCGCTAATCCAACTGTCGATCCGACAGCTGAACCAACCAACCCTACCGAGTCCAACGATGCTTGTGAGCCAGAGCTGGATACCTCACACGGTCTCTGTGAAAATGGAAACTACCCGGTCTATGACCCCGGGAGCGGCAGCGTATCGTGTGACTTCTCGAGAGAAGAAGCGGTCGACTTGTTGCCCGAGTGCCAGAAGGAGGTCGATGAGAGCTTGGAGGATTCGCTTGACCGGCTTGAACAGTCCCGGTCTTGCTGTCCCAACTTTAGACTCTCGGAGAGATTCTCTCGAATGTTTGCCAGAGCATGTCCGGGCGGTCCGAACTGCGTCTGTCCTTCAAACCGTGAGCAAAAGCCCCTTTCTCTTAAAGTTCTCAGAGGTCCTCATCGGCTCATCGGCTGAAAATTGAGGCCAAATGAAACAATACTGACCTGGTATGTATCGAACCAAACAGCCCAGTACCGGAATAATCCGCCACCCAACGGATACCATAGTGTTTTCACCTGCGACTACCGATTGTGGCCGAATGTCTGCGCGAACGCACAGTCTGCCATTGTATCTAGGGGCAAGTCGCCCATCATGACCTTTGTCCCCGATAGCAAGCTCCATACGACAAACCCGTATTACAACGGGAAGACTAAAGGATGGAGACTCAAGGGATGTCAAGCAGAGGAATATCCCTTCGGCTCTGGTAACCCCAACAGGAACCCAAACACCAAGATTTGGGCCCAACAATCAGTTCTACGACTGATACCATACGATGAGAACAATTCTCATGGATCGGCAATGAAGGCCTTTTTACAGAGCCGCGGGGAATGGAAACTCGAGGCATGCTGATGGCCTCATCTTCTCCATTTCCTTCACTGGCCGCGCCATGTCCAATCCCCCACCGAGGCGGACCTCTACGTGGACCCGAACGACCCAGCCAGTACGGCTATAAACCCATGCGCGTAAGTGACTGGCTCCGGTGCTGGCTGTTCTTTCTACGCCAGGAAAAGGCTAACCGTCTCATCTACCCAATCAATCAGCGTACCTCACGGTCTTGCATTCATCTTCGTAAACAAGGCCAATGTAAATCGAGGTGAACGATCGGACGATCCGTAAGTCACAACCGACCCTGAGAGCCCCTCTTCACACCACCGTCTCTCGCCGTTCGTTTCGTCGTCCACTACTAACCACCGGGGGGACCGTCTCGCGTCTTATAGCTGGTGGAATAACAGGCGATTTGTTCGAACCACCTCGATCAGTACAAACAGAGCCGGCTCCACGTTGCAGATCGGGGTAGGGCAATTGGCCAGTCAGTATTGCGAATACCCCTCTCCGGGGCGATCCGAGTACACCAATGGCGCGTGGCAATATATCGGAACCTCGAACAACCGCAGGCGAGGTAACCGCTACTACTCCTGCGACAACTTCGCGGGCTATAACGGCCCAGCCATGATGCGGAAGCGCCGGGGTCGCCGCCGGGGCCTCAACGAGATGTCGCCCGCCGAGGTGCGGCAGCTAGCCCACGAGAAGGCCGGAAACAACATCACCGTGTCAGACGGGAGCCTCGAGATCCGCGACCCGGACGAGATCGACGAATCCTGGATCAGTGTGCCTGAGACTCCGGCCCAGCCCGCGCCTCCGCCCGTCAAGGTGTCAGCACGGCAACTGCCCTCCGGCGGCGGGCTGCTAGACCCCAAGGCATACGCGTACCTCGGGTGCGACAACGCCGAAGAAGACCCGTGCACATACGGGGATGGCAGTTACTGTTTCGACGTGGACAACACCAACCCGGACGACCCGGACCCAGACGAGCCAGAGGAACCGGAGGAACCGGAGGAACCGGAGGAACCGGAAGAGCCAGAACAGCCGACGTGCGACGACAAGTGCAAGCTCGACCGGGGCAACCCGTGCAACTGCAACGAGAACGGATGCGACGACAACTCGCCCGCCTGCTGCGGGAACGCCAGCTGCCCCTCGTGCGATTGCAACGAGAGTGGTTGCTCGTCCGGCTCGCCCGCGTGCTGTGCCAGTGGCACCTGCGGCTGGGCGAACACGGGAGGTGGTGGAGGCTAGTGAGGTAGTATTGTTGCAGTGGGTGATGTCAGGGGTAACTTACAATGGCAGGCATATCCTGACGATTTACTCGGATTTCATTTTTTTCTCCTTTTCTATGTCTATTCTCTTATAAGTACCTACTCTTTCTAGCTAGTTATCACCGTACATCTATTTTATCTGGTTAATTTCTTGCTGATTGTATATTGCTCTATTGCTCGCTGTCGCAAGTTCTCATTTGTCTGTGGTACTAGAACCCACCAAAAGTAGAGCAGGTTGCTTCAAGAGAGTTCCGGTGACCACTCAAAGTCAATTGGTTTCTGGTAACGCTTAACTTTGCCTTCATGGCTAATGCGGAAGGATATCTGGTTCCTGGAGGTGGTGCATCTAATCGGGCCGGTTCGCTTGCGCCTTCTTCTCGTCAGGGTCTGATTTCTTGGCTGACACTTGGATCTGTGGTATCACATCAGCGTTCGAAAACCGGAACGGGGACATCGTCGTAACGTGAACGTTACTCATGGAGCTATTGCGCTATTTTGTATATATTTTAACAAAATTTGGACGCATGGGAAGGAAGAGCACACGTGCTACATCCTGTCTTGGTATCTCCAAAGTCAAATAGGGGTATTGAGCTCGTATGGTTCAGCCACCCACCCCAAAAGCGCCGTAGTCAAGAACGAGGGGCATGTAGCAGAAGCGCCCCAATGCAAGTTCGAGAGCGTTCATCAGCTACGTCGTCTGATGTTCTACGCTCCCAGCCATCCCTCCACGACGTGACCGGGCATAATTTAACTCCCTCTACCAAGTGCATTTTTGTAGTGGTATCAGAGTTAAACTTCCCCATCCATGATAGTAAGGTTATTCCCCCTTGGTCTCAACTGGTCGAGTAGCATCATCTACAGCGGATAAATCTCTCTTCGTAGCGTGACCGGAGTGGATAGCGGTGTAATTTTATTGCTCTCGTGGGTTTAAACGAATCGCCGTTTTCAAGCTCATCGTGGGCATGCGTTCGGACCGTTGCCTTCGCCGAGGCATTTCTTGATTTCGCGTAAGATCGGACCGTCGGGATCGGGCCAAAAAGGGGAATCTCGTTGGGAATTTGCCGGCCTTGGCCGACCTCTTGGCGGCGGCTTCGAACAGGGGTGGAATCGGTAGGTTGTAGAGGCGGAAAATCGTCGGGCTAGGCAGTACGTAATGTACAAAGCCATGCGCGCGGAAGGGTCTCGGGTTCTTTGAGACTGTCTAGCCTCGGTCGGAGATTTTTCTATGCGGATTGTCAGTATAAATCATCCAGCAGGTTGGCAGGGCGGTCTACTTGCTATTTCTTGTGACACAGGTGGAAAACCCACTTTGGTTGATGATGATTTAGTAGCGGCATTTGGGAGAGGATTGAGGGCTAAGAAAGAAGCGCCTCTTCGCGCATGTCGTTTCTTCGTACTAGCTGAAGCACTGCGGGGTAGTTCATTGGTTATTTGGGTGACTTGGTTAGGCGGATAGCTGAGCAGCTGAGGCTCTACATGTGATCCTACAGGCGGTTCTTCGCGTGCTCTACAGGCGGCTTTCAGGCGGCTAGGCTGGTCCAACCAGCGCACAAAGCACTATTGCCACTTGTGCAAGTTGCACGTGATTAGAGAAGTAGTAGGTAGGCTTACCACTGATGCCAGCCTGTTGGAACAAAAGGATGTTGCTCACCGGGAGCCAGCATCGTCACCAAGACAATCAGCAACAGAGCGAGCCAAGCATACATACGACCTTGTTGTTCTTGCTAGCACCCATGGCTTCTCGTGCCTACAATCATCGTGATGGGATTTACAACAAATCGCAAATCCTATTCTCCTTCCATTGGAACACGCACCCATTTTAACATCTTGCAGAACAGGTAAAGACCCGGGGCGGCATGAACAGGAAAGGGGTGTTCGCGCCTCCTGGCAGAGGCTTATCAAGTCGCCACGACTTGTAATATGTAGGATCGTCTTACATTTTACATATCATGCTAACATCATGATAGGAAATCCCAGACCTCCTGTGTCCCTTACCATCGACTTAATACATCATACACCTCACAAGCCCCAGCACAGATCTCAGGATTATGGCTATTGGTGGCACCACGCCGAGATACCTACCACCCACCAAGGATCGTCCCCGAGGCACCTCCCCGACTGGAAACCAATGTCGATGTAGCCGACTTGTCAGATACGATAGACAGCAGTGTACGCAAGCCCCACGGCTCCGGCATTCAGGCCTCGGACCCCTGATTTGACCCAACGGCGGCTCCGAAGTCCGCCCGAGACCCCCATGGTCCCACGCACGAGCACGATCCCCGGCATGAAGATCCCCAGGAACGCGGCGGCGGAACCGGCTAGGAAAGGGGGAGCCCTGATTGATGGCGGCCAGTGACCCGAGAAAAACAGCAAAGTTGAAGTCAGGGCCGGGAAACGCCTGGGCGACCGCGAGGCCCACGAGAAAGTCGCGCGGGCTCACCTACCCCTCCGCCACCACGTACTCGCACGGCAGCGGGATTACCGCGGCCCCACATCCCCCGCAGAATATCATGGTCCCTTGCAGGTACATGTTGGCGAAGAGGTGGAAGAGGAAGGGTGGCGTCTGGGAGGAGGGGCAGCGCAGAACCATGACGGCGACTAAGGTCACGAAAAAGACGCCGACGATGCCGATGCCGGTCTTCTAGGACATGTTCAGTCGATACTCCCGGGGGCCCAAACGACGCTCGGGATCGGTTTGGTTGGCGGTGTAGGTCTGGCCGTCGTTAGATACGGTCCTTCTACTGGCTGCCGCCGTCGTGTCACGGTGGAATGGGAGTCCGCCTGCTTCTGCTTGTGGGGGCCTGAGCGATATTGCTGGAGTCGTGACACTCGATGCTCGTTATTCCACGTCATTGGCGTCTCTTCGTTGGCCCTCAGTTCCAGTCCCAGGCCTAACCCAGCGCCGGGCGGCTCGGACAGGTCGAGGGACCCAGCGGTAGTCGTGCACTACGGTGGCGCAAACGGCAGCGAATACGAGCACGTGAAAGTACCAGAGGGCGTTGTACAGCATTCCCGCCGGCGCTGTAAGAAACACAACGATGCGCGTGAGCTTGCCCGTGACGGCCCTGTCCGATAGCCCCGCCGCCGCCAGCGTGATGATGTCCTCGGTGGCGGCGTTGAGGCCCGAGAGCAGGGAGTAGAGTGGCCCCGGCAGGTCCTCGCCCACGTTGGACACGCCGATGGACAGACCGAACATCCCCAGGGCGCCGGGTAAACTGATATGTAAGTAGCGATCCGAAGGAATCAGAACGTGGAAATATATCTCTTTGTTCCGTTTCCATATGTTCCCGCATTTCTGAATGAGATGAGAACACCACGAGTACGACATCAAATAGATTTGGCTTACCATCACAAGACGACGCTGAGGATAGCACTCGTCACACCGCCATGAACGAGGTTGATGCAATAGAGCATATTGATACCCGCCGGACCCCATAGGGCTTGTGACACGCTGAATAGCTCTTGGTACTAGGTCGAATCGGTCCCGTCAGTATCACGAATCTTCAGGGGCCGCCCCGGAAGTGGTCAGCCGAAGGCCGTAAAGCGCCAATTAACCCGCTGCGTCTCCAAGGCGTCTTGGGCCGCCTGGTGCAGGATGACTTTAACGTTCTCGGCGATCATTGTTTATTGGCGGTGCGGGCGCGCAAGTTTAAGCTTATCCCGAGAGACAAATTCTGATGAGGCGTCACTGGCCCATCAGCCTGATTCTCTCTCATTATCAAGTAGCCACCAGGGCGTGCGAGAAAACGCCGCAATGAACAGGTTATCCAGATCAAACACCCTTTCGTTCCCGTAGTCGGGGTCGTCTCGGCACCTACATATTACATGACATTTTTCGTCCTCTCCATCTCTCGAGTTCTTGGACTGAACAGCATCAGAGACGTAGATCTAAAGGGCTTGGCATCTACTACCGGACTCTAGATAATCTTAGTCCCCCATCATACCCCAAGACTATTTTCACTACACCCACCCACCCCCCCCACACACCAACCAACCGCCCACGATGCGCTTCTTCACGTTGTTCGCCATCTTGGCGGCCGTCGTCGTCCCCGCGGCCTGCCACGCCAACGAGACCGAGTTCGAGATCGAGTCCACATAAGGAGGTGACCGTAACATGGACGATAACTGGGCCATGTTCAACATCCAGAACTGCCAACGGGGTCGCAAAGCGTCAAACAAATGCATCAGGCAGGGTATAGAATACCTCGATGCCTCCCCCTAACGAGAGAGTAGAGATCAGAAAGGCTGTAAGGAAGTCAGCTGCTCTTACAACTCAGCTATCTGGATGTGCGGCTTGGTGAGCTTTACTTCCTCCCCTTTTCCTTTTCCTTTTTCTTTTTCTTTTCTTCCTCCTTGACTTGGTACAATACCTCTTTGTTTTTGTTTTGTTTTTTCCCCTTCATGTGATGTACTCTTCCTTTTCCACTTCCTTCCTTCCTTCGCTTATGAGGGTCTGAGAGTCTGAGGGGAATGCGTATCTGCAAGTGTTTTGTTTCGTTTCTACGTAGAGCCCCTTTCTTAAACTGTATCACTGGTGATTTTTAACTGACGTTATACTCTTTTCTTCCCACCGAATTCAGTCCAACGAAGTTGTTTCAGTCTCCAGCTACAAAGTTATTGCCATTGGGGTCAGCAAAATCATGACGGAGTGCGGAAATAAGGGTCGCAAGTTGAAGAAGACCAGCGGCGAGGCTCACCAGAAGGGTTGGTACGTCCAGATCGGCCATTCGGGGCGCCATTGCTAAGTCTGGTCCTCCTCTTGCTGCACTTCTCCCCACCCCCTGCGTTTCCCTTGGAAACCACGCCCGTTTGCTCGCTGGGTACGTGGTGGGAATCAAAATAAGAGGGAATGCTTGTGAAGCAGAACCTTTCTTCGTCAGCATAGTCATGGGAAAACGGAGAGACAATGCCTTTGGTACGATAGGCATGATGCATCGGTATGAGGCAGTGATATGACGTGGCGATGCTATTGTGAATGACTTTTTAGCCGAGAAATGGGATAGCAGGTGTTTGTGCTTGACTATCGAGAAGCCATGAGGCATTGGTGTTTTCTATTAGCAATGCATGAGGAACCACGTTTCCCCTATGCATTTTGTTCCTCTTCTCCATGTGACCATGTACATTCTTGGGCTGGTTGAAGAGACGATTTCTGGTCTTGTTCGAGCAAACGTGCGTGAACAATGTTGGACAAACTCAGAAAATGAGTTGACCACTTCGGAGATGGGCAAAGGATGCAAGGTATTTTTAGGTCTGGTCATGGACTTACAGCTGCGCGTTTCTCACCCTGTCGTCTCGCAGAAAGAACCTATATCAGATTCTCCATTCCTCTCATGGTGGCTTCGTTGATGAAGAGGCCTGGGAACGAGACATTCTAGGAACCCCGATAGGGGATGGTGAGACAGCCACTCCCGCACGGGCTGCCAGGGTGTCTCAAACCTCCTCTACCCTGAAGCTGACCCTGAGACAGCTGATGTGCCTACTAACTCGAATTATATCTGGGAAGATCTACATGCGCACGCATACACTTTGTTGGACTTAATACTCTGGTGTTGATGAACATTTGGGTCGTGTATTACGAGTTACACCCTCCCCCTTGATGCATGCTTCTCGTTCACGCGGACGGGTGCCACGTCCATGTGCTTGAAGCATCCGCTCTTTGGTCATCTTACGCGGTCTTGTCTACGCGTGTGTCTCGTTTGCTGTCGTTTTAATCAAACAGGCATACTTGTTGGGTTGAATTACCCCTCCGTGTTACATCCCCGAGATTACTCAACGTGCTAGAAGATTTACAAGTGTTACAAGTGCAGTGGTAACCAAAAACATAACTATGGGGCTTACATAACCGCTTCTTCTGCCCTCATAGGTTCCCTGGCGCGTAGTTCATCTAAACATGATGCGAGTTGAACGCTCCTGTTACCAACAGTTACCAGAGGGCTTCATGCGAATAGCTTTGATATAAAAAATATTTTCAATACTTTTCTTGGATGTAGGATTACAAGCCCAGACTTATTTATATCTAAGTTTTACGAATCTAGGGTCTCGTCCCACCATGAAGAGTCCTGTAGCAACTACAAATAACACGCTAGTGAGCAGGGTCGGGGCTGGAGGATGCAAAATTCGGAGTGCGGCCCCGGCGTATTCGGGAATTACGGGGCCATTGCCACTAACACCGCTCCAGGCGCCCCTCCGTAGCCTTCAGCAAAAATTCCCCTCCGAACCCTTCGGCCTAATTTCTCAAGCCTTGAACTTTTCACATCTGATTCCGACTTTTTTTTTTCTTTACTTCTGATATCGTCTTTGAAGAGTGTCAACTGGTCCCAAGTCAATCCAACACCATCAACATGTCTTCTTCGCCGGTCATCAAGCTCCCGGACCCAAGGGTTGCAGCCTTTGCCAGCTCAATCACAGAGCCAATGGAGGGGACTACGTGGTGGAATGGCAATGAAGGCGGCGTTATCTACGCCGGTGGCAACATCTTTGGCATCCGGTCTGACGGCCAAGGGCATGGCGATTATCTCTCAGACGGCATCATGATAACCCGGCTCTCGACCCAGAACAGCAACGCCGCCAACACACACAAGGACCGGGAGTTCCGCTACCGCGTTAAGCTGGCTATGGATACGTGCCAACGCCAGCTTCCTGTTGGCGTGATCGTCAGATATGACCATCCTGGCCTTGAGAGAATGGGAATTGACATGCAAGGCGAGCACTGGGCCATAATGGGCTTTTACTTGATCACCGACTGCTGGTTCAGTTGGGATGATACCAAAAAGCACATTATGGTCAGACTTGAGAGGGCACATCCAGCTCCTAACGCCATCAGTCATCAACGCCCTGCCGAATTGGATGAGGCAAGTAATTTTCTTTTCGTCGTCTATTCTTTTTTTCTCCTTTTTTTTCTCTTCTCTTTCATTGTTCTATTTTTATTTCCTACTTCTGTTTGGAGTACTTCAGATTGGAAGCTGACTAAAAATCTTGTAGGATAAGTGCGAGACTTGCCAGAAGCGCATTATTGCAAGATACGAAGGCTCTCCCCCTGTCTGCGGATATCCTCTGTGCGACAAGGCCGATATCGCTCAGGCAGCCGGAACTTATAACAAGCAGTGGCTAGGTGCCCGACAATCCCAAAGTCATGTGCCTCCCTTCACGGTCTCATTGCTCCCAGGTCCTCCCCAACCTATGAGCAAAGAGGATATCGTTGCTTGTTTCAATGGCCGAAGGAATGCCTCCTTGAGAGTCAACTGGACTGGGTGGACTTGCCCCAACTGCAAGAGGCTCAACCTCCGTATCTACTGGAACCGATACGAGTGCCGGAACTGCAAAAGTTGCTATCCCTACGGAATGCCCAACTTCTCCTTTGAAGAACTAGTTTCGCCCGAATGGCGATGCATGTTGCCGGAAGACGTCGTCCCTCGTCTGATCTACAAAGACTACATCTCCTACTACACAAGCCCTCGTCACCGCAAATGGGTGCTTCGCGTATTCCGACTGGATGATGAGAACACGGTCGTGGTCGGCATACCCCGAGAGTCCGCTATCAGGTCGCCCGGCGGTTTTAAGTCCTTGTTCGACGAGCTCTGAGCGCGCGTACAGGACGGCACCATACCTCTCCAGCGCTGCCCTGCGAGAGCTGGCAAGATTGCCGGACAGAGGACCCGATTCTTTGCGGCCAACTACGGAGAAGAATACAACGCGAAGATGAAGACCCAGACGACCCCTCTGGACGACGCTCCGGAGGTCCTTCGAACCGTCAAGGGCATCCTGATAGAAACGGTCTCTCAGGTGCTCGGCCGAACCCCTCAGTTTAACGAAATGCTCTGCATTGGCAACTATCCCAATATGAGCATGGGCTGGCATCAGGATGGAGAAAGAGGCGTAGGTCCCGTCGTCTCGTCTATGTCGTTCGGGGGCGAAGCGGTCATGAAGTTCTGTATGCACAAGAAATATCTGGTCGGACGAGGTGGCAAGGGCGGGGGCTACGCATACGACACTATCCTGCCAGGCTGCTTGGAAGAGGAGGCCAAGAGAGCTTTGATGGCCAAGCTAGTCAGCGGCGAATACAATGAGAAGCAATACCGGGAGCAGTTCAAAGCTCTCATGAACAGCATCAAGGTGCCATCCAATACGAAGAAACCAATTTTGGAGTTCCCTCTTCCAGGAACAGGAGCCCTCATGATTCAATTCGGACCGAGCCTGAATAAGCGATATGAGCACATGGTGGAAAATAAAGGGATTGCCCGACTGGTCCTGACGTGCCGGACACTTGAATAAAAGGAGAAGGCTAGTGGTCAGAGTCTAGCAGAGGCGAGTGACGAGAGTTCGACGGATAGTGACGAGAATATGGAGGAGAATGGCTAGATCCAAATGATTATTTCGATCCCGCTCGTAATTAATTAATACGATTCCCTGGTCCTTATTTACACCCATGTTATATATGAACCACATCCTCATATGATTTCTTTTCCTTCACATTGATATTCTCTTTTCTTCGTACTGTCAACGATGAGACCTCCGTTGTCATTGGTTTCCCAACGGAGCTCGCTATCACATACAAAGGTGGCTCCAAGTCCATGTTTGAAGAGCTCTGGGTGAGCGTTCAAGACGGGGCCATACCCCTGGAACGCTGCCCTGTCAGCACAAAGATCCCGGGGCAACTCACAAGGTTCTTTGCAACTAACTACGGCGAGGAAAACTTGGCGAAGATGACGACCAGTACCACCTCGTTCGGTGAGGCCCCAGAGGTGATTCGGCTCGTCAAAGACGAGTTGACCGCGGTCGTGCGGGAGATACTAGGCGAGGAGGTAAACTTCAATGAACTTCTATGCATTGGAAATTACCCCAACATGGCCATGAATTGGCACAAGGACAGGGAGAAGGGAGTCGGCCCGGTTGTGGCATCATTCTCATACGGTGGGACAGCTACTATGAGCTTCTCCATGGACCGCCAGCATCTGGTTGGAAGAGGGAGAACGAACGGCGCGTATCTATACGATACTATTTTTCCTGGCTGCTTGGGGAAGAGAAAACGATCTCTGAGGAAGAAGAGAGACGAAGGGAGAATTACTGAGGAAGAGTATAAAGAATCGTTCAGGGCCCTGGTCGACAAGATCAAAATGCCCTCAACCAAAAATCCAATTCTTCAGTTCCCCCTTCCGGGAGCGGCCACTGTCATGATCCAGGTCGATAAGAGCCTGAACCAGTGGTTTGAATATACGGTTGAGCACAACGGTATTGCTCGCTTGGTCACCACCTGCCGCTCTATTGAGCATGACGAGCACTAAGCTTAGAAACAAGTTAATAATAGTCAGAAACCAATTGAACTATTCGAACATAACAAAGAATTTTCGTTGATAGTAGTAGAACGATGAGCTTTATGAAACGATTCCTATCGAGTTGTTGTTTAAGCGATATATGGTGTTTATAGGCGTTTCACGCGAGGACACCGAGTGCATCCGACACGTCTGCGAACCGAGATTCCTATATCAACTGGAAATAATTGGCACAAACGCGCCTAATAAAACGCTACTCATTAACGGCCCTCCTAGGTATAGCAAAACTTCCACCGTCGCAGTCATCATAGTTATCTTGCTCCATGCTTTCCGTCTTAACCAATTCTGCCCTGTAAGGTTTCTCCCCCGTTCCCCCATTCCTCATTCCTGATTCCCCCAGCTGGGATCGTTGTATCAAACTGATTTATATCCCAGGTGGCCGGAGGTCCCGACCCTTGAGCCCCCATTATCCCCTAAAGCTCCTATCTCATTTCACCACCCGTGCCGGAGCCATCTGATTCCATCAGGGGCAAGTCCTCCACCGAGATACCTAATAATAACCTATCGACACGAATAACACACAGATAAGGACTAGTGGGCTATCTACAATCTCTTCCATCATGTAGGAGCCTGTTAGCTCTGGCCAGAGCCCGATCCTGCTACCTGAGCAGCTCCCAACGCGACTTGCACGACGGTAAGAAATAGTATGATGCTACCGAAACTGCGGAAAGATTGGTCAGTTTTCTTGGCCGCTCAAGCATTGGTCGTCACAAGTACTTACAGGAAAGTCCAGTATTGGATAGTGTCGCGACTGTCTCGAAACAGGATCCAGAAATTCCATGGGCGGGCCGTTTGGAGGTGGTGGTCAAGCTCGAGGATGCGCGGCCACAGATCACGGAACTCGACCTGGTTCCAGGACGTAGCCTCCTGTCCCATGAGTAGCTCAATTTCTGGGTCATACGGGAGCTGGGCGCTCCAGCCGAATGCTCCCCGGTTCCTCTTGAAAGTGTCTTGGGATAACATCTTGATCTCGCAGGTACGGGCCCGCCACGACGCACAGCCCAGGCACCAATAGCAGTACCTAAGCCCAGTGTACCTCACCAGCACTTCATGTGCCGAAGATACACGAACGGGGTTGAACAGGTTCGCATAGGTGGACTGCACCTCGTAGACCAAACTGGGGGATATGACTGACTTGCTCGGGTTTTTCGTTTCGCGGTCTCGAAGAGCACATGGTAGAGCGAACAGCTCAAGGTAGTGCCTCTGTCCAGATCTCGAGAGCAGAAAATGACGTGATATGTTGTCTGTCCAGACGATGCGTACACTAGCCAACGAAAATAGTCTACTAGCGTTGAGTACCTTTGTATCGATGATGTGCGATTCGATGAGACCCGAGTGTAGACCGAAGCTGAAGTCTGCTGTGCGGGACACGGACGACTGATCAGTAACACATGCCGTTGAAGTTTGGGCCGTCTCCGGCGACCATGCGGACTCGTTTGCGTGTGGGAGGAGGCCGCAAGATCTGATGAGCTCGGATGGCGACTGGTCGAATGCTCTCTCTTCCGAATAGGGTATGTCATATCTGTGAGAGAATGATACAACCACGCGCTTCTGGTTGCCTCGTGTGGGAGAAAAGTACGGCTTCATAAGCGTCCAAACCCCTATTATGATGAGAACAGTGTCTTCGACGCTAGTTAATCGCTCAGCGGATCCTGGGGAGGTGTCGTTGAAGTAGTAGTGGTCGGGCTGACTGGTGGCTAGTTCGTTGACATATAGCTGTATTGCCATATGGTGGGGTTGATCTCCTTCTCTTCTGAAATGAAGCACGACGTCGGTAAACAGACGTAGATAATCCTCCTTCTTCCGCACACCAGGAGAGGATGACTTGATCCAGCGCAGGTACGGCCTCAACCGAGATATTGACTCTCCCGGATCATATCCCATGGCACTCAGGATTTCTTGGTCCATTCCGCCCACGTGGTAGCCATTGTTAACGGGGGTTGGACACCGGAGCTCAATGCCTGCTGACTACTCCATGTGTAAGTAACCAAGATTGGCGGAGGACGATAGCGCGTATTCGACAAAACGCGTAGGACAATATTCCGGGCGGGTGTGGACAGAAACTTGCAATGACCGCAATTGCCTTCGAAAAGTTTGCGCAGCCTTGTAGAAGCGGGAGCTGAACCTGCCAAAATGCTCCCATTAGGTGCTGCGGGCAGCTGCCAAGCCTTCGGGCGTTAGGCATATTACAAGGCACAAAAGCGTCCTGGAGGTTGTCAACCGATCAAACAGTCCGCATATGGTAATGAGCCAAAATGTCCTCTGGAACCCTCTGGGATTCTGGAGGGCAACATTTACGACACTGACGCCACCACCAAATTCCTCATCGCAATTATTTTATGTATAGTCTCAGGGCATCCGTTTCCAGGGCATGGGGTCGTTGAAGGTACTTGGTAGTAGCAGGGGCATTTCGAGGAAGCCCGCAATCTTTGCCTCCCAACATAACTCCCTCCGTTGCCCGACAATCGATGGCTTCAAACAATAACATGCTCCTCCCTCATTTCCTTCGGGACCTTGAATGCTCCGTAGAATGCAACACGTCCATCTTGCAACATCTTTGTGAGTTGGTCGCCCTCGACGTGGTAGTGTTGAACGTCCTGGACCATCTGCATGTACGAAGTGAACCCTACTACCTTACCCTTGTGCATTCCAGGCTCCGACTCGTCGAGTAGGCACACGGGGGTTCCACTCTGTCCGCCGGGTGCTTCGTAGTCGTGTGCAACCCGGTACAGTATCGATCTTGCCACCAGCCGTTTACACTCCGCCAGTTCGGACTCCGTGTCCTGCCTGTTCTTACCTCGCCCAAGGGCTTCACGCACGCTCCATCGCTTCGACTTTTGACGGTTCACGAAAATACCCTGTCCCACCGTCTGCTGTTGATTAGCTCCAGGTCCTGGATACGAAGGCGACTTTGGACCAACCTGGAATTGATGTGGTCGGATCCCAATGCTCTTAGCAGTCCGATCCTTGTCATCGAGGAGGAACACACTCCTTGTGTTGAACTGCAAACTGGCCCATTCTTGATCTGAGAACCATTCAAGCGGCACGTGAGGTTTCATTCCTCCGGTCACCGTTGCTGGCAAGTCGGAGACGTCGACTATGCTGACATCGTGTTCGAAGCCGTCGGGAAAGACTCTTGCATCAGTGTCGAAGGTTCTAACAACCTTGCCTAACTGATAGAGACGTAAGTATCGGCATACATGAAGATGTATCACTCCCCTCACCTCGGCGTTGTTATTTCCAGCAACTAGCCTTACTTCCTCAAACCCGGACTGTGGCCACTCCCAATCCAGCTTCGAGTCAATCAGTGCTTCTGTGACCAAATGAGTTGGCAACGTCAGATAAACCCGATTCTGAGCCTTAGTCATCAGCCCAAGTTTTGCTTGGGGCCTGTTTTTGGACTTTCCATTGTTCACCTGAGCTCGGACTGAGCTCCCAATGGATAGCCCTTGGTCGGCAATAGGTCTTAGGGAATTCGATACAAGGTTACCAAACCCTGATCCAGAAGGAGTTGCCGCTGTACTCGATTCGGTAGTATTGTAGGTTTGGGTAAATATATGGCTCCACTCGGTTGAGGAGGTCTTCCGATATTTGCTCGCTTCTCCAGCTGTTGAAGTCTGTGTCTGAGCTATGAAGCTGACTTGTAGACCGCCAAAGCGCCCAGGATAGTAATTCAATGCGGAATATATATCGAATTCGTCAGGTACAATGATCTGCAGCATGCCGTTTATCAAAAGATAGAATCCGGTTGCTTCCTCGAACGTATCCAATATCTGCTCCACTGTGTTGTGGCATAACTCTTTCACTGATGAGATATGATGGGGATGTGGGTCAGGAGGGGGAATCAAACCTGCGTTGAGGGGGTAATAGGTCTTGATAGGGATAACGACTGGTATGCTGGCTATAGTCAGTGGTACGGGATAAGGGATTGTCGAGTCCGGGGAATGTACGTCCAACAGCAACTCCCCAATACTTTCTCCAGCCGCAAATCGTGGCGGATCTCATCAGGCAACAGAAGAAGGAAATTTGTAATATCGACCTCAACATCACTGATATGCTTGTCTTGGTGCAAATGGTGCACATCGTCTGTTTGTTGTCTCTCTGTAGTGATTGGGACAGTCGTAGGTGAGAGTGGACGGTCTTCCACCATTCAGGCTCACCCTCGACCGTGGCAATGCAAAGCTCCTCCTCATATTTGACCGTGTCCTCGGAATGAAGTGATAGGTTCTCAAATAACCTCCTTAGACCGCGGTACGCTTCGGTCACTTCTTCGACTTCACTAACATCGGCAGTTGCGTCAAAGCACATGGCTAAGTCTGCCAACTGTGCTGTGACACTTAACTCGCCTGAGTACATCTCAACGGGTGACTCTCGGAGGATCTGCTCTATGGCGGTCTCACTCTGTGCCAGGTTGAGGTCACAAGTCTCCGCATAGATATCGTCGGAACCAGGGTCCGTCAAAGGGGGTGAAGGGAGAGCGCATCTGATATTGGCCTCATTGCCAGTATCGTAATATCTCGTGGGAGACTCCGGCAATCTCAGCACAAAGGTATGCTGCCCATGGCCAGATCTTTCAAGTGACTGAATGGGTATAGCTCCATTTTTGTTGGCTATTATGTTACGGGCTTTCTGCACGGTAGCGTGGGGAGCCGGCATGCTGTACACATGAAACGGCAGAGCATTTCCCTGTATCAAGTCACGCATAATCCTGGTAACCGATCCTTCTTCCGGAAACTCTCGTGATAGAGTGTCCATGAGGTAGTCCCCGATGACAGTTGGAAACATCGAGGACACCCCATCTGCGCCACACTGCCCTAATACGGCAAGGAGGTCGTGGAATGCATGCTTACGAATTCTCATCAAATTCTCCAGGTGCCGTAAAAACATGTTTCCCAATATAGGATCGCGTTTTGACAGACTAGAGATCGCATAGAAGGTGGTGAAGATGAGCCATATGCTTGGTTCAAGCATATCAGCAAGCTTTTCGAAGCAATGGTTCAAAAGCGCAAAACCCATAACCACACGGCCCTGTCTGAGGGAGCTTAGGGCCATGCCAAGGATCGTCACCCAATTCAAGGTCTGGTTTGTTGTCGCCTGGTGGGATAAGCCCCAAGGGTTGATGTTTGCTTCCGAGTCATTTGGCAATGAAGTCATAGCGACTATGTAGTGTCCAATTATAAGCACTATGAAGTAAAGGGTCAGCAAGCTCTGATAAGAGATAAATGAGTAACTGAGACCTGCTGAGAGCAGCACGAGCCAGCATGTATAAACTATTCAAGGGGCATACTTGACTATTCAGCGTATCTCGGTTCGTGCGGAAGCTCAATTTGTTGGGGAAAAGAGCCGTGTGGTCCCATACGGAAGTACGCATTAGGATTCGATCCAGATCGAAGATACCTTTTCATGCGCCTATCAAGGTTGTGATCAAAGGGTGCGCCTTTCCATTCCTTAGATTCTTTCTTTCCTGTGGCCGATGCTTGCCGAGTACGAAGCAGGAAAGATTCAATGAATTCCGAGCTACGATTCTTCTGCAAACCCCATTTCCTGAAGTTATCCTGTAAAATATTTCAGTGAGTATTGTGGATAATCATATGGCTTTCTTGTCATCCATGTCTGCTTCAACGGTGAAGCCATCGGTTATATCACTTAGGCAGCGACTCACTTTATACATCTTAGGACTGCGCAGATCAGCATAATGGGTTAGGTATAAACGAGACTGTAGGTCTAAGAGACTTACGTAGCATGGAACTGAAATTCTTCTCTCATAATTTCCTCAACCTCCTTCAATGGAAGATCATCAGTGATATACAGTTGCGTGATTATGTCGCGACGTAGGGCCCAATCGAATGGCCTGGCCCATGGCTGTTGCCATTTGTGAGCTTGCGGCTTGGCCCCAGGGGAGTTGTTTCCAGTAGCGACACCATTGGTTTGTTGTTTGACTGCACTGCCGAGAGTCTTCCGAACAAGAGCTGAGTTATTGTCCATCGCCTACTAGTATAAAAACGATTACGAAATGGCTTTGAGTTTCGTACAGGATAGGGAACACGTTGATGTGTACCTTAGGTATGTAGGAGTAAGGTGTAAAGTTGGCATCGGCAGTCAACAACGGAGCGGTCTACAAATGCTTCAGATGCGGACGCTGGGGTAAGATCTTCCAGCGGGGCGTACCTGCCATAAGGCTGTATCTGCAACTTCGCCACCGGCTGAACGATTTCCCATCATGTGTTCCCTGTGTACCCAACCATGTAGGTAGGTAAGCCCAGCGAATTCTGCCCCTGTCAAATCCCACTTTGAGATGAACAGGGCATTGCACAGGGTCGTACATTCGCCAGTAACGGCTTTCAGCCAGTCGTAGGCTCAGCCCATTCACATTGTGGAATTTCACAGGCAGGTAGGATCAAGGGCTGAACTCTCTACCATATCACCAAATATGTTACGCGATTATGTTCAACATTGTTTGTGCACGCAACCTCGAAAAACGCATATGCCTGTTTTTCAACATGCGTCCAGACGCCTCGCGATGCTACGCCACATGACTCGCAGCCAAAGAAAGGAGTGTGCAGTTTAGTGACCGAGTATGATATTGGCGGCCAATTTCATCATGGGGTATGCATTGGGATTGCGAAAAAGAAAAGGCGTAGTAAATCACGATGGTTCTTAGCGTGACTTGTGCTCTGCCATTTGAGACGCATCGAGATCGCACACATGCTTTCCGGTCATGTACGAGGATGCCAGATCATGCCCATAGAGCCCCGAACGAATCAAAGTGAGCTGCACTGCTAATGTTTCTATGCCATTGTCGAGCTGTGTCGTGTCGAGAGACTCGCATGGGAGGGGGAAGATACGGAGCGAATGACGAGCGGCCTCTAATAGTGCTTTCAATATGTATTCGCGCTCGACTACAACAGCTGAAGCGGTAAAGTTATTGTATCCATTGGTTTCTTATGCATACTCACTTATTACGATAGTTCATGACTGTGAATGGTAGTTACCTCGTGCTCTGCTTTCCTCGCATCCTCCCTTTAAACACATTTTGCAACAGCGACTCAGAATCTACGAAAAACCAATACTCATTCCTCAAAGATGACAAATACCTTAATTCAGAAGCCCTTGTACCACCTCTACTGTCTCCCTCGTGGCCCGCGCTTCATTGTCAACTCTTGCCGTCTGAGGGATTGACGCCTTGGACAAGACGCAACTCGGATCGATAGCCTGGCGAAGCACGGTCGTCGGGCATGGGCTCGTGATCAGGAGCTTGAAGACGCATAACATTGATGGGTCTAGTGTCAGATCCAGCAGGTATTACAGCATCACCGCCATGTCTCCGAGGTACTCGTCCCGCTCGTAGTACTTGATGTTGTCGATGTTGGTGAGGAGCACCACCACCGAGTCCCCGCGCATATTGCGGAGAAACCACCCGAATAGCTCGCACAGCTCCCGAACGTCGCCTCTTTTTACAGATCTAAGTTCCACATGAGCGGACAGCTGACTCGTGTTGAAAGAGTCTTCTTGTCGTAAGAACTGCGAGATGAAGCTCCTGATCGAGGAGCGCCCACGGGTGTGGGCATCGCCCCCTAGATGGCTACCGCAGAAGAAAGCCAGCTTAGCCCACCGAGCTGAGCCGCCCAGGGCTTTCAAGGTAGCAGCACAGTAAAGAGAGCCCGGAGGTGTGACGCATCCCGCTAAAGTCACCATGGACGAGTAGCTCACTCGACGCTGTCGAGACAACCCATTCGCGGAACTGGCGCGTTTGTTGTACCAACTCGGCTCTTACTCGGTCATTGCCAGGTACCAGCTCTTTCTTCTGGAGCATTCTCTACATGTCCAACTCTTATAGGTGTTCAGATAGCTTCAGCTGTGCTGTAAGTTCATCTGGGCTGATGCAAGTCTCGTGGGGTATTGCGATGCGGGCGACGGGGTACGGTTTTGATGATAGATGATATGTATAAATCCTGGAATTGTCTCACATCCCGTCTTTCGTTCAACAACTTGCGCCCAAATCCCTCGAGTAGCGTCTTGATCCCATTTTGGGTACCTGCGAATCTTTGCTGTGTGTCGATGTCTTGGCCTAGCCGGATATAACCGTAGGTAACGAATATCAACCCCGTGGCTTGTCAATCAATCGTATCCTCATACATCAAAATATTACTTTTTGTCCTGAATTTGTCAGATGCCTAAGAGTTGTAAGTGTAAACTCCCAGTATGACTACGCAATGCAGTCAAGATAAATTAGAATATGAGCTCCTTCCTATGCACTCCGTGCTAAGCGAGAGCCTGAGCAAGACATCTTGAAATGCTGCCTAGAATGAGCCTGATAAGGGCTGGCTTTTGGGGACTTCGTCTGGCAACATCCCCTTTTGTCTTGCCGACACCGACCACTTTATAGCGTTTGGTGTTTGAACTCCTTCTGTTTCCTATCCTCATGGCAAACCTTAAGCGCGAGTGCTCCAGGCAACTGGCTAGTAGGCTGATACTCATATGCACATGTTCCAATAACGAAGACTCGAGGTAGTGTCCCGAATGCATACTAAGATAGTCACTGGAGGTAATTGCTCTTTGAAAATGAATTGCATTGAAGCTCATAGGCCCATAGAATGGGCATGCCATTACAAGAAAGAAACCAGATCCTTGACTCATTCATGTGTTTAGAAGCGAGACACAAGATCGGGAAGTACAATAAGATACAATGCTGCGTGCCCTGTAACAAACCAAACCCCCCAGGCCTCGCCGATCACTGAGAGGTAACCTTAACCCCGCAACCTACGCCTAACCCGACCCCAAGCAGGTACATCAATGTTTAGGATAACATAGTGATCGGTACTTGTGCCTGACGTAACTGGGCTGTTCTTCCCCTGTCTCCCCTCGACGACCCACAGCGGGGTAGCTCTTTCCAAGCTAGGTCCTAGCTGCTGCCTTTCCATCAGAGAGCTCTTCTGCTGTTTGCTCAATGCCCCGCTCCTGCCTGTTTGGTAGAGTCAGAGAGAAGTAGTTGCGCCCACTCTAGAACCCTCCTGGCCGCCTCTGTAAGTCTGCAGCAAGCAGGTACCTGAACCAGCACACTACATTACCTCACAGGTAGAAGACTGGGAACGCTCAAGCATCTGATCTTCACCCAACATCACTCACTCATCAGCACAACTACAAAACACCAATAGTCAGAAAGCATACCTACATACAGGACGAGTTGACAAGATGGCATCGGCAAAGAGAATCACCAAGGTAAGTTCCCCATCGCCCTCACTCGCGCTCGTCCCATCCCACCTTGTCAGCCAAAAGCAGCCCAACTAACGCCCTGGCGCAACCCGCCCACCCCCGAATCCAGGAGCTGCAAGAGTGCGAGACCTCGCCCCCGAGGGCATGACGATCGCCTACTCGGAGAGCAACATCCACGTCTGGACCGTCACGCTGCAGGGCCCGCCCGGCACCGTCTACGCCGGCGGCGTCTTCACCCTGACCCTGACGTTGCCGACCGAGTACCCCTTCAAGGCCCCGAGCGTCGTCTTCAACACGCGCCTCTACCACCCCAACGTGACCAACGACAACGCCGGCAACATCTGCCTCAGCATCCTCAAGCCCGAGAACTGGAAGCCCGCCAGCCGCATAAAGGGCGTGCTCGAGGCCGTGCGCCAGCTGCTCGTCGAGCCCCAGCCCGACGACGCCCTCGAGGCCCGCATCGCTGACGAGTACAAGAACAACCGCGCCGAGTTCGACAAGAACGCAAAGAGCTACGTCCAGCGCTACGCTAAGGGCGGGAACGGCGGTGGAAGCGGCAGTGGCAGCGGTGCCAGCACAGAGGGCCCTAAGTAGGAATCGATACTGCGCCGCCGCTTCGACCCCCTATACGAGGAGGGCGATGAGCATAGGATGCGGCATACTGATGCTAATTGTCGTCTACAATGAATACACCCTGCCAACCTTATCACCTCGTACAATCACAGCATCACCGCCATTTGAGCCAACAACCGGCTCACGATTATGGATAACCACTTCACGCCGGCGTTGAGTAGTGGAGCGTGATGTGAGGAAGGTGCACATGTTACGGAAGGTGGAATGGCTTCTTTCTTCAATGATGTTGAGCGAGATATGGTATTCAGAACCGTCTGCCGTGCAGTTGCACATAGGGTCATGCTACCCGCTACCCGATCACTGCACAGCCATCCCGTTGGATGGACAGCGATTCCACAGGAAGAAGAAGGGGGAAGGTTATGGCATCACCGGGAACTAGAATCACCAGGTGTTACGAGCGAAACTCATGACGATGAGCATTAGCGTGCATTGAATGAAACTAGGGTATGATCTCATGGCATCAAAGAACAAGCAAATCACTGTTACAGCCAAGTCTTCATTGCAAATTCGTGTTTGTCTATATTGCCACCAGGGACACATACCGGCTGCTGGTTTCATCTCCATTTAAGGAACCATGCACAGCTATTTGTATTATGAACAGTGAGGAGTCGAGTCTACTTGTTTAGTAAAGTCACATATGATCAAGGCACAAGGAACAAGGGTGTGGTTTTGTTGCATGGCAAGCTGCCATTTTCTTCTTTCTCCCGGGGCATCTATGATGGCTTCGCTCTAGTGAAATTATTCTATGTACTGGTGGGCCTGGCTCCTTTGCCGTTTGATGTTGTTCCACGCTGCAATGCCGCAAGATAGTTCTTTACAGATGAAGAAAAACAAATGCAAGACCGAAAAGGGGGTGGTTTGTTGGAAAAGAGACACAGAAAAAGCAAAAAGCACCCAGCGCCGACAAATGCCTAGAATATGCAACCCTTTCCTTTTCCCCATTGGAAATTTTGAACAAGAATAAGAAAAGAAGACAGGAAAAGTAAAAAAAAACATTGAAGCCCACACAAGACACAGGAGTTTTGTTTGCAAGCCAGCAAGCAAACAAGCAATGCAATGAATGCCCCTATCTCTTTCTCTCTCTGTCTTTTTGTTGTCTTCGCCAGCCCAGCCGCCCTGCTCCGGAAAGGAAAGAAATGGAGAACCCCCCCAGGCCAGATGTGATGATGTGCCATTGTTGTAAAATACAAATCGCGAGAGCCGCAACAGAAAATTCGAGGCCGTAAGTTCGTGAAAACCGTCATGATTTCGGTGGAAGGAGGTGGATGATGATGGATGGATGGGTATAGTAGTAGTTGTGTGTGTGTTGTTGTTGCTGTTCTTCTCCTCCTGCAGCCTCGGCAAAATCCCTAGGAGGCGCACAACCAAATCTGAGTCGCGAATGCAATCAAGTCGAATTCGAGTGAACGATGAAAGAGCGCGCTGGCTCTGCTCCCATGTCGGCGTCGGCCACAGGCCACCCTCATGAGCCATGTACACATTTTCCCGCATGTGTGTATGTGTATGTGGTGTGTGTTATGGCGTAGCGGTACGGGTATCGATCGGCGCGGAAGAGTGACAAAGGAAATAGAAGTCGATGGTGTTTGTTCAGGTGCTGTGTGTGAGGTTGCGAAAAATGTCGCCGCTTTTGGTTCCGTTTGTCCGTCCGTCCGGGGAAAGTGCTTGCCATCCCTTGAGTTATGATGCTACCGCTCGCTCGCTCCCTTACTTCTTGCTGCTTAAAAATGTGCCCTTCTTCTTCAGTTCCCCGGTATCCTCTCCCAGCCCAGCGGCTATCCGCGCGTTCTCCACCTTGACATTGTCGCGTCTCTCCTGTCTCCGTTGCTCGATGGTATCCTGGCTCAGATGGCCAAAGCCGTTGCGGCGCTTGAAGCAGCTCTCCATCAGCGCATTGGCGTCGATCAGCCGCCGCGGGATTGTCTGCACCACCTGGAAGATCTCCATGGGATCGCTCACGCTCTTGATCTCATTTTCGCCAATCTTGAAGACGGCCAGCGCGATGCGGAACAGCGTCTTCGAACCTTCGTAGAAAAACACATCCCAGACTCTCAGCGTCGTCTCGATGGGTAGGGTGCCAATGAAGCAGCTCATGAACCAGGCTGTCATACACAGGGTGATGGGCGGCAGGCGTGTCGGTTCCGGCCCCTTTCGGTGTCGTCGCGACTTGGGTTTCACCACTGCATCAGTACCATCCAACTCCCCGCCAATTTTGCTCCAGACAGCCGGCATGGAGTCGCGAAGCGACGACATGAGCACGGCCAGATCCACGTTGGCGCCCTCGAGACTCATCTCGTGGGTTCCGGGTAGGTATACGCGGGTTATGATGTTAAGTAACCAGAACGCCTGCTCTTCCGACTCCACGAACAGTAGCAATAGCCCAGCCAGAAAGTTAAGCGATTGGCAATAGCCAATGCGAGGGTTGTAAATCGAGAATGCGTGGAGTACCCTCCGGAGGGCGGAGATCATTTCTGTTTCATCCGCCCTGGCTGCATTGCCGGTTGGGACGGTCAAGGTGGCCGTGCTATTGCGGTTGCGCGCGGCCTCGGTATTCGGCGCAGACGAGTTATGGGGTGACCTGAACTTGATATTATCGGGGAACGTTCGGTGGAGGTCGCGCTCGATGGCCTCGTTATCGACATCCTTGGCCTTTTGCTTCAGCAGCCCGTCGTACACGCCTCCATGTTTCGCCAGAATGGCTGGGCCACCAGCATAGTAGAACCAAGCGGCACCTCTCCATTCGGGGGGATGCCCTTGCGGACGAAGCGTTTCGTCTTGGTCGAACGTGGAGGGAAGCGGTTAGGAGTATCCGTCATGAGTCCGCTCTCCTTAAGGAATGCGACCCATTTCCGCCGCCTCCTCTCAATGTACTCAGTGTATCCGCCATTCCACTGGTCGTACTGTTCTTGGCTGACGTATTGGTTGTGTTTGCGGAACCCGTAGCGGTCTCGTTGGCTTTCATCGTCGACTTCGGGCGGCGGCATGTTGGTAGTGACTGGGTTTGGGGGAGCAGTGCGATCCGGGAAATCCTCCTCCTCCTCGTCATCTTCCGCTACATGAGCAGCTTCATCAACGGTGGGTGTTAAGTCGACGAGCTTGCCCGAGTCATGTTTCTCGCTCTCCGCACTTCGTTCCGCTTCCTTTTCAGGGGGTTGGGAGATTGAGCTTCAGGGTTTCGGAAAACCGTCGCCGATGTGCGGACAAATCGTTCAGAGCCGCCTGCACTAGTCCCCGGTCGGACGATGGTGGGTGGATCCAACGGCATCTTGTTCAGGTCTGAGACACTATGGGACATTACATGCATGCCCAAAGCTTCCTGAGAGACAGCCAGCGCGGGTGGCCGGGGAAGTGGCAGACTATCGGTCATGGCCTCCAGCATTGCGCTCTTCCTCCTGCTCATTTCCGATGCGCCAGTTGGCGGCCTAGACGCGTCGTCGTGTGCGCTGAAGAATTCGCCCGGGGCTATCGTGTCCCGGAAACCCTTTTCGTACATTCCCATAACGTCGTCCAAACTGAACTCGTCCTCTTCCTCGTCCTCTTGGTACTCCTCCATGGGCATGTTGATGGATGTCCTAGAACTGCTTTTGGTCACCACACTGCTTCGCTCAGTGCGCATAGTCCCTTGTTGTGTCGAAGAATTAGACATTTGTGAGCGGTAGCTAGTCCTCATCTCGCCAGAGGGCATCGAGGCCATGCGATGTATGGGGTCCCTGGAATTCGATCTGGGGCGGTTGCTCTCAGTTCGACTGTAAGCCAACGGTGGCCGGGCTAATGACGGGTTGCCCTGTCGGCTCCTACTGCGAGCAGTCTCGCGCATGTGGGGATCGGGCGTACCGCGCGCAGGCAGAGAGGCAAACGTCGATGTAGAGTGGTTGGAGGATACGGAATGTCCTCTTTTCCCGCGGCCACAGCATGTGCTGTTGGTAAGTAGAAGGCGAATCGGTAGGGGTAGGGTCCGTTGCAGAAGACGGGGTATGAACAAGCCGGGTCTGATAGTGTTCCGGCATCGGCTGCTTCACACTCGGTCGTCGAGGCCGGGAAAAGTTCCCAACCACTGGTTCCCCTCCCACATGCCGGCTCTCGAGCGAATTCATCTTGGGGAAATGGCTGGGACTCAGAGGAGGGAATTCGTCCCTGGTTTCCGAGACGAGCGATGCGTAGTCTTCGTCGTCGTATTCATGCGGAGTTAGCAGACCGGGTGAGCTAAAGGCCGAATGCGGATTCGAAGGCAGAGTGAGCACAGTGGTTTTCGGGTGCGGTAAGGTCTGTGGTGATTGATTGTAAAGAACGGTATGGCTATGAGCCAAAGAATCCCATCGTGGAGATAAGGGTGTCAAAGGCGCCGGCGGGACGTGGTGCCCACGTTCGTAAGACGGACGTCCAGAGTCGTAAGACGGACGCGGGTGCTCGTCGTGATGGTGGGAAGTCTCGTTCGTGCGGTAGTGAGAAGTAGATGTGGCAGGACTCGCAGATGCGTAAGCGTCGATTATGCTGTCGTGACTATCGATACTGCCGCGGTGGCTGTCGGCGGCAAAGGGGCGGACAGGGCTCGACAGTGAGGCAGGGCTGGGTAATGAATCAGGAATGGGGGAAGCCGGGTTGCTAGACGAGGCTTTTGAAGCATACAGGCCAAACTCCCTAAACGTGTTGCTCCGCTCGCGTTTGACGTTAGAGGGCCCGCGAACAGACGTTGCAGTTGCATCATTCAGGTGGCCAGGGTGACCCTCGACTGGAGTTGTCTGAAGCCCTTGGCTTCGTCCAATGTCTCCGGGCATGGCCATTGTGCCGGCCGGGGGTGGCACATAGGGTTGGCCGCGTCGTCTCCTTCGCTCGCTCGCTCTCAGGCTGGCCCCCTCTTATTTTGAGATTGCCTGTGTTATATCCGCCGCCCGATATAGTCCCTGTAGATGTATCTGAGGAAAACTTGATTTGCGGCCTATCTGGGTAGGGGAAAGGTTATTGGAGCAGCCCGGCCAGTTAAGGAAAGGAATAAGCCCGGCCAAAAAAGGACCAGAGGCTAAACTGCTAAAGGAACAGGACAAGGCCGGACCGGGGCTAACAAAGAAAGACTCCGAGTGACATGAGTGCCTGGTCTCTGACAGTCAGGACTCCTAGTCTCTCTAGTCGTAGCAGACGTAGCAGACGTAGCAGGAAGAGCGAGGAGAGACGCCCAGCGACAGAGAGAGTTTTCGAGGCGACCAATAATAATAACAGCAGCGGGCGCTTGGCGGAGATTGAAACTGCAACTTGGGTAGGCTGCTACAACCTCGATCCAGTTTGTGGGGATTTGCTTGGGCGGGCTTCCAAGGTTGAATGAAATCCAGGAACCCGTTGCTGCCCTGGTCGCCGCTAGGCCTGTCTGGGAACAGCCAATTTGCACAACTATTCCCAGAAGGAACACCTGGAGCCTCTGGAGCTGATGCGCGATGCCAATGCCAATGCTAATGCCATGCCAATCCGTCTCGCAGGTACATGTACCTACTACCTGCCTACCGATCATGGATGCTTTGCTTGACCCGAATGATGCGCGCGAGCGAGCAGCGATCATGCAAATCCGGACGCAAGATGGATGGATGGATGCTAGGCTACAGTACCACTACTGGGCAATGCTCGATGCACTAGTAATGCAATGGAATGAATGGGCTTGTCCGTTCAATCTGTTCTGTCTCGTGAGTCGTGCCTTTGCCGTGCCGAATACCTGGGTGGCTAGCGAATGGTGGCTTCTGATTGCTCGCTTTCGAATCTTCAACAGCGGACGGTTAGTTCTTGTGCAGCATCAGCAGCGTCCGTCCCCCTTCATGTTGTGTTCCCCCAAGCGGGTCAGCGGTAACGGCCGGAAATTTTGTGGCCTCTGCAGACTCTCTCGTTGCCAAACCCTCAGAAACCTCGCCCATCAACACGGGTATTCCTTGCAACGAGAGCTGTACCACCCGCCCACCGGATCAGAGGCTAGAAATACGTACATCAGTGTACATTCTCACTTGGCCTACTTAGTGTCTGTGTCAACATCGGCAGTCTGGTATTTTGCCCGCTTTAGTCTGCATTCCAACCGAGCTTGCGAGCCGTTAGCGGGGAGGAAACATCAACAACACAAGATTGCCTGAAGAGGCAGGCATGCCGAAGAAGCAGCTGCAGTGCATTGTCTTCACTAATCGCTTATTCGGGTGCATACTTTACCTCAGGTGCTCAGAACTGGCCAATGCTGCCTGAATTTGGGATCGTCGGTGAGGTTGATGAGACGGTTCGGACTGCAATGCTGTATGGCGGCAAGTCCGGTAGTGCTTACTGGAGCCTGTAACTGCAATATAATCCAGCAGGCTGAAGACGGCCTTGCCCTCGAGTAACATGCCGAGGGAAGGTCACTTGAAATCGCGATGGAACTAGCTGTCGTTCCTTTTCGAACAATGTCAATGCTGTGTTTTCGCGGTCCAATGGGCGCCAAGCCTGGTGGATGTATGTTAGGTTATCTCGGTGTCAAGCCTGGCGTTCATGGTATGATATCGACGTGACATGTCAAACGCCGTAAGTAGCCTGTGCTCTCAGACTCGATCACGGAACTCTGAGAATGGGACCACCAGATCTTCCTACAGTGCCGAAGCTCAATGTATGCGTGCATTGAAGTAATCTACAAGAATGATGTCAATATCTCGTTGTCATTGCATCGCTCTTCATCTGTCTGAAGCACCGCGGGATGCCTCCTGCAAGGGCGCCTTGACGAGCCTCCATCCATACATAGCTCCTCGCGTCGGGGCTATCGAAGGTTTCGTTAACGCAGGTGACAGGGACAGCATGCTGCTGCTCCCGGTGCCGGATCTCCATGGGCTGTCTCTGATAGTGACAGTCCCTGCATGAGGTTGCAACGCACGTTCAAATAGACAAGATGCGAAAAAATGATATCACATATATTAACTCGGCTGCATGTCCCGCGTATGGCTGGCCACTATTCGATCCTATTCATCTCCTGGAGTCGAGCTATCACTATTGTCTGCACTGCACAGATGATAATTAGACAATGAACTGTTGATCTTGACAATTGACTTTCATCATAAGGCCTTTTCATATTAATAATAATGTATTAATAATATACATGAAGCTTCCCATGAGCCCGCCTATTGGCTAGGTAGACTTTGACAGCCTCCGATTATCCGATACAGGAGAGATTAGCAGAACCTACTCCGCAGGAATAGAGTTGATATCCAAACGACCCAATCAATGGTGAACTCCTTTAGACAGGCACAGCCAAAATCCTGCATCTGTGATCCAGGTGCCAGGGCTGTACAGGCAGGACATTGGCTCTATGGATACATTCTGGAGGAGAATTCATTATTTTAGAAATCTAATAAAAAAATGTTTACATTCGGTGGGTTCGGCACGCGTCATGGCCTCCTCGTTTGCTGCAACTGGCTGGGAGATTTGAAATGAAGCTGAGAAAAAATGGTTGAATTAGCGTTGGATCCGTCGCGAGGGAACAACGTGTGAAATTTGCTGGGATGACAGACAGGACCAGCCGACGACAGGGGGGAAAACCAAAACAAAAAAGGCAGCCTCCCATTGGCCCAGGAGCTTCCTGACAAAACAAAAGAGGAAAGGAAAAAGAAGGCAGGTAGAAGACGACGATCAGCAAATTCGAATCCTGACAGCCAGCCTCCGTCCCCCTTGCGTGCGCCCTTTGCTCAATGATGTCAGGCAAGGAAGGGTACGGGTAGCATTTCGACCGAGTGGGAGTCCATCCCATTTGCCCATCTCAATCTATAACTACATACTTAGTACTAATACTTGGCTTGAAGTTGTCCTGCCAGAGTCTTGAGAGTGAAGCAAGCTCACGGGCCGGCATCGCATGTGAAATCAACCAAGCAGCACTTTTTGTTTTGCTCTGGTGGGTGTGCTGGGTGTGCTGCACTGGTGGTGGTTTGTGACAGCGGCCCGCCCCCTGTAAAAGCGGTCCCTGCTAGGCTTTTTAAATCAGTACGACCAGCTTGCCAGGTGGTGCATCTCCATCGAGTTAGGGGGCAGAGGGGTGGGTTTCCGGCTCTCCCTAGCGCATCGGGGGGGACTAGGGCCCTAGGGGAGACAAGACAACTGGAGCTCGCCCCGGTTCGAAGCGAGCTGTACGAACCCAATGGAACGGGAAGGGCCAATCTGCCCGGCCCAATGGGGGCCTGCTTGGCAAAAACGAAGTTGCCTTCATTCGTTCGATATTGCGCTGGTGATTGATTCCTTCTTGTTGAGACTCATCTTCTCTCAGGTTAATTTCCGCTTACAAGCCCTTCGCGGAGAAGGAGCAAGTAATCCCGAAACAGAATCTGCCCTCCTGAGCAGCCCGGATGTCGGATAATAATAATAAAAAGGGGGTTCGCGCTCCCAACTTGCGCGATGGATATGAAACAATTGCAACGCCCATTGGTGATCCATCCAACCCATTTACTTCCGTTTCTTGATCCCCAGATGCTCCCTTGATGCCATCACTGGCCTGGCTGCCTCCTCTGGCCCGGCTATCGCGGACTGTACTGGAAATGCGGATATCGTATCAACTGTCCATGTCAATCATTCGAACACGTACATGTGGCTTTGTTCCTCGGGACCCCGTTTATCCTGTCGTCTGAAGCAGCGGTGTTCCCCTTGCAGCCTTTCTCCGTATCCGCTATGGTATATCCCGTTCTTGCCTGAGCTGAGGTGGCAGTTCGGGCATCCAATGGCTCCATCGTCAATCGGTGGGAAGGTTTCGAGGCCGCACCAGGAAAATGGGGGCTCTAACTGCTATCCTTCACCGCGGTCGGGTATTCACCCAAGGCCTTTTGTTTGCGATGCGGTCGCGTTCAACGCGGCTTTGCCTGCGCCTACAACTCCACCTTATTGTGTGCCAGTGGCGCCTTTCGCGGTCAGTATCGAATAGGTACTTACATATCACGAGGTAAGTAGGATATGTATCAATAATACTGAGTGTTGTCGCAGTCGGGCGCACAGCGCATGGAAGAATTGAATGGTTTTCCCTGTACGGGGTTATCGGAGTACCAGCCAACTATCATTTGGAGTATACGCATTGGACATGCATTCACGGGTCCTGGGTGAACTGTGTATCCAAATGTGTGGGCTAGGGGCCAATCCATAGCAAGACGCCTTGCCTTTTCACGTGGGCTCTTGGTTATGTCAACCACATTTCCAACCCAGCCACCGCCCGCCCTACTTGCCCTACCTGCCCTACCTGCCAACCCCGTTTTCTGGAGTGGAAGGCGGAAGCTTTGGGAAACAGAAAAGTGACAAGTCAGGTCGGCAGGGCGGGGAAAGAAAGCGAAGCAAAAAAGATGTTTTTGAAGGAATGCCGATAGTTATGTGTGTGTGTGTGTGTGCCTGATTCCCGATGCAGTCAGTGATGCTTTGTGCAGTACATGCCTCTGCTGCGTTTGCTTGCTTTGCCAAACAACGTCATCGAACTGGAGTGTTTCAAATTTGTCTTGCGATACCGTCCTGATGGAAGTTTACCGTACTTGCATCGATTGTACCGACGACAGACGGACACTCGGACCATTCAAGATACGATACCTGCGCCCGGCAAATATTGGAGAGTCCCACGTGATCTGCGGGAGCCTTTTACCATTGATCAATGGGATTGATGTACCCAGATACGTCAGGTACGGAGATTCCGCATGCGCGTTGGTTCATCGCTGGCCTATGCTGCTGTGCCTCAACCCGTTCTGGTTGGGCCATGGTGCTGCAAGTACAGTACAGCCTTGATGCACGCGCGACAGGGGTCCGTCAAGCTCTTACAGCAAATACATGCACTCAGAATGGGACAGGCAGCCTGGAACAGGGCAGAGTCGCAAACAGGAGTGAGCAGGAGACAAGAGAGGTCGAGAAGTCAAGTGTGTGGTGTGGAGAGGCCTTCAACTGTCTGCTCTCGTTTCTCTTTTCTTGGGGAACAGAGCCAACCAGCCAACCAGCTGTCGTTTAAGCTGCCTCTCCCATGTTACCCCCAGGGGCCAATCGACAGCTCCCGTGTCTAGCATCGGGGCTATGGGCAGAAAGTGGTCCGCGTACACACCATTACAACATCAAAGTCCCCCCGATGTCATCACTCGCCGTGCAGTGCAGCCAGCCCAGCTCTCTCTTTTTCTCTCTCTGTCTGCTCTATGCTCCCCCTCTCCGGCCTCCCATCTGCAGTCGTCCCTCTTCGTTTGACTGCTAACTCTAAGTGACATGGAGTGACTTTGTGGCTCTATCGACCGTGCTCCACAATGACAGAGTTATGCTCCCTGCTCCATCTTCCCCATGCGCAGAATCGCGCGCCGTAGTTCCTTGGGGAAGTACTTACACATATACGCGTCGGTACATGTCTACCAGCTTACCCTTACACATGGAGAGCTGTTGTACGTTGTTAGTAGGCAGGTTGGTACTGTAGCTTTGCCCCATGAGGAGGAGAGGTTCAGCAAGCAGCACGCAGCAAGCACCTTGTATGGATGGACGAGCAGCAGCAGCAGCACACTTGCGCGCGCAGTAAATGGGATGGGCTGGCAAGCCGGCAAGTAAGGCAAAGCCAACTACCCTAGCAAGCTCCCCCTCCTCTTCCTCTTCCTCCTCACTCTTGTCCCTCAGTCCCTCAGTCCCTCAGTCCCCCCAAGTCTGATCTTCCCAAGCTGTCCATCCAGCTCCCAGCTCCCAAGCTCCCCCAGCTTACGAGCCTCTGCCTCCCACCTTTGCCTGCGCATTCCCTCCCTTGTCTCCGTCCTTTGGGAGCCGCGCCCAGCGCTTGCCTTCCCACCACCCCCGGCTTTTTCCCCTTCTTATCCCATTACCCTCCCTCTTCTCTTCTAACTTTGCTTGTTCCGTGGTCTCCTATACTTTTCACTTGCCATTGACCTACCGGGACAACTCCCCCCTTGCCGTTGAATCTACCCATTTACCTCTACCTGCCCACTTACAGCCAATCATGTCCCGCAAGCGCAAGAACGAGGAGGAAGAGCTCGTTGCTCTTCCCAGCGATGAAAGCGAGGAGGAAGAAGAGTGAGTAACACTATGCACACGTCGTCGTCTGCGCATTACCTGCCCCCTAGGTCGCAAGCTGTGGTCCACTCCGCCTGCCGTGCGTCGCAAGTTATGCGCCATCACCCTCGATGCGCCTAGGCTGGGCGCATTCCTATAGCGCTGTTGACGCAAGGCCAGGCCATTCACACTTGCCACGGCTTTCACAGACCGCTGTGTGATGTGAAGAAGGACGATGCTGATGCCCTGACAGATATATCTCCGAGGGAGATGAGGACGAAGTCGATGATGACGATGATGACGACGAGGAGGTCGACGAGGAGGAAGGCGAGCCTGAAGAAGAGGGGGAGAATGGTGTCAAACGTAAGTTCCACCGTCTTGCAATGTGCTCTTACATCCCGCGATGGCGCTGCGAGAAGAGGGTGGCCTCTCTAGTTCTGCGCGCGCGATCTAAATCCTCGAGCAATGCGACTGACAGCATCCGTACTCGTACTAGCCGAGCCAGCACATCCGGCTAAAAAGCAGAAGACCGCCCCGGCGTCCACAGAGCCTGTTCCCGTAGTGGACGACGGCGATGAGGAAGAGCCCGACGAGGACGATGAAAACGTCGACGAGCAAGTCGGGCTCGAACCCGAGGAAGACGCCCTCGAGGAAGAGGAAGAGGGTGATGCCGAAGAGGAGGAGGACGACAACGAGGAAGCCGCCGCCGCTACCGATGAACCTGCCAAAGCTGTCAAGGTCGGCGCTGCGCCCGTCGTGGTTGAAGGAGGAGACCACGTCAAGGAGGTTGCTGCCAATGGCGACGAGGAAGATTAAGCCTCTAGAATGACATGGGCTCCTCGAAATGACAGCATCTTGGTGCGCCTGCCTCGTACGCGGACCATGTTTGGTTGGAATCTTTCCTGGTTTTCGAGATGAAATGTTTTGGATTTCGTATCTTCAAAGAACATAGATGTAGCTTCACAACATTGAGAGCCTTTGTTGAACAAACAAAGGCCAAACTAGAATTGGTTTGAAAATGAAGTAGTTTTGCGAGTCCGCAAAATCTGTAACAGGTCTCTCTCCTAGGAAGCCCAAAGGGGACGGACCATGGTACGGTTGGTGCAGAGATGTCTCATGACGCTCCGGAGTCCCGGGCCTGTCTAATTATATACCAGGAAGGACAGGACTTCCATTGGGCATCGATGCCTACTTGGGGGAAAGCAAGCTTCGTGAAATCAGCCATACACAGAGCATTGCAAGTCTCGTTTCCCCGCGCTAGGTAAGCTCTCTCTCCTCCTCGAGCTCCATATGACCACTTTACGTGCGTAGGTACGGGTAACTTGCCGAGCCCTGAAAAGAGGGCTATCAATCAACAGGCTTAATGGTTGGCCATGACGGCGGCTGCAGCCGTAACCTACATAGGTAGACACGTAGATCTCTTTTTTGACGATCAGCATCTCGGTGGAAGTGTAGAAGCGAACCACGAACCGTTCGTGAGGCCAAGACCCCACATATACGGACATGTTCATCCATAGAACACGAGAAACGGGGACCATTCAAAGGTCCGTCCGTCCCATGCCTGACTGCCCGACGGATTGGATGGATCTCTTCGCTATTTTTACCGGCTGGGCGGGATAGTGGGGACTGTGCGGCGCTTCCGTTGATGATATGGACGTTTCAATAGAGCATCGTCGCATTTGCCGGCATCATCCAGTTACTAAGGATGCAGAGTTGGTCAGCATGCTACCTTTCATAGACAGAGATGCAAAGTCCTCTACCTGAGACTGGGTTCTTGATTCTCACAGAATATATAGGCTCCCAAAAAGAACATGTCGTTTTCCCCCATACTCTTACAACACAGCATAACCATCACGCATATAACGGTACATAGTAGTCCGAGTCGGAAGCTCATTAAACACATATAGTAACATCGATAGTAGACATCACAGTGATACAAGATATTCTCAGGCCAACCTCCTAAGAGTATAATGACCAAATATCGCCGACAGCCAATAAAGGGGCCCAATAAGACATGTTTTGGCTGTCGTGATTCGACAAGCTTCACAATGCATCTCGTTTACAGTATGTTCAACTAGGGACACGAAAAGGAAGGGTATAGTCATATAGCCTAGCACAACCTGTATGAACCACACTAGAACAACAAACGCCGGAACCAATGCATTAATGGCGACAACTGTTTCGAGCTTGAAGGGACGACTCCTCTATTCGTCATCCTCTTCCTCTTCTTCCTCCTCCCACTCATCCTCCTTCGCAGCCTCGTCGGCGGCACCGGCCAGACCCTCACTGTCATAGTCATCGTCCATCATCTCATCAAACAGGTCGCTGTTGTTACCATCCAGATCCATCTCGTCATCATCACCGTCCTTTTTGGTGCCATTGGCAGCGCGCTCCTTTTTCTTCTTGTCGACGTTGGCCTTCTGCTCCTTGCGGCGCTTCTCCTTCTCCGCCCGCCTTTGTTCCCAGCGCTTCTCGAGCTCTTGGATCTCGTCTTTGGACTTGTGGATGTGCTCGTGCCACATGACGTTGCCGCCCGAGAGACCCTCCTCGACCTTGACCAGGCGCAGCTTCATGCGCGGGCCAAGCTCCACCATCTTGACAGCTCGTCGCTCCACCCGGTCATCCGCATCGTCGGCTTTAGCACTGGCTTCGAGAGCGGCGCGGGCCTTCTGTGACAGGACCTTCTTGGGGGCGTTGTCGAGGACTTCGACTTCGGCATCCGTGTCCATTTCGCTGCCGCTCGTGGCATCCGTCATGTAACCGTCTCCGTTCTCGCCGCCAACCATGTAGTCGGAGATATCCTCCAGCTTGCCCAGGTTCGGCACACCACCTTTCCTCGCCTTCTTGTTCATCAGTTTCTCGGCCGCATCCAGACGCCGAAGCGGCTTGGAGACACCAACCGCCTTGGTCGTGATGGCGTAGTGTCGGAAGTTGATGACGAAGCTGCCATCGTCGCCATCTTTGGCGGGTTCTCGATTTAATAGGAGCACCCGCTTGATGGAGCGCAGCGGCGTCTTCTGGGGGTTGATAGGGGGAAGAGGGACTGGAAGACGGTGGTCGTGAGAGTCTCGAGATGGCGAGGGACCTTGGACTTGGCGTCGGAGTTGGGGGTAGAGAAGTTGTTCATGACGAGCAGGGGAGGTGTGAGGTACTCCTTGCCGCCGCCTCGCGGGTGTCGCTGGGCGCGCCGCACGTCCTTGCACAGGGAGTATTTGTCGACGCGGAAATGCAGCGTAGGTCCTCGGGGCGCGAGGGCGACGCGGAGGTTTGTGTTGCCGGAGTCTGACTTGGAAAACAGGAGCAGATGGGTGACTCCCAGCGGGCCGGTCATGGTGACATAGTCTCGAAGACGGTTCGCGCGGCGCTCCTTCAACCGACTGGCAGTACCGGGCTCCATGACCTGACGCACATCCTTGGCCAGTTGACTGATGTTGGATCCGACTTCGCCAGCACCTATCCGAATGACCATGCTCTTGGGGTCCTTAACGGAGGCATGGCCGGTCGAAGCGGCAGTGGACTCGGGGTTAGCGGCGCCAACGTGGGTGCGCCTCTTTGTCCGACGTTTCGCCATGGCTTATAATGGTATTGAAGAAACTCAAACACAATATTAAGAGTTGTTGTGTCCCAATTGAGGCTATTGGGTAAATGCTTGGGTGCAGCTGGCCGAGCGAAAGTTGTATGGGTGTTGCTGCTCCCCGATTTTGCGTACAGCGATGTTTCTACTACCGAGCTGCAAGTTCTCCTAAGAAAAAGTTCAGAGGCCCGCCTAAAAACTCTTATCGTCGGCTATCGATAAGGAGAAAGGATGGATCAGATAACGCTTACAAGATGCCGTCTGGGCAAAACCTCCGGACACGACAAGTACAAAACATTGAATTTCATTCTCTCTAGGCAGATATCTGAGTCAAGAGGGCTTACTCACATGAAAAGGCCTATTCTAAGTAACACCACAGCTGCGTTATTTGACATGCCATAAGATGTTGAGAGTTTGAACGACGGTTTCTTTACAAAGGCGGCTCCAGGGACTAGGGACCTGTAAGTCCAGATAAGGCCCGCTAAAAAGTTGGGTGGGCCTTTTCCTCAATGCGAGCGAACATCAAAGTTTGGATGGCTTCGCTTCCTATGAATCACATCGAAAAGTGCTCAACCTCCTTGAAAATTGCAGCTCTGCCACCCGCCGTAGTCCTCGCAAACTTGCATCACTACATCGCCAATTGAACAACGAGCCGGACAATTGACCTCGGAGACAAGCGACCGTCGTAGCCTCCTCCACAACATGTCTTCGATGACGGGCAAGCGCCGCAAGCTGTCCCACGATGCGAAGGCCCCGCGCGCCAAGGTAGACGTCAAGAGCGAAAAGAAGAAGCCTATTGCAAAGCAAGTCAAGGATGAAGAGAGCGAATCGAGCGAAGAGGAATCTCCTCTAGAGTCGGGTACCCTCCAAGACGAGGACGAAGACGAGGACAAGGCCGAAGCCAAGGAAGCCGGCTCGAGTAGCGACAAATCCGAAGCTGGCGATGATGATGCCGAGGAAGATGAGGAGGTGCTAAACAAGTCTTTCAAAGACCTCGGCATTGTTGACTCGCTTTGCGACGCCTGTGAGGCTTTGGGCTACACGAATCCCACGCCTATCCAGCAGAAGTCCATCCCTATTGCGCTGCAGAACCGCGACGTCATCGGCCTGGCCGAGACGGGAAGTGGTAAGACGGCTGCATTCGCCCTGCCCATCTTGCAGTCACTGCTCGATAAGCCGCAGCCTCTGTTTGGTCTGGTCATTGCCCCTACTCGTGAGCTTGCTGCTCAGATTGGCCAAAGCTTCGAAGCTCTCGGCTCCCTGATATCCTTGCGATGCGCTGTCATTGTCGGTGGTCTTGACATGGTGCCCCAAAGCATTGCGCTTTCTCGCAAGCCGCACATCAT
Source organism: Apiospora hydei (assembly GCF_038363865.1). NCBI lineage: Eukaryota > Fungi > Ascomycota > Sordariomycetes > Amphisphaeriales > Apiosporaceae > Apiospora > Apiospora hydei. Next base: position 1,176,289 of record NW_027117369.1, read on the forward strand.
TGTCGCTACCCCCGGTCGTCTTCTTGATCATCTCGAGAAGACCAAGGGCTTTAGCCTGAGAGCTTTGAAGTACCTGGTCATGGACGAAGCCGATCGTCTTCTCGACATGGACTTCGGTCCGATCATCGAGAAGATCCTCAAGTTCGTGCCCAGAGACCGACGCACATTTCTTTTCTCTGCCACAATGTCGTCTAAAGTCGAGTCGCTCCAGAGAGCCAGTTTGCGGGACCCCGTACGGGTCAGTGTCACAACTAACAAGTATCAAACCGTCTCGACCTTGAAGACTCATTATATGTTCATTCCGCATAGACATAAGTAAGTCTGCCCCTTTGTTGCTGGATCAGCATTATCCCATGTTGAGAAGGAAAACCGTATCTCAATATGGGCATATGTTCACAGACCTGTGAAGCTAACCTTGATTAAATAGGGACACATATCTTATTTTCCTTGTCCATGAGTTCTCGGGCAAATCTGGTATCATTTTCACTCGAACTGTCAACGAGTGCCAACGCCTTTCGATTTTGCTGCGACATCTCGGATTCGGTGCGATTCCTTTACATGGACAGTTGGGTCAGACCGCTCGTCTTGGAGCGCTGAACAAATTCAAGGCCAAGTCACGGGATATCCTGGTCGCAACCGATGTGGCCGCCCGTGGTCTTGATATCCCAAGTGTCGATGTCGTTAGTAAGTGCAACCGACTGACTCGTCTTCTTTTGGCAAGCATGAAGCCAGGCTTAGCTTTCCGCAGTCTCTTGGCTCTGCAGATGCGATGATTGATGTCCCGCGATGGATACGTACTTTTTGACTAACGTCTACCCAGTCAACTATGATCTCCCATCGGATTCCAAGTCATACGTCCACAGAGTAGGACGTACGGCTAGAGCTGGACGATCAGGTCATGCTATCTCTCTGGTCACACAATATGACCTGGAAATCTGGTTGCGCATTGAGGCTGCCCTGGGCCAGAAGTAAGTCCGATGAAATAATCCAGAAGACAAATCTGCCGTTCCTAACCAATCGTCTAGATACAACGAGTATGACTCGAACAAGGAGGAAGTCATGTTGTTCAAATCCCGTGTAGACGAGGCAGCCCGTGAAGCACGGACAGAGATGAAGGATATCCACGAAAGCCGCGACAAGAAAGGCAGAGGTCTTAAAGGAGGGCGCTTCAAGAAGGGGGCGCTTCCGGTGGCAAAAGAAGACGTGATGATATGGATACTGAGGAGGGTTGATTCGTTAGTTAATTGGTCGTGGCAGAGATGGTAAAAGGCGTTCTTGGCAGCAATCGCATTACTGAGTCGTGAGCAGGAACAGGCGTCGTCGATATCTAGTGTCCTAGTGAACACACTTAACTTGCTTCTATTCGAGATTGAGGAACGAGTGAGAATTCTATGTCCTTTCAGGCAGAAGTGTCAAATGCCATTCGTAGATGGCTATTTGGTGCCATGTGGCTGCCTGTTATGTTCCTGGCTCTTCACTATGAGCCTGGTAATGGCACTGAATAAGTATGTCAAGATACTGATGCCGCTTGTCGCCATAATCACCTCTTCACATTTCCCAGGGGCTATGGCTTGGCGACTGCGCTCAGGGTCAATGTGCGGTATCCTGAATAACAGACGAAGTCTGCAGAATGATAATGGCAGTTTGATCCTTATCGACCCAGAGTCAATCAGGGATTATTTCCAGCTAGTCGCAACAAGCAACATTCTCATTAAAAGGACGAGTCTGGACAAGGTCTTTGGAATGAAAAATTCATGGATCGAGAATGAGACATACTGAGATTGACTGTCTATTTCCAGTAGTGATCCCTTTGTGAGTATTGAGCTAGGGACGGCGGCGGTTGGAATGGGGGCGTTGAAGGGATGTCTTACACACTTCATCACACTCAAAATCCCCAATGGCCAAACATACACTTGAGATGTGCGGCCCTGTTCTTCGCATTCTGCCTTGTCTGCTTCGCGGGCAATACCACTGTAGCAAGGCACACTCGTCAGAATGTGGTTTCTCGACATCTATTGGACATCTCTCCTGATCCTGGTGCCGTGCGTGACCTTGGTGCTGGGGCGCAACATCGTCCTTCGCACATTCGGTCGATTTTCAACAAACACTGTCGTCGCGGCCACGAAAAAAGGAGGCTGCGAGGAGGAGGGAGAGGATGTTGAACGACGCGATACAGAAGCAGCGGGGAAGTTTCGATGGCTGTTCCTGCGAGTCTACCTGCTCGTCATGGGGTCGGAATGGCTTCAGGTAAGAGTTGAACCTTCAACACCGAGCCTAGCCGTGACGAAATCTTGAGACTGATAAGCACTCTTCTTGAATCTTTAGGGCCCTTATATGTACACCTTCCTGAAAGACGAAAAGAACTACCCCGACAGGACAGTGGCGCTGCTGTACATGGCCGCCTACATCTCCGCCGCCATCTCAGCCCCCCTGACGGGCTACCTCGCCGACCGGATCGGCCGGCGGACCGCGTGTCTGGCCTACTGCGCCATCCACTCGCTCGCCTCGCTGTCGGTCCTGTCGAGCGCGCTCAGCGTGATCCTCGCGGGCCGGATCCTTGCGGGCGTGGGCACGACGCTGCTCTGGTCCGTGTTTGAGAGCTGGATGGTCGCCGAGTACAACGCGCGGGGCGGCTTCGGGGAGAAGGGGTGCTCCCGCTGAGCGCCATGTACGGCGTCATGACGACGTATAATTGCATCACGGCGATCTTGGCGGGGCTCGTGGCGCATTGCGTCGTGTTGGCGCTCGGGTCCAAGACGCATTTGTTCATTCTGGCCTTGGTACGTGACTGGCCTCCCTACAACAACGTTGACTGAATTACATGGGTTCTTCATAATGATGGAGAGGAAAGATTAGACAGACCTAACCGAACTCTCTAGATCTTGGATTCTACTGCGGCTATCATGATACTGCGGACCTGGACAGAAAACCGAGGAGGTGCTGGAAACAGCAAGCAACTACAACAACCTCACGACGAGAATACTGATGCGGTCGATTCACTAGGAGACAGGCTACTTGACTCCCTTAAGAATGTTCGAGTATGGGTCCTCAGCTTGGTCTCTTGTTGCTTCGAGGGCACGATCTTCCTATTCATGTACTACTGGCCCGGCGCGCTCCAAGGCGCCCACGACCATCACAGCAATACCGACTCAGGAGCAACCCCTGGCCACCAACTGCCCTTCGGCGTCATCTTCGCCTCTTTCATGGCCATCATGGTACTGGGCGCTCTTCTATTCGATATCCTCATGACCCGACAACAGCACGGAAAGAAAGAGAGCGGCGACACCACAACCACCACTACCCTCCACCAACAATACCTCCCCATTGGCCTCCTGGCAGTCGCCCTTCTCCTGGGCGGACTGGGCTTTCTGGGGGCCGCGTTCTTTGCCCACCAGGAAGCATCGCTGCTCTGCGTCTTCCTCCTGCTCGAGGCCGGCAACGGCCTGTACGTGCCCAGCATGGGCTACCAGCGCAGCCAGGTCGTCAGCGACGCGCGGAGGGCTAGTGTGTATGGGTTCATGAACATGCCCCTGTTCGTGTTCGTCGCGCTCGCGCTCGTTACGACCAATGGAGCTCAAGGTGAGTCTTTGTTCTCTTTCATTTTCCTTCTCTCTCCCCCTTTTGGTATCTCCCTGGCTTATAGATGAACACAGTGGATGATCATAGGCATATCGTTTTCGTCCTATGCGCGGTGCTACTATTCGCGGCCGGTCTGGGCGCGTTTGTCGGACTACGTGTGCGCTCTTCCCCGGAGAAGGAGTATGAGGAGATTAAGGGGACAGATGTCAACGTTCATTCCGAGAGTGACTCAACAGAACGAGTCACCTGAGTCTGACTACCTGATTGTGAGGACATGTGCATCGCGCACTTTCCCCGGCGGCTTAGCAACATTGCGCCCATTTGAGCTTGTTAGGGAGGGACGGCCCCTACCGAGCATCCCGTTCAGTAGTTATCACCATCATCACCACCGGACTTAGTAGCCCGGGTCGCAACGGTGGTCCTGAACGCCTCCGTATACGACATATTGCGCGGGAGTCTATATGGCAGCTTCTGGCGGACGAAGGATTGCCGGTCCTGCGCTATCCACTGCTTATTGGCATTCACATATGTAGATACGATTAATATGCGTATATAGAATTCTAATAGTGAAGCAATTTGAGTTTGACGCCAATAGCAATGGAGTTGGATCCGGTTGGTGTGACTATGATGCTTCTTCTCTACGACTCTGGGGGGATGAACTAGCCGAAACCATTGGCATTGATGGCGGGAAAGTCGGAGATAAGGCCGATTTGGGCCAAGGTTGTTGAAGGATCTCGGTTGCTGAACCGTAAACGGCATCAAGTACAAGCTTGCATGCACGCTTCGAGATGGCCCAGACTCATCAAGTCGCTGTGCCGTCTCTGGAGCTATGTGGGCGAGTGGGGGAATAAGCAAGGAGGGAAGATCTGGAGGAGGAACTACTCACCAGACTACCTACCAGAATACGGTACCGTGGTAAGTAGACTCGACTCTCTCTGTTAGCTGTCTCACGTGCTGACCAGCCGAGTTAGGCAGGTCATACCTGGACGTTCCTAGTGGCCCGAACCCGCGGGAGGCGGCCTCGCTATCGCGGCCACCAAGCTGCCATAAGTCGCCAATGGAACGCCAGAAATCCCATTCTGGGACTAGGGACAGGGGTACTTGCATTTGAGGCCGTCTGCCACATCTGATCCAATACAATGGAAACCTCCATAATCGTTCTCGCCTCAAACCATTGTCAGCTGAAGTCTGTCCATTGTAACGTGGCAGCCGTTGGGTTGGGATTGGGTTCGCTAGATTCAATGAGTCAATGAGTGAAGTACGGAGTATTGTGGCATGTTTGCTTGGGCTGCTTAGGCAAGTAGCTAGGTTTTATCAGCGCATTTTTACATGATGACAGATACAAGTCTACAAGGTATCTTTAGCAATCCTTCTTGACGAGTGGGAGTCAGAGTCAATCGTGGTAGATAAAGCAGTTCTAATAAATGTCTACGCGGCAATGGATGATGGCTGAAATGCAGATACAGAGGTTGCAGTAAATGTCGATCGGAATCGCCGTTCGGACCGCAGTCATTTTCAAGCCCCGTTACATCTGCCGGTTCAGGGATTCTTTTGGCCAATCGTCACCAACAGAGATATCAGGCCAGGGCCCGTCAGCACGACTCAGCTTGGAAATTGCCAACTGTCTGTTGGGTCTGCCATCCTCCCTTATCTATCGAAATGTCCATGTCTGATATTCCTGCCACTTTCCCGAGATTGCTTAGATAAGAAATGCTGGAAGCAAAGGCCAACGGATGACCTGGTTGCCCGGCAAAAAAGAATGTTGAATGTGCTCTCGCTCGCTCGTAGCGACGATACAGAAGCCCCTCGTGTGCCTCCTTCCTTGATATGGAGTGTTTCCCCACAAGAAAAATAAGTTTTTTCTCCCTCTCGGGCTTGGCATTACCTAGAGACACGACGTTTCCCCATCTAACTCAGCGTGAATCGGCCCAGGAGAGGGAAGAGGGAGAGGGGAAGCAGTGATTCCTTCATTTTTCTTTCCTCGGGACGTGCTGTTAGATATCGCATCCCCTTGATTCCCGATCGGCCGTGGACGCATCTTCCTAGTGTAGTAGGTCGCATGCGCGTTTGATTGATAGCCCACAACCAAAACCCCGGAGAATCTGGGGTAGCTGGGCGCGCATCAATCGCAATGGTAATCTGATAACTTTACAGCCCTTTGGCACAGGCGCTGCCGACGGCATGCGTCGGGGCGGTCAAGAAAAGCTGGCTTTGCCACTGTGATAAGGGTATGACGCTACTGGGACAGGGGGCCGGCTTGGCTCCTGGCTTGGCCTGGCTGGCTCGTCAGGGGACCTGCTGGTTGGGGACTTGGGGGGGGAACTGACATGGACCGACAAGGGGCCACTGGCCAAAAACACAGGCGCTATTTCCCTTATCAGCGCCCAGCAGGCACAAAGACGACAGTACTCGACAGAAAAGCCAAGGATGCCGGATTGTTTCACTGGCTTGCGGCTCGAGGAGTGACCGCCATTGGACACTTGCGCCAATTCCCTCTTCCAGCGCTCTTACTACTAAGCATAAGAAACAGTTTGATTGGAAGGACTGGGGGTTGGGAGGCTGGTGGCTGGATGGAGGGAACCCTTGCAGTTTGCTTTTTGCTTTCTTATACGGGAGCTAATAAGTTGCGCAACACACATGTAGCAGCAGCAGCAGCAGCACAAGTGGCAGCCGGCGAGCAGCAAGCAGAAACGGCTACCAGCCTCCGAGCCTGACAGGCAAACTTTCGAGAACAACAGTTTCGTGTTCATGGTTCGCGGCAATGTTTACCTTACCAGTATGGCAATCTGGTTTAAATAGCGACAGGAGCCTCTTTCGATCCCGTCACCCAGCTTGTGTCTGAATGTAAGCGGGATCGATATTTGCCAGTGCAAGTACTCCGTAGGCAGGCTCCCTGTGTGACGGTGAGATTCCGAGGCATGGCAATCACCGTGTCGCTTCCCCAAATCGTCACCGAACCAGGCTACCTGCCTTGCCTGCCTACCAATCCCTACCTACCCCCAGACTCTCGCTATCATTGGAAGTTGTCCATGGGCGTGATGATCCTGGCCCATCTTCAGCTCTCACGGCGGCGCAGAGTCTCATCCCTCCTGCCCTCCTCCGCACATCCCCGGTTGGCCACCCTAGCCACCTTGCTCAGAGATAGGACAACCTTCCGCTTCCAGAAAGACCCCATTCCCTAGGGCAAACCGGCAGCAATCTAGCCCGCGCGATCAGCAGCTCGGCCCAGTACGACGCCGGCGGCCAATGGAAAGGCTTTGCTCGTCTTTTTTTCGGTGGGTAAGCGTTAGATGTGGGCGACACCTGCAGAGGTTCCCATCAGGTCCTGCTAGGGTCCCAGTAGGTCCCCTTCTTGCCCCAGCACCAGCGTGCATCCTATTAAACCGAGGCCATACCCGCACACACACGCGCAACCTTTTTCCCAGTATGCATGCAGGTCAGATAGATCAGCAGCTTCGTCCCCCTCTCCCAGTTGCGACTCTCTGCGCGCGAGTAAGGTGATCCGACGACGACAGACTCCCTCTCTCTGTCAGGTCAACCCGTTCCGCGCTTCCTTCTTCGGCTGCGGCATTGCCACCCACTCAGCAACTCCCGTCCGTGTGTGTTGCTGTCGGTCTCGAGTCGGTAACATACGCCACAGCCGCGCAACCCCAACAAGACCCGTTCTTGTTTCCTTGGACTGAAAAATGAACACCACCAAGGAAGTTTTCGGGCGCGAGGGCCACAACGCCTCTCTTCAGCATGGTGTTGACATTAACCCCGATCCGGCCCTGGACTATGCCCATGAGCACCGTCATGAGCACACCAACCACGGAGGGGCTGCCGCTGCCCACAAGGACCACTTGGGCCAGCACGATGAGGTCGTATACTCGGCAGGTACCACGGATAAGAGCCATGACCTGATGGACAAGCCATCCCAGGATTACACCACTCACAAGCTGCGCGACACCGCGGCCGAGAAGTCGGTCGACGAGGAGAGCGGCAGAGTGGGAGCCGTTGACGAGACGGAGGAGAGTACTGGCCGGAAATGGACTTGGAAGAGATTCTACCGGAGGTTCCGACTCTTCGTCCACATCTTCATCTGGCTCTTCTTCACCGAGTACGTATCCGAACTTGTGATCTCACTCTATCTGGGGGCATTCATAGTAACCCAGATTCTAGATGGTGGATCGTTGGTCTGGTGTTCCACCGCAACGATGGCCTTGGCTGGCTTATACCGTTCCTGCTGTACCTCGCCGTCAGTCTGCGCATACTCACACTATGGGTGCCCGCGTCCTTGTTCATGAGGCCTGTTCGTTTTGTTTGGGACAACACCGTCGTCAGGCTTTACAACGTCATCCCCAGCAAGTTGCACCAGCCCCTTGCCGCTGCCGGAACCGTGGCCGTCTTCCTGGTCGGATCCTTCGTCCCCGAAGAGACTGGCGAGAACACACGCGCCAACCGCGCCGTCTCTCTTGCTGGCCTTGTCGTCATGATCATCGTTATGTACGGTACTTCTCGCAAGCGCTCGAAGATTCCCTGGCACACCGTGATTGGAGGCATGCTGTCGCAGTTCGTTATTGCCGTCTTCGTGCTGCGAACCAAGACTGGTTACGACATCTTCAACTTCATCTCGTTCCTTGCCAGAACGCTGCTGGGCTTTGCCGGCCAGGGTTTGGCATTCCTGACGAATGACGATGTTCCCAAGCTGACTTGGTTCCTGATCACCGTCATCCCGGCCATCATCTTCTTCGTCTCCCTGGTTTCGCTGCTGTTCCACACGGGCCTGCTCCAATGGTTCATTGGCAAATTCGCCGTCTTCTTCTTCTGGAGTCTCCGCGTTTCGGGAGCCGAGGCGGTGGTCGCTGCTGCCACTCCTTTCATCGGCCAGGGTGAATCAGCCATGTTGATTCGTCCCTTCGTTCCTCATCTCACTCTTGCCGAACTCCACCAGGTCATGACATGCGGTTTTGCTACCATTGCCGGTTCCGTCTTGATCGCCTACATCAACATGGGTCTGAACCCCCAGGTCCTGGTATCTTCCTGCATCATGTCGATCCCTGCTTCGCTGGCCATCTCCAAGATGCGATACCCCGAAACCGAGGAGACGTTGACTTCGGGCCGTGCCGTCGTCCCCGAGGATGACGAAGAGCACAAGGCTGCCAACGCGCTCCACGCGTTCGCTAACGGCGCCTGGCTCGGTCTCAAGATTGCAGGCATGATCACTTCTGTCCTGCTCTGCATCATTGCCTTCGTAGGCTTGATCAACGCCCTCTTGACCTGGTGGGGCAAGTACTGGAATATCGAGAACCCGGATCTGACTCTCCAGCTCATCTTGGGTTACCTCCTGTTCCCCGTTACGAAGCTCCTTGGAGTCGAGAACAAGGACCTGCGCACGGTTGGTGAGATTATTGGAGTCAAGATCATCACCAACGAGTTCGTCGCTTTCGACACGCTCACCAAGACCACCACTCTGAGCGAGCGCTCCCGCGTCATCGCCACCTACGCCTGCTGCGTAAGTTGATCTGAACCACGCCTTTGTGCTCCTGATATTTATGATAAATGAACTAACAATTATTGTAACAGGGTTTCGGTAACATTGGTTCTCTTGGCAACCAGATTGGCGTGCTGTCCCAGATTGCCCCTGGCCGATCCGGTGACGTTTCCCGTGTGGCTGTATCTGCTCTGATCTCCGGCATCATTGCCACCTTGACCTCCGCCTCCATTGCCGGTATGCTGTACACGCAGCAAGTGGCCAATAACACCTAAAAGAATGTTGAGTAGAATGTGGGATCATGTTTAGGAGCGTGTTAGATTATTTGATATTCCCCAAATAATGTCTGACTAGCTGCCGGATGTACCTACTGCAGTGCAACGCTGGTTCAAGATTAATGAAGAATATGAATAATAATAACCAAGACAGTAACTGTGTCCTCTTGTGCTTGAATGTCGTGACCTTATGTACTTTCATTGTTACGACTGCCATCAATGGTTTGATGTAGTTGATGCCCTCTAATTGTCTACTTCCACCGTTGGTATCACTCATGACAGCTTAGCAGTAGGGGCCAGCACCCCTGGAGATCCGACTTTCATATTACCTAAGTGTAAAGACTTGGCATATACGTGCATACATACTGGGTATCATTGATATCTACATAAGCTGTGTGTACAATTCATAGACGCACTTTGCAGTTAGTACGATACCTTCGTGATCCCAATCAAGACCCCGTCCAATAACTGTGTGCAACTGTACAAGAAGGAGAACCAAGTGAAATCCTGGTTTGGCTTCCAGCTTTCTCCCTATCAGCTGTTGGTCTTTTGGAGGAGGATGGAGCAGACCTTCGGCTCGTCTCATGGGGCTCATGCTTCGTGGTAGCCCGACCACTCCAACGTGCGCTTCGTCAACTGCTCCAGCTCCTTCGTCGTCACGAATCGAGGGGGTCGGACAAACATGTGATCCATTGCGTCCTTCTCCTTCTTATTCTCGGCGGCAGCGGCAACAGTCGATGACGAGTCCTTGCCATCGCCGTGGGGCCAGTCGGCGTACTTCTCAAAGTGGCACGTCAGGGCCAGGACGTGATGCGCCAGCTGGGTCTGGATCGTGTCGCTTACTGTTGGCGAAGAAGAAGAGATGATGGACGAAGGCGTCGGCTTCGCTTGTAGTAGCATCCGTACGGCGAGGTCGAAGTCGCGCTGGCCGTGCCGCTTGATGGTCTGGGCGCGGTACAATTCTTGCGTGGCGGCGTCGATGTGGATGATGGGGCCCCGGACGTGGGACCGGCGCACGATGGCGGTTTCGAGGAGGGGCTGGAGGGCTTCTTCGAAGAGGTTCTGGACTAGGACGCTGCCGCTGCGGGCGCGGCTGTTGTTGGTGATGAGGGTTCCGGCGTTTGCTTGTTGGGTGGTGGGGGTGGTGGTGGTGTCGTGTTCTGTTGATATCACGACCCATGGTAGGGGGTCTTGCAGCATCTTCCTGTCGTTCAGTTCGCGGCGGGCTCGGGCTTTGACGCCGGATGCATCTTTCTTGCTGTCGGTAGGGGATGTCGGCGGCGACGATGATGATGCTGCTGGCTGGAAGACGGAATACGGTATCGGATGAATGGGCGACATGAATGAGAGAGCGCCCAATAGGCGCCATGTGGCCTCCTCGGTCTCGGGCCGCTGCCTGGCGAGCAAGGCGACGTCCTCGAGACGGTGGGATGCCGTGATGCCCTCCATGATTTATCTATGTTCCCTTTTATGTCTTAGTGCAAGGGATGGAAGGCGAGGGAGGAATGCTGCTTTTGGTCTAGAAAGTGCTGGTATGACAAGTATGGGAATGCTTGTGAGTAGGTAGGTTACTGCCATTTCCTGCTCACATCTTCCCTATCCATTGGCAAACCGTCAATGTTTGTAGGACGGAAGCAGCCGTTTCGCTTTGTTCTGGGTCACAAGTATGCTCGTACAGGAATGGTTGAAAGGGAGAATCAAAAGGTTTGACACGGCCAGTCATCTTTGTGCGGTTTGCGATGGAACCTTTTGCGTGTCTGCTAGAGACAATGGGGACCAAACCGACCCATGAGAAGATGCGACGATGAATGATGGATGGTCCAGCCAGCAGTAGTGAATCAAATAACACAAGACCTTAGAGATCATTTTCATGGGATGAATCAATTTGGAGACACTCGCTGTATTATTCCTACTGTACCAAATGCGCCAAGTGAGTCGAAGTCATCCATGACTGCTCACGCCCATTAGGTAGGGGTATCATGTTATACAAAGATTATCGACATATCTGGGCCATCAACGCCGTCCGATGCAAGTCTCGAGAAGGTATGCTCGTCAACCTCTTCTGAAGGTCGTGTGTATATGCTCCTTAATAGTACTCCTCCTCATCGTCATCATAACGAGTATAATCCTCCTCGTCCTCATAAGGTTGCTCTTCCTCGTACTCCTCTTCCTCCATCGCTTCCTCCTCTTCGGGCGCGTCGGTCGGCTGGGTGTTGGCTGCGGTTGGCACATCTCCGGCCTCGCTCTCCGGCACTTCGCTATCCTCGCGGCTCTCACGCGAGCTGTCGGCGACACTACCAGGACCGCGCGACCCCTTTCTCTGACTGAATAGGTTGTTGATGGCGTCGAGGTTGATTCTCGAACTCAGAGTGTGCTTCTTCATAGCTGCCATAGCTGCCTCGCCAGGTGTACTGGCCGGCGTCAGCTGTCCTCGCCGATCCTGGGCTTCCTCACACGGTTACGTCGCTTCTTCTGCGGACCCAGTTCTTCCATTGCCTTTCTGTACTGCTTCTCCTGCTGCTTGCGGAGCCAGTCCTTGTTGGCATTCATCCAAATCTTCTCCTTCATGGCGATTTCGTCGGAGTTGAGAAGGCAGTTCTCTACCTCGGGGTCATCAGCAAACTCGTTAGGGTCAATCTCCTCGTTCATAGACAGTTGTCGTTCTTGTTGTTGTCCGCGCTCCCAAGCTGCTTTGATGCGAGCGACCAAAGCGGCATTCGCCAGTGCACGGCGATGTTCATCACTGTGAGGATCTGCAATCACTTCGGCGATTTGCCTTTCCATGAGGTCCTCGTCATGCTCCCATTCTTCGTCAAAGTTAAGAAGCGGTTCGGGATTGCGGTCGTATCGACCCCGGCCTTTCTTGCGCTTCGCGGGCGGTTCTTCTTCCGTCTCTTCCTCGCCCTCTTCTTGCTGCTGTGCATCATCGTAAGTCTCGGCAAGATGATCGACGGCTTCATCACCGGTGGGATCATCGGCGTCAAGCCCCTCTGCGACCTCCTTTTCAGGAGCGACAGCGACCTTGGGAGCAGGCGCAGGCACTTTACCGGGGTCGAAGGCATCAATCATGGTCGCACCCGTCTTCGGATCGATCGACTTGGGAAGATAATCCGAGACAGGGACTTTACCCTGGAGAAATCGGGAGGCGGTGGCGGGGGCATCAGCTGGCTTGGGGTGGGAGTCGCTCGCGGAGCTGGCGTAGTAGTACTTTGGGTCAAGGCCGGGTCCACAAGACTCATAGAAGCGTCTGCCGACTGATTATGGACTTCGTCTTCATCGAAATCTACAACACGTTTCCTCTTGCGACCGGACTCGACCCGCTCTTTCTCCAACTTCTCCTTCCAATCGTCTTGGGCCTTGTAGAAAGACGGTGGATCGTGGCGAGATTCGAGAAGTTCCTGCTTCAAGAAATCTTCAATCGTCATGTCCGAAGTATCAAGAACCCTGAATTCGTCTAGACGCTGCTCGATAGTGTGCATTGTCACCTTGACGATATAGACAATCTCTCTAACGGTTCGACGGAAGCCCCAAATTTGCGAGGCCATAGCAATACATGCGCCGCAAATGCCAGAAGGACGACGACCCATGACCATCCAGTCGAGCCCCATGCGTTGACAGAGCTTCGTTGCGGTTTCGGCTACGTCCTTGGTAAGGTCCCCAAAGTCGAGGCGGTCACAGAATCTGTAGATGAGATCCTCGGGCACAACCGAGTTGACTTTGTTGTGGCTAAAGTCGTAGATGTTGTTGAGGTCTTTGAAGACATGGCCAAGCTCATACACATTGATCTTGACCAGCTCGGCAAAGTCTATAAGCATGACGCGACAGCGTTCCTGCTTTCGGCAGGCTGCATAGAGGCAAACGGGGACAACCTTGACCATGCCACGACCCTGAATCCAATTCATGGTGACACATAGCTTGAAGACCTGCAGGCCTTCGTTCATGATGCTCTCGCTAATCCGGAGCTGATGGGAATACTGGGTCATCATGGTCTTGGCTTCTCGCACCACCTTCTCTCTGTTGTCGGTCAGGTTGCCTCCGATACGGCGCATACCTGGGCCCATAGGTCGGGAGGCGCCCTGGTCTGCTCCGATGAAGCTACCTTGGACCATGGCAGCACCGCTCGAAGTCTCTCCAAACTGAACTTCGGAGACAATGTTGGACGTGTCGATTTCACGACCACAGGCTGAACAGTATCCATCTTGGACAGGGGCTGAAGGGTCAGGACATTGCTTGTTAGGACAAATTCGCTGGGATGGTGTGACCACGTTGCTGACTGAAGCTTCCGGCACAGGGGTTAGACTTGAGGGTGTGAGGCCGGTATGGCTCCCGAGCCGGCCAATGTTTTCGCGCAAGCGGTCAAAGTGCTGAGAGCCCCGTGGCTTTATAGATGAGGGCTTTCTCGGGCCAGTCTTGTTGGCCATGAAGAAGGACGACATGGCGACCAGGGATGGGGCGTGTATGGAAGTGAAAGGTTAGAATAGGTGCTGTTGATTGCACGCAAGCAGAAATGCAAATGCAGTATCTACGCATATGAAGCCGAGCATAAATAGTAGGAGGGCTTTTGGGAGTTCAGCTCTCCTGTTCTTGCTTGACAGGTGATTTGTGAACTCTGAGCCTCCTGCCTTGCTGAACGGAGGCTGATTCTTGGCGATACGGGTGAGTCAGTGTAGTCAATGTTTTATGAATTGTTCGTTTGAGAGCGAGCCTCAAAGGCCGCCAGAAACGAAAAGACGAAGGGTAGAGCGTGGCGGTTGGACATGTAGAACGATGTCAGTTTATTTCTCCCGGCACGCGTGTAAGTGGTTCGCGATGGGTTGATGGAACTCCTTTCGTCTCTGGTGGAGTTTGGCGAGAGATGCTGGTGAAGAATGAAAATGGAGGGGCAGTTGCAAGTTTTCTGGGAGTGCCAAAAAGATCGGTCGGTTGGTTGAGTGGGGAGGATGGTGGGAATGAATTGAAAGTTCGCTTTGCTTTGGTTTGGTTCTGGGCGGGCGTTTTGCCCTGCAGAACCCTGCTCGCTGCAATTCCAGTGGCTGCCAGTTCGAGTACGCCCGTGGACAAGAAATTTTGTGACTTGTCTTTTTATTCTCTCGCGGATACTTTTTTTTTAATCAACCCAACCTCTGCGGCGACAATTGTCCAGGCGATCAGGTCAGGAAATCGCTGGATTGTTCTCATGTGGCTCGGCCGCATTAATCATACTTGCGCCCTCCAAGCTTCATGTCAATTAAGTGCTGCCTTTGCCATCTTGCACAGTGTAATTGAATTGAATCTGCTCGCGGATAAGCTACTTGCATACTTGCTCAGATAGATCTCTGGGCCCCGCTACAACACTTCTCAACCGTTAGTTGCAATAACTAGGTACATAGCCTAGAGAAAACCACCCGATTACCTTGTACCGGCGTCATAGCATAGTGCCTTACTTATTTGATCTCAAGGTCAGCACATTGGATTGCACCGAACTCTTCATCATCTTTTGTGATTCAATCCAGACCAGCGACTTCTTCGATGATGGACGGTCTCGATGATTTCGAGAAGCAATTAGCAGCCGAGAAAGCTGAACGGGAACAGGAGCGGGACCGCAAGCATCACAAGCACCGCCACCACCATCGTCGCGAACGCGAAGACGACGGAGAAGAAGGCCACAGGCACAAACGATCGCGACGCTCCCCAGACGACAACAAGGACGAGCGAAAAGAACACAGGAGGCGCGAGCATCGCGACCACCACGAGCACCGCGAACATCGCGAGCACCGCGAACATCGCGAGCACCGCGAACATCGCGAGCACCGCGAACATCGCGAGCATCGCGAACACCGCCATGGCCGCTCCCATCGGCATCGCAGCGACGCCGGCGAGCTTGAGACCGAGACGCATCTGAAGACTTCAGACCCCAAGGGCGATCTTCCATTGCCAGACGAAGAGACCCCTACTACGACCAAGAAACTCGTCCGAGATGATTGGATGTCGGCGCCCTCGGCGCTGGGTGTCGATTACACGCAGAAAGGCGCCAAACGCGAGAAGACGCCGCCGCCCAAACAAGAGCCGAAACGAGCTGTTCATGCTCGGGAAGTCAACGCGGCGGAACTGAATCAACTCAACGAGGGAAAGTCATGGAGTGAGATGGAGCTACCAGCACAGCATGATGTCGAATACATATTTGGCGACGATGGGTCGCAATGGAGAATGACGAAGCTCAAGGCCGTCTACGCCTTGGCAGAACAGACCGGTCGCCCCGTAGATGAGGTGGCCATTGAGAGGTTTGGAGGTCTCCGCGAATTCGACGATGCTCGCGAGGAGAGAACAGAGCTGGATAGGCGGAGGACCTATGGCAAGGGCTAC
This sequence comes from Apiospora hydei, assembly GCF_038363865.1. Taxonomy (NCBI): domain Eukaryota; kingdom Fungi; phylum Ascomycota; class Sordariomycetes; order Amphisphaeriales; family Apiosporaceae; genus Apiospora; species Apiospora hydei. Next base: position 1,191,958 of record NW_027117369.1, read on the forward strand.
GTAGGCAAGGAGAAGCCGAGCGGCGAGCTGTTCCAGGAAAGGAAGCTCGAAGCGGGCGTCCATCGGGCAGCCCAACAACCGACTAATCCTCAAGAAAGTGCCGACAACATTGCTCATGCTGTTGCCATGGCGAATGAGAGCGACGACGAGCAGGCACCAGCTACCAGGATCGACCAGACGATGTTGAACAAGATGCGAGCGCAAATGATGAAGGCAAAGCTACGAAAGGCCCCTGACGCCGCCAAACTCGAGGCTGAGTACAATCAGGCGGCTGCTGCTTATGTCAAACAAGGACCGGCGCCGGTGGTTCTCAACGCAATGGATAACCGCATGCTGGCTGGGACACGCGCCGAAGCGAAGGCGATCGATACAAAGCGCGGAAGAGAGCGTGGCTTAGTGGAGGAAAACACCGAGATGACTATCGATGACATGGTGCGGGAGGAGCGACGAACCCGTGGCCAGACTGGCGGCGAGGGTCTCCGACTGGCCGAACGCATTGCCAAGGACGGCAAATTCGACAATGACCTGGACTACATGGACGAAAATGCGGAGAAGCTCGCCAAGCGAGTTCAGAAGTCCGAGATCAACCTCAAAAACTCGGCCATCGGTGATTTCCAAAAGATCAACAAGATCCTCGACCGCTGCCAGCTCTGCCACCACGAAGACCGCGACCAGCTGCCGGTCGCCCCGATAGTGTCTCTAGCCACGCGCGTCTACCTCACCCTACCGACGGAGCCGGAGCTGGCCGAGGGCGGCGCCGTCATCGTGCCCATCCAGCACCGCACAAACCTCCTGGAGTGCGACGACGACGAGTGGGAGGAGATCCGCAACTTCATGAAGTGCCTAACGCGCATGTACCACGAGCAGGGGCGCGAGGTGGTCTTCTACGAGAACGCGGCGACGCCGCACAAGCACATGCACGCGGCCATGCAGGCCGTGCCCATCCCGTACGAGCAGGGCGACACGGCCCCCGCCTTCTTCAAGGAGGCCATGCTCACGGCCGACGAGGAGTGGTCGCAGCACAAGAAGATCATCGACACGGGCAAGGCTTCCCGCGACGGGCTCGGCAAGCTGGCGTTCCGCCGGTCCATCGCCAAGGAGGCCCCCTATTTCCACGTCTGGTTCACGCTCGACGGCGGCCTGGGCCACGTCGTCGAAGACGCCAATCGCTGGCCCCGCGGCGATTTGTTTGCTCGCGAGATCATTGGCGGCATGCTGGATGTGGGGCCCGATGTTATCAAGAAGCAGGGCCGCTGGTATAAAGGGGATCCCAGGGCCGACATGTTCAAGAAGCGATGGCGCAAGTTCGACTGGACTCGTGTGCTTGCTGACGACGCTGCTGCTTGAGCAGTTCACTTGTATACTTACAAACACCATAATACCCCTGGCGCATACCCATGTAGGCACACTACTGCAGGAACTTGTAAATTGAATATAATCCGATCCCTTCCTGCCATTGCTTTTGTCAATGCGACCTTTTGTGCATATGTATCGTCGTGAATGCGTGATTTTGAAGGGCTATATATCACAGTCAAACTGCCATACGAACAAAGGTTGGGTATCTTGAGTAAATTGTGACTTTTGCTTGTTTTTACAGATTGCAGTTTTCCGAGTCCAGGCTCTCTCTGCCGCCTCTCTCTGCCGCCCATCTATGCCCGTCCCTCTCTCTCATTCCCTCTGCAGCACGACGAGCAGGCCCATGATGCCCAGCATGACCGTCTTGAGCCAGGGGTGCTCGCTGAGCATGATGGTGACGTAGCCGACGAAGGGGATGTAGCCAAAGACGCTGCCGATGATGTCCTTGCGCTCGAGGTAGTCCTGGCCGCGGGCGTAGAGCTCGGTGTCGTCGGCGGCGTTGTTGTCGCCCTTGGTGAGGAGCTTGGCGTGCTCGCCGGTGCCGAACTTGCGCACGACGCGGTGCACGATGGGGATGTCCTTGTCCTTGACGTTGTACACGACGATCTCGCCCACGTCCGTCTCGGCCACGAGGTTCCGGTTCCAGAGGAAGAGCAGGTCGCCGCGCTGGAAGGCGGGTTCCATGGAGCCGGACAGGACGACGACGATGGGCGAGGGGGAGTCGGAGATTACGGAGAGGCCTTTCCACATCTGTTATATGGGGGCGCAACTTGTTAACTGGACCGTTCTTTGAATTGTCTTGCAGAGCGTAGACTGGGATGCGACGTTGTGGGCGCATGCAATTTGGAGGGACAGCTTGCTTACCATGAAGGCTGTGGAGAGAATGAGACCAAAGTTCAGCACTTGGGCGGCCAATTGCCGCGGGTTCTGGAGGCCGGACAGCATTTTTGGTTTGGGATTTATTCAACTGCTCGTCTCCCGAGCAGAGGGAGGAATGTGTGGTCGGTCGTGCTGGGGTTGTCTTGGGGAGAGTGGTGGTGGTTAATGCAATTCAATACTGGAGCTATCCGGCGATTGCCCAGATCTCGGAGGTGGTAATCTTATCGCAGGAGCTCGAGGTGTGAGGTGTCCTTAGCAGCAGAGCAGTGCTAGGCTGCCTGTTGTGCTAAGCTGAGGATCCCCTGTCCCCTGTGCTGCCTGCGCTAAAATGGCTGGCAGCTGGCAAGACATGGGCTGAACGGACCGAGCTCTGCCTATGTCGTAAGGAAACGACGACAACTTCAAGATTCCAAAGAGCACCTGCAGGACCTATTCTAGGTCAAAATAAATGACATATCCTATATCCTGAATTACATTGTAAGTCCACATCTAGTAAAACTATATACATTAGTACATTTACGCATTTTAGATTAGGTCCTTCAAAAGGTGGCACCTGTTGCGTACTTAACCTGCTGAGCGCTTTCTTACTGCATCTCAATTGCCCCCCTTATATCAGTCTCACTAGACACACTCAGCAAGGGTGTGAAAGGCGCACACCTGCGCGGCAAACTTGCAAATTGTCAGCGCCGGACCAAGCAGCTGCTGGAAAGGTACGTCCATGCGGTATTCTTTGAAGATCCAATTCCGAAGTTCGGCACCGATCATAGAGTCGATACCATACGACGCAATAGAGCCAACCTCGGGGTCGATATCGTCCAAATTTAGCATGAGCATCCGCGCCAGCTTCTCCATGAAGTGCCTGTTGATCACCGAGATAGCCTCGGCCCTGGAGGCTGCACTTTTGACGGCAACCAGGATGCTTTGCCCACCAGCCTCCCCGGCTCCAGCTCCATCAGCCGAAGTGTTGATGTCGTGGACGACGTGGTCGAAACGAGCATCATCAAGCCAGAAGCTGTCAGTCGCGTCTGCTGCGTTGACCGCTTTTTTAGCTGTGCGGGGTCCAGGCCAACGACGACATGATCGGGGGCTGTTTCGAGTCTGGTTGAGAGAATGCCAGCCTCGAAAGATTGGAGCAGATGCTCCTCGTCTATTCCATACACTGCAGCGCGGCGGTTAGGGCTTATTGCAAGATACGAAGATGTGTCGAAGGAATGGATAGAAAAGTAGGATGATACGGGAAGCACGGGTTATACTCACTACCCTTGCGCTTCAAAGCATCTTCGAGCTCGGTATTCTCTGCTACGACACCCACTCCAAGCACCATAGGCAGCACCAAAGATGTGGCGGCGATGGAGTGGGATTTTAGGTGTCTTGCGAGGGAGTCCAGGTATGCATTGGCAGCTGCATAATTGCTTTGGCCCGGAGTGCCCAGAATACCCGACACGGAACTGGTCATGAGAAAGAAATCGAGTGGCGTATCCGCAAGGACTGAGTGGAGGTTATATGCTCCGACAACCTTGGGATGAGTCGATTGCTTCCAAGCCTCGAATGACATGGAATGAAATAGGCCATCCTGTGAGGAGGATAAGACGTCAGTTCAATGCTTCTCGGCAAGACCAAGTTTTGTCATGTCAAAACGTGTCTAGGGGAGGCAAGCTTGGGAAAAAAGGAAACCTACCTTCAGCACCATGGCTGCATGGATGACACCTTTGATCGGGTACTCCGAAGGAACACCGGAAACGGTACGCTCGACATCATTGCGAGATGTGACATCGCCTCTACAGGTTTGGACGGAAGCGCCGGCTTCCTTAAGGTCAGCCACCAGCTTGGACGCGGACTGGCCGTTCACTCCCGAGCGAGACAAGAATGTGAAACGACGAGCTCCGCGCTCCATCATCCACACCGCTAAACTACGCCCGAGTCCTCCAAGGCAGCCGACAAGTAGGTAGGTGGCATCAGGAGCGAAACGAAGCTTCTCTCGCATGGGCAGTACCTGTAAGGGAACATCTGACACACTATACTCTAACACAGCTTTGGGGGCACCAAAGGAGTCCGAGAAGGCAGACACGGCTCTATTGATGTTTCCGAGCTGAACGGACTGAAACTTGCCGGGACAGGAGCTTAACCCTTGTCGGGCGTAGTCGACGATGGCGGGCAGAATCTTGGAGACGATCTCAGGCCGGTGCTCGTAGACGTCAAGAATGTCGAAAGGCAGATAGCTAGCACCGCGCTGCGTGGGTATGCCATCGATGACACTACACCTGAGGTTGTGTTTACGGCCACTTTCGAGGAAACGGCCGAACCGGGCAATGCAGCGCCATGCTTCGTGAGCATCTTCAGTATCGACGCTGCTGGCACTGAAAACCACATCCGCTCCGTGGCCACTGGTGAGTCGTTCCAGGTGCTCCGACACAGGCCCTTGTGACGGCAGGATAACCTGGCTGATCGGGAGTCCAAGCTGGCTTTGCAGGAAAGTGGCTTCGTCCTCGGTACGGGCTATCGCATAAGGTACAGCGCCACGGTGCTGGGCAATCTTGATGGCCGCAGCACCTGCGAATCCGGTCTTGTTCAGTATAAGCACGTTCTCCCCCTCCTTGACCGACGCAAGCGTTTCAAGACCGTACAGAGCAGCACAATAAGAAATCAATGTGCTAACGGTCATTTTCATGTTGTCTTGGCCCTCAAGCTTGTGCACCAAAGTGGCCGGGATCTGCTGGAAGCTGTCAAAACAGCCAGCGCTGATTCCCACGACACGGTCGCCGACTTGGAGGCTCGAGACCCCTGTCCCGACTCGCTTGACAACACCGCCAATCTCATGGCTAAAGGTCGTCGCGTAGTCGGAGCCAGTGATTGCTAGAACACCCTCCTTGGTCAGGCCTGTGCTTGCCAGCTCTACCTCGACGTAGCCTGGTGCGACGGTGGTTTCAACATATTGCTCCCTCTGGAACACAACTTCACCCTTGGTAACTTTACCGACAATACGGTCGCTGCGAACGAAGGCCTCGGAATCATGCTCTGTATCTGGTGCGTAAAGGCGGTTGAGGACGTCGTTGCGGAGGAATCGGCTGATGTAAGTCTTGCCGTTTGACACGCAGAACTCGCGCTCGGCCGGGAAGTGATCGGCCTTAACAACTTGCAGCTTGGAAATATTGGCGACCGAGCTGACAATTAGTGCTTCATCGACGGTCTCGATGTCTACATCGAGGGTACGGAAATCGATGACAGCCTGTTCCGACGTGACAACTCGGGCGAGACCAGACACCATAGAATATTCCGGCTTCTTCCCATCCAAAATCGCGCCGGTACTGACCCAGAGAAGGGATTCCGTCTTGGCAATGATGTTCTGCACTGCGGAAAACTCGCTTTCTTGAAGGGAATAAAGTAAAGGACCTTCGAAGTCAGCGACCATGATGACATGTTTGGCCACGTCAGCGTGGAAAAAAGCGTCCAGGCTCGAAATCTTAACATCCCATGCCATAGCCTCCAACGCAGTTCTGAGTTTGGGGATGATCGGGGCCTGACAGTTCCGATAGACGAGCTGAACTAGATGCTTCTCGGACGATGGTGCCACATCGTATCCTGCCTTGGCGACCCAAACGCCACTGCCGATTGAAGTAGCATTGGGCTTCAGCAAGCCCTTGATCTCGCCTGACGGCTCTTCTACGCCACTGGTAATAAGTATGTCGTACGATTCCTTTTTATACCCTTCCATTACTGTATCAAGCTTGACCACGTTCGCGTTGTGAAATTCGCCAATATCCTTCTTGACTTCATCCTCGTCTTCGTCAGTGGCTACCACCACAGTGTACGAAGCTCGCCGGTTCTTTCTCAGAATCGAGGTGGCGTTTTTCGCACCCAACTCGACAACCTTGAGGCTTGCATGCTTGAACAAGGCTAGATTTACCAGTTCCGAAGCGTTTAGGCCGGACCTGTTCTCCGGCACATCGACGTCCAACCCCCAACGCATCTCGCCGTAGGGGGCATCTTTCAGAGCACTCTCGGCACTTTGCGGCACAGCAGCCTCGTAGGCGATGGCCCGAAGGTTCACGATATCCATTATCAATTCACCGTCGTTGGCCGTCATCTGAACATTGCTCTCGGAAGTACGCAGTCCGCGGCGGTGTACGACGGCATACGCGTTGGCTTTCTGGTCCAGCAGTTGCTTTTCCGTCGGAGGCCAGATGACCACCTCATCGACCTGCACGGGAACCACCCCGAAGGTCATTGCGTTGCTACGGCCTGCATAGATGGCAGCAATACAGAGCTGCAGGGTCGAGTCGATAGATGCCGGGTGCAGCACATAGCGCGACTCGCCCAGGTTCTCGTCCACTACCTGCTTGATGTTGGTTGATGAGGCGGCTTGGTACCGCTTGCCATCGAACCTGATGTCGTCCATGTCTTGGAAAGTAGGACCATAATCGAACCCGACCTCGCGCAAGGCCTGGTTCCACGACCTGCCAGAGGCTCGCTGGGGTAACTGGGGGAGTCTCGCGAGGCGACTTCCCTCGGGGCCTAGTGTTGATGCTGATACTACCCGACATATGGTCTTTTTAGTTCGCTCGCCGTCGATGGAAGAGACGCTCCAGTCCCACCAGCTGCTTCCATGCACTGATGGCCGCAGGTTGAAAAGGGCCTCGATACCATCATCGTCGTCAGGCGTCACCAGCGCGGTCTTGATAGATACATCACGTAAGACGTAGCTCTCAATCGGGACGGGTGAACTGCTGAGCTCATTGACTTGCCGAACAGCCTCCATAGCCATGACGAAGTAGCCGGCTGCTGGAAAGACCGATTCGCCACCGAGGTGGTGGTCCTTGAGCCAAGGCAGATCGCGGACACGCAGGACGTTGCGCCATGTGGGCTCTGCCAGCGAGCCGCCGATGACGAGCTGACCAAGCAGATCATGCCGAGGGAATTTGGGCAGGCGCTGTTCTTGGCTGCTGCGGCTTTTCGGCCCACAATGGCCGCGTATAATTCCACTGGTACGGCGGCAAGTCGACAATGGTAGAGCCCTTGGAAGGTTTTCCGGTGGTCGTGACATCACTGGCATAGGCGCCAGCAACCTTGTCCATATCAAGTGGGAAGCCGCGCAGAAACAACTCACCCGCGACCTTGAGGAGTCGCGAGGCGCAAACGTCGCCCCTGAGCAGAGTTGGTAGATACTCAATCTTGTCGGCTTTCAACTGGGTTTTGATCTGCTTGATGGGGCCAGCCAGAGCAGAATGAGGCCCTATCTCAATGAAGAGATCGACTTCTGAGAACTGATCAGTGGTCATGATCTGTTGGACAGCCTGATCAAACAGCACGGGGCTGCGAAGGTTGGCACTCCAGTATGTCTCATCGAGAACGGTACCCATTAGAAGGAGAGTATTCGTAACGGACGAAACCATCCTGGCGGTAGTGGCCAAGGGCATAGTAGCCTGGTAACCCGCCTTGGCATCGCGGAAAAGGCCTTCGTATTTGGCGGATACAGAAGCCATGTGGTGCGAGTGGTAGGCCTTCCCATTTGTCTTGACCGAGCGTGTAAATACGCCGTCGGCATCAAGTTTTGCCTTCACTCTTGCAAGCGAGTCAGCATCTCCGGAAAGGGTGACAAGCGCCGGGGAGTTATAACACGCGATCACAACCTTGCCCTCTCCATCTGCGAGGTATGGCTCGACCGCCGCACCACCAAGGCCGACCGCTATCATGGCGCCATCCGTGCTGACGTCTTTAGCAACAAGGCCACGGTAGTAGGCAGCGATGATGGCATCTTGGGCGGACAATAGGCCCGCAGCGTAGGCTGCAGCCATTTCCCCCGATGAGTGA